>NC_142032.1:76925953-78217828 GCF_982192425.1 Myodes glareolus | reverse complement strand
GACACTATACTTTTCCTTCATGCAGCCTGGGGGCCTCTTGGCAAGTATAGGGCACCAAAGGAGCCTAAAAGCCACCAGATAGTAGCCAGTATTCACATCCCACCCATACTTCTGCCACTTCATGTGCAGAAGGTCCTGAGCCCTTAGAGGGGGCAGTTCATCCAGCAGTGCTTCAAGAGATAGGCCTACACACGAGACAACGTTAAGATGAATGTCAGGAGGCTCTTTCTAACAAATCACTAAGCTTAAACACTAGGAAGAAGGGCCACAAGGGGCAAAGACAATGAAAATGTCCATTTTTCTATTCAGAAAATAGCCAGTTGGATCGCTCCTATCTTCCTCCCCAGGATGCAGACGGTATGCTGGCTAACCTGCTAGCTTTAAGCAACCCCAGAGGCTAACAAAAGCAAGATACCCTGAAAGCAGCCTGTTACCCAAGAGAGGCAAGTCTGAAGAGCACTTAGGAATCTGAGAAATCTAAAGGCCTCCCAGTGGATGTTAAATGCTGTGCTAATTGCTGCCTAAGTGTGGCTCCTTTTCCTAAGGCATCAGGATTCTGAGAGAACAGGGGTTACTGAAGCATAATTTCCTAACTTAAACCCAAATGTCCAAGTTACCAGCAAGCACACAAGCCACATTATCCCAACACTGCTATAGAATTCTGTGACTGTCAGCTGCACAGTCATGTGTTTCTCAAGACCCAGCACCCTAGACTTTGGCTGTGGGCAGCTTCGAGATCAGTTCCTATTTCCTTAAACATTGCTGTTAACATTCAAGCTGCATCTGCACTTACTCTGGGTCTTGCACAGTTGGTGCCTATCCTTTTACTTTCCCAGACCACTAAAAGCTCTACCTGAATTGTCAGCAAGAATTTGCTTTTATCAAGACTACCAAGTTGAAAGCATTCTTTCTTGGGAAGAGACATCCAAAAGACTATTTACAGGAGAGGGAGAGAAAGACAGGTCTCTGGAAGAGTGGTACGCACTAACTGCTGAGCCACCTCTCCAGCTACAAGTCAAGTGCATTTAAAAGCCCAAAGTATCCAGAAACATTTATTCTTTTTATTAATTATTCATTTGTGTGTGTGTGTGTGTGTGTGTGTGTGTGTGTGTGTGTGTGTGTATGCACAATGTATCCTTTTCTTGGAGGGAGACCACAAAAAATTATTTACAAGAGTACTGGGAGAACTCACAAATGAGATCTAAACACAAGGCACTTTCCATCCCTCCCAGTCAGGAGGTACCACAGGGATCTCCCTGGCCCCACCTACCTCAGCAATGATGGGGTACACCTGCTCCATGCACAGTGCAATAATGCTGGGGAGGAAGGGCTTGAACACCTGGCCAGGCTCCTGAACTACCACTTGTAGGATCTTCAGGAACTTTTCCACCACCCGGCAGCCAGTGCTGCCTTCATGCAGGATGCTCTCAGCCAACTGTTCTCTGCAGGCAAAAGAAAACCACAGAAAAACTCAACAACCAATTCTTCCGGAACCAGATGACCAACAATGCTTGTAGCAAGTGAGGAAAAGGAGCAGAAAGTCCTGCATTTTGCAACCAGGCTGGTCTGGACTTTGAAAGGCCTGGGCAGCAGGTATGTGGTTACCTGGTAAACATGTTGAGGAAAGTCTGGATGATCTGCTCAGTGAAAGGCACACCCATCTGTACTCTAAGGCCTCGGAACAAGGTGAGGAAGAAGCTCAGCATCTCATCAGTCACGTCTAAACGAAGCACAAAGCAAGCGGTCAACACCATGTGCACAGGGACTAAGGCACCCACGGCTTGATCAATTTTCCCTTGCAATCTGCACTGTCATCTCTCTCTAATGCATCCCATTGGAAGAAACGTCCCCAGCACCATGAGAGCCAATGACGGAAAGTGGAAAATGATTAAGAGCCTGCTGAGAACACGGCTCTGGTCCTAGGAATGCCTGCCTGATTGCTCACAGCAGGAAATGGAGTTGTCTTATCTTGAAGCCCAGCATACTGTCCCGCAAACCCGCATGGTCAGCATTCTCACTGAAAATGAACCACTTTGTGCTCATATCCAAGAAATTATCCAACTGGGTCAACACCTGAATGTCTTGGCATTTCTCTCTAAGACCAATCATCCCTGTAGTAGGTCAAGGTTAAGTGGCTAAAAGTAGATAATGATGTAGCACTCAGGTCACACTATCCTGGGCTACTAAATGAATTTAATGATTCTGGTTAGTGTGGTTCAATAACCAGATTTCATCTTGCATGGGACATTTTGGTTCTTATCACACACAAAGTGCTTACAGGATGCCATCAGTGCATCTAAGCTACAAAGCCCCTGCTGTCTAACACTGACAAGGGTAATGTAAATGCTCTCAGCAGAGCCAGACAAGCACATTTAGAGTGACAGAGCAGTACCGGTTGGTGACAGTAACACTGACAGGGTTAAGAAAACCACATCAACTCTGCTCATCTTTCCAAACTCTCCAATGACAGCACACCTTTGCCTTTATGCTTCTCTTCACTGAGCAAAGTCAGGCTGGCTTGCTCTGACTTAGCATGTCCTACAGGTCTAAGCGGGTACTCTGGCCCTTATGAACACCATCCATCCATTAGGCAGGCCTCTGAGCTAATTCTTACCTGACTGATGGATAAAGGCTGGAAAGAGGGCCAGGGAGACCTGAACAGATTCCTGCAGTGACTGGTAGCAGATCTGTCGGGACTTGGTAGATTCGCCAGAGATATTCTCTACAATGTCTTCCAAGACACTAAGTGTCTGGTGAATAATCACTTTGGCTGCAAGTCAAGATGAAGCTTCAGTTATGTGTTGTCTGAGACAGAGTACAGCTAGCGGGAACAGACACAAGGGAAGGAAGAACCTTGCAGAAGAACACCAGGAAGACACACAAAAGGAAGTCCTGCTAACCAAGAAAGCTTGTCTCTATTTCATTATATGACCCCACAAGCACCATGTATCTCCTCTTCCTTTTTTACCCAAGTCTCCAGTTGTCTGCCTGTCTGCATACTTGGGCTTATGCCTCCCCGCTCCCTACTTTACCCACTAGCAACCAAATAGGTGATAGGCTAGGGGGTATAGCTCAATTGATAAAGTTCTTGCCTAACATGCACAAGGCCCTGCGGCGTTCAACACTCAGCATCACATAAAAACTGGGTACGCTGGCACTTGCCTGTAATTCCAGCACTCAAGAAGTAGGAGTAAAAGTTTGAGGTCAGCCTGAGCTCCAGGAGACCCACCTCACTCCCCTCCAAAAAAACACTAACTGGCCCAATAAACACAATATAAGCTGGGGAAGTAATTGGTGAGACAAATGGCCAGGCAATTAGCACAGGAGAACAAACTCATCCCCCTTGAGCTATAGGCAGTACCCACCCTGCTAACCCACAGGCACAGCCTACCATGCAATGTATTAGTGCTGGCTTTAGGAAAAATTACTTGATCAATCTCTGGCATATCAGGCCTATAGTCTGATAATGTACACATGATTATTATATATCACTAGCAATATATTTACATCTAACAATGTATGACATGAGTTCACATTGTGATTCTACACAGCTCAGGGAACGTGGTAGCAATGACCAGACAATATTCGAAGTGAGAGCCCTGACTGCAGCAGAGAGAGGGTCAGTAGTCAGCTCATACCCTGGGCAGGATTCTAGTCAGCCCCAAAGGTCCATCTTTGTTAGGTTGTTATGAGGGTCAGAGGTTTCAGCAGGGCACCTGACATACAGGGTCTAAGAAGAGAAAGCTGTCATAATTCTCTTGCATGAATGAAGACTATTTGGCTCAGCCCAAGCCTAGTAGGCCCAACTTTGATGAACTCCAGAGGCCGGTCCAGATTGAGGCTCACCACTATCAAACCTGTAGTATACTCTGGGCTGTTCTGAGCCTCACAAAGGCCACTGGCTAATGGGTGAGGAGTATGGGGGCTGAGGAAAGGTAAAGCTTCAATCAGAGGAGGGTGTGGGAGAAAGAAGACATCCTTAGAAAATGTGCAAAGTTAGACTGTTCCTCTGGTTTAATTAGCTGTTGAGTTCTACTTTCTTCATCTGAAACTGTGGCCAGAAATATCCCCTCATGGGACTGAGGACGGAAGGCAATGACTCACAACAGGCTGATCTCTGAAGACTGGTGACAGTGATGCAAGTAAGCAAACAAAAGGCACTCGCATTTCTGATAAGAGGTCACCGCGAACTACTGAAAACTCAGAGATTATGATAAGGCTAGGAACCCATGAAGGACAGGGCACCAGGGATGAAGGACGGGGTACCAAACATGAAGGACGGGGCACCAGACATAAAGGACGGGGCACCAGATATGAAGGACGGGGCACCAGACACGAAGGACGGGATATCAGACACGAAGGACGGGGCATCAGGGATGAAGGACAGGGCACCAGGGATGAAGGACAGTGTGGTAGTTTAAATATGGTGTGCCCTTGTTGGAGGAGACTGGGTGACAGTACCTTTAATCCGGGCCACACCTTCTTTTGAAAGTGTCAATGTAGGGTGGGCTTTGAGGTCTTTCTCTCAAGCTTCACTCAGTGAAATAGTCAACTTCCTATTGCCTACAAGATGTAGGACTCTCAGCAATTTCTCTAGCACTATGTCTGCCGGCATGCCGTCATACTCCCCACCATGATGGACTGAACCTCTGAACTGTCAGCTGCCATCACAATTAAATGTTTCCTTTATAAGAGTTGCTGTGATCATGGTGTCTTTTCACAGCAATAAAAACCCTAAGACAGACAGGGTACCAGAGATGAAGGACAGTTTCAGGAGTCAAGAGACAAGAATCTGGCCTGTCTGACACTCAAGTAAATTTTTTAAAGGATCGATGTTTATTTACCAAAACATAAAAGAAACTGAAACCCTTCTAAGTGTGTTACTGTGACCTGTCCACAAACAGCACATTATAAACCAGGAAAGCCAGGCAGGTGGGACATGCCTGGACACTCATCATGTCGGAGGCAGAAGAGCTCCAGGACAGAGTCTCTACCTCAAATAATATAACAGTAATAATGATAATAATAAATACAACAATTCCAAACCATTAATAAGACTTTATTTTCAAAAAGCAAAAAACAATGATGAAAAGTGCTACATGGCCCCAGATTCTGATTTCTAACCTCACCTTCTCAGGGGCCCTTGGGGAGACAGCTTTCCCCAGACATTGTCTGAAAGTCACAAGACAAACAGAAGTGATGTAATAAGAAGCACACACCACTCTACCTAATCTGGTGGGAATAATCAGGTACAACAGAATTAAGAAAAAGTCTACCAAAAAACAAGCCTGGACTCTAAGAAAATGTCAAGGTCATGAGAGACAAAGATGGGGATGTTTCTATATTGAAGGAGGGTGAAGAGAAATGACAGCCAAATACGCGACTCTGAGCTTTTTAGAAAAACCAAAAACATTTTTGGTAACATTCGGGTAACTTGTTAATGTGGTTCAAATGTTAAATGTTTTGTCCCACTGCTGGCCAGTGGGAATAGTGCTTTGGTTCAAAGACAGTGTCAGCACCTTGTTTTATATAAAGGCCTACAATTTACTATAAATGTCTGGGCTTTTATAAAGAGTATTTTAGAGGAAGAGAACAGAATGTGGCAAACCAAGCAGCCGGTGAGGCAAGGAGAAAGCAAGCACTGTTCTTGTCTTCTTCCCCTAATATTTGAGATTAAACCCAGAATGACTAATAAGATACACAGTTCTTACTGCTGTGTTGAGATAGGGTCTCTCCACGTAGCTCTGGTTGACCTGGAACTCACTATGAAGACCAGGCTGACTACAAACTTACAGAGGACAATTCTTATTTCAACTCTGAAAATTTAAAGCAAGGAATGGGAACCCTTTTCCAAACATTAATCTCACTAAAGAATAAAGAAGGCAACAGACTATACCTGAAGGTTCCAGAGAAGAGGAAGCCAAAGATACTATACACATCAGGTTTTAAGGCCAGAGCTTATGCACAGAAACCATACCAGCTAACAGCCTTACAACCCTTATCTGCTCTGAGGTTGAGTCATGGCCATACAGCTTGTTCTGGTCAGTAAAGTGTGGCAACCCTCCACATGCCCCTCCCAGTGAGAGTGTACACTGGAGTAAAGTTCAGCAGCCCGTGGCCTTCAGCACTCTTGCAGTCCTGAGCATGTGTGCTAGACATGCATCATGAGCAAGGCTTAACTTCTTCCGTTTTGTCAAGCCACTACACCAGATAAAATCAGGCTAACAAATATCCTCTCCATCATAAAGCTAAAATGAGAAGTTAAAAACTACTTTTTTTAAAGTAATACTTTAGAATAAAACAAGCATCAAAAAAGCCAGATATAAAACTAAGGCAAGAACCTCGTATATAGCACATTCTCAAGACACCAGCCACTGAGTCTATGTGTGTCACTTAAGAATTCTACACAGTAAAAATATGGATACAGCATAAAGCCCAGCTAAAACAACTGCTTTTCATGATACAGACACAGCCAAGACTTAGGAGTTCCCTCTTCCTTTATTCCAATTTTTAATATAGAGTATGCTAATAAAATTATAAAAAGGGGATGGAGACAGGATCACTGGGGCTTATAGGCTGAAAAACATGTGAGCTCCAGGTTCAGAGAGATCTTGACTTAAAGGAGTAAGACAGTGTTCTCCTGTCTCTACAAGTGTGCACTTGAGCTCATACATGGAACACATACCACACTCATGAACACACACTCTCATCGCACACAAATGGTTTAAAGAGCTGGGGAGGCAGTGTCACTGCTACATAAGCAGGAGGCCCTGAGCTCCGTCCCCCAGAACCCACATCTAAAAGCTGAGCATGAAGGAACACACATGACCCGGTGATGAAGAGGTCTTGAATAAGGCTGGTCAACTAACCTAGTCTATGTGGTGAGATCTAGAAAAATCGCCTCAAAATATGAAAGAAAAATGGTGGTTAAAGCAAGTTACTGTGGAACACACCCGTAATACCAGTGGTCAGAAGACAGAGACAGAGAGATCACAAGTTCTGGCCCATGATGGGTCATTTGAATCTCGTCAGCCTGAGATATACAATGAGACCTATCTCAAGCAAACTAACAAAAAGGACACTCTTCATTACCATCTGTGATATTTTACAAAGCATCCCTGCTGACAGTATAAGCTACACCCTCTAATAGTGTTTCATCATTCTTACTGTGAAAGATTTTATTTTAAAAATATTTTGATATTTGTTATTGTCAAAAAAAATTGATCCTTTTTACATGAACTAGAATTGTTTCAATTTTTTTTCCTCGTTAATCATGCCTCAGTATTCCTTGTGAAGATATGTGTTCTTCCAAAACCTCTGAAATGTTTCTATTTGGAAAAAGTTAAAGCTGCCCGGAAGACAGACCTGAAGTACACAAGCATCTGAAATGGGCTCAGTCAGCCTAGGGCTTATAGATGGACGGCAGCACTGGCAGAGTCATCCACAGATGTTTCCTTTAGGTTTCCAACAGTTATTTAACAGATAGGAGGAACATACTCAGGAGATATGCCCAGCAGATGTTAACAGTTTTTCTGTGGAACAGTCATGCCACTATAAGCAAATGAAGTCACCTGAGGAGCTTCAGGTGCAAATGTCTACACAGGAGTTACTTACTGTCATCCAATGGCACCTTTCTCTGCGGGGCAGCAGCACTGGGCTTCAGACTGTGGTAGTCCCGAGAGAGTGCAGAGATGAGGCTGGCATGATTGATGGAGCGCAAGGGCCACTGCTGCTCACTCTCAGGAAGATTTGGCCATGGAAGAAGCAAGGTGTTAGAGAGTGCACGGCAAACCAAAACCTGTGCCTGGAAGGAACCCAAAGGCATCCATCAGAGGTCAAAGGGCAAGCAAAAGCTGGTAGCCAAGACTGATTCTGCCTCAGGTCCTACGTGTCTTTCTTATAGCCTGGCCATACTCTACCTTTAAGGCACTCAGGCAGGAAAAAGAAACACAGAAGTAACCCCAAGTCTAGGTCTCAATATACAGTGTCAGCCTTAAGAAGCCTAGTTAGTATTCACCCTGCTCAATCTGGCATCTGAAGCCTCACAGAGAGGAATCCCACTGGACACGGAATCTAGTATAGTCTTTGATACTGCCTTCTGACCCCCAAGAAGCCACTGAGAACGGGCTCACAAGAACACTCTTACCACCATGCTCTCACATTCAGGTCTCTAAGAACCTTCCTGTAAATCCACCCACCTCACCAACTTCCTGCTCCTAAGTAGTCTGAGCCTGCCAGGTAACATCTCAAACCCAGAACGTGTGTGGAACGTAAACCAGGCTGGCTTGAACCAAGAAGAGCACAGGGGCTCTCAATAGGGGGCAAATGATGTCTCTGTGCATGGGCGGGGAGGAGCTTTCCCATCTGAAGCAGGATTCTGGCTTTGAGTGAGAGAAGCCAATGGGTTGTGTCAGTGCTACCCACAGAGGCAGTCCATGTAGCTGAGGTGGCTTTCAACTCAAATGTAAAAGCAGAACCAGCCTCTTCTGCCTTAGCTTCCCAGGTCTCAGCCACAGAGCTCCGGGAATGCCCCAGGGAGTGTGTCCTACCTTATCTGCTAGGCGCTGGGCAGAGGCATCAATGATGCTGTTGAACACCTTCTGTACAGCGGGGATACTGATAAGAAAGACAGGTCGCACAGTGGTGGCTAGTGAGACAAGTAGGTGGCACGCAGACAGCAGCAACTTTTCTTGAACCTAAAACAGAAGACATGTGACATGTTGGCTTACTGATCTTCTGGGAGATTGGTACTGGAGAAACTTTCCTGAGGCAGCTGTAACTAATGACTGCTAAATTATACCATTCAATGAAGATGATTCCCAACAAGATGAATGTCTTCTATTCAATATCTATAGCTCCTGCCCTCAGTCAGCATCACTTCTTGCTCCTTCTTCCCAATCACTCAACTCATCCACTTCTGTGATACCCCACAGTGTCCTCGCTGGCATGCTGTCAAGTCTTCCCCTCAAACACCATAGTGTTCTTCAGTTTCCTGCTCTGCTTCCCCCAGAAGTCAAGGTCTCACTCAGCCCTTCCCTCCTGCATTGCGTTTTACCAATCTCCTAGCCTCTCCTATTTCTTTCATCTTAACATGCCTGAAAAAAACTTGATTCAAATTACTGACAGTTTCAAGTCCATAAAAGAAAAGATCTTGGAAAAGAATAGTTAGAAACTTGCCTCAGCCTTGACTGTATTAAACACACACTCTACCAAAGAGTCAGGCCTAAACTCAAGAAAGTTTCCTACAAGTAAGGGTCAAACACGGTAAGACTGGTGAAACATCACACCAAAGAATCAAGGTCTGCAGAACTATTTAGGAAGGCAGTATTATGGTAATTTCTGAATATTTACCTAATATGGTAATCATAAAATATTGCTTACCTGTAACATCATAATCTCTAATTATTCTAAGAAAATTACATAACAGGATAAACATATTCTTTAATCTACGTATTTCAGAAGTATTTATTAATTTAAAGACAGGGTCTCATATAACCCAGACTGGCCTTGAACTTGCTATATAGCAAGATGACCTTGAATTTCTTATCCTATTTCTAGCCCTGAATGCTCCACGTGGTGTTAGGGATGAACTCAGGGCTTCATTTGCATGAGGCAAGCACTCTACTAATTTAATTAAATTCCCAGCCCAATTTTACCTGTAATGGAATTAAACTAAAAGTGGAGCAAGAGCTAGGTAAACTATGGAACACACTCCTTATGGGCATCAAAACCTTTAGAAATTACCATTACAAATACAGCAGACTTATGGAAGTCAACATAGCTCCATTAGAACAGGCTGCCTATATGTGCAAAGAAAGTAAGAACACCTGAATGCACCTCATGAAAGTTAACAGTCTTCTTGGGTGAGGACTTACTAGACTCTGCCCATTTTATCTAACTATAACCTTTACTTAGCAGTTTCACTTCCAGAACCCCACTGCAGTCCTCTATCATTTGCAGAAGAGTAGACAGAAAGGGAGCCTCCTTCTATCAACGAGAAAGTCAAACCCATCCTCATAAGAAAATATCACTGGGTAGTATGACAACTCAAGTTGTTCTGTGTATTTAGAAGAAAGCAAGGCACAGTAGGAATGAACAGCAATACCTCTATATACAAACTTTCTGTAAAAACACAGAAACGTGTCTAGAAGGATTGCCACCAGTCCTGACCATGCTCATCCTTAGAACAACGTTGTTTCAAGCAATAAAACTGAGCAGGTACTTCTACCATGAGCAAAACCCAAATCATATTGGAACATATGTAGACTACAATTGAAAAGGGACATGAGGGCTGGCAAGATGGTTCAGAGGGGAAAGGTCCTTGCCATCAGAAACCAGGGACCAGCAGAGTGGAAAAAGAGAACTAATTTCTATTATGTGTTCTCTGATCTCCACAGGCATGCTGTGGTGCTCGTGCATGCCCATGCACACACAAGTAAATAAATAAATGTAATAAATTTTTTAAGGAACATGAAATACAGTTGTATCACTCGTAGTAAGAACACTGTTTTGGTTTTTATGGAAAGTAGGACTAAAGAGAGGACAAACAGGTATAGCATTCTCTGTCTCAAGACCTTGGTGCTGATGAGAGGTGTGATCGCGTCCATGGTGGTAGAGATGAGTGTCACAAACTGCTGGGTGTTCTGTCGATGGGCTTCACTGCAATACTGTGCCAACCAGTGGGAGTAGGCCTGGAGAGCAGCAAGTGACTGCGCATGCCTGCAGGAAGGACAGAAGTAGTGATCTGAGAGGGTCAGGCAAACAGAGTAGCATGAACTTGTAAAACAAGAACCCTATCCACTTTCAGGGCATTCCAGGACACGGTGACAGTGTACCTATCAGTCACCTGCTCACACTGTCTCTACATGCCCACCACTACACGGTGACAGTGTACCTATCAGTCACCTGCTCACACTGTCTCTACATGCCCACCACTACACGGTGACAGTGTACCTATCAGTCACCTGCTCACACTGTCTCTACATGCCCACCACTACACGGTGACAGTGTACCTATCAGTCACCTGCTCACACTGTCTCTACATGCCCACCACTACACGGTGACAGTGTACCTATCAGTCACCTGCTCACACTGTCTCTACATGCCCACCACTACACGGTGACAGTGTACCTATCAGTCACCTGCTCACACTGTCTCTACATGCCCACCACTACACGGTGACAGTGTACCTATCAGTCACCTGCTCACACTGTCTCTACATGCCCACCACTACACGGTGACAGTGTACCTATCAGTCACCTGCTCACACTGTCTCTACATGCCCACCACTACACGGTGACAGTGTACCTATCAGTCACCTGCTCACACTGTCTCTACATGCCCACCACTACACGGTGACAGTGTACCTATCAGTCACCTGCTCACACTGTCTCTACATGCCCACCACTACACGGTGACAGTGTACCTATCAGTCACCTGCTCACACTGTCTCTACATGCCCACCACTACACGGTGACAGTGTACCTATCAGTCACCTGCTCACACTGTCTCTACATGCCCACCACTACACGGTGACAGTGTACATATCAGTCACCTGCTCACACTGTCTCTACATGCCCACCACTACTGAGAACACGCAGGGCAGTTTCTGAACAGCTACAGATCTTACTCTTTCTGTGACACACAAGTTTACTGAAGAAGATGGCAAACATAAGGGGAAATATGCTAACTTTAAAAATAGCAAAATGTGCCAGGTGATGGTGGCGCACACCTTTAATCCCAGCACTCAGGCGGATCTCTTTGAGTTCAAGGCTAGCCTGATCTACAAGAACTAGTTCCAGAACAAGTTACAGAGAAAATCTGTCTGGAAAAAACAAAACAAAAAAAAAAAAACCCAAAAAAGTAAAAATCTTAGCAGTCTTAGCTGCAAACTACATTCTATAAGTTCAGCTTATAGAACCTGACTATGGACAGAGCTAGGGTGTAGACAAATATTTCACAACCAAATAGCATCAACAATGATCCAAGTGCCTACTGATATGATACAAGAGGAAAGACTTCACAGAATGCAGCCACCTTGCTACAAACATGTAACATAGGCTAAAACAGTGGAAAAAAACTTGCCAGCTCTGGACTGTAGGATGTTCTTTAAACAGTAAACTTACCGTCTGATGCTCCAAGGTGTCTGCCTGCCTCTTCCTCCCCTCCCTACTCCCACAAGTGATTTTTTTTCTTTTCTAAAAAATTTATTTATTCATTTATTCTTTGAGAACTATCTTTTCTCATTTTACATATCAACTCCAGTTCCCACTCCCTCCCCTTTCCCCTGCCTCTTTCTTTTCTGACACACACCTCTGCTCACACATCATATATAATTAGGGACTTTTCTAGATTATGGGAGATAGGTTTATGATTAAATCTTAAGCAGTGTACATACATACGTGTGTGTGTGTGTGTGTGTGTGTGTGTGTGTGTGTGTGTATACTAGATATTAGCTTGTAAGGTTTTTAAGTGCTGACAATGGTAATACAGTTCTAAAGAATGGTTTGTTACTAGGAGATACCTTAAGAACTTACAGGTGAAGTAATGTGCTATCTACAATTTATTTCCACTCACTTTTCTGTTTATTTAATCTGCAGCTGAAGAGAACAGCACTTTTTGTTTTGTTTTGTTTTTCTTGAGACAGGGATGCTCTGTAGCCCTGGCTACCCTGGAACTCAGCACTATAGATAAGACTGGCTTCAAACTCACAGAGATCCACCTGCCTCTGCCTCTGGAATGCTGGGATTAAAGAAGTGCACCACAGCCACCTGGGCGCACCTTTTCTAAAAAAACAAAAACAAAAACAAAGTGTGGGTATTTTTGGCCTTGCAGACTACGCACTCCTAGCTAGCTGTGGTGTAGAGAGCAGCTACAAAATACTATGTAAATGAATGAGTATGGCTGTATTCGAGTGAAATATGCTGACACTGCAGGTGGCCACTGGTGTGTACTCAACTCTTGTCCTAAGCCCAACAGACTCAGCTAAAAGGCTCCCTCTCCAGGCTGAAACAACCAGAGTTGACAGTCAAGTTTCCCGGAGGGAAGTTTCAAAAGGTCTCAGTTTCCTCTGCCTTATCTTTACACAGAAGGCGCCCTGAAGTAACTGGGTGCTGAGCATCATGTTTCTTTGGTCCTGTCCCACTCACTGCACACCTTCTTTTCAGATTCTACACATGTCAGTCTCTTCTGCTTATGCTGAGACACTTGTTCTATTGCATTACTTGTTGCCTAATCCAGGGCAGGGGAAAGTCTCTCAACTGTTGCAGCTTGGTCTTCTTATCACCACATCTTAAGGTGGGGGAGGTGTGTGTCTGTGTGTGCCACGAGTCATAGTTTATCAGCCTCTGCTTTAGTCCACAGCAAGCCTTTTGGGCAGTACAACAGGGATAAGGCCTTGTTTACAGTCCCCAGATGCTATTCCTTCCAGGTCATTCTCTCATGAGCTTCCTCCATACATATACTTTATCTGAGCATCTTGAGTTAAGTGTCAAAGCAACCTGAGATTCTTATTTAATACACAGACGGGCCCTGTGCCATGCTTCCAAACTTAAAATCTGTAGGAAGATGTCCAAAAGCCCTTCTGTGCTCCAGTGGCTTTATGACATCTACTTTGGTTTGGACCAGTTGCTGGCTTACAGCTCCTGCAGTCCTTACAATGTCCCCGCAAAAAGGACATCTTTTGCTTGAAAACATTTGGTCTTTTGCCCTCAGTCTTTCATTATCTTCAGAACAGCCAAAGTTTTTGCTACTTTTAACAGCCCTTACCAACACACCTAAGCATATGTTAAGCAAGGTAATTTCTGCAAAGTTCCTAGTTTGCTAGGGTATGGTCAAACTGCCAGGGGACGGGGGCATGTTATTGGTGGGTTGGGACTCTTGTCACACCCTCAGCCTTTGGGGACAGTAAAGAGACTAAAGGTTTCCCTGATGATTTAACCAATCAGTCATGCATCTATATCAATCCTGAGGGGACTAGGTGAGCCAGGGAGCCTCTGAAGCATAGGTTCCTGGAGGGGAGTGCCAGGAAGGACAGCAAGCTCTGAACTCCTATACATCTTGCTCTACTCATCCCATCTGGCACTCGTCTAACAGACCTAGATGTGTCTTGCCACCACAGCAAACCAAACTTTCAGAGGAAGATGTGGGCATCCCAACTTCTAGTCATCATTCAGAAGCACAAAAAGCACAACTGGGGGCAACAGCTGCCACTGGAAAGGAGATGCAGAAGGAACACTCCTGGGGACTGAGTCCTCAACATGATGCTACAAGTAATGTCAGAAGTGAGGTTAATTAGAGGATAATCAGTTTCTGGGGAAGAGCATTGCCCTTCCCCCCACCAATGATGGAAGCATCTTGTGAGTGTGAGATGACTGATTTTTCTCACAGGCACCAACTCTGTCAGTGGACAATCTTCGTGGAGGGTGAGAGATACATGTTTCAGGTGCTTCTACACCACCCCTGTGCACTTTTCAGTCTCCTCTTCCACCATGGTGCTCACCAGTTCCTAACTTCACAGCCCACTCTGTTGTCTCCTATAATGCCTACCCCATAGAGCTTCATCCCTGGTCTCTTTAGTTCAACCAATTACATTCATCCCAGACATACATCCAATAATCTGTCTTTCCAGGGTCAGAGTTCAAGAGTTTTTCCTCTATTTGAGGCAGCCACTGCTGTTCATTACATTCAATTCATCTGCAGGTAGGGTCAACATCTCTTGAGAAGGTAATCACCATACTTTACTTACACATCAATGAGGTCAGGCTTCAACACTGATGGCACGGCTGTTTCAATGTTGTACAGTTTTATCTGAGATCCGTACAGAGTAACTTTGACCAATCTGTTGACAAAGCAGTAGGCGAGAAAGGACATTAAGCCTGAGAGCCCAAAACAAACAAAAGGGACAAGATGCCAAATATAACCCCAAGGTCAGACTTTCAGATAAAACAAAAATCTGATCTCTAATTCTTCCCAAGAAAATAGCCAGGACTGTGTATTAAGGGTTAATTACAAGAGCACTTACTAAAATATCACTTCACTTCTATGTCAAAAACTCTAAAAACAAAGGCTGGTGGGATGGTGCAGTGAGTAAAGGCACTGGCCACTAGGCCCTAGTCACCAGAGTTTGATCTAGGAGAACACAGCAGAAGCAGAGAAGTGCTTTCTATAAGTTGTTCTTTAACCTCTCTCTCTCTCTCTCTCTCTCTCTCTCTCTCTCTCTCTCTCTCTCTCTCCTCTCATATGTGCAAAGGTTGAAAAAAAAATCAACAGACATGTTGGTCCAGTTCCTCTAGAAGTGGGATGGAGTAGGTAGATTATGGACTGTTTCCTCTCTGCTTTTCTACATTCCTGGATCATACATTATAAATATTCAATGTTAGGCCAGGCGGTGGTGGAGCACCCCTTTAATCCCAGCACTTGGGAGGCAGAGGCAGGCAGATCTCTGTGAGTTTGAAACCAGCCTGGTCTACAAAAGCTACAGAGAAACCCTGTACTGAAAAATAAATAAATAAATAAAAATATTCAGTGCTGTGTGCACACTTTCCTTTTTTGTAGTATATTGGCTATGCAGTTCAGACTGGCCTTAAACTTCTGATCCTCCTGTCTCAGCCTCCCTAGCGCTGAAATTACACACATGAGCTATGCCAAGCTATATAAACTATTTTTAGAAGTGAGGGGGGAAAAAGTTTTCCTTTTTTGTAAGATTTTTTTTTTAAATTTATTATTCAGTGTTCTGCCTGCATGTATGCCTGCAGGCCAGAAGAGGGCACCAAATCTCAATTATAGATAGCTGTGAGCTACCATGTGGTTGCAGGGAATTGAACTCAGGAACTCTGGAAGAATAACCAGTGCTCTTAACCTCTAAGCCCCTGCGGAAAAAATGCTTTAAGAAAGCAAGCCTACTCTTTTGACAATTTATCTAAAGATTCACATGACAAATTTAAAACCATTTCACTGTTTCCAATGGATCAATACATAATAAGAAAAGAGAGTAAAATGTCTGCTGTAGAACTTAAGAGTCTAGGTGGTGGACTTATATCCATCCTCCCCCCCCCCCCACTCCTTCCCTCCTTGTATGATTCTCACAACTTCTTTGAAGATTAGACACTGCTGATGACAAAATACTGGAAGAAAAATGTAGGCAGCAGTTTCTGTCCTGCTTCGTCCCGCAGCCATTCAATCCCAAAGAAATACACAGAGGCTTATAGTAATTATAAACTGTTTGGCCTATTGGCTCAGACTTATTATCTAGCTGTTACAACTTAAATTAACCCATAATTTTTGTCTATGTTTAGCCATGTGGCTTGGTACCTTTTCTTAGTGAGGCATTCTCATTTTGCTTCCTGTGTGTCTGGCTGGTGACTGCATCTTTGCCCTTCCTCTCCTCAGAATTCTCCTAGTCTGGTTGCCCCGCCTATCCTCCCTGCCTGGCTATTGGCTAATCAGCTTTTTAAAATACACATGAGTGACAAATCTTTACAGTGTACAAGAGTATTCTCCCACAGCAGAAAGAGATGAGAGGAGTAAATCTTTCTAGAATAAACTGAGATGGTTACATTGAAGGGGAGGTGGCTGAGAGTGCCAGTTATTCAAGGCCCACGGTGTACAGTGTATGGCTGTGAGTCCAGCATCAGGCAGAGCAGGGAGCTCCTTTAGGAAGCAAGAAGTCCGTTGTTCTTTGTCCTTCTGAGCTGAGTGAACAGTGAGCAGCACTGCCTGAGTTCTGGCCAACTCCACATAGAACCCTGCAAGCATACCTCTCAACTACAGGGGCAGCTGCTTGGTCCCAACCCAAGGCTCGGTGTGTGTGTGTGTGTGTGTGTGTGTGTGTGTGTGTGTGTGTGTGTGTGTGTGTGTGTCTCACGATCTCTGAAAAGAACTTAGCACTAAAGAAAGGAAGTTTGTACTCTGGGAAATGTTCCTCTGAGATGTGTGGAATGCAGGAATTTATTCCAAAAGGAAACCATAAAAGGACTGAGGGTTGGAGGGCAGCGTGAAGGGCACCCCCTCCACAGAGTCAAGAAAGCAAGAGTAAAGAGCCAAGTCCTTAAGCCCAAGTCCTCAAAAGTTCTGTAAAACAGGAATGAAAACAGGAACTATCACACAACAATGTGTGTTCATGTGTTACATTTGTTAACCATGTATTAAAATCACAGCTGTGTGGGTATGCATGTTCCCTGCAAGCACAAAGGTCACATATGGATTATGGGTGTCCCATTCTACCTTTCTTCACCTTATTCCCTTGAAACAGGATCTCTTGATAGACCTATCTAGGCTGGTACCCACCAAGTCTCAGTCATCCTCCTGTCTGCCTCCACAGTATAGCAAGCACTCTGAGTCATTTCCCCACCTTCTGGTGTTGAGTTCCTTAAGTGGTGTTCTACACTAAACCTGTAATTCAATATATCAATATCTCTCAAACAAAATAAATAAGAAATTTGGTATGCAAGTAACTCAGTTCTTGGAGCTGTTTCCTAGCATGTTACCAGTAATGAGACATCATACGAATTAGAACATCCTTTCATTACACACACCTACTCAGCTGGGAATCCAACACTAACAGGTCTAAAGTTTCCAATACTTCCCACCTGACCTTCAGTGTCTAAAATGTTTAGGGGGAGGACTAGGCATCTGAATGAGATGTTTCCCAGCAAACAGCTGCATTTCTCTCCAGGGACCCAAACTCTAGCCAAGACTGGAGATTGCCCCATTTCTCAGGAGTTTAATTGGACTAGACAAACCATCAATAGCCTATACCTCTAATACCTGTGGCCTACATGACAAGAATTGAATTGAATTCTGCAATTTGATGCTGTTCTCTAGTGAAATCTTTCCCCCACTCCCCATGCATGAATATGTCTGTGCACATGCATAATTCATGTGTGTGCATTATATATCAGTGTGGAGGACCAAAGGACGACCCTGGGCGTTATTCCTCAGATACCTTCCACACCTTTTTCCCCTTTCTTCTTTCCTGTCTTTTTTTTTGAGGGGGGGGGGATGTTGGGGGAGGGGGACACGCAAGCCTCTCACTGAAGCCCACTGGATAGGAGAGGCTGTCTGGCCAGCAGGCCCCTGTCTCTGCCTCCCCAAAGCTGAAATTACAAGTGTGTGTCACTGTGCCTGGGTTTTCCCCCCCTCTCTGTTTTGCTTTGTTATGTTTTTAAATATTGGTTCTGAGGATCAAACTCAGGTAACTCTTGCAAGGTCTCTTCCCAGCCCCGGTAGGGCTTTTTTGATGTTTCTTTATCCTGTCAGGAAAGACATGGAGCTTGATTGTGCCTGGATTTTTCTCTGAGTCCAATACCAATTATACAGGCTGCCAATAAACTAATAGCTTGGCTTATTATTTTATCCATCATGTGTTTTATTCACCATGCTAAGCACCTTATTCAATTCTTACAGTAAAACTATTAAGAACCCTTTTCCACTGTTTTACAGATGGAGTCCTCAAAGCTCAGTACATCAAATGGCAGTCTGCTCCATATTAACCTATACATGGCAAAAGACAGAGGACACACAACATGCCACCCTTCCATAAAAAGGAGAGCTCAACTCTGAAGGAGGGGCTGCAGGGTCCAGCCAGCCTACCTCTCCACGACTGTGAGAGCATCGTTGAACCTTGCAGCAAACACATCCCCAGTGAAGTACTCAGCTAAACGGCCCACAGCCTGCAGCAGGGAGCTCAAGTCTCGCAGTGAGCAGTGCAGGCGCCGGCAGTCATTCTCTGCTGTGATGTTCAGCCTGTGTCCTGGAATACAACATCTCTTAGATCTCCAGAGAAGAACAAACTTTAGCTGTAATAAACAACCATTCCTAAAAGCCAAACAGGGCAAACTAATGCTCCAGGCAATAAAAATCTTTAGTTGCTTTCCAGTACAGAACAGCACATCTGGGGACAGCCTCTACCTACAACTTTACCCATGTTGTTCCAGGGACCCAAGGCAAGGACAAACAGCCTGGTATATCCCCAATTAGACTCCTTCTGATATTGGCACAGTTATGAGATTACAAACCTACACACAGGCCATGCAAATGGGTGAGTACAGTAAGTGACATGCCCACCACGGTCCTATTTCCAGGGCAGAGCTGGTGCCCTCTGGAAGCTCTGCATTCCATTCCAGGTTCTAGGCTAGTACAACAGGAAAAGATGGCCTAGGACTTGGGTACAGCAGACAATCCCTGCTACTTTCTCACTGTACCATCAACCCTTCCACGCTTGCCTCTTCAACCTTAAAATGGGAAAGACACTATCACCTAATTCACTATAAGACAAAGTATATTAAAACTCTACAATTTGCAGGCATGGTTAAAATTTGTAATTATTACGGATCACAATTAGCTAAAAATTTTCTAAGACCTGAAACTTTCTTACTTTTCAACATAAAACCAAACCTAGCAAGTATGATGTTAAGATGAATGACAAAAACCTTTGACTGGTCTTGTGGATCAGTCTCTTCACAGCCACTCACAGAACCAAAGAGCATCAGGACTCAGTCTAGAGAAAGACCATGCTTATCACGCATGGGAGGTATCAACTGGGGAAGCCATAGTTAAGACCCAGGTTTGGACACTTGCAAACCCACATTCCCTTAGCACTTTTCAAATCTGTGCCCTCCCTGAGCCACTCCAGGCCTTCACCCTCTATTGCCAAGCCTCTTTGGCTGATGTTGCCTTGCTATGAAGCCCTTTGGTGGAACTACGCCCAGCAGCTATCGTGGACACTAGGAAGAATGAGTCATTTGCTGTGTGTCTTCACCTTTCTCCTAAACTCAGATCACCAAAGAACACCTCCATTCCTTGTTCCCTGAAGATCCTCAACACCAATCCCGTGAAGCACACCTGCATCTGTGTAGCCATGTACATGACAACTTGAAAGAAAACAGCCCAGACAGGCAGCATACATGTTTTTCACTGTGGGTTTGAATAAAATGAAACTGCTGACAGCTGACTATTTTTGGACTGAATAAAATGAATTCTGTCTAATTCAATCTAATGCATGACCCACCCAAGGTTCAGTCAGCACTGCAGCTGATCCTTTCCCGAGCCATCTGCAAGGCAGAAGACCGACACAGAAGCACGAAGTATCCCAATTATGTTCTCCAGCCTTGTCCCACTCCTCCAGGAAATCTGCCCCTGGCCTCAGAAGTACACACAGCACACAGGGGAAGGAGAGTCCTATGCACAGTGACCCATGTTTTCTCTTATTTGGCCAAGGCTAGGTCATGGGCACTCCTCCTCCCTGTCACTCCACAAAACTCAGCAAGCATATCCCTATACTGCCTCCAGAGCCCTCAAGGGAGCCACACCCAGTACACAAAACCTTTAAATGGAAATGCTACTACATATTGAATTAGACAAGCTTTTAAAGTCCTCTTTCCCCACTAAACCAAGCTACCACGAAGCAGTCTAAAAAGCACTTTCCTTGACCAAGAGGTGAAGGGGTAGAGGTATAAATATGAACATTTAAGGTATTTTACTCCGCGAGAATACACAAATCAGAAACCAACCTTCACTTAACAAGAGCTAGTTCCAGGACAGGCACCAAAGCTACAGAGAAACTTTGTCTCGGAAAAAAAAATCATAAATTGAAAGTTTTCTATCCTATAAATGCAACAATCTCTTCAGCAAGAAAGAACTAGTGTAGCTAAACCAAGAGTTGAGTTACTCAGCGCTAAGGGAAAATCTCAGTGAGGAACAAAAGAAGTCAAATAGAAAATAGGTATAAGGAGAACAGCCGAAAAGAAGGTCGCCATTCACACACAGAAGAGACTGACATTGAGGGCAAAAGCTGACCTGTCAGGGAAGTGAGATACAAAGCAGGTGACATGGACGTGTTTTGCTTTGTTTTTGTTTTTTTGGTTTTTTTTTTTTTTAACCAAGAAAGCATTAGCAGGAAATATAGCAGTAGCAAATAGGCTAACAAAACAGTGCCTGGCGGGATTGTGTGTTGGGGGGCAGGCGTGGGCAGCACCCCTGAGCTACATAGTAACCCTACTGGTCCAGCTACCAATTACAATACACTCAGGTGTTGTAACTTGTCAAATGAAAAGGAAATTGTACCTGACTCCTCACCAGCCCTGAGACTGAAGAAGTAAAGGCCCCACAAAGGGGAAAGCCATGAAAGGAATGAGCTTCACAGCCCACCAAGACTGACCAGCATAGCAGGGAGGTTATTTGAAGCAGCAAACATCCATGGGAACCAGAGAACAAACTGTTCAACATTTTTAATTTTTTAAATAACCTTTGCACTGGAAACTTGGCTTCCGAGTTGCTAAGGCATCGAGGAATGCTTCACTATGGGCAAGAAAACCCCCTTTAAACCAAGAAATAATTATTTATCTGGTCTGAGAGGTTTTACCACTAGAATATGCACCGAGAATTAGATAACAGAAGAACCAAGTGCTCTGTGAAACTGGCCTAGGATGGGCTTCAGTGAATGCAGGGAGACATAAGACTGCCTGCCCTTCTGTGATGGGAACCTGAGTATCAGCAATCTCAGAAAAAGGATTAAAAACCCATGCAGACATTTACCCAGAGACAAAAATCAATGACAGCCAGGCATGGTGGAGGCATGCCTTAAAACCAGCACTCAGTGAGTTCTAGGGCAGGGCAGCTTGGTCTATATAGCACATTTCTGGCCTACCAGGACCACAAAATGATAAACCAGCAACACCACCAAAAGAAGTCAACTACAGCACTAAATTGACCTTATGGGTCAATGGAAGAGGGCAGGATACACTTTGTTTAGTTTTGGTTTGGTTTTTGAGACAGGGTTTCTCTGTAGCTTTGGAGCCTGTCCTGAAATTAGCTCTTGTAAACCACCAGGCTTGCCTCAAACTCATAAAGATCCACCTGCCTCTGCATCCCAAGTGCTAGGATTAAAGGTGTGTGCCGCCACCACCTGGCTGGATACATTCTTTTTAGAAACAGATCAAAGATAACATTCTTAGGACCTAGAGTACAACTCTAATTGCAATGGCCCTCAAGGAGAGACCATTAATTCTGGAACCACCCAGCATTTTGCATCAAATGATCTTATTAGTGCAAACACACATGTTCATTTTGTAAAGTGCCTCCTCAAGGTTTACATAAACTGTTCTCAGCCAGGCTACTGAGCCAAAGCCTGAACCTGAGGCATGTCAAGACTTATTACCCTCCTGGGGTCCAGGCTGCCAGGGCAACCTCACAAAGAGGCCCTATGGAGGCCCTACCATGAATGGAAAGTTCACCCAGGAGGAAGCTGCCTTCTGGACAGACAAGGAAACGCTGAAGAGCAGCACACGGTGGGATATACAGGGCAGGGTAGGGGAAGGTGGGGTGATGCACGGACTTAAGGTCACTGGTGTCTTCATTTGGCAAAAAAGAATGCCAGTTTACAGCATCTTTCCATCATTCCCCATTATTCCATCTTGCTATTAGCACAAACTGGCTGGCAATGTGGCCCTGGATAAATCAACATCTCTGAAGAGCATTAGCCTCTTCTGTAAAGTAACAATAACTAGTAACAATGCTTCTATCTCCAAGTACAGAGGAGAAAAGGGAATGACAGAGTAAACAACATAGTGCCTGGCATGCCATGTGTGCTCTACAAAGAGGTTGTAATTATTATCCGCAGAGTAACAAGTGTTAACCCTCCACTCTAACCAGGGACAGCAAAGGTCTTTGCAGCCAGCTGTGGGCAGACCGCTAACTGCAGGAGCACTCCAAAATAAATGGGGCTGCTACCCTGGCTGCTTCACATCACAAGTCAGAGGAAGATACTGCCCTAGTGAAAGTCCACAGCCATTATTTCTAACATACCTGCTGTTTTAAGGAATATAAGGAAACACTCCAGGGCTTTTTAGTCCGAGCCCTGATTAGCTTTCCTCCACAGTTTCTTTGTAGTAGGAATTTCTAAAAACTTCTATTTAGAAGTTGGAGATGTGAAGAGAAGTTGTACAAGGCAAATCACATTCTTACAGCAGAGGTGGCAATAATTTAATAGTTCAATTTTTTTAATGCTAAACTAAATTTGAAAGTAAAGACCAATTTACCTGACCCCGAAGTAACTACAAATTGCTGTAATCCCAAATAAACTTCTAAATTGTCCTGAAGAACTGGGAACTGAAAACAAAGAGACAAAGTTTAAAACAAAAATCTTAAATGCAAGTTTTGACACTATTTTTAACATTAAAGCGTTAAATACCGATGAGAAAGACAGGGTCACATACGGGTGCTATGCATGGTTCCCTTTCAATGACCTCCCAAGACCTACAGATAAAACCTACTAGTGCCAGAACAATAAAGAAATCAAGGTCAGTTTGACTGCTTTAAAAGTCATAGCAAAAGATTCTAGGGCATGACTAGTACAGTCTTAACAAGACCTATGACTTTAAGGCCAGCCTAACCTTGAAAAAAATATCAAGCATGTCTTATTAATGCTCATGATTATTAATCTTATTAATCTTATTAATCTCATTAATAAGCAATCTTATTAATGCTCAAGAGAAAAGCAGACCCAGGTATGGGACTATCAGCTTCCCCTGCTCATTTAGCAGACAGACCTTCTGTCTTTCTTTCCTAGGCTATACTCACCCTTAAGATAAGACTTAGCTGGCAGAGGTGGTGCACACCTTTAATCCCATCACTTGGGAGGCAGAGGCAGGAGGATCTCGGTGAGTTCAAGCCTAGCCTGGTCTACAGAGCAAATTCCAGAACAGCCAGGGCTACACAGAAAAATCCTGCTTGAGAGAGAGAGAGAGAGAGAGAGAGAGAGAGCGCAAATTGACCTGTCAGTTCCTGTGACAGAATGCCAAGTAGTGGCTTACAGTTATGTGCAGAAGCTGACCCTAGTAACTTGTCATGTCTTTAACAGACAGACAGAAAACACACACACAAAATAAGCATATGAATGAACACACACACACACAAGCATAAGTAAATAATGTATAGATACAAAACAAGGGAAAAGAAAAAGATGGACAGACGGATAAGTACAAAAGCCATATTCCAGTACAAAAACCAGGAACAAATTAGACTTCCCCTTCAAATGGTGAGTTACCAGAGTTGAGAAGGCATGTGTAGGAAGGAGCTCCATCACTTTGGCCACTACCTCCAAGCTCTGGCGTAAGTACCGCTGCCACTCCGTCTGCTGCTGTGGGGAAGAAACAAAGGTATCAGCTCTTCCAGACAGGCAAGTAGGTCCCTGTTCTCTTTATTACCAGCCTCCCTTTAGCCTTAAGTCTATTCTCAGATGTTAACTTTAGAAAAAATAGGAAAAGGTGGAACCAGGAATTTGGAACTTTGAAAGGACCCAGCTATTTATTTTTTTAAATATTATTTCATTTCCTAACAAGCAACTTCTTCAGAAAGCAAATAATTCACGTAGAACAATTCACTTTTCCACACAGGATCATAGAATTCAGAAACTCTATGCAAAAATTTGGGTGACTTTTCTATTATCCCATTGACAGGTAGCAGTCATTTCTTTACACACACCTGACTCAATTATCACCATTCAAGGCATGGCTCATAGGCAGTATCAGTGTCCCCAGGGACCAGTCATTAACACAAAACTCTGATCCCAGAATCAGGACGCATTTCAACAAGTTGTGCTAGAGATTTTTAGAAGAGCTAAAGGTGAGGAATTCCGCCTCAGTCAGTCAGTAGCACAACTCACCCTTCCATACTGTGCTGCCTCAAGTAACTGTCAACATAAATCAGCAAAACAGCCATTTCTATTATGGAGACGAGGGAATCAAGGCTCTGAAAACGTCAAAAATACATCTCTGAGCCCAAAGCTGCAGAGATTCAAATGCAAGCCACCTGGTTCTAAGTAGTGTGCTTTTTCTCATCCTAAGAATCTACTCTCAAGGTCAGAATCATGCCACCAGTCACTCTAACTTTGAGCATGATATTAATATTAGAAAATTTTCAAGTGTTTGATAGAGGAAAGATACGCTAAAGTTGTGCCCATAAGAATATTTTCCTTATTAATGTTGTGCAGACCAGCAGCAATATACCCAAGATTCAGTTTAAAAAATAACAGCCTATAGCATATGCCTTACATAGACTATCATTCCAGCCTTCTCATTTAAATACCTCCTGAACTATTCCCACTAGACCCCAGCTTGGTAGACAGTCAGTACTCCTTAAAGCATTCCCCATGCACACTTGGTCTCTCTGTATTCCTAGTCTGTAGATGTAAAATGCCTGTAAAACACTTTTTTTTTTTCCAGAAGCAATGAGGTAAGCTAAACCAACAGGAGAGAAATGCCTCTTACATCATCATCCAGAGTTTCATCATCCAACTCCTCCAGTTGGGCCTGGTTGTATCTGAACTGGATTCGATTCAATACCTCTGTGAGCAAGAGGACCAGGGCATCTTCGTACCTAGGGAGGAGGGAAGAGCCAACATCAAGGGAGGAACAGTACTTGCCGTGGACACACCTCACACACACCTCAACCCTGGTGGCCTGTTTGAGTTGGCATGGGCGTAGATGAGAGAAGTGGTACTTGACTATTTACATCACACATCTTTGATGGCCTCTCTTCTACAGTTAAAAGTTCTTGTGGTTATTGCTTGCATGGAATATAATTTTCCATCCTTTGACTTTCAGCCTCTGCTTATTTGAATCTAAAGTGAGTTTCTTAGTAACTGAATCATGAATTTTCAAATTTATTCTGCCCATCTCTGCCTTTTAACAACAGAATCTAATCCATTCTATTTAATATAATTATCAATAAAGTAAGTCTGATTTCTGCCATTTTTCTTCAATCACTGCCTTCTTTTGTATCAAATACATATTTCTAGAGCAACATTTTAAGTCCTTTCTACATATTTTTGAGGTTTTTTTTTTTAAATAATTTTGCTGGAAACTACTAGTCTTGTATTTGAGTATCAACAAATAACACCTTTTCTGTTGTTTTCGAGACAGGGTTTTCCCATGTAGTCCTGAAGACTAGGCTGGCTTTGAACTCAAGAGAGCCACTTGTCTCTGCATCTGAGTGCTGGGATTAAAGGTGTGCACCACATCCAGGTTAACACTTTTAATAGCTGTAAGAGGTAAAGTGTGAGAAAACTACAATTAAATTGCTCAAGATCAATAAGCAGGCTATTTTGAAGTCAGGGCTCCCTAACTCAAGCCTCATGATCTCTCTACACATAGACTACCAGTGGCTTTAAGTCAAACCTAAAACTCAACCTTCAATTAATTTTAAGATCACCCAGAAACTAAAGAGGAAATTTAAAAGGCCTTGGGGAAATCCTGACCCTCTGGTTTGTATCTAAAGTAATTACTGAAGAAATACCTCAAGCCCCACATCTGGCTACTTTACACAATAATAACCTAGCATAAAAGATACCAAGATATTATAGAATACCTGGTAATGCATGGGGGGGGGGGGAAACAAACAAAAAACAAAAAAATGATTGCTTTCAAGAAAAGATTATGCACCTAAATGCTTCCTCTCCTGAAAAGCTAAGACCAGTTAAATTGTGGTTCCCACTTGTCAGTGTGCGGGTGGGGCTGAGGCTCGACAAAGCACAGGGCTCCTGAGACTACTGGACTTGCTGCTGGGATGCTAAAGGAAGACTGCAAGGTGGAAAGAAGGGGGAAGGGTGTCCCAGCAACAGCTATCCCATGCTCCCACCCCAACTTCATTCTACATTCCCAGCACCTGTCTCACATGCATTCCCAGTAAGCCAAGAGTTCCTGAAGGAACGCTTGAATACCAGCTTCCCAGGCCTCCTCAGAGCTCCTGAGACAAGAGGGGAGGCCAAATCTTTAAAATCCTGAGCCCTCACCAACTACATGGAACTTACTTAACCCACTGATCCCCTTTCCCTGCCTCTGACTTAGTGGCGGAGCTGCTTCATGCAGTTATCATTTGTGTTGCCTTCCTCACCATTTTCCTAGCCTTCTAATACCTATTTAACCAGCCGTCTACATTGGAGTCTTGGTTAAAATACTTGCGGTTTCTGTTTTCGAAGTAGTACCCTAACCATTCTGCTACCTAATCCAAGAGAGCCAAACTTGAAAGAATCAAACCAAGGTCAACTGTAGTCCATCTAGTCTAAGCATTGTCAGCCTACAGACGTCTAACAATCCTCCTGGGCTATCACATTTCAGTTAGGTGGGTACAACAGCTCATATCCTACTTATGGGCACACACTGCCCCTTCTTCACAAGACTGAACCATTGTTTTCAAGTGATTTAACAATATAGCAAACACAGGCCTAGAATAAAATAGAAACTGAGTATGGCACAGGAAAGAATACTGGCTGGGGAAATTATTAATAAAATTGACATGTGTGGGGAAAATCACATTTAAGTGGATGTCCCAGGAAGATAATC
The DNA here is from genome assembly GCF_982192425.1 of Myodes glareolus. Taxonomy (NCBI): domain Eukaryota; kingdom Metazoa; phylum Chordata; class Mammalia; order Rodentia; family Cricetidae; genus Myodes; species Myodes glareolus. Next base: position 78,190,490 of record NC_142032.1, on the reverse strand, counting down.
AAAACTCAGGCCTGGAGCACATTACCTCCCATTTACCTGTGACATAACCCATAAGGCTATAGGCATTTTGCTATAAATTGTTATATCAGATCAAAACACTCTTACAAAAAGAAAATCCCTTTCAGACTAAAGCAAAGATAGATTTTGGCACTGCTAAATAAACCCCATCAGGAACATTGCTAAAGGCATACAAGTATCTAATCTCCCAAAGTGTGTGGCAGGCATGAAAGAGGTGTGTGGACACAATAGACACCCTAGCTGCTTGTCTATACCTATTCACGGTCTCCATTCCCACCTTGGGTAACTGAACACTGGCACTGAGACAGTTAAAACACTACATTTTCCAGTGGACACAAAAACAGTAAAGAAAATTACTAACTCAGGTGTACTAGCTCATTTTTATATCAACTTGACAGGCTACAGTCATTTGGGAGAGAGAATATTAACTGAGAAAATGCCCCCACCAGATTGGCCTGTGGGGAAAGTCTACGGGTATTTTCTTAATTAGTGATTGATGTAGAAGAGCCCAGCTCACTGTGGTGCTCATGGGATGTGTAACAAGTCATGAGAGCAAGTCAACAAGTAGCATTTCTCCATGATGTCTGCATCAGCTCCTGCCCTTACTTCCCTCAGTGATGGGGTGTTATGTGGAGCTGTAAGCTGAAATAAAGTTTTCCCTCCAAGTTGGTTCTGGTGATGGTTTTTTATTAGCAAGAGAAACCTAAGGCAGTAGGGTTTCTACAATAGCAGCTTTGGCCCAATCTCTCCACTTCTCATTTTCACTGCCTGAGCCCTAGATGTGGTGTCTGTAAAATCCTTCTTACTGCCTTTCCCCTGAGAGAGACGACCAGAAGATCCCCATGTCAAGTAGACCAGTAGTCACTAGCGTTATCGAAATGATCCTCTATGAGGTTCTTCAGAAGCAAGGTGCTGAACTGTGTCTCTCCTCACCCTAGCCCACATGTAAAAAGAACTACCCTCAATGTAACTATGTTTGGGGACAGGGGTAAGAAAAGATGAGTTGATATCTTAACCCAGTAGCACTGCTGCCCTCCTAAGAACAGACAGGGTCCTTTATTTCTGTCTCCCACACATATACCTGATACCTGAGAAGACCAAACAGTTCGGAATCCCCAGAACCGAAGTTACAGATAGCTGTGAGCCACCATGAGTGCTGGGAATCAAACTCAGAGCAGTCATTGTACTGAACCGCCAAGCTATCTCTTCATCTCCTTAAGAAACTTAAAAGAACCAAAAATCATACAACTACATTCAGATAACAAAATTGAACTGGAAAACACTAACAAGGATATATGAAAAATCTCCAAATATTTGGAAATTAAATAGAGATTTAAAGTGAAATTTGATAATAATTTAAGTGACATGGCATATATTAAACTCTGATAAAGCTGAAGTAGTGCTTAGGTGTAAATTTATAACATTAAATAAACATTTATTGAGCTGGAGAGATGGCCCAGTTAAGAGGTCTTGCTGCTCTTGTATGGGACCTACGTTCAGTTACCAACATCCACATGGTAACTAACAACTGTCTGTAACTTCAGTTCCAAAAATATGATGCTTTTCTGGCCTCCTTAGGCACCAGACATGCATATGGTGCACATACAAACAGGCTGACGATAATACACACGAAATAAAAACCTTTAAAACAAAGTGTTTGTGTATAAATGGAGAAACTTAGCTAGACAAAACTAGTCAAGTTAAAGCAGCCAAAGTAGGTGCCCCATAAACACAAATAAGAAGAGCGAGGATGTAAATGAGTTAAGACACAAAAAATAAACAGTGCCAAGTCAGTAACTGCATATGAAGGATACAAAATTCCTGATAAATTTTCCATCTCCAGTGCAGTCTGGGCATAAATATCTCCTTCTAGGGGCTAAATTGCTACTGAACTCTGATCTCAATCTTGTTAACACTTTATTAACTGTATACAGTGTCGTTTACAACAGCAACACTTACTTCCTCATTAAGCCGAACAATACACATTTTTTTACAGCCTTACTTAAGAACACTCAAATTCCTGTGCTAGTCTGTAGCCAGCATTTGCCAGTACTCTTGTGACAAAGGGGCTCCCAGGACATGACACAGTAACTTTAGGTTGCTTCACACACTGGTTTCTTCCTCTTCCTGTAAAAACCCAAGTTTCTACACAAGTCTCTGATCCCTGGATGAGCACCAAGAGAAAAGGGAGAACAGACAGGAAGCACTTTCTCAGGGGGCACTAACTGCAAGCCAAGGCCCCACGTGCTGGCTCAGCTGGTTTCCTTCACAGTATGAAGAAGGCACAACCACACCCAGCACAAAGGTGCAAATGCGCCCTGAGATTCAGGCTCTCGATGCTGTGATCTCTAACTGATAAGCAGGACAATCAACTCATCCACAATTCTGCTAAGCAGGGCATGATGCACTGGGCCCAAGTCCTGAAGTCCTAACAGCTTTCAGTCAGAAACTTGAACATTCTCACTGAGCAAGGAATATGCATTTCCAACATGCTCCAGTTTCCAAGCTCCTAAATAAATAAATCTGAATACATATGTGCTTTGAAGTCTGTAGCCTGCAATGTCACTTTGTTGTAACAAATGATGCAAAACTCTAAAACCACAAGGGACAGGAACTGAGTGCTGCCTTTGTGACCTAACCACACCTACGTTTCCCATTTGAGGCATCAAGAAAACAATTTCTGACTACTTCCTACAGATCAGTCAATTTTGAAGTTCCGGATTAAGTCACAAATGTGATTCCAAAGGCATGCCCATGTTATCAGATGACAAACATTTGATCACATTTGCATGCTCACAGTTAAAATAATTATGGTAATTACCAGCACCAATGTTCTTTATCAGCCACTCCTATAAACAGTACGTCTCTGATACACCAGACAGAACAGTGACTTCCAAGACTTCAAACCCTTAATTTAAAAATGTTTACACCGAACATACTTGTAGAGACGTATAATAAAAGGGATGGCATAAGCCAAAGTTCAACGTTCCTTCTTTGTACACCCCAGTGCACTATCTTGGTACTCTTCTTTCCAGTCCACTCCCTCAACCGCTAGAGTGTTAAGAAAAACAGATCCTAGGGAGGGGGTAGTTACTGTTAGACCAGTTTTGAAGATTTCATTTTTTTTGCTTTGTGTGTGTACACATACATATTTAAAAAATAACCATGAGGCTGCAAAGAAGGCTCAGAAATTAAGAATGGTTCTGTTCTTCCAGAAGAGTTGAGTTTGCTTTCTAAGACCCATAGGCAGTAGTTTAAAACTCCTTGTAACTCCAGTTCTGGGGGATCTGACACCCTTTTCTAGTTTCTATGGGCACCTGCACACACATGAAATTCTCTCTCCCCCCACCCTCTCTCTCTGTCTCACACATACACAATACAAAATGAATGTCAAAAAAAAAATAGGTCAAGAGGGTGGTGAAGAAATGGCTCAGCTGTTAAAAGCACTCACTGCTGTTTCAGAGAGTGAGTTCAGTTTCCAGCACACATACAGGGAGGCTCACAACTGCATGTAACTCTAGTTCCAGGGAATCTAACATCTTCTGGCTTCCATGGGCACCTTCCACTCCATACATACATGCATGTATACTAAATATACACATAAATAAAAACAAATCTTTAAGAAAATAAGTCATGAAAAATAGTTTCATTTAGGAAAAATAAAACTATCAATGAGAAAATTTCCTACCATTTAAAGGAGCCAGCAAAATTTCTAAGCATTGTGCTACCAGATAGCAGGCTTACAGACAGGAAGGTGGGTAAAAGGCATCTTTAGATGTCTATGGTCATCACAAGAGTCAAGTGGCAGCAGCATTTTACATTATTTCTTTTCATCATCATCACTGTGATCATTAGGATATTTAATATAATTATCTCACCATTGTGTCTATGTTTCAGATCCGTGACTTCCAAAATCCTAACCTTCCTGCAAGACATCCACTGTGCAGGAAGAAATGTGACAGTCTAGCACCCAACCAAAAGGAATCCTTGAAGCAGACAAGGCATTTAAACTCCCTATAGCACCATCCCATCTACTGGTTTGTACGATAATCTCCAGTAGCCTACACTTTCAATGCTAGCAATCTCCTCAGCAGCGTCACAACCTCCACACCTCCTGTCTACTGGGCTTTAAAGAGCATTTTCATACTGATCACTTTTCCAGGGCATTCTCAACTAAACTGCAAGATATAAAAGATTACCTATCACTAAACATAGGAGAGTGGGGTACAACCCCAGAACTGAAGGGCTTGCCTGTTTGGCATATAAGACATTCCGATGAAATGGCTTTTCTTTGAAGAATCTCATTCAAAAACAACTGTCAGTCAGTAACCTCACCAGACCTACTATTGTGAGTTTCTGCAGTATGAACACACTCTGCACCCATAACCTCAATCGAGCCGACACTAAAGCAGCTCAGAAGCTATTCTGCTATCAAAAGATGTTTGTAAACAAAAGAACAAATGTTTAAACTTCGAGTGTCAGCATTCTGTAAAATTTGAAAATCCATAAAACCTTAGCAATGAGAGGAGTTTTAGAGATCTGGCCCAATTCTCCACCCAGAAAAGAGGACCCGCCTCCATCCATTTGGTCTAACTCTGGGAAAGGGTGATCATGACCTCCACCACTATTATGAAGTATCCTGCAGTGACTCAGACATGGAAGATATACTATTCAGGGGTGGGATAGGTCTTCTGGTGGTAGGGGGGACATGACCTGAAAGGGTACAGCTTGTCCCTGGCCTCTCCTTCCTTCTACCAGTTCTTGGTCTGCCCCTTCCCTGGCCACTATCCACCCATACTTCCCACCACTATGCTCTGCCTCACCACGGCCAAGAAACAAGAGAACCATGTGACCATGAATGGAAACCTCTGAGTCATGAGCCAAAAGAACCCTTTCCCCCTTGAAGCACTTTTAATTGGGTGTCTTACTGCAGTGACGCAAACCAGCACAACCATACTAGCACCATTTACTAACCACTTAATGGCTCAACAACTGTCACCACCCATAAAGAAACAAAAGCTCCCAGAACAAATTTCCCTAAACACAACCAATTGTAACTACAGAATGAGTTTTCAGAGCTAGGGCTGCTCCATAGGTTGTGTCCTGGTGACCACAGCAACTGCACAGAAGCTAAAGCCAAACCTGACACCACCTGCAGCCTCTCCCCTGAGCTCTCCCCTGAGCATAATAGCACCCAAAGCTGTACCCCGTCTGTTATGTGCCTGTCGTGAACTAGTGAATATATTAAGAATGTAATGTAATGTAAGAATCACGGTGGCACAGTGATCTACTATCACAATGGAAAACAAAGAGAAGCTGCCATCTTTGAACCTACCTATTCCATGTGGAGTAGAACACAGCTCCATAGGAAAATACATAAAATATAATGGATTCTAATGCTAAGAAAAGCTGCCATTTGACCTTTTCTGTGTGTGGATCCTGTCACTGCTCTCATGATAAATTCATAAGTTTCTCTCTTCCTCTCTCTGGCAAAAGCATTATACTAGACAAGAAAAATGTGCTCTGTCCGTAAAGCAAGAAAAACATTCTCCATTTTCTGTATTTAAAAATTATTATTAAGAATTGGTTGTAGTAAAGCAAACCTTTAATCCCAGCACTCAGGAAGCAGAGAAAGGCAGATCTTTGTGAGATCAGGGCCAGCCTGATCTACACAGTGAGTTCCAGGACAGCCAGGGCTACATAGTGAGACCCTATATAAAAGCAACAAACAAGTTTAAAAACGTAATAAAAGTTGGGCATAGTGGCACATGCCATAACTCCCAGGACTGGGAGCAGAAACAGGCACATCTCTATGAGTTAAGGACAACCAGAGATATATAGTGAGACCCTGTCTCAAAATGCCAAAACAGTAGTAGTAGTAGCAGTAGTAGTAGTCACCTAAGAAACAAACCTCTGTACATGACTGTAAACGAGTTTCTCAACGGCTAATAGAGGTTAGAAGACCCACCCTAACTGCCAGGGACAGAATGTCAGGCTGAATAAAAAGAAAGAGCTGAGCACTAGCATCCGTTCTCATATATTCTCTCTCTCTCTCTCTCTCTCTCTCTCTCTCTCTCTCTCTCTCTCTCTCCTTCCTGTCTCTGGATACAAAGTGAAGCTGCCCTGGCCCGCAAGCACGCACATGCACACTCCCTCAACACATATGCACACCCCACGACAGTCTTTTTTCACACATATTGAATCAGAATAAACCTTTGGTCTTTGTTACTGTTCTACCACTGTGAGGAAACACAATGACCAAGGCAACTTTTAAAAGAGAGCATTTAATTGGAGCTTATAAGTTCATGACCATCATGGCAAGAAACAGTCAGCAGGCAGACAGGCACAGTGCTGGAGCAGAGTCTGAGAGCTCACATGATCACTAGGCCTGGAATGGGCTTCAGAAACCCCAAAGCTCACTACCAGTGACATACCATCTCTAACATGGCCACACCTCCTCCAACAAGGCCATATCCCCTAATCCCTGCTAAACAGTTCACCATTTGGGAACCAAACATACAAATATATGAGCCCATGGGGCCGCTCACATTCAAATCAGCACATCTTTCCTTTGATAGCTGCTCCTGTAGGCATTCTGTCCTGGCAAGGAAAATGTTGATTTGCATTTATCTCTGAAGTAGAGGGTTTCTAACTTGTGCCTTCTGCCTCAGCCTCCTTAGTGCTAGGACTACCAGTGTGCTCTAAGTCAGCTCTTTTCCTAGTTATTTGTTTCATGACAATTACTTACCAATTTAGGAAACTCTGACACACCAGGCAGTGGTGGCACACACCTTTAACCCCAGCACTTGGGAGGCAGAGTTTGAGGCCAGGCTGGTCTAACAGAGTTCCAGGATAGCTAGAGCTGTTACACAGAGAAACCTATCTGAGAGAGAGAGAGAGAGAGAGAGAGAGAGAGAGAGAGAGAGAATTTGATATATCTCTAAGTTTAAGGACATAATGAACCCTGAGCTCCTCCTTCCATGACACTCATCAGCTGTGTGGTCAGCCATGAATCTTCTATGTTCCGAGCACTCTAAAACAACTCCAGTGGGTTGTTTTAAAGCAAATCCCAGGTGTAGTATCACTTCATCTAATAAATACTTGTGTCTCTAAAACTAGAGCCTTAAAAAACAACCACAAAAGCATATACCTAAAAAATTCTGAATGAATGTTACTTTTTTAAAAAGAAAATGCTCAGACAGCATTACTGCCTAGGCAGCCTCATTCTACTGAGGAGGCCCAGCAGCATGGCAGCCCCTCAGGGCACAAGAGTAACTGGCAATAGTGACTACCTCTGTTTATCAGGGTTTTGAAGTTTACCTGTTGAGAACTGCTTCCTTGTCTCCCAGACGACTTTTAATTTTACTTGTCAGATAGTCCAAAAACAGTGTCCAGATATCCAAACAAGAGAAGTAACCTTCATGAGTAGGCTATGATACAAAAGAAATCCAGACAATGAAATTACTTAATGCAACTGTTGTGCTTAGAAACACATACACCAGAATGGCAACACCAAAGGCCTACAGTCAGTTCTTCAAAACCTCCACTAAGGACTTTAAGTCAGTCTTCACCAGAGAACCCTATTAAATCTAACCAGACAAGGGCACTGTGGGACACTTTATGAGGGAACTGAGCAGGGCTTGCAGAATGTACCAAGGATCCCGTCTGAGCCTGTGCAGAAAGGCTCCCACAAACTTCCCACTCTGCATCAACTTTTGAGAAAGCAGCTTATGCTCTACAGGAAACATTCAGTCACTTGCAGGAGCAGGACCACAGCTGTCTTTTCTACTACAAATTCAAAAAAGCAAATAGAAGTCGGAGTGCTTCAAAGGCAACAGTCCACACATCTGACTATAAGGAAATTAACAATGGTAGGTCTTTCTACATAGAAGACTGAAAAGGAGCTGTTGAGTATCATTCCAGTCTATTTATAACATTTGCAAATAGGCCAATAGCAACCTCAAATCAGGAGTAAACAAAAACAGCAAGAGGAGAAAAGCATGTCTTTGTGGGGCCCTGGTACCACCTGGCCAGTCGACCTTGGCAAATTTCTTAAAAACCTTGAGATTCTATTAGTGCAAAACCTAGGCACCATGGTTCTTTTTCTTTCCTTCCATTCTGCTACTTGACCATCTCACTATGCCCCATATTTGTGGGAAGGAGGTTTGGTAGTACAGGCCTATAATCCCAGCTGATCTGAAGGCTAAGGAAGCAGGATCTCATGTTCAAACCTTACTGAACCAAAGAGTAAGCTCGAGGTCAGCCAGAGCAACTTAACCAGACCCTATCCCAAAATGAAAAATGAAAACAGGATTTGGACTGGGGTGGAGGTTAGCTGGCAAAATATTTTCCTTCCATATGTAAGTCCCTGGGTTTGATCCCTAGCACACCCTAAATCAGGCATGATAACACATTCCTATAATTCTAGAGCTCTAGAGGTAGAAGAGAACCAGGAAGGGCCTCAAGGTCAGTCTCCAATATGGCAAGTTGAAGGACAGCCTGAGATTATGAAAGAAAGAAAACACAGCACAAAACAAAAGGAAAAGAAAGGATTAGGATAACATTCATGGCTGTTCCAAGCATGTGTGAGGCCCTAGGTTCTGTCCTTGAAACCCAAAAGAGAAAGCAAAGAAAGAACAGGGCTGGAGACAGCTCAGAGTAAAAGTGACGGCTGTGCAGGCCTGATCACCCGAGGTCTCGATCCTCTGACCCCAGGGTGGAAGGAGAGCCAGTTCTCAAAAGTTGTCCTATCTTCACATGCATGCTGTGCCATGAGTGCACACAATCACATAAACACACACATATCACACACACACACAACAAATAAATACATAATTTTTTAACTTTTTAAAGGAAAAAGTACATTAGCTTTTATACCAGATTTAGTTAATTTTTGTTAACTTGACACATACTAGGAAGAGACAAACTCAGCCAAGAAACTGCCTCCAACAGAGTGGGTTTGTGAGTATATCTTGTGGGGCATTTCCTTAAAAACTGATGTAGAAGAAAGAGTCCAGGGCACTACGGGCAATGCCACCTCCAATAAGCAGCCTTCCTCTATGGTTCCTGCTTCTGGTCCTGCTAAGTTCCTGTCCTAACTTCCGTTAGTGCTGGACTGTGATTGGGATACACAAGCCAATAAGCCCTCTCCCCAATCTGCTTTTGGTCATGTGTTTATCACAGCAACAGAAAGCTAACTAGGAGAAGTTTCCTTCTATTTCTGATTCACAAAGAAATCCAAAATTTTCAATAACATTTTTTCAAGGAATAAATAATGAATAAATAAATAAAACAAGACATAGGGAGGAGGTAACCAAACTGAAATCTCAGATAGGAAAATTATAATTAAAAATCCACTAGAATGTAGGGAAAGTTTGCTCTTTCTTGAACTCCCAGCATTTGAGTCTGAGGCAAGAGAGTTCCAAGTCAGTAGGAACTCAAAGTGAGATCTTGTCTTTAAAAAAAAAACAAAAGTAACCTATAAAAAAATTAAAATAAGCCACAGGGGCATAGCTCAGCAGAGCATGTATCCAACCTATTTATGATTCTGGGTTCCAGCCCCAGGACCACAAAGAAGATGTTAAAAACCATGCAGATTCCATCCATCTCACAATCCAAAGAAAGCTAAAGGGATACCCATTTAACCCCACCCAGGATGGTCAATGCCATAAAACCATCCCAGAGAACCACCAGGTAAACCAACTATTAAACCACAGGGAAGTAATAGAAAGTTGGGAGATTGGCCACTGAGGCTGTCCATACACCTGCAGTCTTGTTACAGCGTTGGTTTGCTGAGCTTCCCTCAGTAAATCACCTCACTGTCTTTTGTAATTTGAGAATAACCACTGGTCCCCTCAAAAGAACATGACTGATCAGATGTACATGGAGATGATTTTTAAAAGCTACTACAAACAAAAACAAACAAGCCAAACTTACAGCATTGCACCAATATACATATTCTACTCATGAACGTGCAGATATACGGCTATGGCTAGAAACAAGTGCACGTGCTGCCTTTGCACTGTTGGAAGCACCATCCATCACTCCTGCATCTGATAAACCCTAAAAGGCCTGTGCACTTGGTCTTTGACATTAGCCATGAAAACAAAGAGGACAGATAGGCTGACCTGACTTTTAGAATCACTCTTTTTACAATCCTCCCTAATTCATTTATTAAAAGTAACTATATACAGACTTAATTTTCTTATTCTAAGGCTAACTAATCACTCACAATCCTGCCAGGGTTCTGTAACAGAGATACCAAGTCATTCCTTCCACATGGTTTAGAGTGGTGATTCTTCATTTGCATTGATCTTTATAGCAGCCTTAGAAAGTGAACACTTGTCTCTCCTATTTTACAGTTTAGAAACTCAAGGCTCAAAAGGGAAGTTGTTTGTCCGAGAAGACAGGACAACCAAGAGGCAGAATGAGAACTTCATCTTCCAGTCCAGAGCCCTTTCCCTGCATTGTGCTACACCAGACAGGGCTATAGGGGAAGGGGTAAAAAGAAGCAAGCAAGACCATGAAGGACCTGGTGAGAACACCGTGAAACAAGGGGCTGGAAGATAGGGACCTCAGGCTCACAGAGTTACCCAAGAAGTACAGCAGCTAATGAGAGTCACAGTGGAGGCGAGTGTCTCAGCAGAGCCCAAATTAAAGAATGCAGGAAGGGAGTAGAAAAGGAGAAATAGCTGAAGAAAGGAAAAACTGTTCCTCTCAAAATGTATAGTAACAAAATGACCATGAATGTGGGAAAAGACAAAACTACTGAGTATACTCCAATATAGAGTCTAAGCAAGAAACCTTTCCCACTTCACAAATAGGAGCCTATGACAAAGCAAGAACACACCGTTAGTGGGGACAAAACTACAAACTCTGAGGATGCCTTCATTTTGTTTTCTTAATCCCCCAAACAGTACTCATCTTGAGTACACTGACTGGATGGTGCCCCTTCCTCCTGACATACCATGATGCCATTTGGAGTAGAGATTACCTTGGCCTGTGCCATAGTTAGGTTTCTAGTGCTGTAATAAACACCATGACCACAGCAACTTGGAGAGGAAAAGGGTTATCTCAGCTTACAGTTCTTAGCAGAGGCCATGGAAAAAAGTTGCTTACTTGCTTGCTCAGTTCATTTTCTTATACACCCAGGACCACCTAACCAGGCAGCACTATCCACAACAGGCTGGGTCCTACCATATCAATCACCAATCAAGGAAACACCCCATAGGCTTGCCTACTATAGACTGTACTTACGGAGGCATTGTCTCATTTGAGATTGTGTCAAGTTGACAAAAATCTGGCCAGCACAGCCTAGTAGTTGTCTCAGTTAGCTTCAGTAATCAACCTGACACAAACCTAGTCACCTGGGAAAAGAAGACCCTCAAATGAATATCTGTCCAGATCAGACTGGTCTATGGCTATGTCTTCCAGGCTTTTTTCTAAAATACTGACTGATGTAGGAAAACCAATCTCACTGCAAGCAGTGCCAGACCTAGGCAGGTGAGGCTGAGCTGTATAGAAAGATCAAGCCAATGGCAGTACTTCTCTGTACTTTCTGCTTCAGGCTCCTGTCTTGAGTTCTAGCCTTGCCCTCCTTCAATAAGACTATATATAACCTATTTTTTCCCCATGTTTCCTTTTCTCTCCATGCTGTAGTCATGGTGTTTATCACAGCAGCAGAATGCTAACTAGAACAGTATCCATGGCTACTAATGAGCAGAACAATATAGTGACAGCCAGGTCTATGGCAATGGAGCTATGGATGTGCCCAAGCAGTTAGAGGAAAAAAGGTCACAGGATCCTCACCTGGGAGTCTAGTCATTAACAAACCCCCCCCCCCGACACACCTGCAAAAAATCTCAGGACATGCTAGAGCATACAGGAAGTAAAATGCTAACTGAAAGGGGACTCTATGATGCAGGTTCCACATGGTCAGTATTCATGATGAGGTAGGAATTTACACCGATGTAGCTATTGCGGGGAGGGTTTACCCTTGCTCTGGTAAATAACCTATTGTTCATAAAAGAGTAATCAAGTCCAATAAATCCATAGGTTCACCAAACTGACTTATCTGGTCTGTTGCTGATGCTCTATCTGGGGCGAATAAACATTTGCTCACATCTCCCAGGAAAAGTTCATGTTCTGCTCCACATCTCCTACAGTAAGCCAGCACAGAGCATCTGCCAACTCTCGACCCTCAGTCCAGCCCAACCCACACCTCAAGCTCACTCTCCTACAGTGGGTCAGCTTACACCTAGAAGGAAGGTTCTCATATGAGAGGCCTGGAGAAAGAAGCAAGCTGGAGTGACAGCCATCTCCAGGTAAAGGGAGGGAAGGAGGCTTGTTTGCTTCTTGACCGCGTCTGACTCTTCTCCCAATTGTAAATGACATATAAATAGAGGAAACTATCACCTTCAGTTCAGTGGCAAACACACACAAGCCTACTAAAATACACACTGGGGATGGCCCTGAATTATCCCCATTGTAGTCCATCTTCTGAGGTGAGGAAACCTAAACAGAACTGGGTTGTGCCAGGGCACATACTGAACAGAAATACCCACAGCTTACAAAGAGAACTAGGTCCAAGTGAGTTTAAGACATTCCTGTTTCTTTTTCCCCTAGAAGTTTTATTTTCTGCACTGGCTCTTTATCCCTTCCTTCCCACTACAAAACTGCCTTTCTCCTCCATTCTCACCTTCTACAATCTCTTCATTAGCTCTTCTCCCCATTCCAACAGGTCTGATGTACTCAGCATGTTTTCTTCCTGTTCTGCTTGCACTGGCCCCTTCACCCTGACAATTCTTCAGCTTGGCTCCTCCTATCACTTCGTTCCACTGTCTGCTCCCAGGAATGGTTCACCTCACTGCTACCTCTAGGTATTTCAATTTTTACACACCCTGATCCTCTTTGAGAAAGGCTTTTTTCAGATCAAACATTTGCTTTTCATACACATACAGCACTCCAGCCTAGACCCCTGAATCTTTAGCACCGTTAAACTGGAGAGCTATTTTTTTTCCTGCTAATTTTTTTTTTAAAGTCAACTTTTCACATTAGATGCCTTCACTCACCCAGCATACCATCTGAGGGATATACTAACAGAAAGAACTACCCGATTACATCAAAAAGTATGTTCAAGAATATGCCAGGTGGGTTGGTTACATAACTATAAACAAAGTCCCAGAGAGGCTGAGGCAGCAGGATTACCACAAATTCAAGACCACTCTGAGCTATGTAGAAAATCTTATCTTGAAAGAAAGAAAGGGAGGGAGGAAAGAAAGAAAGAAAAATGGGGATGGGAGGGTGGTACACAACTGTAATACAAACACTTGGAAGGTGAGGCCAGGAAGATCAAGAGCTCAAGGTCATCCTTAGCTCCATAGCAAGTTCAAGGTCAGCCAAGGCTAAGTGAGTCCCTAGTACTAACAAAACAAAACAAGAAAGACTATTTGATCCATGATTCATGGCTCCCCAAAACCAGAAAGAGTCAAATCAGCAGAAAGGTTTTCATTTACTAGAATACAATAAATAGGAACAAACCACTGCACACAACAGACATACCTCAAGCACAATGTCAAACAAAAAAAGGCAGATCAAATAAATACACATTACATGCTTTCCTTTAGAGAAACTCTAGAACAAGGCAAAATTAGCCTGTGGTGTTAAGACCAAGCCTGGGGTTACTCTAGGGAGGTGTAGGGGTTTCTGGTGTGCTAGTACATACTACTTTTCTAACTTGGGTGGAAGCTCGAACAGCTGTGTGTCTCTTTGGGAAAAATTTATCAAACCGTACTTGTTTGGCTGATGTGTTCTTTTGTATGTATGCTGTGGTGTTTTGAATGAGAATGGCCCCTATAGGCTATATTTGAGTATTTGTTTCCTACTAGGTGGGCTGTTTAGGAAGGATTAGGAGGTGTGGCCTTGTTGGAGAAGGTGTGTCACTGAGGGTGGGCTTCAAGGTTTTAAAAACCCACATTAGGCCCACTCCTGCTCTCTCTGCCTACAACTTGTGAATCACATGAGAGCTCTCAGCTACTTCTCCAGCACCGTGCCTACCTGGCTGCCACCATGTCACGAATTAACCTTTAGAAACTGTAAGCAAGTCCCCAATTAAACGTTTTCTTTGAAAATTATCTTGGTCATGTTGTCTCCTCACAGCAATAAAACAACATACTTGAATGAAAAGCCTATTGAAAAACACACTAACAGGCAAAGGAAGAGCTTATTAGTGTTAAAGACAGACTGTAGTGATGGGCACACACACTCAATTCACTGAACTCTTCACAATTACAGTGAGGGGACTCTATGGCATGTAAAACTATACCTTAACACAGTCTTATAGAACCCTGTGTGTATGTTTACACAGTAGTGGGCAACTGGGATACAAATTTAGTAAAGACAGTCCTCAGGAGGCTGAGGCAGGAGAATTACCACAAATACAAGGTCATTCTGGGCTATGTAGAAGGTTATGTATCTAGCTTCTAAAATCCAAAACGAACTCAAAGAACCTCTGTTACATGGTGACAAAATTGGATATCACCCAAACTTAACTAGTGATTGCTTTGTGTATAGTCTTCTGGAGAGCTTGAGGAGCAGATATGCAACAGAGAGAAAGAGCTGGCAATGTACCTTGGAGTACACGCACACATGCATGCACCCCACAACCACAATAAGTTAATTTGGGGAGGGGAGTCCAGAATTTGAAAGAGAACAAAAAAGGGTGCATAGGTGGGTTTGGAGGAAGGGGAAAATGATGTAATTATATTATAATCTCAAAAAAAGGAAAGAAAATAAATATTTTATAAGGCCCTAACCTTAGACTTTTCCTCAACCCTACTTGTCTAACACAGCCGTGGTAAAGATGGGACTGTATAACCCAATACTGGCTCCACATACAGAACTGTATGTCCCTGAAAACCTTACTCTCGGTGCCTCAGTCTCTTTATCTATAAAATGGAGCTCATATGCAAACACAGCAAGAGCAACAACACTGGATTCTTAGAAAGACTGAATTCCTTGATCTTCCTATAGTAAAGACTATAAATGCTTGGGGGGGGGACTCCTTTCTTAAGAAGGAAGGCCAGTTGGGGTGCTTTACCTGATGAAACGTGTACTTGAACAGAAGGGTCAGGAACTCCACCACAGGGAACTGGGAGTAGGACTCAATTCTTCTTAGATGAACACTTACAAAGAGCCGCAGAAAATCAGTAAACTTCTCAATGTAGCTACATGAGACAAGGAGACAAAAGATGACATAAGAAATATAGCCACTTTCTCAGAAGAAAACTTAAATTCAATCAGTTCAGAACTATACAAACACACATTTCCAGTTAAAAACACAAAGGCCTGCAACAATTACCTACGAGACAGGCAACCCTTCATTCCATTATCACCTGAAACACAGCAGAGAAGCAGCTTTAATCCTCAGACACTATCTGCCCTACTCGTTATAAACTCAAGTTCACCTCTGTTCTAACTCATTAGTGTTGGGACCCAATTAAAGGAAAGGAGTTGCTGCTAAAAGGTGCTGGAAAGATGACAGTGTCTACAAACCTGGCAAATTTAGAAAGCCAGGTCTTGGCTAGGGCCGACAAAAAATTGAAATATACTAGTGAGAAACAGAAGACGAAATCTATCTAGAGGGGACAGCATCTAGGACAGTCAATCCAATTTCTGTCTTCCTCCCTGACACCCAGAACTAATGAAGGACTGCACATTTACTCCACTCTAAAATCGACTTCCAAATATAAGGGAGGAAGACTAAGATCTAGACAAGCCTCCATAGATGAGGCTCCAGAAGGTAAAGTGACCCACGGAGGTCACTCAGCCACCCCCCAGCAGAGGGCACCATCACTTAGTCGTAGTGCAGTGCCCTTTCTGTGCACTGTGCAGGAGTTCTTCAATTGACCCATAATCCCCAAGCCACTTCACAATAGAGTGAGCTAATTACAAGGGGAAGAAGTTTCTGTTATTAAACACAGTACATTATCATGTTTACATTTCCAAAACTGGCATTTTAACCCCCTCGATACCAAAAAGAGAACAGAAATCAAGATGGACTTGCCTTCATAAATCTCATTTCAGAGACCAACAAAAACAGCTAAACATACTAGGCTTTGGCAGAATATTAAGTAATGTCTAAAAGCAATCCTGAAATCATTAACTGAAAAAGCAGAGACATATGAAATAATAAAAGGAAAGAGACAAGCATCCTTCAAAAGAACCACTGGCCTAGAACTTCAGTGTCTCCTGCTGTTCCTGAGACCTGCTCTCTCAGTGAAGCCAACGCCCGCCTGGCCTCTAGAAGGCTAGCTCATACAGTAAAACAATAAAACCAGCTGATTGGGTTTTGTTTCTGTTTTCTTGAGACAGGGTCCTGCTATACAGCTCTAGATGTCCTGGAACGTACTATGTAGACCAGGATGGCTTCAACCTTTCAGTGACCCTATTGCCTGACTCTCCTTACTGTTCCTCTCCTGTGCTGGGGTTACAAAAGTGAGCTGCAGGCCCAGGATTAAAACTGGTTGTTCTGAAAAAGCAAAGTACAAAGCACTTTCTCTCTGCCATCTCCAGGGACTCCTTGGGAACACCAAGTCCTTATTTCTTACTCAGCATATGTACTGCTCCATAGTTTTACATGGATGTTCAGAGACAGCAGCCAGTCAGCTTACTGATCTTAAGGAAGATATACTTGTTACCCATAAAAGTACCCAGCAATCTCAAGTTTATTTTAATCTTCAATCAAAAATGCAAGCTAATTATGGGGACTCATGCTGTTAATCCTAGAAACCCAGTAAAACTAGGGAAGGAGGGATGCCACAAGTTCAAGGCCAGGCTGAGCTACACAGCAAATTCCAGGCCAATCAGAGTACAGAGACCTTGTCCAAAAAGAATTTGGGGGGGGGCAGTGGAGAGGGAGATACCATCCAAACAAGAACAAGGCTTATTGCACAGCTGACACTGGAAATGTGCCTGCACCTCATTTGTCCGCCCCACCCACCCACCTTCCTGGTACAGATGCTAACGAACAGTAAAAAGTTAGAAAAAGGAGTGAACGAAGAGAAGCCAAGGACCTGGTTAAGAAGCTCCTAAACAACTAACACAAACTAAAATTGGTTTATAATTAGTCAGGGATCAAGAGCTAAGAAGCAAGCACACACTGTTTCTGTCACCTTTCTGCTTCCAGGCACCTCTCAGCTTTCACTTCGGATCCAGGACAAGTCAAAACAACACAGTTGATATAAGCAGCTATATACATTTTTATTAACATATGAAGACAAGATGGCCTTTATCAATGCTAGAAAGGATATGAAATTGTGTGAATTGTGAGGCATTTAAATTCATATAAGAAGGTATTACTAAATAATGAGGGTAAAGAGATGGCTCAGGGAAAGGCACTTACTGCCAAACTTGAAGATACAAGCTTGATCCCAGGGACTCACATGGTAGAAAAGAAAAACAATTCCAGCAATTCTGACCTCTACATACAACATGGCATGTGCCCCCCACCCAACCACAAAATAAATAAATGTAACAAATTTTTTATTAAGAAAAGATCTTATTGGATTATTAGTACTTTTGTGATTATAAAAGGCAAATGTCACAAAGCTTATTTATTATGAACCAAACCAAACTAACCTTCACTCAGTTTTTAATCAGAAAAACTTTAAGCTCCCCACTTTAAAAATGCAGTAGAACTATCCTGACTTGGGGCAGCTGACTTCATAGCCTATCACACTTTGTCTAAACAAAGCAAAGAGCTAAATCACTTACTAACAGTGAGGTTGAAAACCCACTAAAATGTTAACAGCCTCTGCACCAGGAAGCCTAAACTAGTTACTAATATAACACTCTGCATCTGCTTTGAAACTTCAACAGCCCAATGACTGTTAGAACTGCAAGCTGCCAGTTGCCCTTCACTGGATGAAGGGTGAAGGGGAGAAGCAGAAAGCCCTAAGATAAATAGATAATGTCACCTGACTCAACCTACTTCACTGAGGTCACTTTTTGCACTTAGGAAAAATGGGCCTGGCCAAGAGGACAGTAGCCAAAGAATTCAAGTATGTGCCACTGAGCCATACCTACCCAAACATGTCTCCTATCTTGGACCAACAGCTATCATTTATGCGACAGCTCACAATACTAACAACATTCCTATACTCTGCAAGATGTGCACTCTGGAAAAGTCCAATAGTGAAAACCAACAAGCAGTACCAAGTGAGAAGGGTGATGTAACCCTGTACCTCTGCAGACCGCTTCTGTTCTCGACTATGAAGGAGCCGTACTCTCCCTTCCTGCATACATGAGACCTGCAGGCAGACAGTGAGGAAGAGGGACAGAGCATGGACAGGAGGACAGGAGGTGGATGGATGGGGAAAAGAGACAACAGGCCTACACAATACACCAACACTTTTCACACTCAATTCATTTCCCTTAACCACCCAAGCCCTTCTAATTCAGCCTGAACATTCTGGAACACCTACCTTTCTATATTTATCAGTAGCCCCATATTCTGAAACCAAAGGGGGTTACAGACACCACATGACATGGTGTGCCAAGCAGCCAGGCCCTTTCTCGGGGCACGACTCCCGCCTGTTCTCATTACCTCTCATCGAGCTCCTCTAGCCTGCTCTTCACCGTGTGGGCATTGTTATCCTTGGTGATTTTTTGCAGGAGGTAGAAGGTTTGCTGGAACATTCGTAATAAGTACTCCTCAAATTCCATAGGCACACAGTTCTTGGACATGAGTTCATTGATGCAGGACATGGCCAAGACCCCAAGTCGGCCACGCTCCTGACCCAAAACACAGTTCTGGCTGCTGCCATTCACTGATGCCATCTTTTTGGCCCGGGTATCACAGCCAAATCGAGCAAAGTGGAAGATAGTGGTGAGGAGGGATGGGGTGATGCTGGCAGACAGAGGAATCCAACTGAAGAGGTGGGCCAGGCACTCCAAGGCCAGGGAACAGATATACTCACTCTCCACATCCAGCACGGGGATGGGCGGGGGCAGCAGTTTGGCTGAACTAGGACTTTGCAACAGGTTACTCAGTAAATCACCTGGAAATTCAAAACATGCTTTTACAACACCCAGTACCAAACCTCTTAGAAACACTACAATGAATTCTCCTTTCCCCACAAAAACATTTTAGTCACTATAAAAGCGAAACCTAAAACCAATATGCTCTATATTCAATACCAACTACAGATAATACCGAACACCAAATACATATATACTCAAAAAGATTGCCCAAGTGAGTTACAGACTTACACCAAAGACAAAGCTTCATAAGAAAACCAGACATGAGAATCTGACCATGGTGAAAGAGAGGAAAGATTTATTCAAACAACCAAAACACAAACCTTGACAAAAATACTGATGAGTTTAGAAACACATTGCCAAATAATAGTTTCTCACTGATGAAAAGGACTGTAACCAGGAAAACAGCAATAAGACAGCCACAATCCCTAACACTAAAAATTTAAATGTGAAAAACAACTATTGCCCACCACTAGTCATATCCAGATATACAATTAGGTCAGTGGTGGTTATGAAGAAAGTTTTCTAAAGAAATGCAGGTCAGCTGGCTGATGAAGATATATCAAGCTCAGTCATTAGAAATGCAATCTAACAAGTGACAAAAAAAAACAGGACAGTTGGCAAATATCACAAAGAGCAAGAGAAGCAACAAGAACGCTCGCACAGCTCTGCCACAGATCAAGCATTCTGAACCCTGTTACCACTGCTTCTGACAAATGACTGTTCTGTTCCTAGAATACTCCAAAGCAACCATCATTTAGATCTAGGAGACAGATAGAGGCTCTTGTATAGGGGCAGCTGGAGGAAATCTAGGTTCCTTAGTGAAGTCAGAAGATCATCAAGACACTGAGGACATATATCTCTGCAGCAAGCAGAGGTTTCTGTCTAAAGGCACAGGTCACACAGCAGGAGAGAAAGCAAAAAGACAAGGGTTGAATGAAAGGTTAGCATCAGAACACAACACTATCACATTATTTAAACAGTGAAAATATATGGATATCAATCAGTTTTTTGCAAAAGGCCATACATTATATACATTTCTGTCTGTTATGGGAAAGAGTGAATGAGAGAATAGGTTTGAAAGAGAATTCAAGAAAAAACAAACACACACACAAAAGATGAAGTGGGCATGCAATGGCTCAGAAAGTAAATGTCCTTTCTGCCAAGTCTGACAATCTAAATATAATGCCTGGAATCTACATGGTGGAAAGACAAAACCAACAAAACTGTCCTCTGGATGATCAGAGAGAAGAGAAGAGACATACAGACAGAGACTC
The DNA here is from genome assembly GCF_982192425.1 of Myodes glareolus. Classification (NCBI taxonomy): domain Eukaryota; kingdom Metazoa; phylum Chordata; class Mammalia; order Rodentia; family Cricetidae; genus Myodes; species Myodes glareolus. The sequence goes on along the minus strand of NC_142032.1, from coordinate 78,170,157 downwards.
AAAGACAGAGACAGACGGAATAAGTAAGAGAAGAGGAGGAGGAAGAGAATAAAGAAGAGGAGGTAGAGGTTATGGAAACAGCTTAGTGAGTAAAAACATTTGCCATGGAACCCTAACAACCTAAGTCTAACCCCAGAGCCCACACAAAAAGCCAAATGCACTGTACACAGCTCTAATTCCAGCACTCCTATGGCAAGAACAAAATCGGAAACAGGAGAAATCACCCAGAAGCTCAGGGCCCAGCCAGACTAGAATACGCAGCACAGACACAGAAACAAGAGAGACCCTGTCTTGGGCAAGGGGGAAATAAAAACAGATTCTTCTTGACAAGTTGTCCTCTGATCTCCACATGTGCAGCCTGGTACACATGCACCCATGAATGAGAACACATACATACCAAGGTGACTCAGTGCTACGAACTGCATAAGTTCATTACCTGTACTGATAGCTTAAACTTTTAAATTCAAGTATTGCTACAAAACTTCAGTTCTCTTTACATCTCCAAAATTTTTAAAACATTCAAATACTGCAAAATGTATACCTGTTGAACCAGCAGAAATACCTACAAGAAGACAGCTTTGTCACTAAACACAAAGTTCACACAATATTGAAAGCTTGAAATAGGTTCTAGAATTCCATTACTAAGTAGTGTGAAAAATAACAAATGGTTTTTTATCTGAGTACAAGCAGATTGAATAAGTAGTGTTCTGTGAGCAGCCCTCAAACTCAAAATCACGAGGTGGTTCTCAGTTCTGTAGGATTTCTGCAAGAATCCCTAGTTCATATCAACAAGCTACATGAACAGCCAAGGCTTAGAGGTTTGATTTCAACAGTCCACTTCCTCAAGGGTATGAGGAAATGCAAAAACATTTCTCATCATCACATCAGTTTTATGGCAGAGGAAGGTATGTGCTAGCTCGTCTGGCCATCTGGTGTAAGCAGAAGCACTTACACACTTCACTGACTTACTCTTACAAGCACAATTATTTACACAAACAATGTAAATTCAGCACTAACTACTGCACACTGGTCCCTAGTTTGCCCTGGCAATAATGACTTTTGTCCCATCAACAGGGAGAATAGCTTTCCCTTCCTATGTCCACTCCTTCAGGTTGCAGTTCTGTAGAACAAAGCAAACCTCTGAAACCCCTAGCTTATAACAAACTCAGTACAAACAAAACAGCCAAGGAACCCGAAGAAAAAAACAAAGATATCACAAAGAAGAAAGGACAGCAATTATTAAACTGGCAGGAGGCAGGTGAGACTCTCAGCAGGTGCTTGTCTCAAGCCTAACAATTTGAGTTTGATCCCCAGCTTCTGAAAGTGGTCTTCTGGTCTCTACACAGGCAGTATGTACAACAAAAGTAGGTGTAAAAAGTTTCAATAATAAATTGGCAGAACAGAGATAGATGGCACAAGATCAAAGGTGCCGTCTTCATGACAGACAAGCAAGAAGCAAAATGTGATATTCAAAATATTGTATTAGAAAATACATGTACTCAGAAGAAAACAGTAGAAAGCGAGCTTCTCAGAAAACATGGGCAGAAAGGCCAGAACAGATTAGGGAGAATAAACACCTCAATCCTATGCAGATTAGCTATTGCTATTCCCAGGTGAGACCCTAACCATACAAAGCATACCACTTTCTCCTGAGGTCGGGGATGGTGGTGGGGTGGCAGCAGTAACACTGTGTTTGTCCCATACAGTTTCCAAGATACCTAGCAAGAAAGGAGAAACAATTTGAGAGATATTAAGTTCAACATACAAAAATTAAAACAAAAATCTCCTGCTATCATTAATCAGTACTCACATACTCCTTCCTCTCTGTATATCTACTTCCAGCTAATGGCTGTGCCTCTCTAATCTACTTCTAGCTATCTCTTTTCATTCATTTATGTATACAGTGTGCATGTTCACATGCACATATGTGGGCATGTGCATGTAAAGGCTCAGGATGACATGGACAATCTTCCTCAATTGCTCTTCCACCTTATTCTTTTGAGGCAGGGCCTCTTCCCGAGTATCACCAGCCAGCTTGCTCTAGAAGTTGAGGCTGAAATTACAGGTGGGGCATCACATCCACTCGATATTTGTGGGGGGTCTGGAGATGTGAACTCTAGCCCCCTTGTTTGTACAGCAAGTGCTTTAACTACTGAGCCATGTTCCCAGCTATATTTTGCAGATTTCTGTCCCAGTGCAGAATTTCTACTGCTTCATCTGAACTTTGCTCTGTGGCTTCTCCCCACTGCTTCCTCCAACCTTGCTCTTTGTCAAGGCCACATGACTACCACATCTACTAAGGGTCTCTTATCCTCCCTGGACATTCCAGTGTTCTAGGACACTAGCTAAACCCTTCTCTGACATGTGGTGTCATTCTTTCTCAGCTTTCCTCTAGTTCTGAGTCTGTCTCCCATCATTAAAGTCACCCTCTGCCCACCCATCATTTAGAACTTTTATCTTTCCTCTAGTTCCCATTCTTCTCTTACCCCCTCCCCCCGAGAGATTCTCTACTGCTGTGGCTTGCTTCAATCAAATGTCTCCCCGTACAAAACTAATTTCAGCTCTACACATGAGCTCTACTGCTACACGGTAGGCATTCAGAAAGCAGGTAAGGTATCCAGTCACAGATTTAGGATAGCCAAATGCTTCCTGGGTGGTAACACTTGCATACCCCAACTCAGTCCTTTACCCTACAAATCTACCACTGATCCCCATACATTCCTTACTGGGTAAGCAGCAGAGTCACAGAACTTGGCACCTGCCTCTGTACCTCCCTTTCCAGGCTCACCTGATCCAGTCTTCCAGTACTGATCATCCATCTGCTGTGTCTTCAATATACACCATCCTCCTTCCCCATCTTCCTTCTGCTTCCCTCTTCTAAATCTCAGCCTTCCCTCCACCGACTGCTGTCTGTCTGTCCCTCCCAGCTCCACTCAGCTGTCCCAGGCAGTCTCCACACATTACATCAACTACAATTCTTAAACATTGCTTTTTAACTGTTTACTTGCCTCTCACACTAGGGTGCAGATTCTCAGAAGCCAGGACTTGTTTTGGTCCTCCATGTACCCTGACAGAGCCCAGCACACAATATCACCACAGAAGCTCATAAAAATACTCCCCAAGGCCAGGCGTGGAGGCTCATGCCTTTAACCACAGCACTTGGGGGACAAAGGCAGGTAGATCTCTTTGAGTTTGAAGCTAGCCTGGTCTATATATAATCCATACCAGTCAGAGCTACATAGTGAGATCCTGTCTAAAAGCAAACAAACAAACAAACAAACAAAAAATCTGCCTCCAAATATTTATTGCTATAGCATGGATAAACCTAGAGAACCTGTTAAGTAAAGAAAGTCATACACAAAAGGTCATATTGATATGGTGATATGATATAAGATAATAACACTTTATGAAAGATTCAAAACAGACACATCCCTATGAGCCAAAGGTAGATGAGTGATTGCCAGGGACTGGAGGAGAGAATAGTAGTGACCTCTTGTGGAGTCAGAGTTGCTTTCTGGGCTAATGAAAAATGTTCTAGAATAAAGGCAATGGCTGCAAGACTTTCAAGAAAACATAAACCCCTAAACTGCCACAGTTTAAAGTGGACCCGTGCATGTGTCTTATAACTATTCTTGATCTGTAGGCATAGAACGCAAGGCAGGTGCATAAGTCATAGTCCCAACTAAAACAAATGCCCAGTTGATAGCAGTAAGTTTGCTTTGAATGAATACATTCTGAGGTTTGAATTTCCATCTGGGATCCAGGGGAAGGATGAGGCGGGGGGGTGGGAGGAGTAATAAGCACACAAGTTTACCATCCTTAATCATTCTTTCAATCTATTTTAAAGTACCCACCAGATGCGAACCAATAAAACAGACATACAAAAGAAAAAAAGAAAAAAACACCTTGAATATCCAAATAGAAAAGACACAAGATGAAACAGCGCCTTCACACTACAGACTCAAGCAGCAGTGACTTCCGGGCACCTCAAAGGTCTAGTGGCCAGCAGACTACAAGTTGTGTAAGTGCCAACAGCAAGGCACCCCTGTCTCTGGGGATGTTCTCGCCACCTTCCTGCCTCACTGTGTGACAGGTTTCCTCTCCTTTCCCCTCAGACATTGTCATGAGACTCTGATCAAATAGCTGGGAAGAAATGCCACATACATTTACAGCCTAGGGCACAAGGGTCAACATCGCACCTTGTCGTACTTCTCTATAGAGAATTTTTTTTATCTTGCTACTCCTATCTCTCCTAATCTTAAATTCAAATTATTTGAAATAAAGAGCTTGGTACCTACCTACTTAAATTACAGTATCAGCATGTGAATCACATTCCTACAACCCGGCCTCTCTTTCTTTCTCTCTCTCTCTCTCTCTCTCTCTCTCTCTCTCTCTCGCTCTACCTCTCTCTCTCTACCTCATTAGTCACATAGTGAGGACCAATTAAGAAAAGACTAAAAGAAAATTAAGCTACAAATCCCCTGTGAGGTCTTAGCATGCACCAGACTGTGGACCTGAGGCTAGGAAATCAGCACGAAGTTTTTCCCACACTTATACTCAGTCAACAATACCTAGAAGGCCTTGGCTCTGCATACCTGCAGCCAACCTGTCTCAAGGCACCACCATGGCACTCACTCACCTGTCAAGAGCCCAAGTACTGTCTGCACCTGGTCCAGCAGCAACTTCCGCAACTCCTCCTTCCGAGCCACACTGAGGTCCTCACGAGGACAAGCTAGCTCTTCCGAAGTTGTCTTCAACATGATCAGCCCAAGGGGGGTTGTCACAGGGGACTGGATCAACTGATAAGAAAAAGCAAATTTAAAACAACATAGAACTAAGAAGTTACACAGAGGATTAGTAAAATTCAACTGAGAAGTGCTGAACCTCCTATGGAAAGACTACCTCAAGCAACATTTTTGAAAAAGAATTTAGAAGATCATTTATGCAGCTTTGCTTTACCAACTATTCAAATTTTCTTCTCATGTTAGGGCAAAATTCTACCAGAAGAAACTTAAAAAGGAGCTGGAAACAATCCTCTCCAATATAGACAGAACAAATGCTTATACAAGTCCCAATTCCCAACCAAGGTTTGCTTATTTGCATAATAACTAAGAGATACAGACAACAGAGATATCCATATACTGAATGACAGACAATTCTATCATGGACAGAGTTTAAGAGCAGCCTGGACTCATAGTGGTCTCAAAAGTTTAAATGAAAAAGGAAAAAAAAATAAACATGTGGCAGAGCACACACATCCAAGACATTAAACAACTATCATGATCATTGAGTTTTTAACACAGGTCTCACTATGTAGCCCAGACTGTCCTAGAACTTGTCCTAGATGACCATCCTCCTGCTTCAGTTTCTCAGATGCTGGGATTACAGGCATGCCTGGCTACAGTAAAAGTTTTGCAAATACCCATGTAATAAATTCAGTAACTATTTCTATCTCCTGGGATACTGTCTTCCAGAAGATGGGAAGATACACTTTCAAAGTCTGATGCTACTTACAGTGTCCTACCTTATTTTCACATGACCCAAAACAGTACCATAAAAGTGAGCTGTTACTTTTATTACAAAGACCGACAGTATTTGCCACAATCAAAAAGCAAACAACTTCCTGAGTACCTCACCCTTTTCTTCAAGCATATTTAAATTCAGCTCATCCCTGACTGTTTTACTTATACTACATAAAGGTTCTAAGCTTTAGAAAAAGAGACACTTAGGAATTGCATCAAGACAAACCAGACACTCTTCATTTCAACCAACCTGAGGCATACCACCTTTCCCTGGAAAAGTAACCCTTCCCATCACAGACTACAGAAACTGTCCAACCAGAAAGAGGTTAAAAACAAAACAAAACAAAAAAAACAGCTGGGGGGGGGGGGGGGGGAGAGACTGATGACATAGTCGAAGTTTAAAATCCACAATGGAAAGAGAAACCTATTCCTGAAAGTTGTAATGGGAATTCAAGTAAAGGGAATTCAAGAGCTACTCCACTATGTTCAGAAGCACCTCAAGAAAGCCAACCAACAGTTGCCTTTAATCTTAGCAATCTAAAGACAGAGGCAGGAGTTCAGGAGACTATCCAAGAGCCAATCAGAAAAGGCAAAGGAGAGAAAAGGGAAGAAGGAAGGAGGGAGGTGCTCCCTATAAAAACCAGCTCTCCTGAATGCTAAAACTTCCTACCTCCACATTTTCTCTATTGTTTTATATAAAATTCAACTATTTCTAACACAAACAATGTCTGCCTCAGTATAATTTTTAGTGTTAATAAAGTAGAAAAGGCCCTCATTAATTCTCAGTTCTCAACCCTATTCTGAGAATTTCCTTTCTCCTTTTCCTCTTTTGTCTCTATTTTGAACTAAGAACTTTTTTTTTAGAAGGGGGTAGTTTAATTTTGTGCATATTGGTGTTTTACCTGTGAATAATGTCTGAGCACCATCTGGGAGCATGGTGCCCTCTCAGATCAGAACAGGAAATCAAATCCCCTGGAACTGCAATTTACAGATGGTTGTGAGCCATCACATGGACGCTGGGTTCTCTGTAAGAACTCTTATCCACTGGCCATCGCTCTCCAGCTCCTAAGTACTTAACCTTCCAGCTGAGACTAACCTATTGTGCTCAAATATTCTACTTGGCAAGGTTTACTTTCAAGATTTGTGTGTGTGTGCACACACACCTATGTGAATTTATGTGCACCACAAGTGACCAAGTGTTTGCTGCAGAGTCCACCATCGTCCCTGAAACTGTGAGCTGCCTGATAATACTGGGAACTGAATAAACCATATTCTAACTGTAATAATAAGCACCTTGACTGCTATGCCTCTTTCTCCAGCTCAGATGTTCACTTTCCTTCAGCTATGAAATGCCTCTGTGCAACTCACATATGTGGGACACCCTACTCCTGGGACAATGGTCTGTATTCTGTCAATTATATTTTAAATAAATGCTGATTGGCCAGTAACCAGGCAGGAAGTATAGGCAGGAAAACCAGATAGGAAGTAGAGGCGGGCGACAAGAACAGGAGAATTCTGGGAAGAAGGAAGTCCTTCTGCGGCCCTGGCCAAGCCACAGAAGAAGCAAGATGTGACTGCTTCGCTGAAAAAGGTACTGAAACATGTGGCTAGCATAGATAAGAATAATGGGCTAATGTAAGTTGTAAGAGTTAATAAGAAGCCTGAGATACTGGGCCAATCAGTTTATAACTAATGTAGACTTCTGTGTGATTTCTTTGGGACTTAATGATTGCAGGGACCAGGCGGGACAGAAACCCTACAATACAGAAAAATTGATCTTATTCTCTTTATTCAGAGGGAAGAAAAGTCAGGTAAGAAATCAAGTGATACCATATATTAGAATGCTGATTCAAAGCATATACTGCCTTCCCCAGCCCTCCACACCGATGTCACCTAACTGGCACTGTAAATATCTTCGAAAGGCCATTCCATCTTTTTCTTTTCTTTTCTTTCTTTCTTTTTTTTTTTTTTTTTTTTTTTTTTGGTTCTTCAAGACAGGGTTTCACTGTAGTTTTAGAGCCTGTCCTGGAACTAGCTCTTGTAGACCAGGCTGGCCTCGAACTCACAGAGATCCACCTGCCTCTGCCCCCCGAGTGCTGGGATTAAAGGTGTATGGCACCTCTGGCCAGCTCATTCCATCTTTCTATCAGGCCAGCTGTGCTGTTTTGTGGGGAGAAGAGGGAAGCAAAAAGAGAGAGAAAGAAAAGAAAAGAAATCAAGTGAAAAAGAAAGCAATCACTAGGCATGATAGCATATGCCTGTAATGTTAGCACTCAGAAAGTAGAGGAAGCAGTAAGACCATGAATTGGAGGGCATCCTGGACTACACAGCAAGATCCTGCCTGCCTCCCCAAAAGAATAGGAGATATAGCTCAATAGTAAAGGGTTTGTCTATCATTGCATGGCCTTAGGGTCCATCATCCTGAGGGAGGAGATGGTAGGTAGGCAGGTAGGTAGAAAGAAGACACTCTTCCTGACTTCTTTTTCTTCTTGGGGTAGGAGAGGGAGGTAGTGCTAGAGACTAAATACAGAGGACCTGAAGCATAACAAAGACAAAGTCACTTTTGTGAGGCACATGCCTTGGATCCCAGCACTCAGGAGGCAGATAGGCAGACCTCTATGAATTTTAGCCAGTGGTTCTCAACCTGTGGGTCATGAAAACCACTGGAAAGCACCAATATTTACAATTCATAACAGTAGCAAAATTATAGTTGTAAGTAGTAATGAAAATAATTCTATGGTTAGGGATCACTACAACATGAGGATCTATATTAAAGCATTAGGAAGGTTGAGAACCACTGGTTTAAGGACAAAATGGTCTGCATAGAGAATTACAGGCCAACCACAGTCACAGTCAGACCCTGTCTCAAAGAAACAAAAGAAGAAGAAGAAGAAGAAGAAGAAGAAGAAGAAGAAGAAGAAGAAGAAGAAGAAGAAGAAGAAGAAGAAGAAGAAGAAGAAAGTAATCATTTTTCCTTTCTCTCTCTGACTGTGCTAGACTCAGCTCTGGTTTTCTCCCTAGCTGCAGAAGGAAGAAGAAAGTGGGGAGCTGGCAAGAGGACAGATCAGGGAGAACACTTGGCCAATACAGTTCAGACAAGGACAGAGCCCGTCTAGGCTAGTCTACTCTGTTCCAAATCTTATATGATTACATCTGATGGAAATGGTTACACTGCATGTGAAATTAGCCTGTACTGATCCCAAAGACTGAGGTGAATGAGTTGGTTCCAAAGTCTCGGACCTCTATATCACACTACCCGCACCTTGCTCTTTTCCATTATCTGATACCTCTTTGAGCTTATGTGGCTATGCTATCAGTTGCCCTACTGAATGGTGAATAAGCTTAGCTGTGAGTAGCCCACCTTGGGACACTTCTCCCTCACCAGTGGAAGCTAGGAGGAGGTAAGGCTTCCGTCTTGGCAAAGAGAGCTCTCAGGCCAGAAGTATAATGATGATTCCACCACTGCTCCATCCAGGACTGGCCCAGTCTTCTCAAGAAGTACTCAGAGGCATTTTCACCTGGTTCCTTTTGTTGTTGGCATTATAGTCCTTGTGGCTATATACCTTGGCTCTAAGGTATGAGCAAAGTTTGGGAAGGATACCCTATCTAGAGCATCACCCAAATCCCGAGTACTGAAAATACTTCTCAACTTCCTTTCTGCTGGTTCCTGCTTTCCTCGGTGTCTCTACTGTCAAGCAACTGAATCTTAAACAGATCATCCACCAACTGGCCACCACCATTCTTAGCCTCTCCTGGTCTGTCAATTTTGTCTGAGTGGTGAATCTTATCATACTTTTTGATTACCTGCTAACATCTGCCAAGATGTTTTAACTACATGGCATGGAAAACCACCTACCTCATGCCACTGTTTTCATCATCACCTGGTTGGTTTCCTTGCCCTTCTGGCTACTGAACCTTGGCATACTTAATAAAACACGCTCTTTCTCACCTTTTTTGCTATTAGTATCACAATGAGGATGACAAAGGCTGTGCTCTCCTTGGGCCTACTTCATTCTACACATGGCCCACAAATTCCTAATGAGAAAACTGGTAGAAGATGAAAAGCTCAGCGGAAGATGAGAAGGATGCAGCTGAGACAGAACCAAAGAGCAGATCCTACCAATGGCCACCCATTCTCAATAAAAACTTAAGAGTGTCAGAGAGGTGGCTCAGCAATTAAGACTATATATTACAGGTCTAGAGAAATGGCTCCACGCTTAAGACTACTCAGTGCTCACACAATTGACCCAGTTCAATTCCCAGCACCCATATTAGGAGGCTCCTAACTGCTATAACACCAGCTCCAGAGGATGTGACAACACCCAAGGGCATCTGCATGCACAAAGTGATATAGACCCACACAGGTACATACACACATACACCAATAAAAATAACAAATAAATTTTAAAAGAGTGCACACTGCTCTTCCAGAGGACCTGAGTTCAATTGCTAGCACCCACAACACTGGCTCACAATTGCCTGTAATTCCAGCTCCACGGGATCCAAGGGTCTCTAAAGGCATGTGTGTGTATAAGTGTGCGTGTGTGTGTAAGTGTGTGTGTGTGTGTGTGCGTGCGTTTGCACACACACAAAAAATCTTTTTAAAAAATCATAAGAATAATAAGAATGACTGGATCACTGCCCTAGCTGCCCCCCACATTAATATATTGGGTGAAAATGCTAACCAGCCTCCACCAGGCTCTGAAGAGAAGAGAGAAAGGGACAGACATACTCTTGTCTTCTCTCCTTATTTCATCATCCTGAAATTTAAGCCAGACTCTAGGCAGCCTACGGAGTAGAGAAGAGGCTGGTTAAACCCTTTGCTGCAGTAGTGATCCTGCTCCTGCCACTCTCAAGCTCCCTGTCTACTGCTATTAAGACCTTTCTCACCTCTGAGGGCTTAAGAATTTGGGCCTAGTTGTTTTCCTTGACCCCTGACCTCTAGCCAGGGTTGATCTTGGGCCTCATTCTGCCAAAGCTAACCCAAGGTTCCACCTTTCTATGCCCCCTAGCTTGGCTTACAAACCAAAGCTGAGCTGACTTTAACTTCTTCCTTCCTGAGGCTCAAAGAATGGGTGTGTGACCCTCCCCCTCCTCTACAGAAAGGGCACTTCCTGTAGACTGCTTAGCTATCTCTACAGCTGCAGCTGCTTTCTCTGGCCTCTTCTTTCCTGTCAGCTACTCTAGCTGGTTTACAGTAGAATGCCACTGCTTCTATTTTGTTCTTGTCAAACATTTGGAGTTTCCGTTTCCAAGACACAACTGCAGGTAGTACCTGATACTTTGGTGAGGAACCATTTCAGAGCAAATTTTACTGTTAATGATTTTGGGGCATTTTTGTTTGCTTGTTTATTTGTTTTTCCAGGAACTTTCCATTGATGTTTGTTCATTTTTTTTAAGTTAAAATATAATCAAGATTAAAACATGAGAATGTTGTCAGATAACTAAGTACTGAAAAGGAGCCAGGTGAGGTGGCACACTCCTTTGAGTCCAGCACTCAAGAAGCAGAGGTAGAGGCAGGTAGATCTCTGTGACTTCCAGGCTAAACAGCCCTGTGGTGAAATTCTGTCTCAAAGAGCAAGAATAAGAGAGCAACACAGGATCAATTGAATAAACTAAGGAACTAAGGTGATCTTTAATTATTGCCCCCCACACACAATCCTTTACTTAAAATAACTCAAAATGTGTAATTTTTCATCTTCATTGCTCTTGTATCCAGAAAGGCTATTAATTAAATATATAATTAAAACTCTAAACACAGTTCAGCTTCTGTGTTTTATTTTAATGCAGCTTTTGCACCTGACATAGCAGACAAGCACCTCTGGTTTCTAATGAGCCTGAGAATGTTCAACGGTTTTCACTACACACCCCATCAGGGAAGAGGTACCTAGCCACCCCTCCAGTGCTGCTTGACAAGACCCTATCTCAAAAGCTATAACACTAAAGGAAGAGAAAAACAGAAACTACTTTTCCTCGGGTCCAAAGAAAGAACTATGGAAGCACAGCGAGACCCAGCCCCTGCCCATGCCTTACTGCTCTACCCACAGCTCCCAAGACTGTGTGACAAAGCTCAGCAGCACAATGATTCTCCTAAGAATGCTTAGTTACTGCTTGAGATTAGTTCCTGACTCAATTCTGAAACCACTGGAACCCTCCCTTCACCTCAACACCCAGGGCAGGGTATCAGGAGCCATGCTTTCAAAGGCTTGCTGAGCAGAACATCACAGGAGCTAACAAACCAGCCAGGCTTACTCTTCTTCTCCTCACTATGCAAAGGTACAAGAGCATAAAGAAAGCCAAAGTATTAATCCAGCCCGCAACATTTACTACTGCAGTCCCAACAACTAACTATAAACTCAAGTCAAGGGATATAATCACTTCTACAAACAAACAATTTATAAGATAGTACCCTAGGTAGATCCTTACCTGTAAAATGTTAGTGAAGAAGTCATGGTAGAACATGGGCCAGTCTTGGCGTCCAATATCAACAATAACTTTGCAGAGTTTGTTCCGTATAAAGTAAGGTAAGGTTTTATGGTGAGCCAAGAGAAGTTTGGGCAAGCAGCTACGGATTTCCATCTTATCCTGAGACGGGACCCCAAGCCACATTTTATTGATCAGATTCTGAAAAACAAACACATACCCTTTAATGAGCTGTAAACAAAACAACTGGTTTTTATTCCATAGTTGGCTATAATCTTTCTCTCCCTCTCTCTTCCTCTCTCTCTCTCTCTCTCTCTCTCTCTCTCTCTCTCTCTCTCACACACACACACACACACACACACACTACATACACACACTCCTCTAACAGTTTAGGGCAAATATAAGTGAATAAGCCATATATGACAGCACACACGCGTAATCCAATCACCTGGGAAACTGAGGCAGAAGGATGGTGAGTTTGAAGCCAGCCTGAGGTACTAACCAAGATGCTACCCTCTACTATAAAAAAGTAAGGCAGTCACTTCTGTGAATGTAGCAGAGAGGATAGTGGGAAAGAGTTTGATGTGAGCTTACACAGGAGACAAAGTCTGGACGAGAGCCAGCATGAATCTGTCTGCAGCTGGAAGATGATGGCAGGACAACCACTCTCCGTATAGAATATTTAGTTAGCTTTGTCTTTCAAATGATAAAAGTAAAAGGTTAAGTCACTAACATGACCTAACAGTGCCAGAAAGCCAAAAACCTACCAGATCTTTTTGGAGTCATGGACAGAAAGGTGTCCCAGACAGTAGGCAACTAGACAGAGGTGCCAATGTGGGTGGGTCACACTATTGTTTCCCAGTCATCTGTGCATTAAAGGGAAAGACTGGTGTCCGTGGTGTACAATTTCATCTCAGTTTTCAGGAATATGAAATGACCCAAACTTACCTCAAAAACCGTTAAGCTGTACATCATTACATAGTCGTTCCTTGTGCTGGACAGAAAATACAAGCAGAATCTCCAGGCTCCTACTTGCTGGGCAAAGTTATTGAGAAGCTCTTCTGGAAAAGTTAAATAGTAACGAAACAACTATAAAAATACATGAAATTAATACAAACCAAGGCTGCCATCATTTTGAAAACATACCTACCACCCCATATAATGCAAATGGTGTTAAAAAAAAAAAGCACAAATCACAGCTGAATGGATTATACAGTTAGTACACTTGACTCTGAGGTGATCATCAACACAGGCAGTGCACCTGACATCTCAAGGCCAGACTTTTCTAAAGATACCTTTCGAGAACAGAGCCTTATTGCTCAAGCTCTTATTTAAGCTATATGTGGGACAGCAATACTATCTAAAATGTAAATGACACCAACCAGTTCCTGCAAGCATAAGCCATACACACCACCATGTTCTACCAGTCTTAAGTGACATTCATACTGCTTGCACTCATACGACATGAAGGCTAGAGAATCGGGAAGAGAAAACTAACATTCCCAGCAGCCATGTGGTGGATTACAACTGTCTGCAACTCCAGTACCAGATAACTGGACTCCTTTCTCTGATCTCTGTAGGTATCAGTCATGAGAGTGTACACAGACATACATAAAAGCAAAACACCCATACACATAAAATAAAAATATATCAAATATATTTTTAAAAAATAAAATGATAGATAATAATAAGATTAAAAAATAATAAGATATAGCTGGGCAGGAGTGGTACACACCTTTAATCCCAGCACTTAGAAGGCAGAGGCAGGCAGATCTCTGTGAGTTCGAGGCCAGCCTGGTCTACAAAGTGAGTTCCAGGTCAGCCAGAGTTGTTACACAGAGAAATCCTGTCTTGAAAAAACAAAATGATGATGATGATAACACAAAATATGTAAATAAGTAAAAAATCAAAAGTAAGAACCCTAAGAGTTGCCAGAGCAGTACTAGCTGTACATTCAGTCAACTAAAAATAGCTCTTCTCCTCTCAGACTACTGACAGCATAAGCCAAAAGCCACAATTAGCAAGCATTAATTGTCTAGCTACCCACCATTATGTGTAGGCACAATGCTTATAAACCAACCTTGATCCATGTGCTAGCCATGCATCTCTGCCAGCAAGGCTGGCTTGTGCATGGTCACCATGAAGGTATTTCATGCCTGTCTTGCAAACCTAACTAAGAACAACAAGGCAGCCTCACTAGCCATTCTATAGAATGGCTACAGAAATGGTTCAGCATTGTCTGCTCTTCGTGAAGACCTGGGTTCGATCCCAAGCACCCACATGACAGCTTATAACTTTCTACAACTCTAGTTCCAGGGATCCCACACCCACATCTAACCTCCTCCATGCACATAGTACACAGACATACACGCAAGTAAAACACTCGTATACGTAAGATAAAAATAATTTTCTTAAGTCTTAAAAATTCTGTGAAAAGGCTGGGTGATGGTGGTACACACCTTTAATCCAAGCACTTGGGAGGCAGAGGCAGGTAGATCTTAGTGAGTTTGAGGCCAGCCTGGTCTACAAAACGAGTTCCAGTACAGCCTGGACTGTTACACAAAGAAACCCTGTCTCAAGAAAAAAAAAAATCTGTGAAAGATGATAGCATGTCTTGATAATTAAACAAAAATTTTTATGTAACCCAGAGACACAAGCAAACCAGACAATGTGAGTTATAGCTGAAAATGGCATGCTGGGCTCAAGTCAACTGATCCCTAAGCTGGTCCCAGCAAGCCACCGCTCCACATTCTGCCCATTCCTCCACTGGTAAAACACAGCTGGCCTCAAGCATCCCCACCATCTACTCTATTAATCTCTCAAGCACTATAACTTGCCTGGTAGGCAGGTAGGTAGAAGGTAAGATATGACTTCCCTCTGTTCCCTTACCTCAATAGGCAAAGTCTTTAGTTTCTCCCAAGACAACAGAAAAATAACAAACAAAAAGGAGTTCCAGCCACGCACTCAAATTAAGCCACAAAGACCAGGTACAAAGAGAAGCGAAAGACCCGCCAACTGGTACAGAACGGTTCCAATTAGCCAGCATTTCAACTGAACATCTGCAGTATGTGTTGTTTTGTGAACTCTTTGTGTTGCTAACAATGAAGTCCATGTTAGGAAAGTGCTCTTTGAGCTATACCCCCATTCCACATAAAAGCTTGATTCAGATATGAATACCTTATACAAGATTCCATTTTCAACCCACAAATGCACAAATGTTAGCAATATTTGATGAGCAAATCAAATATTCAAAGAAAAATCAAGGGCATTTCTATTGCAGTGACAAGAGGTTTAAAAAATCAGAGTGGACGATTATAGTAGATTGACATAGAGGAAGATCTACCATTTTTGGTAAAAAAAAAATATGTCTAGTATTTTCACTATAAATATAAGGTACACTAGACCCATAAAACTAACGAGGAGATAACACTGGGTCAGGAGGATAATCAGTATAGAGAACCAGAGTAGCAAGCAAGGTAAGTCTCCTAGGCAGGCTCTGCTCATCTCCTGAACTCAGCAACCATCAGTGGTCCTTCATCTATTCTACTACATACTCCCTCAGAAAAGAAAGGTATGAAGGGTGCAGGCTACTGGGAGTACCAGTTATCAGATGACATGATGCTTCAAGGAGGCTAGTAAAAACCGGCTATAGCCAAAGATGTCCTAGCCATCTGGAAAAGTCTCAACGCCAGATGGACTTTGGGTGGCACTCAGACTAGACCAGGAGTTTTAACTGGCTAACATGAGTCAAGCCAATGGAGACAAAAAGGGCCTTTAGGGTTCTGAGCCAGAGGAAAACTTTACAGAAAGGGAAGTAACAAGTATAATTACAGAGTACAGAGTAGTGTAGTAGTGTCTGTCTATCTCTCTCTCTCTCTCTCTCTCTCTCTCTCTCTCTCTCTCACACACACACACACACACACACACACACACACACGTAAGAAAGCACCTTTCATTCAAATTCAGGGTTAAGAGAGGATCCAAAAGAGAACAGACTGTTTGAGCAGCGCAGTGGATCATGTCCCTGAGGCAGGACGTGACACTTAATTATCTTCTTCCTAGTGTGTTTGATTAACATAATTGTGTTAATGAACACAAAAGTCAAACGTGGGTTCTCAAATATGCTGAGGCCCCGAGACAGCAAATGATTACACCTACATGTTCTCTCTGTGGCAGAGTCTTTATTCATGAAAACTGAAGAATGAGAAAATATTCTTCAGCGATGAAAAGGAAGAAAAGGCTAGAAAAGTCTCCAGTGGCAGACCAGGTAAGGAATTCAAAAAACCTCTGCCTCAGGCTCATCCTGACACATTTTAAATTGTTCTTGTATTGAAATTAATGGTTGTGGGCTTCTTTCAACAACACTGCTGAGATCAGAAGCAAAACAGAGGCTTTCCCCCTTGACTGAAAGAAAGAAAACCAATCACTATGCCCTTGCAGCTAGGTCTGCAGGACCCACCTGCCACCAACCAGCAGAACCAGAGCAAAGTCAAGACTTCAAGGGGAACTTGCAGATTTGACCAGCCAAGGATATCAATTCCTTCTTCCCCAAATTTCACTTACCTATCTCACGTTTTCTTTCATTGGTTGTACAATCATGGAAAAACTCTGTCATTAGACTTTCCAGTGCCCTGAGGGAGGCTTCTTCAGATGCCTAACAAAAGAATTTGAGAAAACATCAATAAACAGCTTCTGGCTGTGCCTCTCATACTGCTGGCACAGTAGACTACTGTAACTAGAGGTTTCTTACCCCACCTGGTACTGCAGCCGCTTTTAAAATAACCACTCAGAGGCTTAATATTAATTACATACTGTTTGGCCTATTAGCTCAGGCCTATTATTAACTAGTGCTTACAACTTAAATTAACCCATTTCTATTAGTTTATATTTTACCACGAGGCTTATGGTTTGTTACCTCACATCTTGTTGCTGGCATCTCCCTTGATTCTGCCTTCTTTTCTCCTATATTCTCTGCTTGGATTTCCTGCCTTGCTATATTCTGCCCTGTTATAGGTCAAAGCAGCTTTATTTATCAACTAATAAAAACAACACATATTCACAGTGTACAGAAGGACATCCCACACCAGGCTGACTGTAAGATGAAAAATGAACTGGGCTGTTGAGTGATGAATTCTTCCCTAATAGTATTAGCACTGTGACTCAAAGAAACATTCTTGTCTGAATTTTATGGCTTGCAAGCCAACTTGTTCTATAAAAATTATCTATATGCCAGGTGAACGGTACACATCCAACTATTTGACAGGCTAAGGCAGGAGTGATCTTTGAGCCCAGCAGTTTGAGATTGTATAGACACTGTCTTGGTCTGTTTCATTAATCAAGTTTGGTATGTCATTGTATTTGAGAGAGGGAGGTATTTCTATTTAAAATTTAAACTATAGTCAGGCTTTGGTACAAGTCATCACCCACACTACTCTGGAGGCTAAAACAGGAGGATGGGAAGTTCAAGGCTAACCTGGGCAACCTTGTGAGACCCTATCTCAAAATGAAGTAAAGGTTAGGGGTATACCTCAGTTGGGAGAGTGCTTGCCTAGCATGCATGAATCCCTGGATTTGATATCCAACACCCTCCTCCCCCCCACGACACAGTAGTGTATGCCTACAATCCCAGCCATTAGAGAGATGGCGGCAGAAGGAAATCCAAAGTCATCCTCAGCTATAAAGTTTGAAGTTTCGGGGGGTGGAGAGATGGCTCGATGGTAAAAAACACATACTGCTCTTGCGGAGGACCCAAGTTAAGCTCCCAGCACCCATGCTGGGTGACTCACAACTATATATAACTACTATAACTACAGTAGCATGGGGATCTGACCTCTCTGATCTCCTAAGGCACCTGTACACACTGTACACATCACACACACACACACAAAGAGGAATAAAAAAAATTACATCTTTGAAGCCAGCCTGGGCAATATGAGATCATCTCAAAACAAACAATACAAAAAATAAAAACAAAACAATAAATAAAAAGTAGAAAACAGTTAGGGCTAGACATAGTGATGCACACCTTTAATCCCAGTACTCATGAGGCTGAGAGGTTGAGGCAGGCTAGTCTCTGAGTTTGAGACCAGCTTGGACAGTCAGGCTAATAATAGCACAAGGTACAGGGCGAGCAGGGGAGGGGGGAATAAAGCTCAGCATGGAAAAAAATAAAATTTAAAGGTTGTAGGAAAATTTAGAGAAAAAAATTAAATTAGAATGTATTAAAGTAATTCAATGTCCCAAAAAATATCATGTGCGTGTCTGTGGATGTGTGTGCACACACATGCGTATAAACGTATATACAAGATACAAGACATGAAAGCAGAAAGGGAATCATGAGAAGGGAAGATGAGAGCTCAAGGGAAAGAGAAGTGGGTCCTGGAGAAACTCCCGAGATCACAACTTTCAAAGCACCCAAGCATAGCACATGTTGCCATTCTGACACCTAAACCATCTTTGGCAGCCTCTCCCAAGAACCTTCTGTCTCCACTGTCAGTCTATCAACCCAGCACACTCCACCCTAACCCAAGAAGCTAAGATGTAAATCAAGACGCTCTAGCAACTACAAAGACATGTGGCCCTTCCAGGAGACAGTGCTAAAACCAGCCAAGCACATCCCCAGGCACTTCCCAACAAGCATAAATCTAGGCTGTTTATAATCTGATCACTTCAATAATCCCAATACTAATGTTGGAATGTTTCATAAGGACGCTGCAAGTATCAAATAAGATGATATATGTACAAGCACTAGATAACTAGAAAAATTATATACCTAGCAAGGATGGCTACCATGATTTTTTACTTGGTCTTTGGTATCAAATAAAAACAGGCAGGAACATTTCAAAGCAAAAGTCATCAGACCTCTGAAACTATACTCATAAATACTTTTGGCTTCTCAGACAAGAGTCCAAAATCAAACTGTGTTCATTTACAGTGGATAAAAAGGAGTCCTAGGCTTCACCTGAGTAAACATTCAGAACAGTAGAAGACAAACAGGATATGTTCAGACCTGCAAATGGTTAAAGGATACTGCAGATCCTTCAACACCCTTAGCAGGAAGGCCACTGGAACCTTTACCAGCTGTTTGAAGCAAATGGCAAGGCCAGATCCAGACTGGTAGGTTAAGGACCTAACAACAGTGAGAAAGTACTAACATACCACACAACACTATTCTTTCAAGTAATGAGAGACAAAGAACATACATGACTCTAAGGTGGAAGAGGTCAATATCTCAGGATTCAGAAGATCAATCTGCTAGCTTCATATCTTATGCCGAGATTTCTGCTTCAGATCTTAAAGACTAATTTGAAACTAAGTGAGGGGCTCTCCTGATGACTCAGTGGTTAAAGGACCTTTCCACCAAGCCTGCCAATCTGAGTTCAATCCCTGGAACCCATGCAACAGAAAGAGAGAACAGATTCCCAAAAGATGTCCTGTGTTGTCTATGTACATGTGACCTGAATAAACACACAAATAAATGTATTTAAAATAAACTCAATTTTAAATGTATTAAAAGTAAATTTAAACAAAAAATTCACTCAGACACATTGACATACATGAAAAAAAAAAACACAAAAAAACACCAGATCAGAAAAACCCTTAAATTTAAGCCACAAAATGTGAAAAGTCAAGTAATAAAGCTTCCAGAGGAAAATGCTACACAACTGAGGTTATAGTTTTTTCCTACTGTTGGGGACACATAAAGCACTAAACACAAAGAAAGAGAATGATAACCCTGACTGCTCATCAGATGGCACAAGAAAGCTGCAGAATGGAGAAGACATTTATAGCCAACAGAATTCACAGCAGAGTATAAAGTAACTTAACAAAGAAAAGACAAGAACCTTTGGACAAAGTTACTTATAAAAGAAAGACCTAAATAAGTATTCACCTCCTCAAAGAGAACAAACTTAAAATTAATAGCTAAGTCAGAAAGAGTCAGTAAGCTGGAGAGATGGCTCAATAATTAAGAACACTGGCTGTTCAGTTCTAGCACCCACATGGTAGCTCACAACCATCTGTAACTCCAGTCTCAGGAGATCCAATGCCTTCTTCTGGCCCTTTCAGGCACCAGACATGCACATGGTGCACAGACATGCAGGCAGGCTAAACATCCATACACAGAAAAATTAAACTGACAGACCAAGTGTTGGCTAAGAAACTGAGATATACAGATACTGCTCACAGGAATATAGACAGGTGTCACCATTTGAGAAAATTTTGTCTTATGACCGCAATTAACCAATTGAAATCTGTGCATATAGACCAAATAAAATACACACACATACTCACAGAGCCACTACAGAGAATTTAAAAAATTAAAAAAAAAAATCAAAAGAACTCAAATGTCTATCACCAATGGAATGAGTGAGTTGTGGTTTGTTTATTCGACAGAATATTGCAATACAAAATGAATCAATCTGACAGCAACAGGGAAGAATCTCAAACACAACAAAAAGATGTCAAAACAAACCCTTTCATTATTTGTTTACACACACACACACACACACACACACGCACACACCCATCCACCCCAGGCAGGGTTTCTCTGTGTGGTCTTGGCTGACCTGAAACTCTAGTAGACCAGGCTGACCTCAGACTCAGAGATCCACCTGCCTCTGCCTCCCAAGTGCTGGAACTAAAAATATATCAAAATTTTTAAACAAACAAAACTAAGTTATGCTGTTATAGTCAGAGCAGTGGGTACTTCGGGAAAGAGGGATTACCTTGGCACTCCAAGAATATTCCACTCTTGGCTTAGGTGTTACACACTGTAACCGCTATTATTACTTGTCGGTAAGTATGTGTACTGCACACTGTACTTGGAAATTCAAACTTCATCTTCAAGTTTAGACCATGAGTGGTAATTGCATTTTCATCTGTTAGTACAACTACTCACTAAAGTGTGAAGAGAGACCTGCAGTCTCAGTCTGGTCCCCTTGGATTGTGAGGTACACTGTTGCCTATACGTTCAGAACAGCCACCACAGCAATGTCATATATGGCTGCTTTATTTGCCTATGTCATCAAGAGGTCATCCGGCTCACCTCACAGAAAAAGGAACACACACTTAGAACCTTTGGGCAAAATGGGATGATGAATTATGGCTGCCTTAGAATCCTCTAAGGGAGCGATGTGTACATCTAAGACAAACCTACATTCTCTGCTGCAGAATTGATAGCGTGTACAAAGCTGCCTGCCTGGATTTCCACTGTTGTCTATTTCTGCTTCTGGATAAGCAGTAGTTAGTTCAAAGACCTGTGCTTCTGACTCCCTTATTAAAGAACCACAAAGCCAGTCAAGGCTCAGAATCCCCTCATCAAAGAAAGCTTGAAAGGAAGAGAAAGGTCACAGAATTTTCTGATACTGTCTATGGCCCCACTGGGCCTGCAGACTCGTTTCACATTACTTTCTTTCTCTGTGTGAAGACTTTCCTCACCACAATTTCTACCACTCTCTGTTTTAGCTGGTTGGTCACCTTGATACCAACTTTCCCAACTCGGATCCAATCTGTTCTTCCTAAACAAATAAATGCCCCTAAGGGCAGACTTCTCAACCCCAGCAATTCTAAATCGAGCTTTACAGAGCCCTTAACTTGAGAAGCTGAGTTGTTAATTTGGCAAATGAGCTTAATATTCCTGGGATGCAGAGATAAATCAGACAGTTCAGAAGCAGCCTAGGATGGAGAGAATAGAGCTAGAAATGAAATGTGGAGTCTGATGGATGCCATCCTACAGCAGTGGTCATATATGCGCATATATCATCTTGTGCACAGGTCCTGCAGGGAGAAAGGGAAGGAGGTGGAAGCCCTCTAGTTCAAGACTCCCCTAGAGGAAAGCCATCCTGGTGTCTGAATACTCATGGACTAATGGGAACTTCCATCCTGACTGCTGTGGAAGAGAAGTTACAGCTCAGCCTACATGAAATTTCACACAAAGATTATAGGCTGGACCCCTCTGTTTCCCTTTTTACATCTTTTGTCTTTCATGGATGTAAGAAAGAAAGATAGGTATATAGAACAGAGAAAGGTAAAAGTCCAGAGGCTAAAGGGTAAAAAGGTAAATGGATTAATTTAAGATAAGCTTGCTAGGAAAAAAAAAAAAAAGGCCAGGTGGTGACCACCTTTAATCCTAGCACTCAAGAGACAGAGGCAGGCAGATCTAAGCTAAGGCTGGACATATATAAGTAATAATAAGTCTCTGTATTTATTTGGAAGCTGGTGGCAGGCCCAGCATTGCAGAGATACTTTGGGTTACTGTCCGGGCAGCCAGATATCTCTGTTAAGTTATATTATATCCTTCTGAGGTATTTGATGAATTAAAGACTAAATTAGAAGTTGTAGTTTTCCTTAGTTATGATAGAAAGTAAATTTAGTGTACAACTTTAGAATCACTAAGATGGTGGTGGTATTTTCTCTGAATTTGCTAAGTACAAATGGACTGTATACTGTAAACATAATTTCTTATATAACTTTGTTGTATATAGTTCTACTATGTTAAAATTAAAATCTTTCATTTTTTATTCAGACAAAAAGGAGGGAATGCTATGGAATATTAGTTAAAGATGTGTTATATTCTTTTATGCTGCATTTGTTTAACTCTGTGAAGTTGTGTTACTTTGTCTGCCTAAAAGACCTGATTGATCTAATAAACAGCTGAACGGCCAATAGCCAGGCAGAAGAGGGATAGGCACAGCTGCCAGGCAGAGAGAATTAAATAGAAAGAACAGAAGAAGAGAAGAGAAGAGAAGAGAAGAGAAGAGAAGAGAAGAGAAGAGAAGAGAAGAAAAGAGAAAATGAAGGAGCGAGCAAAGAATGAGAAGGGAACATCAGGGTCCAGCCACACAGCCACATAGCCAATCACAGAGTAAGCAGGAAAGAGAGGTATATAGGATAGGGAAAGGTAAAAGACAAAAGGGAGACAAGATAATGTGAGAAAAAATTGGCTAGAAACAAACAAGCCAGGCTAAGGTCAGGCATTCATAAGTAAGAATAAATCTCTGTGTATTTATTTGGGAGCTGGGTCGTGGGTCCCCAAACAGCAAAGAGTTTAAAAATAAAAACCACATGGAAATTATGCCTGAGGAGTAGAGTTCAAATAGTTTGCATATCAAATCCATGTGAGTAAAAAGAACAAGACTGTTACTATCACTTTCAGCTTTTTGGGAAGACTGCTGATGCCCCCAAAGAGGCACAAGTGATAGTAATTTTCCCCTAAAAAGCTCTAAGTATAACCTTTGCTCACAAACAACAAATCTTTTTTTTTTGAAAAAAAAAAAAACGTGAATAGTTTCTAAAACTATCTTTAACAAAGTCTAACAGAAGCCCTGATGGTAGATAGTCTATATGAGCTTTTGCCTATGCAAAGCCAATACATACATTTTTTTCAAACCCTAGTCTATATGAGCCTTTGCCTCTGCAACAGAGCCAATACATCTGTTTTTTCAAACCCTGACTAAATCTGTACTGTTTCACCTAATAGCCTCTAAATAACTATTTCAGGCTGGAGAGACTAGGTAAAATGCTAGCCTAAGCCTGGCTACCTAAGCATGAGCCCCAAAGCCCACATACTGAAGACAGCCCCCTGACTTCTACATGTGCACCATGGAACACACACCCACACACACACATGCTAACAAAATAAATAAATAAATAAATAAATAAGAAGAGAAATTAAAGCAATCCTCTCTATAACATAACCCTTGATTTTAAAAAAAAGCCTTTATCAAATTTTTGTTAGACCCTAAGTTAACCTGTAAGTCCTATCTGCCCAAGGGCCAGGTAACTTCCTAGCATTCTGGGAGTTGTAGTTCTTGGAAAATAACAACAAAGCCTCATGGAAAAGTACAGTGGCCTTATGAGCTTTGTCCATATAAGTCCCAATTACACGTGTCTTGGGGCCACTCAACTGGAGAGTTTCCAGGGAGGTCCTGATCAAATTCCATAAAGGTCAGTATATAAAGTTTTGATAAAAGCTTGCTTAAATTTGGCCAAAATGATGGAACTGATTTTTCTCTGGTGAATCTCCAGATTAACACTTTCAGCTTCCTTTCCTAGGAGCTATACCTTGTGCACCCCACTAGGAAGTGGACCACAGACATCCTTCCTATAAGCTCACAGTCTCACTGATATTGATACTGCTTCCACACTACTTGCCAACCAAGGTTCAAAAGTATACAGAATTAGCAAGGACGTTCAATCTCAAGAAAACTTTCAACAGTAACATAACCACCACAGACGTCTCCACTCTCAAATGAACACTCCCTCCTTATACTTTCACCACAGAAAATAAAGCAGGCAAGAAAAGGGTGTCTTTAGCTGTATGCCTGTAAGTTAAGATCCAAAGCTTCAAGTAAAACATGGCAGTCAGTGTTGAGAGCGCCCCTCCCTGACACCAGTGCTGCAGTGCCACCAGGCTCAAAAGGCTAGAAAGTAGCAAAGAGCAGGAAGGAAACTCTAGTCCCAAGAGACACACCCTCCAAACTCCCACTCGGTTCAGGCCTCACTGTTCCTCTATGACAGAACCTAGTACTTTCATTTCTAAAACCCGAACTTGCATCTTGTTGGACTCTGAACTTGTATCTTGTTGGACTAAGTAAGTCGAAACCAGCTGATCTGGTAGTCATATGAGCTCTCATTCACTCAGAGACGCTGAAGGACTCACTTGTGCTGAGGAATAGCCAGCACTGTAGGTGGTGGTGGATTCTTAAGTCTTAGAAGAGTACAGTGGCAATGTTCATTGACACTTTAACAATCTAGAATTATCATAGAAATAAACCTCTGGACATGGCTGTAGCAAGTATTCTGTCCCACCAGCCAGTTCCCAAATAACAACAGAGACTTGTTATTAATTATGAAAGCTCGGCCTATAAGCTTAGGCTTGTCCCATTATAACTCACATAACTCTTATAACTCACATTAACCCATTTATATGAATCTATATTCTACCTCTCTTCCAACTTGCACCTCCTGTTTCCTCTCCGTGTCTCCTGGCATCTCCTGCACACCTAGACTCCTCCTCTTCCTCTCTCTCTCCCCAGAAATCCTGCCTATACCTCTTGCCTAGCTGTTGGCTGTTCAGCTTTTTATTACACCAATCAGAGTGATACACCTTCAGAGAGTGTACAAATATCCCACAACACATGGCTGTGAAGGATTATCTGAACAGGTTGAGGGTGGAAGACCCACCTCAGATATGAGTGCACCATTCCATGGGCTATGCTTCCAGATCATATAAAAAGCAGAAAACTAGCAGAGCACTAGCAATTACTTCTTTGCTTCCTAACTGCAAACTCGATAAAACCAGCTGCCTCCTCAAGCTCCTGCCACCATGTCTTCCCCACCATGATGGTCTGTATCCTCAATGAGCCAAAATAAATAATTCTCTTTCCTTAAATGGTTTTTGTAAGCTACATGATCAGAGCAAAAAGAGTAGTGACAGGCCACAGATAGAGTAGAACAGACAATGTAAAACAAGAGCTACTAAAGCAGAGAACCAATGCTTCAACAGTTAAAAGAAAGATGCAGCCAAGACAAAGGCTTGCACACCACACTATGAACATCACCTGGAATCAAAGATCAGAAGGCTCCTTGTCTGCCTACAGTTCAAAGCTCACCAGTATTTTCCCTATGGGAACAATTACAGACATACCACACAGAATCTTTGCGTAGAGTCGTATGACTAAAGCACACACTCTGACCTCATCTAAACCTACTCCTCAGCTTCAGACTAAGACTTCCACAAAGATGCAAAGCGACAGACCATTCCTCGAGTGCTTCTTAGGTTTATACAAAGCACCCAGAGTCTCTGTCTCTTCCACGAACAGAAAAGATCAATCACTGCTGAGAACCAGAAGCTAGAAACAAGAATGCCAAGCGTCTGAACTAGAAAATTCCACTGGTTCCACTGTGGGACTGATAAAGTCAAGGCGACATAGTCTATTCCCTATAGGGACCAACTAGAGTTGGTGTTTGTAGACAGAGGACAGTATATTTTCTACTGGGAAAACCTGCCTGTGTACTACTGGACAATACATAAAAACAAGATCAACCAACTAGCTACCAATGCACAAATGTAATGCTTTAAAAAAAAACACACAAAAAGCAAAAAACAAATCTATGGTGGACTAAAGACTCATAAGAAGCAAATGCTATACTTGATCCAAGACTGGATCCTGAATTGGAGGGAAAATGGCTATATTGGGCCTACTGACAAAACCAAAACAGTGATTGCAGGTGTGTGTGTGAGAGAGAGAGACAGAGACAGAGAGACTGTGTGTGGTGCATGGGTTCAAACGTATGTACTGGCATACATTTTGAGGCAAAAGGTTAATATGAGGTATCTTCTTCTATCACTCTCTACACTCAGTACTTTTTGTTTTTCAAATGTGTGTATGTGTGCATGTGTGCACACATGTTCTAATATGTATGAACAGGCCAGAGGAATTCTTTTTCTCCTTCCACTATGTGGGATCTAAGGATGGAAGTCGGTTGTCAGGCTTGGCAGCAAGTACATTAAGCCAGTTCTTCACCTTATTTTTTGATACACAGTTTCTCACTGAACCTGCAGCTAACTGTTTGGGTTAAGCTAGCCAATAAGGCCCAGGGATCCTCCTTTCTCCATTTCCTTAGTACTGGGGTCACATACACACACACACACACACACACACACACACACACACCACACTTTTACTGGATGTTGGGGATCTGAATTCAAGTCCATGGCAAGCACTCTATCCACTGAGCCTCTTCAGCCCCACTGTTGGCAGATTAAAGTATTGAACCAATTTAAATGAGCTGAAGCTGATAACTGTATAGTCATATGACTATAACAGACCATCTTCACTAAGAACTATACTACATACATCAGAAAAACAGCATGTGTCAAAATATATTTATACATGTGCCTATGACAGAGGCAGAGAGAACAAACCATAAAGCAAACATCAAAAATGTTAATAGGCTAGTTTGGACCTACTAGTCACAATCTTTTAACTGGAAAAAACTTTAAGCTAACAAGGGTTATTTCATTTGTTTGGAGGTGTCTGAAATAACTTCCAACTAACAAGGGTGTATTTCATTTGTGAGGAGGTGTTTGTTTTGAGACAGTTTCACTCTGTAGCCCTAGCTGGCCTCAAACTCAGAGATCCACCTGCCTCTGCCTCCCTAATGCTAGGATCTGTTTGCTTTCATAGTCTCACTATGTAGTCCAGGCTGGCCTAGAACACATGACCCTCCTGCATTAGCCTCCCAAGCAACTGGAATTGCAGGTGTATACAAACATGCCTAGCTTTAGCAAGGAGATCATTTTTAAGATTCATTTTTATTTGCGAGTGTTTTGCCTCCATGTATGAATGTACACGTGTGCCTGGTTCCCACAGAGACCAGAAGATGTTGTCAAATCCCCTCAAACTGAAGTTACAGGCATTTGTGAGTTGCTCTGTGAGTTGGAAACTGAACCTGGTTCTTCCACAAAAGCAGCAAGTGTTCCTAACCACTGAGCAATCTTTTCAACCCATGAGATACTTTTTGTTGTTGCTGTTGTTTTTAAGATTATTATTGTTGCTGCTGTGCACAAGTGTGTGTGTGTGTGCGTGTGCACATGTGCACACAAACACAACAGAGTACCTACAAGAGGCCAAAAGAGGTGTCAGATCCTCTGGAACTAAAGTTTCCAGCAACTGTAAGTTACATGGCATAAGTGTTGGAAACTGAACTGGGTCCTCTGGAAGAGCAGCAAGAGCTCTTGCTCACTCTTCTCCAGTATCTTTAAGAAGCTATTTATTTTTATACGAAATGCCTCAGGAATGCATACTTCCTTACACAGAGGTCACACTATTCTCTGTACCATTCCAAGTTTAGTGTATGTACTGCCAAAACAAGGACTACAAGGTGTTTTGTTTGTTTTGATTTATTTGTTTTTATCTCATGTGTGAGGGTGTTTTGTCTACATGTCTGTCTGTGTACCACATGCATGCAGTGCCTAAAAGGCCATCAGATCCTCGGGAACTGAAGTTGCAGATGGTTGTGAGTCAAACCCAGGTCCTCTGGAAGAGCAGTCAGGGCTCTTAACTGTTGAACCTTCACTCCAGTCCCACTAACGAGGCTTTTAATTTTCTGTTGGACCATTATCTTCCACCTCACTCCTCACTGCTCCAAGATGGCATTGCAAATGAGAAAGAGAAAAGGAAAGGCATGCAAGGTACAATAGGAAGAGATTAACTTCCTCAGATATCAGGTAGATTTTCACTCACTGCTTTTGAAAAAGAGATATTACACAGCTTAAATGTTAAAAAATGTTACATCTGCTGGTTGGGTAACAACCATATCCACTAAAAACTAAAATATAATACACTGTATAAATTTTATTTTTTATATACCACCCAGAGGGCTTCAATTAGACAGACAAAAGAATGATAAAAAGTCATTCAGTAAGAAAACTGTCCAAAAGAAGAGATCACCAATAGGCACTCTTCATCATCCCTCTCTTTCCCAGATACATATTCCAGAAGACAGAAGTATATACTTACACGTCTAATGAATTAAATTCCAATCACATTTACTAACATGTTAACGCAAAGATGTTGACCAGCAATTTTTAAAATCTTAAAACAGAAAAAATATCAACAGGGAGCATCAAGTTCAGCCTTGTACTGGCAGAAAAGAAATAAGACCAGACAGCTGTTTGCCCAAGGTTACCTAGTTATTAGCGAAGTCAAAATATGGAGCAGGATGCCAGAGTGCCTACCCAGTGATAGTTACTCCAGAAGTGTTCTGCTCCAAGTGTCTGAAGATAAATGAGCTGGCATTGCACTGAATGCAATCAGGTAATGAATGTGACAATAGTAGATCACCACAATAACAGCACACTGCAACTCTGTAATCAAGAAAAACTACCAAGAACATTGCTCCCATGCAAACAATTTCAATCGTTGTCACCAACTGTCCTATCTAACAGAAGCCTCTTTTTAAAGCCCGTATACCTTCATCATAAATTATTACCAAACCTCATACTGTAAATAACCTGCTTGATTTTGGCAAAAGCCTCCAGATGGTCTAAGAGACTGCTATGAACTGGGGAACATAATCATGTCCTTTCTCTTTCATGATCTACCCAGTGGTTTTATATCTCAAGATCCAAAGTGCAGGTCAAAGTCTACTGTTCTCCTCATTGGCAGAGTTACCTGCCTCCTCTTCCAACGGAACTGGTTTTACTGCCACACCCCCAAGCCTAGAGAAGAGGGCTGGCTCTAACCTCAGCAAGGATGCAAGGCACAGCTGAGCATAGGGCAGTGAGAGTTCTAGCACAAAGCTAGGCAGGGTTCTAATGCACGGATGCATGACTTCATACCTGGCAGGCCAGAAGTGGACCCACAGTGTGATGCTTTCCCCAGTACATCAAAAGCAATCACTCCTGAACAAAGGAAGAGCAGGCCCACAAGAATATATTCCATTGCTCCTCCCACATGAGGGACAGAAGGTCACCCCTAAATGTAGACCACAGCAAAAATGAAAGAAGACAGAAAGGAAGTGGTCCACACAGACAGCAGGTTTGAGGAGCACCAGTGCTTCCACTAAAAGAAACGCATGCAAGAGAAAAAGTCAGTCCACTGATTCAAGCCTGGGTAACTTTGGAGGAAATTCCGCATGCCTCCAGAGCACTCTGATGACAATCAGGGGTATACCTCAGTGTGTAATCTCTCCCTCACTGCAGATTTTGTTTATGTGAACTTCATGTGAACACTTTTATTGCACTTTATTTCATCTGTTTGAACCCAGAGCCTCACATACACCAGGAACTACTCCACCACTGAACTACATCCCAGTCTCTTCACTTGCTTTTATAGACAATGCCTAAAGTTGTTACCAGTTTATTCCTCTGACTACTCTTATCACCACCTTAATAGTTATTTTTTAAAGATGCTCAGTCACGTCTGCAAAGGCTTCATGTCAAGACAATGACACCAAAGTAGCAGCTGCTGAGAGTCCTGAGATGCCACCCCACAGGAAACAAGAGGGGTGCTGCATGAGTAGAGATTTGTACTCAGTAGGAACTGTCTCTGGATGGGGGCTCTGAAGGTTCCTGCCATCACACAGATCACCATTAGCACAAAGGGACAAGTTTGCATAGATTCTAGCCAGGGGATCCATGTGTTCTAGCTGAATAGTTTTTTTCATTAAGAACTATGACTTTGGTCTACAAGAGCTAGTTCCAGAACAAGCTCCAAAGCTACAGAGAAACCCTGTCTCAAAAAAACAAAACAAAACAAACAAACAAAAAAAAAAAAACGAACTATGACTTTAGGGGGAACTAGGGAAATGGCTTAGTTGGCAAAGTGCATGCTGCATACACACATGGACTTGAGTTTAGATTCCCAGCACCCATGTAAAAAGCAGGCTACAATGTTGTATGTCTATAACTCAAGTTCAGTTTAGGGGTCGGGATGGGGAACTGGAGATAGACGGGCACTATGGTAGTTTGAATAAGAATGGTCCCTATAGGCTCATATATATGAGTGCTAAGTCACCAGGAAGTGGAACTTTTTGAAAGTATTAAAAGGATTAGTAGGTGTAGCCATGTTGGAAGTCAAGTATCACTAGGGGTGAGTTGTGAGGTTTCAAAAGCCCATGCCACACCCAGTCAGGCTTTGGATCAGGATGTAGTTAGTTCTCAGCTACCGCTCCAGGGCCACAAATGCCACCATGCTCCCTGCCATAATGATAGTCGACTTTAAGCACACTCCCAGTTAAATGCTTTCTCTAAGAGACGTGGTGGTCATGGTGTCTCTCACTGAACTAACTCACTGGATTAGTTAGGCTGGCTGGGGAGTTCTTGGGATCCACCTGTTTTCAGTGCTGCGGTTACAGGCATGCAAAGCCATGAACAGCTTTAATGTGGGGGCTGAGGTTTTGAACTCAAATCCTCATGCGAGCAGAACACACTTACTAAGCCATCTCCCTGAGAACTACACTTTTTAAACTTGATATGAAAGTTCAGACCTATAATTCCAATACTGGAAGGCTAAGACATGTCTAAGGACAGCCTGGAAATATATAATGAATCCCAAGCCAGTCTGGGCTAGAGTGAGACCCTGCCTCAAAAAAAAAAGCAGTAATTTTTAACTTATGTAATATAGAAAACTATACTGAAATATTGGCATTACACATGTTTTCCTGCTCCACTTCACTTGGCTGTTTATAAGGTCCATATGGAGGTTTGCCATTCTCTCCTTCCACCATGCTCTCTATGCTCTCTAAAGCTTGTTGGCAGGCACCTTTACACAGAGAGTCCCTCCAGTCATTTTTAGTTAACCACCAGTGTTAAAAACTAAGTATATAAATGTCAGCACGTACCCTCTAGAATTCCATCTGTTTGACACAGTAGAGTTTAGAACTATGTCCATGATTCTAAGAAAAACAAAAGCTGTTTGACTTTTCTTTTTGTTTGCTTTTCATTTTAAATGATATCTACTGGATGATGGGCACAAGCCACAGCACACACGTGGAAGTTAGGGGACAACCTATGGAGTTCTCACTTTCTACCACGTGGGATGACTCTGCTGAGCCATCTCTTCAGTCTCGCTCACACCTCCTGCATCATATTCCACAGAGCCAGGGCTATCTCAAAAGACCACCTCTTATGTTACTCACTGCAACCCAGGCTGTTGTTTTCAGTACTTTTAACTATCTGGCTCTAAATCTAGGTTACCCTAACCACTTTCTTCAGTTTGAATAATATTCCAAAAGAGGCTCACCAAACTCAGGAAAATGCTAGTATTTAACCAGCTGTATTTTTCCCATGAAAAATCACAATCTTCAGTAGCCTTCGAAAAGTACAACAGCAAAAAAGGACAGACTCACATTTCAGCAGGATGTTACAGTACAGTAATAGTCAATACATACAAATATAGAATTAATTTTTCACAAAGGTATGAAAGCAATTTATGGAGAATATACAGCCAAATACTTGGGAACTGGACATGTATGTTTATGTGTGTGTGTATGTGTGTGAGTGTGAATGTGTGTGTGTGTGTGTACACACATACACATTTTACCAGGGTGTGTATAAAGGTCAAAGAATAATTTGCAGGGACTTGGCAGCATAGTATATAAAACTTACAAAGTGTACAAGTGAAGACATGCACCAAACGAGGTATTCAAGAAGAGCTACAAAACTTGACTCCCTCCCCCATGCACCACTGATGTAGGTGGGCCTTCTATTATGTGTTGCTTTCATTGGTTAATAAAGAGACTGCCTTGGCCCTCTCATAGGACAGAAAATTAGGTAGGCGGAGTAAACAGAACAGAATGCTGGGAAGAGGGCAATGAGGCAGGCGCCATGCAGCCAGCCACCAGGTCAGACATGCTGAATCTTTTCCGGTAAGCCACCACCTCGTGGTGCTACACAGATTATTAGAAATGGGTTAATCTTAAGACATGAGAGTTAGTCAGTAACTAACTCTCTAGAAATAATGGGCCAGGCAGTGCTTAAATACAATTTGTGTGTTGTTATTTCTGGGACTAAGCTAGCCGTGCGGGAGCCGGGTGAGGTGAAAAGCAGGCCTGCCCGCAGTCCCTCACTACACACCACCCTCCTGATACATCCACTTGGTCAGTTACTTGCCACTGTGGTTAATTCAGCCCCAGCCCCAAGCCTGAGGACTTTAATTTAAATTCCCAGCCCTCTAATTCTGCCTGGTTTTTCTGGTGACCAGGGCCATACTAAAGCCAGTCAATTAGTGGACTCACTAGCACATAAAGGGGCATCCCGTGAAATGCCTGGGATTTTACTAAAGATACGTCCCAAGTTCACACCTTACAAAAGCACTGTCCTTGGCTTTGCAGAGTCACACCTGCCTTTTCCATCTTTACCTCCCAGGGGATCAGGCTTTGAGAAAACCATTAATGAATTAAAAGACACTAATTTTATGATGCATGAATTCACTATGTGTGATTATTTGGCTCAAGAAATAAAACCCTCTATTGTATTAAACACTCCATTTTAGTGGTATGTTACAAAGCTGATGTAACTGACGGCTCATTCCCATTTGGGGGAAAGGGGAAGAATCTACCTAAAGAACAAAACCATTCACCTTAAACATAATACTCCCTTTCATGCCACTAAGGGATCCCCATGAAAATTTCAAACTGAGAAACAGGTGCTCAGGGGCCACCTCTGGTTGCTCATGTCATATCTGGCCACTCTTATTCTTGGACAAAAATTCGCTCATCGTTTTCTAAAGTTTTACGTGTTAGACACTGGCCCAGACTCACTTGTTTTTAGGTTGACTATTTTTGATAGCACAAAAGAAAACACCTGCCAGTTCTCCAAACCACACTTCGAATCAAGGGTAATGTCTAGAAGGTTCCTACTTATCCCCATTATGACAGGTACTGCCATTTCACTCGAAAGCAGCACATTGTTGCTACCTCTGTCCCTGTCTCAGATGCCTTCTTACCTCAGGTCCCACAGTTGTTGGTCCTCTTATAGTAACTGTAAAAACCTACTTCTTCCTTATGACACAGCCTGAGGCAGCCTTCCCAACTAAGTCTGCCAGAGACAGATTGCCAATTTTCTAACTATAATACATAAATATGATACAAATGTAGTCTTAAAAATCATCTTTTATATGATTTAGAAAAGTTACTTATGCAGTCCTAGGTGCTGGGGAGACTGATGCTCCACGCGTTCAAGGCCAGCCTAAGGCAACAAAAGTGAGACCCCCAAAGAGGAAAAGAAACTGGGTGATCACATACTGTATGATTTCATACAGGATAAAATAAAATATCCACAGCAAGCATACTCATTGGCACAAAAGTCAGTGGCCTAGAGGAGACAGAGAGAGAAAGACAGACAGACAGACAGACAGACAACTGAAAGAGACAACAACAGGACTTTCTCTGGAGTGATGAAAACTTTGAAACTCTGTGGCTCAAAATGTACCCAATGTCATATTTGCTGTTATTTGTGGTATAGAGAACTAAACTCAGGGCATCCAAACGGGTGGTCTACTAGTGAGCTGCGCTCCTTGTCCTGTGTCACTGAATTTGGCACACTTTAAAGGATGTCAAGTTTTAAGGTAGGCATGATGGTGTGCACACCTCTAACCCCCAGCACTTGAGATGAGGGAGGAGGACTGTGAGATGAAAGCTAGCCTGCACTACACATATGGATCTCCAAAACAAGCAAGCAAACAAAAAGAATGGCTACCTCCTATTAACAGAAAAATAAACTAACTTGAAATAACTTTTCCTACATATGCACAATACTGAGGAACAGTAAGAAGCCGTTAACCTTTGCTGTAGCACTTAAGATTATGAATGCCATGAGTATATTAACAGCTGAAAGGAATGATGAACTGGAACCTTCTGGAAAATATAATGAAGTGCCTTTAAAATGTTTACATTAAACTTAAAATTAAAGCCAGGCATGATGGTGCATGCCTTTAATCCCAGTACTCGGGAGGCAGAGGCAGGTGGATCTCTGTGAGTTCAAGGCCACTGTGGTCTACAAAGTGAGTTCCAGGCCAGCCAGTACTCTTACACAGAGAAATCCTGTCTCGAAAAACAAAACAAAACAGAAAGAAACTTAAAACTTTCCCAAAATAAGAGGTTTATGAGGAAAGGGGGAGGGAATAATCTCCTTACCCTAGAGCCTTTCTGGGAATCTCTCTTAAAGCAACTTCTAAAATTCAGAAAAAGCTTTTTGCAAAGACATTAATCACACAATGTTTATTATGGAAAAATCTAACTGCTTAAGAATCCATGCAATGCAATGCTACACAGTCATCATAAATACTTGGGACACATTTAACAACCTAAAAAAAAGTCTACTATACTGTTAAGTAGAAAAAGTGCATTTACAGTACAAGGGCAACCACTTAGAAAGTCAACAGAGAGCTGGAGAGATGGCTCAGCAGTTAAGAGCACTGGCTACTCTTCCAGAGGACCTGGTTCAACTCCCAGCACCCAAATAATGGCTCACAACTGTCTGTAACTCCAGTTCCAGGGAATGTGGCACCCTAGCCTAGACATACACATGCAGGCAAAACACCAATACACATAAAATAAAAATAAATCTTTAGAAAGTATACAGAAAACAAGACAAGGAAACAAACAAACTGCTACAAAAAGTTCAATCAGGAGGTAGTAATTTCTTGTTTTCTAAATTAGCTATCAAATATTTTAGAGTTCAAAATAACTTGCAATCAGTATAACTACTGAGCAAAATCAAGAGGTGGCAGAGCAACCTCTTGTAAGGTTGTATATTCATACATACTATGAAGTGTGTAAGTTCATACACAGCACCAGCTTAATTGTTTATCAGTACTAGAATGAAGGTGGTCCAGAAACCAAGTTAAAGATGGTCACAAACCAGCGTTAGGTATCTTTCTTGCAGGACTTTGGTTCTGTTTTCAGAAACTCTGAAGAGAAGCATACAGATACCCTCAATGACTTTAGGAACTATTCTAAAGTCTAAAATTATCTTTAAAAAAAAAACTAAAATAAGCAAACCCTTGATAGAACACTTAATTCTTCTTCCTAAGCAGACTGCAGATCTCAGAAGAAAACTTTCTGAGTAATCATGAGGAGCAAGGCTCCCTTCCTGAGTTATTAACAGGTTTTCCCAAGTCACACCATCAAACGTCTGTGTTGCCTAGCAGAAACCCTGTTCAACATTTCCACTTGTCCATATGACATGTCTAAACACACAATCTAGCTCCCTATTCCACAGGTACCACCACACCATCTGCTTCAAATGCCCCAAACTCTGCCTAGAGACTCCATATCTGCTCTGAAGTTAAAGCTACACACACCCTGCTTTAGGAAGCCTTCTTAGCTACAGCTGTTCCACGCCCAATTTAGCCAGGCTGGCTTTGAACTCAACTGGCCTTGAACTTCAGACCTCCCTTCCTCATCTGTGAACTCGGATGACAGGTGTGTGCCACCTAGTTGGCAGGACACTCAAAATTTCAAAGCTTCTGTTCATCTTCCCCTCCTAACATTACCAGCTGCAAGAGATGAACGTGTGGTTCTGCAGCCTTGCTGGAAGGGATCTCTCACATTCTCAGTACTTGTTCTATTTAACTTCCAGTATTAGGAACCAATTACAGATGTCACACATTCCAGCGTCTACAGACATATCAAGGCCTTTGAACTTTCTCTGACTAACCAGCAACTCTTCCCTGACCCAGTGAATGGAGCTTGGAGACCACTCTCCTCTTGGAACACTCACTGGCTCAGCTAGGTGACCTGCTACAGACAACCTGAGTCAACACAAATCCTAACACCATTTATAAAAGGTCATGTGAGCTGGGCATGATGGACCACATCTTCTTTCCCAGCACTCAGAAGCAATTGTGAGTTGGAGGGCAGTCAGGTATATGTAGTAAGCTCCAGGCTAGGGCTACATAGTAAGAGTCTATTTTTAAAAAAGAAAAAAAATGAGATACTATAACCTAGCAATATTATATCTAACCAAACTGTCCTTCAAAAACCAAGGAAAAACAAATTCTAAGGAACTCCTAACAATGACATCTATGGAGTAGTATGCACAAAGCCTTGGTGTGACCTCCAGCAATGCAGAAACCAAGTGTGGTTGTGTATGCCTGCAATTCCAGCACTCAGAAAGTAGAAGCAGAATGCCTACCATCCTCAGCAGTATAGTCGACCAAGGACACCCTAAGATACAGAAGATCCTGCCCCCAAATAAATAAATAAGTTGGAGCAGTAGGAACATTGAATCCTTTAAGATATAAAATACAGGGGCTGGTTCAATGGGTAAAATGCTTGCTATATAAGCATGAGGAAAACTTTACCTCAATTCTTAAAACTCATATTTAAAAAAAGAAAAAAAAAGAGAGAGAAAGAAAGAAAAAGCAGGTATCTTAGTTACTGTCCGATTGCTGTGAGAGGATACCATGATCAAGGCAACTTATAAAAGAAAGCTTTAATTGGGGCTGGCTTACAGTTTCAGAGGGTGAGTCCATGATCATCATGATAGGAAGCATGGCAGCAGGCAGGCATGACACTGGAGCAGCAGCTGAGAGCTTACCGCTCATCCACAAACAGAAGGCAGAGAGAGACCACCCTAGTGACACACTTCCTCATCAAGGCCACACCTTCTAACCCTTCTTGAACAGTCTACCAATTGGGAACCAAACATTCGAATATATGAGCCTATGGAGGCCATTCTCATTCAAAACATTACGCTAGTCATGGCAATGTGCATGTATAATTTCAGCAGTGGGAGGTGAAGACAAGAGTATCCCTGAGACCTGCTGGCCAGCCAGTCTAGCC
The DNA here is from genome assembly GCF_982192425.1 of Myodes glareolus. Lineage (NCBI taxonomy): Eukaryota > Metazoa > Chordata > Mammalia > Rodentia > Cricetidae > Myodes > Myodes glareolus. The sequence continues at coordinate 78,132,916 of NC_142032.1, read as the reverse complement.
TAATCTGTGAATTCTAGGTTTAATAAGGTGCTGCTATCTCAAAAATCAAGGCTGGGAAGCAATTTGGGAAGGCACCCAGTCATCAGCCTCTGGATTCTGCACGTACATATACATACAGTGGATACACTTGCACACCCATGAATACATACACAATAAGAACTGGAATACATCAGATGTTGATTTCCTGGTTTGGACACTACTGGGGCACCTAGTAAAGTAGACACAGGACTTTTTACACCAGTTTTGCAACTTCCTGTGAGCACAGAATTGTTTCAAAATAAAGGGTTGTTTTTAACCTAAATGGCAGTAACTTTTTTTTAACTATTATGATGCCCCCCCCCCGAAAAGCCAACATACTTAGGCACTGTAGCTTTTATGATAATGATATTGGTGAGCCTAAAGGCAGGAGGCTCAGCTAACTGAAGGTTGCCTGAACTACATACATAATAAGGCTTTGTCCAAAAAGAGGGTTGGAAAGGTAGCTTACTCAGAAGACCTCAGTTCAATCTTCAGAACATATGCAGGCGCATGCATGCGTGCACACACACACACACACACACACACACACTATATATATATATACACACACACACACACAGCTAGGCATGGTGGCACACACTTGTAATTGCAGTACTGAGGAAACAGACAAGTGGATCCCTTATAGCAAGACAGCTGACCTAGCCAAGATGAGTTCCAGATCAGTAACTGGGGGAAGGTGCCTGAAGAACAGTGCCCAAGGTTGTCCTCTGCCTACCAAATGTGTGGGTACACAGGAAGAAAAGGCATACAAAGGAAACAGGAAAGAAAATTACCACTACCACATAAGTACTGATTTGGGGTACTTACCTCTCTCTGTATGTGCAGCGTGCACACACAACACATGCACTCCCTTTTTGTTAACTTCTTTGCACTTTTTGTTTTATTGAGCATGAAGAAAGAAAAGGGGGAAGTAGTGGTTTGAATGACAGAAGGACCCCATAGGCGCATATGTTTGAATGTTTGATCAGCCATTAGTGGAACTGTTTGAGAAGGACTTAGGAGGTGTGGCCTTGTTGGAGAAGGTGTGTCACTGAGGATGGGCTTCAAGGTTTCAAAATCCCACACTAAGCCCAGTCTGTCACTTTCTCCCTGCCTGCTGCCTGTGGATCAGGATGTAAACTCTTAGCCACTGCTCCAGCACCATCTCATGGACTGACCCTCTGAAACTATACAACCCAACTAAACACTTTTAAAAGTTGCTTTAGTCATGGTATCTCTTCACAACAACAAACAGTAACGATGACAAGGAGGAATCAAGCTTCCCAGGACTGATTAGCTAATTTACAAAGCAAGGATCTTTTATTCCAGCTTCATTCAATTCATAAAACACCCCTTGGATACTTCAGTTAGAGCCCTGTACCAGGGTTCTTTTGTTTGTTGTTAACTGTAAAAATGAGGCTACTAAATCCAGTATGGTGGGACTTGAGAGGTGATTGCAGGAAGATTAATCCAAGTTTAAGGCCAGCCGGACTACAGTGAATTCCAGCCTAGCTGGGACTATATAAAAAGACCTTGTCTCAAAAATAATAATAATAATAAAGAGATGCAGGAGGGAGAGGAAGAGACCTACTAACATATCTGCTAAGCGTAATGGGTTTATCTAACCTGAAATATGAAAGATGTTCATAGAGAGACAAGTTGTTTGCTTTCTTGTCACATTATAGGATAGCCAGAAATGATAAGATGTCGGCAGATTTGACCACTTCAACCTGTCCACTATGAAGGAAATGTTCTCAGGCTTTAAGTTCAGCTGGCAAGATGCACTGTTTTTCTAGAACAGGCTACATGTAAGTAACTGTGCACTACAGAAATCTAGTAATCTGTGTACAACATGGCTTTGGAAGTTGGAACCATCTCTGAAACTTGGCTCTGTCAATCACCATGTAATTTTAGACAAGCTATTAACCTTACTCTTCCTGAGCCAATGTTCTTATCTTCCTCAATTATAAAATGGGAACAATAATAGTTACACAGCACAAAGACAGAAAGATTACATGAGGAAGCAGTCTGTAGTAGTTAGGGCCCCTAAGCAATGGTTAGCACCAAATGTAACTAAGAAATACACTATGCTCTCCCTCAAACCCCAGTCACCTTCCCTTTCTACTAGCATCTTCCTCGTCCCCTCACTCTGCTGCCTTGTGGCTTTATCACAGGATCCACACAGCACTGGTCCTAACTCCCCAGGCTCACTTCCTACACATGTTCACTTGCCCAGGGCAAAAGCTTACAGATTACATGGATTCTAGACAAGTACTGACTCAGCCGCACTCTATTTCAGTCCTTACCACATAGCTCAAGTACTACTACTACCATTTCTAATCTCTTGACCTTCTTGAGTTTATTTCCACTTCTGACTCAAGTATCCAAAATGCTGATCTTACTAGGTACAGCAGCAGCAAAGAGGAGTAAGTATGCAAAGAAGTTGAGCTTCAACCTTCTGAACTGTTTGACACTTACAAGGCTGTATGTAGCCTTTTAAATTATTACATAATAAAGGTAAATAAAAGCAAACAAACTATAATTAAAGGTAAAATATTAAACTAATGAGCTAGAACACCTCAAAAAAGTGATGCTTTATCTTATTGAAGATGGTCTCACCTGCAAAAATAATGAAAGGGACAAGCATAAGCAGCAGGCAAGATGAGAAATAAGGGGAAAAAGGCCAAACTGTCCCAAGTGTTCTGAGACTGATGAATGGGAGGCTGTGACCAGAGAACAAGGTATGATTTGAAAAGTCTAAAAGATATTTTAGATATCACTTTTTGCATCTAGCTGAGAAGTCTAAAGTCACACTGCCTGTGGGAATCAATCCAGAGCACATGTGCTTCTAACTACTCTCCCTGATAAAAGCCTGGTCTCCAACAACCAAGGGAACCTCCCCCTACTCTGAATTACATCATGTGGCACCTTGGGCTCCCTGAGGTAGCAGACTGATGGAAGAACCTGGAAGCTGGAGGCAGCCTATCCTATTTCATTTCTGTTGTTATGATAAAGTACCTGACAAAAAGCAATCTGGGGTATTTGGCTTACAATTCAAGGTTACAGCCCGTTGTCAAGACAGAAACATGGAGCAGCTAGTTACACCCACAGTCAAGAACAGAGAAAACAAATGCATGTGTGTTTGTGCTTAGTTCCCTTTCTCTAATACAGTGTAGGACTCAAACCAAGGAAATAGCACCACAGTGGTAAGCACAAACAGTCAATCACTCCTCAGACATGCCCACTGGCCAGCCTGATCTAAACAATCCCTCACTGAGACTCTTCCCAGATGACTTGAGTGTGACAAGTTATCAGTTTTTGACACTAAACATCACAAAGCTGGTGTGGTGGTGAGCACCTGTAATCCCAGCACTCAGGCAGAGCTTGAATTCAGCCAGGATACAAGGTTCCTACCTTAAAACAGAAAGGGGGGGGGGGAATGGAGGGAGGGAGAAAAACAGACTGAGAGCCTGACCAAGCAGACTAGAAGGCCATAGTTAAGACACAAACATACTGGCAGTATCATCACAGGTACAGAAGAAGAGGAAGTAAAATATGACTCAACATTAAGAGTGTACAGTGGACGAATGAGGTCATTAACAGAACTAGGTCATGGGGAAAGAACACTACCCTGAGGGAAGGATGACAGATATGGTTTAGATATTATTAACTGATGGCCACAGGATGCTAAAGTACACATCCATGCCCAAAGAAGGTTTAATTCCTATCAGTACCCAGGTCACAAATGAAGCCATAAGCAGAAAAGAACAAGGGAGTCTAAGTCAAGAATGTAACAGCAGAGCTGGAGACAGCTGGACAGCAGTGAAGACTACTCACCACTCTCAGCTCCCAAGGACATGATGCTCCACACCCACACTGGGCTCACAACTTTCATGACTCCAACTCCAGAAGGACCCAACACCTCTGGCCTCCATAAGCACCTGCACTCATGTGCACATACCCACACACAAAAATGCAAATTAAAAATGCTTTCTAGTAAAATGAAGACGGCAACAGCAAAGACATCAAGGGAGCCACGAAAAAGTTATTTCAAGAAAAGGAGACAGCAGATACCAGAGGCCATAAATAGTTAAGAAACATAAAGACTAAAAACAGGTTATGGGTTTTTTTTTCTTTTTTTTTTCTTTTTTTTTTATGTTTTAAAACAGAATAGTATGTAGCCCAAGCTGGCCTCAAACTCACCATCCTCAGTATCCTCAGTGAGGGACAACAGCCATGTACCATAAGTTCTTTACATTGGACCCAACACACTGAGGTTATAGGTAGTTTTAAAAAAGTAGTTGAGGACCAAAAGTCTGCCTACTGATTAACAATTTATTGTTGTACATTTCAAATCACTACCAGATAAAATTTTGAAAGTTCTCATTACAAAGAAATTGTAATTAGAAGTAACAGACATGCTGAGTACAATATTACACTGTATTTATCCCACATGTATGTATACACTGTATGTATCCCATAAACATGTACAATGATTGTGCTACAAGAACCTTGGATATTGGGTAATGGTAGCACATGCCTTTAATTTCAGCACTTGGGAGGGAGAGGCAGGTGGATCTCTGAATTCAAGTCTAGCCTAGTCTACAGAGCTAGTTCTAGGACAACCAAGGCTACACAAAGAAACCTTGTCAAAAAGAGAGAGAGAGAGAGAGAGAGAGAGAGAGAGAGAGAGAAAGGAAAAAGAAAAAAAAGAATCTTGGACAAAATAAAATACTAAGAATACCTTTAAAAGTCAATCTACAGCCAGGTAATGATGGCTTTAATCCCAGCACTTTGGAGGCAGAGGCAAGCGGATCTCTGTGAGTTCAAGGCCATCCTGTTCTACAGAGATAGTTCCAGGACAGCCAGGGCTGTTACACAGAGAATCCCTGTCTTGGGGCCAGGGGGTTAATCCACAATATGAATTATGAAGAAATGGGGAGAAGAAGGCTAAAACAGACACATGGCAGGGGGCACAGCTCCACTATACGGTAGTGTTTGCCTAATTCACCTAAAGCTCTGAGCTACATCAGCAGTGGAAGAAAAAAAGCAGAGAAACAGTTACACTTCCCTCTTCACCCCTGCCTATATCAGCACACTTTCCCTAACTTCAGCTGTCTTCAACTAGACCTTGTATTGCAAGGCGCCAATCACCTCAATCACAGTCTCCCACCTATTTATAGACAAGGCCAAATCAAGTATTTTGTCAGCACATGGCCAATCTGTTAATTCTATTTTTCAGCCCTTCACACCTACAAATCCAAATCACCAACTGACTCAAACTTGTAATTATTCCCAGTATCCACGCTAACGGCTTCCTAAGTAACTTGTTTAGTTTCTTCCCCTTTCTTCAATGATCAATGAAGAGATTTTAAAATGACAATTCTCACAGGGCATGGTAGCACACACCTTTAATCCCAGAATTCAGAAGGCAGGCAGATTAAGGTTGGCCTAGTCTACATAGTAAATTCTAGGCCACTCTGAATCCCACATCCAAGAGCAGGCCTTTGGCACATCCTACAGACAGTATTATCTATGGTTCCCTCACCAGTGAAATCAAGGCATAGCGATGGTCTATTTTCCTTTGAGGGAAATCGCCAGTTACTCTAGGTATTTCTAGAAATCTTCCATCAGCTAGTTAGCTACAAAGGACCTATGCATCATACTGTCCAGCTGTTTCACACAAGTCAGCACCATGGGTCAATCAATCTATCTGATGCTTTCTTAACACGGGCTGAGCACAGTGATAGATGCCAAGCATTCAGCATTTGGCAGGCCATGGCAGGAGAATTGGGAGTTTGAGAACAGCTTAGATAGCTTAGACATCTCAAACAGTGAAAGGCAAAAATGATTTTTAAAAATGAGAGAAATGATGTGTTAGAGTGAGGCATGTAGGTAATGCCTTGGGAGCCTAGAAAGTCAGAGCACCCAAGTCTTAACTCTTCCTCCAGCCTCCTGACACCTACCGTTCTTTCTTTGTGTGAGAGAGAGATCCTGAAACCACACACGAGTACTTTTACCTGGAGGACCTTTTTCCTCCCTTAGCTTTAAGATTCAAACATGCCCTCTCCTAGTTCCCTTAATCTCAAGCAGCCATTCCTTGGGCAAAAAGATTGCTTGGGACTCTGCACATAAGCGATCTTTTACTATCACTCCAATAGCCATCTCCAGCTATCAGAATGTGTCTCATCTCCCCACTACACTCACTCGCCTCCAGGGCAAGTAGAACACTACCATGAAAGTACAAGTTTTGAGACTAGATTTTTTTTTCCTTCTCTCTTTGGCACTGGGGTCTTCATGCATGCTAAAAGCAAATGTTCTGAATTATACCCCAGCAAGCAAAGGTTTGAATCCCAGTTATCTACCATTTGGTTGCAGTGTGACTCTGAGAAAATACCTAACCTTTCCATGCTTTGAATGCAAACTATAAAATGGAAAAGGAAGGGCTGGAGAGATGGCTCAGCAATGAGGAGCACTGGTTGCTCTTCCAGAGGTCCTGAGTTCAATTTCCAGCAATCACATGGTGGCTCACAACCATATATAGTGGGATATGATGCCCTCTTCCTGCATAAAGGTATACATGCAGATAGAGCACTCATACACATTAAATACATTTTAAAAGAAAAAAAGGTAAGAAAATTAAAAGCTTGTCCAAGTAGTATCACAGGCCTTTAATCCCAGCACCCCAAAAGCAGACATATCTCTGTGATCTTGGAACCAACCTGGTCTACATAATGAGACCTACCTCAAAATACAAATACAGATAGATAGACAGACAGACAGACAGACAGACAAGAAAGGGGGAGAAAGAGGGGAAAAGTTTGGGGCTGAAATGATAGCTCACTCAAGGGGGTAAAGAGGCCAATCCCACAAGCCTGTCAACCTGAGTTCAAATCCCAAAACCCATATATAAGGCTCGATATGGTGGCACACATCTATAATCCTAGAACTCCTATACTGATATAGGAGGCAAAGAGAAGAGACTCACCCAGAAGATCGAGGACCATACAGCACAGCAGCAGAACCCAGAAAGACCCTCCCTCAATCAGGGGGGAGAAGAAAAGGGCTCCTGAAAGTTTCCTGTGAATCTCCACACATGCACCATGACGTGCACACACCCATACTCACATACAAATTATAAAATAAAAAAGGTTGTTAAGGCATGGCTAGAAGAACTGAAAGCCTAGCTAATCATTTCTTGATATTGAACTGCCTCTCTAGACTGTCTCCAATGGCACAGGACCTCTGAGCACTACTGAACTTTGCTTGCTTCCTGTCTTGTCACAAGGTGCCTCCTACAGCACAGTGTACAGTACAACACATCACATGTGAAAGGTCTAATTTTGTCTTCACTGCAGGGACCACATTAGAAAAACAACCTTTAATCTATACAATTGGGGGGGTGCATATATCAAACACAGGTGTCATTCATCAGTGGATACCTTGCTTTTGATACAAGGTCCTTCATTGGCCTAGAGCTTACTAAGAAGTCTAGGGTAGCTAGTCAGCAGACCCAGGACCTGCCCATCTGGGCATCACCAGCACTGGAATTACAACTGCTTTTGTTTTCATTTGTTTTTTTGTTTGTTTTGTTTTGTTTTGTTTTTCAAGACAGGGTTTCTCTATAGCTTTGGAGCCTGTCCTGGAACTCGCTATATGGCCCAGGCTGGCCTCGAACTCACAGAGATCTGCCTGTCTCTACCTCCTGAGTGCTGGCTGGGTTTAAAGGTGTACACTACCACTGTCCAGCTACAACTGTTTTTTAAGTGGTTTCTGGGAATTAAAGTTAGAGCATCATGTCTGAACAGCAAGTACTCTTTCAGCTAAGCAATCTTCCTAAGCCCACTCCAGCGTGTGAGAAAGAGAGGGAGGGAGAGAGGTGCGAGTGAGAGTGTGGGTAAATGCTTTCATGACACACATGTGGAGATCAACATTATGAAGTTGGTTCTTCCCTTCCTCTGTGGGTTCCAGGAATAGAACTGGGTCATTAGGCTTTCAAGGCAAGCACTTTCACACACTAAAGCCATCTTAAGTAATAGGAGGAGAAAACATGCCAGTTAGACAGTGACATACACCTGTCTCTACTCCTAAATACTAAGTACTCTACTTAGGAATAGAGACAGGAAGATCACTACAAGGCCACTAGTCTACATAGACATAACAAGTACTAGGGATACACAAGAGACACACACACTTCTACAAAAAAGGTTGCTAATTTAAGCGAGGGCTCAATTTTGCACAAAATTTCTATATAAAGCAGCAACTCACTCAATACTGAGGACCAGCTTTCCGAAAGGTTAGTAGGAACCACTAACATGTTACATCTCTCAAGAACTGTAGAATAAAGGCTGGGGATATAGCTCAGTGATAGAGCGCTTGCCTAGCATGTGTGAGGCTTACGTTCAACTCTCAGCAAAGGGAAAAAAAAATAGGTCAATAAATTAAATTTCAGAAGTCAACCAAAACGATTCAGTCACTTAAAACAGGGTTCAAGGAGCTGGCTCAGTCTTAACACTTATGTGCCTGCTCTTGAAGAGGACCTGGGTTTAGTTCCTAGCACCCACATGGTAGCTAACACCAGTCTGTAACTCCAGTTCCAGAGGACCTGATGCCCTCTTCTGATCTCTACTGGCCTCAGGAACACATGTAGTATCCAGATAAACAAGCAGACAAAAAGTTCACACACATAAAATAAAAGTTAATTGTTTTAAAAGGAAGTTGAATACATCTAGCTGTTTAGTAACTCTGCTCTGTAACTATGAATCTTTTTAAATGGTAGTAGATGTGCAGCTCAAGATCCTTCCAGCTACAGTGATAGTTTTGTTTATTTTTAACTCAGTTATTCCCATGTCCCACTCCTGCCAATCTTAGAAGCCAACAAAGCAAGGGTGGGTGACACTCCCAATTACCCTTCCCATGATGCCGCTTAGAGTGCAACAAAGTATAGAGGCCTTCCAGCAGCCTTCAGCAGCTTGCTAGCACGTACCCTACATGTTTGCCTTCCCTCTGCTAGTGACAACCAGGCAGGATTGTTGTAGTTAATACTGAACGAGTAAAAGCAGCACATAAAAATAACTGGCATATGGTGGAGGGTGGAAGGTGGAGGCTAAAGAAGGGTCTCACAAATAGCCCTGGCTGACCTGGAACACACTACTCAGACCAAGATGATTTCAAACTCTTGGCAATCCTTTTGAGCCACCAAAATACTAGGATTACAGGTATTGCCACTGTACCTGATCAGAGATGTAATTTTTACCTGTTGTGCCATTTTACTCATTTTTAAAAAGACATTTAAGGAACTAGAGAGATGGCTCAGCAGTTAAGAGCACTAGCTGCTCTTTCAGAGGACCTGGTTCAATTCCCAGTACCCACATGGTTGTTGACAACTGTCTGTAACTCCAGTTGCGGGGAATCTGATACCCTTACACTCAGGTAAAACACCAATGCACATTAAAAAAAAAAAAAACATTTAAAACACATAGATTTAGATCAACAATTACCTTAAAGGCCATAATGTAGCCAGGCCTACTGGCTCACACCTATAATCACTACAGAAGGCTCAGGCAGGAAGGACAGGAGTTCAGGACCAACCTGAGCAACAAAGTGAGTTCAAAGGCCTGCCTGGTATACAACCACCCTTCAATCTCCACAGAGTCACACTGTAAGCTGGTATGAATGAAGAGAAAAATAATTACTGAAATAAAGGGCTGCAATTCCCAATAAAAGACCCTTGTTCTGTCAGGCACAAACCAGGCAATGGCTTCCTGACTAGTACACAAAGACCGCACCACCCCATCCTCTTCTGGAACAGTTGCTGATGAACCATTAGGGTTATGACAGGAGATCCTATTGGTCTCACACCCACAGTGGCTTCTTTCTGCACGCTTAAATAGAGTTCTACATACAAAATCAACAGTTTCACAATAAATTATTCAATTAATCATGCTCTTAATGCCTTCTGAGCACAAGGGCGACTTACTAGCTCTGCTGTATACAAAATTCTGTCCCAGCAACTTGCAAAGTTCCCTGAGGGCAAGGAATTGGTCTATCTAGAAAGATGGACATTCTCTAGGGTGTAGCAAATAAAGACTACTTAAAACTAACCAAAAGATTTGTACACTCAGAGCTGGAGAGATGGCTCAGAGGTTAAGAACACTGGCTGTTCTTCTAGAGGACCAGGGTTCAATTCCCAGAACCCACATGGCAACTCACAACTGTCGGTAACTCCAGTTTCAGGGTTTCTGACACACTCACATAGACATACATGCAGGCAAAACACCAATGAACATCAAATAAAAATAAATTTAAAAAAAGATTTGTATACTTATATTCATACAGTAGCTGAAGCAAATCAGGTTGAGGGATGAATGGGCAAGCAAAAGTGGTGCACTCATGCTGACAGAAAGGAATTCTGCACACCCTACAACACGGATGGACCTTACAGAGTGGTGCACTCGTGCTGACGGGAAGGAATTACAGGAGGGAATTCTGCACACCCTACAACACGGATGGACCTTGAAGATACTCCACTAAATGAAATAAGCCAGTCATAAAAAGAGAATACCCGTCTGCCAAAAAAGGGGGGGGGCAGGGGTTAGAAGGATAGAAACAGAAAGGAAAATGGTGGTTGGGAGTCCAGGGAACAGAACTACTAATGGAGGAAGCAGGGGTTAGTATTTCAGGGTACAATGCTTCAGTTGGGGAAGGTCTGGAAATGTAGATCATGACAGCTACACAATATAAATGCACATAATGCCAGTGAACTGTAAGTTAACTTAAGTGATTAAGTATATTGTATCACAATTTAAAAATTCAAACACTTGGAACTGGAGAGATGGCTCAGCAGTTAAAAGCACTGGTTGCTCTTCCAGAAGACCCAGGTCCAATTCCCAGCACCCACACCATAGCTCAAAACTGCCTATAACTCCAGTTCCAGGGGATCTGACACCCTCACACCAATGCACATAAAATTAAACAAATTTTTAAAACTTCAAACATTTTAGCAGGGTACAGTGGCCAACACCTTTAATCCCAGTACCTGGGAGACAAAGGTCAGTGGATCTCTTTGAGTTCTAGCCTGGTCTATGCAGAGAGTTCCAAGACAATCAGAGCTACATAGTTAGACTGTCTTTGGAGGAGGAGGGGTTGAATTCACACATTTTATAAAATTATTGAAGAAATGTGAAGAATTCATAGATGTTCCATCTTTGAATATTTTTGGAGAACATTTTTATAGAACATCTCTACATTGTACAAATAAACTCAGAGCTCGACAGATCTGCCACCTTTTATAGTATACACCATATGTAAACATAGACATCATATATAGTACCCGCAGTACAAATTACACCATGCCACTCAGCTTTAAAGGTATGTTTTACCCAGCTTGCTTGTAAAGCCAGGAGGACTAGAGTGCCTTAGATCTTCTTTCCATAACCAGGACCTTACACACTACCCACCCATCCCTCAAGACAGTCTAGTCTTGACAGTCTAGTCCAGCGTGGGTTAAAAAACCGTGCCAACGATTACATTTCCACTACACCACTAACTTGCCAAGCAATGGGGAGGGGTGGGGTGCTATCCCTGGAGATGCTCAAATGCTGGCTGGGCAATCAACCACTCATCATGGGCTAGATGCCAAACTGAAGAAGATAAGGAATCAGACAACTAACTTCACCTTGCCAACTGTGATGGGCAGATAAGGCTCAGAAACAGTACAATGGCGAAAGCAAACTACAGTGAGTTCACAAACCCAAAGGAGTACAGACGGCTAGAGGGCCTGCCTGGAAGTGGGGGAGAGGGGTAATCTTCCTTCCAAAGGTTTTTGAGCTGGATCTGAAAGGATGCAGTTTTCCAGGGAAAGGACCAGAATATAAAGCAGAAAGAACAGCGGCCAAGATGTCCAAAGATCCCAATGCTGACTTTGCCACCATCTCTATCAGTAACCTCTGTAAATCGCACTCTAGGTTTCTCCAAACGCAAACCTACAGATGGGCAGAATGGTCTCCAAAAATCCAGCCAGTTAGAACGGACTGCTGATGTTCAAATCGGGCCTCAACCCCAGAGGAGTCGCTTGACCTTGGGCGGAGTAATTAACAGCTCCTGCCTCAGTCTCCCCCATTTCCGGGGGTGGTGTAATAACTAAACATATGTCAATCACTTAGCAAAGGAAATGGCACACAGTAAGCCATCAATAAATTAATGATACTGGTAATCACGACTCGCTGCACTAGGAGCACAGCAAACTCAAAGGCAGGGAGATGTACCCGCGGCGCTTACTAGGTCCCCCCACAGACACCCAGTCGGAGGGGAGGGGGGAGGGGAGCGTACAGCCAGTAGCACACCCAGCACGCGTGTGTCACCGGCCAGGCTCGCACGCGCCTCTCCTCTCCCCGCCCCAAGAAGAAGCGATAGCTCAGTAGCCCCGAGGCCCACTACCACCCCTCCAACCGGGTCCTTGACCCTACTCACCATGCTGGCCGGGGAGGGGGTGGCTCAGGTGAGTTGGCTCTTGGGATCCAATGCGTCCCGCTCGCACAGTTCAGGTCATGGTCTCTGCAGGCTCGGGGAGTCCCCCGCCCATGCAAAGACAACCCGTTCCCCACCCGGGTCCCGCCGGCACCTTTAAAAGGAGCACAGCGGCCTCATCGAGGACCCCCAAAGCTATTCATCCAGACCTCGGCCCACCTCAGGCAAACGCAAAAGCAGGAAATGGGGTAAGGAGGCAGCTGTGCGGGGCCCCCCGCCTGGGCCCGACCCCCGGGAGGGAGGCTGCGGGCCCAGGCAGGGATTCCCCGGCCTCCGCGGCCCGAGGCGGCGACGGGCCCGGACGGGGCTGAAGGGGCGGAGGCTTCCCGGGCCTGGGCGGCGCGGCCGGCTCAGGAGAGAGGCCCACCGGCCCGCGCAGTCCTCTCCACCTCTGCCCTCGCCGCGGCCCCGATCCGCATCCCTGCGCGCAGCCCGCAGCCGCCGCTCGCCCCGCGCGGCCACCCCCAGCCAACAGCCCAGCGCGCCGGAAGTGGCGAGCACCAGGCGGCCTCAGCCCGCGGCCTGCTGCGGCGCTGGAACCGGACCAATCCGGAATCAAGTGAGGGCAGAGGAGGGCGGGGCCGCACCTGACGGTTCGCTGGCCCCGCCCACCTCGTCCCCGCCCAAGCGGCCGCGGACCGCCGCGTTGGTAAAGGGACGCGCGGCCATTTTGGTAAAGGGGTGGTTTCCCTTTCGTTTCTGTCGCTCATTCATTCCGCAAATCATTTTGGAGCGCCTTTCCGAACCCTGGTACCGGACTTGAAGTTCCTCGGGGCTGGACTGTGCTCTCCTGGTGCCTTTATTCGTTCAGTCTATTTCTCTGGGTGCTAAGATCACAAAGTGTCACAGGACGAAATTGAAATAATTAGTGTCACGATCTTAATTGGCTTCATCCTCAATTGTAAAGTCAGACAATACTTAATAGAACAAAATAGAGAACAAAGGTTCCGGTGAGCTGAGTTGCAAAAGTGGTCATAGATCGATGAAAAGAGGCCTAGAGAAAGCAGACACAAACCACTGGTTGTATGGAAGGTACTTACAAAGTCGGGGCAGGGGGACAAAAGAGAAACAACTGGGTAACAACAGCTTACTTTTGCGTCATTATCATCCAGTTGAAAGTAATTCTAGAAAGATTTAAAAGAAACAAGTGGTTTGAGCCAGATGTGGCAATTAGCCTACGGGCGCGGACACAGGGTGGAGGCTGCAGGATCCAGAGTCATTCAGAGAAGTCCAGTTGGCTTCCCAGAACTCCATTTGATTGGCTCACAACTACCTGTAACTCCAACACCAAGGGATTCAACACCCTCTTCTGGACTCCCAAGATACCTACACCTACACCCGCATGGTATACACATACATAGGCACACAAACATACACATAAATTAGTTTTTTAAGGGACATGGGAGCAAGGTACCAGTGACATGGCTCAGCCTGTAAAGACACTTGCTGCTGCTATGTCTGACCGTCCGATCTAGATTCAATCCTCTGAACCTGTGATGGTTTGAACAAGAATGGCCCTCATAGAGGGAGTGGCAGCACAGGCCTTCATTCCCAGTGCTCTGCATCCACAAGCCAGAGGCAGGCAGATCTCTGTGAGTTCAAAGCCAGCCTGACCAACTTAGTTCCAGAACAGTTAAGACTACACAGACTTGCCCCCATAGGCTTATATTTGAATTCTTAGTCATCAGATAGCAGCACTCTTTGAGAAGGATTAGAAGGATTAGGAGGTGTGACCTTGTAGGAAGAAGTGTGTTACTGGGGGTGGGTCTTAAGGTTTCCAAAGCTCATGCCACACCCAGTCTCTTAGTCTCTCTGTGGCTCAGGATGCAGTTCTTAGCTACTGTGGTAGTTTGAATGTAATTATGGTCCCCATAATCCCAAAAGGGAGTGCCACTGTTAGGGGTTTGACCTTGTTGAAGTAGGTGTGGCCTTGTTGAAGGAAGTGCCTCACTGTGGGAGCAGGCTTTGAGGTGTCTTGCTCAAGTGTCACTTAGTGTGACGGACAGTCCACTCGCTGTTGCCTTCTGGCCTTCTAATCAAGATGTAGCCAGTACCATGTCTGCCTGCACTCTTCCGTGCTCCCTGCCGTGGTGATACTGGACTGAACTTCTGAAACTATAAGCGAGCCACCCCTATTAAATGTTTTCCTTATAAGAGTTGCCATGGTCATTGTGTCTCCTCACAGCAACAGAAGCCCTAGCTAAGACAGCTACTGTTCCGCCATGCTTCCTGCCATGATAATAGTGGGACTGGCCCTCTGAAACTGTCAGCAAGCCTCCAATTAAATGTTTTCTTTTACAACAGTTGCCTTGGTCATGGTGTCTCTTCACAGCAATAAAATAATGACTAAGACAGAACCCAGTTGTGGAAAGAGGGAATAGATTCCCACAAATTGTCTTTTGATCATACTAGCATCAAGGTGACTCTCCTCTAGCAAAAGGGACCTATGGCGCTCGCTCTCTCTGGCAAAAGGGACCTATGGCTCTTCATTGACTTCTACCTGTGGCGAATATCAGCATACACATGCTAGCCCCCAGGCCCTTATAGTCCCTATTCACAAGCTCCTGTTATTCATTTCAAAGACCCCACACTAGCATCCTGGCCCTTCTCACCTCTTCCTCTATCCTAAAACCCCCAGGCCTGCTCCAATCAGGTCACTTCCCACCCCCAGACACTCATCCTACTAATAAGCCATGTGATGTTTGCATTCTCCACCTATGAACCTGCCCCACTTTCTTGTTTCTCTTGCAGATAGCCCTGGTCACGTCCAGTCTACCTTTTCTCTCTGCTCTGGACTCTTCCAGATGCCTCTAGATACTTTCTCTCATTCACAATAAAAACCTTCCACCTACACTATGCAGTGGTGGCACACACCTTTAATCCCAGCACTCAGTAGGCAGAGGCAAGCACACTCTTGTGAGTTCAAGGTCAGCCCAGTCTACAGAGCTAGTTCCTTAGCTGTCCTAGCCAAGGCTACACCAAGAAACCCTGTCTTGAAAAAACAAAAAAACTAAAACAAACACACAAAACCTTCCCCATTATGGAGCAGCCATTTTGATGGTTTCTTTACTGCGTCTGCTTGAATACAATAAATAAATGTAAGAGAGGGAGGAATGAAAGAGAGAGAGAGAGAGAAGGAGAGAGAGAGAGAGAGAGAGAGAGAGAGAGAGACTGGTCTACTTGAGAAATTTGGCATGATTTCTCATGAAGTTAAAAAACCCTGAACTAGGCATGGTGGCTCATGACTTTGAGACTTAGCATTTAGGAGACTAAAGGATTGAAATGAATTTGAGGCCCTCCTGGGCCATGGAGACCCTGTCATAATGCACCCTCCTACGCAGTTAATCGTCTGAGATTAGTGAGACGGAGTCTGTGCTACAGGACTCTAATCTGATGTTTAAGGTGGTCTCTTGGGGCCTACTACAGATGTTAGGAGAGGGTGTTTTGGGGTTTTTTGTATGGAGTTTTTTTCCCCAATAAGCCAATTAAAGAGACAAGTAAAGAGCAGTACAGAGAGGAGATTTAATCAAAACAGCTGGCATGCAGGTCCAACCTACCAACACCACAGCACAAAGGTTTGGGTTTGGGATTTGGTTTGAGACAGAGGTCTCACTATGTAGCCCCAGCTGGCCAGGTACTCACTCTGTAGACCAGGCTGACCTTGAACTCACAGAGATCTTCATGCCTCTGGCTCCTGAGGGATGGAATTTAGGATGTGTGTGCCACCAAGGCATGAACTTGGTCACCACATGGAACACCACTCACTCACTCATTGCATTCAGCCCTACAGCATGAAGTTTTCATCCACAAAGTTCATGCTGGAGCGCCACATGGTGGAATTACAAACAAAATGTGCAAAAGAACCCTCATGGCAAATAAGTGTACAATGAGTGTACTGAGTGTGTTGGGCCACACTCAGAGCTGTCCTGAGTACATTGGCCACGCGTAGAATGAGGAACATAAGAAAGTCTGGTGAGACCCTGAATGAAGTCCCCATTCTTTCAAGCATCTGAATGAGCTTTTGATTTAAACTGAAGAATGGGGCAAGGGGCGAGAGGTATTCCCAATCAGTCAGTCTTGGTCAAGGTGTAGCCCTGGTGGATCATAGCAGTCCTGGTTCTGCAAGGTTGGAGGAAATGATGGACCTTCCTCCCTAGAGAAGGGAGTTGTCTCCCTGGAGATAACGTCGTCTCCTCCGGGAGCAGCCCTGCTATCACAGATAATTACCCTCATAGGGGAGTGGTCTGTCCTTTGAGGCCTGTGATCGCTTAGTGATGATTTCAGCCCCTTGTGTAAAGGTGTTTATGACAGCTCTAGCTTTCCTGGAATCCATGGTAACTGCAGGTTTGGGGGTAGGGGGAATATTCCCATCTGGGACAGGACATTGTAAAGCAACAAAGACAGAACAAAATGAAGGCAGAGATGCCAGGCTTTGAACCTTCTTTTAGTTCTCCTGTGGCCCAGTTGAGAAGTACATTGTAGCAAAAACAATTTCTTACAACCCATTTAAAAAGAATTTTGCAGATGACCCAGGCCTTTAATTCCACCACTCAGGAGGCAGAGGCAGGTGGATCTCTGTGAGTCTGAAGGCCAGCCTGGTCTACATAGTAAGTTCAGGGACAGCGAGGAATACATACAGAGACTCTGTCTCAAAAATAAATAAGTTGTCGTTACTGCCCGGAGGACAAATAAGCAACAAATAATGAACAAGTGACTGAACTAGCTGTGGGAAGAGGGGTGCGGTGAAAGAAAGAAGCAATGGTTTGGTGTAACAGTGTTCTCAGCCTGTGGACCACTACCCTTTGAAGGGTGAACAATCCTTTCACAGGGGGCGCCTAAGACCATCAGAAAACAAAAATATTTACATTGTATTTTATAACAGTAGCAAAATTGCAGTTGTAAAGTAACAATGAAATAATTTTGTTGCTGGGGTAACCATGACCCCAGCATGGGTCACCATGGGGTCTATAATAAAGGGTCATAGCCTTAGGAAGGTTGAGGCCACTGGGATAGAAGATAGTGGTGGAGGGAGGCAAAAACCTGCAAAAGCTCTAGAGTACTAAGTGTGGTAATGCTTGTTCTAGTCTCTAACCTGTTTTACTAAGAAGAGTGCTGGGGTTTGTTTGTTTTAAAATGGATTTATTTCTATGTCTGTGCCTGCCTGAGTTTCTGTGTTTTATTTGCATGCAGGAGCAGGCTAGAAGCCAGAGGAGGGTACTGGATCCCCTGGAACTGTATTTACAGGTGGTAACGAGCTTCTGTGTGGGTGCTTGGAACAGAACTTGTGTACTCTAGCAAGTGTCCCTAACGACTGGGTCATCTCTCCAGTTCCCAGAGTGCTGGTTTTAAGACATTCTCCCAAAAAGCTCAGTTGAGTCCTCAGGTATTCCCACTAATAGACCACAGCAAATTCGACTAACCCCATGGTTCTCAAAAACATTTGAAAGAGACATTAAGTCGGGAATTATTCTACCCTCTTGATTCTCATTCAGTATGTCTGAGACAGGTCCTAAAATTCACATTTCCAACAAGCTGCCTATTGCGATTTCCTTTTTTCATTTTATTAAAAAAATAAAACTCAGGAGTAAATAATAGGGAATAAACCGAAGAGATCCAGACAGCAATGGACACAAAACCCTACCTCTCTCCACTTCCCAGATGGAAAGGCCACACAACCCCTCAGCCCTCCTCTTCCTCCTCCTCCCTGTGTCCTTCATCTCCCAATGAGTCTGACAGGGGACCCTATGGTCCACCTCAGCCAGCAGAATATGAACTCCACTCTCTAAACAAGGTTGGACTCTCCCCCAACAGTTCCCCCTTTTAGTCTAAATAAATAGGAAGGGTTTTAAACATATATTATTGTTAAGTATTTTCCTTAACTCTCTGCTAACGCAATAAGTCAATCAGACCAGATCAGACCAAGTTAGATGCCCAGGTTTAATGGATGACAGCACTCCCGGGTATCCCCCTGGAAAAACACAGAGAGGGGAACAGAAAACCAAAAGACCACAGAAAACTGGGAGACCACTGGAGAGCAAAAAGGGGAGACCACGTGTTCATTCTCTGTGGGGGGGGCAGTTTAAATAGCCTGTGGGAGTGGTCTTGACCCTCCCTGGGGAAAGGGTCACTCTTTGATGGACTTTCTTGGAGGTGGAGTTTGAACTGAGGCAACTCCCAGGGAAGAGAGCTTTAAAATGGAGCTTGCCACCCAACATTTCAGGATGGATGCCAAGGGGCTGAGGTGGAGCCCCCACCAAACAACAATATGAACAATTGTCGGGTACTGTCTAAATAGAAAGAAAAGGTATTAACTTTAACAAATAAAACTACATACAAGAAGAACAATTATCAAATAAGAATTACTGTAGCACAAATTCTAATTGATCTTAATAATAAAAACCCATATAGTCAGATATTGGGGTAAATGCTGAAAGATCAGAGAAACAAAGGAAAACGCCACAGGCCTCGTCAACTTCTCAGCCGAAAAGGGGTCAAGCTCCTGTTACCAACCTGCCTTATTACTTCCTCTCTCCACCTGGTCATATCATTTCCTGTTTCCTCCTCCCAGGTGCTGGGATTAAAGGTGTGTGCCACCACTGCCTGGCCTCTATAGTTAACTAGGCTAGCTCTGCACTCTGATCTCCAAACAAGCTTTATTTGTTAGAGCACAAATGAAATATCACCACATTTCCCCTAGTTTGTCTAAAATAAGGAAAGGTTATAACTAATATAAGAAAAACTATATACAATTAGTATAATAACTATACAATATGTACAGGCAATAAATTCATCAACAATGTCTAGTGTATTTGCATTTGACAAATACAGAAAAAGTACTCCATTATCTATCCTATCTTGGTGAGTCCAAAGGATTGTACCTAATTCACCTTCAGTCCTAATTTGCATTACCAAAACAATCTTTTAATGTCTCTCAACCTTCTACACTTTACACCTCTTTAGAGAATTTCTTTTCTGAATCTGGTAACAAGGAAAACTATAGCTACAACTATGAAGTCTTTAACTCCATCAGAGACCTGAGAAGGAAATAATATTGACTAGGTAAGCAGGAAATACAAGTAAGTGACTTCCAAAAACTATGAGAAATGACAGAAACATCTGGTCGCCTAGACAGTCACCCAAGTTTCCTCTGCAATATTGGGGCATCCATCATTGGTATACAGGACTAGCATACCCAACAGACTTTTCTGTGAAGCAGGATATTCTGAAGGACTGTCCTACCTTGTCTTGGCAAAGTTCAACAGTCCTTTTTTTTTGTGTGTCCTGCTTGTCCAATTTGGACAGCATAATATCGACAGTCAAGTCAAGGGCACTTTTTTGCCCAGTATCTTACTTTTGCCACCAAGAAAGTAAACTCCATATGAAGATTTTTTGATGTCTATTGTCTTCTCTAAAGTAGATTGATACTGTTAGAATCAGACATGTCTCATTGTCATAAAAAAGAAGCTATTCATTAAAACATCTTAAATGCCATATTCTGTATATCTCTGAAGTGTTTGAAGATTACCTCTCTAAAATATATCTGTGTTTACCTTCAAAATATACCTAATATGATCACAAGTTCAATTGTAATAAGTGACTAGTTACAAAATTACATTTCCTTATTATCCTAAATAGCTGATAATACTAACTTTCAAGGGCTAGAAATTTGCATTACATTGTTAAATGAACTGAACAGGTACAATACCTTGACAATAGTAGAAACATATATACAGTATGTTCTAACAAAAATAATCTTAAATTTGTATCAATATACAAAAATTCATATCAATATAAAATATTTAAGACTATTAGTTGTTTTTTGGTTTAAAAGTAGATTCAATAATCTACCCTTATCCATCATATCTATATCCCCCTTTCTTTTTTCAAAACAAGAACCCTGAATCTAATCTCTGTTCAACTTTTTCCTGACCATTACCAATAACAACTTGTGACCAAACCCCTGAACAATGACAAATATCCATAGCCCAATGAAAGGCCAAAAAGCAATCACTCCACATTTTGGGAGTGTGGGTATTATGTTCTTAAACTTATTTTCTACTGTCTAGGGCCAATGTCATCTTTAGGGGATCCTGAAAAGAAAAATTTGGGGGTAATTGTCAAGTCCTGGGAGAAGTAGCTGTATCATTTGTTGTCAAGTCTCTGCACAATGAGAAAGAGCAGGGCTTCTCTCAAGTCCTGGCTAGAGTAGTCTGTAAGGCTAGAACATCTCAGTTAGCCACCTCAAAATTTTCCTGAGCAGTTTGTAGTCCAAAGCTGACCTTTAGGTGATGATTGTCAGCTTGGTGGCATTATCATAGTCCTGGTGAAATCATCATTGTGGGGCCCCATCCCCATTTTGGAGACTTCAAAGGTCACTGTTAGGCATAGTCCTGGTTCACTGCAGAAAACTTAAATATTTTAAACGTCATGTGCAGCAGATCTTAAAGAGGTTAAAAGACCATTATTTGTTAAGTACATCCAGAGTATACAAACTTAATTCCTAGTTACCTGATAGAGACTCAAACCTGAAATCATGTGCAAAAGCTAGATGAAGACTTTGTCTAGAATTAGTTAGTACTCTATATGGCCATAGATATAATGACAAAAAAGTTTTGTATACATACATATATATATATATATAACTCAATAAATTTTAAGATAACATTCATACAGCATTAAGAAAAGCTGTTAAAGAGTCAAGATAAAAACAGGATTATGAGATTAGTGGCAATAAAATAATCCCTTAATTTTGATTTTTCTTTTCTTCCACATCAGGTGGCTCTTCTGACAGGAGACAGGGATTCTGGATTTTAGTTTAACAAGTGTGCGTGGGTTTAGAGAAGGAGAGAGCCACATTCCAACTCCAAAGACAACTTTAATTTTTAATTGGACTGGGACAAAGACTATTTGCATTATATGTCTGGAGAGAACAACCGAAACAACATTTGAGGTGATTTATGAAATTTTATCCTGTTTGAAATATGATATACCAATAGGCCAATTTACTCCTTTTCTTGGGATATATTTTTTTCAGGATGATTTTGCGGCATCTGCACCACCTGGAACCATGATCAGGCAAGAGTTTGGGGATTAAAAAAATACACAGCGCCATGGGCCACTCTTAAAACAAGAACACCCAATTTATTGTATTCCAGGACAGCTTACATAAGGCTCTCCTTGACTAATGGCCACACCCTAGATCTTGGTTTTTTTCAGCTGCAAGCCCATCAGAACCCACGCCCCTGCCATCAAGAACTCATGAGGGTCTCGTGCCCAAAGCAGCTGCAAGCACAGGACAACAAGCTGTTTACTCCAGCAGGCAAGGGGTCATAGAAAATTCAGGGTCTGAGGGTCCACAGTCCCCAACAGCTCCCTCTTTTCTATATAATTAACCTGTCCAGTTAGGAGAGCAACAGTGCTAGCCACAACCATCGTCTGGCTGATGGCAATTCTGGCTGCTGTGGTGGGGGTCTCAGTAGTGACAATAGCAGCCACTACAGCCATGGTGATCCTGAAGTCTCAGCAGCAGCTCAGCACCAGCTGATTCACTGGGATAGGTACCGAGCCTGGAACCTGGACCGCAGTGGCAGTCTTCTCATTCACCCAATAGCTTCTTAAATGACATGAAACTTGAGAGCAGTTAAGGGCAGAATCATTCAAGGTATGATTAGTTACAGAGAGATGTATGAGAAGTCTTATTTTGGCTCTGGTTTAACTGCAAGGTATCTTCAAAGATATTTGTGGCATTCCATTTTTCTGTGGCATTAAACAAGGTAGAATCCTGTACAGCCAAGAGTCTGAAAACACAAACTGCCAGATAAGTTCTACATACCAGTAACATTAATGTGTACCCAACTAATGGGAATGGCTGGCTGTCTCTTAGCCCAATCAATGGAAAGAAAGTACAGCCATACAGGACTACCCAGGCCTACCAGCATCAGCTCTGGCAGATTCCTGACCAAGGCCCATCATACCTGCTGCCTGTGGCTGATGGAACAAGCTCAATGGCCTCTCCAAGCTGCTCCCTGAACCCACAACCTTCAGTAAACAATCATTTAGGGAATTTGGGCATAGTTCTCTCCAAACTACTTTCTGGTTTTTATTGGGCAAAGTAGTTTTTGGGGGTGTTCATAGTGACCTTTCAGGGGAGTCTTGGTCCATAACATATCCTTAGACTCAAACCTTAAAGTCAAGATACCTTTATGCTGGTTTCTCTTAGCAGCCCATACAATAAAATGTCTCTCTGTGTATATTTCATTTTATGTGGCTTATTTTTCTTTTTTCCTATTACCTTTTCTGCAAATTTACTGTCTCCTTAAAACTTTGTTTAATTCTGGTACCCTATTTTTTTCAGTAGTACCTGCAATTCCTTTACGAGAGCAGACTTTGAAGAATCTGCCCCCATCCTTACAATTCACCCTCTCGTCTTTATTACTTTTCTGCTGGCCAGTCTTCCAGAGGGCATCTCTCAGAGTGTCCCTAATTCCTGATCTCAGCGGGGCCTCCCCCTGTGGTGCCTGAACTATGGAACTATACTGGAACTATGATTGGGCAAGGGTCTGGGGATTAAAAACACACAGCGCCATGGGTCACTCTTGAAACAAGAATGCCAATTTTATTGTGTTCCAGGGCAGCTTATATAGGGCTCTCTTTGACTAATGGCCTTGCCCTAGTTCTCAGGATTTTTCAGCTGCAAGCCCACCAGAACCCATTGCCCTGCCATCAGGAACTCATGAGGGTCTCGTGCCCAGAGCAGCTGCAAGTACAGGACAAGCTGTTTACTCCAGCAGGCAAGGGGTCATAGAAAATTCAGGGTCTGAGGGTCTGCAGTCCCCAACATAATTTGTCCTTTTTCTTTAGATGTCTCATTTGTCCAGTGGTCTTCAGATTCTTAGCTGGATGCCTTCATTCTCCTGAAAACACAGAAATAAAACCCTGTTCCAACCCTAACTTTGGGGAGGTTCCCTTTTGGCAAGTTACGTCTGATCAAATGAGAAGCATTTGCTAGTCATATGATTGAATGGTCACACTGGTTGATGAACTATCACTTCTTCTAATCAAGAGGTCTCTCTTGTTCAAATCAAATCTTCATCAATTTTGCTGATATCCATAGCCTTTTTTTCTCCTGTGAAAACACAAGCAAAATCCCTTCCCCAATGTAATATATATCCTGGTTTCCATTCTGAAGTCAACCATGTTTAACATATATAGGATGACTTAATTCCATTGTTTTTTCTATTATCCAATATCTGTCTGTAACTGTTTCTCCTTTCTCATTATCATTCAGAAAATTCATTGCTTAACCCATACAGGTTTGTCTGTCAACCATTTTAAAGGTAGGGCTGTTGGTTCCTTTGAAATATCAGCAGCTGTTGTGCCCCATTCTTGTACAGTCTGAATGGTCAGAGATTGTTTTTTATAAAACTTTCTAATATTTTTTTCAGAAACATACATTAATCTATGGTTTGCTTTTAAGATTGAAGGAATATTAATCTGAGTATCCCATTACTGTAACAAATTATGTCCCCACAAATTCATTGTTATGTTAGCTACATATAGTTTTAATATCCCTGTCTATCCTTCTGGCCCGATACATTTGACCCATCTCACACTCTTCTTTACCTGAGATAAAGTTCCAGTTACTAAAAACTGAACATATATGTCCTGAAGAGGTTAATCGGGAGGCCAAGATTCTGATGAAATTATTGTTATGGCCACACCTGTGTCTACCAGACCTTCCATGACAATGTCATTTATTTGTATTTTTAATTTTGGCATTTGTTCATTTTTGGAAGTTTGCCAAAATATCTGCTTTTCAGATTCTCCTGAATTTTTGTTTTTTCTTCTATAGCTGTCCTATCATCCAGAACAGTATGAATTCTTACAATAGGCATCAGGTTCTTTAATTGCTTTAGGAAGGAGTTTCCTCCATGATGACAGGAAACAACTGAATTGAATTTGGCATGGGGCCCTGCAAGAGTCCCATCAAGGAGTTTCCCAAAAGCAAAGAGTTATTTTGAATGTCCCTTGCTGATCTACATTCATTAATCCAATGTCTGCTTCTGCTATATCTGCATAACTCAGAAGAGAGAGGTATTTTGTTTGGATTTTGAAAAAAAAAAAGCATTGTTTCTAGGAATACCCTCTTTATAATCCCTTCTTAACTGACTTTGTATACTACAATTGAAACAGTTGACGTTTCCATTTTCTTCAAATCTCTGAAAATCACCTCTCCTATCCAAGCATCATCATGATTATGAGATTCAATATTGATTATGTCTAGGATCCATTAACCTTTTGCATTGTGTGTTAACATTTTCAAAAGTCAGAGATTCAATTATTTGTCTATCATGTGAATTTGTTATCATTCTACTTACTGCTGAAGTCAATCTTTGTAAGAAATCAGTAAAGGTTGCTTTTATGTCCTGTATAATTTTAGCAAATGACTCAATTTTCTTTCCTTCTTCTTTACATCTATCCCAAGCACTCAATGCTGCATGGCATAAAGCCAGGTGTGATCATCATATAGAGATTGCCTTTGCACATAATCTCCTTCTCCAAGAAGTAAATCTTGGGAGATTTCCATACCTCTAGCCTTACTTCGTTGTTCAATGGTCTTAACCTCATCTTTTCAACAGGTCCTCCATTGTAATTGAGGACCTGGCTCCAAGACTGCTGTAACCATATCTCTCCAGTATTGAGGGATAATTCTATTATAAGTTGCCTATGAGTTTAGCATCTGCTTCACAAATGGTGAATGCATGCCATAGAGACTATTGCTCCCTTGAATTTGACTATTATAGATGACTAACTACTAACCTGTATTTATTTATTATTCTAAATAACCTTCAAGAACTAGAACATTATATTACATTTTTAAATGTGCTACATAGGTACAATACCTGAAACAAGAAATAGAAACATATAATACATGTTATATGTATTATACATATAATAACAAAAACAACCTTAAATTTGTATCAACATACAAAAATATCTTAAACAAGGGTAGAAACATGTAGTTGTTTGTTTTCTCTTTGCTCTTTGGGGGACTGCCACCAAGCTCCCAGGTAAATAAACAGATTTATTCTTACTTATTAATATCCAGACTTAGCTTGACTAGTTTCTAGTCAGCTTTTCTAACCTAAATTATCTCATTTCCTTTTAACTA
This sequence comes from Myodes glareolus, assembly GCF_982192425.1. Classification (NCBI taxonomy): domain Eukaryota; kingdom Metazoa; phylum Chordata; class Mammalia; order Rodentia; family Cricetidae; genus Myodes; species Myodes glareolus. The sequence continues at coordinate 78,107,199 of NC_142032.1, read as the reverse complement.
TGTTTTGCCTCTGGACTTTTTATTTTCTTTTTATTCTATATATCTTGCTCTCCTTTTTACTCCATGGCTGATTGTGTAGCTCTTTAGCTGGTTCTTAGTGTCCTCCTCTCCTCTTTTTCTTGCTACTTCCTCTTCTTGTTCTTCTCTCAAGCCTAGATTTCTCCTCCTATTTAGTTTCTCTGCCTGACAGCCCTACCTATTTCTCTCTCCTGCCTAGCTATTAGCCATTTTGTTCTTTATTAGATCAATGAGATGTTTTAGACAGGCAACTAACACAGCTTCGCAGAACTAAACAAATGCAACATAAAAGTGTGCAACACATCTTTGCATCATTAAACAAATATTTCACAGCATAAATGAATGTGATACATCTTAAATATTCTACAATAGAAACATAAATAGAGCATGTTCTAACAAAGTAACCTTAAATTTGTATCAATGTACAAAAATCCATATCAATGTAAAATATTTGAGGTTAATAAGTTGCTTTTTATCTTATCTCTCCATAAAAATTCCTGTAGGAGAATGTGTAGAAGGCAAAATAACCAGAATACCATCAAGCTCTGGATCCAGATGAACCACATGTGTATCTTCTAATCTCTTCTTTACCAAAGCCAATTCTCTCTCTGCCTCAGCTGGTAATTTTCTTGGACTATTTAAGTGCTTATCACCTTGTAAGGCTTGGAATAAATTACTTAGCTCTTGAGTTGTCAATCCAACTGTAGGCTGTATCCAGCTAATATCTTCCTGAAGTTTTTGAAAATCATTTAGAATTTGTAATTGATCCCTCCTGATTTGTACTTGATGTTATTGAATCTTTTGTAAATCTATCTTATATCCTAAGTAATTATTGATCTTCTCTTCTATATTTTTTTCAGGAGCAATTTGTAATACCCAACAAGGCAATTTTTCCTTTGCTTCTTCAAACATTTGTCCTAAGATATCTGAGTGAATAGGCTAGTATGATATCTCCATATAATGGTAAATTATAGTTTGAGGAAACTGTTTACAAATTATTTTCAATAGCTATTATACAAAATATTGACAGGTGAGGCTGTTTAATTTCTCTTGTGAAAGAATTTTTCACTGTTACCTTTTAACAGGCAGGAAATTATTATAAGTAGGCACCATGAAGGTAAATTTTTATTTATCCTATTATTGTAAAGGTATAGTTTAAAAACCAGTCTTTTAAATCATTCACTATAATAGACCATCCTTTAGGTAATAAAGAAAGCAAGGAATTCCAGGATGTAATGAGTCCATTGGCTAGATCATCTTATTTATGGCTCTTAAAACTGTTAACATTCTCCATTTTCCAGATTTCTTTTTAATGACAAGCTACCATTTTGTGGATGCTTTCTTAGTCAGGGAGAAAGATGAGGTCACTGGTGGTTTCTCCACTTCTCTGATTATTCAGAAATGTATGGTTTTAAAAAATCCAGTCTAAGATAATATTTTCTCTTTGTGTTATAATTCCTATAGGAGAATGTGTAGAAGGAAAAATAACCAGATATCTGACTCCTGATATTTTACTGATAAAGAATAATTAGAAGCCGGGCGGTGGTGGCGCACGCCTTTAATCCCAGCACTTGGGAGGCAGAGGCAGGTGGATCTCTGTGAGTTCGAGGCCAGCCTGGTCTACAAGAGCTAGTTCCAGGACAGGCACCAAAAACTACAGAGAAACCCTGTCTCAAAAATAAAAAAAAAAAGAATAATTAGATAAGTGCTTCATATTGGCCCTTATTGATAAGCTGTTTTGGGGAAAGTTCAATACCTCTAGCCCTACTTTGCTGCTTTGTGACCCTAGCTTCCTCTCTCCGCCATGTTCTCCATTGTAACTGAGGATCAGCTTCTGATATTACTATAACTAAGTCTTTCCAGTCTTGTGCAATAATTCTGTTCCAAGTGGCCCATGAATTTATCTTCTGCTTCACCAAAAGTGAATGCCCGCCATATGAAACTATTGCTTATTTAAATCTCCTCAAATCTAACATTTCAGCAGGATTCCAGTTAGCTTCTGCATGGACTTGGGGATACCTGTCACCTGGTCATTCTAATGTGACAACTAAATAAATTAAGGTTAGTTTGTAAATAGCCTTGGCCACCCCTCTTCAATTTCATAATGTAATTGTGTGGTTAGTTTTGTTCTAAGTTCCTGTACGTATGAATATTTTTATTTTAATAAGTAAGTTCATCTAAAGTTTGTATCTTTTTAAAGCATGTATCTTATCAGCCAAATTTTTCTTAGTATTGTTAGTAAGTCTTTTTAGGGCTTAAGCCTTTCTAAAGCTTATATTTTATCGATAGTAAGTTTTTCTAAAGTTTGTATCTTATCAGTCAAATTACCATATTTGGCACAGTTTTTAAACCACTTTTTAAGGGTAAAATATGAATTGCCAACCTGATAATAACAATTTGATCCACATTGTGCCAGTCCCAGCTCAATCGTTTATCCTCTCATTTGTTTTTCCCATTGGCAAGTCATCCACAGTAGCACCAAACAGGTCCTAACTTCCTGCATTGTGATATTTCCAATTCTTAACATGGGAAAGATTTTCCTCCTAAAAAATAAAATAAAAAAACAGCTAATTTGCCATTTAAACATTCCCAATTATCAATTGTCTTACCATCTCTGATGGCACTGATGGCATAGGTGGAGATGTGCGGGGAAGGGGGGTTAATCAGTTGCAGTGATGACGTTTGATTGTGCAGGCATGGAGAGAGGGCATAGCAGGGGTCACTGTGGCTGCTCTTGCATCATGTAGGGGAGGAGTCGAGCTAACTGTAGAGCTAACATAAGGAGAAATTCACATGGCTGGTATGTAGCTGCCTGAGACGGGACTGCCCCACCTGTTGCTACTGGTGACTAACTTGGCAGCTCAGCAGAGAGGTGCAAGGCCAGTCTCTTCAGCAATTTGAGGCCATGGCAGCATCTCTCAAAGTCTGAGCACCGAGAGTGGAGGGGTGGCAGGTAGGGGCTGCGGTGGCAGACGAGGGCTTGGCCAGGCAGCTGGACTAGTTCTGCTCGGCCCTGGTGCTTGTGCTGTTCATGCAGTACTGGCCCGGGAGCAGAGCAGCTGGCTTGCTCCACTCCGCCCAGGTATTTGTGCTGGCTGTGCAGGGAGTGGGAGGAAGCGGCCTGAGAAGTAGGTGCAAGGGGTAAATGGGCAGGAGAAGCCTGCCTGACTAGGACATGGTGTCGGGGAACAGTGACCTGTCTGAATGACAGGGCCAGGGATGATGGATGATTGACTGACTCAGGCAGCTGCAGAGCCAGTGGGTGGCTGCGCAGTTTGCAGTGAGAAAAGCCCTTGGTGTGAGAAGTCGGTGACCCGCGGTGGCACAGGTCAGGCTGGGAAGCGGCAGCTTTAAAAGCCATCATGAGATGTCACCACATGCTGGACGCCAGATACTGATATTTCTTCTTTTTTGTTTTGTTCTGTTTGTTTGTTTGATTACAAAATAAAACTCAGAAGTAAACATTAGGGAATAAACCTGAGAGAGCCCAGCAAACTAGACAGGATCCTGCCTCTCTCCACTTCCCACATCGAAAGTGGTGTGCAACCCTTGGCCCCTCCTCTGTGTGTCCTTCTGTCGCCCCCTGGGTGGAACAGGGAACTCCATGGTCCACCTCAGCCGGGTGAATGTGGACTCCTCTCTCTGAATCACGCTCAGACTCCGTTTGTGGTCTTGAAGCCATCAACACTATCGGATCTCCTCCAACAACTCCCGGGGATGCTGCAGGCCCAGAAGCCACATTTGAAGTGCCACAATCTAAGCTGGGCGGTGATGGTGCACGGTTTTTAACCCAGAACTCTCAGGGCAGAAGGAGGCAGATCTCTGAGTTCATAGGCCAGCCTGATCTACAGAGCGAGTTCCAGGACACAAGGGTTACGCAGAAAAACCCTGTCTTGAAAAACACAAGACAAAAAAAAAAAAAAAAAAAAAAAAAACCAAAAAACTACAGGGGCTTGTGTGTAGCTCAATGATGGAGCACTTGTCTAGCAAAACAATCTAAAAGAAGAAAGGAAAGACAAATTGACAATACTTTTTAAAGATTTTTAAAATTACGTTTAGTTATGTTGTGTGCATGCACGTGTGTGTCAAAGCACTCATTGTGCCGGAGTCAGAAGTTCTATCCTTCTACTGTGTGGGATGTGGGGATCCAACTCAGGCCATTAGGCTTGATGGCAATGGCCTCACACTTTGAACCCTCTCCAGGCCCTTATTGCCATTCTAGGCTCCGAGAACACCCAGTGACATAACACGGAACTGTCCCAGTGGGTCCAGAGCAGAGAAGGTTGGTTCCATCGCTTGAACTGTGTGCAAGTTCTTTTGAGAGGGTACACACGTTTGTGCAGCTCTGCTTGCACATGTGTGCAGACAGAGGTCAGAGGTCAGGAATGTGTTTTACCTCCTTTTGAGACAGGGTCTCTTTTTACTGGCCTGGAGCTCACCAATTAGGCTAGACTGTCTGGGCAGTAAGCCCAGGATCCTCTTGTCTCAGACTCCACAGCACTGGGAATACAAGCATATGCTGAAACACAGTGTTGTGGAATATTACTTTTCCAAAAGTTTTAGCTCTGGAGGGAAAGGTATCTTGACTGTCAGAAGTCAGGCTATACCTGCAACTGTGAAGGGACGGTATCCTGGATACCCACAGCTGTAAGAAGAAAGGTATCCTGACTGTTGGGAAGTCAGGCTAATCCTATAGCTGTATTTTCCCCGCAGGAATCCTGCCCCTCTCTCAAAGAGCCCTTATAGCACAGTTCAGTGAAATGTTAATCTAATTAATCTTTATCAATACAAAATCAGGAGTCAAATATTGGGGTAAGAACCTAAAAGATCAGAGAACAGAAAACAGCCACCAGCTATTTCCTACCTCTTCTGTTTCTCTGTCCAAAGAGGGCTGAAATCCTCTCTCTGCCCCTCCATACTAATTCCTGACTTCTCTCTGTCTACAGTCCTCCAAACTTCTATGGTCAGCTAGTGGCTAGCTCCACCCTCTGATTCCAGGCAAGCTTTATTCGTCAGAACACAACAAAAATATCACACAACAGCTCAGGTCCACTCTGCTAAGAGAGTTTCCCAGCAGAGATGTTCATTGCCTTTCTGCTCTCTGCAATGAAAGATCTTCACTAAACTCTCAGTCAAGAGTTTTATTGGGAAGGAGGAATCCAGGTGAGTGACTGCCTCTGCCAGGCTGGAAAAGGGCAGCTATCAACTAAACAGGCACAGGGCCTATACAGGACTTCTTAGGGACAGTTTTCCCAGAGAGAAGATTTTCAGGGTGGGAATTGGTTAACTCCCATGATCGGACTTTCAGAGTTAGGTCAACGTTGACTGGGTGTGGCAGATGTTCCTGAATCCATTCTGCCAGGGTGTCTTGGCTCTGCTCTGTTCTCTGCTCTGCTCCATGTCTCCAGCTTCACTCAAATGTGTTCCCGGAACAGTCAGGACCACAAAACTTCCAGTTCATATCCATGGAGAGAACATCTTTGTTTACCGTCTTTCTCAGAGAAATAAGCTCATCCTTCTGGTCCTCATGGCCTAGGACTGCCCATTTTTGATCCAGCCATAGTTAAGAAAGATGGAGCTTCTATTTTTAGCTTAAAATATGTTCTCTTGGAGCTAAAGAAACTGAGCAGTCCAGAGCCTCCATCCTTCCTTCCTCTGTCCTCCCATTGCCAAGCAGGGGAAGCTCTAATTCAGTGTTCTATAAAACACCTGCCAATGAGGCACGCAACAAATGCCAGCTATTAGTAATCTCACCCTGGGGACTTTCACCCAGGTCAACTAAATAACATTTTGCTATTAATATTAATATCAAGTTCATCTTGTTCCAAATAAAGATTTAAGATTGTGATTACTTTTCGTTGGCACTGCTGGGGCAGCCCCCATCCATCTTCTCCCGCCTACTCCTATTGTTTCTGCTCTGCCCGTCTTCATTTGGTTATTCAGTCAGAAAATGTTAGAGGAGTTAGTGCCAACCTGGTGTCAGGCATTTTTCTAAAAACTAAAACTTCCAGAATGAGCAAGATTCAGACAACTTGTTGAATAAAGGTATCAGTGGCAGATGCTTCTAACACAGTGTGAGGAGGGCTGTAATAGAGGTGGGTGCTGTCATCTTCTTTTTGTGTATATACTTTTGAAGCATGCGGGGGGATATAAGAAGGAGCAACTCGTTCTGTAACAGCCCCCAGACCTTAGTACAAATGATACCATGTTGGAGGCACGTTCTGACCTTAAAGCCCAGCACATAAGGCCCCAACACCTGCCAAAATGAGAACAAAGACCCAGTCCATGAGAGACCTACTCCATAGTTCCAGGAAAGTCCCTAAATGTTCTAACCTTGCTTTCTGGCTTCTGTAGTTCTGTCTCTTAGTAACTGAACTATGACAGGCAGGATGTGTTTTTTGTGTATGAAGAACAAAAGGCTGCAAGGCTTGGGTAAGTCCCCTGTCTACCAGTGGCCAGCAATAAAGACTTTCTTTTCGGCGTTGAGAGTGTCTGTGAGGTGCTCTCTAGTGGGCTTACCTTGAAACAGTTCCTTGCAAGGCTGAGCAACTATAGTGACATTTATGTTGGTTCTTGACGGATGCATGGAACTTTATGTGGCTAATGCAGTCTCCTCCCATTCCAGGTTGTCTCTCACTGTATCAAAACTCTCCATTGTAAGTAGGAAGATTGGAACTCTAGAAACGGGCCCTATCCAACTGTAGGGAGAAAGGAAATATGTTGTCTCATGTAAAGTAACACTAAAGAGTTAGATTTCAAACCTGAAACTCTTTAATAGTTACTTTACATTTTGGTTATGAAATGTGAGTACAGAACTTGGTTTTTCTCCTTTGCTGGTTCCACTTCCGGAACTTTATCTGAGCTGGGAATGTAGCTCGGTGGTAGATGCCTTGCTAGCATGTACAATGCTGGTTCAAACCCCAGAACTGCCAAAGTACTTTATCTACATGGTGGTTCCAGCCAGGACCAGCTTTTATCCTCCACCAAGCTGTAGCCTGGCAAAAATGATGGCATACCCCTACACGGTCCCAAGAAAGTAATATCGTTGGTTATGACTGAGTCAAATGCCCATTCCTGTAGATAGAGACTCCACTTTCATTTCCTGGCCACCCAGACCCAAATAACCACACAGAAACTATATTAATTATAACACTGTTTGACAAATGGCTCAGACATATTCCTAGTTAGCTCTTACATCTTAAATTAATCCATTTCTATTAATCTATGTATCGCCATGAGTCTATGGCTTACTGATAATGTTCTGGCATCTTTTTCCTTTGGCAGCTACATGGCGTCTCTGACTCTACCTTCTTTCTCCCTGCATTCGGTTTCGTTTTCCCACCTGCCTACATTCTGCCCTGCCATAAGCCAAAGTAGCTTCTTTATTAACCAACGGTCATAAACCATTTCACAGCACACAAAGGGGAATCCCATATCACATTTCTGAACCAATCATGATGACCAGTGAAGAATAATACTCTTACTGGTGAATTTGGTTCACAGGCTCCCACTCCCAAGCTCTGGAATATTTCATTCAATGGACAAGATTTTGCAATCACAGTTGGGTGGTAGTAATGCACACCTTTAATCCCAGTACTTGGGAGGCAAAGGTAGGTAGAGCTCTGTGAGTCTAAGGCCAAACTGGTCTACAGAGGGAGTTCCAGGACAGCCAGAAGTGTTACACAGAGAAACCCTGTTTCAACCTCTTCCCTGCCAAAAATGATTTTGCGATCACAGTTCTGAGGGGCTTCCAAAACCCAGAGGATTCTCTGGCTTTACAAATTCAGAAACATGTTTGATTCTCAACAGGCAGAGAACAATGGTGTCACTCAACGTAGATTTAAAGGAGAAAGTAAGGTTGGGAATTTGGCTCCCTCTGGAGATGACTGCAAGGCACTCAGCCTAGTCTGAGGTTCCGTGTTTTGCACTGAGTTTTTCTTTCCTCCACCTGCCAATTTTTTCTAATCTCAGATTCCTCATCCAGAAGATGGAACTAACATTAGCACTGATTGGCTGGTTGGTACCTGCATCTTCAGATTCTTCTCAGAAATTCAAACTAGGATTAAGAGTTGAGTCTTGAGTTGTTTGCTTGTTTTTTTTTGTTTGTTTTTGTTTTTTGTTTTTTTCAGAATAAAGAAAACTTATAAGGATAATAGGGGTTCCCAGGTCTGGAATCAGCAGGATCATTAGAAAGCCAGAAGGTGAGAGGCATGGAATGTTTGAAGGCAGAAAGGGAAATACCAGCTCAAGAACTGGGCAACTCCCCCTACCTCCATATCCCACCCCCAACTCCGCACGCACACACTCCACCTCCTGTCTTTCCTTGTAACTAGTTGCTAGAGTCAGTGAATCTCTTCTGGCACAAAGAACTGGGGAAGAAACCTGAAATGATAAGCCAGGACACATGTATTACATTTTTTTTTTAATCTGTAAAGTTGCAATATCTTGGTTCTCAATAGCAATAGCAATAACTATTGCTAGTTAATTAAGTTATTTCCCAAACAAGATCTAAAGTCTCAGTGTGTTATGGAACAATGTGTGTGTGTGTGTGTGTGTGTGTGTGTGTGTGTGTGTGTGTGTGTGTGATAGGGTTTCACTAAAGCTTAAGATATTCCTATCTCTGCCTCTATAGTGCTGGGATTACAGGCACATACCACCACGCTTGGCATTAATTCCCCCCTCTTTTTTTTTTTTTTTTTTTGATTTTTCGAGACAGGGTTTCTCTGTAGTTTTAGAGTCTGTCCTGGAACTCACTCTATAGACCAAGCTGGCCTCAAACTCACAGAGATCCACCTGTCTCTGCCTCCCAAGTGCTGGGATTAAAGGTGTGTGCCACCACCACCCGACTCCACTCTTTTTTAAATGGCACATAAAAAATGTTGCGGCTTATAATGAACAGATAAATCCAAGTTATGACAAAAGAGGAAGGAACCCTCTAGCCTGCACAGGTGACTATGACTGAGTGTTGTGCTGTGATAGACTTGAGTTCATTGTTTGCTTTGATTAAGATGTTGGTCCTCGTTCATTGAGGCACCAGGCACTGTTTGTTTGTTTTCTGGTTTGTTTTTTTGTTTGTTTGTTTTTGTTTTGATATTTCTAGACAGGGTTTCTCTGTAGCTTTGGAGTCTGTCCTGGAACTAGCTCTTGTAGACCAGGTTGACCTTGAACTCACAGAGATCCACCTGCCTCTGCCTCCCAAGTGCTGGAATTAAAGGCATGCACCACCACCACTCAGTATTTTTTCTTTTCTTTCTTCTTTTTTCTTTCTTCTTTCTTTCTTTTCTCTTCTTTTCTTTTGTGCACTGGGGTTTTTGAACAACCCATGATTGCCTACCCGGAACCAGATGAGCATCTCCATCTTCCAGGCCTACTTGATAGTCTGTTTGGCTAGCTCAGTGGAGGGGATGAAAATATTTTTCCGCTTCTGCTGCTGGGTAGCAAACCTGCAGTAGTTGTGGGGCCTGGGAACTAACTCCGACTCTTGGCACAATCTGCCATCTCTTCCTGTGTGTTACATCCAGGTGGTCGCAGAGAAAAGGAGTTTGTTGTGAGACTTACATACCTGACAGGAGCAAACAGGATGGCAATGAAGCTCTTGGTGGGGACATTTCCCTTGGCCAGGAAAAATGGTGTAGTTACCTTCCATGGGGTACTGCTCGAGAAACCTGGGATACTTGATGCAGACATTGATCTGGGTGTCCTAGGCAGGCAGGCACTCTAATTCTTCACGGATCTCACAAGGGTCTGAAATACCAGGAAGAGGAGGCTGGGACCCAGGAACTGGTGTGTATGTCTGCTGACTTGGGGAGGATTCCTTATAATCAAAAAGTAGCATTAGAATTGAGCTGTGTAGCTCTTGGAGGGCATGTCTGCATAGGCTACGCCACCAGACCTGGAGCTCCAGGATATCATAGGCCGGAATGAGCTGCTGTTTGGCCAGTTTGAACCCTGTGGTTGGCAAGAAGTTGAGCCCCAGCAGAAGCAGCAAGCAGCCCAGCTTGTCATACCTGCAAAGACCCAGGCTCTCCCAGTTCCTCTCCCTTGAGTTGCTCATCCATGTTGGCCACAGCCTTCAGGACTTGTGACCAAAATAGCACTAAGTCCCCAAGCCTACGAAGCCCAGAAAAGAGTGTTGGGTCCTCTGGAACTGGAGTTACAGAGAGTTGTGAAACACCCTAAAGGTGCTGGGAATCAACCTCAGGTGTCCTAGAGGAGCAACCAGTACTCTTAACCACTAACCCAACTCTAGCTCTACCATGCCTGGATTTGAATTCATTTGTTTTTAAAACAAGAGCTCACCCTGTAGCCCAGGCTAGCCTTGAACTTTCCATGGCCTCCTTGCCTCAGCCTCCCCAGTGCTGAGACTATAGGAGTAATTTTTTTTTAATAGTTGAATTGATCAGTTTTTGGAGGCTTCTGGACTATTTGAATAATGTTTTAACACTGCCCCGATGACGGAGTGATGAAGGAATGTGTCTGAGGTTGTTCTGATGGTGGGGGCTGACCCAAGGCCCCGCACTTATTAAGCAAATGTTCTCTGGAAGAGCTACACGATCAGCTCTTGTTTCATTTAGATTTTCAGACTGGGTCTTACTACATAGCTCAAGCTGGCCTCAAATTCACCAAGCGGCTCAGGATGGCCTTGAACTCTCAGAAATCTCCTGCTTTTGCCCACGGCTTTTAGGCCTGACACGGCATTCTACTGCCCATTCCCATTCTCCCCCACACACACACACACACAAAATGTCACTCTACACAGCCCTGTCCTGGAACTCACTCTGTAGACCAGGCTGGCCTCGAATTCACAAAGATTCGCCTGCCTCGGCCTCCTGAGTGCTGGGATTGGAGGTGTGATCTAACATGCCCATCACTTTTTAAATACTTGTATAGCTTTAAAAAAAAAAAAAGGTAAATCACCGATTTGCTTGGCTTCTATTTCGGTGTACGGTGTGACGTATGCATTCAAACTGTTAATTGTTGTCCTGATATTCGAGAAGCCAAACCAAACCAGGGGCAGTCTAAGGTGATTCAGTTCCCAGCAAGAGACCAGGCCAGTTGCCAGACCCTGATGCATGGAACAAAAGATATGCCCAGAGCTGGCCAAATTTAGTCACCAGGCTAGCAGGGGGCAGCACCATGCCCCAGCAGGAGCGATGACAAGAGGAGAATCAGGTGGCAAACCCAAAGTGCCAGTCAGCAGAGGAACAAAGATGCAGAGAAGGGACTGGAAAGCTGCTCCTGACTGAGACAAAGCCCGACTGTGGCTTGGCCCGGGGTCTCCTTTCTGACTCTGTGGTATTGAAGATTATGCCCAGGGCCTTGTAACACTAAGCAGGTAGTCTACCTCAGCTCCTTGTTTGACCTTTGAGGAACCAGTAGCCTTTCAAACCTCAAGGTCACCATAACCCAAACCCTACTAATCTGACCCAGAGGCACAGGAGAGTGTTCCTGCTTTCAGAAATATATTCTTTTGTTTTGTTTAGAGACAGGTTCTCATATCACTCAGGATAGCCTCAAACTCATATTACTTTTATTTAACTAGATTTATTTTATTTAATGTGTGCATGTTTTACCTATGTGTGCTTGGTCCCAAGAAGGTCAGGATAGAGCATCAGACGCCCTGGAACAGGAGTCAAGAATAGCTGTGAGCCACAATGTAACGAGGTATTTCATCCCTCTTACCTTTATAAATCTCCATTTTCCCATGTGCCCCATCTGTCTCCTCTCTATCCAGAGACAATCTCCAAGGACAAACACTCATTACCCCTCTCCCTTGCCCCTTTTCTCCCCTTTCCCTTGCTTTCTTCCCCTTCTCCCTCTCTCGCTATCTCCTGTCTTTGTCTCTTATCCCAGCCCTCTGTCACCTTGGGGCAAATCAACTTTTGTGCTGAGAACTTGGTCTTGGGGTGTCTTGAGCCAACTTCGATGTTCCCGACACTTGCCTTTATTTCCTATGTCCTAGAGTTACAGGCATGTACCCTTATGCCCAGATTTAAGACTCTTTATTCATGTGGCTGGGGAAATAACCATCTGTAAATGCAAGGACCTAAGTTTGATCACCAACATTTGTGTAATGCTACATCCACGGCTGTCTCGCCAGTGTAGCAGAAATGCTGACTGGATGGGCAAATATTGCCGGAAGGATTGGGATTTGTGCTTCTAGGAGCTGTGTGTTCCAGGCGGTCCCTTGGCAATCAGTTGTGGTGTAATGCTACCTGAGTCGCCATTAGTACTGACTCGACCTGGCTGTCCTTGGAGCCATATGTGTGTCTTTTCCCTTGTCTGTGTGTTCTTTGTGATCCTTACATATTGCCAACAGATCAGACTATTCCAGGCAGTTGTGGATATAAACAAGACTGCTGAGGACATTTTTGAATTCTGCTCCACTATTAATTAAAGCCTTAAAAAAGTAGCCAGTTCTGGGAATTGCCAAAATCATCATTAGGACAATTCCTTGATGATGTGGAATAAAAGGAGTTAATCTTAGCAGAAAAAACCTTAGAAGCCTTCTACAGGAAAACAGCATTAGGCATTTATGTGCAACTTAACAGGAGGCCTATGCAATCTTCCTTATGGCCAGAAAACCTAGGCTAATTACAACATCTGACCCTGAGAGTCGGGAAGGGAAAGGAGTTGAGATTAATGGTACAAAATGAGTCTCAGAAAGTTTTTCCAGAAAGATAGTAGCCTTCTTCTTCTTTCTCACCCAGACACACAAGGTCACTTAGCTTAGCCCAAGTCAGCCACCTGGTACAAGCTGATAAAGGTGGGCTAACTCAAGAACTCTAATAACAAGAAAAAAGAAGGGGTAACTTTACAAATGTAAGGAAGCAAAAATCCTTGTACTCATGCCAAAGCATCTTTAAAGATTCTCTTTGTAAAACTGTTTTATGCCGTTCTTTTATATTTTATGATCTGATGATGTATGCCTTTGCCAAGTTCTTTGTTTGTAATAATATATAATCCTGCACTGAAGTAAGTAAATCGCAACAGCATGTCTCAAAAACATTGAGAGTGTCTGTGTGTCACTTTTCCTCGCCGTATCCTGATTTCTCCTGTGCCTTCGCCCTGATTCCCTTACGGTCTGAGTGGCTCCCTTGAGCTGGTCCGTAGCAGTGTAAAAAGCCAAGAATGGTGGCAAGTGCTTGTAATTCCAGCCCTGAGAGGAGATAATACAATCCTTGGGGTTCATCCAAGCATCCAGTCAGCACAGTCTGATGGGCAATCCTTGGGAACTTTGTTGTTATTATTTTGTTTTTATGAGGCAGGGTTTTTTTTTTCTGTGTAGTCCTGGCTGTCCTGGAATTCAGATCATCCTGGTCTACATCCTGTAGACCTCAAACTCCCAGAATTCCGCCTGCCTCTGCCTCCTGAGTGCCGGGAATAAAGGAGTGCACCATCACCGCCCAGTCCAAACTCTGGGTCTCAGTGAGGGGCCCTGTCTGAAAAAATTAAAATGGCTGACTCCTATGGAATGATATCAAAAGTTGTTCTCTGGCCTCCACGTGCACACATATGCACATGCAGTCACGTGAATACATGCATACACACATACATGCACATACTTCTTATTCATAAGGGAGTATTTATCATCTACCAGCTTTAATAAGAGTCTCAGCTGTGGTTTCCATTGCGGTGAAGAAACACCATGACTACTGCAACTTTTATTTGTTTGTTTGTTTTTTGTTTTGTTTTGTTTTTATAAAACTGGGTTTCTCTGTGTATCCTTGGCTGTCCTGGAATTCACTCTGTAGACCAGGCTGGCTTTGAACTCACAGAGATCCACCTGCTTCTGCTTCCCAAGTGCTGGGACAAAAAGCATGTGCCACCACCACCCGCCCTCCACAGCAACTGTTACAAGGAAAACTTTTATCTGAGGCAGCCTTACAGGTTCAGAGATTTAGTCCATTGTCATCATGGCTGGAAGCATGGCGGCACGCAAGCAGACATGGTGCTGGCGAAGTAGCTGAGAGTTCTACATCTGGATCCTCAGGCAGCAGGAAGAGAGAATGACACTGGGCCTGGCTTGGGCATCTGAGACCTCAAAGCCCACCCCCAGAGATACACTTCCTCCAACCAGGCCAAAACCTACTCCAACAAGGCCACACGTCCTAACAGTGCCATTCCCTGTGGGCCTATGGAAGCTATTTTCATTCAAACCTCTACAATAAGTGACCAAAAGTAGAATGAAAGGAACTGTGGATGGTAAATCCTGACCGGGAGGACTCTGTGGGGCCAAGCCTCTAGGTAAGTGCTTAATAGGCGGGGTTATTCTGAACTGAAACGGTGCTGACTTCTCTCTCTAAAAAACAATCGCAATGGGCACGGTGGCACCAGCTTGAGATGTAATCCCAGCCGTCCAGAGGTGGAGGCAGGAGATCAGGAATCCATGGCCAGGATGGGCTACAGAGGACTGCCTCACGCCTATAATACCAGCATTTAAAAGGCTGAAGCAGGAGGATTGCTGTGAGTTCCGTGCCATGTCTGGAGCATGAGGCCCTGTCTCCAGTCTTCTCTGGTGTCTTTCAGCAGTCTTTGGGAGTTTCCTTTGATTGCATTTTGTGCATCTCTTCCTACATCTATTCTTAGGCCCTCTGTCTTTTCCGCTGCTATAGTAAGTGTGGTCACCACTTCCACTACGCCCTTTAAGTAGGCAGTGCTGTTATAAATGGAGAAGCTATTGATTTCTTTATTTTAATTTTAGATCCAGTCAACTCACTGAATTTTTCCATCTTTGTTTTTTGAGATAAGCATCTCACTGTGTAGCCTAGGTTGACCCCCAGTTCACAGGCCTCTTGTCTTCAGTGCCGGGGTGCAGGATTTTATTTTGCAACAAACTCCAGGTATAAATGATACAGCTGCTAGCCATGTTGATTTTTACCTCCCTTGTTTCTATTCTTAGATAATACTGATAATCAAATGTTCCATCCCTGTACATTCAATGAGTAAGACAAAGAGAGAAATTTGCGTGTAGCTTGGGGCTTTATTTATGTTCTTCCCTTCATATCCCTTCTCTTGGTCCAGCAACTCTTACTATCATATATATATATATATATATATATATATGTGTGTGTGTGTGTGTGTGTGTGTGTGTGTGTGTGTGTATCATATATATGTGTGTATGTATCATATATATATATGATACACATATATGTGATGCATATATATATATATATATATATATATATATCCACCATAAATGCCCCCCATCCACTGGGACACATTTGGGGGGAAATGTGGCTGGTATGGGAGCAGGAAAGCTATGTGCTTATGTTAGATACCTACCCTCTCCTTTATTTCTTCTTGAAATTTCTCTCCTCTCATTAAATACAATTAGTAGGAACTGAGCTCAAAGGTCTAACCAGGCATGTTGGCTCATTCCTGTAATCCCAGAACTTGGAGAACAAGAGGCATAAGAATCATTTGTTTGAGGCCAACCTGAGATACATGGCAAGACTCCACTGGTTCTCCCTGCCTCCTCCCCCACCCCTTTGAGACAGGGTCTCTCTATATAATGCTTGTTGGCTGACCTGGAACTCACTATGTAGACTAGACCAGGTTGGCCTCGAACTCACAAAGATGTGCCTTCCTCTGCCTCTCAATTTCTGCGATTAGAGGTGTGCACCACCACACCCAGCTTCTGTCTGTACTTTTTAACCAGTATATCATGGACAGGCAGAACTCAGAAATATATCATCCTTTTTAAATCTCTGAGCTATATAGAAAGCTCTAGGCCAGTCTCAGTTACACAGTAAGACTATCCTTTTAAAAACTAACAAAGCCCCCAAATCAACAAAAACTATTTTAAAAAATCAAACATCTGTAATCTTGTAGGTAAAGAGAAGAGCATCTGATCAGCTTGACCAGACAGACCCTTTCTTTCAGGACTTTTAACATTAGAATGAAGAGATAAATGGTTGCACTGTAGTCCTGAAGTAGCACCCTTTCTGTGATAAGCCCATCCTCCCATCCCGGGTCTCTGAAGTTGTCTTTCTGAGCCTCTGCTGATCCCATGAAATCCCTTTCACTTAAGTTGGTGCTAGCTGATGGCGGGGTAGGCTGTGCAGCTATAACAGAGAGCCCAAAGTACCAGGAGCACAGTGAAAATTCCTTCCTTGTTCATGTCCTCATGGGGGTGTCATTCAGGGTCCCAGGCTCTTTCCATCTTTGGGATCAAGAGGTCTATAAGTTCTTAGAGTGATTCAGCAGATGGCCTGGAGGTGGTTTAGGAGAAAAAACTAAAATGAATAGATCTTGCTTTTTAAAAAATCATATAGCCCCACCCAATTGCATAGAAAGATGTGAATGTCTAAGTGCTAGAGGGCTGATTCAGTGGGCAAAGGCACTTGCTACGCAGACATGAGGACCCAAGTATTGATCCCAGCACCCACATTTAAAACAAAAACAAAAACAAGCTGGGCAGTAGCTGTGCATGCCTTTAATCCCAGCACTCAGGAGGCAGAGGCAGGCAGATCTCTGTGAGTTCAAAGCCAGCCTGGACTACAAAATGAGTTCCAGACAACCAGAGCTGTTACACAGAGAAACCTTGTCTCAAAAAAAAATATACCCAAGACCAAAACCAAGAAAACTAGCCAGGCTTGGCAGCACATGCTCCTAATTCCAGCACTTGGAGAAAGAGGCAAGTGAGTCTCTGTGAGTTCAAGACTAGCTTGATCTATACAGTGAGTAGATCAACCAGTAATGACAACCAGAACTACATAGAGAGACCCTATCTCATAATAAACAAACAAATAGATAAAAATAAAACACTAACTGTGGCTATGAATATGCTTGCAATCCCAGCAGTAGAGGGAGGGGAGAAAAGACAGAAGGAGCACATTGGACTTGTCGGCCACTAGCCTATCAGAAAAACAGCAAGCTCCAGCTTTAACAAAAGACCCTGTCTCAAAAACATAAGTCAGAGAGTCATAGAGGAAGAAACAGTGTTCATACACACACGTGTACACACATGTATACACTTGAAGAAATGTAGTCAGGATCAAAAGGATGGCTTAGTGATTAAGTGTTGTGGGACAATAGTCTGTACCCTGTCACTTGTATTTTAAATAAACGCTGATTGGCTAGTAGCCAGGCAGGAAGTGGAGGTGGGGCCATGAGAACAGAAGAATTCTGGGAAGAGCAAAGATTCAGTCTGCAGTTGTCACCTAGTGACAGAGGAAGCCAGACACAGAGCAAGCAAGATCTGATGGACTGCCTCGCTGAAAAAGGTACCAAGCCATGTGACTAATACAGACAAGAATTATGGGCTAATATAAGTTATAAGAAGCTTGGGATACTAGGCCAATCAGTTTATAATTAGTGTCGACCTCTGTGTGTTTTCTTTGGGACTTATGACTGCAGGAACCGGGCAGTCAACATGTGGGCAAGCCTACTGGAGATCCACTCTGCCTGTCAGGTTCTCCTGAACCTCTTTCCCGCACAGGGTGGTGCACTAACCTCAGTCAACAATTAAGAGCACTTGTTGCTCTTGCAGTGAATTCAGGTTCTATTCTAAGCTTCCACATGGCAATTAATAACCATCTGTAACTCCAGTTCCAGGGGTCTGATGGCCTCTTCCAACCACTGTAGGCACCAGGCATACTTGTGATATGTAGACATACATGCAGGCCACACATGCACACACACACAGAGTATAAAAAGAAATACAGCCCAGTTGTGTTCTAGAAAAAAAATAGAAAATGTCAAAGGAGAAGGGTAGGCAAGATAAAGCTAGCAAGTGAGCTTGTTTCACAAGCCACAAGGTCTAAACTCTGGCTCCAGAATTTGCACACAGGGGGAAAAAGAGGACCATCTCCACAGAGTTGCTCTCTTACGTCCACATGGACACTGTGGCACATGTGTCCACACACATGTCATGCCGTCTCACATAATAATATAATTTTTTGAGGCAGAGTCTTCCTATAGCGACCTTCACACAACAGACCTGGAATTCACCATGTAGACCAGCCTGGCCTCAGACTCATGGAGCTCCACTGGCCTCTGCTTCCTGAGTGCTGGAATAAAAGCTGTGTACCACCACTCTTGGCAATAATTAATAATTTTTAAAATTAGGGGCTGTGGAGATGGCTCAATGAGTGTTTGCTATACAAGTATAAAGGCTGGGATTTGGATCTCTAGCACCCATGTAAATGTCAGGTGGACTTGGTGGCCTTCCTGCAATCCCAACAATCAGGATGTGGGCACAGGGGATGCCCTAACAGAATAGAGCGCTCTAGGTTCAAGTGAGACTCTGTCTCGGACATGAACAGTAGAGAATGAAACAAAAGGATGCCAGCTCTCAAATTTGACCTGCACACCCATGGGTATCCATATAGGTGGAAGTTTTCTATCTCAGAGCCACTTGATCCCAAATATTCAGCAGCCACTTCCCAAATTATCACACAGAGGCTTAATACTACTTATAAATGCTCAGCCAATAGCTCAGGCTTATTATTAATCAGCTCTTATATTTTAAGTTAACCCATGTTCCTTATTTATGCTCTGCCATGTGGTGTGCCCATCTTACTCTCTCCGAGTCTGGCCAGCATTTCCTGACTTTGACCTTCTTCTTTCCATCATCCTTAGTTTGGTGACCCCACCTATACTTCCTGCCTTGCTACTAGACAGTCAGTGTTTTATTAAGCCAGTTTGAGTGACAAATCTTTACAGTGTACAAGAGCATATCCACACACAGGAACACTTGCACATATGTACTACATATGCACTTTGAAAAAATAAAATTTATTTTAAAATTAGAAAAAAAATGAAATCATCACATCTCAATCCAAAAACAAACAAAAAACAAAAACAAAACAAAGCAAAAAAAGCTCTATTTCTCCAAATTCTGGCAGTTAGACAAAAGCCATATTCCTCAGAGATTTGTGAAGCCAGTTCCCCTCTACCAAAAGTAGTCATTTCCTTCTTCATTGGCAGAAAGGACTAATGGCTATTTATAGTGCCTATTAGCATATCAAAGTCAACGCTGGCCTCTAGGCTCCCTTAGTATCATAAGTACCTGTTGCACATGCTAGCATTCAAGCTCTTCCCTGCTCTCCTCCCCTGAACTCCCTTCAGCTCACAGGCTTCCCTCTCCCAGCAACTCATTCTCCTCATGACCCTGTTATTTCAGCTATGCTCACTTTTTTGTCTTCCACTCGCAACCAGTCTCTGTCTGTCTGTGTGTCTGTCTGTCTTCCTCCTCCCCTTCTCTACCCCCCTCCACCCCTGGTCCTGCCTCTCATGGCCAGGTCCAGTCTGCTGGCCAGATTCGGTCTCTTATTTTCTCTTTGCTCTTCGTGATGCCTCTGGCTATTCTCTCCATCTTAAAACCTCCCCCTTAATCAAACCAAGGAGCAGGCATTTTGTTCATTTATATAACACTATTGCTAACAACCAGTAAGTCCTATTGCTGCTGTTTTTCTTTGTTTGTTTTCTTTTCTTTTTTGAGACAGGATTTCTCTGTGTAGTCCAAGCTGTCCTGGAACTTGCTCTGTAGACCAGCTGGCCTTGAACTCAGAGATCCATCTGCCTCTGCCTCCCATGTGTTGGGATTAAGAGCTTGTGCCACCATGCCTGTCTAAAACTCAACCAGTATGTCTTTTTAAAAAAGATTTATTTATTTTCATAAAAATTTGCCTGAATTTATGTACATACACCATGTGTGCATCTGGTGCCTTTTGAGGCCAGAAGAGGGCAGTAGCTGCCCTGGAACTAGAGTTATAGACAGTTGTGAGCTGCCACGAGGTGCTGGGAACAAATCCTCAACAAGAACAGTAGGTGCTCTTAACCACTAAGTCATCTCTTTAGTCTCTTAAAGAAAAGTTTTAGCCAGCAGAACCTCATGATTACAAGTTAGGGATTGCCAAGTATACATAGCATGAACAGTTGTGAGTGGGTACACCTGTGATCCCAGCACTTGGGAGGCAGAGGCAGGAGGAGTGTGAGTTTAATGCTGATCTGATCTATAGAGTGAATTCCAGGACAGCCTGGGTGGCACAATGAGACCCTGCCTCAGCAAACAAACAAAAACAATAACAACAAAAAAGCAAGGAGTGAATAAATAAACTATTACTGCGTGTGGTCTGATTGTGTCATTCCCAAGTTCATATGCTGAAATCTAATCACTTAGGTGATGGTATTGGTTAAGACATGGCACCTATGCGAGCCGGTTATATCATGAAGGCTTTACTCTCATGAGTGGAATAGGATCAGAGTCATTTAAAAGAGGCCCCAGTTGAGGGGGGAGAGGGCAGGGGAACCTAGCAACAGTGGTAGAGGTCTTGCCTGCCACAAAAATCCTGGGTTTGATCCCCAGCACAGCAAAATAAATAGATAAAAATAAAGTCCTACTCTACAGTCATTTCTCAGAACAACGAAAGTGCTAGATCATGCCGTCTCCGTAATCAGTCTCTTAAGGCTCAGAATAGGTTAAGTCACCAATGACCATCTCGCTAGAAAATAGCAGAGCCCGGATTCAAAGCCTGAGCTCTTCCCACTGTCCCTTGCTGTCACCCACAAGTTCAACCCATATGCTGAGGCCTGTGCTAAGTGCCGTGTGGGAGAATTCAATCAATAAAGACCCAGCCTTGGTCTGGAGGAGTTCACATCAGAAAAGTCCAAGAGCAGCCCAATTGCCAAGACCAAAAAAACCCGACTCAGGACAGCAGCAGAGGAGACGGAGCGTGCTTCAGTGCCAAATGCATGGTTTCGAGAGCGTGGGCAGAGAGATGCACTTTAGGCTGAACTCAACAGTCAGAGAAATCCTCAGAGACAAAGCAAAGCACATTGTGATGTACTCTATGTGTGTAAATCATCCCGGAGACATTTCAGATTCAGGCCCTTGGCAGTCAGTGCTTTGCAATGGGTCTGACAGCGGTAGCTAAGGCTTTAAATTCCAGCCCAGCTACCTGCATTCCAGTGTTTGTCATGGGCTAAAAATCTCAGGGATTGTTTGAAAGTTTATGAGATAAAAAAGCAACTCAAATTGTCCTTAACCAAACAAAGCTATGCTCTAACTCATATAGATTAAAAGTCTAGCTGTCAGTGGTTCTTAGACATGGCTGTATTCAGGGCTCCATCAATGTTTGGGGGACTTTTTCTATCTCTCAGCCCTTTCTTGCTCTTGAGCAGATTTTCTGACAGGCACTTGCTGTTCAAGACTGATCACCTTTTAGGATGAAGTCTAAAGGAAAGGAGGACTTTTTGTTTGTTTGTTTGTTTGTTTGTTCTGTTTTCTTTTCCAAAACCTATTTTGTAAAGAGCCCTAGGACTTATTCTGGGCCATCACTTTTGGGCTGGCCAGATGTGAAGTTCTGGGTCTATGTGAGATACACATTCCAACTCCGGCCATATCTGTAATGTCACTTGATGCGGGATGTCCTTCTGTACACTGCGAATATGTGTTGTTTTTATTGGTTGATGAATAAAGCTGTTTTGGCCTGTGGCAGGACAGAATGTACCTTGGTGGGAAAGCCAAACTGAATACAGGGGGAAAGAGGCAGAATTGAGAGAGACACAAACAGCTGCCAGAGGGGCAAGATACCAGAGCATTACCTGTAAACCACGGGCCACATCACAATACACCGATTAATAGAAATGAGTTAATTTAAATATGTAGAACTAGCCAGTAAGAAGCCTGAGCCATTGACCAGTTTGTAAGCCTCAGAGTGGTTATTCTGGAGCTGGAGGGCAGGAGAGAAACCTCTAGTTATAGCCACTCTCCCTTTCCAGACCTTGGTGACTTTTGTTGGGAGACAGTGCTGAAGGGTAATACTAGTGAAAAAACTTCTCAGAGAAAAAAAAAAAAGCCCTAAGCCTGACATCTCTTTTGAGAGATGGAATTAAAAAGAGGTCCCAGGTCAGGGGATAGAGGCCAAGGAAATCTCCCCAACATACCCGTAGTCTCAGTTCATTTGAGATACAAAGGATCATAAACCAGTGCTACAAGGAAAAGATATTGGTCATTTGGGTTCCAGAGGTTACACACTTTACACAGAACCAGAAGTAGAAAGGAAGGATCCAAAGATAATCTCCAAAGGTACAACTTGAGTGACCAACTTCTTCCAACTAGGCCCCATTCATGTTTCCAGAGCCTTCCAAAATAACACCACCAACAATGGTTGTCATTTCATATTAAGCAAGTATAGATGCTAATCCGATTTATGAGATCTCTGTCTCTATGACTTAATAGCTGCCCAAAGACCCCACAGCATGCTTGCTTTTAACTGGTGCTTATATACCTCTGAGCTAGCAGGTTTTCACCCCAGCCTTTGAACCTCGAGTCTTATTTATAAATAGGACAATAGAGGTTTAGTTAAAACTACCTTTAGTGGCAGCAACAGGGCTGGTGCGTGTGGAAGAGAATTCCTGCCAGGCTGTGGCCGGAGTGGCCAGGCTGCTGCCAGAGAAGCAGACCAGTAACTGCAGAGTTGCAATGGCTGAAATAGCAGTAAATTAAGGAGCAGCCACTGTGCTGAAGTTAAAACTATGCTCTCTTTTTAATGTTATTATGCAAATTTGGCTCAACATATGAGTTTTGGATGAATACAAACACTCAGACCATAGTGACAACATAGTGCTCACAAGACTTCTGGTAGATAAAGTAGAAAGTCTAGTTTTCCTTCAAACCCAGTTTCTTCAATCTTTTTGCACAAAAATTGGCACAGAGAGCTTTGTAGATCCCTTGATAGAGTGTTCACCTAGTACATGAAAACCTCCATTCAATCCCCAGCACTGGATTAAACCTGACTTGGTGACTCAAGCCTGCAGTCCCAGCACTTGGAAGGTAGGAGTAGGAGGACCAGAAGTTCAGGCTTATACTCAGCTACATAGAGAGTTTGAGGCCAGCCTGGGATTATGTGAGCTCCTGTCTCAAAAGAAACATACAAGGGTAGATAGTAAAGTAGGGAGAGATTCTTGATTGACAACGGTTTGAGGACTATCTCAGCTTCCACCTGCTTCCTGTCACCACTTGCTACTGCAAAACCTAAGCGAAAGGAAGAATGCTGAGACCAGTCCTGGAAGAGCAGCCCCTTGCCCTCTCACAATGTCTACCTGGGTGGAGTCAAAGGACTTGTAGTCGACTGACTGGTGACAGCCAGAGTCAAAAGAAAAATGGCAAAACTATTTGCAGCTCATATTCCCAATGAAGGGGCACTCTTCCTGCTCTACAGAGTCCTCAGAATTATAATAAACAGATCAATGATCCAATAGAAAAAGCTAGTCTCTAAAGAGAAACTTCACTACCTATGAAAAGATGCCAAGGTCATTCATAAGCACAGAAATGCTGAAATGAGAGGCTATTTTTACTAACTGCCCCAAAATGCTCAAAGCTAGACAATTTGCCAATATTTGTACATTTTTTATAATAGTGCATATCTATCCGGATCTCTTCAGGAATTACCATAGTTTTCTTCTATTCTCCACAAGCAAACTTCTAAAAGGAACCGTATGGTGTCCCTGTGCCATTTTCATGTCATTAAATAGAAAGCAAATATAGAAATCATTCTTGGTATGGATCTTTCATATCAGTCAGCTTTGCCTCACTGTATGAAATGCCTGATATAAAGAGAGAAGGCTGTCATTGGGCAGTGGTGGTGCACACCTTTCATCCCAGAACTTGAGGGGGGTGGCAGAGGCAGGTGGATCTCTGGGTTCGAGGCCAGCCTGGTCTACAGAGTGAGTTCCAGGATATCCAAGGATACACAGAGAAATCCTGTTTTGAAAAACCTCTCTCTCTCTCTCTCTCTCTCTCTCTCTCTCTCTCTCTCTCTCTCTCTTTCTCTTTCTGTCTGGTTCAGTAGCCTACTGGCCATGTTCAGTCTGAACCCTTTCAGATGCCGCTGACTGTTCTCTCCCTCATGCCTACAATAAATTCTCTCAACTGTACCTAGAAGCTATCATGTCCTCGTGTGTGTGTGTGTGTGTGTGTGTGTGTGTGTGTGTGTGTGTGTGTTTTCAAAGTTTCTTTCTACTCAGTGATTTAGAGGGTCTGGTCTACCTTCGGTTAGCTCTGTTGCTTTGGATTGTGGAAAGTTGTGTATTTATCACTTGGGTGCAAAGCTGCTTCTCAGGTAGCACACTGATAGAGTGTTTGCTTAGCATGTGCAAGGCCGTAGCTCCAACCCCCAGTACCATCAAACAAGGCACATAGAAAACAACACCAAGCAAACAACAGGACTCCCTCCCTCCTGCTCTTCACAGCAGGGGAGCAAAATTGGAAAGGGTCCGTGGTCCCAGACCCCTCCAAAACCAAGTCCCTCTCCCTTCCGTGACCCTAAGTACTTCCTGCAAGGCCGTGCCTCTCACAGGCTCCACCACCTCCCAAAGGCAGCTCTTAGTCCCTTTAGAGCTGCTGAGCTAAAGGAAGTGAACAGCAGCTATTTTGTCACCTAGGGGAAGATGCTTCCAGCCAAAGACACAGGAAGTGTGAAGAAGCTTGAGTCCTGAGAACAGCTGCCTAGATGGTTCCCATGTGCTTTCTGACTGTTTCTGCTTCTTTTGACACTTCCAGTTCATGGTCTGTGGTTTGGAGTCATTGTCCTTGTAAGAATTGATTTCGTATTGCAGATGTGGCTTTGTGTTACAAGCTTTAAAAATAGTTTATCATTTGTTTTGATTTTGTTTCTAGTACCTATTACTATGTGGACTCTTTTTTTCCTTTCCAATACTGGATACTGAAACCAGAGTCTGTACTCCCTTTTCAATTTTTGATAGTTAAATCTAAGATTCACCTGCTTGGTTACTGACCTAGAAAACCTGCCTTGTGAATATTATGACATTTTTGTTTATTTGGTTTTATCAAGACGGGATCTCAATACGTCAGCCGGGCAAGACTTGAACTCATGGCGTTCTTGCCTCTCTCAAGAGTGCTGGGATTACAGATGTATGCCACCGTGCCTGAACCGTTAATCTTTTTTAAAATTCATTCATATTTTATTCTAATTATTTTATGGTTTATTTTTAACTTTGGAATTTTTTTATCCATCTGTTGCTTCCTACGCTTTAAACAGTGAGGCATCTGGTCAGTGAGAATCCAGATTTATATCTTTATGAAGACTGTGAAACAGCCCACCTTCATACTAATTTGAACCATTTGGCTCAATCCTACCAGCATCCAGCAGAGCTGTGCGGAAACAGGCTGCTGCTTGCAGAATCTACCGAATCCACCCACAAGGGGCGCCAGAGGAGGGTGAGCGGCTGAAGGGTTCCTGGGCACTGAATGATGGAGTTACTTTGAGATGGCTGAAGGAGACTGTTAACCCTCCCACCATTTTATCAACCCCCACACCGAGCAGCCCAAAGAAATACATTGTAAACATCCAAGTCCAAAGAAATACATTGTAAACATCCAAGTCCAAAGAAATACATTGTAAACATCCAAGTCCAAAGAAATACATTGTAAACATCGAACAGAGTGCTTAATCTCCTCTGCGGCTCACTCCAAAGTCCTTGCATCCTTTTCCTTCTCCCACTCATACAGTTGTCTCCAGAGCCTTTAGATCCTACAGAAAAATTCTAGTACTTCTCATACCGGGTTGGAAGGAGAGCTCAACAAGGTCTACGACAGCTCCTTTCATTGATGAGCTTGGTACACAGTTCACCTGCCCACCAACCTTCTCCCTTTGTTTAACCAAAGGTGCCCATCCAAATGGAATTCCCAGATCCTCTACTGCTTCCTCCTCCCCAATGCCACCTTACCAGAAAAAAAAATCTAAACCCAGAGCAGAATCTGGTTGCCTTTTTATTTATTTTTTTCTTATCAATCCATCACAGGCTAGAGCTATCTGGAAAGAGGAAACTTAACTGAAAATCATACATCCATCAGCCTGTAGGCAAGTCTGCAGGGTATTGTCTTGGCTAAAGTGAGAGGATCCAGCCCACTGGGGAGAGGACAACCCTGAGCAGGTGGCACTTGGCTTGTATAAGAAAGCAGGCTGAGCAAGCCATAGGGACAAGCCAGTAAGCAGTGCCAGTTCCTCCACAGAATCTGCTTCAGTTCCCACCTCCAGGTTCCTGCTGAAGGTTCTTAAACCCTTTTGTCCTCAAGTTGGTTTTGGTCATGGTGTTTTTGTCACATTATCAATAGAAAGCAAACTAAGACATTCGTGTTGTTGGGGACTGGTCCCACTGGGCTGGGAATCCTGCACGCTCTCTGACGCCACCAAACTACTTGAGAGGTGGCTGATGCCATGGTCATTCTTTGAGTGGCTCCATCACAACACAAGGTCACAGGGCAGGGGCATCTCTCTTGCTGGCACTGATGGAGTGCTGATCCAGGGGAGGGTTCTACTTGTTTCCTAGAGGTCCCCAAGGACACACTTAGAGCTGGAGATCCTTGGCACAGAGAGGCCGTCCTGTGGCCTGAAGCTGTGCAGAAGGTGGTGTGTTCCCCATCTCCACCCCTCTGCTCTCTGTCACGTGTTTATACCTCACTTTTCTTTCCTCGGACCCATGTCACTCAATGCCATCTTAGCAGTGGAGCCTCCTGCAGTTCCCTCATCTGAGACTTCAACCCTCCCATCTGTTCCCCCTTCTTGCCCCTCCTCCTTTAGCCCTCAGCATCACCTACCTCATTAAGCTATCCTGTATTCTGTCTTCTGCCACTAGACTCTGAGGTCCACTAGGGCAGGGGCCCTGATCTGTTTGGTTTAGAGCCAAATCTTCCACGTCTGGAATGGGAGTGCACACAGTAGCTACTGAGAATATCTTCTTAGCACCATCTCACAGCTACAGAAACTGAAGTTTGCAGGGGAAACACTTGGCTTTAGCAGCAGCCCCGGGTTCCAAGTCCAGATATTCTGTGCGCTTAGCAGTAGATTGCACTGTGGCCACACATGGCTGGTTGCCGCTCTGGGTGGTGTAGAATGCTCCACTGAACCTATAGGGAAATAAACAAGTGACGATCTGAAGCCTCCTGTGATAGTTCTGTAAGTGAATTAGCACAGATCTGTATGTGCTTCTATGGAATGACCTCAAAGATATTAGTGAGTGAAAAAGCAAGGTGCCCCAGCGTGCATTGGAAGTATTTTCAAAAGAAATAAATAAATAGAACGGCCATATGCTCCAAGGCTGGCTGTGCAGAAAAATAGTCTGGGGGACTCTGGAGGAGCTAGGAGTCTCTACCTGGAGCAGTTGCCATCCGTTTTACATTGTTGGAATGTAAAATCCTGTACATGATCTCCTCTTTTCAACAATATAAATCTTTCAGAAAATTTAAAACAAAACCTCAGGACTCATATCAAGAAAATAACAGTCCCCTTCTCTACCATGCACCCAATGCCGGAGTTCTTCTATTTCTAAAGGCAGTGGAATCAACCCTCACGTCTGCCCCTTCTGTTTGCTATTCTCTTTCTAAGCCAGGTTCTGAGCTAGACATCCAGGCTGCCGAATGATGGACATCACCGGAGGACCTTGGTTACTTCTGGTTCTGGGGCCGGGGTGTAGCTGTGTGGAGGAGCACTTGCCTAGTGTTCACGATGCTGTGAGTGTGACTGAAGGACACTGGCCTCCTACTCCTTCTCCTCCCTACAGAGTAGGGTCTGATTAAGCAGGTCCGGGGCAGCTTCCAAGATTCTGCTTTTCCAATACACTCTCGTGTGCCGCTGCTGATGCTGGTTTATGGACCATCCTCTGAGTGGCCTGATTATAACGAAGATGCTGATGCAGCTATTTCTCCATTTCTCTGGTTTTGATCTTACTTCCCACTGTAGAAAAAGAAATTTTATTTCTCCTCTACCATTATCCCCCTCTCCCACATACACAAATCCTATCCTTATCCTTCCAATACAGCGATATACTTTTTTGGTTCAATTTTGGTATTTACATTATTATACCTTTATAGATAATAGTGACACCTTAGCCCATACTATTCTGTGATTACATTTCCTTTCTTGTTCAACTCTTATTTTACTTTTATTTTCCTAGATTTAATTATGGACCCCCCTTACTTTTATTAAAGCATTTACAAAACTTCCAGGTTAAACTGAAACTCTCTTCTCGGTAGACTCACATACAACACAAACTCTATATAGAAACAGAGTATGTGGTATCCAACTGTTGTCCCAGTTCTTGGGAGATGGAGGTAGGCAGAATTCTATCAATTTGAGGTTAGCCTGGTCTCCATAATGACCTCCAGCCACCCAAGACCACATAGCAAGACCTTGTACAAAAAGACCCTACCTATTGGAGCCCTGTCGTTAGGGTCCGATATGGACTAGTTACTCCGTATATCTCCACAGACATGGCAGGAGCAGATAGGAAGGTTCCAAGTCTCCATTCTGAGTTAAGTCCCCCTTACTGCTGCTTGTACCCTAGACTACCTCCTCCTTTCTGTAAACCTCTGTCCCGGATGCTTGCAATGCCCCTGACTGTGTAGCTGGGACTGATATTTTTAAAGTCTCCTTTGCAGCTAGTTGATAGAAACATTTGAAAGTACAGAGACCCCCTACATATTCTCCATTTCCCTTCTTTCTTAAGGACTAAAACAGAAACAAGGTACGCTCAAGCAAGAGGATCACCAGCCTCTGCACAACCACATGGAAAACAAAATCTCTTCAGTGAAACAGCCCGAACCAGATCTGGTTTGGGGGTGTAACTTTTTGTCTATGTGGGATAATTCACAAGCTCCTTCTAGGAAGACACTGGCATTCTCGCCAAGATGCTTAAGCCACATTCTGATAAATTTTAAGTAAGGTCCCTTCCAGGAAGCTGGCTTCCCATCTATATAGCTGTCAGTCAGCCATCAGTCAGGCTTTTAGCGATCTGGAATTGAACTTTCTTTTTTTATTGTGTTTTGTTGAACAAGGAATATCTAAGCACTCTTATATAAAAGGGAAAGGACTATGGTGATCACGGTGATGCACACTTAAGAGACTGAGGTAGGAGAATCACAAGTTGGAGGCTAGCCCGGGCTATATAAGAGCCAGAGTCACACACACACACACACACACACACACACAGAGAGAGAGAGAGAGAGAGACAGAGAGAGACAGAGAGAGACAGAGACAGAGACAGAGACAGGGACAGAGACAGAGACACAGAGAGAGACGGAGAGAGAGACAGAGAGAGACAGAGACAGAGAGAGAGACAGAGAGACAGAGACAGGGACAGGGACAGAGACACA
Source organism: Myodes glareolus (assembly GCF_982192425.1). Taxonomy (NCBI): domain Eukaryota; kingdom Metazoa; phylum Chordata; class Mammalia; order Rodentia; family Cricetidae; genus Myodes; species Myodes glareolus. The sequence goes on along the minus strand of NC_142032.1, from coordinate 78,078,059 downwards.
GAGAGAGACGGAGAGAGGCAGCAGAGAGGGCAGAAAGAGCTGGTTGCAACAGTATTTGCCTCTCTCCCAGTTATGAGCAAGCTAGATTCTGTCCCACAGGCTCACTTGGGTTTTAGTGAGCATTTCTGAAAAAAATGTCAGCTTAAGTGCACCAAACAGAAAGGTGTTTTGTCTGAGCCTCCCAGGTCCCTGGAGGAGGCAGGGGAATGGGATTTGTATTGGGTCAGTTGTATGTTTACAGCAACCTAAGCATTTACCATACTTTGGCTAATGTAATGTTATCAGTAATCCCACAAGTAGGGATTGGAGAAAGCTTCAGTGGCTTTTTTCCTGCCAAGTATCCATGGGGGCAGGGTGGAGAATCTAAATTTGGATTACAATGAGGGAGGGGTCTTACATGGATCACAAATAGCAGGGTGGCTGTAAATAAACAGTCTCTCTCTCAGTCTTCTGCACATGAGAGTCAAAGGGAATGTGCGGGGTGTGAGTTAGTTCTGGAGAGGACTCCTCCCCCAGCAACAAGGTCCAACATGTAGCTTGTGCCCCAAAAGCTTCTGTTCAAACTGGGATTGAGCCTGACATCTGCTGGGTTCTAAGAGGGCACAGGGCAGAGGCCAGCATAGGGCTGAATGGGCAGAGGAAGTAAATTAGAGTTTTGCCGTTGTGACAGAATGCCTGAAATAACGTGAGGGAGCAAAAATTGAAAAACACTGTTCTGGGGCTGGAGAAATGGCCCCACAGTTAAGAGTCTATGGCGCACTTCTACAGCTGGATTTTCATCTCTGAGCTGGGGGGGGGGGTGTTAGAAGTCAGGGCCTTGAATCAGGAGAATTTCCATGAGTTCCACACCAGTCTGGGTTCTCAAGTGAGCCCCGTCTCAAAACATTAATTAACTAAAAGTTACTCATGAGGCTGAAAAGATGTTCAGCAGTTAAGAGCCCTTTTTGCTCTTGCAGAGGACCTGAGCTTAGTTTCCAGTGCTCATGTCAGGTGGCTCTTCACTGCTTGTAATAGATCAGACACCCACACGTAAATAATTTTTCAATTAAAAAATAAAATAATAAAAAGCATTCTTTAAATTTATATATTATTATTATGTGTATGTATGTGTGAGTGTGTGTGTGTGTGTGTGCATGAGTGTATGTGTGTGAGTGTGTGTGTGTGTGTGTATGTGTGTGTGTGTGTGTGAATATGTATGCCATGGCACGCATGTAGAGGTCAGGGGACAACTTTGTGGAGTCACTGTTGTGTTGCTTCTAGGGGTTGAATGAAGGCTGTCAGGCTGGACTGTCCCTATAACCAGCCTTTACCAGCTGAGTCAACTCATTAGCTGGGGAAGAAAGGTTCACTACGGCTCATGGTTTTAAAGGTTTCATCCCGTGGTCAGTTGGTTCCCTTGTTTCTGGGTTGTGTGAGGCAGAGCATCATGGCAGAAGGCATGGTAGAGCATAACTATACACCTCGTGGAGGGCAGGAAACACGCAGGGAATCAGGAAGAGGCCTTAGACGAGGACTTTCCAAAACATCCCCCAGTGACCTACTTCCTGCAACCAAGGCCCACGTCCCACTCCTGCCACCTCCAACAATGCCACTGTGTTATGAATCCACCGATGAAGACAGAGCCGTTCTGATTCAGTCACTTCCCATAAGCCCTACCCCAGGACACTGCTGCCCTGGGAACCAGGCCTTCAACACACGAGCTTTTAGGGGAATAGCTGATATTCTAAATGAGGCCGGCCACCACCACTCTTCAAGCCCAGGTCATGGAGGCCACAGCATCTGGCTCAGGCCCCAGCACACAGTCCGTTTAGATGGCCAGAGCCCTTTCAACCAGCAGGAGTGGACTCTGAGCCATTAGGATAGGCAGGACCATGGGAAGCAGGCAGAGCACTTGGCACCCCATCTTCCCACCCTCACCCCATTTTGAGATCTCTCATCTTCAGAGGTTGTTGTGTTTTGGAAACATCAACATTTTTATTTATTTATTTGTTTTGCTTTTATTTTATTTTGGTTTTTTCGAGACAGGGTTTCTCCATAGCTCTGGAACTCACTCTGTAGACCAAGCTGGCCTCGAACTCACAGAGATCCTCCTGCCTCTGCCTCCCGAATGCTGGGATTAAAGGCATACACCACCATCACTCTGCCCATCAACAATTTTTTTTTAAAAGAACAGTATTATAAAGATCGCCACATATCTGAAAGGCTTACAGTTGTCTAATTAGCAAGTATGCATACATACACACACACAGTGCATTGGTGGCTCTGTTGAGATAATTACAGAAATCATGAAGGGCATCTACTCAGGGACAGGATGTGGCTGGGAGTGGAATGTGCTCATAGTGATGGCTGCTGAATGTACCGACTCTCAGTCCTGCCAGGATGGTTGTCTGTCTTTGTACAAGGGTAACTGCCCACAGAAAGAACATTGGAAGCCTATGCTTATAGCTCTTCAGGAATATGGCTCAGAGTAGCTTCCCTGCACTCCAGAAGGTAAACCGGAGCTAACCCTGAGTGGTGAGTAGACCACTCCCCTTAGGAGTCCCGAGACTCCAAGGTCAAGGGCTGTAGGCAAGGCCATAGCCCCCAAAGCTGGAGGAGTCGCACTGCTCTGTCTGATCCATAGTCCAAAGACTAGCATGGCTACCATGCATTTGGGAGAATGACAAATGGCTGAGATGCAGGGCTCAGCCTTTCCATAGAGTTTGGGGTAGTTTGGAATGCCATGGTAACCACAATCCTGTCTCCGCAGACTGGAGGCAGAAGGCAACAGTATGCAAGAGAGGGAAGGGGAAGGCTTAGGCTCTTGTGTCTAAATCTGAGCCCACACCCTGCCCCTAACCCAAGATCCAGGCTCAACCACCCAAACAAGAGACAGACAGAGCTTCACAGCCACTAAGAATTAAAACCTATCGATTTTCCCCATTAGCTAAAGAATGCCATCAGAGTGCATTAAAACCAGGCAAAGCACAGCTTCGTGAATAATTAACATCTGCAAATGACAACCCCCTGGGACCTGGGAAGGGGGAAGGGACATCCAGAGGCCAATCTGACCCCTCTGACTCCCACCTTGGGGACTGTAGCATAGGCTACTTCTCCTCTTCCACCCTGTCTCTTGTCCCTTCTCATTCCAAGCCCTCCTTTTGGAGGGATAACCTGCCAATTCTGCATATCCAGAGACCCAAGGTTGACCCTTGAACAGGGAAGGAAAGACCCGAGTGTCACAACCATAAGGGAGATGCCACTCCTTTCTGAATGCATTCTCCTTGCTAGCAGTGCAGCCGGCTTCTAGCTGTGTCTTCTCAGTCTGTGGTTCTAGATAGAGACAGAAATCTAAAACCACATAGCAGTCTGCAACAGAGCTTTTGTGAGGACCCAGGGCCCCACAGATCATCTTCCCACCTCAATCTCCAATGAACAGAAAGAAGCACCCCGTTTGCACAGGCCAATTCAGAGGAGGTGCCCCATCAAGTGTAGAAGGAAGCAGGCCCTCAGTGTAGACAACCCAGAGACATCCCAGAGGCAGGCGGGCATCTCAACACATAGGGAAGTCTATGTAGGAGAATCGTGAGTTCAAGGTCAGCCTGGGCTACACAGGGAGGTGTGAGAAAGAACAGAGAAAAGAGAGGGAAGAGAAGGAGGGGGATTGATTAAGATAAACCATCCTTCAAACTAATCTACAAGAGAAAGCCTTCCTTTGGGGTGAACCATTTAGGAAAAGCCAGGTTCCATGCGAACACGCAAGCTGTGGACGGAGCTGGATCCCAGTGTCAAGCTGCTATCTGCTAGCATGTCTTTGGCCACTGCTCAGGAGCCAGCCCCCACTCTTTCTTTGCCAAAGAGGTCCAGGCCTGTCCCAACTCAGTTCCAGGCTTCCAACTCTCCTACTTCCAAACTCCCCAGGTCCCCAGTTTCAAGCCAAGGCCCCACCTATCTTCCCCACCCAGCCTCCCTCTTCATCACCTACGCTGAGTAGGGTGGCTTGGAACACTTCCTACACCTCTGACCGCGTTTATCTCTTCCTGTTTTGAAAGGCTCTGTAACACCCCATCATACTTGCTGTTTGCTAGTCCTGTCCCACCTCTTCAGCCCCTGAGAAGCTCTGCTCCATCCAAAAAGCCTTCTTCAAGACCTTCCCTGCCTCTCACTCTCCTCCCCAAGTGCCAGCTAGTTCCCATGTTTGAGCAGGAAGGTTCTCTCTCCAGATCCTCCAGCTAGTACCTCCCTCTCCTGCAGGTTGCTACTCTGATGTCCCCTTGTTGGGAGTTGGTTCTCAAAGCAGTCTTTCTAACTACCTGCCGGCCCATCAGCCCCATCTCACACCTGGTTAGTCCCCTGCCCGTTCCACAATCTGAATTTCTTTATCCTGTGTTTCTTCTGATCCCAGGGCCACTGATAATGGTTGTATGCGTTGTCAATTTCTGCACAGGTGTGTAGGCGGGGGGAGGGGGCTGAAGACCAGTCCAGGATCCCCACTGAAGGCAGGTGCTCTGGGATTGCCAGGAGGGAGTGCCCTTTCCGATTCATTGGCACAGTATAGACCAGCCGTGGCCCCTTCAGCCTCCTGCGGGGTACAAGCCCACCAAAGGAGGAGGAGCCTCTGACTCTTCGTGACTGTGCGCTCAGAGTCCTGCCCAGTGCCTGATAGATACATAATGATGATTAAGAAACGGGTAAACGGTCCATTCTGGTATCCCCAAGCTGAGCGTGCTCCTAAGCAGTGTCTGCCTCCTCTCTGGCTCCCATTCGGAGTGGCCATGCAATTGGACCCAGAGTCATCAGCGATGGTGACTTCTGGGAATGTGTAGGACTCGGTTAGTTGACTGTGGAGGTGTGAACTGGGGGGGGCCCTGGGGATGCTCCCTGGAGCCCAGAGCTCTGAGTCCTACCCAGATCCTTCCTACCTGCGTACGGAGGGTCCAGGTGGCACAGGAAATCTGACCGAGCCCCAGGGACTGCGCAGTGTTCCGGAGAGTCTGCTGCCGCACCAGGCTCCCAGCAGAGGCGTGGTCCTTGCTTGCCTCACTGTGGCCAGCCGCAGCCTCCCAGCTCTGGCAGAGAAGGAGTTAACTTCCAGGCTTCTCAGCGTGAATGTGGAGCTATTAATACCCACAGCCCAGCCATCTAGAGCCACCACAGAGCTGAGCCCCAGAGCTGAGCGGAGGGAGCAGGGAGCAGAGCAGCCTCCACTCTGGCCAAGCAGCACCTGACTTCAAGGGTCAGAACTTTTCCTGGGGACAGTGTAGTCACTGTGCCAGCCTCACCTGACCCTCACCAGCCCTCCAGCTTTAAGTGTCAGCTGGCTTTCCTGGAGGCCACTGTACCATTCACTCCAGCAGAGGAGAACAAACTTTGTCAGCCACCTCCGTGTCTGCTGGTCAACTTGGAGCAACAGACAACTGCACAGACCCACAGACAGAAGACCAAGGCAGCTGTGGGCCTGTCCTCAGAGTCTTACTGTTAGCAGACATCAGCAGAGCGGACAACTGAGGTGCTGAGGACTCCTCCAGAGGCAGCGATAGACCCTCTGGCCCCTACCAGTCAGCTCTTGAGTCCAGGCAGCTGCTAGACGTTGTTCAAGTGTGGCTCCCGCGGCTGGACCCCCTGTGCCTCAGAACAGGATCCCCAAGAGAGCCACAGGCTCTTCCACCTACCGAGGCAACGGGTAACCTGAGTGAGAAGGCACAGGGGGCAGGCAGGCAGGCACGGGGTCCTGAGGCTGACAGGTTGCTGACCCTGGAGCGCACTGGCTCAGAGACCCATGCCCTGGCTGGGGAAGATGCTGTGGAGACCACCAGCAGCCACCCCGGGCCTGTCCTGCGGTTGCCTCCTGCCTGGCCCCTGGGCTGTGGAGCTGATGATGTCCCAGCTTTTTGCTTGGTTTGCTTCCACAGAAAGGAGGAGGAACTGGAAGAGGTGCCACTGCAGAGGTCAGTCCTGGGGTGGGCAGCGGGCTGGCAGGACCATGGTGCAGCTCTCCTCTGGGCTTACAGGCTGGCAATGATGCTTATGGGACCCATCTGCCCACTCTGACCGCCCCCTCCACCATCCCGCCAAGCTCACTGGCTGTCACCACAACCTTCTCTTCACTGCTTCTACCCTGGTCCTAGATCGACTTGCCTGTTCCTTCATTCCCACTGTGGTCATTTCTTGTCCCTACTTAGAGACCTCCATGGTTCTCCAGCTAGCTCCTACAACAGAAAGTCAACTCTCAGAGTTCAAAACCTGTGTGATTGGGGTTGACACCCCATCTCACTCTGTTCCCCTATGTTACCAGGGATACCCTGGCTCCCCTCCACCTAGGCCCAGCTGAAATGCCTCTTCTCCCAAGGAGGCCTTCCAGAAGCCGCAGGTCCACTCAATCCAAGAGCCCCTCGTGTTCCTGGCGTTGCCCTGGCACTTAACAGGTGCCCGGTCTTGGTTGGATTAATAAGTGAAAATGTGTATGTGTGCATGTGCTCAGGTGTGAGCACTCACACACGTGTAAAACGGAGGGAGAGAGGGAGAGAGAAGACGAAGGTTTCTGCGGCTGTGATTGTGTTTGTGGGCGTGTGTGTGTGATTGTATGCACAGGTTTGTGGGAGCAGGGGTGAGTGCTGAGCACTTTTGTGATGAGAGTACATGCTGCCAGGTGGAGTCCAGACCCTCATGCTGGTGTGCCTTTCCCATCTCTCCCCACTCTGACCCTCAGGGAAACCCTAGCTCCAGTCAAGTACATTACCCAGCCAAGTACATGGCCCAGGCTCTGGGTGAATGGACAAGCTGGCCGGGTCACCTCTGCTCCAGCCCAGTCTGCCTGAGTCAGTGCTACCGTGGGAAAGGCAGACACAGGGCCACGCTGGGGTCTCTTCTGCACCCAGTGAAGAATAGGAGGAGAAAATATGGGCTCTCTCATCCTAGACCAGGTGCCCCTTGTGACTATGTTGGACCCCACATTTATGATTTCTCTGCTGGGGCCCTCTGTGTTCTCACCTGTGTAATGGGAAGAGGCTTCCTGCCTGGTTGCTAAGTGACCGGCTTCAGGTGGGGCCTGGAATGCTGGCACAGCCCTGGTGGTGTCTACAGCAGATGGGTTTGGCGTAGATTGAGGGCACATTGGTGGGAGCGGGTACACTGTGCTCATGAAGTCAGGCTACAAGATAGACTACCTCTGTTCACAGCATACTCTAAGTCTATCCAGATGTACAGATGCCTCCCAGGGAATGGAAGGCATCCAAGAAAAGGTGTCGGTGAGCTGTTGGGATGGCAAGGGTAAAGGTTGGCAGTTTGGAAAAGTCACTGTCCGGGGATGGGGTGAGGGTGGCAAAGACAGTAGTATCAGATCACATAGGCCCAGACTTCCGAGTCACATACTTTGATCTATAAGCACCAGAGCATTCATGGGAGGGTTGGAAGCCAGACAGGTTAGGAACTTCAGCGAAGTTAGGTGGGAGACGTTTTTAACTTCACAGAACTCCACAGGCTCCGTGGAGCCATTGTTTTCCTAGGGAGCTTGGAGTGCTAGGTGAATGACTGAGCAAACAAACAAAATGACAGGGGGAGACAGAGCCAGGATATCATCTGCTATTACAGACCCTCTATCTCTCTTTCTCCCGGTGGGGAAGGAACCCAGGGTCTTGCCCATGCTAGGCTAATTCTCAGCCCTGGGCTGACTATCACCAACATACACACTGCCAAGCTCTGCCTTGATGGCCCTGGGCTTCAGGTCTTGGAGCAATGCATGCATATCAATCAATCCTGAGTGATGAGTGACTCAGGAAGCCCTAGAAGAGACTAACGCACTAGGACTAGAATCTTCTGCCCTCTTCTTCCTCAGCTTCCCCACCCCCACCTCAGCTTAGGGGATTCCCACGTCGAAGAGGCCCCTCCGTCTCCTGCTCTGGGATAGAATGGCTTATGTTTCTAGGCGCTGATATTCTTTCTAACTGACATTCTGGCTCTTTAAGGCCGAAGGGAGGGACACTGCCAGGCTGGGCAGAGATGGTGACCACAGGTGCCAGGTGGTGAGGCTAAAAATACTGAGTGATGTGGACAGCCGGGCTGCGGGAGCCAGGCAGAGCTGGCTGGGAGGGGCAGCAAGACTGGGGGAGGTCACCTTGGACTCGGAGAGTGTGTGGTGCACTGGATGCCCTCACCACCTCTCCTAGCCTCTCTCTGGGGCCAGGGTTTCTCTAGAACACTTAACCACCATCTTTAAAAGCCATGGGCCAGTCTGAGTCCACCACAGTCCTCTTTCCTATGACTCTGAGATCTTTTGGGGCCTCTTCTTAGGCAAACTGGGGACAGAGAGGCTGTAAGGGGTATAGGCAACCTGCTCTTTCATTAGTAAGTTGAGCAAACTTCCTGAAGCCTCCAGGGACTGGATGTTGAAGCCACAGAGATGGGAAGAATGCAGACACTGCCCTGATGGGTCTCACTGCCTTGTAGGCACAAACGGCCATCATGTGGACAGGAACCTCTGTGAGCTATAACGAGAGTGTGAACATCATGCCGATGGATTCTCCTGTAGGTTCATGCACATGTGCCACTTGCCAACGACGGTGTCACCAGCCACCTGCTCATGCTGTGCCGCTGTGTTAATTAGGTGAGGCAGCTGCTGTGCCCATGAGCCTGGAACTTAGGACTACATTCTTCACAGCTGATGTCCTCGAAATGGAGTCTGGTGAGAAGGGCTCTGCCCCGCGCCGCCTTTCGCTGACCCTGGCTCCTTTCATCTTGACATTGGCATCGCTCAGAACCTCAGAATCCATTGCTAGACTCTGCAGTCCACTGGTAGGGAGTGAAGGGAGAGGGGGAGGAGTCAAGTGGGGTGCATGCCTGCAATGCCTGCCTCCGGGAGGCTGAGGCAGGAGGATTGTGAGTTCAAGGCCACCCTAGGTTATCTATAGTCTTGCTTAAAACAAATGCATTAAATTTAAAATATCACCCAAGATTTTTGAGAGTCAGGTGGAGGCAGTCTCTTTTACTTGCATCTACACGCGTTGCCTATAACAGTTCGTCGCAAAGGGTGCTGGGAAAGGCGGTGCAGTGCAACAACCTTACTGGGGCTTTATGAATGTGGGATCGTTTGATATATGAAGACAGATTACCTCATAATAGGTGCAAATTATGCTTATTCATTCACTCAGCAAAGTGGATGGCATCCTGCACGGGAGAAAGCTAGGGACCACATGAGAAACACCAGCTCTGTGGTCCTGGAGCTCAGGGTTAATGAGGGTCCGATGACACACGAGTAAACCCATAATGTGATCGTCAGGTTCAGACCCGCTGGGGAGGAAATGAACAGGAACACACAGGAAACACACACTTCGTGCAAGGTGACTTGGAAAGCTGGTACCCCAAACCTGGCAAAGGGAGGGGACTGACCATTCATGCAGACGGAATAGAGGCCGCAGGCATACAGTGATGGCTCACTCTTGAGAAGCCAACGTGGACAAGCCGGAGAAGAATGGTGAGACAGTGACATGCGTGAGTCGGGAACAGGTCAGATCCACTTGGCCTTGCTAGCTCTGCTAAGGAGCTGGGTTTTCTACTAGATGAGAAGGGAATCCTTTAGAAGCTTTTAAGTGGGTAAACAATAAAATCTACTTGTCATTTTAAAAGATCCCTGAGGCTGCTCTCGGCAAATCAATGGCTGCTGGGCCAGCATGGATACAGGACACCAGTACCGAGATCATGGAGGGATGTGCGGGAGGTAGGCAGGCCAGGATCAAGGGAAGAAGATGACTGCTAGCACATTTAGAATATGGTTGGTTTCAAGAATTCATACAGGAGTTCAATCCCAAAAGGCTTGTGTCGATGATATCAAGATAGAAAATTCACTTCAGTGTGGTGTTAGAGATGAGGTAGTGATGACAACGGATTAGGTCATTAGGGTGGACGCTCCCGTGACTGACTCACGGTGGCTTCATAAGTACAGGGAGTGGGGCTACATGAGCCCGTCCAGGTGTCTGTGTACTCCAGCCAAGCTGTAATGTGCCTGTCAACAGCTTCCTGTCCCCATCAGAGCCTGTACAACGCTACTTGGACTTACGGGCTGCAACCCTATGCACAAACTTCTTTAAAGATTAATTTTTTTTATTTGTATGTTTACGTCTGTGTCAGTGTGTGCTGTGCATGTGTGAGTGCCCGTGGAGCCTAGCTGGAGTTAGAGAACTCTAGACAGCTGTGAGCCACAGGACATGGATGCTGGGAAAAGAACCTGGGTCCTCTGCAAGAGCAACAAGTATTCTTAACCACTGGGCCATTTCTCCAGTTCCATCCTTGTTTATTTTTTTAAGAATTTCAGGGTAGGCCAGTATGAAGTACGGCTGAAATTAATTCTATTCGAGCGAGGAGGTCTGAGAGCAATGTGGAAGTGTCGATTCTCTCTTTCCAACAGGTGGGCTCCAGGGATCAAACTCAGGTCATCAGGTTTGGCCACAAGTTCCTTTACCCACAGAGCCATCTCACTGGCCTCTGACAAACTGGCCTGTAAGTCCTTTCTTCATTTTTTTTTTTTTAGGATAAGTTTATTTAGAACATTGCAAAGAGTGTAGTGAGTAGTACAGGACAGACTTGCCTGCAAATCTTTTTAAATCTTGGAACTCACATGTACCCCAAAGGCCCATTTGTTAAAGGCTTGGTTCACTTGGTCCCCAGCATGATACTACTGGGAAGTTGTGGAGTCTTTAAGATGGTGTGAGAAAGTCGGATCTTTGGGGGACATGCTCTTACGGGGGATATTGGACCCCAGTGTTCTCTCTTTTCCCTCCTCTCCTCCCTCCCCTCCCCTCTCTTTTCCTCTTTCTGTCTCCCTCTCTCTCCCTCTTCTCCTTTTCCCTGTACCATCCCTCAGTAGCTCTGCTTCAGCATGATACTTCCTACCATGATGCTCTACAGACCCGGAAACAATGGTACAAAATATCCATGAGCGGACACCTGTGAGGCCGCCAGTCAAAACAAATCTTTCCTATTATAAATTGATAAATTGATCTCAGGTATTTCACCAAGTCAAGGGCAAGCTAACTATCCTCCTTCTCAGAGGGAAGATCTCGGTGGTGGTATTCTTTTCGTTTTTGTGGTTTTTGTACTGCTAGGATGGAAACCCGGGTCCCACGTGAGCTAGGTCTCTTCCACTGACACTCATCTCCAGCCGGTGTAGTGAAATTCTTAAGTCTCTCAGTGAGCCTGGTCCCTGTTTCATAAGCTCCAATCTCGATCAACTCAGTCACTCTTGATTCCCTTCTCCCTCAAAGAGGAAGAAGCGGCAGAATCTGTGCCTGTGTCTCCTAAACAGGTTAGAAGGTGTTGTTCCCAGCATTTCCTCACTATAATGAAATAATTGAAGTTGTCCACTCTGTATGGAAACACAGTCCGGGCATGGGAGACGACGCCTGTAATCTGCACTCAGGAGGCTGAGACCAGAGAGTCGTGAGTCCAGGCTCAGTCCAGGCTTGGTAGTAAGACACTAAAAAAGTTCCCACCCATAGCAGCCTTTAACTGCTTCCACAAAGACTAAACATCAGCTTAGTTTCCTATGCTCTCCAAAGTCTGTCACCTCACAGTTTTATTCATCAGAATCAACCGCTGAGCTAAAATTAAAGTGTTGATGGAATGCCCTAGAAGAGCTTTCTACAAGCTAGAAGGGGCAAGCCCCTTGACTTCTCCAGCTTCTAGAGGGCACCTGCCTCCCTTGCTCCATTTCCCCTGTCAACGGATCGCCATGTCTGTTCTCCTGAACCACAGCACAGAGAGCATGGAAACAATATTCAGAGACAAAAACTTCCAAACAGGGCTGGAGAGATGGCTCAGTGGTTAAGAGCATTGCCTGCTCTTCCAAAGGTCCCGAGTTCAATTCCCAGCAACCACATGGTGGCTCACAACCATCTGTAATGAGGTCTGGTGCCCTCTTCTGGCCTGCAGGCAGACATGCAGGCAGACATGCAGGCAGAGTACTGAGAATACTGTATGCATAATAAATAAATAAATAAATATCTTTAAAAAAAAAAAAAACTTCCAAACAAGCCATGGGCTCTGCGTGCAGAGACTGAAAACATACATTTGTAACTATGAAAGAGATTCAGGGAGGGAAGAAAGGAGGGAGAAGGAAGGATAGTGGAAAAATATATAGCTCAATAAAAACAATTTTAGAAAACGTTTTTTAAAAAAGAAACTGGGGATCGTCTCCAGAAATAACAGAAACAGTCGGGCGGTGGTGGCGCACGCCTTTAATCCCAGCACTCAGGAGGCAGAGACTGGCGGATCTTTGTGAGTTCAAGGCCAGCATGATCTACAAGAGCTAGTTCCAGAACAGGCTGCAAAGGCTACAGAAAAACCAAAAAAAAAAAAAAATCAAACAAACAAACAAACAGAAATAACAGAAACAAAAGGTTGATCTGGAGTCTAGGAAGACCCCTCATCATGTCAAAATGACAATATATAAATGTATCTCATAAATAAAACTTTAATTTTTCTTGATACATCTCAATATGTAGCTCAGGCTGTCCCAGAACCTGTCATCCCCATGCCCCAGTCTCCTCAACGCTAGCCTTTCAGGCCTGTGCCACCAAGCCCTGCTGTATTTCTGTAAGCAGAGGTAACAGTGGGAACAAAAGAGACTAGGAGGCAGATAGGGAGAGCCCCCAAGGATGGGAGGATAGACCAGAGGATGGGTGAGGGTGATGAGCAGAGGCAGGGAGTGTTCAAACCAGCTCCCTGGCTTCTCACCTGTGGTTACTCCTGAGAACAAGGCTAAAGCCATGGGGAGAGCTAGTGGGGGTTCTGGCTTTAAATTTTGTTTTTTACTTTTATTTATTTGTTGTGTGTGTGTGTGTGTGTGTGTGTGTGTGTGTGTGTAGACCAGAAGAGGGTGTTTGAATTCTGGGAGCCTGACTTACAAGCATTTGCGAGCTGTCTGATGCGGGTGCTGGGATCTGAACTCTAGTCCCTCTGGTAGAGAAGTAAGTGCTCTTAACCCCTAAGCCAACACTCTAGCCCTGGATTTCTTTTTTTAAAAAAGATTTATCTTACTTCAAACTCTGGGTACATGTGTGTGTGTGCATGTATGTGTGTGTATGTGTGTGCATGTGTGTATGGGGTGTGCACATGAATGCCAGAGCTCGAGGAGGCCAGATAGAGGTGAATTTACCGCTTACCATTCCATGTGGGCGCTAGGAACCAAGCTCAGGTCCTCTGAAATAGTAGTGCGTGCTCTGAACTTCTGAGTCATCTCCTTAGCCTCATCTTTTTAAAAAAGAATTTTTGCATATATAACTTATGCAAAATTTCATTCTTTACACATGTGTATTTCATTATGATTCTTCATGCATGTGTATCAAATGTTTGAGTACATCCACATTCTACAACCCCCTCTCACCTCTCCTACTGGCCCCTTTCTTCTTCCTAAATAGTCCCCTTCCTTTCATGCTTTTTTTAAATGTACATGAGAGCGAACAGGTGATATTTGCCTTTCTGAGTCTGGTTAATTTCACAACATGATGATCTCCAGTTCCATCCATTTTCCTGGAAATGACATCATTTCTCCTTTATGGGTTAATAATCTCACTGTGCAGAGAGACTGTTCTTTTGGATGCTTTGGTACATTTGTGGGTGTGTCGCTGTGTTCATCTGCGCATGTGTGTTTGGAGGCTGGGGGCCGACACGGGCTGTCTTCTCTTTCAGTCTTTGTGTTATTTTTTGAGACAGGGTCTCTCACTGACCCTGTGGCTGCCATTTCTGGTAGAGCGGCTCATAACCCCCCGCCCCCTTCCCCACTATCTGTCTATCTTTTTTCTGTCCCAAGTGCTGGGGTTACAGGCATGGGCTGCCACATCTGACTTCTACATGGGTGCTGGGGATCTGAACTCAGGTCCTGTGTTTATGCAGCAGGCACTTTACCTACCCACCATTTCCCTAGCATTTCCTTTTTTCTAATTTATTATTATTGTTGCTTAGTTAGTATGCAAAGTAATAGATTCCATTGTGACATCTTCAAATTTATGAGTTTTTCATCTATATTTTCGTGTGTGTGTGTGTGTGTGTGTGTGTGTGTGTGTGTATATACCTTTTTGTTCATTACTGATGGAGGAGGGTTATCTGTCTATTGTGTTAATTTCATTGGTCAATAAAGAGACTGCCTTGGCCCCTTGATAGGACAGAAAATTAGGTAGGCGGAGTAAACAGAACAAAATGCTGGGAAGAGGGCTATGAGCCAGACGCCATGGAGCCAGCCACCAGGTCAGACATGCTAAATCTCTCCCGGTAAGCCACGACCTTGTGATGCTAGACAGATGGTTAGAAATGGGTTAATCAAGATGTGAGAGTTAGCCAGTAACTAACTCTCTAGAGATAATGGGCCAGGCAATGCTTAAATGAATACAATTTGTATGTTGTTATTTCCGGGGCTAAGCTAGCCATGCAGGAGCCGGGTGAGGCGAAAAGCAGGCCTGCCCGCAGCTCCTCACTACACATTACTCTGTGGACAAGGCTGGTACCCTGCTTTGGCTGTTATATGTTATATGTAATGCAATGATACACCGTGTAGGTGTCTCTGGGTTGTGCTGACTTAGGTTCCTTTGCTAGACCATGCCATAGTTCTATTTAAGTTTTGGGGGGTCCTCCACACTGACTTTCACAGTGGCTGTTGGATTTGTGACTTGGCAGCAGAAGTCAGTTTCATGACTTAGTCCCCTGTGTTCTCCCAGAGAGGCAAGGGCCATGCCTTGGGATGAGAAGAAAAGCCAGCAAGAGTCAGCCATGCCTTGCTATGTGGGTCTGTGGACACCACAGGGGCATCACCTGGGGCTGGTGTGAGTGCGGTTAGTTTGTCCCCCTCCACACACACACACACACACACACACACACACACACACACACACTCCGAGATCCTTCATAGACGCGTGCCCAGACAGAGGGAGCCTGGCAGCAATGCTCAGAGGGGACAGGAGAAAACGGAGCCTGTGGGGCAGCACCGAGTTCCCCTTCTAGACACACTTCTGGAGGTTAAGGGGCATGGCTGCTTGGGATGGCTGTCCCTGGTGGAGCCACTTGCTTGGTGTAGGCAGTGTCAGGGTGGGTGAATAGTGGCATTCCAAGGAGATGCCCAATGGGAGAGGTGGGTGAGCAAGTGAGGCACGTTCCAGGTGTCAGTCCTGTGATGGAGAGTGGACTCCATACAAGACAAGGTGGGTGGTGGTGACTGCCAGGCTGACAGGCAGGGAGAAGTGAAATGGCATCGGGTAGCTGTCTCTGTGAGGTCCAAGGGCTGTCACATGCAGGAACTGGACAAACAACGGGGTAAGCAGGGATGCCAAGGGAGCAATTCGGAGATTCTGGAAGGTAAGATTATGGGTGAGTCCTCATGAGGTCTGGGGTTTGTTTGTACCTGGGGATGTAGCCCAGAGAGGCAGAGTGGGTTGCAGGTGACATCATGATATCTGGGCACTGAGAAAACAGTTCTCAGATGTGACTCTGATCTCTAAACTCTGTCTCTCACAAGTCTAAACACAGTCATTTGCTCTGGAGCATGGCCTGGCATGGAACTTCTGAAGGCTCTCGGTATGTCACAGTGAGCAGCGGGGCTTCAGGACTAGCGTGTGGACAGAGACCAAGTTCCTGACAGAAGGAAAAAGGCACGGGGAACAACACAGTGCCCCGGGGGCTGTCGCTGCTCAGTCACGGCCAGGGGAGGGACTTTGAGTGGACCAGAGGGCCTGGGCTTGAATCCTGTGTGATGGGGAGCGGAGGCTAGAAACAAGCTCTTCTCTCCCAGATCGGGTGTAGTGAGTTGAGGAGTGGAGGTTGGGGGCATCCTTTGACCCGTCCTGCACTGTACAATACTGGCCACTAGAGGGAGTGCTGTACTCGTATTTGCAGGGACTGGCCCAGCAAGGCGCTGTTTGCTCAACCTTGGCTTCTTTTTCTAATGACTTTGACAAGTTCAGTCTTTGAAACCACATGTTACAGATCCACTACTTCTGGTTATGTGGACTTAGCAGAGTAGCACAGAAGTTCTGTCATGTGGTTTCATCAGCCATAAAATAGACATAGAAACATGTGTAGTGATATATACCTATTATCCCAGCTCTGGCAGGCTGGGTCAGAATAGTGAATTTGAGACCAGCCTGAGTTACTACAAAGGCTACACACTGAGTTCAGGGGCAACCTGGTCTATATAGTCACACCCTGGATCAAAGGAGAAAAACATAAAAGTAAGTAGATAGATAGTAGATAGATAGATAAAACAAATAAACAAACAAATAAATAAAAGAGACAACACTTAAAACCCAGGGCACAGCCGGGCAATGGTGGCACAGATCTTTAATTCTCACACTCTGGAGACAGAGACAGGCAGATCTCTGCGAGTTCAAGGCCAGCCTGGTCTATAGAGCAAGTTCCAGGACAGGCACCAAAGCCCCAAAAAAAACCCTGTCTCAAAAAAACAAAAAACAAAAGCAAACAAAAAACCCAGGGCATTCTGACCTTTTATCAAAATATTCAACATCTTTGGAGAGCTGGAAACCCTGAGAATCTGAGTCCACATTCGTACCTGGTCACCCTGGGCACAGCCATATGGAGATGATCCACAGAAGGCGAGAGGGTAGCTTGGTTCAACACAACTGAGCAGCCAGTGTTGACTCAAACTTTGGGAGTGTGACCCTCAGTAATTTATTTTAGGCATGTTTAAGCATAGCACAGTTTAGTAAAAAAAAAAAAATTCTGGTGATCCCAACACTTAGAAGGCAAAGGCAGGTAAATCTTTGTGAGTTTGAGGCCAACCTGGTCTACAGGGCAAGCTCCAGGACAGACAGGGCTACACAGAGAAACCCTGTCTCAAATAAATAAATAAATAAACAAACAAACAAACACAAAACAAAGCTTTTCTGGTGACAACTCAATCCTGTGTTCACAATAAGGCTTCGGACATGACCACATCGAAACTCTTTGTAAAGTGCATGTGGCATCTGTCATAACGACAGACTCTGTAGACTGACTTCATGTGACACCTCCCGTAAAGATAGGTTTTACAGATTGACAGCTCATGATAAGGGTCTAGGGACAGATCCAGTGTGGTCTCAGCCACACAGATAGCACAAAGGTCACCAGGCAATTCGTCATGTCTGCTCCCAGCCTTCTGGGTAGAGAACAGGTTATACAGCCCTCCATTTGAAGAGACAGCCCTGTGTGTTTAACAAGCCTAGTTTCCCACATGTTTATCTGTGCACACAAACAAGGACCTCTGTGCCTCCCACACCCACTGCTGTGCTTTCATACAGATGGAGGGGGCATCACTCTGGCCACTCCACTCCCACAGTCCTGGCTCACGTTGATGCCATATCTCCCGTCTGAAGCCGACAGCCTTCCAACTGGTCCTTCCGAGTCCTCTTTCCCACAGTCTGTTCTCCCTACACACCCAACCCTTCTCTGCTCAAAATCCTTCAGAGTGAAAGTCAAAGACTTCCAGCGATCCCATCTCACACACACACACACACACACACACACACACACACACACACACACACATCACTGCTCCTGCTGCCCCTGTCCCAGCCCTTCTCCCTGCTGCTGAACTTTGACTGCAGGACCTTTGCACCAGTCATTTCCTTGTCCTGGCTCCCCTTTCTGCACGCTCCCTTCCCTCACCTCATTCAAGTCTCTGCTTAGGGATCACCATCTTTGTGAGGACTTCCCAGCATGCCATTCCCCCTTTCCTGCCTTATCTCTTTTTTCACATTAAAGCTTTGACCTGCATTGTTTATGTCTGGGTCCTATTTGCCAGTGCCTCTCTTTACTAGAGCCAAGGTTCTGCAAAGCTGGGGCTTTTCTGTGTTGCCACTTGGAAACGCTACTTAGCACGGTAGGAGGACTTGATAAACAATTGGGGGCAGTCTGTAGTTCAGTGGCAGAGTGCTTGTCTGGCAGGTCAGAGGCCCTGAGTTTGATTCCCAGAACTGCAAGGGAAACAAAAAGGTAAAGAAGTATTTGCCTGGCTGCACACGGTGGCGCATGTCTGTAATCTCAGCACTTCAGAGGCAAAGGCAGGCGGATCTCTGTGAGTCTGAGGTCAGCCTGGTAGTGAGCTCCAGGCCAGTGAGACCCTGTGTCAAATAAGCAAGCAAAGGAACTATTTGCCTGTTTAGTTGGTGGATGAAAGTGCAGTGGAGGCAATGGTGGTACCAAGAGATCCAGCCAGGCCTGATGTTGTGGATACTGTGGGATGCTATGGGATGCTGTGGGATACTGTGGATGCTGTGGAATGCTGCGGGATCCTGTGGGATGCTGTGGATGCTGTGGGATGCTGTGGATGCTGTGTGATGCTGTGGGATGCTGTGGATGCTGTGGGATGCTATGGGATGCTGTGGGATGCTGTGGGATGCTGTGGGATGCTGTGGATGCTGTGGAATGCTGTGGGATACTGTGGATGCTGTGGAATGCTGTGGGATCCTGTGGGATGCTGTGGAATGCTGTGGGATCCTGTGGGATGCTGTGGATGCTGTGGGATGCTATGGGATGCTGTGGGATACTGTGGATGCTGTGGAATGCTGTGGGATGCTGTGGGATGCTGTGGATGCTGTGGGATGCTGTGGGATGCTGTGGATGCTGTGTGATGCTGTGGGATGCTGTGGGATGCTGTGTGATGCTGTGGATGCTGTGGGATGCTGTGGGATGCTGTGGATGCTGTCGGATGCTGTGGGATGCTGTGGATGCTGTCGGATGCTGTGGGATGCTATGGATGCTGTGGGATGCTGTGGATGCTGTGGGATGCTGCTGGACCTGTCAACACAGAAGCACAGAGCCTGCCTTTAGGCTGAACAGCCTGTGGTTGGTATCTTGAAGTTTTCCATTTGTTTTGTTTTTGACTCTGTGACTTTAGGCTCATGGGACCCTCCCACTGGGGACTGAATTGGGATGGATCACCGTCAGGGAGGCCCTAAGTACCTGTAAGAGTCTACACCATCCTATGAATGATCCTATACCCAAGGGAGTATGGTATTCAATAGGAGTGAAACCCACCAGGGAAGATCCTAGAAGAGACCCTTCTGTCCTGCATTCTGAACACAGAGTGACCCAGGTCAGCCCCAGGCCCAGGTATACTGTGGAAGTTGACCTTTTGTCCACTGGAGCTATCAAAACTGGGGTCATTTTGAACCCCACATTAGAGAGAACCAAGCTAATCAAGAGAGAGCCCCCAGATTCCTGGGACACTCGACCTTTGAGATGACTGGCATCTGGCCTTGCCCCTGGTAGCTTAAGCAGCAGGCTGCAAATTGACTGGAGCAGGTCACTGGACTCCTCTCTGAGCCTCTGTCATCACATCTGTGAACTAGGCAAGAACCTTTTATACACTGAACCTCAGGGCGGGTGGGGCATTCAGTGATCGGCAGCCGTGGTTCTTGACTGTCACAGGGAGTGTGGCCCTGACCCACCCTGGATCGTGTTTATGGTTATTCAGAACAGTCCAGATGTCAAGGCTCTATTTCTATCCCTGTTCCTTGGACTGTTCAGAGGCAATCTAGCTTTTACTTCCAAAGGGATGGGTGACAAGGGACAAGATAGAGTTCAGTAGTAACTTCAGGTCCAGAAACCAAAATAGTACTGGCTTCATTGAGGACTTCAGACATTGCTGGTAACTTCAGGCCATACTTGGGGGAAGCTGCAGGACTTGGTCATGTCCTTAGGTCCCGGTGGTAGCTGTAAACCTTGAGCTCAGCCTCTGACAAGTCCCAGTGACACCTGGGAGGTGCCGGTGTCTCATTCCCTGCCCTTCATTCTGGCTAAGCCCTCATATCTCCCCAGCCACTAGAATTCAAGCCATTCTCTAGGATACACTTAATTAGCCAAGCTTATTAACTCCCACAAGGCTTCTCCTCCCCTCCTAATTAACTCACTTAATTAGGGCTTGCAGACCCAGCTCCACCCAGCCCCCTCTGGCTCCCACTCCTCTCTGTCTCTTCCTGGCCCTGGCTCAGCCAAGCCCCCAAAAGACTGGGAAAGGGGTAGGTGTTGCCCGAGCGCCTTCAGTACGTTGGCCTTCACTTCATGTCCTCCGCCCTGTCACGGGACACCAGGACTCTGCCTTTTACCGCAGCAGCACAAGGCAGAGAGGAAAGCAGGTCAGGGCAGAGGATGCAGAGAGGAGAAATGGGATGAGATGAGTCTGAACATGGTGGCAAGGAGGGCCAGGAGCAGCTGGACTGGGGAACAGGAGGGAACAGCAGAGCCTGAACCCTGGAGGCAATGTGATTTGAGTCCCGGGTTGTACGAAAGCTCTATCCAGCCTCCCCTCTCCCTGTGCCCCTGATGCAGAGGGAAAGCTCCTGCACTGAAGGGACCCAGCCAGGTATCAAGGTGCTAGTATGCACAGGGCGTGGCCTGGCACGAATCTGTGTTTATTAAAAAAGCAGGTGGCCTTGAGAAGAGGCTAGGGGTGGGAATTTGAGGAACTGGGGGAAGGGTGGGGACAGCCAAGCGAGTACTGTGTCTATGGTCTATGGTCTGTCTGGAGTATGCTAGGAACATTCTAGGCCTGGGAAGGAGGAAAGGGCATGCAGATCTGGACGTGATGGTATGTACCTGTGATCCCAACACTGTGGAGGCTGAGGCAGGGAGATCAAGTCTGAGGCTAGTCTGGACTGCATTGTGAGACTCTGCCTCACATTCAAAGAAAAGCCAGAGAACGGGGTGGGAAGGAGGTGGGTGCTCACCTGGGTCAGATGAGCAGGTGTTTAGGTGCTCACCTGGGTCAGATGAGCAGGTATTTAGGTGCTCACCTGAGTCAAATGGGCAGGTGTTTAGGTGCTCACCTGGGTCGGATGAGCAGGTGTTTAGTTCACTCCCAGATTTTAACTGAGGCGGGGGAGGGGTGCTCACCTGGGTCAGATGAGCAGGTGTTTAGGTGCTCACCTGGGTCAGATGGGCAGGTGTTCACTCCCAGATTTTAACCGGTTCAGAAATTCACATTCCTCCACTGAGCAGAGAGCATGGGTTTGTAAGTAGCAGAGACCCAAGTCACTCTGATTTCAACTCCAAGGGGACTTTACTGGGTCACAGAACTAAACGGTCCAAGTCTTCAAGTACAGGGGTGTCAAGGAGTCCAGATAACGGCACAGCTTGAACCCACCCCACCTAGGTTCTCTATCTACTCTGCTGGCGTCATCCTCTGGAGGCTCTCCCTGGTGAGGCAACGCCAGGCCCTCACTCTCTGCCTTTCACTGTGGCCTGGCTGGGGCAGGTACACATCAGAGAGGACCCACCCCTGTAGCCAGGAATGTTTTATACACTGATTGGCGGAGCTGGGTCACAAGAGCAGGCCAAGAGTCGAACAGGTGCTCCTCGGATGGACGCCCTCATCATCAGCTCCTCTAATGAGGAAGGAAGGGTACAGCAGGGAATGTTGGTTCCTAAAGGGAAACCGGGGGGTCTGGGACCAGAACGTGCAGACAGATGCTAGGTAACGGATTCTGTGCCGCTTGGACTGTGTGGGCATCGCGCCAAGCCTAGCAAAGTTCCAAATGCAGGCGTGTGAGGCAGTCTCTGCCAGGCCCCACCCAGATGTCCTTGGCCTCTTTCCCAGCTTTTCCTGCAACTTCATCTCTTCCTGAGGGCTTTCTGGTTCCGCCCCCAGCCCTACTCCCACCCCAGCAGCTCTTCTCCATCCTGGCCTCCAGGATGTGGCCAGCACGCCCTACACTGTCTCGAGTTCCTCAGTGATGTCGGCTGCGTGTGTTTGTTTCAGAGTGGTGGCCCACTCCAGGATGCACCCTTGCCTATCTTCCCCCCTCTCCTTGTCCTCCCCTCCCCGAGGTCACCTACTAGATAAAGGACTTGCTCAACTCTCTATCTCAGGGTCTGTTTCAGAGAACTCAAACTAGGACACCAATAAAGCCAGCCCCCTCCCCCCAGCCT
Organism: Myodes glareolus; assembly: GCF_982192425.1. NCBI lineage: Eukaryota > Metazoa > Chordata > Mammalia > Rodentia > Cricetidae > Myodes > Myodes glareolus. Next base: position 78,056,177 of record NC_142032.1, on the reverse strand, counting down.
CCAGGGAAGTGTACTAGACACACTTGATTCCTTATAAATGCCTGTGTTCCCGGGGGTCATTTTGCAAGGATCAGGGACTGAGTCAGCTCTGAGAGTCCAGGCCTCAGTTGGAGGATTACAGAGACGCAGTAAGCATGGCTGGAGTCAGGTCCCATCGGGTCCTCATTTCATCATTTTCAAAAGCAACAGCTGCATCCCAGCCCTAAGGGCACAGCATCTATCACTAAGGTGACAAGATGGCAGGGTGGTAGGGGCTAGCAGTGCCAAAGTCTCCCCATTCCTGGTACTTCTCAAAGCACTGACCGATGAGGTCATCCAGAGTAAGAATTTTTCTTGATGTGTTTATATTTTATCTTATTTTTGAGGCAGGGTCTCACTCCACAAGTCAAGGCTGGCCTTGACCTAGCGACTGTCTCCCTGCCTCAGCCTCTGAAACACTAAGGTTGTAGGTGGAAACCTCACCATTGGGGTTTATTCTAGATAGTTCTAGGACCTGGCTTTAGGAAACATACTCACAGAGTGAAAAAATTCAAAGTTGTGCCTGGTGATACACACCTGTAGTCCTAGCGCTTAAGATGTAGAGGCAGGAGGATCAGAAGAAGCTCAAGGTCACGCTCAGTTATGCAGCAAGTTCAAAGTCAGTGTGGGCTGCGAGAGTCTCTGCCTCAAAGAAAGAAAGAAAGAGGAAGGAGGGAGGGAAGGAGACAGACAGACTTGTGATCCCAGCACTTAGGAGGCTGAGCTAAGAGGATGGACAGTGAGTTCTGATTTAGCCTGATATACATATATATACACACACACACACAATACATACATACACACATACATACATACATACATACGTGTGTATATACTCTCTCTCTCTCTCACACACACACATATATAGACTCTGTCTTAAGGGGGGGAATCACATTTATCAAAACTTTCACAGAGTAATTTTCAGTTGTTTTGAAAAAATGTATAGTTGCGGGAAGTGGAAGATACCCCAGAAGCCAATGTGAATGGTTTATCATCTCTGTACCCCATGGTTCTACTAAGAAACGAACCACAACAAACATGAACCCCATCAGATCCCCTCCCTCCCAGTCCTGGACCTTGAATATATTCCACAAGCAGCCACTCCCCTGACGTTACAGACATCCTCCTGCCTTTGGCTGGCTCAGCAACAAGGAGCGGAGTTCTTGCCTCAAAGCGCAGCAGGCCTGCAGAACCACAGAGAAGCAGGTCTTTGCTCCAACTGCCAGCACACGGCACTTGTCAGCATCAGTGCCTTCCTGCTGGCCACCCACGGTCGCAGTTGTATTTCCACGTGGGGCAGAGAGCACAAGAACACGGCTGGAACACTCTGCTGCTCCCGTGGGATGCATTCCAAACAGACTTCAGAGACCCACTGCCTCCCAGCCACTGCACTCCGGCTGCCCCTCTCTTTCTGAAGTACCGTGGGTTCTGATGGAGCCCTAGCTCAGCTCATTGGCTCTGTCCTCAGGGGCCCTGGGCACTTCAGTTCCACTTGCCTGTGCTTTCCATATCTGTGCACCCAAATGACATCATATCTGTCATCTTAAACCTAACCCGTTTCCTGAACTACCCAGTCACCAGCATCACCAGGATTCTTGATCTGTTGAGCGATATAAGCTGGTCCTGGAATCAGTTTCTAAGGGGTTCTTTCTGTACAATAATACCATAGCCACATGGATCAATAACTCAGGAACATCTCTGTGTCACGACTGGGACAAGAGCGAAAGAGTGAGCCTGAGATGCCCCGATACCCGACCCCCCAAGCATAGAGATGACTAATATACAAATACAAGCACTTCTAAGGTCACTTGCTTCAGCTAGGAGCCTTACCCAGACTCTAGTTTGAGCGTTGTCATGTACAGGGTCTAGATCATGTGATTTCTCCCTGAATCTTCCCTCCCCCACACCCTAAGAATTAGAAACTTGACTCAGTCACAGGGAGTGACCCTGGGGTTCTGAGGTTCCAAGCCTCCCGCGTTTCCCTGTACAGGAAGCAGTCCCTAGGTGCTCAGGAGCACGCCATCCTTTATGCCCCCGGAATCTCTGCACGTGGGAGGTGGAAACAGCAAGACCTTGGGTTTAAGGCCAGCCTGAGCTACATGGCAAGGCGGTGCTTCGAACAAAGCAGAACCAAACTGACTTCCTTACTGCGGAGAGAGCTGTGTGTTTGGACAGAGGCAATCTGCATGGAGATCTGTTTTCCGGTATTCTGCATGGCTGTGGAAGTCGTGGCCAAGTTTTATCTTCACGTTCTACTTGCCGTTCACGATGGCCCTCTAGAAGGACAGTGCTGCTATGGGGACAGCATTGACTGGCACATTTCTAGGCATCAAGGACAAGGGACTGTAGCCACCTGCCTTGTTCCTCCGGTCAGATAGACTGAGCTGGTTCCGACACAGGTCATGGTGGGATCAGGCAGACAAGCAATTTACCGCAGAAAATGCTTGGGAGGGAACTAGCGGAGGCTTGGACAAGTGCCAGATTGCGAGAGACCTAGCAATTGAAAGAGGGGAGTGGGGAGGGCGACATTGGGTAGCAAGAGCCTAGAATGCTTCCATAAAGTCCATGGGAAGTCCTGGACCCCAAGTTGGCATTAAAGGAGTCTTGTGTCCCCAAGGAACGGATGAACCCTAGTTCCCTGGCTGGGGATCAGCCACAGAAAGCAAATATGGTTCTCCTTTGTGAACCATAGGTCAGTTTCATGGCTGCTGCTGGTAGTGATTTATTCCAGCCCCAAATGGCTCAGTCTCAGTGGGAGAAGCTCAGGCCAGCACAACCCTCCACTTTCACTGAACAACAATTCCATGGATCCCGTGAGCCTCCTCCTAGGTGAAACCTTTGAAGGGGAAGGTGAGAAAAACAAACTGTGCTCCCTCCATCTTGCTGCAGGCAGCTGGGGGGCCAGAGCAGGCTTCCATTCCTCCTCTCCCCACAAGCATTCTAAATTAACCACAGCCTTCACTAAGGCTTTGGCTGGTTGTGACAGGTTACCCAGTGCCATACCCACTCCCACCCCCACCCCACCCCGCCACCCATCCTAACAAGTCCAAATGCTTGGTTTTCAGAAGCAACGGACAGCCAGATTCTTCACGATTTTTTCTTGTTCCTGTATGTGAAAGCAGCCTGGTCCTCTTCTAGCAGGGCTGTAATGCCTGTCTTCCTTGCTGGCCCTCAAACATACAAAACCTATAGCTTCCTAGCTTAGTTTTAAGGACAATAAGTGTTTCCTGCAACAGTACTTTGCCTATGGGAATAAAGACTTCCCACCTTGCATTGTTGAGAGGGCAAAAGGGAAGAGACAGCCCACAATGCATTTTGGCAAACCTTTACTAACTGCACTGTGGGTAATCAAGGCCCCAGTTGAAGAATGAAGGAAGTTTTTTCAGGAGGAAGCCTTCAACTGGGAAATTCTTGCCAACTGTTAGTCAGATGTCTGTTGCTATAACAAAACACCTGTGGTAAAAGGATTATAAAGAAGACAGCTTCATTTTGGTCCAAAGTTTTGGAGGCTTTAACTGTTTGTTTGGCCTTGTTGATTTGGGGCCAGTGGCAAGGTAGAGTATCTCAGAAGCCGGCTTACAACATGGCCAGGAACAAAAAGAGAAGAGTGTCCCACAATTCTTTTTGAGAGCATGTCCTCATATTACGTAAAACCTCCCACGAGGCCCCGCCTTTTAAAGGTTCCCATCACCATTCAACAGTGCTAGGCTTTAAGATTGAGCTTCTCTTTCTAATTTTCTGTCATGGTGGTTGTTAGGTATTTTTGTTCTTCTGATTTTTTTTTTTTTTGAGTCAGAGATCTGCCTGCCTCTCCCTCCCAAATGCTAGGATTAAAGGCATATACCACCAGTGCCTGACTTCTCTTTCTGTTTTAAAAGATATTTTTAATTATTCCATTTTACTTCATGAGTGTGTTGCCTGCATGCGTGTCTGTGCCCTGCTTTCATGCCTGGTGCTCAAGAAGGCCAAGAGAAGGCATCAGATTCCCTGGAACTGAAGTGACTGCCCTCTGGTGCTGGGAATCTAACCTGGGTCCTCTGGAAAAGCAGTCAGTGCTCTTAACTGCTGAACTATTTCTCCAGCCCAAGGAACAAGCCTTTGGGGCACATTTAAAAGTCAAACTATAGCAATAACCACAGCCAAGAACATGCCAAGCCCTGTTTCTGTGGATGAGGAAGTACTCTCTAAGCCCTAGTGTCTGGGAACTCAGTTATAAAACACAGGAAGAAGACACCCTTTCTTCCGCAGTCTCCTGTACTTACCCCATTCACTCACACAGACACCCCCACTTTGCTTGTCTGGAGCACTAATACCTCACTTAGTGAGTATAGGACAAAGATAGACCACTCGAAAGCTCTGATGTTAAGAGGATGAAGCGGAAGAGAACAGGCAGGCACAGGAGGGTTACGTGTGTGGAAAACAGAAGAGAAGGGGAATGTGTTGTAGACAGGAGGAACCAAATGTACAAAGATGTGGAAAAGCAAGAAAGCAGATGCTCCAGAAAAACTTGTTGAGGCCAAGTCTGAGTGGAGAAGAGAGGATCATCACGGGGGTGGTGTGGCAAGCGGGCACCAGATGCTGGCAGTTTTCAACATGGGGTGTCTTGGGATTTCTATTGATGTGAGAAACACCATGACCACGGCAACTCTTCTAAAGGAAAACATGTCATTGGGGCTGACTTACAGTTCAGAGGCTTAGTCCATTATCATCACACTGCAAAGCATGGTGCCATGCAGGCAGACATGGTGATGTAGAGGTAGCTGAGAGTTCTCTATCTGGATCTGTGAGCAGTAGGCAGAGAGAGGCACTGGGCCCCGTCTTGGGCATGTGCAACCTCAAAGTCCACCCCCAGTGACACACTTCCTCCAACAAGGCCACGCCTACTCTCACAAAGCCACACCTCCTAATAATGCCACCCACTATGAGCCTATGGAGGCCTTTTTCATTCAAATCACCATGCAGGGTAAGGAAGGTAGGCTTTACCCCACAGGGCACAGGGAGTGCTGGCAAGTTCATTAAGGATGCAACCCAACCAAAATTGCATTCAACAGAGCTGGTGGCCACAAAAGATTTGGCTTCCAGAAAATGGAATTTAGGTAAAGGTTGGAGGAGGGTGGGCTAGGAATTAGACATAGTTGTGTTGATAGTGTAGGTTGCCAAGCAAAAGTCTGTGCATCAACTTTTTTTCTTCCAGTTCAGGGGATTCAGTCAGGACCTTCCATATACATTCCAGGCAAACTCTCTTCTCCTGAGCCACATCTCCAGTTCCTGTAAAGCAATTCATGTAACTTAGGTGCGTGTGTGTGGTATGTGTATGGTATGTGTGTGGTATGTGTGTTGTGTATGTGTGGTGTGTATGTGTAGTGTGTGTGTGGTATGTGTGTGTGGTGTATGTATGTGTAATGTGTGAGTGTAGAGGCTAGAAGTTGACATTATCAGGTGTATTCTTCAATCACTCCCCAGCTTATTTATTTTTTGTGGGGTATGCATGTGTAGTGTGCATGCATGTGTGTGTTTGCACGTACACGTGTGTGCATGTAGAGACAGAGGTTAAGTGCAGTATTTATTTCTCTTAGTTGTTCTCTACTTTATGTACCAATGCCTGGACTTGTACTTGAACCCAGAGCTCACCTATTGGGCTAGTCTTGCTAGTCAGCTTGCTCTGGAGATCCTGCCTGCCTCCCATGTGAGTTCTGAGGATCTGAACCCTGGTCTTTAGGCTTGAGGGAAACAATTTATTCAGGCTTCTCATTCATTTCCCCATTTCCCCTCCTTTTTTTTTTTTTTTTTTTTTTTTTTTTTTTTTTTTTTTTTTTTTTTTTTTTTTTTTTTTGACAGCATGTTTCACTGAATGTGGAGCTCACTGATCAGACAGACGAGGCAGGCAGGTGGCTCCAGGGATCCGCCTGTCTCTGCCTCCCTAGTATTGGAACTACAGGTGTTATGACACTGGATTTCTGGCTTTTATGTGGGTGCGAGGACTGAACTCAAGTCCCCATGCTTGCCTGGCAAGCACTGTATACCTAATAAGCCATCTTCCCTGGTCCACCTAAGGTTACTTAAGTTTGCAATACCCTGTTCTAAAAGTTCCAGAAGCAGTCAGAGTGGTTGGGAAGAGGATGCTGGTTTTGGAAAACAAGCTCATCAGTGATTAAAAGGAGGGGGAGATTCTGGGTGTGCTGGGGGCTTTTTCCATGAAGAAAATAACGTGCTGCGGGGATGAGGTGCAGAAGAGAGACTGGGCCTCCGGAAGGACACGGTGTTCCCACTCCACCGCCATCTCTGCTTCTCCGCCCCACCTGCACCCAGGCTACCAATTTCCAGTTAATGAACAAAGCTCTTCGCACCCGGGTGTCTTTGCACAGCTGCTGCCTTAGCCAGGAGCCCCCTTCCTTCCGTTTTGCTTAGACACCTTAACTCCTCACCGGCTCCTTACAGCAGGGCTCGCAGGTTCGGCCTGAGACATACACGACCCGCAGACCCCAGGTCTCTGAGTAGCCTGGTAGTTTTCTGAGGTCTCGTGGAGATCGAATGGATAGGTGGAAGAATGAATGGGCAGACAGGCGGGTGAACAGATGGACCGGTGGTTGAATGAGTGCGTACATTCTGAATAGGAGGACTCGGATATATTTTCCTTCTTGGGAACAAATCCAGGCTCCGCCCCACAAGCACAGGCTGGAAGAGTCTGGGACAGTCTGGTTCCCTCGGGGACCAAGCAGCTGGACCAGGTGACCCTCTGCGACTCCCCGGAGCCCTCTCTAACCTCGTTCTCGCCCCCTCCTGGGCTCTGACCTAGAAAAAGGAGCTTATGGCAGCTTCGGGCGGGCGTTAGGACCCGGCACGGACGGAAAGCGGGCGGGGCATCGCTAGGCTCCCGCGGCGCCCGGCGGGAGTGCGCGGCGGGAGTGCGCGTGCGCGGGGCGCGCACCCGGCGCGGCGGACAAAGGCGCGTGCAGCGGCGCGCGAGACGGAGGGCGGAGCGGCGGGCGGGCAGGTACGCGCCGGCGGGAGGCGGAGCCGCGAGGCCGCGATGGAGCGCAGCCCGGGCGGGCGCCGGCGCTGGAGCCCGAACACCGGGCGGAGCGGGAGGCGAAGCAGGATCCGCAGCCTCAGCCCGCGCCAGGCCGGGGCAGGGGCCCGCAGGGCCGGGCTGCTTGCAGCGGCGGCGCCCGAGCCCCCCAGCGGCTGAGCCGTGACCTCCAGCCCCGCACGCGGTTACCGGGACCCAGCGCGCGGCGACCGCTCCAACCCGGGCCCCCTAAGATCTGCTTGCTGCAACCGCACACCTCAAGACACAGAGCGACCCAGCTTCGGGGCGGTAGCCCTCCCTGCTGCTCCGGCACACAGGATCCCCCAAACCTAGGACAGCGAGATCAGATCCTCTTGCCAACGAGAAACCGCGGGCACCCCAAAGCCCCGGGACCTGGGCGACCGAGCCCCTAGCGACGCCCTCCGCGTCCCGGCTTATGGTGGTGGTGGTGCCCTGAGCCCCTCTCGGGCCGGGCTGACGAAGACCGACACGGCGCCCAGACCCCCTGCCGCGGCGTCCCCGCGGCCCCAGCCCAGGTAAGTGGGACCCAGGTGAGGGGCTGCAGGTGAGTAGCCACCGAGGTCCCCAGAGCCCTGCAGGTGGGGAAGGAAGTAATGAGTGCGCGCTCCCCCTCCTCAGCGTCGCCATGGAGCCCTGGCTGAAGGACGTCTCTTTGTGTCTCGCTTGGAGGAGCCGCCCCCTCCTCCTCTCCCTTCCCCCACTCTCCACCCCAACTCTGAGGTTTGGGTACAGCTCCGGACGCCCAGAGAGAGTAGTCGCTATGCCCTGGAGAGGGCAAAGAGGCTGGAGAGTCTCCTTTATAAATCGAGCGTGGAGCATTAAACCCTAGGTCCTTGAAGAATAAAGAAATATAGATGTCCCAACCCCCTAAGGCCAGGGTGAGTTCTTAAGCGAGCCTCCCCAACCCCGAAAGAAAATTTGAGGCGCCCACAGGTGAGAAGTGCCTGCATTCTGCAGCTCTGGGTGACAGCTAGGGCTTTGGGTGTGTGCCTTTGTCTGAGAGGGCAAGGAAGGGGCGTGTTTGAGAGAATGAGCGGAGGAAAGCTCTTCTTTTCTCTGATTACCTTATCCCAACTCGGGTCACAGTGGGGTTCTTTACCCGGGTCCCTCTTTGTGCTTCCTGCAAAACAGGGAGAAGGCAAACCCTCTCAAAGTGAGCAGCTAGTTTTTGGGTAGGGGAGGTACCCTAAGTGAAGAAGCCATTTCAGGTCAGCGCACCTTTCTGTCCCTCTTAAGTCCCAAGGACAGCAAACCTGAGTTCCTCCCCTTTTCCTCACCTCCCCCATCGCGGGAACACCTAGGGCCAAGTCCAGGACTGGGTCGCTGTGTCCTCTACAATGAAGGAGTGAGCCCGGGTTTTTACTTAAGCTTCCAAAGCATCTATAATCAAGAGGCTCTCAACAAAGTACTAAACCTCAAGACCCGGGGGAAGCTGGAAGACCCTGGGGGTGGTGTACCTTTGAATTCTGAATCACAGACCCCAAGAAAGGATAGGAAGTCTTTCTCAGTCTTCCACAGACATGCGCTGGTGCAGAGTCAGGTACTAGGTGAGTAGACAGGCTGGGGAAGGCAGGACCCTGGGCATAGAGCCCTCTAGAAGTTCCTTTGTTCATTTATCTATTCATTCATTGAAACCTCTGCCGTGTCTGAAGTTCCAACCCTGGAGTCGAGGCTTCCCCTCCTCTCTTCCTGACTATCTGGCCTCAAAGCCCTGGGCTGTTGTGTTTGCCCAGACCATGCTCTCAGGACTAACCTGCCCAGCCCTTGGCCCCATCCGTGAGACACCTGATCCCCCATATCAGACTTGAACAGCTGATGCCTTCCCATCACCACTGCCTGGACTCCACCCTGCTGCTGGCTTTGCCCCACGAGTGAGGATGTAGCGTGGGTCAGCACTCTCTGCAGATCCTCCTGCAAACTCAAGGACGGTCGAGGCAGTCACCCCCAGCAGAGGATGTGCGGAAACCAGTTGCCCTGAAGACTGGGTGACCTTGATCAAGCCTGTGGCATTTCCCAGAAAGAATGGCAGTGAACCACATACTCTGCAGCCGGCATGGGGACTATAGATTGGAGGCAGACTGTCAGGAGCATCTGGGTGTGTCCTAATCATCTTGGAAGTATTCTGTGTGGTGGGTTGGAGTCCGGGGCTTTGTCATACACCCCACAGGCAAGGAAGTGGAAGCAGAGGCTGGAGAGCAGAGGTTCAAATGACTATGACCAGAGAGAACCATTATGGGGCCAGGAGGGGACTGGTAGGAAGACTTTCTTTCCTCTCTAACCTGCAGTGGCTCCCCATTTAGTAGCCCTAATAAAGTAGCTTGGCAGCCCAGCTTTCTGCAGCCTGCCCTAATTTACGTCTTGGATACCCCCACTACACTTGGTTCATCTCCATGTCCAGAACCCCACTCTTGGATGGCTCGGCGACTGTTTCTACCTCTACCTCCCTTTTTGTTCTGGCTTGGACTGGCACATAGTAACATAGTAGAGAGCTCTGTCTGATTGGTTGGTGGCTGAGCAGCCTAGACGACAGTGGCATCTGTCTCCATGTGCTGTGAGACTGCACATCCAGGCTCAGCTTCAGGAGTCTGGGGCTGTCTTGTCCTGGCCACACCAGCACTGTTGAACCTACAGCCTGATGCCTTAGCATTGGGAAACTCCAGCTTAGAGCCCCATTCTGCTGATCAGTGTGTTTCACACGTCTGCATTTGTTATTGGTGCTCAAAATGTTTTGGAAGATTTCACATTCAGATGCTGATTTTGGGATCCTCTCAAAAAACCAGGGGATGCGGCAGCTTCAGGCCCAGAGCCATCTTGTTTGGACAGGAGACATAGTCCTACCCCCAGCTATCCCAAGGACTCCTGACCTGTTCTTTATTGACGTGACCTTACAGCCTTGCTTCTGACCTCCAGGTTTGCAGGGTGGAGTCAAACGATTGCTCATTGCTCGGCAGTGGCTGTTGTGTGCCCCTAAGACCTAACAGTCTCTCACCTCATTTTGTGTGGCGGACGCTGGTGTTGGCCCATTGCTGACTTTAGTTCCCCTACACAGGATCCTCCCTGTCATATAGATAAGCAGCCAAGGGCATCCCAACCCAGGGGGAGTCCGGAGTTGGTGCTCTCCACATGGCACTCTGCCACCTCTCTTGACCTCGGGCTACAGCAGGCTTCCGACCAGGAAGATGGCATACCTTCCAAAGCCAAGGCCAGTGACTGCGGCCTGGTGCTGGCCTCTGGCTCTGGCCCAGTTATTTGGCAATCAGTTTCATGTTAAGGGAATGTCCGAAGCTGGGAGGAGCAAGGTTACTTTGTTTTGTTTGCTGGTTTGGGAATGGAGCCCTTGCATATGGCAGGCATGAGCAGCATCCTTTGCCCAGTGTTCAAGCCCCTACCTGGTCACCGACAAAGCACAGAACTCCATCCTGGAAAGCCAGAGAAGAGAAAGACTCACTTCAATCCTCTCTGCACAGATGGGTAAACTGAGGTCAACAGCAGGTTGTCAGACCTGGCCTAGCTTCCTTTGGGGGCTGCTCTAGAGAGTAGAGGGCTTGGGGAGTCACTAGAGGCCGTAGCTGGCAGAGCTGAAGAGTTCTGAGACTAGAGCAGAGAGGACTCCTAGCCCAGTCCTGGAGCCCTGGAAAAGGCAGGTCTGTAGGGTTAGTTCAGACCCCGCTACTTAATTCTTCCTTTTCATCCATCCTGGCCACTCCTAGCTCCTCCCCCACCCGAGAAGCCATGTCATTAATGTCAGGCTTGGAGGAAAGCGGTGGAGCAGTTTTCACTGTCAGTCTGCAGTTCCAGGCTCTGCGGAGATTTTCTCTGTGCCCCTAAACTAACCCTGCATTGAGCCCATGGCAAGATTTGAGCCCAGCCCTGTGTTCACCAAGGGGTTGTGTTGAACTGGCATCAGCTGCCTGTCCAGTAATCAGCCTGACCTTAGGCTAGTTGGGACCTATGTTTGCTGACTGCAGAGGGGTGCTCAGAGCTCCTGATGGCCAAGGTGGTTGGGAAGGTCTGGAAGCCTGGAGCCAGGCAGGCGAGCTTCAGCTCTGCCCGCCTTGGTCTTCTCCCACTCCCTGCCGCCATATGCAGAGGAGCGGATCCCAGTCAGGGGACCTGCTGTGACTTCCCACCGCTTAGCACGCATTCTCTGCAGCTTGAACAGTCGCAAGAGGGTTCTAGAATATACCAGGGGCTTCTGGGCTTCCAGATGGTAGACTGGGCAGGGCTGGGCATCATAGAATCACCTCTTCCCCTTGTCAGACCAGAGAGAGTGACCCCATAGTGGCTGTATAACTCAGTGCAGCTCCCACTGTCTGCCAGTGTCCTCCTTGGCTGGAGGGGTTGCTGCCCTTGCTCCCCCTGGAATAGGACTCTGATTACACCGGGGCTGTCACTACCCTGGGGTGCCTGCCAGTTCTGAGCCAGGCATCGGGAGCTCTCCTCTTCTGTAGTTACGGCTGCTTAGTTTTCAAAAGTACTCTGGGTCTAGCTGTGTGGCCTCGGGCAAGGCGCCCTCTCTGAGCCTCAGAACTCTCTTCTGTAAGAAGGGATCCTAGTGTTTGTCCAGCAGGGCTGTTAGGAGGGCTAAGGGAATGGATGTTTGTGAAGTGCTATGAATAGCAACTGGTATACCCCAAAGGTTTGTCTGTAATACAGTCCTCTAAAGCCCCGAGAGGAAAGGGAAATGAGCTCTGGCCAGGCATGGTGGTCCACAGCTTTGCTTGCTGTACTTGAGAGACAGAGGCAGGCAGATCTCTAAGTTTGGGGCTAGCCTGGTCTAATGGTAAACTCAAGGCCAGTCAAAACTACATAGTTAAGACCCTGTCTAAAAAGAGAAGGAAATCGGGCTCTGAAGTGAGGCACTCTCCTCAAGGCTCTCGGTCTTGGGGTTCAGGCAAGATTCTGGCCACTTTTCTTTCAAACACACAGCCCGAGGCTTGGTGGAGCTGAAGAGTTCTCTAGGACGTCACCTGGACACCAGCCTGTTCCAAGGGTCTGAAGCCCAGCTATGCAGGAGTCTCCTAAGACAAGGCCCAGGTCAGGGTCACAAGCTATGCCTCACCCTCAGGGAACAAGGCTTGGCCTCTTTGAGGACTTCTCAGGCTCCTGAGAAGGAAAGCCACTTCCCTGGGGTGTCTTCTGAATTCCCCCGAGATAGTGACCACCCTTCCTCACTTCCTCCTGACTCAGCCTGCTAATCAATTAGCCCTCAGCGCCTGCACTCTGGGCCTCTGTCGTGTCCTCTGCTGTCCCAGCACAGTGTCCCCAGGCCTCGGTTCCTCGCTGAGGCTGTGCTGCCATGCTTGGCAGCGTCTTTCCCTTTCCTCCCTGGCATTTCCCCCGGGATAACACCTTGTCTGACATGCGTCTGTTTCCCCGTCAGTGCCTTGGCTGCTGCAAAGCAGGGTGCAAGCTTCTTCAAGCCTGAGCTGCAATGACTCCCGGGTACTCTCAGATCCAGGGACGGTGCAGAGCACACAGTAGGTGCACGGCTTGTCTTGAAATGTCTTAGGACTAGACCAGTCATCTCTAAGCCGCGACTGGCCGTGTGACCCGGGACATAACCAGACCAGTCATCTCTAAGCCCTGACTGGCTGTGTGACCCGGGACATAACCACTTAATCTTTGTCTTTGAGCCTCAGTATCCCTGGCTGTAAAGACATAAATAGCTCCTCCCAAGGGTATTTGAGGTTTAAATGAGTCAATGTGTCTAAAGCCGTTTTAAGTGGCTTCTAAGTGGCGGCTCTTGTAAATACTGCTTGAACCTGAACCATTTTCTATCCCATTTCCTTCTACTGTTGGAGTCCTGGGCATGTTAGACAGGTGTTCTGCCGCTGAACCGCATCTTTAGCTCTTACACCCATCTACTGGAGGAAATTGAAACTCAGAGGACAAACAACTTGCACAGGACCCTCTGATAGGAATAGTAGTGAACACCTGAGCCTTCGCGTAGGCCTATTCTGGCTGCAGGCTATTTGTCCCTCTGTAGCTGAGGGAAGACCTGGGGTTGGGGAGGAGCCCTGGTCCCCAGAGAGCCTCTGCTCATCCAACCATCTCTCTCACAGTCACGCTTGTTCACTAGGGGCAACCTTGCCACAGTCACTGACCCATCAGCCGACGGTCGATGACCTCTGTGCCCTCTAAGTCCTGAGTGCCAGATTGCCTGCATCTTCTAGGTGTAAAGCCCTGGACCTCTTTGAGGGCCCACTCCTTGGGGCTTGGGGCTCCTGTCTTCCACAGGACTAGAGAGGCTAGGCAACCTATCTGGTAACAGAGTCACCGACTTCATAGCGACCGAGGTTGTGCCTAGGGAAGGTTGGGCTGCCAGATAGAAGAGAGGGAGGCAGATACTAAGTCAGTCTTGGAGCCTCACAGCACAGTGATGTACAGGTGGCTCTGGTGGCGAGGACGGTGAGGAAGCTGTGTCTCGTGGTTTGTCCTGGCGACACTCCTAAGTCTCCACTTTCTGGATTTGGCACATAGGGAGGGTGAGCCTGGTAATCACAGACTTTTCTAGCTGTGGCTGGTTCAGGAGTAAAATTTAACAGCGGAAAGATGGCCTCTGTGTGTGGACCAGGACAAATTTCTTCACACAGTCAGCAGGAGAACTAGTCTCCAGGTCCCTCCATCTGGCTAGTTCTTACCAAGTATCTGCTTCATGCCAGGCATGTGAGAAATACCTTTTGAGTTCTCACTGTAGCCCACCGTGTCCACTGGGCATCTCAGCCTTGTTCTTGCTGATGAGCAAACTGAGTTATCAGTAGAGGGCACATCCTACCCAGGGTCATGTTGCTAAGAAGGGGCAGTGCCTTGCACCCTGAAGGGGACTGAAGTGAATGTCCCCTTCTTCCTTCTGCTTTTTGGACCAGAATGCAGTATTTAATGCATTATGTATTATTGTCAAAGGACTGAGACAATTCAGGCATGGTGGCTGTATGTCTGTCTGTACACACAGCACTCAGGAAGAGGCAAGAAGATTTTGAGTTTGAGGTCAGCTTGGGCTTTTAGCAGCATGACCCTGACCCAAAAGGTAAGACAAAGTAGAGGACTTGTTAGGATCCCCTGGTTTCCTAGGGGGCCTGACTCACAAGTGTTGGGTGTAGAAACAGGCCTGTGCCATGATGATGTTCTCAGCAGTAAGCAGAAGAGTCAAAGTGCAGGCAGATATGGTTCTGGGTAAGCCAGCATGGAGCGTAGCAACAGCCTTCGGGGAGACATTCAGGAGCGGATGGTCATCTGGCCATCCTCTGACGGTACCTGTCACCTAGCCTCACCCAGCCTTTTCCTTCTGTTCCCCAGACCATGCAGGGTTGTGCTTGGTAAGGTTTCATCCTTCCTCACTTAGTCCCCACCTTCCAAGAGATCCAGGTGTTCATCCAATAGATGTTTACTAAGCACCTGATTTGTACCAGGTGCCATGCCAGTTCCTGGGGACTCCGCAATGAATAAGGCCAGCCACAAAATCCCTGCCCTCTGGGTGCTTTAGTTCAAGTGGGAGAAAGACACAGCTAATGGATGTCATCGTAGTCAGTAAATTATGTAATGCATTCCAAAGGTGCTACGTTCTACTGGGGAGAACTAGAACAAGGTGCGGGGGAAGGATGGGCGGGCGGGCTGTGGTCCTGGTTTGGAAGGTGTCATCCAAGCAGAACACTGAGGGAAGAACCACGTGGGCATAGAGGGAAGAGTTGTCCAAGCAGAAGGAACAGCCCCAGGCTGGAATATGACTGCCTGAGAACAGCAGGGAAACCTGGGTGGCGGTGGGACACAGAAGCAAGTCACAGGGGACAAGGCCAGTGGAAACAGGAATGAGACAGGGGCTAGTGGAAATGGGGGCGACACTCTGTGAATGCTGCTGTTTCTACAATAGACTGTAGCTTGGCACATTGGCACACACCTGCAATCCTAGCTACTGTGGAGGCTGAGACAGGAGGGCTGGAAGTTGGAAGCCAGTTTGGGTCAAGGTCAAGCCCTGCTACTAATGTGTGACATCTGGCGTTACTCAATATAAGTGCAAGCAAATGAGAAACCTGTTTTACTTTCCCCTTGTCAAAGAAACGCACTAACCACCTGACTGAAGTGACCTGGAGGCCCAGAGAGCGCAGGGGAGCTGGTGGCCACTGCTGTGTTCTCCCAGAAGCAGCCTCCTTACTTGATAGACTGTCCAGCAACATGGCAACTTGGTCCGTTCCCACCCCCCCCTCTACAAAAATTCCAAACCCACTCACCCTTTAACTTGCAAGCCTGTTTGTAGAAGCTACTGTATAGATACACTTGTATCCATTGAGTGTCAAATTGCTTCTATACAAGGCCACTTACTTTTTATAGCAGTATTAGAAGCTAGGCACATCTTGGGTATGTCTACTGTGAGAGCTCTGGGCATTGGCACTGGAGACCCAGCTCTGTAGTTTTCTCATCCCTGGCTGCCTCCTTGTCTGCTGTCCCGCTACCTCCACTCTTCCTCTAGTAGGCACTACCCTGGGTGCTGTCCAGGCCTTTGGTGCTGAAGATGTGTTGGAAAACCTGGAACCCAGAACTGAATGAAGACTTAAGAATAAAGAAGAGGATGTAGAACCCAAGAAGCTAAGGATTCAGTCTTGGTCCTGAACAGATGGGCTACATGACTTTGGGCAGGGCTCTCTGACCCTCAGCTATGAAAAAGGAGTTGCTGCAGAGATTAAGTGGCAATTTTTAGCACTTCACTTTAGAGAGAGGAAAGCAGCGGGTAAGCTCGGATCACGGAATGATTATGCCTGGTACTACTGCTTCCTGGATGGATGGTTTTGCTATAATGATACGACCAATCTGGGCCTAGTGGTGTATGCTTACCCTCCTAGCTACTTGGGAGGCTGAGGCAGGAGGATCAAAAGCTTGAGGATAGACTGGGCTACATAGCAAGACTCTTGTTTCAGAATGAAAGGGCTGGGGATAGAACACTTCCCTAGGCTCAATCCCAAGCATCAAACACAGAAGGAAAAAAAAAAAGACAACACCCATGCTCCAGTTTCCTCATTTGTAAATTGGAGTCAGTAATAGTCCCCATACTATCGGGCAGTATAAGGGGTCACTGGGTCCGTAGGTATTAGCTCATTATTGTCACTTTCTGTTGGCACCTCCACCCTGGGACTGGTAGAAGGCCATAGCACTTCATCCCTAAGGACATCCTGGCTTCTGACCCAGCCCGCCACTGACCTACCTGTATGGCTGAGAGCAGATGCAGTGCCCCTGGTCATCAGTCTGTCCATCTGCAGGATGGGGCCAACAGTTCTTCATGTGGTGCTAGAGAAATAACTGTGCCTGCGGGGTCACATTCAGGGAAGCCAAGATATAAAAAGTTACAACTTCCCAAACACGAAGGAATTATTCACCGGCATTTGTCACCCCCTGGCTCGGTGCTGGGAATAGCAAGATGATTAAGGCAGGGGCTGGCTTTCAAGGAGCTCCTGGCTTTCTCGCTGGGTTTTAGGTACACTTGTCTGGAGTCTAGCTTTGAGAGTTATATAAACCCAATCAACTGGCTTAATTAAGCCAGAACAGAAACCCACTGATTCATGAAATAAATGTCCAGGAGTAGAGCTGGCCTCAGGCATGCTTCATCAGCACATCTCTATTGCTTCCCTGTCAGGCAGGTTTCCCCGTTTGGTGTGGCCAGCCAGCACCCCGCAGCTGTATCCCTGTGTTCTCTGGTTCAGTGGCACACCCAGAATGGAGAATGCTGATTCTCCAGAGCTCCAGCAGAAGTCCCGGGCGTGACTGGAGCAGGTCACCTTTGGGCACATGTTCATCTTGTGGTAGATAGATTCGTTGACCCATGGGTCAGGCAAGCCTGGGTCAAGCCTGCCCCTAACAGTAGTGTAGAAAGCATCCTTGTGAACACATGGGCAGAGGGTGGGGCTGCCACCCAAAGAAAGGGGAACTGATGCTGAGCAAGGAAATGGCACATGGTTATTCAAGGAGCCTCAGCAGCACTGCAAAGGCCAAGTACGTGTTGCGCACCCGTAATCCTCGCACATGGGAGGCGAGGCAGGAGAATGGTGAATTCAGTGCCACCCTGGCAAGACCACATCTCAAATAGCAGTCAAATGAATGAAACCCCATTGCAGCTGTGTGAGCAAGGCAAAGATTGAGTCAAATCTGACTTTTAGCCTGGCTGGGGTGGCGTGTGGGACAAAGTGCAATGACAGACATGTAAGAAAATGTCACAGGCCCGTTACCTTGTGTGTGGTAACTATAACAAGTGCAGGATAGAAAAAAAGAAAAGCAGTTTATCCGACCTCAGCCTGAGCAGGCCTGAGGGAGCAGAAGACTGAAGTAGAAAGCCGGCTTCCTCATGAAAGCCAGGGCTATACAGCTGCAGCTCCCTTGCCGTCCACTTATGGAGGGGGAAGGGGTCACTGTGCTGCCCTCCACTCGGCTCTGAAATTCCGCCACACGCTGTTTTTTTAACAGGGACTTTGAGTAATCATATCCAGAGAGGTGAGTATCCTACAGTTGGGAATTCTTGTAGACCAGGCTTTTGTTAAGACTTGCTTGGAGTTTGCTCTTGCCAGGGACCTAAGTGAGGGGACCTGAACATAGGACTCTAGTAGAAGGCTTGCCTAGAGCCGGGCATTGTGAAGCATTGTGCCTCACTCCTGTACTCTCAGCTCTTAGAAGTCAGGAGCAAGAAAACCACAGGTTCTAGGCCAACCTGGATTGTACACCAAGTTCCCAGTCAATCAGGGCAAGAAAACAAAGAAGGCCTGGCTGGAATCCTTAGGTTCTGCCTCACCCCTCACAGTACCCTCCCCCCACATACACACACGGGTAGGCGCTAACCTCTGCTGCACACTCCCAGGGATGGAGGATACACTCTTCTGTACCACATCTGCCTGTGTCTGCCTTGAAAAGTCTCACAGGAGAGGAACCTCAGATCTGAACCCAGCTCTGCCTAATGCCATTTTGAGTCCACGGATGCCCCCGTATCTGTTTTGGTTTGCTTAGTTTTGCTGCCACCAAGGACCTCTGGCTGGGTGGTTTGTAATGAGCAGAGCTATATATCTCAGTCCTAGAAGCTAGGATGTCAAGGTCAAGGGACATCCTGCCGTAGAAGGTGGGAGGAAAAAGGGAAAAGATTAAGATGAGCCCTTGGAAGGACCCAGCCTCAACAACCTCCAAGGTCTGTCCGTTTTAAAGATCATACGTATTAGTGTTGGTGCATGTGAATGTGTAAATGGCACGTGTGTACGGGGTGGGCATACGTGTGCTACAACGTGAATGTGAGGGTCAGATGACAACTTGGTGAGGTCAGTTCTCTCTTACCGTAAAGAGTATTCTGGGCATCAAACTCTGGCCACCACTGAGCCATCTCACCTGCCCTGCCTAGGTCTCATCCACCTCATAGAGATCCACCTACCTCTGCCTCCCCAGTGCTGGAATTAAAGGTGTGTGCCCCAACATCTGGCCAGGTCTCACCTCTTAATACTGTTAAAATGGCTGTTAGGACTGAGTATGATGGCAGAGGCCATCATCCCAACATCCAGGAAGCAATAAGCCAGTCTGGGCTATGCAGGACACTATCTCAGAAGAACAAGAAGGAAGGGGCAATTAGGTTTTACTATGTGGCTCGGAGGTGATATTTCTATGAAGTGAGGATGTAGCAGCCATATCACTTGCTGTGATGGTTCCTAGATTTAAATCTAGCACACAGTGCATCCAGAACAGAGTAGATGCTCCATAAACACAGTGACATTGTTCTCTCACAAGGCAAGATGAGGCAAGCTCTCTTCTCTGCAGATGGGTCACGCTCTACCCACTCCCGTGGTTGCATCTTTGTCCTTGGTCTCTGTGGTCACCATTCTGGGGAGTCTGGCCATGCTCCAGGCAGGTGCAAAGCATGGTTCTGCTTCCTGGTTCCATACCCCGTGACAGAGACTAGCAGTAGCTGCTGTGACAAGCGGTGCCTCGGGGTTGGAGCACACTAGGAGCTCACAGAACAATAGAGGGCGGGTAATCTTCACCCCCTTCCTTGGGGACTTGAGCTACGCCTTTACTGTGCCTCTACCATGTTTGAGGGTTTGGGGGTCCTCTGTTCAAGCCAGCATCCAGGAGGCTTCTGCAACTGGAAAAAGTCCTGAGCTGGCAATAGCACACGTCACTTGTGTTCCCATCCCAGTGGGGGAAGCCAGCCACATGGCCATATGAAGGAAGCTGACAAGTGTGGTGACTTTGTCCTGTAGAAGAGGAGACTTTGCTAGCAGCTGGCTGACTGCCATAGCCACAGACGAGTCAGCAGACTCTTGAGCCGCTGTTATTATTATCTGTAGAGCAGAAAACATCACTCGATAGCGGCAGTGGCTGTTTGGGTGTGTACGCTTACTCAGGCCACTAAGGTGTTCATGGGTATATAAGTCACACGGCAAGTAAGCTGCTTCTGTACAACACAGGCAGCTCCTTGCCCTCTCCTCAAGGTTTTGCGAGGACTCAGTGAGGAAAAATTTGCCAAGCTGGTGCCATTGCATGTGTGTGTGTACGTGTTTGTATGTCTCTGTGTGTGCATACATTTATGGCTTGTGTGTGTTTGTCTCTGCTTATGGTAAGGAATGAGAGTTCCAAAGCACTGTGCTGGGTGTAGCATCACAGGGTGGCGCCCAACCCAGGCTGCCTGCCAACAGGAAGTGGTAGGCAGTTCGGTCTTGCTTCTCACTTGGGAAACCCTCCCCCATTATGGTGGCCTTCCAGCATGTGCCAGAGCCAAGACTGCCATCCCAGCACACTAGGCTACCCATCTCCATCTCCTGGAGTATACACATATCAGATGGTCAAGACAGCAGCCCACCTGGTGGCTGGGGAAAGCTCCAGATCAGGTACACGGATGAGTCTCAGGGCAAGTAGGGGACACACCCTGGAAGTGCACCACCCGAAGGGTCTCTTGGGGCAGCAGTCACCCAGAGTGTGGGTGGATGCCCTGCCAAGCACCAGCAGGGAGGAAACAGAGGTCAACAGAAACCTGCTTCCTGGTGCTGGTGGCTCAGAGGTAGAGAGGCTATAGCTAAGTGCATTCGAGAGGACGTGTGTCAGCACCTGGAGGACAGTGTTACCCTGATGTTAGATGTGTCTATATCTTTCCAACCACTCAGGAGCTAGGCATGTCGTGCTTCACTCAGTCTCAAGTTGTCCTGTATCCCAGGAGCCACGTGACATCCCTGTGAGGAACAAGCGGGTGGCACCAGACAGCCAACAGGAACTGTTAGGATTATATGGGTATGCTTGGCTGAGACTCCACCCAGCTACTGCAGGATCTGGGTGTATTGTTCCCAACACTTGTCTTGGGAGAGAACTGATTTAAAGGATGGAATTTGGATCCAGTTCCGACGCTAGCTGTGTGACTGTGGGCAAGCCACTTTGTGGTTATGCTTCATTTCATCACACAATAACAGCACTGCATTATGGAGTTAAGATTAGCTGAGTCCTTATGACAGGTTTGCTGCAGTAGGTACAGATTGGTTAAGGTTTTTTGTTTGTTAGATTGGTTGGTTTTGCTTTGTTGGGTTTTTTTTTTGTTTGTTTTAATTTTCAACAGAGTTTCTCTGTGTAGCCCTGGCTATCCTGGAACTCGGCTCTGTAGCCTGGGCTGGCCACAAACTCACAGAGATCCACCTACCTCTGCTCTTGAGTGCTGGGATTTAAGGCATGCCACCACTGCCCGGGGCTGTCTATAGGTCACCCAACTAAAATAGCTCACAATAGGACCAAGGCCATGACTGTTCTAGGCTCATACCATCTCTGTCACTCCCTACTGTGTGTCTGTCATGTTTGGTAACTGAGTCAAAGGCAGTATATACCTGAGGGATTGACACAGCAGTAGGGATAGACGTGGATTCATACACTGCCTCTTGCTAACACCTTGTGGAGAACATGACGGTGGGAAAAGGGTGGCTGGGTATCCCCAGAACTTACCCAGTGGATTTAGGGAGTGATACAGAGAGGATGAATTGGTCTGGCCTCTGGCTTGTTGACAGGTGGGCACAGTTGAGACATTTTCCCTAACATGCCCAGCAGGGACACACAGATTCAAATTTAAACTCTTCTAGTACCAGTATGCTGGGGCAGCAGAGGTCCATAGAGGACAGGGACCCAAGGACTGTAGCACTATGGAGGTCAGGCAGGGGGACAGGAAGTGGAAAGTAAAGGTTGCTTAGGAACACTGGCCTGACTAGCAGCCTCTAAATTTGGCAGAGGCAGTGTTGGGTGGTGGTCGGAACTGGCTTGAGTGTCCAGGGGCAGTTGTGAGGCCCACAAGAAGGCAACCCTGGGCCTGTGTATAGAAGGAATAAAACCTCTTGCAGCTGCCAACGTCCCAGAGGACACAGAAGTAGTGTGGGACTCAACAGGGCTGATGCTCTACGTGAGAGAGAGAGTTAGTTGCATCAGGAGAGTACACAGGCCTACCCATTAGGCTGTCTGTCTCCGTCTCCGGGAGTGTGCACATGTCAAATGGCCAGCCCAGCAGCCCAGCATCTCCCTGGGAAGTGGGGAAGGCTCCGGATTAAGGGGACTGTGTACTTACCAGAAACCCTTAGGAAAAGCCACACACTGTCCTTGAAAGGCTAGGGACAGTGGCCTGAGGACACCCTCAAAACTGGTGGCCCTTCCCTTTTGAGAGGAAGCCGACCATGGGTGCTAACTTGTCCTCCTCAGATAGTTGGTGGACATTTGACAGAGCTCATGGTCCCAGAAGCCCTGAAGCTGAGAAAAACTCCCCTCCCCCTTCCCAGCTCCCTAGTATAGTCCAGTCATGGTTGTGACGAATCCTAGTCTGGGACTGGGGCTGTATGGACATTGGGAAGCAGAACTGGTTCTTCCGCCATCGTCTGGCGGGTTTATGAAAACATCACCATGCCACAGACTAGACTCCCAGGGTGATGCTGTGGCATCTCAGCTAGAGTCAAAATAAAACCCAGAAAAAGGCTGAAGCTGGGGGCGGGAGAACGGGGTCTATGAATGGAGAGAGCAGGAGCCTGGGGAAGCAGAAGAAGTGGGAGCCAGCGCAGGGAGGGGCCTCTCTCATCCCAGCCATTGCTGAAGATGGCACAGATGGAGCTCCGCCTATGTCTGGTGGGAGGCCAGGAAGTTCCCTCCTGATGTTCCTCCTCTCTGTGTGAAGTGGGAGGCTGGGTCGTGCCAGGAAGGAAGGGAAGACAGGGGAAAGGGCCTGACCTGGAAGGGAGTGGCTGGCCAGAACTTATGGGATGTTCCCAGTACCCCCAGCTTCCAACTCAAAATTGTAGTCCTTGTCCAAAAAGAGTGAATGCACAAATGAGCATGGGCTTATGGCCCTGACAGCCCTGACGCCAAGGAGAAGCCGCACTGTTCTTACCTATCGCCTCACAGCGCCTGTCTGGAGTTGTGCCTGGAGACTTGGCATGGCACACACCTACAGGGTACTTGCTGTGCCCCAGGTCCTTCGTGCCTATTTAACCTCACAATGGCTCATGGGAAGTGGGTTCTGTTATTAAATCTCTCTATAGATAAGGAAACAGGCACGGATGTAACCTGTCCAGGGACACAGGGACGTCCGACTAGTAAGTGACATTTGGTCTCCGAACCCAGCCTGAGTGGCTTGGACGACGTGCCTCATCTTGGACAGAGCTCTCTGCTGTGTCCTTCAGGGAGCAGAGGACTCAGAATAACTGTGATGTGGGTTGAGAGGCCCAAGTGGGGTGCATGAGAGGCAGCTGACGGCAGGCCTGAATGCTGACCTCCAGCCGATACACTCATGCGCATGCACACAGCCTGCCCAGCGCCCCTGGGAGAGGCTGGGAGAGGCTCTGCTCCTAGCACACATGCACCCCATAGCTAAGAAGGGAAGGTTCTGGACGGTTGCCTGGAAGATAAGGATTGAGATAGAGCAGGCTTAGAGGAACAAAAGGAAACTGTTGGAGTGACAGATATGCTCATTATGTTGATTGCAATGACGGCTTCATGAATATTCATTTGTTCAAACTCATCAAATCGTGTTTTAAATCTGTAGTTTATCATATACCAAGCAAACCTCAGTAAAGCTGCAGAAAAATGAAGCAAAGCATAATAAAGTGGGAAACAGAAATGAGGGCCTCAAGTTGGGTATTGGTCTCACCATCACAGTCAGTCTCCAGCCTCTGATTCTACCCCACATGGTGCTCAGTACCCCCAACAGCAGCAGGGCCATTCAAGGATGATAGTCTATGTGGAAACATCCAGTAGCCATGAGGGGCATATCCATGAAGACCAGCCCAGCTGTGGGCATAATAGGGCAGAGGAAAAGCAGGACCGCTGTGGGATAGGCCCCAGGACTGTAGGTATCAAATGCACCAGAGGGCAATGTGTTATGACCGTGTGGCTGCACTCTCCTGCCTGTGTGGGGCAAAATCGTGTGGCTGAGGTATTTGGTATGGCAGAGGCTGCCATTAACTGACCCCACCCTGCATCTGACTGTAAAATGCCATTTGTGTGTTTGCTGTGTTTGCTGTCCATGTTTCTGACGCATAAACCCCACGAGGGCAAAGGTACTCATGCAGCCGCACAGTGCTGGGGTCCCCAAAGGCTCTGATACACACCTGGCCAAAGGTGCTTCATCGTCACTGTGAGTGAAGCTAGGACGGCACTCAGTGACAGATCACATGCTTAGCATGTGCAAGATTCTAGATTTGACCCCCTCCAGCACCGCCCACAACAGAAACTCAAAGCTTGTGAATGGGAGCATATGTGTGGCTGCTGCTGTGTGGCAAACCTGTGTGCTTGCCGGGCACTGTGTGGGTTAGAGCGTGAGACGAATGGGTCTGTGACACACAGAGCTGACAAGGGACAGTGATTATCTCCAGAAACTCCGGGGATGGTGACAGGATTCACAATGCTTAGCATTCCTGTGGTCCGACTGGGAATGTCCTAGGTGCTGGGGAAGCAGGAGGTGGATGGAGCAGGGGGCTTGCTTGTCACTCACCATGCCATACCTCACAACAGGGAGAAGATGAGCGTGGGCTGCCCAGAGCCTGAACCGCTCCACTCCCTGCCTTGCTGCGGGCCAGGGGCCGCCCCTGTACCAGGTGCAGGTGTGCCCCTCCTCACAGAAGACATGCAAGCACTGACGCTACGCACACTGACTGCCAGCGACGTTACCAAGCACTACGAGCTTGTCCGGGAGCTGGGTAAAGGGACCTACGGGAAGGTTGACCTGGTGGCTTACAAGGGCACAGGTGAGTGTTGGTTGGTAATGTGGCAGGGTATGAAGGCTGGGGTGGAGACATGCCTGGATAGAGGGCCAGCAAGGGTACAGAGCAGATTATATGGAAAGGATATGCTGTACAGCAAGTAGGAGCTAGCAAAGGACCCGCACTGAGGGGTAGGCTACTTTGGGGCCATCTGGGTGCCTTTGAGACAGATGTGCCCAGGGACAGGACACTGCTAGAAATTGTGATTGGAGAGCATTGGTGACACCTAGGGAGCTAGACAAAGGTGAAGACAGGTCCTTGGGAATGGGACTCATTATGTAGAAGCGTGGAGATATGTTCCTATGGGTTGGTCTGGACACATTTCTCCAATAAAGACACATGCCCTGATGTTCGGCCAGCCAGCCGAGGTCATGGAGCTACTGTGTGTTTGAGCTGGGATGGCACTCTATACTTCCCAGGGCAGGAGGAGCCTGTGGGACAGCTAAGGCAGCAGGAAGAACACTTGCATGGGGGCACTTTATTGCTTTCTGTGTGACCCTGGGCAGTGTAACCCGGTTCCTCTATTTAATAAAGAAGGGAATGGATGCTGACCTTATTGGGTCATTGGTAGTGTAGAAGGTGAGCGTGAAGTGTTGAAGGCAGGGCCTGTGATGTGTAGCATTCTGTTGCTATTGCATAGCTGCATGCCCAGCAGGCTGCACATGCATGCCCAGTTTGGGGAACCAGTGTCCTACAGGGGCTTCTCTTATGCACCCATTGGCTAGCATTTGCTGAGTACCCGTTGTTTGGCGAATTCTGAAAGGTTTCTGTGCTTCAGGGAGCCATGGTTTTTAGCTGGGGGAGACAAATATGACAGATGAATAGACAGTAGGTCAGGAAAATGGCTTGGGGAAGGAGGCAATAAGTGTTCCTGGCTGCAACGTAGATAACTCAGGTCAGCCTTATCTTCTGGGTGGACCTAGGTGTTTACTATGCCGCGAGGACATCATGCTGACCAGGTCCACTAGCCGTATTCTGGGGACAGACTGTACAGCTAGATGTGGGGGTTTATCTGTGAGGGAGAGGGTCTCACTGTTGTTGCTGTGGCCCCGCCAGGCACCAAAATGGCCCTGAAATTTGTGAATAAGAGCAAGACAAAGCTGAAGAATTTCCTGCGTGAAGTGAGCATCACCAACAGCCTGTCATCCAGCCCCTTCATCATCAAGGTCTTTGACGTGGTCTTCGAGACTGAGGAGTGCTATGTCTTTGCCCAGGAGTACGCTCCTGCTGGGGACCTGTTTGACATCATCCCTCCCCAGGTAATTCAGTTAGTGTTGGAGAGAGGGGAGATGGGCTTTGGGGCTGCCAGAGTATGAAATCCTGGAAGGAGTTGGACTGGTTGATTAACCAGTAAGTAGGGAGTGGTAGTGCATGCCTGTAATCCCAACAATTGGGAAGCGAGGCAGAGGCAGAGAGATCATGGGTTTTACGCCAGCTTGAGCTGAATAGTGAGACCTATCTCAAAAAACTGGGAGTTTTCTAATGGCGTCGGTCTAGCATCTGTGCAAGTCTGGGCTGACTCCTCCACACAGCAGATAATAAGCAATTGAACAAGAACTGAGGCCCCAGAGAAGGTAACCCTGGAGCAAGTGGAGGGGGTTCTGGTACTTGGTTTGGAGCTTTCCACTTGTTAAGGATTGGGGTCAAGACACCTAGCAAAGGAACAGGAGGGCTATCCTGCCAGGCTGGGAGGACAAGCAGGTAGGTATTAGGATCACGGCAGGCCCAGAGGACAGCAGGAGAGTTGTGGCCCCCAAAGTGACAGGGTCTA
Organism: Myodes glareolus; assembly: GCF_982192425.1. Classification (NCBI taxonomy): domain Eukaryota; kingdom Metazoa; phylum Chordata; class Mammalia; order Rodentia; family Cricetidae; genus Myodes; species Myodes glareolus. The sequence goes on along the minus strand of NC_142032.1, from coordinate 78,030,109 downwards.
AAAGAAGGAACTGGGGTGAGGGCAGGCGTACCTGGCTACCCCTGAGCAGCTCTTTCCGTCCTCCACAGGTGGGGCTCCCCGAGGACACAGTGAAGCGCTGTGTGCAGCAGCTGGGGCTGGCGCTGGACTTCATGCACAGCAGACAGCTAGTGCACCGCGACATCAAACCCGAGAACGTGCTGCTGTTTGACCGTGAGTGCCGCCGTGTGAAGCTGGCGGACTTCGGCATGACGCGGCGCGTGGGTTGCCGTGTGAAGCGTGTGAGCGGCACTATACCTTACACTGCGCCCGAGGTGTGCCAGGCGGGCCGTGCCGATGGCTTCGCGGTGGACACAGGCGTGGATGTGTGGGCGTTCGGAGTGCTTATCTTCTGCGTGCTCACTGGCAACTTCCCGTGGGAGGCTGCGTCGGGCGCCGATGCCTTCTTCGAGGAGTTCGTGCGCTGGCAGCGGGGCCGCCTGCCGGGGTTGCCTTCGCAGTGGCGCCGCTTCACCGAGCCTGCACTGCGCATGTTCCAGCGGCTGCTGGCTCTGGAGCCCGAGCGTCGCGGGCCGGCCAAGGAGGTCTTCCGCTTCCTCAAGCACGAGCTCACATCTGAGCTTCGGCGGCGGCCTTCGCACCGCTCACGCAAACCTCCTGGGGACCGCCTGCCTGGGCCCCTGCGCCTCGAGGCTCCTGCACCGCTCAAGCGCACCGTGCTCACCGAGAGTGGCAGCGGTTCACGGTCCTCGCCGCCCAGCGTGGTGCCCATGCCCGTGCCAGTGCCCGTGCCCGTGCCAGAGGCTGGTCTGGCTCAGTCCGCTACCCCGGGCAGGACCGACGGCCGTGCAGACAAGAGCAAAGGGCAGGTGGTGCTGGCCACGGCCATCGAGATCTGCGTCTGAGCTACTAGGAGCAGCGCAGCCGCTGCGGGGAAGCCGCGTATGCTCCGACCCGTACTGGGGACAGGGAGCAGCCACAGCGCGGTGGGAGGGTGTAGTGTAGACTAGGAGGCCCAGACACCCGGGTCGGTGGTGGGCTGGTGACATAGCTAGTGGATGACCATGTGTGTGGCCGGCCTCAGCCCAGAGGAGCCGGGGCCGCTGACAAAGGCTGGGAGCTTGTGGGCCAGACTGAGCTCTGGAACCTGGACACTCCTAGCGCTTCACACCCCTTGGCAGATCACCCTACAATCTTCCATCCAAACCTGGGCACAGAAAGGGCCCTTTGATGTTGGGCAGAGATGAGCACGAGACCCTTAGAAACTGGCTGGGAACAGGTACTGGGTTGACAACAGTGGTGCCCAGGAGGTCAGAGGGAGAGGCCAAGCACCCTAAATGTAGCAAAAGTTGTGCGCAGGAACAGACCCGAATATTAGAGATGCCCCTTCACCTCTTCCTGCTGATGGGTTCATAGATCCCAGAAGGGAGAGCCATTACCGCAGCCACGAGGCCATTGGGAACAGAGTTCCAGTAGGAAACCCTCCTGAGGGTATAGGGGAACAGATGGCAGGAGAACAGGAGGCTTGGCACTCCTGTGTCTCTAGGGTAAGGGGGTGCATTCACAACCCAGCTGCTCCTTCCCTGGGCACTCAACAAGCAGGGAAACAGTTGCGCCAGTTATTCCTGGGGTTTGTCGATCACGTGTGTGAGCCTCAGTTCTAGGGCAGTACCCTTGCAGGGGAGGAGCACATCCGTGGATGGGACAGGAAATCGTTGAAGTCAGAGTGAGTGTGATGTGTGTCTGGTGACTTTGAGGGTCCAGACACCTCACCAGGCAGCTGCCAAGAGCCAGGCCTGTGTTTTACCACACTCCTCAGGGAATCCCAGGAGACACCTGCTGTTGGCTCAGGTTCTTAGACAGCAAAACAGGATTTCACCTTGCCCCTGCTCTCCTTTGGGACTCCTACTCAATGTGGAGGCTTTAGGAACCCCTGCAATAACCTCAGCACAGGGAGGCTGTGCCTTCTGCCTGGCACCACCCAACTGACCAGCCTGGGTTGCCTCTCCTAGGGTCCCTCCAAAAGTTCTGGGTCATTCTAGGAGGTTCCACAGTGGGGCTGGCTGGCTAGCTGCAAGGGGCACCAACCACGCCTCAGCCTGGAGCCCCCACCTCTCTACACAACCCCTTGCTCCCACCACAAAGGGCTATAGGTCTCCCTGCCCTGCCTGAGTCCGGTTTACAAACTGTGGTTGCTCCAGGGCCTGGTCCCACTTTCCTGGGGTGCCACCACTTCCCTAGTGGACACAGGGCCCACATGCCAGGTAAGTAGCAAACCCCTCCTCCTGCCAAGAGCCGAATCTCAGAAGGCCCCCATCACTGCCCTGGCTCACTTGGGGCCACCAGGCCCTCCTTCCCAGCCGCGACTTCTCCTCTTGCCTTAGGCCTCTCCACCCTGATCTGCAATAACAAGGAAGCGAGATTCCACAGTAGACATCCCGCGTCCCGTGTGCGCCCTCTGTCTGTTGAGATCCTGTGTGGGAGGCCTCTCCCTTGTAGTATCTCCCTTGTAGTATCTGGTAGTCCTCAGAAGAGACTTTAGGTACGTAGCCCAGCCCCATTGTTCAGAGGCAGCCACCAGCCTGACCTTGAACCAGACTCAGGCTGGGTCAAGCTTCACCCTTGCTGCCACCACAGGCACTGTCTCTGTCTGCTGGGTTGGGACCCTTTGCCCCTTAGGAGAGGTGTTGGTTACAGATGTTTACCTCAGTTTGTCACTGTTGAAGAAACAAAATAATAATAATAATAGCAAAAAATTAACATCGTAGACATGGAGACTTAGAAGACAAAACCCACAGGAGAAACCTCCCCCTTTGCAGTTTTTCTGTGAAGGTATAGTTTGTTCATGTACGCACGCGTATGTGCGTGTCTCTGTCTCACCCCAGGGCAGGCCAGATCACCTATTGACACCTGTCCCAGCCTGTGCGTCCCTCACACTGCCCCTGTCCTTTGGTGCTTCCCAGGGGCCCCTTGAACTGGCTTGTGGGGTGTAGGGGAGCTTTCTGGATAGGAAGTGGGGCCTTCAGTTAGCTAGAGGTCTCCCACCGGATCCTGTGAGTAGAGGGCCCCAGACTGTGTGATGCTCCCTGAGCCCACAGCACAGTGCTGGTGGTTGGCATCTGTCCAAGTCTGGGGCAGGGCCTGGGTTGAACCCACGCCCTTGAGCCTCACGCTCCTGTCTTGCCTCCCCTACCCCATGTCTTTGTAAATACTCTGGCATCCTTTGGCCCTGAGGAGGTTTTTAAATGTGTTATTTACTTCTCTAACTATGACAATTGCTATAAAATAAAAATTTAGAAAAATGATTGTTTCGGCTGCAGGGTGGGAGGGGTACGGAGGTCTTCCTGCCGGGCTTACTGGCAGGCTCCAAGGTAGCGTCCGCAGTGGCCAGGCCATGAAGAGGGGGCATGCACATGAACTTTCTGGGGGAGGAGCAGAGAATTGTCCTGGCTTGGACTTCAGCTTCAGCTTAGACTCCTTCAGCCTGGGCCAAAATGAAAGTTGATGGCCACCACTCTTGACAGTATTTAGCGAGCACATTCGGTGTGCATGTCAGTGGTACAAAAGTGAGTTGTACAGACAACACAACACTCAGCGGTGACTGTCTAATGATGGAAGCTTGTCACTTACAGAAGGCCAGGACTTGGGGGTCACCAGGTTTGGAGATGGCGGGGCAAGCTCTGGAAAGACAAGCCAGAGAATTCTAAGTTAACTGGGCAAGGGCCCAGTGGGGCAGTAGTGGTCTCAGAGCCAAGTAAAAGTTAAGATGCTTTGGAGAGGGGGGCTGTAGGGAAGTATGCGGTTAATATTTATTAATTACCTACTAAATCTGCAGAGCATTGTCTACCCCTCCACGCCCACCTTCCCATGCAGCACCCCTCCCTTTCAACAGCCCTCGCTGGTCTCCCAGCAACTCTGGAGTACCCTTGGGTTCTAGCACCTGGAACCTTTCTTTCCTACTAAAAGATCCATTGGTCACCCCGAGTCAAAGCTGAGATCCCTGGCGTGGCTTCCAGCCTCCTTCCCCTAACTCCACTGATACCACTTGCTGCCGGTGTCCTCCTCCATGGACACTCAGCATGCTCACACCCTAGGACTTTTAACTTCGCTCTGATCTTCCAGACCTTCCCAGGCTCCTTCCTGCCCTCCCTTCTTCAGACCCTTGCTGGGACCCGAAGAAAAGTCTCCGTCAAGCAGAAGGACAGTGCTCCCTTGCATCCACCACATTGCTTATCATTCTGTCTCCTGGCTAGACTATAAATTCCATAGCAGCGGAGACAGGAGAGGGCAAGCTGCCGCTTCTCACTGTCTTTTCCGTGTCCCACAGTCTCTTCCGTGTCCGACAGGGCACATTAAGAAAACCACGTCACAATTTGTCAAATTCATGAACGCACACCCAAGACTATTTTAGGGGCTGAGGTTCGACAAATAAGCAAGACAACAAAACCTAGCTCATCCTTAGAAGTTCAATTTCTAAAACAAAATGTTTGGCAGGTTACGTAATTGTTTATGAACTGGGAGAGGGGAGAGAAAAAAAAGAAAACTCCACTCCGAGCAGATCAGAGGTGAGGACTCTTACCCGAGATGAAATAAAACAGTTATTTCAGAGTGCCTGTCCCTTCTCTGAAATGAAGGAGGGCGGAGGGAAGATCTGCAAATGCAAACAGCATGCTAACACAGCTTGGTTTACCACCTCCCGGGTCGTCGGAGGAGAATGTCAATATTTACCACCAGGGGGCGTGAACCTCCTCCTGCTGTGAAATCTGACACTCTTGCAGCCTCTGAAGATAAAACCATTGTCTGCCATGGGTGCCAATGTTTAGTCATAAAGAATCCAGCATCACTACATGCTACCAGAGGATCCGGTTGTCCCCACACAGCCCCTGAGATGTTCAATTTGGGGTCTTAGTATCCCTCCCTGTCCAGATTTTTCATTCTAGACTAACTGGGTATCCAAAGTTCTGATTGTACCAATGAGATGACTCACATGGTAAGAGTACCTTACCACCATGAGGTGGGTCCCCGGGACACACATGGTAGAGGAGAGAACTGGGTCCTGTAAGCTGTCTTTTGTTTTTGATTTTGTTTGGTTGGTTTGGTTTGGTTGTTTTGTTTTTATTTTGGTTTGGTTTTGGGTTTTGGGTTTTCAAGACAGGGTTTCTCTGTGTGTCCTCAGCTGTCCTGGAACTCACTCTGTAGATCAGGCTGGCCTTGAACTTACAGAGATCTACCTGCCTCTGCCTCCCGAGTGCTGGGCTTAAAGGTGTGAACCACTGTACCGCATGTACATATTACATTTTGATCTCCATATTACATCTGTAGTACACATGTGTCCCCACTCCAATAAATATAGTTTTTTTAAAGTTTCAGTTGACATTGAACTTCAGAAGTAAGTTCCTTTTCTGCACAAAATGCTTCCTGAGTCCTATGTAAAGTTTCACAACTCCTTGCCTGTTCCTGATATTAACACAAAGGACATCGGAAAGAGCGGTTTCAAAAGCAAGCTTGAAGGTCCTGTATGCCATCTAGTGGTGGTTCCTGGCATTCTGACATAGGAAGAAGCCAAACAGGCTGACAAGCAACGAACACCCTACCCCAGTGGTCCTCAACTTTCCTAATGCTACGACCCTTTAATACGGTTCCTCGTGTGGTCGTGACCCCCAACCATGAAGTTATTTTTGCTGTTACTTCATAAATGCAATTTTTCTGCTGTTATGAATCATAATGTACATATCAGTGTTTTCCAATGGCCGTAGGTGACCCTTGTGAAAAGGTCATTCGACCCCCAAAGGGATGGAGACCCACAGGTTGAGAGACACTGTCCTGTCCTAAAGCCAAGAAGAGTGAAATGACATCAGAAATCACACAGGCCTAGAGAGATGGCAGCGGGCAAGAGTGCATCCTGCTCTTCCAGAGCGTGCGTGCATGTGTGTGTGTGCGTGTGTTTGTGTGTCTGCACATGCATGCGTGCACACACATAAAAATAGGTCTCTTTTAAAAAGTGTGGAGAAGCAGAAGTGTAACCAACTGGAAGGAAACAGGCACACACTAGCAAGCTGTGTGGACACCCTTGCAGGGAAGGAAAAGAGAAATCTCACCAGGAAGGTAAAGGAGGCCCACAGTGGGAGCAGGGCAGTGGAGTCCAGCACCGCCACTCCATTCTGGCAAAGCTGGACCCTGGCCTATGGGACAGAGAGAGTCGGAGTGACGTGAGGTATCATGTAAGGAGAGATGAGGGCTAGTACACACTTCATGTGGGAGCCCTAGAGAGAGCTGCCTTTGGGCATATGATTCTTATTTACTTACTTCTTTATTTCTGTACGCCTCCTCTTTCTGCTCCTCCAAGATAAGATTTTTACTGGCTATCCTTAGCTGGTCAGGGACTCACTGTGAGGAAGATGGCTCAGCAGATCAAGGCACTTGTCCCCAATCACGATGAGCTGAGTTCAATCCCCAGAACCCACGTGATGGAAGAGAGAACCAACTTCTACAAGCTGTGCTCTGACTTCTATGCGTCTATGGGTAAATGTAGCTTTTAAAAAAGGTATTTCCTAATTCAAACAGTTCTGGTATCCCCCATTAAGTTTGTAAGCCAGCTTCCAAAACCCACACAGAAGAATGAGTATGTAGCGAAGTTCACACAGCATGAACAGACGCTATTTCATAAGCACATACTGTCCATGAGTTCATGTAGTAGATATGAACTGACGGACGAGACGTTCATCAGATCAGATACAGATGGGTGAGAGCGTGGCATCACTTCCCGTTCCATTAGGGAAGTTTATACCTAACACATCTTTCATCTAGGATGAACATAAGCCGTATTTGTTTGTTTGTTTGTTTGTTTGTTTTGAGGCAGAGTTTCTCTGTGTAACAGCCCTGGTTGTCCTGGAACTTGTTCTGTAGACCAGACTGGCCTCGAACTCACAGAGATCCACTTGCCTCTGCCTCCTGAGAGCTGGGATTAAAGGTGCATGCCCCACTCCTGTCATCAACAGTTTTGTAAGTACATGTTCACTGTTGCTCAGGGTAGTCACATGCACTTGGGGCGACAAGTTTGTGAGAGCACTTCCCACGTGCCTGTGGAAACAGTGGTAAGACTGGCACCCTCTCCAGCCCCGTTAAAGAACTTGGTATATGTCCTGGCTAGTTTTATGCCAACTTGACACAAGCTAGAGTCATCTTAAGGAGGAGACCTCAATTCAGAAAATGCCTTCATAAGATCCATATGTAAAACATTTTCTTAATTAGTGATTGATGAGGGAGGGCCTAGCGTCCCTACACGGTTAGTGGTGCCATTCCTGGACTGTTGATTCTGGGTTCTATAAGAAAGCAGGCTGAGCTGGGCGGTGGTGGTGCACGCCTTTAATCCAAGCACTTGGGAGGCAGAGGCAGGTGGGTCTCTGAATGCGAGGCCAGCCTGGTCTACAGGAGTACAAAGGACAGCCAGAGATATGCAGAGAAACCCTCTCTCAAAAACCAAACAGGAAAGGAGGGAAGGAAGGAAGGAAGGGAGGGAGGAAGGAAGGAAGGAAGGAAGGAAGGAAGGAAGGAAGGAAAGAAGGAAGGAAGAGAGAAAGCAAGCAGGCGGAGCAAAACCATGAGAGCAAGTCAGTAGGCAACACCCTCCATGGCTTCTGCATCAGCTCCTGCCTCCTGGTCTTGCCCTGCTTGAGTTCCTGTCCTGACTTCCTCTGAAGATGAACTGCAATGTGGAAGGGTAAGCCAAACAAACCATTTCTCCCTAAGTTGCTCTAGATCACGGAGTTTTATCACAGCAATGGGAATCCCAACTAAGACAACAGCATATAGTAGATCTTTCATTGGCCATTTGCTTTAAAAGTGTATTGCTCCCCTCTCAGGAGCAACCTGTTTCTTAGAGCAAAGATCATAGAGAATGGCATAAATTCAATGGATTCTAACATTCCACAAAAGAGATTGTATTTATTACATTTTTAAAAGATGTATTTTTTTTATGCGTGTGAGTGTTCTACCTGCATATACTTACACGTATCACATGTGTGCCTAGTGCCCACAGAGGCCAGAAGAAGGCATCAGATCCCCTGAAACTTGAATTATGGATGGTTGTGAGCCAGCATGTGGGTGTTGAGAACTAAACCCGGGTCTTCTCTAAGAGCAATAAGTATTCTTAACCATGGAACCATCGATCCAGCTGTTTGATTCACTGTAAGCGACTCAAGCAGACTGTTTTGTAAGTACATATTTGCACTTACTCAGTGGAGGTCTCTGCACTATGGGAGAAGTTGCTTCTAAGACTGTGTCTAAAAGCACATTCTGCCACTCTGATAGAGGGCATTGTTGAGGTGTGGACATACCTGCGCTTACTTACCAGGCCAAGGTTACCTGATAAGGCTGGCCGAGCCAGCCAAGGAATTAAACGAATTAAACCAGGCCCAGGGTGGAGGGGCCGCAGCAAGACCGAGACTGTGACAATTTTATTGAGGACAATCAGACTTTTTTTTATCAGAAACGTAGTATAGTGACAATTGTCAGGATCAGTACAGTTGTTGTTGCCAGGATACAATGAAAATTTGCAAGCTGTATAGGGTCCACAAGATTAACGTCTAAGACCAACCATCCTGTTGAGCTTTCATGCTTCCTTGACTTCTAAGCCTGAATGTCTCACTGCCTGAGGGAGTTACTGATCTCCCAGGAACTGAAAGGCACACAGTGCACCAGGAGCCACGGACTGTAACCTGCAAAACCTATGTCACATGCCTCACAAGGCAGCAAGGCCAGGCCAACTCACGGTCCCCTGCCGAGGTGATTTCCGTGTGACGCAGATTCTAACTTGTAAGCAAACATTCTCTATTGCTCAATGTCAGCCTGTGTGTGCACAGGGGAAAGGTCTCGGCGCGTTCTGGAATGCATCTCTGTGGTGGATGAGAGTACACATTCCCCATTCTGTGAGCGAGGCTGTTCTGTGACTGTTTCTCACGGCACGGACAGCTCAGTCTTCAGGCACGCATTTCTTGTTGCTCAATGCAGCCTTTGTGCAACTTGGACTCAGATAATTTTCAGAGCGCCGTTAGCAGGATGGGCAATTATGTGGCACATTTTTTTCATTGCACGAGAGAACTTTCTGATTATACATCTTTTATCCAGCACAAACACATTCTATTTAGTAAGTCCACACTCCCTATTCAGTGGGGGCCTGTAGTCATTACCAGGTAAAAGGTTTCTGTTGTTTCTAAAACGCATTCACATATATGGGTATGAATGCGGTACATTCTCAAATTCCATAATAGAAGTTGGTGTATTGTGCAGTTCCCCTCTATTATAAACAGATTGTTTTATAAGTGAGCATTTACAGGGGTCCCAAGTGGTCTCTGGACACTCCAAGGCAGGAAGTCTCACCGGAAAACACTTAACAATTATTAGCGTTTAACTTAGTATACAAAGCAATGAGTTTCATTGTGGCATTTTCTTTTAAAAAAAAAAAAACCTTCCATTTTAACTACTTTTAATTATGTGTATCTCTGTACAGGTATGTGCACATAATTGCAGGTGCCCACCAAAGCCAGAGGATCCCCTGGAGCTAGAATGACAGGCAGTTGTGAGCTGCCTGATGTGGGTTCTGGGAACTGAACTCAGGTTCTCTGCAAGAACAGCATAAGCTCTTAACCACTGAGTCATCTCTCTAGATTCTGGCATCTTCAAGTGCACAGCCATACTTTATTTCCACTTATCCCTCTCCCACGGTGTCCTCTCCTGTCTCCCTTACTCCCTGCATTGTGGTACCCTACCTCTTCAAATGTCCCCCTTCTATGTTCATGGCATGTGTATGCCATGACCCCCTCTCACCCTGCCACAGATCCTACATATGAAGGAAACATGGCTTTAATCTTTCCAGATCTTATTCCACTTAACTTGATGACTTCATTCACATCAATTTTCCAGCCAATGTCATGATTCCATTTTTCTTTCTTTAACCATTTTTATGGTTTAATAAAATACTATGGTTTATATCCACCTCACTTTTTTCTTTAATACATTATTACTAATTTTTGAAATTTTTAGACATGCATACAAAATAATTTGATCCTATTCACCCCTGCTCCTCCCTCTAACTCCTCCCTACCCTCTCCCAACTTCCTACCCTCTTTTTTTAAAATAACTGTCCATTCACTCATGGGTGTGATGCCAGCCGCTGGCTCATGATGCCATAGGCCCTTTAAAGAAAACCTACTCTCCTCCTCACAGAAGCCGTCAGCTGTCACCAGCTTCTCATCTAGGTGTGGGGACTCATGAACACTTCCTCACTCCACGTCAGTACGTTGACTGTCTCTGTCCTGTACATGGCTTATGCAGGCAGCCACAGCTGCTGTGGTCAGGTCCTGCCCAGAAGACAATGTTTCAGTCTGGTTTCCCCCGACCTCTGGCTCTTACAGTTGTTCCGTCTCCTCTTCCGTGATGGCCCATGAGCAGTGAGGAGAGGAGTGTGACACAGACAGACATTTACTTTCTACACTTTGACTCTTGCAAGTCTCTGTACTAACCAGTGTCACTGCCCAGAGATGCTTCTCTGATGAGGTCTGAGTGTTGCATTTGTCTGGTGTAGAGAGATACAGATTTAGAGGGCACCCGAATACTGTGTCCACTCAACAGAACCATGGTCTTAGTTCACCCTTGGAGCCTATGAGCTCCACAGTCATGGTTTTCTCTCCCACTGAGTAAAGGTTGAATCATCAATAAAAAACTTTGTTGCTTTACCTTGTTACAGTGGCTGTACTTTAAACTACTAGTGGCCCAGTCACTAAGGCCATAGTCTGGGGGGAGTTCTGTTCCCCCAGACAATGGCTCTGTTGCTGCCACTAAAGCAGTTCTAACTAAATCTATATAGCTCTAATAAAACACGAGATTCAAAGGCTGAGGTGAAAACCTGTGAGCTCAGAGAGTTGAAATAGCAACTAGCTAACTTTCTCTCTGTTGGAGGCTGCTCGTTTGTTCCTGGCCGCTCCAACCTGAAATAACCACACAGAAACTACATTATTTGCAATATTGTTTGGCCAATAGCTTAAGCACACTTCTAGCTAACTCTTATATCCTAAATTAATCCATCTCCATTAATCTGTGCATCACCATGAGGTCGTAGCCTACCTGCAAAGTTTCAGCAGGCTCTGGGAGGCATCTGTCTCCTGCGGGTGGCTACATGGCTTCTCCCTGACTCCGCCTACTCTCTCTATATATATCTTTTCCAGCCTGGCTATATTCTGTTAAGCCATTGGCCAACAGCAACTTCTTTATTCATTAACCAATAAAAGCAACACATATATAGAAGGATTTCTCACACCATTTCCCCTTTCCTGTTTAAATAAAAATGAAGGTTTTAACATAGTAAAATTACATATAAAGAAAACAGGTATCAAGGGGCTGGAGAGATGGCTCAGAGGTTAAAAGCACTGACTGCTCTTCCAGAGGTCCTGAGTTCAAGTCCCAGCAACCACATGGTGGCTCATAACCGTCTGTAATGAGATCTGGTGCCCTCTTCTGGTCAGCAAGCATAGAAACAGAACACTGTATACATAATAAATAAATAATTAAAAAACAACAACAACAAAAAAAACAGGTATCAAGCAAGAATTACAGTTACAATATTTATATCTACTTTATCTTTTATCACAACTAAGGAAAACTATAATTATAACTATCTATACTTTAATTCCATCAAAGGCCCCAGAAGGATATAATATTATCTAAGTTAATAGGAAGTGCTTTGTAAGCAACTTCCAAAACTCTAGAATTGACAGAGACATCTTGCTACCCAGACAGTCACCCAAAGTTCTTCTGTATTGTTGGAGCATCCATCTTCAGCCTACAGGCCCATAGTATCCAGCAGACTTTTCCATGAAGCAGGAAATTTCAGACAGTTCCGCTTATATTGTTAGTTTGCAGTCACCTTCTGTTTCCTGCAGAATGTCTCTCAGACTCTCTCGTGTTCAGCAGTCATTTTTCTATGGGTCCTGCAAGTCCAGTCACACAGTTCAGGTAAGAGCAGTTTCTTGCACAAATGGCTAACAAACTCCATGAGAAGCCTCTTTGATGCCCATCATCCTCTTGAAGTAGATTGGTGCCACCAGGAGCAGATGTGTCTCACTGTTGTGAAAAAGTCCTAAGTCCTTAAAACATTTTAAATGCTATGTTCTGTAGTCTTTAAAAGGTCTGAAGAATAACCATCCACCTGAAATAGATCTCTGTACAGCTAGAAAACCTAAACTAACATGACTACAAGCTTGACTATTATAGATGACTATTAACCTGTATTTCTTAATCATACATTACGTTTTAAAACGAGCAATACCTTAATCAAGAGCAGAAATATATATAACAAAATCGACCTTAAATTTGTAACAATAATTCAAGATCCATACCAATGTAAATCTTTATAACATATCCCCCTTTAAATGTAAACAAACATTTATAAACAATATTTGGGAATCTGGACATAGTTCTCTCCAAACTGCTTTCTGCTTTTTGTTGGGCAAAGTAAATTTGGGGGTGTTTACAGCAACCTTTCAGGAGTCTAGGTCCATCAAACCACATTACTCTGGAAGGAATCCACAGGTTCTCATCCTCTGTGGAAACAAAAGAAGACCCCCCCTTCCAAAGCAACAAATCCTTATACCCAAATTTTGAAGTCAAGATATATTTAAAATATATATGTTGGTTTAGCTTAGCATCCTGTACAATGAAATGTCTCTCTGTACTTAGCTCATTCACAGTAAAAAAAAAAAATTAAAGATAGCACATAATCCAGACTCTTTGTGTATATTCCATCTTTACATGGCTTATTTTTCTTTACTCCTTTTATCTATAACTATCTGTACTCTGTCTCTTTAAAGACTTTTTTTTAATTACTTTTAAAATAACTCTCTATACTCTTTCTTCTCTTTCCCAAGCCTACATACATTTTTAAAACACACTGTGTCTCTTTAGAGGTCTTTTTTGTCTGAATCTGTCCTCTTGCGTATCTGAAATCCTTTTCTGACCAGGACTGCTTCTTAAAATGCTAAGCAGCGTGGCTAGGACCAAGGCTGCTTTGCCTTTTGACTCTGCCCAGTCCAACATGATGGATGCATGTTCACTACCTTTGAGACTGCCAGGTGGGAGCCGTCCTCACCACCTCAAGTCTGGGAAGCATTGTGCTGGTGCGGGAGAATTCTCTGTATTCTGTCAATCATGTTTTAAATAAACGCTGATTGGCCAGGCAGGAGGTATAGGTAGGAAAACCAGACAGGAGGTGGAAATGATGCAAGGACAGCAGGAGAATTCTGGGAAGGAGGAAGCTGATTCCTCCCACTCCTGCCCAGATCACCGAAGCAGCAGGTTGTGAGCTGCCCCACTGAAAAAGGTACTGAGCCACATGGCTAACATAGATCAGAAAAATGGGTTAATCAAGATGTGAGAGTTAGCCAGTAAGAAGCCTGACCTAACGGGCCAATCAGTTTTATAACTTACGGAGTCCTTTGTGTGGTTTTCCTTTGGGACTAAATAGCTGGGGGGCCGGATGGGACAGAAAACCCCCAACAAGCAAGCCCCCTCATGTTACACTGTGCAGCATATAAACCCTTTTTATATGAGTAAAAGCTAAATCTGCCATGCAGCGCACTGCACGGCCTAGAAATACCTCTGTGTATGGCGGCAGGAGTCCACCATGCACTCCTGCCTGTGAACTCCTAACAGACCTGACTCTGCCTGCCCAGGCAGGGAGCGCTGAGCTGTGGGCATGGTCTCAGCTACTTTTATTCCGACCCTGAGTGGGCACAAAAGCATCTGGACCTGAAGTGGATGGCGGGCGTCAGCCCCAAACATTTTAGACCACATTGACATGCCAGTCTGTTGGCAGAGGCCGCTAGTGCATTTCCGCACTGCCCTGACTCAAAATAACCACACAGAAATCTGTAGTAATTGTAATATTGTTTGGCCAATAGCTTAAGCATATTTCTGGCTAACTCTTATATCTTAAATTAACCAATTTCTATTCATCTGTGTATCACCACATGGCTGTGGCTTGCCAGCGAGGTTCCCGTGGGCTCTGGTGGAGGCGTCTGTCACCTGCCAGCAGCTACATGGCTTCTCCCTGACTTCTCCTACTGACTCTAAATATCTTTTCCAGCCTGGCTATATTCTGTTAAGTCACTGACCGAAAGCAGTTTTACTTATTAACCAATAAAAGCAACACATATACAGAAGGACTTCCCACACCATCTCTCTTTGCTGGCGTCAGGGAAACCACTCCCTTTCATGCCCCCCCCACCAAAACCACACTAAGCTCTTCCCTGCTACTTCTGTCAACCAGTTGCTAATGCTGCCTCTCTGATCCCAGGTTAATTTTATTTAATTAATGCAAACGCAACCCATCTTTACATAGTTAACAAACGCAGCATGAACAAATGAATCACGTCTTTGCCCGGTGAAACAATTATTCCACAACAAAGCTTTGTCACATTCTTCGAAAGTCTTGCCTTTGTATGGAAGCATTCACCCACTGCTAAACTGAACGTTTGTACTGTCCTGTGTGTGGGTGAACACAGACATGCCTGCATGCCCAACATACACCGAAACATTATCCAAATATATAGCAGATGAAATTACATGAAACTCCCCTTGCCTAAGGAGCTTGAGACACTATGGAATGTATGAAGAGTGGAATATTATTCAGTCATAAAAAGATTGCTACAATAAAACAACTCTGATGTGGGAGTCCCCTCTGTGTGCTGTGATTACCATTAATGAATAAAGAAACTGCTTTGGATCTATAGCAAGGCAGAACTTAGGTAGGCAGGGGAAGCTAGGCTAAATGCTGGGAGAAAGAAGGGTGGAGAGACGCCATGTAGCCCCGCCGGAGACAGATGCAGAAACTTTAGCAGGTAAGCCACAGCCATGTGGCCATACACGGATTAATAAAAATGGGTTAAATTAATATGTAAGAGTTATCCAATAAGAAGCTAGAGCTAATGGACCAAGCAGTGATTTAATTAATACAGTTTCTGTGTGATTATTTCAGTTCCAAGCTATCCAGGCCGCCGGGAACCAGCAAGCGGCCCTGCTCCAACACAACTCTCCCACGCATCTGCTAATGCCAGTCAGACAAGACTACAACCAACCACTGGTTTGACTTATACGGGAAATCCACAGTAGGAAGTTTATAAAGCAGAACATAGGATGTGATCACAGTGACTTTGATGGACCTTGAAGTAAGGGGTTTCCCTTCATGACTATGACTTTGGTTTTGAGATCTGACAGTGTTTAGACATGCTACATAGCAGTTTGAATATATTGAACACTATTGAACAATTAGATTTAATTAAAATTGAACAATACTAAACTTAAAACATCTGAAATAGTAAACTTTATATTGTTTTTTTCATGACAGTTAAAATAGTAACTAAAGCGACCTTAAACTGTGAAAATGTCCAGAACAGAAGGCAACAGATCCCTCATGTATGTATGATGAAACAGAATAATTTTTCTGAATATTTATTTAAGCAGAATAAAGATATCACCAGGTACCAATCAAAAGAGAAAAAAATGGCATGAAAACATAGAAGTAGTCTATTGTATAGACAAGAACACACATAATGATATTGAAATAGGCATGTGGCTCATAGATACCTTTATTTTCAATTGCTACTAGCTTCATTTTTAATTTGCAAATATATATGTATCATGTTGAGCTTATCCCTCCCCATACCTTCAGCCTTTTGTTTTCTAGCTCTATCATCTCTCGTTTGTCTTCTTCCCGACTTGATGAGTTCCTGTCTGCTTGCACACGTGAATTCATGCTGCTATAGAAAACCTAGGCACCACAAATGAGAGAAAACACAGTATTTGTCTTTCTGAGATGGGTTTAGCTCACCAAATATGACTATCTCGAAATTTCACTCTTTAAGGGTGGAAAAATTACTCTCTCTCTCTCTCTCTCTCTCTCTCTCTCTCTCTCTCTCTCTGTGTGTGTGTGTGTGTGTGTGATGCCAAATTTTCTTTATCCATTCCTCTGTTCTTCTACAACTTAGCCACTGTAAACAGTGCTGTAGTAAATATCATTGAGAAACTACCTCAGTGATATGCTGACTGGGAGTCTTTCACGTATGTACCCAGGAGTGGTATAACTGGGTTATATGGTAGATCAATTTTTAGTTTTTAAAGAAAACTCCAGGGGCAAGAAAGTTGTGAAGAGTGTTCATTACTCTTGCAGACTGCCTGAATTTGCTTCCCAGCACCCATGTCAGGCATCTCACAACTGCCTGTAACTCTAGCTTCAGGGGATCTGACACCCCTGGCCTCCAAGACCTCTTCAACACATGGTATACAAAATCTCATGTAAGTAAACACACTTGGACATATATAAAATAAAAATATAATTTTAAAACAACCATCCATACTGACTTCCATAGAGACTAGACTGGCAGGATTGGCTTAACATTCGTAAATAAGTCAATAAATATAGGAAACTATCTAAATGGACTTATATATAAAGATCACATGGTCATCTCAATAAATGCAGAAAAAGCCTTTGACAAAATCCAACATGTCTTCACGCTAAAAGTCCTTGAAAGAGTGTGGCTGAAGGGAGCATACTTCATTGTAACAAAGGTTGTATACGACAAACCCTCAGCCAACATTATCCTAAACAGAGAAAAACTTGAAGCAATTCCATTACAATCAGGAATGTGACAGGGATATCCACTCTTCCCACTCCTTTGCAATATAGTACTGAAAACACTAGATAGCAGTAGAAAATGCAAGCATGACCTGGCAACCGACTTAGCACACCATGCTGCTAAAGTCAGAACACTGAATTCTGAAGTCATGTGAGCAGACGGGAGTTGGCCTGCGGTCTGTATTCTCCGTGTGTCTTTTTATGTATGGCTTTCACGAAGAGATCCTGGTGGTATGGGTGCTCACTATCCAACCTGAAACAGTGTGCCAGCCACTCACAGTTGGAAGGCGCCCACTATGTAAGTGGTTGTTCACATGCAATAAAGCAGACAGTGTTCCCTAAAACTGCCTCCAGAGTGGTTTACCTCAGCACCCTTTACCAACCCATGGGCATTACTGTCTGCAGTAACAAAGCAAGAGAAGGAAATTAAAGGGATACGAATAGAGAAGGAAGTTAAATTATACCTATTTGCAGGTGATATAATATCATATAGAAGAGATCCACTAGAAAACTTATAGAAACAATGAACAACTTCAGCAAAGTGGCAAAGTGCAAAACCAACTTATGAAAATCAATAACTTTTCTATAAACCAACAACAAACACATTGAGAAAAATTATTGGCAACCTCCCATTCTCAATAACACCAAAGATAATAAAATACCTTGAAATTAACCTAACCAAGGATGTGAAAGACCTCTACAATTAAAACTGAAAAATTTAAGAAAGACACAAGAAAATGGAAAAACAATACATGTTGATGGACAAGTAGAATGTATATTGTGAAAATAACCATCCTAGCAAAAATAACTTACAGACTCAATGCAACCCCAATAAAAAATATGCTCAATATTCTTCACAAAAAATTTTTAAAAAATCCTTAAATTCATATAGAACTAGGAAAGACCCCAGATAACCAAAGCACCAGGAATAACTGACCAATATAAAATAGATTCCATATTTTTTTGGTATGGGGAAGTGCTATAAGTCACAGGAGTATTCAGTAATTAATCAGTCTCATTTCACAAGGTCAATTTATCAGAGTTAGGAATTCTGTATGGAGGATTAAAACCAAAATGCAAGGCATGTTGGAATTATTGCCTTGTGAATAAAGTGGTTGTTTCTTGCTGTAGATTTCTTGCTTATCCCCTTCTGTTACAAATTTCAGATTTATTTTCCATAGTTCAGCACTATTTGATCATTTATTGGGCACAATTTGTGCATTTGAGGTTTATGATTATATCTCCTAACTATGTGTGAAAACAGCCATACAGTCAAGAAACCTGCTTCCCACTACCAGGTCTCTGTTCCTTTCTTCAATGTAAATGTAGAGATCTGCCTTCCTGTAATTATCTTTCTTGACAAGCATTTGGAGAACATTAAGTGTCCAGGCAAAATTATTTCATTTATGACATTCCCAGATATCCAAGGACTACATGCCCAAAGTTGTTGGTTCATAGCTGCTGAGAGAGATAGAAAAAAATAAAGCATGCCCTGGTTTTACTTAACGTATAGATAAGAAAAGAAATGACCTAAAACTAACTTTGCATTAAAAGATTCCTAACTCCTCATGCTCACCTTCACCTCAGTTTACTGGTGATTTTAGTTCAGGAGATTTACTGCTAGTATCTTACTCTCAGAGATAGAAGGAAAAATAATTAATCATTTATCAACACCCCGGAAGAAGACAAACCTCCCCTGGCACCTCTGATAGGCATCAAGCCCGGAATCTGATAATTTAGAGGCTTGGGTCTCCTCTTTGTTTCAACTACTTAAGGTAAATGGTGTAAACTTCAGATCTGAAAGATCCTTAGAGCTTAAAACATTTGGTGGAAGCGCTAATGGATCAAGGTTCATGATCCTTCGTTGTCTGTTTACGTAGGTTGCCTAGTTACTCTCTATGCCTGCAAGATTTTGTGGGTCTCTTTTTTTAAAAAAAAAAAAAAGATTTATTTATTATGTATACAACATTCTGCCTCCATGTATGTCCACACGCCAGAAGAGGGCACCAGATCTCATTACAGATGGTTGTGAGCCACCATGTGGTTGCTGGGAATTGAACTCAGGACCTCTGGAAGAGCAGCCAGTACTCTTAACCACTGAGCCATCTCTCCAGCCCTGATTTTGTGAGTCTTTATTGCTGGATAAGAACAAAGAGAGAGGACTGGTGCGGGAGAATTATCTGTATTCTGTCAATCATATTTTAATAAAACGCTGATTGGCCAGGCAGGCAGTATAGGCAGGAAAGCCAGACAGGAAGTAAAGGTGGAGCAAAGAGACTGGGAGTATTCTGGGAAGCAGGAAGTTCGTTCTGCCATTCCTGCCCAGACCACCGAAGACAGCAACATGTGAGCTGACAGCTGAAAAAGGTACCAAGCCATATGACTAACATAGATGAGAATAATGGGTTAATATAAGCTATAAGAGTTAACAAGAAACCTGAGCTAATGGGTCAATCAGCTTTATAACTTACAGAGATCTCTGTGTGATTGATTTTCTCTGGGACTTGCTGGCTGTGGGGTACTGGGCGGGACAGAAACCCCAACAAGCCGGCCCTCATGTTACAGAGGACAGAAGCTGGAGCAAAAGTTGGAGCAGAAGTGTCCCAAAAATTGGCAGAATAGGACAATGAAGAAGAGGAGGAGGAGGAGGAAGAGAAGGATGAGGAGGAGGGGGAAGGGAAAGAAGAAGGAGGAGGAGGAGAGAAGAAGGAGAAGGAGATAGCAGAATTAGAATTGGAATTCCAGTTGAGACAGAGAATTAGAGCTAAGAAATTATAGACAGGACAGAAGAATTAGGATAGAGCACAAGAAAGAAAGAACAATGAAGAGACATGGATAGAAAGACTATATTGTGAGTAGATTTCTTAGCCCTCAGGTTTTAGTCTTCTCACTTATTGTAGCATCATTTTTGAACCCTGAGAGAGTTTTAGAGGCTGGTCTTTTAAAGTTTTCGATGGAAAAGTACTTTTTGCTTAGTTTGGTGCTTTTTGTCTCATTGGTTTTGGTTCCTTTTGTTTGTTTTATTGCTTTTAACTTTGTTTATTTTGGGGGGAAGAGAAGCAATATGATGTTGGGTGGTAGGGTGTTAGGAAGGATTTGGGAGTAGTTGTGGGAGGAGAAACATCAAAATACATTGTGTGAAAATTTTTTAATAAAAAATTAAATGTAAAAAATGAAGATTTATCATAGGGATTGCTATTCCAGATTTCAAGATATATTAAGCTACAGTAATAAAAATATAGTACTTGCACAAAATCAGATATGTAGATCAATTAAATAAAATTGAAAATCCAAACATGAGTGCTCATAACGACGGCCATCAGATGTTTGGTAAAGATATCCTTGCATTTTAAAGAGATTAAATTTTCAAAGTTCAAGCTTCTCTGCATATCCAAAATAAGGCAGATGTTTGTCCCTACACATAGATATGGATGTTTGGAACAATAACAGTTTTTAAAGAAGGAAGCTACCAACTTGAAAGTGGGAAGGCATGGGAGAGCAGGTGGGAGAGACTGGGGGAGAAGAAGGAGGAAGAAAAGTAATGTAATTCTATTTCAATTAAAAACATGTAGTAATCTTTAAAAGAAAAGGAAAGAAAGGAAACCTCCACCCAGATCTCTAAAGAGACTGGAATAGCTTCCATTCCTACAGGAGTAGAAAAGGTCCTTCCTGTCCAAATCTTCACCAGCATTTGCTGTTGTTGTCTTAATGACCAACAATCTGAATGGGTTAAGAAGAAATCTCGATGTAGCTTTGATTTTCATTTCTAGGAAGGCTAATGAGGTGCGTTAGAGTTCATGTGTCTATTGGCCATTTGTATTTCATCGTTTTCTTCTTTTTTTCTTTTATTTAAAAAAAAAAGCTATCTTTTTTCATTTTACATACCAATCCCAGTTCCCACTCCCTCTCCTCCTCCCATTCCCCCCACCTTTTCCCACCCAGCCCCCACTCCTCAGAGAGGGTAAGGCACATTGTTTTGAGGAAGGATAAAGGCCCTCCCTACTTTATCTAGACTGAGCAAGGCATCCCTCCAAAGAGAATGGGTTCCAAAAAGCCAGTAAAGAAAGCAGTAGAGATAAAACCTGGTGCCGCTGCCAGTTATATGCCCCAGCCATATAACTGTCACCCACATTCTGAGTGAGGGCCTAGTTTGGTCCTATGCTGGTTCCTTCCCTGTCCGGCCAGAGTTGGTGAGCTCCCATTAGCTCAGGTAAGCTGTTTCAGTGGGTGTCCCCATCTTTGACCTCTTTGCTCATATTCTCACTTTTCCCACTCTGCGAGTGGACTTTGGGAGCTCAGCCCAGCACTCCACTGAGGCTCTCTGCCTCTGCTTCCAACAGTTGCTGGATGAAGGTTCTATGAGGACATTTAAGATACTCATCAATCTGACTACAGGGCAAGGCCAGTTCGGACATCCACTCCACTATTGCTTAGGGTCTTAGCTGGGGTCATCCTTGTGGATTCCTGGGAAATTCCCTAGTGCCAGGTTTATTGCTAACCCCATAATGACACCCTCAATCAAGATATCTCTTTCTTTGCTCTCCATCTCTGTCCTTCCCCCATCTTGACAATCCCATTCCCTCAAGTTCTCCTCTCCCCTCCCATTTTTGCCTTCTGCCCTCCATTCTCCCCTGAATCCCCATGCTCCCAATTTTCTTGAGGGATCTTGTCTATTTCCCCTTCCCAGGAGGATCTATATATATGTATCTCTTAGGGTTCTCCTTGTTACTTAGGTAGTGGTTAAAAAAAAAAATGACATCTTGAAATTTGCATGCAAATGCATGGAACTAGAAAAAAAAAATCCTGAGTGAGTTAACCCAGACCCAGAAAGATGAGCATAGCATGTACTCACTCATAAGTGGATAACTAGTGTAAAACAAAGGATAATGAGCCTATAGTCCATGACCCCAGAGAAGCTAGGTAACAAGGAGAACCCTAATAGAAACATATGTATCTCATTTTTTTGAAAACTGTTTATTTCCTTAGTCCATTTGTTAATTGGGTTGTTTGTTTTTGTTTTGTTTTGTTTTGTTTTGTTTTGCTGTTGAGCTTTTGTTTGAGTTCTTTATGTATCCTAGATATTAAATCTCTGCCAAGTGTTTTCTTAGTTATGGTTTCTGTTGTTGTGACCATGACCAAAAGTAGCCAGTGGAGGGAAAGGTCTATTTCATCTTACAGCTTTTAGTCCATCTTTCAGGGAAGTCAGGGTAGGAATTCAAGGTGGAATTTGGACACAGGGACTGATGATGCAGAGGCCACAGAGAGCTGCTGCTTACTGGCTTGCTCCCCAGGGTTTGCTCAGTCTGCTTTTTTATTGCGCCAGGACCACCAGCCCAGGGGTGACACTCTTCACAGCGAGCAGAAAAACCTCTCACACGTCACTAATCAAGAAATGCCCGCAGGCTTGCCTTGACAGGACAATCTGGGGGGAGTGTTTTCTCAGCTGAGATTCCATCTTCCCAAATGACTCTAGCTTGTGTAAAGTTGACAATAGGCTCCTGACAACCTGATACACACGCTCATAACTGTTAAACCCCCGCTTTTTCTTTCTTGTTCATCCCCAAGATCTCATATTAATATTAATATTGCAATGTAACACATTTCAACTTTTAAAAGTCCTGCAGCCTTTGAAAAGTCAAACACTTTAAAAGATCAGTTTCTTTAAAGTAACTATTATGTAAGTTGTTCAGACAGAAATTAAACATAGAAACCATGGAATTTTAAAGAGACTGAACTTTCAAAGTTCAAGCCTCTCTAAATATCCAAAAGTCTCAAAAATATCCAGTCTCTCTAAAACTCCAAAGTCTCTGTAGAACTCCAAAGTGGGTGCTTACAAAATTTAAAAAAAAAAATCTTCTCACTCTCCCTCCCCTTCTACTCTTCATTCTCCCCCCACCCCATACTCCCAATTTTTTCAGGAGATCTTGCCTGTTTCCCCTTACCAGGGGGATCCATGTATCTTAGGGTTCTCTTTGCCACCTAGTTTCTCTGGGATCATGGACTATAGGCTGGTTATCCTTTGCTTTATGTCTAATATCCACTTATGAGTGAGTACATACTGTGTTTGTCTTTCTGCATCTGGGTTACCTCACTCAAGAGGATTTTTTTCTAGTTCTATTCATTTCCATTGAAAGAAAATGCAGCTTTGTTGGAGTGGGTGTGGTCTTGTTGGGGGAAGTGTGTCACTGGGGAGGTGGGCTTTGTGGTTTCATATAAGCTCAAGCCATGCCAGTGTCTCAGACTACTTCCTGTTGCCTGTGAGACAAGATGTAGAACACAATGGCTACTCCTCCAGCACCATGTCTGCCTGCATGACACCATGTCTCACTGTGACGATAATGCATCAAACCTCTGAAAATGTAAGCCACCCCAACTAAATGTTTTTCCTTTATAAGAGTTGCTGTGGTTATGGTGTCTCCTCACAGCATAGAAACCCTTACTCAGACAATGATGCATTAGGTATTTTTGATGTGTCTTTGAATTTAGTTTGTAAATATTTTATTGAGAATTTTTACATCTGTGTTCATCTGAAAATTTATCGATAATTTTCATTTTTTGTTTTTGAAAATTTATCTGAGTTTGGCATTAAGATAGTACTGACTTTGTGCACTTCCTGCAATTTTTCTTGACGTTGACTTTATTCTACTGTAGTCAGATAAAATACAAGAAGCTATTTTCTTATATTTGTTAAGACTTGCTTTTGTGTTCCAATCTGACATACGTTAGGAAAAGTTTCATGTGCTGAGAATAATGTATATTCTGCAATATTGGTGTGACACGCCCTGTGAATGTTTACTATGTCTACTTGAGCTCTGATGATGTTTATTTATTCATGTGTGTGTGCATGTGTCATGGAGCACTTATAAAAGTCAGGGGATGACTTGTAAGAGTCAGTTCTCTCCTTAAACCATGTGATTTCTGGTGAACAAACCCTTTCAGGCTTGGAAGCAAGTGTTCTTACCCACTGAGCCAACTCGACAGCTCCCTATGGTGTTGTTTAATCCCAGAGTTTCTGTGTTTAATGTTTGTCTGAATGATATATGTGTGAAATCTATATAGATATCCATTATGTAAATTATATTACATAATTTAAATAATTATAATTTAATTATAATTTAATAATTACATATTAAATAATTATAGATATCCATATGTAAATAATGGATATCTATATAATGGTGAGAGTGTGGCATTGAGGTCAACACTATTACTGTTTTGGGTTAATCTGTAGCTTTATACATAGTGCTATTTGTTTTATTAATTTGACTTTGATGCATATATGCTTAGAATTGTAATGCTACTGATGGGTTGTTAGCTTAATCAGCGTGGTCTGTTCTGACTAGACTTTGAAGTCTATTTTGTCAGATAGTAAAATTGCAACACCTGCTTGGGTCTTAATTTGCTTGGATACATATTTCCATTCTCTTGTCCTCAGATAGCACCTGTTGGATCCTTTTTCTAATTTAATCTGCTGATCTGCTTGTTTTTTTAGAAAAAAAAAGAATATCATTTATTTATTTTAATAATTTCTATATTTGTGTATACAATGAATATTGACCATATGGGTCTTCAACCCTCCTGATACTTTACCTGGATGCTCTCCCAACACATTTGTTCCTCCTCCCACCATGTTCTTGCCCCCTACCCCTGGTCTAATGAGTGCTGCCTTCTGCAGTGCAGATTGATCTCAAGGCTCAACACTGTGCAGGTCTTCTGCAGGTGACTAGAGCTACAGTGAGTTCAAGTGAGCAGTGGCCATGTCATGTCCAGAAGAGAGCATTTCACAGCTCTCCTCACTATCCCCTGGCCCTTACGTTCTCTCTGACCCCTCGTCCTCCATGTTCCTTGAGCAGTCTCTAGTCCCCTTTTTCTAGGTTTGACCTGTTATGAATCTTTGCATTGCTGCTATCTCAGAAAAAAAAAAAGGTGTCTCTGGCCAAAGTCAAGAGCGACACTAATCTATGGGTATAAATATAAATATTTAGAAGGTAGTTTGACGATAAGTTCATTTAGCAAAACAATGAAGTGGATACTCCCTTAGGACCGAAGAAGACCTCATGACCCATGGCTTGTACCAGGCTTTTAATACCAGGCATAAATCCCTTCCTGTGGAATACATCCAAATATCCCTTCCTGTGGAATACATCCAAATGTAAGAAAGTGCTTGGTTGCCACTATAACTTTTATGCCATTAACACTGCAGTGGGCAAGCTAGACTTTGACAGATGAAGCATTTGGTGTCTAATGCTGGGTAAGAATACAGATGTTTCTACCCCAGGCCATGAGAGTTAGTCATCAGGAAGGCTATTTTCAGGATAGCCCCAGCTTCCTTTTCCTATGTTTTACAGCCAATGTGTGTTATTGCTTTTTTTTCCATTTTTATTTTATTTTGGTTTTTTATTTGCTTTTAAGCAGGCTCTTGCTATGTAGTCCTGGCTGTCCTCAAACTCACTTTGTAGGCTAGACTGGCCTCAAACTCAGAAAAATCTGCCTGGCTCTGCTTCCTGAATGCTAGGATTAAAGGTGTGTGCCACCATGCCTGGCCAACAATAAGATCTTATTATTTGGTTCTATTGGACAACAAGAGTGATAGCAACAGCTTGTGCTATTTTGGGGGCCTCTGGGAGACTCTGACCAATAATTCATAGGGAGGAATCCCATAATGGACATTGAGATTTTTGTTTAATAATCCTGTCTTCTGCAAGAAATAATCAAATTGAGGGCTGAAATCAACAAAACAGAAACAAAGAAAACAATACAAAGAATCAATGAAACAAAGAGCTGGTTCTTTGAGAAAATCAACAAACCCTTATCCAAACTAATCAAAAGGCAGAGAGAGAACATCCAAATTAACAAAATCAGAACTGAAAAGGGGACATTACAGACACTGAGGAAATTCAGAGAATCATTAGGTCATAATACAAAAACCTGTACTCCACAAAATTGAAAAATGTAAAAGAAATGGACAATTTTTTAGATAGATACCATATCTATCAAGACCAGGTGAGCAATTTAAATAGATCTATAAACTGCAAGGAAATAGAAGCTGTCATCAAAAACCTCCCAACCAAAAGAAACCCAGGGCCAGGGAGTTTTAGTGCAGAATTCTACCAGAACTTCCAAAAAGACCGAATACCTATACTCCTCAAAGTGTTCCACATAATAGAAACAGAAGGAACATTACCAAACTCTTTTTATGAGGCTACAGTTACCCTAATACAAAAACCATACAAAGACTCAACCAAGAAAGAAAATTACAGACCAGTCTCATTTACAAACATGAATGCAAAAATACTCAATAAAGTACTAGCAAACCAAATCCAAGAACACATAAAAAAAAAATCCACCATGATCAAGTCGGCTTTAACCCAGAGATGCAGGGATGGTTCAACATATGAAAATCTGTCAATGTAATCCACCATATAAACAAGCTGAAAAATAAAAACCATATGATCATCTCATTAGGTGCCGAAAAAGCATTTGACAAAATACAACATCCCTTCATGATAAAAGTCTTGGAGAGAGCAGGGATCCAAGGAACATAATAAAACAATAATAGCTAAACATAATAAAAGCAATATACAGCAAGCCAACAGCCAACATCAAATTAAATGGAAAGAAACTCAAAGCGATTCCACTAAAAACAGGAACAAGACAAGGCTATCCTCTCTCTCCATATCTGTTCAACATAGTTCTTGAAGTTCTGGCTATAGCAATAAGACAACAAAAGGAGATCAGGGGGATTCAAATTCAAAAGGAAAAAGTCAAACTTTCATTATTTGCAGATGATATGATAGTATATATAAGTGACCCCAAAAACTCTACCAGATAACTCCTACAGCTGACAAATACCTTCAGTGATGTGGCAGGATACAAGATCAACTCAAAAAAAATCAATAGCCCTCCTATACACAAACGATAAAGAAGCTGAGAGGGAAATCAGAGAAACATCAACTCTCACAATAGCCACAAATAACATAAAATATCTTGAGGTAACACTAACCAAAGAAGTGAAAGACGTATTTGACAAGAACTTTAAGTATTTGAAGAAAGAAACTGAAGAAGATACCAGAAAATGGAAAGATCTCCCATGCTCTTGGATAGGTAGGATCAACACAGTAAAAATGGCAGTCCTACCAAAAGCAATCTATACATTCAATACAATTCCTCTGCATGGGACAGTTCTGAGACTGAACCACAAATATTATAACTAGTTTCCCAGGACTTGACCGTTATCTCTGAGTCCCCTAAAGATGCCATCAGATTGCCTCATACAATAGAAGCAGTCCAAGAAACACAACATCCATATTCTCAAGAGATGGGGTAGGTGGTTTTCAGTCATTCATGGGTTATGGATGTTTGTCATCATTTGGGGGAGTATAGAAATGTAGGATAAAAAGACAACTATTAACCTCAAATATTTTACATCAGTATAGATGGATTTTGGTATATTGATACGAATTTAAAGTTATTTTTGTTATACTGTATGTATATTTCTACTTTTATTTAGGGTATTGTGCTTATGCAACTCATTTAAAAATGTAATGTATAATTAAGAAATGCAGGTTAGTAGTCAGTCCTCTATAATAACAATCTATAATCAAATAGTTATGTTAGGTATATTTTCAAGATTAAACAGATATATTTTAGATAGGTAGATGATCTTAAAAACTTCAGAGACCTACAAAATATGGCTTTTAAGGTGTTTAATAACCTAAGACTTTTCCTGACAGGGAGATAGTTCTGTTCCTGGCAGCACCAATCTACTTCATTTCATAAAAGGATGACGAGTACTGAAGAATCTCCATATGGAGTTTGCTTTCAATTCTGCAAACCTGGCCATCTGGACAAAAAAAACTGCCCTTGCCTTGACTACTGACAGTATGCTTTACATCCTGGACCAGCAGAACACAAAGGAAAAAGACTGCTGAACTTTGCCAAGACAAGGCTGGAAAGTCCTTCAAAATTACTGCTTCATAGAAGAGTCTGCCAAATATTCTAGGCCTATATGCCAAAGATAGATGTACCAACATGGCGGAGGAACCGAGGGTGGCTGTGCAGGCAATGTTGGTGATGTCTTTGTTGTTTCTTAGTTTTGGAAGATGTTTGCTTAGCACTTCCTGTTTAACTAGGTAATATTATATCCTTCTTGGATCTTTGATGGGGCTAAAGACCAGATAGCTATAGTTACAGTTTTCCTTGTTATCAAATTCAGAAAAGAAAGTTTCCAAAGTGGTATCAGGTGTTGAGGGACACAGAAGCTTAAATTGTTTATCTAAGAAAATGTTTGAGATCTAAAAAAATAGTTTTGGATTGGTAATACAAGTTATGATAGAAAGTAAATTAGGCACAAAACTTTTGATTTTCTCTGAATTTTTCAGATACAGATAGACTGGACGGTATAAATGTAATTCTTACCTGATAATTGTTCTTATTGTATATAGTTTTACTCTGTTAGAGTTAAAATCTTCCCTTTTTATTTAGACAAAAATGGGGAAATGTGGGATATGTTTGTATACTGTGTGAAGATATGTTACTGTGATTGGTTTAATAAAGAGTTGAAAGACCAGTTAGCCAGACAGGAGGTATAGGTGGGACTTCCAGGCAGAGAGAAAGGAAGTAGGAGATGAGTCCGGGCTTGAGTCAGACGCCAATGAGACCTGGAGGGAGTCAGACATACAGAATGAAAGAAAGGTAGAAAAACCACAAGACAAAGCATAGATTAATATAAATGGTTTAATTTAAGTTATAAGAGCTAGTGGGACAAGTTTATGGGAAGGCCAAGCTTCCACAATTAATAACTCTCCATGTTGTTATTTGGGACTCATTACAATCAAGCTGCCATCTAAATTCATAACTCTCCACCTGTAAATACAGCTCTCAGACCCCACCAGAAATTTCTCTTTGTGCAATGGATGGCAGTTAATGCAGAAGCTCACAACTGGTCAAAATGCAGAGAATAAGGAAGTGTCTGTGCAGTGCTCAGCTACAAACAGGACTCTATAGCACACTGCTCCTCCCTTCTCCCAAGGTTCAGGGACCGCTGCAGAAGATGGGGCTGGAGGTTGTAAGGGCCAGAGGTTTGGGAGAGCTACATTGAGCCAGAGGTTTGGGAGAATCACACTGTCTTCTGGGCATGACAATACTACCACAGTCACAAACTCACAGCTGCTGAGTGGTTGCCTGAACAAGATGTGTACAGGATTAAGGCAGTCAGCATCCTAGCATGGAATAGCAAGGGGTTCGTTAGCCCTGAACTCTAAGAAACTATGAACAGCTGATGGCTTCTGGGGATGAGAGAATCAGTGTTCCTTAAAGGTGAGTTGTTTGTTTTTTAAAAAGAACAGGAAGTTGCAGGGTAGTGATATGGGGGTGGATCTGAAGAATTTAAGAGGAGTTGGGGATAAAGATGACTAAAATACATTGTACAAAATCCTCAAATACTTAATTAAAGAATTGAAAACAAAAATACCTTTTGTCCTAATTTGCTTTCTGTTGCTGTGATAAACACCATGACCAAAGGCAACTTGAGAAGGAAAGGGTTCATTTCAGCTTAGTTTCTGTCCCAAAGGGAAGCCAAGGCTACAAATCCTCAAGGCAGGAACCTGGAGACCGGAACTGAAGCAGAAGCCATGGAGGAATGATGTTTACTGGTTTGCTTCCCATGATTTGCTTAGCCTGCTTTCTTATACCATCCGGGACCACATGCCTAGGGACGGCACTGCCCCGGTGAGCAGGGCTCTTCCACATCAATCATTAACCAAGAAAATGTAACACAGACTTACAGACTTGCTACAGAACAATATGATGGAAGACTTTTCTGTTGATGTTCTTTTTTTTCCACAGAAAACTGAAACTTGTATCAAACTAACAAGAGAGATAGAGATAGATGGAGAGAGAGAGAGAGAGAGAGAGAGAGAGAGAGAGAGAGAGAGAGAGAGAGAACTAACCAAGCTGGGCACACACCTGTAATCCCAGCATTGTGGAAGCAAAGGCAGACAGATCTCTGTGATTTTGAGGCCAAACTGGTCTGCAATGCAAGTTCCATGTAAGCAAGAACAACATCATAAGACCCTCTCTTAACAAAACAAGGATGAAAACAAACACAAAAGCCCACTAAACAGGACAGCTAAGAAAGACTTCCTCGGGTCATCTGTAGCTGTGGAACTTGAGGGCCGGCTCCACCTGGAGCTGAGAGCAGAACACAGCAGCTTTCACAAGGTAGTGGTTTTTAAGACTGAAGGAACCATGGAGGCTTTCATCAAGGCTCGAGAGAGCCAAGCAATGTGAAGCAGGAAGGACATTCCTGAAAGAAGTCCCCGAGAAGGCACTGCATAAAGCTAGAGAGTGGACACCTAAGATGCAGAGTGGATTCCAAGATCAGAGATACCAGGGTCATGGACAGCCACAAGAATAGCTGCAGGTATGGAGTGGAATTGGCTCAAGGGGGTGGTGTGTGTGCAGCCTGGGACAGAGCTGCAGAAGTGGGGCTACTCGAGTCATTTATAGCCCATATAAACATCATGACTCCCAGATGCCAAGCATGAACTGCAGGATTTGGTGTCTTCCCTCGCTGGGTTTCAATCTTGCTTTGGTCCAGTCATTCCTTGCTGGTGCGGGAGAATTGTCTGTACTCTGTCAATCATGTTTTAAATAAAAGCTGATTGGCCAGGAAGTATAGGTGGGTCAACCAGACAGGAAGTAGATGAGAACAGGAGTATTCTGGGAAGCAGAAAGCTCCCTCTGCAGTCCAGCCCAGATCACTGAAGAAGTAACATGTGACCTGTCCCACTGAGAAAGGTACCGAGCCATGTGGCTAACATAGATAAGAATAATGGGTTAATATAAGCTACAAGAGCTAATAAGTAGCCTGAGCTAATGGGCCAATCAGTTTTATAACTTATGGAGATCTCTGTGTGATTTTCTATGGGACTAAATGGCTGGGGGACCAGATGGGACAGAAGTCCTCATGTTACATCTTGCTATGACATTGTTTTTCCATGGAATGGTGTAGTGGATTGAATGAGAATGCCCTCATAGACCCCTATGTTTGAACATATGGTCCTCATTGCTGGAGATGTTTGGGATGCATTAAGAGATGTGGCCTTGTTGAAGGAGGCATGTCAATGGGGACAGGCTTTGATGTTTCAGAAGCCCACCCTATTCCCCAGTGTTCTCTCTCTGCTTCCGGATGCTGAATCAAGATATGAGCTCTCAGCTGTTCCTGATACCTTTGCTCCACTGTCATGGACCCTAGCCCTTTGAAAACATAAACCCAATTAAATGCTTTATTTAATAAGTTGCCTTGGTCATGGTGCTTTGTCCCAGCAATAGAAAAGTAGGAGAGATGGAAATGTTTATTGTGTATTGGAAAGATGTGCCTTCTTTATTTTATGAGACCTTGTAGTTAAGAGAGTCCTGTAGTTGGTTGGTGTTTTTACCCTTAGTTCTTTGACTTTTGGGGGGCGCTGCCACCCAGTTCTCCAGTAAATCACACGCATGAAGACTTCCTCTTACCCATATATCCACCACATCTTTGCATTGTTACACAAATGTTCCACAGCATAAACAAATGTAACACATCTTAAAATAATATTCCACAACAGGACCCTTGAGTCTCCAATGGAGACATAGACATTAAACTTTTAAGCAGCATAGGAATTGTTTAAAAAAAAAAAACTGGGGACTTTGGATGTTAGACGGAATCCATTTTCTGCATTATGAGATAGACATGAGCCTTTGAAGACAAAGGGAGGAGATTGTGACTCTAAGTGATATGTTTGTGCATCAAGTAGAGGTTGAGAGGCTGCAGTTAACAATGTGTTACCCTGGTAGAATGGAGACTCTCCTGGGAGGCAAGCTCCAGGACACCGGGGAAAGATCATCTAGATTAGCTGAGCTTCTGGGCATGCCTGTGAAGGGTTAACCTGGTCAACTGAGGTGCGAAGACCCATCTTAGCTGTGGGTGGTGACAACCCACAGGCTGGAGTAAGACTTAATCCAAGGGAGGCAGCTTGCTGGACACTTCCTGTTCCTCTTCTTTGCTATAGACACAGTGTGACCAGCTGTCCTCCCACTCCTGCCATCAGGCCTCCCCGTGTGGAGCCACGTGGAACCCCTCAAACTGTCAGTCAGAATAAACCCTTCCTCCTTAAAATGCTTCTTGTCAAGAGTTTGCCTATAGCAATAAGGAGAGGAACAAATATACTCTCTGAGACCTCCATGTTTTGCATTTTTCTCAGCATGCTTGTCTTCCTGATGCCCCCAGAATGGCCCATTAAACTCTGCATAGAGTGTTTTAAGATTTCTTTAACCCACAGCTACAAACTCCTCCACATTCCTCCCACAAATCAATTCCAAAAGCTTCAGGTTTATAACAGCAACATGCCCACGGTTGGCACTGACTGCTCAATTGGCTTATTAGCTCATCACTGTGACCAATACCAGATCAGAAGCGATTTAATGGAGGAAGGGCTGCTTTTGCCTCCAGTTTAAGAAGGCGTACTCTTTTGTGGCAGGGGAGGCAGAGTGGCAGGAGTGCCAGGTGACTTAATACATCATATTGACCATATCGTTATATTAGTGATTTTAATCTACTAGCATAGAGACTCGCACCATCTTTAGACTCCTGGGAGTAAGGTGGGTCCTGTCACCCACAGAGTCCTCTTTTGCCTGAAAGCTGCTCTGATAGTCTAACCATCAGGCAAAGAATCATGGGCTCCATCTTGCTGCACTTTGCTCCCAGATGAGCTCTGCAAGCCTCTTCGCCAGCAACTCAACACCTCTCTCTCCCGCAATAACCAGAACCCACAGCACTCCTCCGTACTCTTACCTCACGTCTGACTCACTCTGATATCCCACCTACAGCTGCCCAGAAGCGTCCTCGGGATTTCCCCGGACGATGTTGCGGTGTCCTGGTTTAAAGCTGAGTCAGTACGCTGTGGCAAATGGCACGGGTTCCTTCCACAGGGTGGAAGTTGTGCCTCTGCCAAAGCTTGCTATGGTCCAGGAGGTGGCGGTGTCTACTCTCGCGGGAACCGGTGTCTCCTCACTAATACTAAGAAATTGTAGAAGCAAAGGGGGTTCCTGAGTTGCAAAGGATGTAAAGCAATGAGGGAATTTTCAGAGATGATGCGTTCCCCTGCTGTATAATCACACATTATAAAGCTAAAATGTATTTCAACATTAGACACCACAGAAGCCGGATGAATCGTCTTCTTTACCATACTGCAAGAGTACTGCCTTGAAAGGACAGATGGAGATATCGCCAAGGCTGCTGGGAAAGCCCCAACAGGATGATCTTAAACTAACCACTAAACACGGAGTCCAGAGGCCAATAAACAAATCTGGAGAAACATCAGCTGCCCATACTGTGATAAAAGAGAAGTCTGGGCCTGCAAGAAATCAAATGTTGCTGTCTTCTAGACCCCATGAAGCAAACAAGACACTGAGCTACAGGGGGAAAACACAGTTAACGTGAGTAGTAGCAAATTGCTCGTTCATTTCATGGCCGCCCAGACCCGAATAATCACACAGAAACTATATTAATTACAACACTGCTTGGACAATAGCTTAGGAATATTTCTAGCTAACTAGACTTTACATCTTAAATTAACTCATTTCTATTAATCTATGCATCGCCACGAGGGTGTGGCCTACCGGTAAGGTTCTGGTTTGCCCTTGCCCTTCAGCGGCTACGGGGACTCCCTTTAACTCCGCCTACTCCCTCTCTCTATCTCTGTTCTGATTTCCTGCCTGGCTTTTACCCTGCTAAACCATTGGTCCAAACCGCTTTATTCATCAACCAGTAAAAGCAACACTTCTACAGAAGGGCATACCACATCAAACGTGGGCCAGTAAGATGGATCAGCAGCGAAATGCGCGCTTGCCTCCAAATCTAATGGCTCACGTTTTATCCCCAGGACCCATGCAGTGGAGGAAGTGAAGTGATTGAGTTGTCCTCTGACCTCCATGTGTGCACCTTAAGCCCCTCTCCCAGATAAATGGACAGTAAGTGAACACAGGGAATAAAAAGATTACCTCTGTGGAAAGCAGTGACACCAGAGTAATACCAACTGTGCCGTCACAGTTGTTACACAGCCTGCCCCGGTTGTCCAAAATCAAACCTGGAAGCCGGTTTAACTTACCCAACGGCCCATTTGAAGTGGGGTAGACGGGTTTATGCAGCCATCTTCACAGAGACACATATATAGAACTAGATCTTCTTCAGTTTATTTAAAGTATTTCCTTATGAGCCAGCTACACCTCAGCAGCTAAGGTTCTGTTAGAACAATGCCCACTGAAGTTACCCCCTCCCAGCCCAGAGTCCACACTGCAGAACCAATGAGTTTTCTAGGCTTCCTTACAGAGCATTGTTGAAGAAGGGCGCTTGTTGGTTCCTAGCCACCCTGCTAGCTTAGACTTGAAATAATCACACAGAAACTATTAATTAAATCACTACTTGGCCCATTAGTTTTAGCTTCTTATTGGCTAACTCCTATATTAATTTAACCCATTTCTATTAATCTGTATATCACCATGTGGCTGTGGCTTACCCAGTAAAGTTCCCAGTGTCTGTTGCTGGTGGCTCCATGGCTTCTCTCTGATTCCACCCTTCTTTCTCCCAGCATACAGTCTAGCTTTCCCCGCCTAGTTCTGTTCTTTCCTGCCATAGGCTCAAAGCAATTCTTTATTTATTAACCAATAAAAGCAACACAGAGACAGAAGGGCCTCCCGCACCAGAGCATGAGTGAGAGGTTACTTACAGGCACATGTGTGATCCCGAAGCAGCCACATCACCAGAAAACCTCACTCCAATATGGATGACAACTTTCCCATAGCTCTTCCTGTAATCTACCATCCTCTGTCCAGCATCGCGCCGCTGGAGTCCAGTGAGATTGCTTGCAGGTAGGGCAGAATCTCATGCAGGTGGCCATTTTTGTGTGCCAATATAATTCCTAACTGTGTGTTAAACCCTTACCCACAGATCCATGTAGCTCACCCCTCATGACAGTAACTTCTTTTTTAATATATAGTGATTATTATAGAGATTCAGAGCTA
The DNA here is from genome assembly GCF_982192425.1 of Myodes glareolus. Classification (NCBI taxonomy): domain Eukaryota; kingdom Metazoa; phylum Chordata; class Mammalia; order Rodentia; family Cricetidae; genus Myodes; species Myodes glareolus. The sequence goes on along the minus strand of NC_142032.1, from coordinate 77,995,386 downwards.
GTCTAGATGCAGAGATTATAGGGAGAGTCAGGGTCTCACTCAGAGATCAGGCTGGCCTCAAACTTACAGAGATCCACCTACCTCTGCTTCCCGGGCGCGGGGTTTAAAGGCGTGGCCACCATACCTTGTTGTGGAATAACTTTTTAATTTAAATTAAATTTTAGTTTAATATAATGCTGTACCAAAGACTGAACTGTGGCTTTCAGCATGTGGAAAGTAGTTTGCCAATGGTGTTAATCCTTAGATCCCCATAAAACTTTATGATTGCTTTGATTTTGTTTCGCATCAAAATGATTTAAACCAACTTTTCTAGGTTACGTGTCCTGACTAGTCTATGTTGCTATAATTTTTGTTTTATTTCTTATAATTTGGGGAAGTATAAATATCTGATAGCATACAAAATCTTGAATAACTATACATTTTGTTTTAAATATAAAGGGCATAACTGTTTCTTTCTATGCCTTATAATTTTCGGCTGGACTGTAATTGAACCCACAGCTTAAAACACACTAGGCAAACATCCTACCCTCCCAACCCTCTCATAATTTAAATTTCCGCAATATCCCATCTTATGCATTACTAATTTTACTGAATATTAGCTTTCTCTGGGCACTACTATTAGACATTTCTGTTCTCACTTTCTTTTGTGTATGCCTGTTTGTGTGTCAATAGAAAAAAAACTGGCTGAAATTTTATTTATTTACTATGTATACTTCTCTCTAGAAATAATCTGACCTTAATTTTTTTTTCTCAAATCCTTGTTATGCACTGCAGTCGAGGCTCTGTGCTGTGTTATGCAGGGATTCACATGCAGTGACTCTGTCTCTCAGAATTCTCTCATTATATGTAGCCCTGGAGACAAGGAACACACATAAATAATTATGACAAAGGGAAGAAGGTATCGTAGGGGAGCTGGAAAGATGGTTCAACCAATAAGAATGCTTGTTGCTCTTGCAGAGGAGCCAGGTTCAGTTCCCATTTACCACACAACAGTTCACAACTGCCTATGACTCCAGTCTCAGGGGGCTTGACATCCTTTTCTGCCCTTGGAGAACACCAGACACTCAAGTGTTGTTCACATATACATGTAGGCAAACACTCATACACATATAATAAGGATGAATAAGTCTTTAAAAAGGGTTGTGTCATTGAGGAGGAGCAGATCCATTGCTGAAAGGGTGATACATGACATCTGATGTGGAGGGCAAAGGACACACATCTGGAACATTTTGAGAAAAGTGAGGCGAACTGACCTTCTATAGAGCCAATATTTCTACTGTCCTGAAGTAGCCACAGCAGGTACACAGCTCTAGAAAACAAGTAACAAGTGAAATGGAAAAATAAAGCAACATTTTGGCAGTGACAGATCAGCCAAATAAAATGGGAAGCCACAGATTCACAGAGAAACAGCCAATGTAATCTTAAAATATAAGTTTAAATGACTGAAAGTTAATAGATGGGACCTCACTAGGTGTAACATGAGGGGGCCTGCTTGTTTGTGTTTTCTGTCCTGCCCGGCCCCCCAGCTGTTCAGTCCCAGAGAAAAATCAATCACACAGGAGATCTCTATAAGTTATAAAGCTGATTGGCCCTTTAGATCAGGCTACTTATTAGCTAATGTTCACATCTTGATTAACCCATTTTTCTGATCTATGTTAGCCATGTGGCTCAGTACCTTTTTCAGTGGGGCAGCTCACATCCTGCTGCTTCGGTGATCTGGGTAGGAGTGGGAGGAATCAACTTCCTCCTCCCCAGAATTCTCCTGCTCTCCTTACATCATTTCCACTTCCTATCTAGTTTTCCCACCTATACCTCCTTCCTGGCCAATCAGCATTTATTTAAAACATGATTGACAGAATACAAACAATTCTCCCGCACCACTTCCCCCACTTTTTTTAAAAAACAAAGGAAAATATCCATAGTCCATTTTTTGGGAATGTGGGCGTAATATTCCAGGCTACTTCCAGCTGGTTGGGGGTGCTGATAATCTTATGGGGACCTAAAGAAAATTTAGAGTTATGATCAAGTCCTGACTGAAGTATCCTGTGAGTCTTGATCATCTCAGGCAGCAGTCTTGAACCTGTTCTGGATGAAGAACTCTGATATCTGGCCATCTGTTCCTACTGGAGATTTCTCAGGTGGTCTCCCTTGATCAAAGATGATTTTTCTTAACTCTGAATAAATCTACAGCCTTTCCTTTTCTGTGGAAACAAAAGCAAAATCTCTTCTCCAAAGTAACATACCTTTTGACTTCAATTTTGAAGCCAAGGTATTTTCAAAATACCTATCTTGGATTAATTCTGCAACATTTATAAGCAAATATCTTTTAGCAGCTGTTGCTCCTTCCTCAGCATTTAAACAATTCAAAGAGAGCATAATAGCATACAGTATCAAGATTCTCTGTGTATTTTCCATCTTTACGTGGCTTTATTTTAACCTCTATTTCTTTTATTTTTACTTTTAACTTTTGGCTTTTTGAGACAGGTTCTCTGTATATCTTTGTCCTGGAATTCCCTCTGTAGACCAGGCTGTCCTTGAACTCCCAGAGATCCGTCTGTCTCTGCCTCCCCAGTGCTGGGATTGAAGGTGTCTGCCACCACACCTTGAATTTACAGAGGTCTGTCTGCCTCTGCCTCCCAAGCCTTGGGATTAAAGGTGTGTACCACCACACCCAACTACTCTCCTTCTTTCTTTCTTTCTTTCTTTCTTTCTTTCTTTCTTTCTTTCTTTCTTTCTTTGGACTTTAAACCATTTAGAGGTTTTTTTTTTCTTTGAATATCTCTTTACTGTATCTCTCTCTGTCTTTCTGACCAGAGAAAGTCTTTTGGGTCTTTAATTTGCTAAGGAATATGGAGAAGACAACACTCAAAAGCTATTAAGGCATTTCAAGGTCCTTGCCAGGAAGCAAGCTGCAACAGTGTTTCCATAGTCAGGATGGCCTGTTTGAAAGAGTCAGAGTTTTCCCTGGCCGGAAGGCCCAGAAAGCCGGCATTTTAAAACAGTGTAGCTTTTTTTCCTGCTACGGCTGAAAACTGAAATGCTTTAGTCTAGTCTTTCCCAAGCTTTCTCAGGCTTTTTGTGGATGCAGTTATCCACGTGGGTGCCATTCTGTAACATGAGGGGGGCCGGCTTGTTTGTGTTTTTCTGTCCTGCCCGACCCCCTAGCTGTTTAGTCCCAGAGAAAAATCACACACAGATCTCTGTAAGTTATAAAGCTGATTGGCCTGTTAAGTCAGGCTTCTTACTGGCTAACTCTCACATCTTGATTAACCCATTATTCTGATCTATTTTAACCATGTGGCTCAGTACCTTTTTCAGTCGAGCAGCTTACATACTGCTGCTTTGGTGGTCTGGGCAGGAGTGGGAGGAATCAACTTCCTCCTCCCCAGAATTCTCCTGCTCTCCTTGCATCATTTCCACTTTCTGTCTGGTTTTCCCGCCTATACCTCCTGCCTCTGCCTCCTTCAGCAAATCCTACCGGCATGCACCACCACAACCAACTGGAAGTAGCCCGGAATACTACGCCCACATTCCAAAAAATGGACTATGGATATTTTCCTTTGTTTTTTAAAAAAAGAGGGGGAAGTGGTGCAGGAGAATTGTTTGTATTCTGTCAATCATGTTTTAAATAAACCATGTTACAACTAGGTAAGGAGTGGCTTCTCTGTTTTACAGCCCAACTTTGCCTGATTTTAACCCAAAGAAAATAAATGATGTCAGCTAAGAGTCACAGGGTCACTGCCTTTGTTAAGAACCCTGACAGTTGGACATCTCCTGGTGGCTCTTCCTTAGCCCAGCCTTGAGGGCATGAGATGCCTAATGTCCTTCCTTCTGCAAAACCATCACAGGATGCCACCATGTGCACAGAGGTGCCTGCAACCACTGCTCACGCTGTGCCCAGGTAGGTGTGTCCTCAGTCCAGTAAGAGCCCAAGCTGCCTCCCATGGGAGTGGGCCCAGGTTCCTGTGATGGACATCCCAGCACCTAGGGTGATCAGCCCACCACCTCAGGGTGAGCAATCTGACACCCATCCCAGCACCTAGGGTGGTCAACCCATCCCCTTGTGTGGGTACCAGTTCCTGGATAATGGAGAACAAGGTCTCTTTGTTGACCTGCACCATGACCAGCTAGGTTAAGTCTCCAAGGATCAGAGGAATTTGCCAAAGATCTGTCATACAGCATAACCTGGGGACTCTGGACATTTGAGCTCAAGGGTAGTGGCAACAAAGTACTTCTTATTTTTATTATTAAAGCAAGCAAAATATGAGATGATGTTTACAGGAGATTTTCAGCTAGCTTAAGTGAATACAGGTACAGTGAGGGAACACCTGATGTTATGTCTTGTCATCTTTGGTCATGTGAAAAGAGCCAAGAATATTCCTCCCAGGCCTTTGCCTTTCCTTCAGAGATACTGTGGAAATGCCAGTGTAGGTGGCTTTTTCTGTCCCTCCTGCCAGCTCCCAAATAACCACACAGAGACTTCCTATTTATTATGAAAGCTCAGCTGATAGCTTAGGCCTGTTTCTGACTAGCTCTTATAACTTAAATTAACCCATTTCTATTAATTTACTTTCTGACTTGTGGAAGTGTCCTTTGTAACTGGAAATCCTGCCTAGCTATTGACTGTTCATTCAGCTTTTTATTAAGATAATCAGAGTGACACATCTTCACAGTGTATGGAAAGATTATTCCTCAAGATTTCCCCCTTTTGTTTAAATAAAAAGGGAAAGTTTTAACATAATAAAACTATATATAATAATAACAATTATCAGATATTGTCTAAATAGAAAGGAAAGGTATTAATACTAACAAATGAACTGTATATAATAAGAACAACTGTCAAGTAAGTATTACATTCACAATATCCAGTTCATTAGTATTTGATAAATTTAGAGAAATACTCCATTATCTATCCTCTCTTGATGAGTCCAAAGTTTTGTACCTAATTTACTTTTTATCAAGAATAGGGGAAACTGTAACTATAAATATCTAATCTTCAACTCTAGCAGAGACTCAAGACGGATATAATATCATCTCAGGAAATACAGAGGAATCAACTTCCAAAACTATAGAAATGATGGAGACATCTGGCTGTCTGGACAGTTACCCCAAAGTTCCTTGGCACATCCACCTTCAGCCTACAGGTCTAAAATATCTGGCAGACTTTTTTGTGAAGCAGGAAATTTTTGAAGGACTGTACTACCCTGTCTTGGCAAAGTTTGACAGTCCTGTTTGTCCAGTTTGGATAGCATATTATCAGCAGTTGAGGTGGTTTCTTGCCCAAATGACTAGCTTTTGTCACAAAGAAAGTAAACTCCAATTGGAAGTTTTTCAATGCCCATCATTTTTTTTGGAAGTAAATTAGTGCTTCCAGGAGCAGACATGTCTCACCATCAAGAAAAATCTTATATTATTAAAACATTTTATATGCCATATTCTGTAGGTCTTTGAAGACCTACATATATAATATATATATTATATATATAATGCATATATATATGCATTAACACAAGTATGAACTGTGTGTTTTACACAGTCAGCCAAAGATGATTTCTGTTTTTTGTTTGAGCAGGTAAAACATATGTCACCTGTCTTGTATTTTTTCTAGGTTTATTTCTTTATGATTGTAGTCAAATTTTCAGGGGTCACCCCTGATCAAATCTGATCTCTGTCAACCTTGACTGAATCCACAGCCTTTTGCTTTCTGTGGAAAGCATAACCTCTTCCCCAATGTAACATGTTTTTTTACTTCCATTTGGAAGTTAAGATATTTTTGAAGTATGTAGGTTGGTTTAATTTAGTCATTTTCATAATTCAGTGTCTCTCAGCAGCTAGTGTTTGATCATTAGCAATAAAAAAATTTAAAATTAACAAAGCACCACATAAAGTTCAAACTCATGAATTATAATATTTCCCATCCTTACGTGGCTTATTCTTTTTATTAATATTACTTTACTCTCTCTTTAAAGACTTTAGTTTATTATTTTAAACTATTTTATGACTGTCTATATCCTTATTCTTTTTTCTTAAGTCTATGAACATTATTAAACACACTGTAACCTGTTTAGAAGTTTGGGTTTTTTTGTTGTTGTTGTTTTTGTTTTGTCTGAACCTACTTTACTACAGGTCTGTAGCCTTTTCTGTCTGCGTGAATAAAACTTAAAATGCTATGTGCAGCTTAGTTCCTGGCAGGCTGGCAGTTCAAGCCTGCAGGCATCAGCCAGGAGATGCAACTCTGTACCTTGGCATGCATGAGAGACTGTGGGACTAGGAAGCTCCATTTTGTGTGTCTGGAACATTTTTAAGCTTTCTTGGGTCTTATGTGGAAATACATGCCCCACATTGGATGCCATTTGTAGGCAATTTTTCTCACCTGCCATCTCCCAAATGACCACACAGAGACTTCTTATTAATTACAAAAGCTCAGCTGACATCTTGGGTTTATTTCTAACCAGGTCTTAGAACTTAAATTATCCCAGTTTAATTAATTTACTTTCTGCCTTGTGGCTTTATTACCTCATCTCCATATTGCCCATCCTGCTTCCTCTGCCTCTCCTGGCATCTCTGCCCTTCTTCCCAGTGTCCTCAGTGTGCCTGGAAATCCTGCCTAGCTATTGGCCCTTTAGCTTTTTATTAAACCAATCAGATTGATACATCTTCACAATGTACAAAAAGGTTATTCCACAACATGCCAAGGTATTCCCTTCACATCCTTGGTTTCATATGCATTTACTCAACAGAGTTTATGCAATTCTTTCTAGAAGGTCACCTTGAAGAAAGAACCTTCTTCACTCTGCCCCATCCACAGTCCATAGTACGTTCACAGCTTCTTTATACAGGCTTCCACAAGTCCCCCTTGTTGCTTTTCAGAATATAGGAGAACAAAACACACATGCACAGGTTGAAACAGCTTTAGTGTCCAATTTGTATACATTGGACAATTACTGGTAGGCACATAATTATTAACAATACTAACAAGGTAGGACTCACAAAAGGCAAAAGGTCCTTACAAGCCACCATGACCAATACATATATTACAGAAACTCTATCTAATTCTTCGTACATGAAATCTAACTGATCTTGTGCATTGTGTGAAAAGTCTGAAATACTAAATCTGCACGTGCCAGCCAATGCGGTTTTTTTGGCAATAGATTCTCATTGTTGTTTGATCTTGGAGGACTGCCCTTCTCACTTCATTCAGTTCCTGATCTCTGTCAGTTTGGTGGAGGTAACATTAATAGCTTTGCTGAAGACACATGCCGTCTTCCATATCTTCTTCTGCATCCTGGCCATCAGTCCGGGTATAGGGAGGAGGAACGCTGCTGCAGGAGCAGCAACAGTCAGATCCAACGCATGAGGGTTATCACCACTGTCAGCAGGGAGAGCTCGGGCGTGCCGCCGTGGATGCACAGGCCAGGGAGAGCTCAGGCGTGCCCCTGGGTATGCATAGGTCAGGAAGAGCTCGGGCATGCCCTGGGGATGCATAGGCTGTTGGAACAGGATGGGCACCATCCAACCCAAACCGCAGACTCGTGAAACTCCTTTGACAAAACTGCAGAAGTGTGATTATTGCAAATAAATGCCCAGCTTGAAGGGAGCTCCCTCCCCAGCCCCCAGCCTTCCAGGTTACAAGGATTAAGCACAACATTAGTTAGTATGTGGGTAGTAACTGAAAAGAGCGTAGCCATATCTGCTGAATGACTGATTATTATCTCCTGTCCGATTATAAAAAGCCACTATCAGTACCCAAGACCCATTAAGTTCCCTTGGAAAAACTCATTAATGCTAGATGTACCTGGGAGGCAGAAATATTTTCTCTTTGGAACCCTGGTTGTGCCAGTTGGAGCCAAACATTGGGGTCTCGGGTGCCGATATAACCTGTACCCCAAGAGATAGAAGTCTCTTACTAGGAGGTAATCACAAACAGTCATCTGCCACTTTGGACATGTATGATTCCCTAAATCGGGATATTGCAGAGATAATTTGGAGATACTGAGTCAGTATTATTACTTTGTCTGGGTTGATCAGTGGTATTCTGCCATCTGGTTTTCCTACCACCTGTTTGGCTATAAACCTGCTGTTTCTTGCTATTTTTAAAAAATACTTATTTATTATGTATACAATATTCTGTCTGCGTGTATGCCTGCAGGCCAGAAGAGGGCACCAGACACCATTACAAATGGTTGTGAGCCACCATGTGGTTGCTGGGAATTGAACTCAGGACCTTAGGAAGAGCAGGCAATGCTCTTAACCTCTGAGCCATCTCTCCAGCCCCTGTTTCTTGCTATTTTATGGTACAGTTGTAGCAACACTCTAAGATAACAGAAATTTTCACTATTGGCTTCTCCCTCCAAAGCGATCTGCAGGGCACAGGAAGTCATAAAAGACTTAACAGAGCCAAGGCCACCATCGCCAGGACTGAAGAGAAAGGCGGGGCTGCAACTGAGAAGGATTTGTTCAGCTTCCTGGAAAAGGTGGTCTTGATACATTTTCTATTGGATTCACATTCTGCACTGAGGGAGTTGAAAGTTTTGTGCTACTTCTGAAAGGACACAAATAAAACCTTTACCCCCTAGCTTATCATGTCTCTTTTCTGGGTCTTGAGAACCGAGGGTAGACCACCAAGCAGGAGTTAGCGATGACATCAGGTCCTTTGAACTATTAGAAAAGAGAATCTCTATTGGAGAAAGGCCATTATCCTATAACAATTCAAAATTTAATGTATAGAATACTCTAGATAGCCAGAGTTGCTGTGTCTTACAGTCTATCTTTCTAGTCCCCCTTTTCGGTTTTGGAAATAGCATTCAATGGTGCGGTGTTTGTGTTTTACAACAACTTATCCTGCAGAGTTGTGTAGTATCTCGGGCTTGTGTGTAACATGAAAGTGTTGTGAAAATGCTGGACAGTATGAGTAGGTAGGCAGGGCCGTTACCAGTTGTGATTCTCTACCCACAGAGGCAAAGCAAGCCTGGAAGCGTGGTATGGCATGAACAGCATGTTCTCCAGGTTGAGATGTTGCCCACGTTACATTTGAGAAAGTATCTAAGGAAATACAGACGTATTTTTGCTTGCCAAATTACAGAACTAGAGTAATACCCATTTTTCAAAGGTCATTTGGTTCTCTCCTTCGGGGAGTAACCCCTGAGGGAAGTGGTCTAGTATCCAATTTAGAACAATTGGGACATCGCAGAACTACGTTGGGTTTGTTGTTGCTGTTTTGTCTGATTTTTGGTTAATGAGTTTTGCTTGCAGAAATCCAGCAGCACTGTAAATTGGAGTGTGCCAGTCAGTGCCCTTGGACAGTTGTGAGTGAAGGCAGAGGGGGACTAAAGTATGTGCTTGCATGTTCCTGTGAGCCAAGGACCCGGGCAGTCCTGGATGAACACACATGTGGATGATGAAGAACTGTGAAGATCTAGAATAAATTATTTGTAGAGCCTGGAAAAAATTATGGATAACCTTATAGTTTGGAACATGTAGCTGCTTCAAACACAGAGAGGGTAAGGGTTGTGCCGACAGAATCAGTGATCTGGGCAAGGGTGAGGCTTTAGGGTCTTCATGACTCTATGTCATTTATTGTTGGACTGAGCAATAATTAGTACAAAATATCATTCGATCAGGTCCCATGTGCACAGCCTTGTGATCCTTTGCTCCATCTGTGAGATAAGAAGCGGCAAGTTTAGAAGGGAGAATCCGCTGAGTGCATTTCAGAAGAGCAAGTGGTTTTCCAGAGACAGCGTGACAACTGAGCTTCTCCAGACAATCTGAAGTGAAATTTCTCATTGAATATATTTTCCTTAAAGCAACTTTATTTTTCAGTAGCATATATAACTGTAAAAAAATAATAAGTCTCATTATGATTTTAATACACATTTTGATATATGTGTGTAAAATATTCCCAAAGACATCTTTAAGCGGGCTAGTTTCTTGACTTTGGCCAATATTCTGGGGAAGCAGGCTAATAGTTAAGAATATTTTATTATCTTGTGTATAGGAATTTTTTCAACTTATTATATCAGCCTGTGTAACCTCAGAACACAGGAGAAAATCATTGTTTACAGCTCTTTATCTTATTCAAAATAGCATATAGAGCAATGTTAATAATTCAGTAATTCCTCTCCAATGAGCCACGACTGCGACAAGACACTAACCCTTCCCTGTGGATTATCCTGGGCGAATAATCACCGTTGCCCTGAACGGAACACTCATTCTAATAACTTAGAAAATAAAGTCATAACTATGTATGTTCTAAAGAAAAGGAACATTCTCATAAGCACAAATAACTTGGAGTTAAAGAGGAAGAACACATGAAAGTAATCAAAAAGTTCATATATAAAGAGCTGGAATGTCAAATAACTGCCAAAAAAGTCCTTTTTTTTAACAATTTCTCAACTTTTTGTTTTTCTTTAACATTCTCCAAATGATCTACATTTTAAAATGAAAGACTTGGTGAATCATTTGTTTTGGTCACCCCAAGTTATAAAGTCTGTTAGTGGACTGACATTCAAAACCTTCTGACACAGAATGGTACAGAGTGCTGAATGGTCACCAGATGTCACCATTGTTCCATCTTAAAGGCAATTGAATCACCCCTGAGATGTTTCTGGGGCCACTCACAAACCTGGTCTTATTTTCAGTATTTGAATTTAAATCGGCAAATATTTTAAGTACCAGAAATGTGTGTGTGTGTTTACACACATATATACACATATATACATATGTGAAATTACACATGTGCATATATGTAGGTATAAATACATAAAATTATAAGTGTGCACATATACGTGTATATGTGTATATATGCATATATAATTTTTCCACAATGAACCAATTGTACAATGAAAGTGTAATCAAGTCAGATGAATAAGAGACAAAGGCAGTGACCGCTTAGTAAGGGAGGAGAAGCCGCTGGAGACTAAGGATTATCTCCTGGCAGGGATGCCGGCCAGCGTTTGAGGGCCGTCCTGGGTCAATGCCCCTCCCCCACATACACGCATGCACCCCATCAAAAAGGCTTCTCCTATTATTTACTGTAAGCCCAGTTCTCCGTTGTTGCATCGGGTCTCCTCCCCACATTTATGGTCAAATCAAATACCAAAGGCTTTAAAATAGCTTATTGTTTTTCCGGCCCAAGGCATTTAAGAGAGTCTATGCTCCGCCACATTTGGGACGCAGTCCCTGCGTCGGAGACCTGAACGGGTTTCTCTACCTTGGTCCAATTAGTAGGCCCATGTTTTAAAGCAATGACTGGCATTTCATTTCAGCGCCCGTATCCTATTAGCTCCGGGATTGACGTTCCCTTATCCACACCGCACATCAAGGTCTCTCTGTTCGGCAATTAAAGTATTATGCCAAATCTGAGTGTTAATCTGCCAAAGCCGCCAGCCCTAGGAGAGGCGTGGCGTTAGGGATTATGTATGGTAATAGAGCCATCGAACAATTCCCTCTCCAGCCCGCAGATGGAGCGCTTTGTCTATGGATGCCATGCGATCCGAATCAGTAATTTGGGGAGTCAGACATTTAACCCTTAAAGAGTACCACTGCCTCTTCCCAATAGAGGCCTCATAGAGCCTACTGGGAGAGGGCCAAATATCCCAGCTTATAAAATTTGGACATTTTGATTGGGAGTTTAAAAAAAAAATCATTTCCCTTTTAACTCAGCAAGTGCCTTGCTAGGAGTAGCTGCAAGTTCTCCCCATTTTAATTCTGTTTATTTCCCTGTATTGTTGATCAGGGTTCTTGGGAGGGGCCCTTAGCTGACTTTCTCCAATCAGTTAGAGGCTCACATTGTTTATCATTTTAGAACTACATTATCAGCCCAATTCCTTTCTTTTTTACATCGGGGGCATAATCTGGCGTCTCTTTGACATATATAATCTGGCGCCTCTTTGATATATATAATCTGGCACCTCTTTGACATATATAATCGCCTTTTTTTAAAAAAAATCCCTTTTCATGTTACCCAAGTTGTCGTAATTAAAACATTTTATTTATTTTCCTTTCTGGTTGAGGGCAGCAGCTAGTGGCAGAGCCCACAGCTCTGCATGTCCTGGCATAATCTCCCGAAGATTCCCCTGCAGCTCCAAGAGGACATATGATAATAATAACCCTTTGACATTCTGAACTGGCTTTATCAAAAGTCAGACTATTCAGAAGACAATCCCTGGGATCAGCTTGGGGTATAGTTTTCTTTAGATTATTCTGTAGTTTGACCACAAAATCCACATAAGATTCTGAGTTGCTCTGTGAAATATTGCTAATAGGATAGGGGGTCTCACAGGGTGCAGTCATTTCCCCACCACCACCAAGCTTTAGTGCACCAAACAGATTTGATTTACATCCAAACCATCATACCAGGGCTACCTCTCCATTCATGTACAATTTCCTTGCCTTATTATCCCTGCAGCAAATGTGGAACCCTCCCCCCCATTCCGGGGGAGGGCTTTTCTTTGGGAGGACTCTCAAAGAACTCCTCAGAGGAACTCTCATCTGGTTTTGGCTCAAGCTCCTCCATTTTCTGGTTCAAAGATTTCATGTTTCTTTTTTCAGTTTTACTTTCATTAACAGCCCCCCGCCCCCGTCTCTGAGGCCGCTGAGGATTTGACTACAGAGCTGAAGAGATCAAGTTAGGAAGGAACCAGATCTGCAGGGGAAAGACCTCTCCCCTGTGGGGAGCTCTTGGAAAGTCCACACCACCTCTTTCCCATCTGTCCCCCATAATGTCCCTTGTGGGACATTAACACAGTAATAGTGTCTTTGGCTGCGCATATGCAGAACCTGACCATCCTCCCTGGCGGTTCATACTCCAGAGGTTTTAAATAAAGCTCTTAATGGTTTGTAACAGTCCTTGGGCTTAACTTCCACACTCTCACTTGGGTTTTGCCCCAGTTTTGTTCCCCTGGTGGTCTCAGTATCAAACCCTGTGTTATGCACGATTCCCTGGGTATCTTCCTGCATGGATGATTTTGGGATCTCCACCTGCTCTTCGAGCCCCACATTGAGTGACACTTGTCCATTGACCAGCAATCAGTGAGGCTATCTCCAAGGATCAAAGGATTTTGTCGAAGGTCTGATATGGGGGATAACCTGGGGACCCAGGCATCTGAGCTCAAGAAGAGAGCCAACAAAGCACTGCTTGCTTTTATTGTTAAGGCAAACAGAACAGAAGGTGACATTTACAGCTAGCGTAAGCAAGTAAAAGCCCAGTACCTAGCATTATGTCTTGTCATCTTTGGTCATGTGAAAAGAGCCAAGAACACTCCTCTCAGGCCTTTGCCTTTCCCTCAGAGATACTGTGGACGTACCAGGCATTCCCTTCATGTTTTTGCTTTCAAGTGAATTCACTCATCATAGCTGATGCATTTTTTTTCTAGAAAGCCCCTTATGGGAAGAACATTCTTCACTCTGTCCCATCCATAGTTCATAGTACAGTCACAACTTTCTTACACAGTTCAAAGTCTCTCTTAACTCCCAAAGTCTCTAAAATATCCAAGGTCTCATAACTGTGGTTCCTGTAAAAGAAAACAGCAAGCTGAAGACTTCTCACTCCGAGAGGAAAGGATCCAGCGTAGGCCAATCAAACAAAGGAAAACCGAGACTCAACAGTATAAAAGGCTCAGTGCTTGACCTCTGGGATCTGCTCAGATCCTCTGGGCTTCAAGGAGTCTGGGCAGCTAATTCAGCTCCACCCTCCACAGTATACAGAGAGAGCTTCTCCCCCAGGCTCCAAGCCTGAAGTTTTTCTTCTGTTTTAGGTTAATTTATTTTTATTTACTTTTATCGTGTGTGTGTGTGTGTGTGTGTGTGTGATAGTGGGATGTGTATGTGCGCAGGAAACTATAGAAGTCAAAGGACACCTTTGTAAAGTTGGTTCTTTTCTTCCTCCTTTGCCTCTACATGGATTCCAAGGACCAAATTCAAGTCATCAGGCTTGTGTGCCAAGGGCCTTTAGTTCCTCAGCCATCTTTCCAGTTCCTGAAAACTTTTCTTTTATTTATGCTTTATTATTAAAGTTTCAAAAGCATGGCAAGAGAGTGTTATTACTGAAGCATGCTAATAAACTAAAAGGTATTTGTTGAATTTGTCACATAATAGTGAGACGGAAGAACAATCTTAAAGAAGAGAAGTAGGAGATGAATAGAGACGGCGACCAGACCTGTGGCGGGTCCATGGAGCCCACTGCAGACGGCAGTGAGTGAGAACTGACGTTGGGAGGAAGAACAGCTCCGGCAGGTTTATTAACCAGAGGGAAGAGACGGTATTCTCTCAACATGCCACCAAGTCTGTGGCCAGGTCACACGGGACTCCTGGGCTCTCCTCTCTTGCCCTCTCCCATTACATCACCTCCTTGATCAAAGGAGATGACAAAATTGAGTAGTATTTCACGATTGCATGCCATCTGTGAAGTCAGAGTGCTCACTCCTTAGAGTCCCAGCTGCTAGGTGGGGATGTTGTCTCTCTCCCTCTGACCCCTTCCCTGACTGCTCCATGCTAACCTCTCGGAACTGTGGTGCCAATGCAGGGCAAAGCTTGAATCCTCCCCTCCCCCAGTATACTTATTTTATGTGTTCGAGTGTTTTGCCTGCATCTGTGTCTGTGTATCATATGTGGTCTGGTGCCACAGAGATAGAAGAGGGCATAATCTCTTGGAAGTGGAGTTACAGACAGTTGTGAGGCACCATATGGGTGCTGAGAACCAAACTTTGTTCCTCTGGAAGAGTATCAACTGCTAGGCTGCCTCTCCATCCACTTTGAACTATTTTTTTTAATTTATTAAAAATTTCCACCTCCTCCCCACCTCCCATTTCCCTCCCCCTCTCCCTAATCCCCTCCCGCTCCCTCTCCAGTCCTAAGAGCAGTCAGGGTTCCCTGCCCCATGGGAAGTCCAAGATCCTCCGGCCCCCATCCAGGTCTAGGAAGATGAACATCCAAACAAACCAGGCTCCCACAAAGTCAGTCCATGCAGTAGAATCAAAACCCAGTGCCATTGTCCTTGGCTTCTCAGTCAGCCCTCATTGACAGCCACATTCAGAGAGTCCGGTTTGATCACATGCTCCATCAGTCCCAGTCCAGCTGGCCTTGGGGAGCTCCCACTAGATCAGTCCCACCATCTCAGTGGGTGTATGCACCCCTCACGGTCCTCACTTCCTTGCTCATGTTCTCCCTCCTTCTGCTCCCCATTTGGACCTTGGGAGCTCAGTCCAGTGCTCCAGTGTGGGTCTCTGTCTCTATCTCCATCCACCGCCAGATGAAGGTTCTATGGTGATATGCAAGATATTCATCAGTGTGGCTATGGGACAAAGCCAGTTCAGGCACCCTCTCCTCTGCTGCCCAAGGAACAAGCTGGGAACATCTCCTTGAACACCTGGGAACCCCTCTAGAGTCAAGTCTCTTGCCAACCCTAAAATGGCTCCCTTAATTAAGATATCTACTTCCCTGCTCCCATATCCACCCTTCCTCCATCCTAACCATCCCTTTCCTCCAAGCTCTCCCCAATCCTCCCCTTCTCCCTTCTCCCTCCCCATCTCCCCTGACACCCACTCCACCCCCCGTGCACCCAACTTTTGCCTGGCAATCTTACCAAATTCCAGTATCCAGGAGGATAACTATATGATTTTCTTTGGGTTCACTTTCTTATTTAGCTTCTCTAGGATCACAAATTATAGGCTCAATGTCCTTTATTTATGGCTAGAATCCATTTATGAGTGAATACATACCATATTCATCTTTTTGGGTCCGGGTTATCTCACTCAATAAAGTGTTTTCTATTTCTATCCATTTGCCTGCAAAATTCAAGATGTCATTGTTTTTTACCGCTGAGTAAAACTCTAAACTATATATGTTCCCCACCTTCTTTATCCATTCTTCTATTGAGGGGCACCTTGGTTGTTTCCAGGTTCTGGCTATTACAAATAGTGCTGCTATGAACATAGTTGAACAAATGCTTTTGTAGTATGATTGGGCATCTCTTGGGTATATTCCCAAGAGTGGAAATGCTGGGTCCTGAGGTAGGTTGACTCCCAGTTTCCTGAGAAACCGCCACACTGATTTCCAAAGTGGTTGCACAAGTTTGCATTCCCATCAACAATGGATGAGTTTCCCCTTACTCCACATCCTCTCCAGCATAGGCTATCATTGATGTTTTTGACTTTAGCTATTCTAACAGGTGTAAGATGGTATCTCAAAGTTGTTTTGATTTGCATTTCCCTGATCGCTAAGGAGGTTGAGCATGACCTTAAGTGTCTTTTGGCCATTTGAATTTCTTCTGTTGAGAATTCTCTGTTCAGTTCAGTACCCCATTTTTTAATTGGGTTAATTAGAGTTTTAATGTCTAGTTTCTTGAGTTCTTTATATATGTTGGAGATCAGACTTTTGTCTGATAAGGGGTTGGTGAAGATCTTCTCCCAATCAGTAGGTTGCCTTTTTGTCTTAATGACAGTATCCTTTGCTTTACAGAAGCTTCTCGGTTTCAGGAGGTCCCATTTATTCACTGTTGCTCTTATTGTCTGTGCTGCTGGGTTCTACATAGGAAGTGGTCTCCTGTGCCCATGTGTTGTAGACTACTTCGATCATTTATCAAGCTACAAAGAAATGCCATCTAGAATCCCTCATTATTTCTGAAGGACTCTTACATTTTCTCTTCTTATGAGTTAGGTTTTTTTACCATTGCAACTCTCATAGACCCCCTAAGTATCTCCTGTATACCAGGCTCTTTGAGGAGGATGCAAAGGTGAAGAGCAGATTTACTCTGAGTGGATGGTACGCTCGGGGAACTTTTCTTTCTCACTTTGGATTAATTTCTTCTCCTCGATGAGCTAAAAAGTTGGCTGCTTCCATTTGTTCAGTCTCTTCCATTTTTCAGGCATCAACACTGAAAATATTAAGGTGCTACAGAGAAACCTTGCCTCAAAAAAAAAAAAAGAAAATATTAAGGTGATCTACATGAAAATGTCTGGTATCTCACTTAAGGACTGTCTTCAGGGAGATAGTGATTTGAAAAGGCTGCATGGAAATAGTTTATTGTTTACTAGACTTGTAACCGCTCAGAGTATGTGTGGGGAACTTTGAGAAAACAGAAGGAAAAGCATAGCTCAAAATGAGAGGTACCAGGTGTTTGGAAAGAGTTCCCTGACTAAGCCCAGAAACAGAAACTGTTTAGCAGAAGGGAGAGCAACTATAACTCCTGGAGGCAGTGAGGATGATGACAGCAAGGCTCATGGGCACAAAAGGGAAATGGCAAAGGGGTGTTTTGCTGTTGCTTTGTTTTACATTGATTTGTTTATCTAGGTGAGGGCTGGTGTGTGATGCAGCACCTAAGAGCATGTCAGAACAGAACTTCAATGATAAATCTACCTAGACTGTGATAACACCATTAATCTGACAAACACCACCCAAAGATCAGCTTTGAACTACAAAATGCTCAGGACAAGTTCATAGCGGTTAAGCTTAGATGGTCCAGCCTCACAGACAACTCCAGTCAGGACTTCAGCTAAGCCCTGCACTTTCCAGTTTTCCCATCACACAGAAACTAGACCACAAATGATACTGATATCTCTCCCAGAACTCGATCATTATCTCAATTTTCTCAAGATATCCTAAACATGCCATCACCCCCAGACAACAGGAAATAATTTTAAGAATACTACGCCAACATTCGCAAGAGGTGGGATGGATGTTTTTTGGTCATTCAGTGGGTTGTAGATGTTTGTCCTCGTTTAAGGGGGATAATTGCAAGTTGGGTCATGGCCAGAGAGGAAACTAAACAAAGAAGGTTGGATTAAAGGATTTGTTTCTTTTTCTTTCCTATATCCTTCTTTGTCTCCTATATAATGGGGGAAAAGGAAAGGGGATATAGTAATGATAGGATAAAAGGGTAGGTTATTAAATCTACTAAAAAGCAACTACCAGTCTGAAGTAGTTTACACTGATATGAATTTTTGTATATTGATATAAATTTAAGGTTTTTGTTGTAACATACTGTATATATATTTCTACTCTTGTTTAAGGTAGTGTATCTATGCAGCTCATTTTTAAATGTAATGTAAAGTTCTAGTCCCTGAAAGCTATTATTACAAACTATTTAAGATAATTAAGAATTGCAGGCTAGTGATTAGTCATCTATAACAACCAGATGTGTAGTTATGTAAGTTATGTTTTCAAGGCCAAACAGATACAGTTTGACAGATAGGTGGTCTTCAAACACTTCAGAGATCTATAGAATATGGCAACTAAGATGTTTTAATAACAAAAGGATTTTCATGACAGTGTGATCTGTATGTTCTTGGCAGCACCAATCTACTTCAAAGAAAATAATGGGCACTGAAGAACCTCCATATGGAGTGTGTTTTAAATGTGACAAAGTCAGTCACTGGGCAAAAAACTGCCCTTGCCTCAACTGCTAACAATACGATGTCCAAACTGGACAAGCAGAATCCAAAAGAAGGTGACTGCCAAACTTTGCCAAGGCAAAGTAAGCCAGCCCTTCAAAATTCCAGCTTCACAGAAAAGTCTGTCTGATATTCTAGGCCTGTGGGTCAAAGATGAATGCCCCAGCATTGGAGAGAACCTTGGGTGATTGTCCAGGAGGCCAGCTGTTCCTGTCATTTCTATAGCTTTGGAAGTTGTTTGTGCCCTCATTTCCTGTTTACTTCAGTAATATTTTATTCTTTTCCAGGTCTCTGATGGGGTTTGAAGACTAGATAGTTGGAAGGCAGAGGCAGGCGGATCTCTGTGAGTTTGAGGCAAGCCTGGTCTATAAGAGCTAGTTCCAGGACAGGCTTCAAAGCCACAGAGAAACCCTGTTTCGAAAAAACAAAAAAAGAAGAAAAAGAAGAAGTAGAAGAAGAAGAAGAAGAAGAAGAAGAGGAAGAGGAAGAGGAAGAGGAAGAAGAAGAAGAAGAAGAAGAGGAAGAGGAAGAAGAAGAAGAAGAAGAAGACTAGATAGTTATAGTATCACTATTTTCATTGTCACCAAATTTTTTAAAACTCACAAAAGCGATGTAAAGTTTATGAAGGTTAAAAGACATAAAAGCTTAAGTTTTTTTTAATGAAGATGTCTTAATATCTAAAAGGATATTTTTAGGCTAATAATACAAGTTATGAGAGAAAGTGGTTTAGGTATAAAACTTTGGACTCACTAAGATAGAACAGATGACACAGTATTTTCTCTGAATTTACCAATACAAATAGACTGGACATTGTGAATACAATTCTAATCTGATAATTGTTCTTACTGTATATAGTTTTACTGCATTAGAGTCAAAACCTTTCCTTTTATTTAGACAAAAAGGAGGGGTGGTGCAGGATATTTGAAGCATGTTTGGTTTTGTTCAGTGGGCACTGACTTTAGTGGTGTGATAGATAAGGCTCAAGATACTTCTCATCAACATTTATAAAAGGCTTTACTCTTTAGAAGTGGTGACCATTGGGGGCTGGAGAGATGGCTCAGTGTTAAGAGTGCTGCTTGCTCTTCCAAAGGTCCTGAGTTCAATTCCCAGCAACCACATGGTGGCTCACAACCATCTGTAATGAGATCTGGTGCCCTCTTCTGGACTGCAGGCATACATGCAGAATACTAAGAATACTGTATACATAATAAATAAATAAATCTTTTAAATGGTGGTCATGCCTGTAATCCCAACACTTGGAAGGCCAGAGTTGAGGGATCTGAAATCCAAGACCAGTCTGAGCTACATACCAAGACCCCATCTAAAAAAAAATCCCTAGAGCTGAGGGTGGAACTGAGTGATAGAGCACTTGTCTAGGACACGTGTGTGTGTGTGTGTGTGTGTGTGTGTGTGTGTGTATGTGGAGGCCAGAAGAGGGTGTCACAAACAGGTGTAATCCACCTGATATGCTGGAAACTGAACTTCAACCCTGGAAAGAAGAATAAGCACTCTTAACCACTTAGCCCCTTTCATAGGTTTTCACAAAACCTATGTCTAGGTGTGGGAATTGCTGCCCCGAGTTACATTTCCCTGTCCCCATTTGAGATGCTTATCTGCAAAGAAAACATAACTTCCCTCTGCTCCTGGAGTTGGGTAAGGAAGTTTGAGTGCACGTGATCATTCCTTGATCCCTGCTGGGGTCAGGTAACAGTCCCTGCTTGGGTCAGGTGACAGTCCCTACCAGGGTCAGGTGACATTCCCTTTGCAGCCCACTCCTCATTTGGTGCCGTGGTATAAAAGCTAGCCCCAGCAGAACAATAAAGAAGTTGTTCCACCTCAACCTCGTGCTCTGTGGATTCATTCAACCTGGACACCCTCCGCAGAGACTCGTGCAGACTCGTGGTTCCAGCCCGTACAGGCGCAGCATCTAGGTTTTGTGGTACAGGTCTCCCAGTTATTTGGGAGCCTGAGGCAGGAGGATTTCAAGTTCAGTGGTACACCCTGAACCACTCAGTGAGACCCTCCCTGTCTTAAAACATAAAAAGGAACGAACGGTACTGGAGAAAAGGTTCCGCAGTTAACAGCCCTGGCTGCTCTTCAGGAGGACCTAGGCTTGATTCCCAGCACCCACATAGCAGCTCAGAACTGTCTGTATAACCAGTTCCAAAGGACCTGGTGCCCTCATCTGATCCTTGGGCACCATGGGCATATGGTACCCAGACACACATGCAGACAATTAGCCTTCTTACAGGGATGGGTGCTTTGCTTGTATGTGTACACTACAGCAGTGCAGTGTCCGTGGAAGCCAGAATAGGGTGTTGAAGTCTCTGGAACTGGAGTTTCAGACAGTTGTGAGTCACCATGTGAGTGCTGGAAACGCAGCAAGTGCTCATAACGACTCTCTCCGGCCCCTGGAGGCCCGTATTTCTACATGGTGTGACAGCCAAGTTCTCGGGCCACGGCTAGTATCCAGAGCAGTCACGTAACCTTCCAGACAGACTGTCACTACCTAACAAAAGGTCAGGATGTTGTTTTGCTCCTTTCTTTGTAATTTAGAGGATGCCTGATAGAAATGTTAATTCAAGCCTACATGACTGCTTGCATACTGAGCAGACAGGTAGATGTGGACGTGACTAAAAGCCATTCAACTGGTTACCTAGGAGACAGAATGCTAACGCATTTACCCCCTCAATTTATGTTTTGATATAAAAGCTGTTTGGAGAATAAACAAGAGGAATTCTTCAGCATGTGAACTCAGGATATCATGAGGGACCATGGAGAAACTCCCTCCCGATAAAGCCATTGGTTGAGGAGGTTCAGAGACTTAATTTAGGGTCTGGGCTGCCACCGGACCTCGACAGGTCCCAAAGTAAAATATTTATAAAAATAAATAAATAAGTGCCGGGCGGTGGTGGCGCACGCCTTTAATCCCAGCACTCGGGAGGCAGAGGCAGGCGAATCCCTGTGAGTTCGAGGCCAGCCTGGTCTACAAGAGCTAGTTCCAGGACAGGCACCAAAAACTACAGAGAAACCCTGTCTCGAAAAATAAATAAATAAATAAATAAATAAATAAATAAATAAATAAAATTTATTTTAAAAAATTAAAGCGGTCTAGGCATGTAATTCAGTGGGCAGAGGGCTGCTTAGCATGCGTGAAATCCTAGACTCAATTCCCAGTATCACCAAAACCCAACAAAAACAACTAAAGTTCACAGCAAAAGCCTCAGATATTAAAGTGGAAACGGTGAGGGGCACGGGCCTGGTACCAGTATCTGAATAAAAGCCTCTTCTTTGTTACAGTTTGTCGATTGCCAGGCTGGTGACTCTGAACGACCCCAGACCCATATCATTTGCTAACACTTGTAAGTTTTTGTGACGGTCACATATGACCCTACAAATAAACTCCTCATTTAGTTCCTAATCCGCAGGAAATAAAGAAATTGTAGTTCTTGGGCTGAGACCGTGGTCCTGGCTGTGTTTTGAGGCTCCCCTGCCTGCTCACCTGTCTGTGCATCCAAATTCAAGAAATGAAGAACAGTCCCAGACCCTCAGAACTGCCCTCCAGGTCTTTTTTGTCAAGAGCGTGTGTGAGTTTGAGCTCCTGAGCAAGCCACCGCTCTGCCACCTGGTGGTCCGAGGTGCTTATGCCAAGATGCCACCAGCAATTCATCAGAGTGTTCTGCCCTGTGGCTGCAGGTGAGGGTGAGGCCTCCAGGAAGCACAGAGCAGCCCCTCCCCCAGTCCCTGATGCCTTAGGGTGCCCTGGTGTCAGAGGCTTGGCACAATTTGACCTCTGTTCACCTGTCAATGATTTCACCACAAGCTTGAAATCTGCAGGTCTCAGTTAACAGCGCTGAGGACCAAAATTGGAAATAAGTGAATTACTGAAGTGGCCAGATTTAAAATGTCTCATCATGCAAGCCCCGCCCCCAACTGCAGAACCCGTCCTCAATTCGGGGCGCACCTGCCCCAGCCGGCCGACCTACCTTTTTGCCAATGAAGATTTCCAAGGGTAATGATGTTGAGTCTTCCATGGAACCTGGCAGCACACCAGGTTTCAGCTTGTTGGGATGAGCCACCCAGTGAAGGGCCCAAGAATAAGAATATAAAAATATAGATTCCAGAAATAAAAATGTAAAAATAAAAAAATATAAAGTTAAACTGTAAGCCTAGGAGAATAGGAACAGACTGTCAGCAGCTTTCTCAGCAGCTTGAGGATTAACCATTAACAGTGGGTTACTCTGCTTTACAACCATAGCTCTATTTTTAAGGCCAAAGCATCTCTCTGCAAACTGAGAGCTAGCCTACGGATATGAGCTGAGTCAACTTTTAGGAAATAGATATATGACCTCTGGGCTATGCATTGTCCCTGCCATGTGAAACTGGCAGCATCAAAGGGAACAGCACAGGGCTTCAGTAACCACCACCTGGAAGCACCAAGGAAGACAATAGGTTAAGTACAAACACGAGTTTAACTGAAAAACTCTGTTAATGGAGGTTGTAAAGTAAGTCAATCTGTATCTGAGTTTTACCTTGAGACTGTAAAAATTCCTTTGTTCAGACCTCATTTAAAGGAGGCTTACAGGCATTATACTCCCCTTGACCCAACCTCTGAGGGTCAATGGTACCTATGGCCTTTATAGGACAGTCAGCATCAGATATTAACAAAAGTTACAATGGTTAAAAGGGTTGCAGAATTTGATTAAGGAGGCAGAGAAAGTGTTTCATAAGCGAGAGACTGAGAAAGAGAAACATGAGAGAAAAAGAGAGAGAGAGAGAGAGAGAGAGAAAGAGAGATGGAGGCAGAAGAAAGAGGACTGGAGGGATCATAGACAAAAGGAAAATTTGATAGAATTTTGGCCACAATGATAGGAGAAAAAAAAAGATAAAACCTAGACAGATAGGGAACCTGGGCAACAGAAGATCAAAGATGAACGTGGACAGGCACCCCTTGGACAAAGGACGATATGCTTATTGCAAAGAAAAAGAACATTGGGCAAGAAAATGCCCAAAGAAGAAAGGAAGGGACTCTAAGGTACTGGCCCTAGCAGAAGATGATTAGAGGGGAGAAAATAAAAGACTACAGTAATTGGAGCAACTGGACAGAAACAATATCTATGGACCACCTCACGAACTGTAGATTTGGGGAGAGGACAAGTGACTCATTCCTTCCTGGTTATCCCCGAGCGTCCTATCTTTATTAGAAAGAGACTTGCTAATGAAGCTGAAGGCCCAGATCCGGTTTACTCAAACCAGGCTGGAGATGATTAAAGCCTTTGTTGACTGAACCAGTGACCTTCGCTCCCCCTGCTGTCCTCCATCCCGCTACCCTACTGCCTGAGACTGATGACATCTCGTCTACTCATCAATGCGCTGAGAAGCTGGCACCAGAAATGATCTGAAGGATCAGCCTTGGCCTGAAAGTCCGAGCTGGTGTACGGATGGCAGCTGTTTCGTGATCGAAGGTAAGCGGAAGGCGGGGACAGCAGTAGTGGATGGGAAGCAAATGGCCTGGGCATAGCCTCCCTGAAGGACGTTGGCACAAAAAGCCGGACTTGCGGCTTGGATACGAATGGCAGAGGGAGAAGTCTCAGCACCTACACTGACAGCAGGTATGCTTTTGCCACTGCCCATATTCATGGAGCAATATACAGACAAAGAGGACTGTTAACATCTGCAGGAAAAGACATATACTCGTCCAAGACACCAAAAAGCTTGAGATGCTGTGGCTGAGGGAAATCAGATGGCAGACTCTCTGTCTTGGCAGAAGAAGTAGTCAAAAACTGCAAGGCCTGTGCTATGATTAATGCAGGACACTCCATATATGCTCCTGGGAAGAGGCTCAAGGGCAATTGGCCTGGAGCCTACTGGAAAGTATATTTTACAGAAATTAAGCCAGCCAGATATGGCAACAAGTACTTATTAGTTTTTTATAGATACCCTTTTCAGGCTGGGTAGAAGCTTTTCCCACCAGGACTGAGACAGCCAATGCGGTGGCTAAGAAGATCAAAGAAGAAATCTTCCCAAGGCTTGGGATACCCAAGGTAATTGGGTCTGATAATGGACCTGCCTTTGTTGCCCAGGTAAGTCAGGGACTGGCCGCCCAATTGGGGATCAATTGGAAATTACATTGTGCTTACCGACCCCAGAGTCAGGACAGGTAGAAAAGATAAATAAAATTCTAAAAGAGACCTGCGGAAATGACTGGACAGCCCTCCTTCCCTTTGCCCTGTTCCAGGTTTGGAATACCCCAGGGCAATTTAAACTCATCTCTTATGAGATCCTATGTGGAGAACCACCACTGCTCACTGAGTCGGATAAAATGTATAATCCTGATGTTATTCTTTCTAGACCTTTATTTTCCCCGTCTAAAGGCCCTCGAAATGGAAAGACACCAGATCTGAAAACAACTGAAAGAAGTATGCATCTCTGCCTGGATCCACGCCTCCCACATGAAGCGAACTCCTGAACTACCCAAATTACAGTGTCCGGGGCTTTTGATAACGCTATCAGTCAAGAGGCTTATGTTTGGAAGGCTAATCATTGACGGACTCTTACTGAGGTTATGTAATGAGACTCTTAGGAGCCCTAAGACTCCTGACACCTGGTACTTGGTTCCTGAGTTAAATAGATGATGGGTTTATAGTACTATGTGCTTGCACAACTGGTATGAGTTTGACAGGCACCCAACTCGCTTCCAACGAGAACCTATTTCTCTGACACTAGCAGTAATCCTGGGCCTTAGAGAAGCTGCCGGTGTTGGGACAGGTACTGCTGCCCTAATACAGGCCCCTCAGTACTTCAATGTATTAAGATTGGAGGGCTTTAGAACAATCTGTTTCCAAACTCGAAGAGTCATTGACTTCCCTCTCAGAAGTGGTCTTACAGAATAGAAGGGGATTAGATTTGTTATTCTTAAAGGATGGAGGATTATGCGAATAGATCTCCCTGGATGACTACTTTGATATCCTCCCTTATGGGACCACTCCTAATTTTGCTTCTGCTACTGATATTACCTTTATTAGAAAAAGAACAAGTGCTGTTCAGATTTTGATGTTACACCTCCAATACAGTGCTTTATAAGGTCAAGAAGATACTGAAATCTAGTTCTATGATTAGAACTAAGCACTAGAAAAAATGGGGGAATGTAAAGGAAAAAAATATATATGTATACCACCCTTGATGCTGGAATGCAGGGCCTTAGAAATAAACAATTCAGGCCCCTTGCTGTAAGGGAGGGGAAGGGAGCCTTTTGTCCTGTGACAGGATGTGAGTCAGGATATTTACAGTCTGCCATCAGGTCTCCAGCTAGGAAGGCAGGAAGAGATAAGAAAAACAGGTAGCACAACCCCCTCCTTGGTATCCAGGTGGGTCTGGACAACCCCCTCCTTGGTATTTAGATGAAAGGTCAAGAATGTGCCACTCAGCTTAGCCTTATTTAAATTGACCAATGAAATGAAACCCTGTAACCACGTTTTTTGCTTCTGTATCCGCGCTTTTGCTCTCCTATAAGAACCCCTCACCCCCAACCTGCGGGCGCGCAAGTCTTCCGAGAGACCTTGTCGCCCCAGGTACCTGTGTATTCGAATAAACCTCTTGCTGTTTGCATCCGAAAGTGTGGCTTCGTCGGGTTTGTGGGTTCGGGGCCTCTCTCGCTAGGAAGACATCCCTCGGGGGTCTTTCATGCTTAGTGCCCCTATTATAAAAAGGTAAGTTCAGAAACCAGCCTTTGCCACAGCCTAACAAAATCCATCTCTGGCTGTGGTCTCAGGTAGCTGATAAGCTTTTTGTGCCCCAAGGAGATTTTTTTTTTATTTTATTTTTTTCTGGATTCTGGTTTCTGGAATAAAGTTTGCTTCTGGTTTATTAGACTTTGGTGGTCTGTCCCCATTTTTGCACAACCCCCGCCCCCACACACAACATCCAGAAACCCAGAGCTTGTGCTAATGGTGTTTGGATGTCCACGCAGGAGGCCTCCACGCAGTTTTCCACCCATCCCCCCAACTTCCCACCCCCCCATCCCCCTCACCCCCACCCCCCAGGTCTAGAAGGGAAGTTCAGTCTTCCAGCATGCTGTCAGTGAAGAAGTTGGACTCATGGTGGGACCCTAGTAGTTCCTTTCTTCAAAGGTATTAACAGCCTGGATTCCTTTAGCTGAGGGAAATCAGTCAGAGTGAGCAGCTGTCCCCGGAATGGACCATTCTCACTTGCCGCTTCAGGATAGCCTCCAGCTTGTTGGGAGCCCACGCGCTTCCTACACACCTGTCCTATCTTCAGATACTTCAGGGCCTCACCAACCACTTCTTCCATCCCCAAACATCCTTCCATGGCCACTGAGGACCACACCATCTATCGCTGGCTTTATATCACACCACACCGCTCCTTTCTGTATTACAGAATACCAATTCCTTCTCGGCGCACAGAAAGAACCCGCTCCTCCACAACACACACACACACACACAGAGACACACACACGTACACGCACACAGGACTCCCCTCCCCCACTGTCCCTTAAGCTTCATGAGCCACATCCTGGTATTTTCTACCAGCATTCATCTTTTCAGTTTGCAGGCAGAGCCTTGTTTCCATAGGCATCTTAACAACCAGCCGTAGAATTGGTTGAAGTGCGCTGGCCCTTCCCCGAGTGCTGCTCCTTCCCAGGCTATAAAAAAAAGGTCACGATGAAAAGGTTAGCTGCTGGGTTAGCTGCTGTGATGCAAACCAGACCGCACACCTTCAGACCCCAAGTCTAGAACAATCCCTACAATTCACAGGTTCAAGATGACTCAGTCACCTCCAGACAGCTGTAAGCCTTTGATATACCAGAAATGGTTATTTTTCAAGACCAATGAACTACCCTGGTGCTTGACTGCCTGAGACTGAGATAACAAAAGATGCTGTGGTCTGCTGGAGAGATAGCTCAGTGATTAAGAACATGCCTTGTTCTCGCAGAGAACCCAAGTCTGATTCCCAGAACCTGCATCAGAGGGCTCACAAGTGCCCATAACTCCAGCTCCAGGGGATCCAACACCTCTGGCCCCCGGGGTCACCTGCACTCTTGTGCAAAAACCCACATACAGACTCACACCCACCCACATGATTTAAAATAATGAAAGAAAACTTTTTAATAAATAATAATGATAACAGTTAAGAAGTGCTATAGTCTTGGTGATTCAAGAGAGACACGGGTGTGAGCTGCTTGCTCTCCACCGTGCAAGCCTTGAGACAAGCTTCCTTCTCCATCACTTGGTCCCAGAGTATTGGCCTCTCTGACAGCAATAATACTAGGGGCTGGCACACTCGCTCTATTTCTCTCTCTCTCTCTCTCTCTCTCTCTCTCTCTCTCTCTCTCTCTTCCTCCCTTTTTTCTTCCCTCTTTATTGTGGTACTGAGGCTGAACTTAGAGCTTCATAGGAGGCACTCTATCATTGAACTATACCTGCCTTTACTTTCAAACAAGTTCTCACTGTTGCCTAGACTGGCCTGTGCCACCAGACATAACCGAACAGGACCTTTTTCATCGCCGCTAAAAAAGTGGAGTTCCTTTCCCTGACCCTCAGATGAAGTCAGAGTGCAAGGTCTTTGCACACTATGACTGGATGTTGTTTGTTTGGGGTGCAGTGAATGCATGTGTGTGCCTGTGTGTCTGCATGCATGCCTACCTCATTTGTGTTCATACAGAGGTCAGAAATCCATGGCTGGAGTTTTCCTCTCCATCCGCTCTCCATCTTACTGTCTGAGTCAGATCTCTCACTGAACCTGGAGCTCACGATTTCAGCTAGACTTGCTCGTCAGTGAGCTCGTGAAATCTGCGGCCACCCTGACCTGGCCTCAGGGTTGGGGCTGCAGACACCTGCCACTCGGCCCTGCTTTTGCACTGGTGTAGGGAACCAAGCTCAGGACTTCAGGCTTGCACAGCAAGCCCTTCACTTGGTGAGCAATCTTCCCAGCCCTGAGCTGTAGCTTTATAGCTACTGGGTTTACCCTGGATCTGCATTCCTAGCCTACTGGCTAGCAGCCACCTGGCTTTGAATCTTTGAAGAGATATTTTTAAAATACCTGGAATAAACCTAACTAAGAAAGTAAGAGATCTATAGGATGTAAACTTTAGGGCTAGAGAGCCAGATCAATAAAGAAAATATTTGCCCTGAAAACCATGGGCCTGAGTTCAGATCCCCAGAACACTAACAAAAGACTAGTGATGTGGGCATTGCTGCCTACCTGTAATCCCAGCACTTGGGATGCAGAAACAAGAAATCCCTGACAGGGGGCTGGAGAGATGGCTCAGAGGTTAAGAGCATTGCCTGCTCTTCCAAAGGTCCTGAGTTCAATTCCCAGCAACCACATGGTGGCTCACAACCATCTATAATGGGATCTGGTGCCCTCTTCTGGCCTGCAGACATACACACTGACAGAATATTGTATTCATAATAAATGAATAAATATTTAAAAAAAAAAAAAGAAATCCCTGACACACACTAGCTAGACTAGGCAAATTGGCAAACTCTGGGTTCAGCAAGTGTGGCAGTTTGAATGTAACTGGCCCCCATAATCACATAGAGAATGACACTATTTGGAGGTGTGGCTTTGTAGTAGTGGGTGTGGTCTTGTTGGAGGAAGTGTGTCACTATGTGGGTGGGCTTGAGGTTTTCTATGCTTAGGACACCACTCAGTGTCTCAGTCAACTTCCTGTTGCCTGCAAGGACTCTCAACTATTTCTCCAGCACCCTGTTTGCTTGCATGCCACCATGCTTCCAACCATAAGGATAATGGACTGAACCTCTGAACTATAAGTTGCTACCTCCATTAAATGTTTTCCTTTATAAGAGTTTAAAGGATGTTTACTGGTGTCTCTTCACAGCAAGAGGAACCCTAACTAAGACAGTAAGAAACCTACATCCATAAATAAAGTAGGGAGCAAGTGAGGAAGACTCCTGATGCACATGCACATATGAACATGTACACTCACACAACGCACATGAAAAAGAAAGCTTTCCAGAAGAAACTGACGAAGAGCTAGCAAGGCGGCTCAGCTGGTAGGGGCGCTCATCACCAAGAGAGATGGTCTGAGTTCAATCCCTGGAGCCCACATGATTGAAAGAAAAAACCAACTTTTCCACTTTGCACTTTGACCTCCACATGCATGCTGTGGCCTGTTTACACATGAATGCACGTGTGTGAGGACACTCTCACACACATGGAAGGCATAGAGAAAAACCCTGAGTGAGTAAAGTGTGTGTTGACATAAGCGACCTCGGGGCCTCAGACTCATGGAGGGAGGGAAAAACCTTCCCCTTGTGCTGAGGCTCAGAGGTAATAGGCAAAGTTTTCCTTGGGGGACCAAGTGTGAGCGTCAATGATGTATGCAGCAAATGTTCACCACAGCTTACCTCCCACATTGGCCTGAATATTAGTAGCCTGAAGTTGGCTAACCTACAGAGAGTACCAAGGTTAGCTGACCTGCCTCCTCGGTCCCATAACCCCCACCTCCTTGTTTATCTGTATGTATTAACTCTGTCTGTGCATCCAGCTGTATGCAATAGCCCTGCCTATGTTCAACTCTATACAATAAACAAACTGAGCCTCTGCGGTGCTACATTTTCTTCAGTTCAAAGTCTAAACCATCAAATTCCAGCTTCTGTCTATCTCTCTGTGTTTGTCTTTTTTTTTATTCCTTTGCTGCCTCGGTCAGGTCCATCCCTGGAACCATGCTGGGTGGAACACACAAAAAGACAATAAATGTAAAAGAATAAAATAAATTGAAGCTGGCATGGTGAGGCATGCTTTTAATTTAAGTACTCACAAGACAGATATAACTCTAAGTTCAAGGCTAACACAGTCTACATAGTGAGCTCCAGGTCAGCCAGGGATACATAGTGAGTCCCTGTCCTATAAATAAATAAAATAGAAGAAAACACGTAGAAGATAGAAAGAACTCCTATTATATAGCTACTTCCTCTGAATTGAAATATTCTCTCTAATAGAAGGAAGGAAACTCTCAAGATTCAGGAAGCTCAAGAAACTTACAGGGCTCAGAAAGATGAGAGTATTACATGGATCCTAAGGCATCTTAGTATTCTATTGCTGTGATGAGACACCATGGCCAAAAGGGAACTCAGGGAAGAAAGAGTTTGTTTTGCTTAAACTTCTATATCACAGTCCATCACCAAAGGGAATCACAGTCCAACATCAAAGAAAGATCAAGAAAGGAATCTGGAACCAGGACCTGATCAGAGGTCCTGGAGGAACACTGCTTACTGGCTTGTTTCTTGTGACTTGCTTAACCTTCTCTCTTATACCATGCAGGACCACCAGTCCAGGAAGTAGCACCACTCACAGTGAACTAGGCCCTCTCACATCAATCACTAGTGAAGAAAATGCCCCAGGCTTGCCCACAGGCCAATCTGTTGGAGGCATTTTTGTCATGGTCCGCAGATCAGCCCCATGTCTGGGCACCATTATGTCAGGGTCCAGGGCAGCCCATAAATGATTTCTCTCCACCAGACCCCAACATAAACTATCTCTCTCTGGACCGGCATGGAGGCACGGGAATAAAGATACAACCCACATGACTTTATGGCGAGGGAGATTTTCAGTGGTCCCTCATAAAGTCCTGAGTTTACAACCTGAAGAATTCCCTTCGCTTTATTCTCCAAACAGCTTTTATACCAAAACATAAACTGAGGGATAAATACATTAGCATTCTGTCTCCTAGGTAACCAGGTAAATGGCTTTTAGTCATGCCCACATCTACCTGTCTGCTCTGTATGCTAGCTGTCACGTAGGCTTGAATCAGCATCTTTGTAATTTAGGCATCCTCTAAATTACAAAGAAAGGAGCAAAACAACATCCTGACCTTTTGTTAGGTAGTGACAGCCTGTCTGGAAGGTAACATGACTGCTCTGGATACTAGTCATGGTCCGAGAACTTGGCTGTCACACCAGGTAGAAATATGGGCCTATAATCCACTCTCTCTTATTAATTTTAATAAAGCCTGTGCTTCTGCAACAAGACAGTATGATCATACCTGGCTTGGGCAAAGACCTCTTCATTTACCCAAATTTTCCCATCTTTGGAACAGGCATACTTATATGCAAGCTCCTTACTTAGGTATCTGGGGAGAAGAAGCTTCAAACCTGTCATTGACTGCTGAGCTGAGCACAAAGGTAGTTCATTAGTTTTGAAAAATAACCATTTCTGGTATATCAAAGGCTTACAGCTGTCTGGAGGTGACTGAGTCATCTTGAACCTGTGAATTATGGGAATTGTTCTTATGTCGACCGGACCCCGACACATTTTCTTAATTAAGGTTTCCTTTCCACAAATGACTCTAACTTGTATCAAGTTAACAACAACAACAACAACAACAACAACAACAAAGAATTAGCCAGTACACAAGGTTGTTTCCCAAAGCTAAAAAAGCAATAAAAACAGTGGTTGGGAAGAGGAAACTGTCCATCCTGACAAGTGATAGAATATTCATGAGCCAACACCCTCCTTAGTGGGCTTTTCACTGCTGCAGCTGTCATTGAACCACCCAAGAACCTGACAGTCACCCTTCAAACTGATTCTGTAAGTAACTCCAATAAACTCACTGGTTCTGTTAGATATCTGAGGCATCATAAAGAGACAGAGTGGGAAAGAGACTGAGTTTGACCTTCAACAGATGGTACTGTGCTTATTATCACACACAGCAAGGGGCACCTGCTATCCTGTAGAAATTTGGGGGAACACCAGGGTAAAAAGTTGGTTGGCAAGTTCCAGGGTAGAGGCTCGTGGATTTGGAAAATTAAGTAGGAGGGACAGAGAAACAAAAGAAGTACAGAGACATAGGATAGAATTGGGAGGGCTATCTAGTGAATACTAAATACCCTCATGTTTTGTGTGCGTGTGTGTGTGTGTGTGTGTGTGTGTGTGTACCCCATCCGAAAAGGGGGGAAAAGGCGAAAGACTGCTCTAACAGGACACAAAGGACAAGCAGAACAGTTACTTGCTTCAATACTTGAAACATCAAGCAACTATATCCTTTAGTTAAGTATTCTGTTGTTTAGGCAGGACATGTAATGACCATACCTTAGACCAAGCAGTTTGCAGCCAACCACTCCCTGGGTCAAATCTCTTGTCTTATCCTTGAAGGAGCTCGTCCCTAAATATGTCCCTTTGTGTCTTTGGCTTACTAAATAGACTGTTCCCCTCACAACCTCCTAACAGGAAAGGTATTCATGTCCTACTCTTTCCAATTCCAATTTTGCTGTATTTAACTTAACTCTTCTGTCTAATGTTTATTGTAGGAGTTTCATCCTTGAGATCAGGGCTGTCTAGTAGATCTCTAACTTCCCTACTCTTGGTGTAATTAGGAGGGCACAGTGGGATTTCTGGTTCTGTAGTAGTAGGGCTTTTTTTCCCCCCAAAGAATTATTTTGTTTAGGGAGGCTACCATTGTGTACATTTTCATCCTTTACCAAAACCTGCACACAATTTCCCAATGGGTTTTGTGGTGATGTTTTAAAATAGCTAACATCAAATCAAATTGTAAATTACTTTAAATATATTGCCTTAAGGACCTACTAAAGAATGTGCCACCGAACTTTTGAGTGAGAGTTGAAATATCCTTGGTGGGGGGGAAGAAAAATCAATGTTGACTGAAACATTTTCTTTGAATTTTAATCCAATCTTTCTTTCACCTTTTTTTAAATTCCATTGAGGAGGTTGTAAATTGCCTTCCTTATTCACTGAGAAGTATTGAATCCATGGTACACAGTCTAAAACATTTCTGATTTCAATATTTTTGTACATTTTTATCTATTATTAAACCTTCTCTTGTAGTGTGAAAAAAAATTTCCCAAAGGGAAAGGCCTTAATAGTGAGAACCAATAGAAATGAAATTAAACAGCTCGGGAGAAGTGTGGTCTGAGCATCAAAATGCTGGAACTTTGTCAAGCAGTCATGGTCATCTTGCAGGTCACACCAATGGATAAGAAAGAAAGGGTTGTGGGTTAATAGTGATGTGTTTGTGTCAATTTGACGCAAGCTGGAACCAAATGTGATAAATGTTTTGAAAGCCCCGGTTGTAGGTTTCTCCACCAATGCAATAAGCCAAATCAAGCCGAATTCATAAGTTCATAAGATCAGGTTTAATTTGAGCAAAGCAACTCCCAGGGGATTCTGGGGGGAGGGGATGAAAGTAGGAGAGAAATCACGCTGCTGCTCCCAAGAAAGGGCCTTAAATACCCTGTAGGTGTTGTCTTTAAGCAACTCCAGGGGAGGAGCCACCAATGGTGGGCTTTCTGAGAAGAGGGAGTTTGGAATGCAAGGAGTGGGACCAAGCTCCCAGCTGAACATTCCTGTGGGGTTTGGAATGGGGCACCAAGCTAAAAATTTCCCTACATCCAGGGAGGAAGGAGCCTCAGTTTAGGAAATGCCTCCATGAGATCCAGCTGTAAGGCATTTTCTCAATGAGTGAGGGGTGGAGGAGGGCCTAGTCAATGGTGGGTGGTACCATCCCTGGGCTGGTGGTCCTGGGTTCTATAATAAAACAGGAGCAAACAGCTCCTGCCTTCAGGATCCTGCCCTGTTTGAGTTCCTGTCCTGGCTTCCCTCAGTGCTGAATGCCAATATGGAAGTGTAAGCCAAATGAACCCTGTCTTGTCAGCTTCCTTTTTTTTTTTTTTTAAAGATTTATTTATTTTATATATAGTGTTCTGCCTCCATGTATGCCTGCAGACCAGAAGAGGGCACCAGATTTCCTTATGGATGGTTGTGAGCCACCATGTAGTTGCTGGGAATTGAACTCAGGACCTCTGGAAGAACAATCAGTGCTCTTAACCTCTAGGTCATCTCCCCAGCCCGTCAGCTTGCTTTTTGATCATGCTGTTTAGTCGCAGGAGTAGAAAGCCTAAGTAAGACAGCTGAGAAAAGTGGATTTCACAACGGAGAATGTGAAACTAGATCTAGACTTCTCACCTTACACCAAAAACCAACAGAAGTGAACAGAGTTTAATGTAAGAACTGACACTTTGAACCTGAAAGGAAAACACCTCATGACATAAGCAGCAGAGGCAAGGCCTTTCCCAAGGGATTCTGACGGCACAGAAAATCTCTTAAGCATTTGCATAGAATTTCAAAGCTTCTCTCGGGCAGGTGAGCAGACTCTGCAGGGAAAGGCACTTGCCACCAAGTGATGGAACTGAGCTCTATCACCAAGAGCCACCTGGGGTCAGGAATTGTCATCCTCTGACGTTCATACCTGTGCCTCAGCATGTACACACACAGACACACACACACTAAATAAATGTGACAATTTTAAAAATACAAGGTAAACAAAAGCTTCTCACATAAAAGGGAAAGGGGGGGAAGAGAGAAACCTGCTCAGTGAAGAAAATGATTAGCAGAGTGAGGAGGCGGCCTGAAGGGTGCTCGTTACAGCGTTTAGACGACATGAAGGGTTCATCACAGCTATGCTTTCCATGGACTGGAGGGGCCTGTCACAGCTATGCTTTAGACAGAGGACTAATAGCAAATGTAAACACCAAAATAATCACCTAGTCAATAAATGGGCACGTGAACTGATAGTTTCCAAAAGTACAAAAAGCCAGTTAGAAGGCTTGGGGGAGGGGGGTGGAAGTTGCTCACCCAGCACCGCACCAAGACACCAGAGGCAGGCCAATCTCTGTGAGTTTCAGGACAACCAGGGCCAAATAGAATAAAGAGATCTTGTCTCAACAATAAAAATAAAAATTAAGAAATAAATCTGTGAGGTAGAAAACAATTTGAAAAAAAATGAAAACTTCATTTTATAGCAAGCATTTTGTGTGCCCAAGAATCACAGTGAACAATGTTACAAAGTTTTACAAATTGTAACTGCCTTTTCTTTCTGGTGCTATTTTGTTTTCTTGGGATTAGCAATTTCTCTTTTTCCCCCACTGGTAATATTATTATTATTAGTAGTAGTATAAATAGATTCTTCAGTTATCTTTAAGAGGCTGACCCCTGGGAGCTTGACCATGCTCCAGTAAGTGCAACACAAATTTGACTTAGTATTTTTTTCTTCTTTTGTTTTGGGGGAGATTATAAGAAGGGGGAGGCTGGGCAGTGGTGGCGCACGCCTTTAATCCCAAAACTAGGGAGTCAGAGGCAGGTGGATCTCTGTGAGTTCGAGGCCAGCCTGGTCTACAAGAGCTAGTTCCAGGACAGGCTCCAAAGTCACAGAGAAACCCTGTCTCAAAAAACAAAACAAAACAAAAAAACAGAATGGGGGGGGGGGGGGTTGGGAGAACTGGGAAGTGAGTAGGATCAGGGTGTATTGTGTGAAATTTCCAAATAATCAATTGTTGGAGCCCATGTGGCTCAAACATAATTATCTATTTTTCCTAACTGGATTGGTACGGAGGCGCAAGGAATAACCAAACATAACTTACATCATTATTATGAAAAAGGGCATCTCCGGTTTTTTCCTCCTGAAGATTTCCCCTGAAGATTTCCCTCGCACTTATTCTCCAAACATCTTTTATACCAATACATAAACTAGGCAGGAAAATACATCAGCATTCTGTCTCCTAGGTAACCAGGTGAATGGCCTTTTGTCACGTCCGCATCTACCTGTCTGCTGAGTATGCCAGCTGTCACATAGGCTTGAATTAGCATCTCTATAAGGCATCCTCTAAATTACAAAGAAAGGGAGCAGCAAACATCCTGACCTTTGTCAGGCAGAGACAGCCTGTCTGCCAGGCTATGTGATCACTTCGGATCGTCCCAATGGCTACACCATAAAGAAATATGGGAACACAATCAATAAAAAACATCAAGTTAAAAACAGAAAAAAGATAGATTCTTCTCTTAAACAGTACACCCCAAGCACAGTTTCCCTCCTGCCACTCTTCCCAGCCCTCCCCCTTCCCTCTCCCTCAGATCCACGCTCCTTTCATTTCCCTTCAGGAAGGAGTAGGCCTCCAAGAGACAACCAAACACAACCAACCAAACAAGGTATGAGGAGACACAGCTAAATATATATATATTGGCTTCCATATAGTGGCTGAACAAGGCAACCCAATAGGAGGAAAGGAGTCCCAAGAGCAGGCACGAGTCAGAGATACACCCACTCCCGCTGTTTCAAATTTCACAAAAACACCAAGCTAACGAACGGCCACAACCTGTATGCAGAGGACCCGGTGCAGACCCACGCCGGCCCACTGCTTGCCTTACACCAAAATCTGATCACTCACTAAATAGCTTTGTGTACAAAGAACCTCCATTATAGAGTCAGCCAAGTTCAAAGAAAATGCTGGGATGCCATTAAAAAGAGCTAACTGGTAAGCTTTTAATTATCATAGTGTTGGGTCCAGGGGGGTCGCACAAAGATGAGAACACCACCAAGTCTAATAAACCAGAAGCAAACTTTATTCCAGAAACCAGATCCTAGGAAAACCAGAAGCAAACTTAAAAATAAAAAAATAAAAATAAAACACCGCGGGGCACAGAAGCTTATCAGCTAGCTGAGACCACAGCCAGAAATGGTGTTTGTTAGGCTGTGGCATTGACTAGCTTCTGACCCCACCTTTTATAGTTAGGACACCGAGCATTAGGTCTGGGTAAAGGAATTTTTGCAACCTTGCCCTGACCCTTGGGTTGATCAGCGGAGACCCTAGGGAGGGGAGTGAGTGCTAATGTCAAGGGGGAATTTGGAATTAACTGGTTCCTGGGCTGAGAATTTAGGAGGAAAAACCTTTCACACTGTTTCCAGGTAAATCTTCAGATACTGACTGCCATACTTTATAACCTCCATCATCAGAGCTCATTAATTAAACCTTTGTATTTATCCACTGTCTCCTGGTACCTCCGGGTGTAAACTGGGGTCTTATGCCTCTCCTCTGGTGGTGCCAGTTTCCCATAACAGAGACGGTGTCTGATCCAGAGGTCACATATCTCTGTCTCCTAAAGGTTAAACTCAGTTTACATCTGCCATTTATCAAAGATGGTCAGGACACTGCTCTTAATTTGTAGAGAGACACTCTGGCCTTGTAAATAAAACAGCCAGTTGTAAAATGACCTACGCTTCCCAAGCATCTGAGAAAATAGCTCACTGTGAATGAATGATCCTTGATCTGCTGAGAAAGCTGCTGACAGTCTGTTCTCATTCTCCTAGACTTACAACTTTATATTTCTTTATTTCTACATTCTTATTTTTGGAATCTACATTTTTATTTTCTTATGCCTGGACTCTTCAATAGGACAACCCTTAGATCCAGGCAGCAATTCCGTCTTGAGAAACTTTCGTTTGATGGTTTTTTTTTTTTATTCCCTTCGAATAGTAAGTAATGTGCTTACTTCTAGTTCAACCTGAAACTCCCTGCCAGTTATTTAAATCATTTCTTGACAGTTCAGTTAGATTAGGTGGTTTGCAAATTTCATCTCGAGAAATTTCTCTGCTTAGGCTCCTGCGTGCAATGAGCCAAGCTACCGCCTGCCCCCACACCTGTGGTTCTGGGCGATGCTCCCTCCGGAGCCTCTTCTCTCCAGACCCTCTGAGGAACTGTCTGCTTCTTACTCGGTTTCCTCTTGTTTTTATAGATTGTGTTTTTTCCTGTGTTTTCCCAATAGATGGTGTATAGGTTATCTGAAAGCTTGCCAAAAACCTTTCGTCAGCCGTTCCTAAAACGCCTGCTCCAGCCTTTGCTTCTTGTCTGTCTGTACTTACATCTCTACTCTTAACCGCACTTTTTTTCAGATGGGAGTTTCTTGTTGTCGTTGTTTGTATCTTTTGTTGTATTTTTTGAGATAGGGTCTCTCTGTATAGCCCAGCCTAGCCTTAAACTCTTAATCCTCCCTCCCAAGATTCCTATTGCTAATATTACATACCTATCCTGCCATGCTGGCCTATATCCAAACACTTCCCAGCGTTTCTGCCAACAATATAAGCCATGGCTCTCCATAGACCCCCCTGATGAGCCGTGACCTTCTCCCTGATGGACACTACACACACCTCTCCGGTGCTTTGTTTGGTATTTCCCTGGCCGCTGGTGAGGTTGAGAGTCTGTTGTGTGTTTACTTGCTGCTGGAATGTGCCTCCTTGTGAACTGCTTTTTCACGCCCGTTTGTTTCCCTTTTTCAGCGGTTTTACAGTTCTCGGTCTGTAAGGATTGTCCTGACTGCAGTGACTTGCCTGCCCAAGTGCAGCTTGGCCTTCAACTTGTCGTAAGGTAGTTTCCCATAATTTTCCCTCCAGTACTTTTATATTAGGTGGAAATATGAAATATATACATAAGACAGCGTCTCTCTCTGTCACTCAGGGTGAACTCAAACCTGCTTCAGTCTCCCCAGGGCGGGCATCAGAGTTGTGTGAACTCAGACCTTCTGCTTCAGGCTCCCCAGTGCTGGTATCAAAGTTGTGTACAACACGATCGGCCTCGGGTGGCTGTTTCCTGACATTTCACTGAGATTAGAGGGAAGCTGGTCTGCTTCTCATTTTTTTGTTTGTTTGTTTTTTGGTTTGGTTTGATTTTTGTCGTCTGTTTCTTGGTTCACTGTATGCATCAATTTTTATATCAAGATCACATTATGTATAACATGACAGAGACAAGAGGATGCCTGAGTCTTGTTAGCTGATTTGCCTGTTCAATCAGTGGGCTCCAGGTTCAATAAGAGACCCTGTCTCAGAGAACTAAGGTGGAGAAGCAATTGAGGAACTAATGTCTACCTGTAACTTACACATGCATTCACATTCTCTTCCTCTCTCTCCCTCTCTCTCTCTCTGCTCTCTCTCTCTCTCTCTCTCTCTCTCTCTCTCTCTCTCTCTCTCTCACACACACACACACACACACACACACACACAAATAAAATTTAAAAGTAAAAAAGATCATGCTGCCTCCCTAAAATAAGAGTTCCCACCATCTGCTGTACCCTAGAGTAATGCAGATAATCTTGGGATACCTTCCTCCTTTTCTCCACTGGACAACTCAGAGGGGGTGTCACCTCCTCTGGGAAGTGTAGTCCCTACACTTAGAACCTTAGTAAATTTCACATATATAAGTTCTAAGTTTGTTACCTTTGTTTTGTTTGGTTGGTCTTAGTTTCCAGACAGGGTTTCTCTGTGTAGCCCTGAATGTCCTGTAACTTTCTCTGTAGACTAGTGGCTGACTTCATAGACCCTCCTGCCTCTGCCTTCTGAGTGCTGAGATTAAAGGCGTGTGCCACCACAAACTGGCATTACTTTTGTTTTTATCTCTTTTTGAGAGAGGGTTTCTCTGTATAACGGTCTTGGCTGTCCTGGAACTCGCTTTATAGACCAGGCTGGCCTCAAACTCTTAGAGATCTACCTCCCTCTGCCTCCCAAGTGATGGGATTAAAGTCATGTGTCACCACCATCCAGCCTGTTTTTATCACTTTTTCTGAAGGAATTTTAAATCGTCAATTTTTTATAAGTAATTTTTAAATAATTTATTTATAAGTAATTATAATTAATTATAAGTAATTTTTAAATAATTTATTTATTTTTATTTTATATGCATTGGTGTTTTGCCTGCATGTGTGTCTGTGTAAGGGTCTCAGGACTCCTGGAAATGGAGCTACAGCTGTGAGCTGCCATGTGGGAGCTGGGAATTGAACCCGGGTCCTCTGGAAGAACAGTCAGTGCTCTTAATCACTGAACCATCTTTCCAGCCCCCATAAGAAATTATTTAAGGCCAGTTCCTGCCTGACCTGTAACTTGCTATGTAGACTAGTCTCTCCTCAAACACAAGAGACCCACCTTCCGATGCTTCCAGAGTGCTGAGATCAAAGGAGTGCATGTGCCCCATACCCACCTGATGGTTTTATAACTATGGATGGGGTAGGAGATTATGGTGGGGGGGAGAACGAGAAGAGAGGAGGGAGGGGAAACTGTGACCGGTATATAAAATAAAAAATGTTAATAAAATAAAATAAAAATAAATTTTAAAAAATCATGACCAAAAGCAAACACGCACACACACACACACACACACACACACACACATACACAGTTATATGGCACAAGCTAAATGAAGAGCCAAGGGCCAAGCTCAGGTGTTTTATGACTTTCTCATCCTTGTCACCACGACTCAGGGGCAAGGGCAACGCCCACTGCCTTTTCCTAACAGCTTGGGTGTTGGCACAGGGTAGAGCCGGTTTCCACCAATTCCTTGCAAGGAAGTCAGACCCCTGGGGTGCAGTTTGCAATTTATCTCTGTTCTCTTCTTCCTTGCAGTAGAAAACATGCCCACTTTTAAACCTTGGTGTTTCCTTACTCTGGAATTTATGTGGGCAACAGACAGAGACTAGGGGCAGTGAGACAAACGGGATTTGAAGCCAGCTTCCGACGTGGTGCTGGCTTATGGGTACCTGTAGGAGCTAATTTTCTCTGTTGAAGGCCTCAGAGCAGATTCTCCATAGGCATGTCCTGCTTGTCCCCACCCCACCTCTAGCAGGAGGGAACTGAGCTTCACTGAATGAGCTGGAGGTAGCAGGTACCCCAAATCTAATAAAGAAAGTAGGTTAGTACTCAGAGGTCATCAGGCTGGGATGTAGATGATGTGGGATTAGCCTGGTACTGCAGATGGAGAAACTGAGGTATGGGGAGGTAAATTGCTTGCTGGAGGTCACACAGTTACAAAGTGTTGAATCTTCCTGTTGAATCCTCCATCACGGGCTGTGTTCCCTGTGAACCTGGGCGTCTCTGCAGCCTTCCACAGCCACCTACACCACTAGCTTCGCATGCCCTGACACTAAGTACTGCCCACTCCACCCCCCAACATGACTCACCAGCTGCCTCCCCACGACTGCTTGTTCCCACCCCTCCCCCACCTGGGAGCAGCTTCTCACACCTGCTGTGGACTTAGGACTGAGGGCAGAGACAGTGGCAGCAGGCAGGGCTCCTGCGGGAGGCCAGAGGCCTGGTCCTAAAGTGAGAGCAAGGGAGCAAGAAGCACACTGTCCCTGCAGCATCCAAGGTTCCCTCATCCTGGGAGATGGCAGATAGTCTCTAAATACCTATCAGCTGAGAACCAGTCTGGGCTCCCTGAAAAGATCCTGTCTCAAATGTCTCCGAGAGAGAGAAAGAGAGAGAGAGAGAGAGAGAGAGAGAGAGAGAGAGAGAGAGAGAGAGAGAGAGAGAGGAGAGAGGGAGATAGAAGTGAGCACCCCACAGGCAGGTGAATCTCTGAGATCAAGGCCAGCCTGGTCTACAGAGGGAGTTGGACAGCCATAACTACACAGAGAAACCTATCTCAAAAACAAAAAGCAAAAGGCAGCAGATTCTTAGGTAATTTACAAGATGCTACTTACGTAATCCGCAAAATGCCCTTGTCCACAGGTTACCTTCCAAGACTGCCAAAGGCTTCT
Organism: Myodes glareolus; assembly: GCF_982192425.1. Classification (NCBI taxonomy): domain Eukaryota; kingdom Metazoa; phylum Chordata; class Mammalia; order Rodentia; family Cricetidae; genus Myodes; species Myodes glareolus. The sequence continues at coordinate 77,953,648 of NC_142032.1, read as the reverse complement.
TGAAACCACGCATCCTGCCAAGAACTGAAGTATGCCAGAGTCTGTCTCAAACTAAGCCAGCTACTAAGTGCATTACAGGAGCCACCATTGTCCTCAGCTGGACAAATGGACAATGCTTGTCTTAGACAGGGTGGGGCAGAATCGTTACACTCTTCAGAATGGCATCCATTTAAAAATTATGACTTGTTTGTTTCTAGAATTTTCTATTTAATAGTCTTAGATCAAGTTTGCCAGAGGTGACTTTAAACGACAGACTCTAAACGGCAGGTGAGGAGAGAATGAGTATAAAGTGAAAAACGCCAGCTACGAGTGGCACAGAATCACACCACTTACGTAAAAAAGAAGGGGTGGAGAGTAAGCATTCATGTGCATTTGCTTCTACAGTCAAAGAAAATCCATACTTTTCTTTTCATTCTGTTATTGTTGTACGAAACAGAATTCTGCAGTGCAGGGTGGCCTCGAACTCATCATCATTCTGCCTCAGCATTCTGAGTATTGAGCTTACAGGCATGAGACAACATACCTGGGTTACTGTAAAGCAGTTTTAACATTTATTTATTTGTTTGTTTGTTTGCCTATTGAGAGTGTGTGTGTTCACACATTTCACAGCAAGAGTGCGGACACCGGTAGACAGTTTGCAGGAATTGGGTCCCTCCTACCATATGGGACCTGGGGCATCAAACTGAGGTCATCGGACATGGTGGCCATCACACTGGACAGTTATTTGATATTAATAACATCAGCTGCGCCTTGGGACAGGGACTTGGTTGTTAGGGTTGGAATGGGAGAGAAATTTTTTTCCATGGACAGTTGTTCCTCAGAATCCTGGTTCCAGGACCCAGAAGACACCGACGTCTTTGGTGTAAAGTGGCCTGGTGCTTGCATGTAGCCTACAAAGTCCTCCTTGGTGCCTTAAATCAACTGTGGAATATTCATAGCACCTCCTCGTTGGGGTGAATGTTCGTGGCCAACAGAAAGGGGCCTTAGAATCACCATGGAAACACACTCCAGCTGTGTCTATGAGGGTATCTCTAGAAAGGGTTACGAGAGGGAAGGGAGGATAGGTCCTGAATGGTGGCATTCCTCCCACTCCACTTTCTGACTTTGGATGCCATGGGAGCATCCTCCTACCTCACCCTCCTACCACCATGACTTCCCCACCACAAAAAGGTTACCCTCAGACTGTAGCCAAAGCAAGCCCTTCTTTCCTGAAGCTGCTTTGCCAGGTATTTCAGTCACAGCAAGGACAGAAAGTAGCTAATGAGTTTCTACAATGAAAATGCTGTTACATAGATGCTGGGCTGTGTGGTTGAGGAGAAGACCACGCTGGCAAGAAAAACTGCGCCTGCTCAGTACAGAAGCAATCGCTTCTCCAGATAGCTTCTTCTCTTTGTTTTGTGCAGCCCTAGCTGGACTAGAACTCATGAAGACCAGGCTGCCCTTGAATTCACAGGGCTGTGGCTGCCTCTGCCTCCAGAATGGAGGGATTAAAGGGGTGTCTCTTCAGGCATTTCCAAGGCTGGCTGCATCCGTGGTGCATGATTCATGGCTAGAGAGCAAGCACCATTTGGCACCTTTGAAGCCACAGCAATACACTGCCAAGTTTATAAAAACATTGTATTGAAAATTAAAACGAAAATAAACCAGCACATGCACACGCAAAGGCTACAGGCCACCGTGAGACGGTCCACATCTGTGTGAAACAGAGGTGAAAGGCCTATGAAGAAACCTGTGCTCCAAATGGCGGCCACAGCTGACAGCCTGTGGTTGCCCTCTCCTTGGCCCAAGCACTTCCTCCTTAGCAACAGAATTCTGTTTGTATTTGAGGTTGCTATGGGGCCAGATTCAGAAACACAATTCCAAGTATCTTTACAACGACACATGGCCCTGACCTCAGTTGTGGCCTCCCTGAATGAAGATTCATATTTCTCTGACAGGCTTCAGGCTGGTGGGAAGGGTCGAACCTTTTCCTCCTCGTTTTCTTCTCACGGGAACATAGACTGTACACTGGCCGCCACCTTGCCACTGCTAGGTTGAACTAAGAACTAGGGTGTGAGGCAGAGAAGCAAAGTACTCTGTGTCCCAGATGTTGCCAAGCCCACTGCCCTCCCTCAAGCAGGGAGTTACTGTGCCAGAAGGTGCATCATTCCTGCAGCAGACACAGCAGGTTTATATGCAGATCGTGTATGCAGATCGCGACGGTTTTCTGAACTATAGTCGCAAAGCATTTCACTTAACAAAGTCAGCATAATGGTTTCCAACACATGAAAATATGGAGAACAAAACACTCTTTTCTTTTCTTTTCCTTTTTCTTTCTTTCTTTCTTTTTTTCTTTTTTCTTTTTTCTTTTTTTTTTTTTTTTTTGTTTTGACAGAGTTCTTCAGCAACTATGGAGCCAGTCCTGGAAATTGCTCTGAAGACCAAGCTGGCCTTGAACTCACAGAGACCTGACTGCCTCTGCCTCCTGAGTGCTGGGATTAAAGATGTGCACTGCCACCACCACCACCTGGCTAACTTCTGACTTCTGAAGGCATACACACATGTTCATATATATATATATACAAACATAAAAAATTAAAAACCCATCATAAAATATAACCATGCAGATCTTCTGCAACCTAAAGGGCAGGAGTAAAGCGTTCAAAATCACACATTTGGTAAGCAGTTAACATCCACAAAATGTAAATATCTCAACAATAACCAAAAAAAATGACCCAGCCTTACAAGTAGGCAAAAGATTTGTAGACATATCTCAAAATAAAACCAACAAATGGCCAACAAAAATATAAGAGATGCTTAATGTTACAAATCTCTCAAGAAATGCAAATCTGCCAGGTGGTGGTGGCACATGCCTTTAATCCCAGCACTCGGAAGACAGAGGAAGGATCTCTGTGAGTTCAAGGCCAGCCTGGTCTATAAAAGCTAGTTCCAGGACAGGCTCCAAACCTACAGAGATACCCTGTCTCGAAAAACCAAAAAAAAAAAAAAAAAGAAAGAAAGAAAGAAAGAAAAAGAAAAAGAAAAGAAAGAAAAAAAGAAAAAAGAGAAGAAAGGAATGCAAATCCAAACCAAAGATTCCATTACAAACCTATTAGGACAGCCACCATCAACAGCAGAAACTCCTGCTGTCAAGATGGTTCAGCAGGTGAAAGCCTTTGTCCCTAAGTCTGAGTTTGCCCCCCAGGAAAGTGGTGGCACCTGTGGGCCCAGCACTCAAGAAGCCGAGGCAGGAGATCCAGGGGTCTACGCCAGTTTAAACCAGTTGTAAACCAGGGTTACTCAATAAGATTTTGTTTCAAAAGAGAGAAAATGAAAGAGAGGGAGGAAGGGAGGGAAGAAGGGAAGGAGGAAGGGCAGGTGGAGGGAAAGAGCGAGGGAGGGAGGGAGGACAAAGGGAGGAAAATGGTGGGAGCAGGGAAAGAAGCATCAGCGAGATGTTGAGAACCTTGGAAGCTGTGTATGCCATTGATGGAAATGCCGGGCAGAGTGGGCACCGTGGAAAACCATGTGGCCCGGCCTGAAAGAATTTAACATCTGACTTGCGTATGATCCATCCATTCTACTTCTGGGAGTGTGTGCAAAAGAAAGGCAAGGCTTCGAACGGATGTGAGCACTCTGAGGTCCACAGTGCCGTCACGCACACAAGAGCAGGGCCACCTATGACACGTGAGCGGATAAACGAAATACAGTCTGTCTGCTGAGCACGGTGTTATTCAGCCTCTGGAAGGAAAAACTGAGCAAGGTGGCCTGTGACTCAGGAGGCTGGCTAGCAGGATCACTTGAGACCAGCCTGGGCTACATGCTTACCGTCTCAACAAAAAAGAACAAAATTGTCATACGTACTACAGCATGGGTGAATCTTGAGGCCATTATGAACCCAGTCATAAAACAACCAAAAATGAAAACCAGAGTGAAGAGGGGAAGTGGGGCATTGGTTAAGAGTACAGTTTTCGTTTTGCAAGATGAAAGGATCCTGGAGATCAATCTGCCCCTCGGCAATGCGAGCATACCCAGTGCTGCTGAGTTTACATATGGTTGAGCTGGTGATTGCATGTCCCATGGGAGCTTCTCTTTGCTAGTGTTTAAAAACCAAGCACTTGAGTAGTCCGCCACTTTCCCTGTTTCACGGGTGTCTAACCCAGTCTGGGCTTGTCCCACCTGCTAGAGCTGGACGGCTGTGAAGCTCAGGGGCCTGCCCTTTTTTTTTTTTTAATGATTTATTTTAAATTAACGTATGTGAGTCTTTTGCCTTTGCTTACATCTTCACTTACACATGTGTCTGCTACCCTCAGAAGTCGGAGGATGCCAGGGTCCCCTGGAACTGGACTTACAGACGGCCATGAGCCACCATGTGGTGCTGGGAATGGAATCCAGGTCCTGGTAAGGGCAGAGCCTGATAATTGCTCTTAACTATTGAGTCACTGCTCTGATCTGCCAGGGGTTTTGTTTTGTATTTTTTCTATACAGGGTCTATGTAGCCCTGTCTGTCCTGGAACTCACTCTGTAGACCAGGCTGGCCTCAAAAACAGAGATCCGCCTGTCTCTGTCTCCCGAGTGCTGGGATTGAAGGTGTGCTCCACCACTGCCCGGCTCACCTACCAGCTTTTAAAAGCAGTTTATTTTTTGCTTATTTGCACCAACAGTGTTGGAGATTGGATGTGGGGCTCTGGTATGCCAGACAAGTGCTGTACCACTTGAGCTGTTTGAACAAAAGCAGCCTCTGTTCTTTTGAACAGAGCTATTTCCCCAGCACTATTGGCTGAGCTCCAACTCTGTGCCAAACTCGATGTGGACCCCTGGAGTGGCCCTGGAGAACAGGCAGCACACAGTCCAGAGAGACAGAGTCAAGGCAAGGCTGCATCACAGTTAGGGACTGAGGGTGGAGCCCAGGACAGAGCACGTCCTTAGCATGTGCGCAGCCCTGGAACCCGGCACTGACACTGGACGAATAAGATTAACGTTATGAAGCCAGCTGTAGGGCCCTGTCTTCCCTGTTCCTCGAGGCCAAAACACAGGATGCAAGAATTGTTTATGCTAACCAGCTTAGCTTCCCCTGCTCATTCTGCCAGTCGGGGGAATTAGTTCAAAGCCTCGTTTCTGCCATTGCTATGATAATTTCACCTGCTAAGAAGGTCCTCACAGGCGCCCTAAATCTCCTCCCATCTGTCTGTCAGGGTTCCCAGCTCAATACCCCCTGCATGGAGGCTCCAGCTGCTGGCCCCATGCGGCCAACACCCCTCTTCTCACTCCCAGGTGGGAAGGGGCTCTCATCCTCTTGCCCTTGCCTCCAAGTATATAAGCCTACGTGTGCTGAATAAAGATTGACATTTACCCTTTGGGCAAATGATCCGGTCTCTCTGTGTGTGTCTGTTAAACTCCTAGGATATTGATCCAGACTCGTGGTTCGGTACAGGAAGCGCACCCTGTATTGGGTGTGGGGATTCGCAGAAAAGCGCAGGACAGCCAACCCCACGGTGTAACGGGATACAGGGCCACTTGGAGAGGGAATGGATTGTATGAGGGGAGAATTTTCAAGCCGGATCCAAGTGACTGAACGTGGCCGGAAAGTCAGACAGAGAGAGCAGCCGTGTCTGAGCTGGCAGGAACTGGGAGGCAGCAAGAGTGATTTGGGGAACAAGTGGGAGGCAGGGGGTGGAAACACTGCCAGCAGCCCCGTATACACGAGTCAGATGAGAAGTCATGGAGGTAGGAGAGTCCCAGGGCCACACACTGAGATTCTGGAGAGGGAGCTGGGGGTGGGGAGTGGAGTCCAAATACCATGACAAGAAAAGTAATCATAAGAACCAACTCTTAAGTCCAACTGTCCAGTCACTAAGCCTCCCTGGGCTCGGCTTTTACCTCAGCACTCAGCGTAATGATGAGAAAAGACACCTATTCACTATCCACTCTGTCTTCCTTCTCCCTGTGCAGTGGGTGTGCTGGGGCCCAGAGATGCGAGGGGAAAGCAAGGCTGGTACAGAACAAATGTTTGCAGGGTGGGGTAGGAAGTCTGGGGGAAGGGCACCCCAGTGTCGGTGGTCTTTACTTATGTGAGAGAAACCCCAGTGGTATAGGGCTAGAGAAACCTGGGCCCCACTCACCTTGTGGGGACAATCCCTCTCCCTGACCCTGTAGTAGCCTGGGAGTGGGACCTTGTGGAGCGTAGTGTGGAAGTGGGCTCAAAGGAATAACACAGGGGATCCGAGGGGGACAGGAGTCACATTGTGCCTTGACCTTGTGTCTGAGTTGGGGTGTCTGGGCTAGCAACAGCAGCCACTACTTGGTGTGACCACCCCTGCCTCCGACTTGCTCTTCTCCCATGATCCCCACGCCTGTCCATGGCCCCCAGTGCTTCTCTGGCATTAAAAAAAACTCCGGCTGGTTTCTTCAGCTGCCACAGGAACTCGGAAGGACCTGAATGGTCTCCAAGGCCACTGCAACAATCTGATTGCTCTATAGGCCCTGCCATAGCTGCTGGTGTCCTAACTGGACCACTGACTGGTCACGTGCGTGGGCTTGGATCCGTGCAGCCAGGCTCTGTCTGGTGGGTCTGAAACATGCCCAGTCAAACGAGGGTTCTCAGTTACCAACTGACTGACAGTCACCTAAACCCCAGTCTTTCTGAGCTGGCAAGATGGCTCAGAAGGTAAAGGCACTGGCTTCCAAGGCTGGCAACCTGAGCTTGATCCCCACAACACACACAGTAGAAAAACTCCTTCCCACAAGTGTCAATGTGCACTTGAGTAGAGTCAATCAACCAATCAGTGCAAATTGTTTTTAACATTTCAGTTCAGGACTACTGATGGGTAGAGCATGCGTCAGGGTGTGAGTCCCGGGTCCCATCCGCAGCCTGAAATCAGCCAGTCAAATGCAGTACTTCTGCATCCAGTCTCAGCCAGCCATGTCCACAGCTGCCTGCACTCAACTTTCACGTTATTTGCCTTTAAAGCAGTCTCCTTTGGGGCTAGAGAGATGGCTCACCATTTAAAAGCCCTGGCTGCTCTTATAGCAGGTTTGACACCCACATGGCAGCTCCCTCACAGCTGTCTGGAACTCCAGCCCTGGAAATCCAATGCCCTCTTCTGGCCTCCACAGCTACTGTATACACGTGGTGCATTTACACACTTGCTGGCAAACACTTGAATAAATAAGGGTTTTTTTGTTTGTTTGTTGTACTGGGATTGAAGGTCTGTGCCACCACGTCCAGAAATAATATATTATTAAATTTTTTATTTAAAAGAGGTTATAGCTTTAATCCTGTCTGAATACATAAATGTACAAACAACAATGAACCGGCTTAGAGCCAACCAGACTTTGGCAAAAAAACAATTTAATGGGATCAGATTCCTGTCAGGAGGCATTCTGGTGGTGTGACCGTAAAGTCTCTCAAATTCTCTGTGTCTCCATTCCCACACTTTCTAAATGGGTTAATAAAAGCAGCTACCTAGGCGTTACAGACAAAAGCAGTGGGGCACGTCACAAAGTGCCACCAAAGGAAGGTCACCACCCTGAGAGTGGGAAGACTGAGGGAAGGTGCGAGAGGGGGGTCGGGACCTCTCTCCTGCTCCAGGAACCTCTCCTCTGACCCCTGGCAGACTCAGCTGGCTGACCAATCCCCTTCCCCAAGGCTCTGATCACCCACCCTCAACTGTTACAGTCAGGCCCCTTGACTTAATTCTCACATGACCAACTGGTAAGGAGATGGGTTCGATGGGCCCCATCCACAGAGGGAAGAAGGAAGATCTGCAGGAGGTTGACGGCAAGACCCCTCTGTAGGCTTTGCATGGGAGCTAAAAATGCTGGGCTCCTGCCCCTCCCCCTCCCGGCACCCCCAAGGCATTATCTCCAGGCGGCAGCAGCAGCTGAACCTCCTGGTATCTCTCTGATCCCCCAGATTTCCGGTTCCCCAAAGACAACTCAGGATGTGGGGAAGGAGGGGCAGGGAGAGGAGGAGGAGACCGAGCAAGAGAAAGATGAGAGAGCGAGAAAGAGAGAGAGAGAGAGAGGAGAGAGGAGGAGGAGGAGGAAGATGGAATGACCGTCATCAAGGGACAGTGACAGACACACCAGAGGGAAAATGCAAGACAGAATCGGACAGACAGAAAGACAGTTGAAAAGACAGAGAGGAACAGACAAGAGGCGTGTCATTCCTGTCATTCCAGTACTAGGGAGGTGGAAGCGGGAGGGTCAAAAGTTTAAGGTCGCCAGGCTTGGTGGTCACCTTTAATTCCAGCACTAGACAAAGGACAAGCAGATCTCTAGGAGTTCAAGGCCAGCGTGGCTTACACTGAGAGTTCACGCCAGCCAAACCTGCGCAGGGGGAGCCTCTCTCAAACAACAACAAAACGTTCCAGGTCGTCGTCGTCCTCAACTACACAGTGAAGTTAAGGACCAGCCTGCGCTTAAACAGTCTCAAAGGGAAAAAAGGAGATCGAGTCAGAAAGGCGACACACACGTACAGGGAGGCAGAGGCGGGGATGTTGAGAATGAGGCAAAACTGAAAGCAGTCTGTGGGAGAGGGCAAGAGGAGGGTTTGGTGTGTGGGGTGTTGCAGGGACCCAGAACAGAGAGAAAATTAGTAAGCTTGTGAGCCTGGTGGGAGAGGGTGAGAAATGCTTAGCACCTACCTGGTGCCTGAGGAGGAGGGGTGGCCGGCCTAGAGGCTAAGCCAGAGGGCAAAGAACCTGCCACCTTCTTCCTCAAGGCACTAGGGACCTGTCAGTCGCCCTCCCCACCTCCCCGTGTCCCAGGGTTCTGATGCTCTAAGTACCCACCCCACTGAGCTCACACAGCCACGTCCAAGAGAAGTCCAGCGTGGGGAGGCACGACACAGACGGGGAGGGTTCGGGAAGGCACTCCAGGCACAAGCCAGTGAGTATGGTGGCTGAGTTCAAAGAAAGAGTTCAAAGAGGAGTTCAAAGAAAGACTGGCTGGGAAAATTGCTGGAGGGAGAGCCCAATCCCGACTAAGCCCGGCTGTCCTCTCTGAGCCTCAATTTGCCAAACAGAAGCATAGAGAAGCCATCCAAGGGCGACCTTCTGAACAGGCTATATGAAAGCACAGGGCCCTGAGCGCAGCATCTGGCAGGTGCCTGAAGCCCGGGGCCCTTGCTGCAGCTGATGCCCCCACAGCATCCTGTCTGTGAGGCGAGACACTTTCATTTACAAACGGCAGAAACAGCTGAAGCCCATCTAGACAAAAGGAGGGTGCTGGAGAACCATGTCCAGTGGCTGGGCCTGACTCTTCCCAGGGTGGATCCAGGCCTCGGCGGAGTTCTCAGCAACCTGCCGCCCTCACCTCCCGACTATCCTCTCGGGATAGTCCCTCGAAACTCCAGGTCTGGGCCCTGTTGAATGGTCTCTGGGTGAAAGAGTGTCTTCCGGTGTGTCAGGCAGAACCAGATGACTGTAGTTACTCTTTTGTTTTGCCCTGCTTTTTCCTTTGCCAACATCTAACGGTACACTGCTCCCCTTCCTCTACCTCCCAGCAAACAGCGTTTCTGTTAATAACTGTGCAATGAGCTATGTGATAGTAAGAAAACCTTTTAACCTCCGGGGCCTGTTTCCTTGTCTACAGAATGGGCTCCAGTGTGTGCAGCGGGAGAGGTGTGGCTCACACATTTCAGCAGTAGAGCACCTGGTTTTCTCCAGATGCCTGCTCATTTCCAGTCCCTTTGAGTTCGGGGTAGAATATAGAACATGGCAAACCTCGCCAGTCAGCACAAGGGAGTTCTACCAGCCCGTGACTGGTTCAGGAGAGTCATGTGTCCTGACAGAGTTCGATAAGAATAACCTCGGCCGGGTGGTGGTGGTGGCACACTCCTTTAATTCCAGCACTCAGGAGGCAGAAGCCAGCGGATCCCTGTGAGCTTGAGGCCAGCCTGTCTACAGAGCGAGTTCCAGGACAGCCAAGGCTAGAAACCCTGTCTCGAAAAACCAAAAACTAAAGAAACAAAATTTTAGTGTTTTTGCTGGAGAGGCCGAGACATATTTCATGGGCTCCCGGAAGGATATGGTATTCAGAGCAGACAGAACCATCACCTGACCACACAGGGAAAAGCTGTGAGGAGATGGCTGAGGGGGTAAATTGTTTACTCTAAGCGTGAGGGCCTGAGTTCAGATCCCAGGACACGTGTAAAAATAAATCCAGGTGTGGTGGCAAACTGGTGACTCTGGAAGGCAATGATCAACCACGCTCTCCTGGTGCCTCCCAGCCACAGCCTACCAGTCATTGTAGTCCCCAGATCATATGGCCACTTCTCTGCTAGCCCACCGCCTGCTCCTGCGCGCCTACCTCAAAGCCATCTGCCTCTCCTTGTCAGCCTCCACAGCTAATGCAGGGAGAGCTGCTGAAACACAAACTCGGCCCTGTCATCCTGGCCTCCCAGTCTCCAGGGACCAACCATGGCCTCAGGATGAAGCCGTCAGTTTGCTCTGTCCCTCTGCCCACCCTTACGTCTGCTGTGGAATAATCTTTTGTACACTGTGGAAATGTATCACTCCGATTAGTTTACTAGAAAGCTGAATGGCCAAAAGTTAGGCAGGATTTCCAGGTACAGAGGATGCTGGGAAGAAGGGTGGGGTCACAAGGAGACACAGAGGAAGCATGACGTGTAGGAGATGAGATAAGTCGTGAGCCACGTGGCAGCACTTAATAGAAATGGGTTAAGTTCTAAGAACTAGTTAGAAACAAGCCTGAGCTGTCTGCCAAGCTTTCATAAATAATAATAAGTCTCCTGTCATAGTTTGGGAACTGGCAGGCAAGATAGGAAAAGATTAGCTACTACACATGTCTGCGCTTTCTCCAGTATCCTAACGCAGTATTTCTTCAGCTCTTTGACCTCTCCTCAGGGCTTTAGTATATGTTGCCCATAAAGCCTGGAGCATCTTGGGCAATTCATCCAATTGTCACAAATCAATCAGCTCTGTCCCATGGCTGATTATACCACACACTTCACGCCCACCATTCCTGGGCCTCCCTTGACCTTGTTTTTGTTTTGTATTTGACTGTTTGGTTTGTTTGTTTTGTTTTTCAGACAGGGTCTTTCTTGCTAAGTAGCCCTGGCTGACCTAGGACTGGCTAAGTAGATCATGCTGGCCTTGAACTCACTGACTCAGTGAACTCACTGCCTCTGCCTCTCAGGTGCTGGAGTTAAAGACACACACCATCATGCCCCAGGCCCTTGACTTTAATTATTATGAAATCATCCAGATCTGAAAACACTTCAAATTTTTATCAAATAATTATCGAACACTTTTGGAGCCCCCCTCCATTACAATGTCTTGAAGGAGGCAATACTGGAGCTCAGACCTCCCCACATGCACAAGTATGCTACCACCGACTTCCCCAGGCCAGACGTGCACAGTTCGCTGAGGCCTTTGTTGAACTCCCATCCTGGTTCTCTCCTTCCACTGAAGGTGACGCTGTCTTGAATTTCATATTCACTCCTACACCTGCCTTGCTACACCACATGTGTGTGCCCCTGAGAAACACATACAGAGAACATCCCTGAATCCAAATATCTGAAACCCAAGATACTCCCAAATATAAAACATTCCGAGTGTTGACATGACATCCTGAGCAAAAAAATCCACATCTGACTTCAAGGGGTGGGTGTCAGTCAAATGCAGGTGCACTCATAATAATGGATAGAGCTGCTCTCAAGATTATGTGTATATAAGGTGCATATGAAACATAAGAATTCCATGTTTAATAATAATAAAGTCCAAGCAGAGGCAGATGCTTTCTACTGGGTCCCTGTTTCACTGCAACACCGCCTTGCACAGCTGGTGTCTGTACATCCACTGAGTTGGTACAGGCCCTACTCAGCGAACCTACGAGGCACAAAGGCCTGCCTGTCTTCAGCTTTAACACTTGTTGCTAGATTGTTCAACAAGGTTGTTCTGTCAATGATTAGTAACTGCTGTTGGAGCCTCTGCCTATTCCTCCTGCCCCTGCCACCCAAAGAAAAGAATCTAAGACCATCAACTTATACCAAGGCTTCCCAGACTCTCCCTCTTCAATCTGCTGCAGCTGGATAATCTGAAGGGCTCCCCTGTCTCCAGCTGTTGGCACTTTGCAAAATCACCAGACTATAGAGGCTGCCAAGAAGCAGCATAGTGACTCTGGAGGCCCAGATCTGATCGTAGACTGATCTTTCTGGCTGTGCATCTTTGAGCAAGTTACCTCACCTCTCTGGGCTTGTTCCCTTACCTACAAAATGCAGGCACTAGCCATAACCATCAACAGGGAAGCCACAGTGATTATGGGATACAGGGGTTACCGGGAACTCAGATTACTTCAGCAGCCACAGAGAACCACTAACTCTGTATTCATCAGAGTGGCATTAGTTCCACAACTGACACCCCGAGCCAGTTGCTGACACACTGTGATTTACCAACCCACGTGAACCAGAGGTTGTAGAGGTCATTTTGCTCATATGTGATAAGATTCAGGCAATATCTAAACCACCCCTCTCCTCTCCAGGGTTGCCTTCATAGGCAGGCCTTGCCAGTGGGTCTCCAGAACTACATCCTTCTGACCCGGTAACAGCTGGGATTTAAAGGGTCTCCTGAAAATTCCCAGGCCTATCCCACCGCTGCAGGCCACGGGCCCTACCTGAACCATCATCATGCAAGGCAGGAGAGGACCAGCTCACGCCCCAGGATGGAGGGCTGGGTTGCCACCTCTAAACACACACAGAACGGAACTGTGAAGGAGACCCGGATAAAACGCCCAGAACACAGGCGATGGAGCAGACCAGACTAATAAGACTCGCCAGGCCATTCCCACTTCCAGACCCAGCAAGCTGGCGTTGCAGTGACATCTGCAGGTGTCGTCACACAGCAGCACTGAAGCTTGCGGGCTCTGCCTGAACTTCAGCTGCCTTAGCCACTTTGGGGCGGGGGGCGGGGGGTGAGCTATGTTCCCACTGTGGGTATGTGCCAGGTTCCTGGGCTTCAAAAATCCCCCCACTCCACCCAGGAGCAGTTGAGACGACCAGTAGACACCACCGTGTCTGATTTGCTCAGATCACTTCAGTGACTTCACTGAGAACCACGCAGAAGACAAGAACCAAGACGCCTACCGAGTCATCAAGGCCAGCCCTGTGCTTTGCAAGCAGAAGGAACGAGAGTCTCCGAGGAAGGGTCTTCCTGCTGACACACACTCCCTGCCCAGAGGTGCCCTGTACCCCTGCTCTGCCACTGTCACATGAACAGCTGCACACACCTGTGGGGAGATACAATCTGAACCCCAGAAGGGCCAGGCTGGGTCAGAGGCCTCACTCAGAAAATGGCTAAGTTCAAGTCACTGTCTGCTGTCACTTACAGTATTTAACTAAGACTGTGGAGAGGGGCCCCTGTGGAGGAGGGAGACCCACAGACAGACAGACAGACAGACAGAGCTATCCATACACTCTGATGCAGACTTGTAAACACACACACACACACACACACACTCACCTAGATCCATAGGTCATGTATGTCCACCTTCACAAACATCCCACAAAGAAAAGGGCAGCCCTCAACCTAACACTACCTTACCCAGCCTTCCAGGACCCCAAAACCAACAGGACTGCTGACCTCTGTACACATCTGTACTCCCAGCACCAGGAAGGCAGAGGCAGGATGATCACCCACATGTTCAAGGCCAGCCTGATCTATACAGCAAGACCCTGCCCCAAATAAAAACAAAAACCAAAAGGAAGACTTCAGACCATAGGGGCCTTTATTCCATGACAGAGTCAGACAGGAACAAGATTCGTTCTCAGGCTTCATCAGAAGGTGTAGAATACTGGGGACATAGACTGGACCCCAAAGTAACAATAAGTTAGGGGAGATTCTTAGGCTGTTGACAAGGCAGAGGTCAAACGGGACTCCCTCAGAGCCACTCCCAGCTGCCCAGTTCCACCCTCCCAGCAAGGCTGCTTCCAGGACAGATGGCTGCAGCTGAAACACAACAGGGCAGGGGAGACAGGGAGGGCAGAGTCACCCAGTCATGAAACCACTCAGGTATTCAGAGCCAGATGTGCCTCACAGCTGGAGGTGGCCAGGAAGCAGTCCTGGAGAGAAGGCCCGCTCACCAGGCTCTCAGTGAAGTTCCTGCAGGTTCTCATAGTCGGGAGCTTCCTCTCCCTCCACTCCCTCCTCTTCTCCTTCATCTTCCACCTCCTGGGACGTCACAGTGGCTGGGAGGGAAAGGCAGAGGGAGATTGGTGTTCAGTCCGCAGGCTACCTGTTCCAGGCAGCTCTCCAAACTTCTGCCCCCTTCCACCTCGGTACACACCCTGCTCAGCTCCGCTCACTGGCTGCAGCTCCTGGAGCACATTGACATACTCCCGGCTCCCATCTGTGGAGGACAGATCAAGAGGGACAGTCACGGGAAGGGCAGGCCACGAGAAGGGCGGGGAGAGGCTGTAGAACATACCTGGAGCACAGAGCCACCTACCCAGAGACGCTTCTGCACTGTCCTCACTCTCAGGAACATTCACGTAGTCTTCACCCGACTCCACTGCAGGACAGCCATTGTACAGTGACTAGCAGACCCTCAGCCAGGCACTGCTTCCCAGAAGCCCCCCTTGGTCTCCAGACACAACCTTCCCCTGAGGCAGCCCACAGGATATTCAGGAAAAGCAAGGGGAGCAGCCTGGGCAAGGGCCAAGAAGATGGACAGAGATCCGCTGAACCAGGGCCACCGGGAAATGAAACAGTATGCCACAGTACGGCTGGGAGCAGGGATCAAAGGAGCTCAGAGGACAGACATCTTGGTGGCACTTGAAGGAGGTGGCACACTTGGCCCAGATGGTGTCCCCTCTTCATCAGACCTGTCTGGGTACTCAACATTACCAGTCATTGCCCACACCACATCTTCCCAGGCCCACACATATCACTCGCTCTGTTACATTGCTCTTTTGGTTTCACAGTTGCCTGGTTTTTGTATGAGCAAGTAGACAAGCGGGGCTTTGGAGCCAAATATCAGGGTTCAAATCCCAGCTCCAGCCAGCTGTGTAACCTCAGATAAGTTACCCCAATGTTTTATACCTCAGTTTTCTAGTCTGTAGAATAAAGTTCATAACAGGACCTGCCTGCAGGGACTATTGTGAGAACTGAAACAGTAAATTGTAAAATCCAACCTGCCATATGCTATGTGCTACTAAGTATCTATTCATAAACCTGCTGGGCATGGCGACACAAGCTTGTGGTTCCAGAAGGCTGAGGCAGGTGGTAACTTGAGCTCTGGGTTTAAAGACAGAACTGGGTGGGCATCACTATAGCAAGACTATGTCAATCAATCAATCAGTCAGTCAATAGAAATGAATGAAGGAACCCTAGCATAGTACAGAGACGGAAGAGAAGGGCAGGAGGGGAGGATGTAGTCAGCGGAGCACCCAGCAACTGTGAGGTTTAATGAGTTATATGTACTACAAGGAAATAAAGCAGGTCCTCGGTCACCAGCAGCCCCTTTAGTGTCTTCGTGTGTGTGCTATGCAGATGCATGCATCCACAAACACGCAGAGGCTTTATTCACTCCACCTCAGATCCTTGAGATATGGCCCCTAGCAATGATTCTTTTATCATTACAATTTTGCTGAGTTGACCTACTAATCCCTAACATAATCCAGCAGACATACCCAGGAAATAAGAGAGGGAATGGATGAATGGGTGGATGGATGGATGGATAGACGCATGGATGAATAGATGGATGGATGGAAAATCATTTAAACATTCTCAGGGTACAAGAGAGAAATCACAAATTAGAAATCTAGATTACAAATGGAACCAGAGTCCAGGTGGAACATGCCTATAATCCCAGCACATAGAAGGCAGAGACAATTGGATCACTGAGTTAAAGGCCAGACTAGTCTACAAAAGTGAATTCCAGGGCAGCTGAGGCTACACAGTGAGATTCTGCCTCAAACAAACAAACAGAAAAACCACGCAGGGCCAAGGTATAGACACAATAGTCTAGGGTAAATGCAGAAGGTTGGGTGTTCCTGAATTAAAACTCCAAAATTCAGAATATTCCAAAATTCCAAACCTTTTAAGTACTGGTATGATGCCACAAATGGAAATTTCTACACCATGAAACTTTGGTTTTATGCAAAAGGTTAAGTAAAATTTTCATAAACTACCTCCAAGGCTAAGCATGGTGGCACACACCTTTAATCTCAGCACCCAGGGGGCAGAGACAGGCAGATCTCTGTGAGTCTGAGGCTAGCCTGGTCTACATATCGAGGTCCAGAACAACCAAGGCTATACAGTGAACCCTGTCTCAAAAAAGCAAAACAAAACAAAATTCTACCTTCAAAAAAATATACACATACATACATACACACATATATAGTGTGTATATAAATATATATGGTGTGTATAAAACATGATTTAATTCCATGTTTAACCTTGAGTTCCATCCCCAACAGAATTCATTGTATGTGTATAAATATTCCCAAATCTGCATCTAAGAGTTTCAGCTAAGCGATACTCATGCTATAGAGAGAAGAGACTGAAAAACTGAAAATCACCAAACCCCAAGGAACGTCCCTGAAAGGACAGCGGGAAGGAAAGAGACCAAAGTAGAAAAATGCGGCCCAAGAGGAACAAAGAACACATGGTAAGCAGAAGAAAGCTTCAGAGAAGAGAGTGTGAGTGAGAGACAGACAGACAGACCGAGAAACAACCTCTAACCAAAGTTCTTACAGACATATTAGATGGTAGTGCTTCCATGGAACAAGAACAGGGTACTATATAAAAAGAACACTGAGAAGCCCAAGAAAGAGCTTTTAGGTAAGAGAAGTGATTTTTTTTCTTTTCTTTTGTTGGTGGCAGTAGTGCTGCTCTGGTTTTTGAGACAGGGTCTCATTCTGTCGTCCAGGCTAGCCTCAAACAACCCTTATAGGTTATAGGCGTGTGCACTCACATCCAGCCAAGAAATAAAATTTCAGAGGAAGAGCTAAGGAAGAATCAGGACATCCAGACAACAGACAAAAATGATAAGACAAAGAGGGTGGAAAGGTGAAAGGAAAAGCCAGGCAATCAGCAGTGAAGAGTAGGAAGCCCAGCATCTGAAGGAGGAAATGGAAGGGCAGCGATCATCACAGAAATGAGAGGGAAGAGAGGAACAGAAGCACATGGCGGAAGGAGGTAGACAGAAACCCCAACTCACTGGAGAAGGCGCTGTCCCGGAGGCCAGGGTTGCTGGGCACAGGAGCAGAGGAAACGACAGGAATGGTGGCAGGGGTGCTGTCAGGAAGCACCTCTCTGGAAGGAAGGAATGAGGGGGTAAGAAAGGGGACCCAGCTTCTACTCCCACCCTCCGCCTCTCCACTCACAGGTAGCCCTCATTGGGGTAGTCCTCCTCGTCTTCCTCGTCGTCATCCTCATTCTTAGAGGCTGGCTCTATGAGGAACGAGAAATCAACATGACCTGCGACAGGCCCAGCCTCCCCCACCCCGCCCAGTGCCCCAGACCCTAGACCCACCCTGGTTCTCGTAGCTCGCCACACTGTTGACTTCAAAGAGAGGGAGAGGAAGATGGAGTCAGTGCAGACAGCACGCCCTCTCCCCAGCCCTCTAGCCCCGTACCTCCTTACCATCACCTGAATCCTGAGGGCAAGGTGGCATCCGATGGGAACCCCCAAAGGGCTGTGGGGATCTCCTGGAAGTCAAAGGTCAGGGACCAGGTCTAGATAGGACTCTGGGGGCAAGAGGCGTTACAACAGGGAAAAAGTTACCCCACCCCCATCCTAGAAGGTGAGGAGGCACAGTGGATCAGAGGGAGGGAGCTGAGGGGTACTCACAGGTCTGGCTGAATCACGGGTGGGAAAGAAGCTACATGAGGATACGAAGTGCCAGTTGTTGCGGGGCTGGTTATTTCTGAGGACGCAGAACCAAGCTTGAGAGGACTCCAGACATTTCCCCCCACCACCCATGTCAAGGCCTCGAAGGACAGATGTACCCATAAACACCATACCCTAAACAGGCATGGGGGCTCCCACTTTCCCCCAACCCAACCCAGATAACAGTCCTGCAGACAACTTAGAGACAAAGGCACACTCCTGAGAGCCCTCAAGGAAGGCCAAGGACACAGAACTTACGAGTTGATTTGATGAAGTTATTGCTTGGGTACAACCTGACAGGAAAAAGGCAGCTTGAGTACAGGGCCAAGCGGGCCCCAGCCCCAAGCCCTTCATCAGAACAAAGGGAAGACACAGGGCAATGGGACTGAACACTCACCTCTCTGTGGACACACTGTCATAGGAAGCTAGAGGAGAGAGCGCCAACGAGGCAGGATCAGGGTACACTGGGAACAAAGACACTCAGTCCCATCCTACCCCCCAAGCAGGGCTGAGGTACGAAGAATCAGAGGGAGCCAGGGGCTGGGGATCCAATGGGGTAACCAGCGTCCAATACCCTACAGCTCCCCCACTTACCTGGCAGCTCACGGCAGCGCACGCACAGGGCAGCCAGGAGCGTGACCAAGAAGGGCAGCAACAGGAGGCCCAGCCCCATGGGGCTCAGAGTGTCTGCTTCCATCTGCAGAGCACCTGGCCCAGGCCCTGCTGCACTGCAGCCCCTCCAGGCAGAGTGGCAGCAGGGATGTGGGACTGAGTGGGCCCCAGCCTGGGATCCAGTGGCAGATAGCTGTGTCCTTCTTTGGGGCTCAATGACCCCCCGCTTCCTTGCTGAACTGAGTTGAGATCAGTGTTGGGAGACGCTGGTCCCAGAGCCTGAGTTGGGGCCTGTGCCCCAGCTACCAGTCGCACGATCCCTGTGCCCAGCTGTACCTGCCCCTTTCTTGTTCCCCGCCTGCTTCTCCTCCTCACCACCCGCATGCGACAGGAAGCTGTGGTGAAGGCAGGAAATCATCAGGCTCCTCAGCCGGCTGCGCCTGCCCCCTGCCCACTCACCCCCACCCAGTTGTGGGAAGGGGGAGGAGGCAGAGGGACTAAGTGAAGGAAGGGTCCGAGGCTGCAGAATAAGGCAGCCCCTCGGCTAGGAAGGGAGACACGTGCCAGCTAGGCCGGCTGTGGCCTCCCCATCCCTGGAGGGGAGACTCTGCTAGGGACTGTGGAGAGCAAGGGCAGTACTGCCCCCACCTTGCAGGCTTGCCTCTGGGAGATCAACTTCCAGGGGACCACAGTGAGTCACGGTCACACCGAACCAACTCACTCAGAAGAGAGCGGTCCTCCTTCTAGATTGGTCAGCCCCGAAGACAGGGACTCACCCACAGGGTGACCCAACTGCCCCTGGTAAGTCCTGAAGCTACACACATTCCCTAAAACCAATGGCACCCACAGAGAGACAAGCAGCCAGTCACTGTCTGCTTACAAATTTTATTCCATTACAAATAGCACCAAACTCCTTGGGTAGCCCTAATAGACAGGACACCCCCCATTTCTGGACCCCCCCTTCTCTTCCCTGGGCTGCCCATGTAGTGTCTGGGAGCTGGGACATATCCCAAGGCTTCCTCCTCGGACCTGGGTCTGTTGAGGGCTTTTGCCTGGGCACCTCCTGGCGTGGGCCCAGGGCCTGTGCACCTGGGACTGGATGGGCAACAGCTCCTCAGATGAGAACGCTGGACACGGGGACACGGGTAGAACGGCCTCGCTGAGGGACCACAATCCGGTCATCTGAAGGCCCTGTCTCTTGCAACAGACCTGAGGGGAAAGGGTCAGAGCCAAGGCCAATCAGATAAGAGCCAGCAAGGGGACAGGTGACAAACGGGCAGAGGGGCAAAGACAAGACAGTAGTGAGAACCCTCGGAACTGTGTACAGGCGGAAAGCCCGATACACTCTTAGACAGGCTCAAAGCTGAGTGGGTGGTACTGAGAAGCTGGTACTCTTGACCCTGGCAGGTGGCTGGGGCCTGGGTTGATAGAACAAGTCTGAGTGGTGGGAGAGCTGTGAACTAAGAGATGTGGGGTGCAGACGTGTGAGCCAATGATTGGACAGACCAACGGGCAGTACTGTGAACGTGGGCTGACCATGGCCCTCACTGACCCTGCACGTGGAGTTGAGCCCGCCGGCGGTCATCCTCAATGAACATGGCAGTGCCCAGGAAAGCCGCGCCACCCAGGGCCCCAACAAAAGCACAGAGCATGAGGGAAAACTGCAGGGCCCGGAACTCGGACAAGAAGGAAGCAGGCCAGCTCCGTCGGAGGCGGTCAGAAATCTGTTGGGACAAAAGAGTCAGAGACCCAGGGATGGGGAGCCCTGAGCACCAAGAAAATGAAAAGTGAAGCCTAGAAGACCCTGTTTGGGCCACAGCATGAGACCCACAGCCCCGAAGGTAAAACCTTTACACAACTTCCTCCCCATCCACCAGAGGCACTAAGGGGAAAAGTACCACAGGTGACTATTGCCTAACTAGGCCAGACTAACCACCCCATCCACCTAGGCTCCTGTCACCAGCCACCTGCAAGGGTGGGGAGTACCAGATCCCAAAAGCATCCCATCCCGGTCAAGGATAGTACTCACTAGACCAATGAGGTAAGGGCTCCCAGCATCACCTAGCAAATGGGATAGCACGATCTGGAAGGCCTCAGCAGTGGAGCGTCGAGTGGGGATCACCACATACTGGGGAGAGGGGAACTCAGTAGGGGTCCCGGAAAAACCAAGGACAAAGCCCACTGAAAGCCCAAGGCAAATTTGTCACTGAGGTTAAGGACAGGCAGACACGGTACAAGGCAGGCCCAGAGGCCCCTCTGTGTCTGAACTCTGCAGTACACATGCAGCTGAGATTTGAGGGGAAAGGCCAGAATTCGGAACAAGTGTCACCTTCTGACCCCATCCCTGCTCCCTTCAGCCTCTGCCCAGTTACTCACCAGTAGGATGTCAGCCACGATGGCCCAGTTCATGGACAGCAGGGTCTCCCCAATAAAGATAAAAATCTGGAGGGCAGAAGTGGGAGCGAGTCATAAGGCCAGGCTTACTTATCCACCAACTCCCTTAGTCCCCATTGTGCCCCACAAGACAGGTGCTAGCCTCAGTACCACCACTTTACACCTGAGGAAACAGCGAGGTCACATGGTTTTGCCCGCCACACCCAGCGGGGAAGGCCCACGGTTGGGATTTGAAAGAAGGCGTTCCACCTTCAGCCTGCTCTGAACTACTCTGCTGGTTGATTCTGCACATGGAGTTAGCTGCTGGCGGTCATCCTCAACAGACATGGTCATACTGCCCCTCCTGCCCCCAGTGAAGATACCCGCTAGACCCCTGGTATGTGACTCACGTAGGTGGCCACGATGCTGCCTCGGGCACAGGCCAAGGACAGGAAGAGGAAAGGTGCGGAGCCCAGGAGGCCAGCAGCACAGACCAGCGGGTCAGCCCGAGGGTTGAAGCGGCGAAGACGGCGGCTGATCTCCACACCCAGGCCCACACCCAGAACTCCAGTCAGGCATGTGATGAGTCCAAAGATGAGACTAGGGTTGAGTCCAAAGATGAGACTCCCTCCCTGGCATACTCTGCTGTAGGGGCATGGGAGCTACTCCCTCTCCTGTAGGGCCCTGACCCAGTGAGGACAGTCCACCCCAACTGCCCTCAAACCCAAACCCATCCCACATAGAACCCCCAGGCCGATGTTCCCTCATCACACAGGTTCTCGGAACCAGAAACCAAGACTCCAAGAGTGGAGTCAGAACTCAAACTCTCCCGGCCCGAGTCCAAATCCCTGATTTCCCCTACACGCAGCTCCCCCCCCTCAGCCCCTCCCACGCACCTGTCAGAGGACGAGCATGAGTCTCCAGGGAGACAGGGCAGGGTCTCCCCCAGAACAACACGGGAGCGCAGCAGGAACGCTGGGGCCCAGAGAGCCAGGGAGCCCGTGACGAAGGCCACAGCAGTGAAGCCCAGGGAGGACAGGACGAAACTAGGACTGAGGACATTGGGAGGAAGTCAGACCCACGGGGGTGCCCTCTCCTCCTCCCTGGCTTATTCTGCTGTCAGAAGCTGGATGTGACCTAAGCTTGTAACTCAGACAAATGCCTCGAGACAGCAATGCCTGGGTCCCTGGCCCTAAATATGACCTCCTGGCAGGACGCAAAACCTGGCCTGTTTCAAACTTCAGCACCCGTGGAGGCCTCAGATGTGGAAGAAAGGGGTAAACTCACTTTCGTGCCAGCGCCTTCAGATCTGCCCACCATGAGGTGGGGCTCAGGGGTGGTGAACCTGAGTGTCGCTCCACAGCTCCTCTTGGGGGCTCCTGGACCACCAGGAACAGCAGCAGAACAGCCACCACCCCCAGACCTGGTGTCACCTGGGGAAAGAACAAGCTTTGGGATGCAGGGCAGGGGTATACTGAGCCCCTGGGGCCATGAGGAGCAAGGAGGAAAGATAGCTTAGCTCCCCAGGCCTTAAACTCCATAAGGGCTGGTTTAGAAATGTTGGGACAGAGACTTGGGAAGGTTTGCTTCTGGGGACATCCTATTTTTACAGGCCTAGATTTACTTCTTTTTTGGTTACAACACCCTGATTTCTTTCAGGGGCCCCCATTTTACTCCACATGGTTCAAACTGATCTAAGGCCTAACCAAAAAGGGCTGTTAATCTCCTGCCTTCCATAACTGGTTACATAATGGCACATGACCCAGGCTCATCCAATCAGACACCATCTCATGACTATTGTTCAAGGATCTGAGGTGCCCAAGTCGCTCAGTTAAAAGACAATTATTTGGGGTTTTGTTTGTTTGTTTGTTTTTCTTTTTTTTTAATTTACTTATTTATTTATTTATAAAATTTCCACTTTCTCCCCTCCTCCCAATACCCTCCCACTCCCCCCACTCCCTCTCCTCCTCCCTCTCCAGTCCTAAGAGCAGTCAGGGTTTCCTGCCCTGTGGGAAGTTCAAGGTTCTCCCCCCTCCCTCCAGGTCTAGGAAGGTGAGCATCCAAACAGACTAGGATCCCAAAAAGCCAGTACATGAAGGCTAAACAAGACCCAGTGCCATTGTCAATGGCTTCTCAGTCTGTTTGTTTGTTTTTCAAGACAAACTTTGGAGTCCGTCCTGGAACTAGCTCTTGTAGACCAGGCTGGCCTCGAAATCACAGAGCCTTGCCTGCCTCTGCCTCCCGAGTGCTGGGATTAAATAAGGTTAACGTGGGGGAAAGGAAAGTTAAAACCAAACATGAGCGAACCCAGTGGTGGCGCGGAAGGCCTGGGTCAGCTTTACATCTGCGAGGGAGACTTTGGGCTCCCTACTGAGGACCAGACTTGCTGTAAGCTCAGCCCAGTTAGCACGGCCACAAAAAGGGAATGTATGGGACCAGCGAGCTGGCTTGGTGAGTAAAGGGTCTTGCAGCCAAACCGGACCACCTGAATTTAATCTCCAGGACCTTCGGCTGAAGGAGAAAACCGACTTCCAAAGTTGACCTAACTCCTACAGGCATGCATACACACACACACACACACACACACACACACACACACACACACACATTTTTAAAAAAGAGTTTAAAAAGGGACCATCCGACAATCAGGAAGGGAGGTCAGCAAGAATGTGGCTGACTCCCCAAACTATAACCAGACTCACCCGCAAAGCCCAGTGCCAGTCCCCAGCCACATCCTTCACTTTGGAGCCTGCAATGTAACCTAGACCACTGTGGGAAGGTAAAGGACACAAGGTACAAGCTGTCAGTCAAACACCCCACCAAGCCCCTGCCCCACACCAGGCCCACAGCCTACGCACCTGCCCACAGGAATAGCGAAGTAGAAGACACTGAGCATCCGACTCCGCTGGTCTGCCACGAAGAGGTCGGCGATCAGAGTGGGCGCAATGGTGGAGTAACTGGCCTCCCCGACCCCCACCAGGCCCCGGGTCAGGAGGAGCAGCCAGAAACGCTGGGAAAGGAGACATGGGGGAGGTGGCATCCCACCCTGGAGCCAGCCTCCCAGGAGACATCTCCAGCTAGTGCTGGAGAGGCAGCAGGGATGGCGAGAGGCCTGGGTTTAGAATCACACAGACCTGACTGGAATCTTGGCTCCACTTACTAGCTGTGACTTTGAGAAAATAACTTAACCTCTCTGAGCCTCAGTTTCCTCATCTGCAAAAGGGGAACAACAACAGTTTGTTCACATCGATACTGTGAGGGCTTCGCACTCGTTAGGTGCAAAATCAGTCTTGGGTTTCTACTGTTCCCTCCCACCTACGACCCCCCCATGGTGAACAACGATCTTAACTGGGGGCTGTCTGCTTACCAAAGGCACCTGGTGCCAAGGCCAGGGCGCATGATTACCTGAGGGCACTAGGGTCTAGGGCTGAGGACAGCAGATGGGAAGGTTTCAAAGACACTGAAAAGCATCTGCCAGGGAACCGGGAGGGAACCCCATGGCATCATGTGTGTTCAGAGTTTTTGGAAGGAAGAAGTGGGTCATTGTGTCAAAGTCTCTCCAGAGATCCGCCAAGGGCGGGGCCAGGAAAGCCGCATGAAGTAACCAGAACGCCGTTGTCAACAGAGCCCACAGAGCGGCAGGGGCAGCACTTGAGGGTGGGTGAACTGGGGAAGTGACGGCCGCCCCCGGCTGCTCTCTCACCCACATTAGCTCCAGGCTTAAGAGGAAGCCCAGTACCAGGAAGGGAGAGAACAATGCACAGAGATCAGAGGTGAAGTGTTTAGGTGGGCAGTGGGAGAGTTAGGGACGAGCAAAATGGTGAGTGGAAGAAAGCTCTAGAAGAAAAGCGAACAGGATAGGGTGGGCAGGTTAACCCAGGCAATGGAAGAGTGTACGGTGGCACAGATCACGGAAACTCTAGTGGTTCCCCCACACTCAGTCCAAAATGACTCCAGAGAGCAACAGCAATATTGATGGGAGTGGGGAGAAAGTCCAGCGCCTCACCTCTCTGGGGATGAAGGATGACCCCAGTGTCACCAGGGACCAGAAGGCAATGCCCCCGCACATGAGGTACTTCCGATTGTACCTGTCACCCAGGTAGCCGAACACTGGTGCCAACACCATATAACTGGAGATGAACACTGGGAGGAAAGCAGAGGGTCACAGCCCAGTCCAGGTCCCTTACTGCCCGCCCCCCATTCCAGTTAGGGAGCAGGGTACAGGAATGCCTAAAGAGAGTATCCGGGCCACCTTCACATAGAGAATGGAGCATCCAGCGGATATGTCCCACCCTTTTACCCAGCCTGAAACAAGTTCCACACTCCACACCACACTCACAGTGTCCTATCTTAATCCAGTCTCTGCACCTTCACACAACTGCCAAGATCGATAGCACATTAAGGTTCGGCGCTCAGTGTCCCCTCTACCAGGACCATTTTCATTTCTGTCCTGAGAGTCACAAAACTCAACTGCTTCAAATTCCAACCCAGACACACACCAGACTATCATACATACATCCCAACCCAGACACATACCAGACTATCATACATCCCAACCCAGATACATACCAGACTATCATACATCCCAACCCAGACATATACCAGACTATCATACATCCCAACCCAGACATATACCAGACTATCATACATCCCAACCCAGACGCACACCCAGACTATCATACATCCCAACCCAGACACATACCAGACTATCATACATCCCAACCCAGATACATACCAGACTATCATACATCCCAACCCAGACGCACACCCAGACTGTCATACATCCCAACCCAGACGCACACCCAGACTGTCATACATCCCAACCCAGGCACATACCAGACTATCATACATCCCAACCCAGATACATACCCAGACTATCATACATCCCAGCTCAGACACACACCAGACTATCATACATCCCAACCCAGATACATACCAGACTATCATACATCCCAACCCAGATACATACCAGACTATTATACATCCCAGCTCAGACGCACACCAGACTATCATACATCCTAACTCCATTTTCCTTTCTCCCCCCATCCCCCGGAGGGGGGTAAGCTCACTATGAACACAGGGCTGCACTGAGCTCACAGGGGTTCTCTGGCCTTTGCCTCCCAAGAGTAGGGATTAAAGGCGTGTGCCTCCACACCTGCTCTAGGCTTTCTTTCACACTCATCCATCTGAAATTATCACGTTTTAATCAATCCCCTCTGGCACAGGAGGATGTCAGCTCTTGTAGGGGCCACGACTGGGAGTCTCTCATATAATTCACAACCTAGCACAAAGCGGGTGTTCAAGTCACCTGCATTGAACAAACGAGGGTAAATGAAGCCAGCTAGGGAGATCTGCTTCTCCTCTAACTCACACCACCTTGACCTAAGACCTCGTTCTCACTTCCCCACACTAAGTACCTCCAGTTCCTCATTGACCTGGAGGAGGGAAACAAACACTTCAAGTCCCATCCACCTACCCGCTTATGTGACCCTGGGCAAACCCTAATTCTTCTCGCCCTCCGAGTTTGCTTATGAAAATACAGGTAACTCCATCAACTCCCTGTGCAAAG
The DNA here is from genome assembly GCF_982192425.1 of Myodes glareolus. NCBI lineage: Eukaryota > Metazoa > Chordata > Mammalia > Rodentia > Cricetidae > Myodes > Myodes glareolus. Next base: position 77,927,259 of record NC_142032.1, on the reverse strand, counting down.
CAGGGAGACCGCTACTCCTCAGCTGACAGAAGGGTAAGAAGGCAGGAATGCCTTGCTAAAGTCCCATTAGGGCTACTACCACTTCTAAGGTGCACCACTAGGCCCTGGCACATAGTAGGTTCTCAGGAAGGAAGGAAGGAAGGAAGGAAGGAAGGAAGGAAGGAAATGAAGATCTTCCTGTACAGCAAGAACCCTTATTATTTACTGGTGCCTACTCTGTGCCACGCACGGCATTTCTTAGGCCTCGCACCCGTCCAATGAATTACCCCATTTTATTACTGGCTTGGGGCTTAGAGAAGGTGAGCGTGTTGCCTCCCATCAGGCAGTAAGTAGCTGGCTGGCTCCCTCTGTTAATGTGGCGTCCCAGCTCAACTAGACAGTCCTAGAGCAGTCAAGGTCATTGCCTCCAAGAGCTCTGGCCAATAAGCCCTACCTAGGCAAACCTGCACAGACGTAGGCCCAGCTGAGGCAGCAAAAGGCCGGAGGTTGTGTGAGCAGGCCCCTCACTCACCAGTCTGGATGAGGCCAGAACTGCTATCTCCGATGCTGAAGAACTGCTCGATGTCTGGAAGAACGCCTGGAAAGAAGAAAAATCTCAGGATGAGCACGGAGAGGAGACCCCATCCTGGAGAATTGCTCCCATGCCCATGTCCCTTCTTCCGAATGGCAGTGCATACCAGCCACGGTGAAGCGGTCCATGTAGTTCAGGAGGTTGATGTAACACAGCACAGCCACTATGAGGGTCGAATGGCCCTGAGACAAACCAGTGATGCGCTGCAGGCCCTCGCGGTCCGGGATCTCAGGCTCCCCGGCCTTAGAATTCCCCATGGGCCCTGGCATTCCCGGGTGACCAGGCGCTGGCCCATCATCTGGGTCATCAGCTTGGCTGAGGAACGGCGCCGTGTCGGACCCTGCCATGGTTCCAGGAGAATGCAACCGCTCACGCTCCGGTCCCACCTCCTAAGGAAGGAGGTTGGCGAAAGGACGACGAGGAGGGTAGCCCACAGCCGGCTAGGAGCGTGCTCCGATGCACAGAGCAAAACTGTGGAAAGCCCTGGGCTTCGTCATTCCCTCTGGTCCCGATAGAGGAGAGGACGCATGAGACACAGGTGACGTTGGGGACAGGAGCAAGAAGACGAGGATTCAGTCGCCCTTCCCACGCTGATGCTCTCCTCACCCCGGGAAGGAGCGAGCCACACTTGCTGTCGCTCAGTCCCGGCACTGCACCACGGCCGCCGCCATGTTACCCCAGAGCAGGTCATGTGACACCGGAACCCGACCGGAGAAAGTCACCCGGTGCAAAGATTAAGCACGTGACGCGCCGCCGACTACGGAAGCCTCCAAGGCTTCTTGGGCTCCAGCACACAGCCAAGCACCATGGCAACCCGACGCTTGTTCCCACTTTGACCAGAAGTCTCTAGGAGGCATCGCAAGTTGGCAAAGCCTTAGATGGAATGCCCATTTATCATGTTTCTTGTCATCACACAAGATAGATCACAAAGGTTTGGAAATAATACATCTCTACAGATACTAGTGAGAAGTTCCCACTTTCTTCTTCGGTGACTGGCTGATATCTTCATTGCTCAGTAATTGTTGGATGAATAATCCGAGTAGCTGCCCACTTTTATTTCCCAACCATGAACTTTTACTGTGGACACTTAGATTCCTACAGAGTCGGACGTGATGCCTTTAAATCTTTAAGTCCCAGGAGGCAAAAAAGTCTTTGCAGCTTCAGGGCCAGCCTGGTCTACATAGCCAGTTCCAGCACAGCCAAGGCTACAGAATGAGAACCCCCTGCCTCAAACAGAAGATTCCTGTAGAGTAGAAGGAAGAGGACTGGAGTCCTCGCGCCCTCTGGTGTCTCTCCCGTAGGGCAGGCAGGAGCTCAGAACCAAAGAATTGCAGCACCCAACACCGCAAGCCTGGTGGTGAAGGCCTATGCCTTTAATTTCAGCACTTGGGAGGCAGAAGCAGGTGGGTCTCTGAATTCGAGGCCAGCCTGGTCTACAGAGCAAGTCCATTACAGCCAGGGCTAAACAGAGAAACCCCACCACGAAAAAACAAACAAACAAACAAAAGACAATCTCCACTGGGTGTATTGGCTCAAACCTTTAATCCCAGCGCCCAAGGGCTTTTCTTTCTTTTTTTTTCTTTTAGTTGTTTTTTTATTTTCTTCCCAAGTTTCTCTATCCAGACTGTTCTGGAACTCACTTTTTAGACCAGGCTGGCCTCAAACTCACAGAGACCCACCTGCCTCTGTCTCAAGAGTGCTGGGATTAAAAGTGCATTCCACCACCCCCAGAATGCTTGTTTTTCTTAGTCTACATACATTCTGAATAAAAATTGCTCTAATCCTATAATTATCCCACTCTGTATTCCCACTTCCAGAAGTAGGTGTAGTTCAGTTGGTAGCACATTTGTCTAGTGCAGGGGAGACCTCGGTTCAATTCTCCAGTACCTCATAAGCCAGGCCGTGGCAGGATCTTGGGGAGGAGGATTGGAAGATCAAAATGGTCTCGATACATAGCTATCGTAAATTCAAGGTGAGCTTTGGGTACATAAGACCCAGGCACAAAAAAATTAAAAATAATTAAAAACAAAGTTTGAGGGTTTGAAGACTAGCCTGTATTGAGAGTCATAAACCAGCCGGGACTAGATGATGATGGTGGTGATATGATATGATAAAGGAGAGAGCGATAAAGCTCAGACTATGTGAGGGTCAGCAAGATGGCTCAGAGGAGAAAATACTTGCTACCAAGACTGACAACCTGCGTTCCATCCCTATGACCCAAGTGGAAGAAGAGAACAGACTGCTGCAAGCTGTCATACATGTGCCATGGCATGCACACAAAATAAAAATGCAATAAATAAAAAATTTACAATGCTGTTAAATAAGAAGCTGAACATAATAGACCGCATACGGTCTTATTCAATTTATCTGGTGACTGGAGACGCCTATTGTCCCACATGCTCAGGAGGCTGAGGCAGTGGATCACTTGAACCCAGGAATCTGAAGCCACCTGGGCTATCTAATAAACTGATATTAAAATCACATTTACATCTAAGAAAAGTTGACACTCAGTTGCAGATAGATGGAAGAGAGTTAGGAAGGAAGCAGCGGCCCATGTTACTACACTACGGACAGGACACGGGAAGAAGAGAGACGGAAGGGCACTGATCTGAGAACTGAGACAATGAAGTTAGAAACTGATTAGAAGCTAGCCTGGGCTACATATCAAAACCCCATTGCCGGGCAGTGGTGGCACACACCTTTTAAGTCCATCACTGGGGAGGCAGACACAGGTAGATCTATGTGAGTTCGAGGCCAGCCTGGTCTACAGAGCAAAGTCCGGGACAGGCTCCAAAGCTACAGAGAAACCCTGTTTTCAAAAGCAAAGACAAAATCAAGGGGTGGGGGGGTCAGTCATGGAGACATACTGAAGATGAAGCAATTCCAGCATGCTTGGGACCCCAGGCGCCATCCCAAACATCACAGAGTAAAGTATGAAGTCAGGGGCAGAGCACCTGCCCAGCCTGAGTGAGGGCCTGGTTTCCATCCTCCGCACAAAAAGGAGCAGGGTGACACATTAGTTCTGGCTCACTCACTGAGATGGTGGCAGTGGGGTTCTCTGAGCAAACTTTTAGGAGGAAACAACTGCGTGTGAGATCATGAACGCCGGGCCAGACATGGTTGAAAAGAACAAGACAGTGTTTGCCAAGCACTTCCAGACTGATGGGAAAGCATGAAACAGATAATCAAAAAGAAGTCGAGGAAGCTACAGCTACAGTCTTGTGTCACGCTAAGGTGGGACATAAACAGGATGTGGCCATGGCTAGGCGGTGGTGGTGCAGGCCTTTAATGCCTTTAATGCCCCGGAGAGGCGGAGGCAGGCAAATCTCTGTGAGTTCAAGGCCAGCCTGGTCTACAAAGCAGATGCTAGAACTGTTACACAGAGAAACCTTGTCTTGAAAAACCATACACACACACACACACACACATACACACACACACACACACACACAATGAGGTGACCAGCTCTTCAGGAGTTCTAAAAAGAACAAACCTCTGAGTTAGAGAGGACAGCAGGAGTCAGGGAGATTGGAGATTGTAAATTGTAAAGGTGCATAAGAAAAGGCAAAATAGCCAGTGTGGTGGCACCAACGATCCCAGCCCCAGGAGGCTGAGGCAGAAAGATCTTGAATTAGAAGGCAGACTGGGTTACATAGAAAAACTCTGTCAAGAGGGATGTGGGGTCTTCTCAAAGACTTCTAATTTCTGGTATTTAAGGACTGGATAGGAAGGAAGATGGTACAGGAGGAAAAAAACCAAAGTGCCGTGAGCATTTCGCTGACTGTGGGATCATTCCCGCTGGGCCACACCTACTCTGGCTGCCGCATGACCCTAGCACCTAGCCCGGATCTGTCTTCCGTTCAGCAGATACCTTTTGTTTTTTGTGCCCTATGTGAATCTTGTCTGACAGTTTCCCAAAAGTGCAAAGCCTATGCAAAACTTGGTTAGAAAACTGCGATATTTTCTTATGGAGAATTTGCACTTGGCTTTGTCCCTTTGGAAGCTTCCTCAGGATGTTTTAAGGATGTGGAAATCAACTTGCTAAAGTATAAATTGGAAAACAATAAAAGAAGTCCTGGGTGCTGGGCGGTGGTGGCGCACACCTTTAATCCCAGCACTCGGGAGGCAGAGGCAGGTGTATCTCTGTGAGTTCAAGGCCAGCCTGATCTACAAAAGCTAGTTTTAGGACAGACTCCAAAGCTACAGAGAAACCCTGTCTCAAAAAACAAAAAACAAAAATAAAAAGAAAAGAAAAAGAAAAAGAAGCATCCCTGGGCGAAAGGAAAGCAGTTCAATTCTTAGAGAAGGATCCACCCTGCAGCCAAGAAAGACTAAATTCATTCTTCAGGTGCCTCTAAGTCTTCTTTCCACGGAACCGTGTGAACACCCACGCCGCAACAACCCCCTGAGTTCTCATCAGAGACAGGCATCCCAGGCTTATCAGAGCCTCCTCACAGTTTCTGGTCCAGACCACATGCTCCAAAGCAAGCTCCTGCCCTCCCCGCTCCCGATTTTATTTCATGAGTATGAATGTTCTGTTTGCATGCATGTGTGTGCCTGATGCCCTCAGAAGTCTGAAGAGGGTGTCAAATCCTTGGAACTTGAGTTAACTGCTGGTTGTTAAACCACCACGTGGGTGCCAGGAATTGAACCTGAGTCCTCCTCTGCAAGAGCTACAAGTGTTCTTAACCACTGAGTAATCTCTTGAGCTCCCCGCCTACTTCCTTTTTTTGAGGTGAAGGTCTCTCTAGTCATTCAGGCTGGCCTGGAACTTGATAGAACAGAATGACCTTGAACTCACAGAGATCCTCCTGCCTCTGATTAAAAGTGTCTGCCACCCATCTGGCCGTTTCATCTAAAAAAAAGAGGGGGGTTCTTTTTATATGTGTGTGTGTGTGTGTGTGTGTGTGTGTGTGTGCCTGTGTAAGTATATGCCCCATGTGTACAAGCCCCATCTGTACAAGGGCCAGGAGAAGCCAGAAAAGAGCATTGGATTCCCCAGGGTTGAGTTTCAGGAAGTTGTGAGCTTCCTGACGTGGGTGCTGAGCACTGAGCTCTGATCCTCTGCAGGAGCAGCGGGTGCTCTTCCTCACTGAACCATCTCTCCAGCGTTTTACCAGGATCCCAGGACACTTGGATTGCACTCTCCAGTGTACCAGTCTCGAGAATTCAGAGTCTCGGGTCAGGGCGCCCGGTGTCTCCATCTAGCTCTGCAGCGGGTGGCTGTGAGGACCGTGGCAGGTTAGTCTCGTTAGCTCCGGCTTCTATGGAAAACTTGTGCTTCGCACGGTGGCTCTGAGGAATGAGATGATGGACGATGCCGCCTTCGGCCTGCGACATTGAGGAGATGCTTATTAAAGTCTGAGAGGCAGAGGGGAAGGGAGGGAACTGGACTTTCTAGCACTAGCTATGGAGTCAAAGGTGTGGATAAGCAGTCCCATGGAACAAATGAAGCTGGGAAGTAGCGTGCTTGCAAGTCAGGCAAACACGCTACTGCTGACCTCTGTCCTCAGTCCAGTTTTTTGTTTTGTTTTTGAGACACGGTTTCAGTTTACTAACCTTGAACTCCCTCTAGCCCAGGCCGGCCTTGAGCTTTCCAACACCCTGCCTCAGACTACCCAGTGACTGGGATTCTAGACCTATGCCACCAGACCCAGGGACCAGGTAGGTACATATTCAAACCCATTTCATTTCTGCAACCAGACATCTGTGGAAACCAGCCCATTGTCCTAAGAAATCCACTATAATGCTGCTCACAATAGCTGCATCTTGGGATGCTGTGTTTGAAGTAGTTACATCTTGGGCTGCTTCTAGTGACAGAAATCTTTAAGTAAGTGATTTCAACAAGACAGCTTGTTCCAGGGCTCTGGGACTCCTAATGGCAAGGAGACCAACACACAGGCTGCCCTGTCTCACTCTGCGCCCACTGAGTTCCAGTTCTGAAAGTCTGTGGTCATAGAACACTCTACCTCCTGCTGGCAGGAAATAAGCGAGCAGAGGAGTGTCCACTGCCTCTATCGATGTCCCTGGAAGGGTAGCCCTCCCCACTTCCATCCCAGGAGGCTGAATCACACCTAGCTAGAGTCCTAATACATGGTATAAGTGCTGTGTCAATAGTTACACCATGGTTTTCAGGGAGTAGTGATGAAGACGAACCTATATGAACTCTGGCATAAATTTTTTCCTACATAAAAAATTAGATAGGGTTTTGGTATGTAGCACAGGCTAGCCTCAAATTCACAAACCTACTGTCTCTCAGGTGCTGAGATTACAAGATAATCTAATGCCCGAGTTTCCCAAATAATTTTGATCCACGGTCAGTTGAGTCTGTGGAAGCTTCATGGACTCAAAGGATTGGTTATAGTGTCTATAAGACCCTTGAAGCACTCAAGAGGCCAGGTCCCTCCCCTGAGGACCTCCAACCACCGGGTTCTACCCATGGAACACCCTAACTGCCCTAATGGCTGGGCTGTTGTTCTGTCAGGACAAGGACTAGAGGAAGCCGTGTGCAATCTACCAAGACCTTCCAGATACATTTCATTAACAAGGCTTCTTCTCGATTTGGGATGGGGTGTAGAGAAGTGTGTGGAGGAAGAGGTCCTGTGAGCCTGTGAAGCCACACTGCCCATGAATGCTTTGGACACTTTACTCTTTTCTTCCTTCAGCATGCCCACAAGAGGCTGTTCAGAGACAACTCTGTCCTCTACAGAAACATGTCTATCCATGGAACTGGAAGCTATGCTTCTGAGAGCTCCTAGTGAGTCACCTAAGTACTTAGGTCTTTGCCAAGTATTCAACACCAATCTTCTAGAGAACTTAAATAGGTGACAACATACGTTTGATAAACGAAGTATATATTTTATAACGGAATGCCTGGTCCCCCGAAAGGATCCTTTTCCCAGAGTCAGGCATTTGGACAGAGGTCCTATGGCCTTTCAAGGGCAGTGCTGGCCTCTGATCAATCCCTCAGTCCCTGCCCATGGGCCACACCCCCAGCTCACAAGCCCCCTTTCTCCTGTTCCCATTTTGTCCTGGGGTCCTTGCCACTTTTCCTTGCCTTCCAAGAGACAGCCTTAACATCTTAGTGCAGTTGGAATGGCTATTTTGGTTTCTTTTCTTTTTCTTTTTCTTTTTTTTTTTTTAAGATTTACCTATTTATTATGTATACAGTGTTGTCTGCATGTCTGCCTGCAGGCCAAAAGAGGGCTCCAGATCTCGTTACAGATGGTTGTGAGCCACCATGTGGTTGCTGGGAATTGAACTCAGGGCCTCTGGAAGAGCAGTCAGTACTGCTAACCTCCGAGCCATCTCTCCAGTCCTGCTATTTTGATTTCCTTACTGAACCAATTATCTATGATTAAAAAGTATTATTTTGGTAGTACAAGAGCTTCAATTCAAAATCATTATCTTCAAAGTCAAACCTGCGAGATATATAATGTAAAGCCCTAGTCTTATGGAAGCTGCTAACTTATTGTCGACGGTTAGGGAGTACAATAGTCAGTCATCCCTACAAATGATGTAGTCATGGCAAGTGCTGATATAATTAATTACAGGTATAAGCCTTACTTAGTCCCCCATATATGTTTTCAAAGCTGTTTAAAACAAGCAACTAGAAACAAAATTTGTCTACTCAGATATACCTAAAAGACAGACAGTTCTCACATGCTAAGAGATCTGCAGAATATGGTATTTAAAATGCTTAATTGAAAAGCTTTTTGTGATAGAGGATATGCCTGCTTCTGGAAGCACCCTATTTCCTCCAAAGAAGATGGATAGGCACAGGAGAACCTCCACCCAGAACTTGCTTCAAATGTGGCAACACCAGCCACTGAGGAAAAACTGCCTTTTGCCTCAATTACTGCAAAGCCCCTCTTCAGACTGTGGCCAAAACAGGACACTGGGAAATCAACTGTCTCCAGTTACCTAGACAAGGTAGGCTGATCCTTCCACAAGTCCCTAGTCCACAGGAAATCTGTCTGATCTTTGGGGGCCTGGCAGGCCTAGGCAAACAGTGACATCCTGAGACCTCTGCCCTCAACGACTATGGGGACCTGTGGGGTAGTGTAGGGTAGGCAGCAAATAAGTGTCTGTCATTTTCATCACTAACTCAGGTAAAATGTATCCTTCTCGGAACTCTGATGCTGTTTGACGACTAGGCTGAAAGCTTTGTCAGTTTCAAAGTAGCAACCAGGGCTTCAGCGGCCTTCTCGGTTCTTTGTGTAAAATTCGGGTCATAGGCCTCACTCTCCAGAGCTAATACTAAGTCCAGACACAATTTGCCTCAGTACCAGACTCGGAAAAGAGATAAACTCACAAAACAGAGTTCAGTGTAACTTTTTGCTATTCCTTTGTTTAAGGGGACCTATTCTGCAGTGACCTCCCTCAGTAATCAGCCACCTGTATCTCCTGGTGAGTTAGAAGGTGCTTTAAGGTTGGTTTCCGTGAAGAGAGGAAAGCTTAACTGGTGATCAGGAGAACGTGATTTGAGATGGGTTAAAGGATGAACCATGTTCCAGGTTCCTCTTGCTCGCTATGTTACTGTGCATAACTTAAGCAGTAACTGGCAGGCAGAGCCCTCGCTCCCCAGTGCACTCTGTCACTACACAATCACAGCACTACTGCAAGAGTCTCGGCGGAGGGTGTCCAGGTTGAATGAATCCACAGAGCAAGAGGTTGAGGTGGAACAGCCTCTTTATTGTTCTGCTGGGGCTAGCTTTTATACCATGGCACCAAAAGATGGGGCTGCGAAGGGACTGTCACCTGACTCCAGTAGGGACTGTCACCTGACCCCAGCAGGGATCAAGGAATGATCACGTGCACTCAAACTTCCTTATCCAACTCCAAGAGCTGAGGGAAGTTATGTTTTCTTTGCAGATAAGCACCTCAAATGGGGGCAGCGAAATGTAACTCGGGGCAGCAATTCCCACACAGCACAAGCGCAGCATCTTAAGGACCCTTTGGTTGTTTTCTGACTAGACTTAAAAGGTGCTTTTCATTGTGCTAAAAACATCTGTCACGGTTTTCTGGATAGAAAAAAAAAGTGTAGTGCTTTCAACCAGAATCATTTCTGCTGAGAGTATACTGCCATTTCTACACTATAAATTTCAGTATAGGTTATAAACAGTGGGGATGTTGATATGTCTAAAGACTCACCTTTGCCCAAACTCAAAGAATGGTTTCAAGCTACGGGGGTCGACTTGGTCAGACGCACTCCAGGTAAGTACCAGCAAGCAACAGACTAAGTCTCCCCTCCCTCAATTATCAGGATCTAAGAAAATAATTTTTCCCCTACACCTAAACTTTATCCTCTGCTCTGTCAGCCTCTTGCCAGGTCCAAGAGGCACCAGATGGCCCCACAGAGCCTGGACAGTGAAGCGAAATAGCCAGCTATTCCTGGATTTGGCCAGCACTCCAACTTTCTCAGGTCCCCCAAAATGCAACACCCCCAGGTCAGCAGGAAGCAGTTTTGAGATTCAGAGCCCTCATCCCGTCTCACCTGCTACCTCTTTCTAATGCCTTACCTTTTTGTAACAAACAAAAGGGAGGGATGTTAGCAGTCAGGCAACTGCACTGGCCTGCCCTTGGGGACCTGGCAGGATACACACAGGAGCTTACCAGCACTCAAGCAGTACTCTGGCCTGGTCAGGGTTCTGAATTACTTGATCTCTGTGCGCATGTGCTGCGCCCCTCACCCCTTAAGAGACAAACTCTTCCCGCCTCCTTTTTTTCTGCCTCTCTGTCTGTCTGTCCCTCTACCTCTTCCTCCCCACTTCTGTCTCCAAAGGCTGGTCTCCTCCTTCCCCTCCTCCCTTCCCCATTTCCTTCTCCCAATAAAATACCCTCAGGATCTAAGAAAATAATTTTTCCCCTACACCTAAACTTTATCCTCTGCTCTGCCAGCCTCTTGCCAGGTCCAAGAGGCACCAGATGGCCCCACAGAGCCTGGACAGTGAAGCGAAATAGCCAGCTATTCCTGGATTTGGCCAGCACTCCAACTTTCTCAGGTCCCCCAAAATGCAACACCCCCAGGTCAGCAGGAAGCAGTTTTGAGATTCAGAGCCCTATCGTGAGTCCTATCAGTCCTGTCGCATGATAATGTCTTCTTCTTCGCCCCCCCCCCCGTCATTTTTAAATTATAACAGAATTTGGCCTCAATACCCCTTAGATAATCAATCCAAAGGGCTGCCTAACAGCAGGCTAGATCCCAATATTATTTGAGATCTTTATAAATACTGCGATCAATCAGAGAAATGGAAAGAGATTTCCCACTTCCCATTTCTCTTCTCTCCTCTAAGCCCTATTTGGCTTTGTCTGGTCTCCCACAAACACACTGTGTAACTGTCCTGTTTCCTAAGTAACCATTGATCAATCTGTAACTTTGTTGCAAAGTGGAGGCTCAGCGTCAGACCTAGCAAGCGGGGAGAGCAAAGGAGCAGCCAGCTGCAGAGTGCATCCATCCAGCGTACTCTTCCCAAACGGCGCGGTTTATTTCTCAGCTCCCTCCTGCAGTGTCCTCTGTCAAAAATGTTCCCATCTTCAAGAAGTCTCTCTCTTCTCAGCTTCCTGGATTCAGTCTCACAGGGACTCAGCTGTCTTTTAGGTATGAATGGCATTAAACTGTTGTTTTACGCTGTCCCACTTCAATTAAAAGCTGGCTCCGGGGTTGGGGTATGCCCCTCCCTTCTAGACCCAAGCATGCTTAAGTTTTCTCCAAATCTGCCTTTCTCTGAGTGACAGAGAAAGGAGAGCAGAACAAAATAATGGGGCAGACCATTCCCAGTGGGCACTATCGCTTCTCGTTTCATACTCTGTGGCTCTGGTTTAACTCTAAAACTTTTGCTAAGGTATAAGTCTTATCTCAAGATTTGTAAGCGTATTGGATATTTTTTTTTAAAGATTTATTTATTTATTATGTGTACAGCATTCCTTCCATGTGTGCCCGCATGCCAGAAGGGGGCGCCAGGTCTCATTACAGATGGCTGTGAGGCACCATGTGGTTGCTGGGAATTGCACTCAGGACCTCTGGAAGAACAGTCAGTGCTCTTAACCACTGAGCCATCTTTCCAGCCCTGGATATTATTTTTCAAAAAACCTATAAAATAAGTAACAAATGGGTTAACTTAAAACTCATAACACCAGGGTCAATAGTTAAAAATCTATACATAAGGAATCTTTTTTTTTTTTTGGTTTGTCGAAGCAGTGTTTCTCTGTAGCTTTGGTGTCTGTCTTGGAACTAGCTCTTGTAGACCAGACTGGCTCTAAACTCACAGAGAAGCACCTGCTTCTGCTGGGATTAAAGGTGTGAGCCACCACCACCCTGGCTTTACATAAGTAATCTTAAAGGTACACAGATGGCTTGCTATCATCTTAGCTATTGCCCTAACCCCCTAACAGGGATGGAGGCAACACCATGATTGACAATCATCTTTGCTAGGGTTGGAAAGGATGTATTTTGCCATGTGACTTCACTTTCATCTTGATTAAAAATGACCACATGACATAAGCCAACCAAGGAAAAACAACTCCTAGCTATGAAGCCCAAACCAGGTGATCCCTGCACTGTTTTCAAGACAATGATGAGCCTCCCTTATTGGCCTCAGCCCACAGTCCCTTCTCTCCCTTTCTGGCCTCTTCAGTCTCCCTTTGTCCCTCCTCAGCGATAGCCTGTATCAACCCTCCCAAGCACCCACTCTTAGCCCACTAGTGACTCTCAGTCCTCCTGCCACTCACTTCCACTCCACCACAGGACCCCCTTTTTTCCCCTATCCAGCCTAAACCGACCACAGTTCTCCCCGTGTGAGAGGTTGCCAGAGTGGATGGCTTGGTCAGGGTTCACATTCCCTTCTCATTAGGCAAACACTCTTAAACAGAAGAGATTGGGGGCTGACGCTGAACTCTTCCATCTTTATGAAGAATTCCAGCATATTACCCAGTCTCACATCCTTGCCTTCCATGACGTTTATATGATTCTCACTTTTCTCCCTGAGGAGCACAGGCGAGTCTGGGACCAGGCAAGGGCACGTGAGGATGAACTCCCCCAAACTAATGCCACCTACCCAGTTAAGGCTGAGGCAGTCCCTGATGGGGACCCTGAATGGAATTTCAATTCCCCAGAGACATCCTTGCTAGGAATCAATTTATAGCTTGCCTTCTAGCTGGTCTCCTAGGCCCCATTAAAGCAGTAAATTATGAAAAAATTTAAGAGGTTTTCTCGAGGAACGTGGAAATCCATCTCAATTCCTGGACAGCTTTACAAAGTTTCTCTTGCAATCTTGGTAAATCTGGATCCTGAGACCTCAGATGCAAACAACTCCTTATGACCTAATTCTTCTCCCAGTTTACCTGATATGAGGACCAAACTTAAACGTGTATAGAAAGGCCCGACTCCACAGGGTGTACCATGAGAGATGAAAAAGTCTAAAACAAAAATATGTAGTGCTGGCTAAAGCCTTTCAACATCAGGTATTTTTGGTTTTGGGAGAATTAGGGCCCTTCTAAGCCCGCTTCTACTCCTTTTCTTAATCCCTCTAGTTGCATCCTGACTCATAAACTTGTCTAGATTTCAACAACAGATCCAAAAGATTTCTAACAAGACTTTTAGTTTATTATAGGATTACTGGCCCCAGCTACTGAGCCAGCGGCCAGGGACTCCCAATTATACCCTGGTGGTAAAGGTCAAGCTCACCCCAGGGACTTCAACAGTTAGTAGCCTAATAACACTGCCTCCCTTTCCTGACCAACTGTTTACCAGTAATAAACCAAAAGTGGGGAATGTAAGGCCCTGGAGGCACATAAGTGGCCAGGCCCTCCTCTGAGAACCCCCAACTGCCCTAAAGGACAGTTAGTCCCTACCATACAAAAAAAAAAAAAAAAAAGCCCAAGCTCAGAACTTGAAACCCCACCAAACCCTACCTTGGAAAGCTCCCCACACACTCCACAAGAAATCCTGTATGAACCCTGTCCTTTTTTTTTTTTTAAAGATTTTTCAAGACAGGGTTTCTCTGTAACTTTGGAGCCTGTCCTGGAACTAGCTCTTGTAGACCAGGCTGGCCTCAAACTCACAGAGATCCCCCTGCCTCTGCCTTCTGAGTGCTAGGATCAAAGGCATGCGCCACCACCACCCGGCATAAACCCTGTCTTCTTCTGCTCAGCTCTCTTGCTGCTTCTCACCCAAGCAGAGGCAGCCATCCTCCTGTGTTCTTCCCTGCCAATAAATGTCCTGTGAAGTTTACTGGGCCACTGGTGTGATGTGGTATTTTTTGGTTCCCAACTGCCAGGATTCCTTTTCCCTGAGAGTTGTTTTTTTTTTAAATAATTTATTTATTTATTATGTATACAATATTCTGTCTGTGTGTATGTCTACAGGCCAGAAGAGGGCACCAGACCCCATTACAGATGGTTGTGAGCCACCATGTGGTTTCTGGGAATTGAACTCAGGACCTTTGGAAGAGCAGGCAATGCTCTTAACCACTGAGCCATCACTCCAGCCCTTCCCTGAGAGTTGTAACACAGTGTCTTCATTCTGAGCATCTCTGCACTGTGTTAAAAGCCACGGAATTTGTTAACCAAGGACAAAGAAGGACGGTGTTTGGGAATAACTAATGGCCTCTGTCACAAGAACTTCAAATGGGATCGATCACATGAGAACCAAAAGACAGAAAACATCAGGTGTTCCTAAGTTACAGGCATCTCCCTTTATTAGCTGAGACTGATTACATAATAGCAATATGTTCAGATTCATTAATCCTCATACAAGAGCTGAGAAACCTGGAAGCTATACCATTTCACAGAGTATTTTAATGTTAAAAATTCAAAGGAATTTTCTTACAAAAAATTTAAGAATTTGACATATTTTTGTGAAAGTCAGACTATATATTAGTAGATTAATTTTTTTTAGTAGACAAACCTTAGAAAACTGGCTCATTATAATAAAATACAAAATAAAACTTGCTCTCCCACACAAGGTGCATTTCAGATGGTTCAGAAGTGATGTACAACAGTCAGGATCCAGTACAGCCTAGCTGCAACGAGGGAGAACCAGAGCTGAGCGCTCAGACAGCAGCACCCACACCACACCACGGTAGACCAGTTAGAACTCCATTCTCATTTAGTGATCTCAATATGAGAGAGATAAAAGAACAAAAAACTAGCAAGCTAACAGAAGAAAATGAAAGTTTCTTAACTAGTTTAGAAATCCAAAAGTATCAATCCTGAGATTCCCACTAGAGCTCTCCCACTCTGGAAGTTCTTTCTCATTTTCTCTAAGAAAAAAAAAAAAAAAGGCAACAGACCTTCTACCAAAGTCAACTGTCTACATTAAAATTAAGAATGTATGCTTGGTGAAAATCCCCTGAATATACAAGGTGCTATTCTGAAGGCTATTTGCAATTGCCCAGAACACAAGCAATTTCTCGAGGGAAAGAAACACACACAAAAGCAAGCCTCACAAGAAAACAAGCAGTTAACAAAGATAACCAGAAGGTGGACGTGGATAAGAAATGGTGATCAGATAAATGATATTAAAATATGCGGTGCTTTATACACAATGAACTGGCAAAATCAGAAAGTATGGCAACACCAAATACTGGTTAAAGATAAGGAAAGAGAAGCTCCAAGAAACGTCAGTCCGCATTCTGAAGAAAACGTTAGACCAACCAGAAAAATGAACCTGTATAAAACACGGTCCCATTCTGGGCAAGTATGCCAATTACCTACCCTGGCCCAGAAGTAAACACATAAGATGTTTGCTGTAGCCTGGAATATGGTACCAAGGAGCTGAAGACTCAGGCATCCTCCCACTTAAGGCAATGTGTGAGTAAAACCATCTAATGCCACTAGGGCACCCACAGCAGATCAGAGCAACAACAAATCTAGAAAGGGCTAACATGGCTAAACTGTCACTCATACTGAGTGCAGACAGAATGTCTATTGCACACAACCGTGTAGATATACTAAAATCACACACATTTAGAAATTTATCTTATAAAGACATTCATATTCAAAGACACAAATATACTAAGTGGGTGGGAGGATCGAAAACTAGAGAAGACCTCAAACTCACCAGCAGCACGTGCTCAGACGTGGCTAGACGTACACACCAGGAAGTGTGTAGCAGACATTGGCTAATGCTGGAAGACTGGATGCCCAGGGCTGAAGACACCACTATTGTTAACCTTTAAAAATTACACTCATCTAACTAGTTCTCAGCTTCAGCATCTATGCCGCCCATCACCTGCTTATTTTCCTGCAACTAAGGATCCCCACCAGGGAATGTACATGTATTCTCAGCTCCCAAATAAAAATTAAAATCACTGTTGGTCCCCAATGTGGTCTAAATTCCAAACTGGGCACCCAAATGCAATGCTCATTTAGCTCAACAAACCCAATATACGCCAAGTTTCACAGCACAGATGTTTGATGAAGTGCACTAATGAACATGAAATGGTAGGGAAGCCAAGACCCCTTCTTTGTACCCCAGGACTGCCAGATATAGCACAAACATACACACAGCACAGGCAGCCGGGGCAACCACAGTCACACAAATAACAATCAGCCAACTGCTTGAGACTATGGTAACAAGAGACAGGTCAAAGGTCATGCCTTGGTTTTACCTCAACTTCACACAAACATCCTTAGTATGTGCACAGTCCACGGTTCAATCCCCAGTACTGGAAATAAATAAATAAACGAGTTCTAATTCAGTTTCTGTTAGCCCTTGTGGGGCAAAAAGTAATAATAAAAGTGGGAGCTGTTGTCCCCAAGTCTTGGCTCTACATCCAAACAAGAGGAGGAAGCTTCAGCCCCAAACTTCAATGAGATCCCCAGATTCCATGCCCAGATCAGCTGGCAGCTCCTTGCCCGAAAGCTTTGTTCCATCAAAGAAGTAGGAGAGCTTGTGTCCGGAGAGTCCCATGGTCTCCTCGTAGTGTGACATGAGGACCTTAAGAGGAGAATCCTGCATAGAGACACAAACAACAAATTTAAGACTACGAAAGGTAGGTAGGGGAGTTCCTACAGGGGCTCCTCTCAGAGAACCTGGGTCAGGAGCGCAGCACAGTGGTCAAGTTCAATGTGCTAAGTTCATTCTTTAGCACCAAAAAAAAAAAAAAAGTTAACTTTTAGCTAAGCATGCAGCATATGCCTGAAAAGACAGAACTTGCAGGGTAGAAGCAAAAAGATCACAAGTTTCAGGCCAACCTGGGCTACACAGTGAGCTTCAGGTCAGCCTTGGCTACACAATTAAGTCTCAGGTCGCCCTAGGTTACATAATGAGATCCTATCTGAAAATAAAGTAAACAGAACAAACGAAAAAGAACATGGGACAAGGAAGACGAGAGCAGAACACATCAATAGAGTAAGAACCCTGGAGGGAAGGCAGGTTCCTCTCTGGAAACTAGTCACAGGCTCCTCAGGAACTGCAGAGTGGGACCACAGAGGACAAGACTCCAGGGTACAGACTATGGGATACACAGGTTCCCTAAGCTCAGTCACATCCCCCCTGAAACAGAAACGCAAATGAAGTGAATGTAAATTCTAGAGGACTATGTGTGACTTAGAAAAGTATTGGGTCAGCCTGTGTGTCCCAAAGACACCCTATTATCCTGACTTGGTACATGGGAATATGGCCTTCTTGGACTTAGGCCTCTGCATATACAATCAAGTTAGATGAGCTGACACCTTGTTCAGATAGCTAATCCAACATGACCTAGGTCTTCACAGGAGGAAACAGAGACACCAGGAGTACACCAAGGAACTCCAGCTGCCACCAGAAGCTACAAGGAGAAAGAAGACTCAACGTGGAGTCTCAGTCTACAGATCTGTAAGAATCGACTTCTGCTGCTCTAAGCCCACCAGCTGTGGTGGTCACCCCTTGTTCATTCCATGGGGAGATATATTCCAAGACATTTATCTGGCACCTCAAGTCAACAATGGTACCAAACCCCATATGCATCATGCATAGTAACACACCTATGATACTTTAGATGTTATGGGGCAGTGAGAAAGCTCAGAGGATAAAGGCACTGGGCTGCCAATCCTTACTTAGAACGCCCATGTTAGAAGTAGGAGACTGATTCCCCCAGTTATCCTCTGACCTCCATACATACTCCATGGCACAGACACACACAGACACTATACAGTAGGAAATTAACAAAAGTAAAATTAGTTTTTTGTTGTTTTGTTTGTTTGTTTTGAGGTTCTCACTCTACTCTTGGGTGGCCTGTACCAGGTTGGCCTCAAACTCAGAGATCTACTGGAATTAAAGGGGTGCCACCACACCTGGAAAATTAGAAGACTCTTAACAATATACTATATACTATAAGTTATAATTTATGATTATACAAAAATGAAACAAGAAAAAATATAGTAAGTCTTTCTTTTTTTTGGTTTTTCAAGACAGGGTTTCTCTGTGTAGCTTTGGAGTCTGTCCTGGAACTAGCTCTTGTAGACCAGGCTGGCCTCGGAACTCACAGAGATCCACCTGACTCTGCCTCCCAAGCGCTGGGATTAAAGGCGTGCGCCACCGCCGGCTATAGTAAGTCTTAAAGCAGTGGTCCTCAACCTTCCTAATGCTGTGACCCTTTAATACAGTTCCTCATTTTGTGGTGACCTCCAACCATAAAATTTTCATTACTACTTCATAACTTTAATTTTGCTATTGTTATGAATCATAATGTAAAAAACTAGGTCTGAGGCAGTCCCTGTGAAAGGGCTGTTTGACCCCCAGAGGGGTTGTGACCCATAGGTTGAGAACTGCTGTTTTTTTTTTTTTTTAATAATTTATTTAACTTTATTTCATGTGCATTGGTGTGAAGGTGTCAGGTTCCCTGGTACTGGAGTTACAGACAGTTGTGAGCTGCCATATGGGTGCTGGGACTTGAACCCATATCCTCTGAAAGAGGAGCCAGCACTCTCCAGCCCCGAGAACTGCTGTTTTAAAGTGAGCCAGAGAGATGGTTCACAATACCCAGAATGCCACACAGTAGAACCACCTCCCATAGGCTCTCCTTGCACCTTCATACATGCACTGTGGCACAAGCACCCACACAAATACACAAACACAAAGGAAAAAAAAACTAAAACTAAAAAGACGTAGGCTTTGAGATGTAGTTACAGATCATTGACAAAATTACAGCTTAGCATGCACAAGGTGTGGATTTAATCCATTATTACTGTATATTGTCATTATTAACAAGGGTCCTTTTCCAGTTAGTGGGAAGAACTGCAGTGGTTTGGATGAAAATGGCCCCCACAGGCTCATAGGGAGTGGCACTATTTGAAAGGATTGGGCTGAGTGGTCTTGTTGGAGTTGGTGTGGCCTTGTAGAAGGAAGTGTATCACTAAGAGTAGACTTTGAGGTTCTCAGAAGCTCTAGCCAGTCCAGTGTCAGTCGCTCTTCCTGCCTGTAGAACTAGATGTAGAACTCTCAGCTACCTCTCCAGCACCGTGTCTGTCTGCACGCTGCCATGCTTCCCACCATGATAATAATGGACTGAACCTCTGAACCTGTAAGCCAGCCTCAATTTAATGTCTCCCATGGTCATGGTCTCTTCATAGCAATAGAAACCCTAGACAGGAACATATAGTTGCCAGCAGGAATGGGATGGAAGCTATGGTTTGAATAAGAATGGCCCCCATAGGCGCTAGCATCTGAAATCTTGATTCATAGTTGGTAACATTTTGGAGGAAGCTTAGGAGGTATGGCCTTGTCGGAGGAAGCAAGACATTGGAAGAGGGCTTTGAGAGCTCACAAAATCATGTCCTTTTGGTGTTTCTTGACTGTGATTAGTCATGGAGGCTCGTGGTGGCTGTCCCAGCACTCATAAATTTTAACCTCTGGAACCATAGACCCCCAAAATTCCTTCCTTTCCTAAGTTGCCTTGGTTATGGCGGTGTATCACAGCAACACAGGAGCAACACAGACCCTGAACAATATTCTTTCTCTCCATGACCTAGGCTGGGTAGGCACACAGAAACAGAAGGGATTTGCAGCAAGTCAAGATTAGGAGAAGCCCATGCCCTGCTGACTGACCAACTGACAGGAGGGGCATGGGCAGCACTTTTCCTACTTACAGGAGATAGTGAGATCTCCAGCATCTGGTGTTTCTCCTTCCCCTGCACCCGGAGCTGGAGCTGCTGGGATGTCTCTGTGGCCTCTGAAGAACTGGCCAGCACCACACAATCTATGGAGAGCAGGATTGAGATGCCAGGTTCAAGTAGAGGACTGGAAACAGAGTCTACCTCTAGAGTCTTTCCATCCTCCTTATCCCCACCCACAGCAAAGACGGCAAAGGCTTCCTCAAGACCCCTCTTCCTTGCCTTCTACTCACCAATGATGTCAGCCACTCCCAGTTTTAGGGCCCTAGGAGTGGCAGTAGGGGACAATTCTGTCTCTCCAAAAAGTAAAAGAATCCTGCTTGGAGACACCCCAAGATGATTTGCCATGTAATCCACCACATTCTGAAGGGGTTCCGACTAGAACAAAGACAAACAAAGGAATCTTCCAGCCTTGAAATTCCACACCCCAGCCCTGAGCCACCACCCCAAACATAAGGTTCTGGCCTGGGCCACTGCTGAACTCTTCAGCTGTGAGTTACCATATTTGCCAGGAAAATACAAGATTAAATAGTGTCAATTCAGTGGTCTAGGCAAATAGCACAGAAAAATTAAAAGGCTGGGGCTAAGGAGATGGTTCAGTCAGTAAAGTGCCTGGCATACAAGCAAGAGGACCTGACTTTGGTTCTCCAGCACTATATAAAATGCTGGGAGTGACAGGTAGAACCTGCAGTCCTGGTATGGAGAAGGTGGAAATAAGAGGATCCCTCAAGCTCACTGGCTAGCCAGCCTCACTGTGTCAATGAACTCCAGGTCTAGGAAGAGGTCCATCTCAAAACACAAGATGGGCTGGGCAGTGGTGGCACATGCCTTTAATCCCAGCACTCCAGAGGCGGGTCTCTGTGAGTTCAAGGCCAGCCTGGTCTACAAGAGTTAGTTCCAAGATAGGTTCCAAAGCTACAGAGAAACCTGTCTTGAAAAATGAAAAAACAAAAAACCAAAGTGGACAGCAATTGAGGAAGTCACCAGACATCATCCTCTGGCTTTCACAAACATATGCATGCACACAGGCACATACCCAGAAGATCATGTCCTTAAGAGACAGAGACAGAGAGAGAGAGAGAGAGAAGCAAGTGGATTAGGAAGTAAAAAAGGGGGTGAAGGGCAGAACCTCAAATACACTCCAGGCACTACTACCATTTTTTTTCCTTAAACTCAGAAATTTGAGCCCTTAGGGAAACAGCTTATTTCAAAGTTTGGTACAAACTCATTCTTCTTTCTCAGTGCTAGAGATGAAACTCAGGGCCTCACAAACACTGCCAACTCCTCACAAATAGCTCCAACCACACATCTACGTTGGAAGTACCCTATGGAGCAAAAAAGCAGCGCCGATAAGGCCATCTGCAACCAGTCTGCAAGCCTGGGTTTAGCTGCTTGGCTACACACGGTCCGTGCTCATGAGAGATCACTCTTGAACTTATCATCCTGCACAAATGCCAACCTTTGCCAGGAAGCTGGGCAAGCTCAGGATTACTGTGTGCTACCTGCTGTGTCCAAGACAGTACGAACACACAAGAGAAGCATGGCGCCCTGGAGGAGAAAGGCAGCCTAGAGGAGGACTCTTTTTTTTTTTTAAAGATTTTATTTATTATGTATACAATACAGTGTGCTGCCTCCATGGGTGACTGCATGCCAGAAGAGGGCACCAGATCTCATTATAGATGGTTGTGAGCCACCATGTGGTTGCTGGGAATTGAACTCAGGACCCCTGGAAGAACAGTCAGCGTCCTTAACCTCTGAGCCATCTCTCCAGCCCGAGGAGGACTCTTTTTTAAAAAGCTTCAGGAAGCTGGTGGTGCAGGCCTATAATCCTCCAGCACTTGAAAGGCAGAGAGGAAGGCAGATCTGTGAGCTGGAGAGGTCAGTCTGGTCTACAGAACAAGTTCTAAGACAGGCACCAAACTACACAGAGAACCCTGCCTTGAAAAAAAAATAAAACAAAGAAGTAAATAGACAAATAAATAAATAAATAATGAGCTTCAGATGCTGGAAAGGAAGCTCAGTGGTTACCAGCACCCATCAGGCAGCTCACAACTGTCAGAAACTCTAAGTCCTGGGAATTCAGTGACTTCTTTGGCAGGTACTTGCACTCGTACGCATAATTGCAGACACACACCTAGACATAAATTTTGTTTGCTTGTTTTGTTTTCTAAGACAAGGTTTCTCTGTGTAGCCCTGGCTGTCCCGGAACTAGCTCTGTAGACCAGGTTAACTTTGAACTCACAGAGATCTGCCTGCCTCTGTGCTGGGATTATAAGTGTGTACCACCATCCCCCAGCAACACCTACACATAATTAAAAAATAAATCCTAAAACCCATAAAGAGAGACCATGTATTTCTGTGTGTTCGTTTTTTCAAACAGGGTATAGCTATGTAGTCCATGCTGGTTTCAAATTCTATAGTCTCACGTTCCCACCTCTCAAGTGCTGAGATTACAGATACGTGCCAACCATCACACCTGGCCTAAAGACGGGATGCCTAAGTAGCCTTGAAAAATGGGTAAAGTTTGTCAAAAAGAGACAAGAATGAGGAAAAATGTAGACAAAGGGAACAGCAGAGCCAAAGCACAGCGAGATGAAAGCGTGATGGGGGCTCCAGAGAACAGGATGGGAAGGAAGATGGACCCCTCTGCCAGTACACTACCACTTCAATACCCATCTCTCCAAAGGCAGACACTGGTCCTGTCCCTGCTGCTCCAAGCACTCACCATCATGACAGGCAATCTGACTAGGTCAGCTCGGCACCGGATCTTGAGGGTGAAGGGCCGCGGGCTCTGAGGCAAGGCAGGTTCCTCCACTAGGACCACCTCATCATCTAGGCTCTGAAGGGCTGGACGCTGGTGCTGGTTGGGGCTTAGGCAGGATCGCAGATGTTGGAGGCGCTTATTCACTTCCCTGGGTAAAGACAGGACATTGGGACAGTTGAGGCCAAAGAGCCTCTCCATCGGGGCCCTTCCCTACCACAGTCAGAGCTCCCCAGACCCAGCACCTCAACTTCTTGAGTGCCTCCGAATGCTTTCTGTTTTTGTTCCTTGGTGAAGGCTGGGGCAAAGGAGAGATATCTTGGTTCCTACAGAAAGAAGAGATGGTAGGATGGTGGCAAAGGACAGATTCCAACACATAGAATCTGTCCTTGAAGACTGGGGACCTCCAGGAACCTGAGAGAGTGGAGAATCTAGAGAAAACACTTCTTTGCTAGAAGACATCTGTGGTAAGAAACAGTTTTTATATTTATGTGACTCAGAAATAAGCGACGGAAACACTTCATCTTAGGATTAAGTCCTTTCCAGGAATGTCAGCTCTCTAACAGACACCAGGCACTTACTATCCAGCTACTCAATGACTCTCTAGTAGGGTGACTGACTAGCTTCAGTACAGAGTGGACAGGGACAGCGGGTAGAGTTGGAGTCACATCCCACATTTCCACCTCCACTCCTAAGCATGGTCTAGGAGGTCCTGTGTCGCCCTCCAGGACGAGCCATCCAAAAGTCCTGCCTTCCTCGGCTTCTTTCCAAAGCCCTCCTTGCTCCCGGAGCCTTATCGCCCCAGCGCCTCACTCACGGAAGCGCCTCCATTTTCGTCTCTTCTTTTTCATGGTTAATCCTCAGCTTCTTCTTCCAAGGAGAATCTGAAAGTAGTGCAGGGGGAGGATTGCCAGAATCTGTCACATCCGCCTCTAGGAGCAGAGGAGAAAGAGGAAAGGGTTAGCTGACAGATAGTAGAAAGATCAGGAAAAAAAGGCTAAGACTTCAGGAGGGGCTGGTGGCCAAGTGTGGGGCACATGCAAATCTTGGCACCGGAGAGGCTGAGCCAGAGGTCAGGAGTTGGAGGCCAGCATAGGCCAGAGACTCTGGGAGTTTTTGTTCTAAAAATGGGTGGGCAAGAGGTGGGGGCATAGCTCATTATAGAGCACATGAGCATCCAAACACCCTGCTTTCAAGTCCTACTAACAAAAGAAAGGAGGGAAAAAAGAAATACAGGCACATATAGCACTTTGAATGCCTTTTGTACATGTATAAATGCATGTTTGAGTGTGTATGTGTACATGTGTAGATCAGAGGTCAACCTCAAGCCGTGTGGGGGTGACACACATCTTTAATCCCAGCACTCGGGAGGCAGAGGCCAATCTGGTCTACAGAGAGAGTTCCAGGACAGGCTCCAAAACTACTGAGAAACACTGGCCCAGGGGGAAAAAAAATAATAAAATAAAAAAACCAACAACAAAAAAGAGGTCAACCTCAAATGTCATGCCTTAGGTACCATCCACCTTGCTTGTTGAGATATGGTCTTTCATTGGCCTGGAAGTAGCTGACTAGACCAGGCTGGCTGGTCAGTAAGCCCCCAGGGATCCACCTGTGTCCAGCTCCCTCCCCAGTGCTGGGATTATCAGTGTATGCTACCATGCTCGGCATTTCTCTCCCTAAGTTTTGGGGCTCAAATGTAGTCCTTAGGTTTGCACAGTGAGCTCTTTATTGAGCAGTCGCCCTGGTCCCTATGCAGGACTTTTCAATATTCGACAAGCACTTGTGGGGTGTGTTTAACTGTTCACTTATGTGCTATGCTGCTGCTGTTTATCATGTGTCTGCGTGAGGTGAAGGCAGCAGATGGAGGTCAACTCTCGAGAGCTGGCTCTCTCCTTCCACTGTGGATTCTGCGGACTGAGCTCAGTTTTCAGGACTGTTCGGCAAGCGCTTCTACAAACCGAGCCATCTTCCCAGTCCTATTTAATATTTTTTAATACTTCCCCCACCTGAATTTAAATTCCCTTCTGTTGGTTAATATGAGTGTGCTCTTCATTCAATTCTCAACACCACAAAATAAATACTGAGCAAATGAAACTATGATACTAAACCCTACATGATGGTTCTCAACAGAGACAAGTTTGCCTCCCAGATGGCACGTCACATGTCTGAAGTGGATTCTGACTGTCACAACACAGACAGGAAATGGGCTAGAGTATACTACTGACATCTAATGACCAGAGGCCAGGATGGCTCAAAAACTACTCTATCCAGCATCCTACAACAAAGAGAACTCCAGTCTAAAGTGTCAGAGACACCGAGGCTGAGAAGCACTGACCCTAACTAAATATGGCAGCTACTGCAAGACTGGGGTCCTGTTTTTTTGTTGTTGTTGTTGTTGTTATTGTTTTAAAATCAACTTTTTTGGGGCAGGGGTTTCATGCCATAAAGTACGTTCTCTCCTACTCTCTACCAAAAATAACAAGATCTCCCATTATTTTTGTCATTGGGTACGTGGGCTTCCAGCAGCGTCTCTTCCTGTTTCACAGTAAGAGTGGCAGGATTACAGATGTGCACCACGCCATCTGGCTTTTTATTTATTTATTTATTTGTTTATTTGTTTTGGTTTTTCGGGCAGGGTTTCTCTGTGTTGCTTTGAAGCCTATCCTGGAACCAGCTCTTGTAGACCAGGCTGGCCTTGAACTCACAGAGATCCTCCTGCCTCTGCCTCCCGAGTGCTGGAATTAAAGGCTTGCTCCACCACCGTCAGGCCCAAGTGTGCACTCTTAAAAACCTTTCAGATATCCCCAGCACTACTGAGTCTGGACACTAAGGATATTCCAGGTGCTACTCTAAACCACATACATGGCCAATAAAAAAATATATAATTCCTTTAATTCTCAACAAAAACCCTTTGAGATAGGTCCACTATTACCCCCATTTTCCTGACAAAGAAAACTTGCCCAAGGTCACACAGTTATGAAAGATTCAAAAGGCCACATGACTCCTAAGGCTGCTCTTAATCTACCACACTCCCTCACCTAACAGAAGTCTTGATTCAAGACTGGATCACTCCACTAGTAGCCTTGACCTTAGTCCTGGCCTTCACAAAGGGTCTGCAGGGAAATAAAGACTAGGCAGTCTTAATAAAATTCTAAGAATAGGCCTGGCAGCGGTCCCAGCACTGGGGAGGCAGGGGCAGGTGAATCCCTGTGAGTTCAAGGCCACCTGGTCTACAAGAGCTAGTTCCAGGACAGCTAGGACTGTTACACAGGGAAACCCCATCTCGAAAAAAAAGAATAAAAAAATTCAAAGAATACTCTTCTGGCTTCATAGTGTCCCCAAGGAATGGAACCCTATAGGAGTTCTGGTGTAACATGAAGTCAAGAGTCAAGGCACCTCCCATTCGCCTCTATTATGATAGCACAATTGAAATGACTAGAGGAGGTACCTCAAAACCTGTACACTAACATATTCTTATTTATTTATTTATTTTTTATGTATACAATATTCTATCTGTGTGTATGACTGCAGGCCAGAAGAGGGCACCAGACCCCATTACAGATGGTTGTGAGCCACCATGTGGTTGCTGGGAATTAACTCGGGACCTTTGGAAGAGCAGGCAATGCTCTTAACCTCTGAACCATCTCTCCAGCCCACACTAACATATTCTTATGCCTATCAGGACCTTTAGGTGGGGGGACAAAATGGACATGCTGCTAAGTCATGTCCTGAGCCTTCTGACTAATAAATGAGCTCCTTTCTGGACTAGAACCATTCCCTAGGGCAGATACAAGAGTCCCTTCTCCCAATCCCAGTTAGAATCAGGTGTGACTCAATGGGACAGCACCTGGGCACCGTTCTCCAGACTCTCAGTTCCACTGAGGCTGAGAGAAATGGAGAGAAAAGATAACACTGACTGTGGAGATGTAAACTCTAGGAAGTCCCAGAGAAGCCAGCGCTGGACACTCTCTACAAGCCCTCTCTTACCATCCTCAGGCTCTGAGAGGTAAAGTTTCAAGAGCGATGAAGTATCTGGGATGAGGTTGAGGCTGCTTTGTACCTACAAAGACAAAAGGGAGAAGCCAGGTCTCACATCCGCTTACTCTACTCAAGCTGGGAATGGTTCCTCCCCCACATCCAGCTCTTAAGCCTTCCCTAAGGACTCCAGCCTCTGAAGGGCATCCAGAGTCTAAGCTTCCTCACGATTCGAAACTGCAGCGCCCTCCTCCCTCCTAAGGTACTCTGAGGATGCAGACTTAGTTCCCTCTTCTTAACCACTTTGCTAGCCCCAGTCACCTGGCTCACCCGAAAACCTAAGCACCCTGGGTTCCTGGAAATCCCCGTCATTTCTGAATCCCCAGAGATCCTCCAACCCACCCCTACCCCCATAAATACCAACTCTTTGGCTTCCTTACTACTGGCTCCAACCTCAAAATCCAACACGTGCCAAACCCCGGTTCCCTGTCCTTCCAAATCCTCTCTGAATTGTCTGGTACCGAATCCCTCAGTCTCCCTCTGCTGAAGACTACAATCCCAGATACCCGCGTACTTCCTACATCCCCGAAGCCCCTCTTGTCTCCAACCTAAAGGTATCCATGACACCCCCACCCACACACATCCCGCCGCCTTGAGCCAAATTCACAGAGCCAGCCTTAGCACTCCCTCAACAGCCCTTCTCGGGGACCTGGCTGCACCTTCCCGGAGTACACAGGAACCACCGGCGCTTCGCTTGGATCCAGCAGCCGCCGCCGCCGCCGCCGGACCAAGGGACGAGGGGCTTCTGCAGGCCCCTCGTTCGCCCCTTCACTGTTACTGTCGCTGTCCTGGACAGGAGAGGCCGGCGTGGAGGGCCGGGCGGCCGGCACTTCCACGGGGTCCGTGACGACTTCCAGGATCTCCTCGTCGCTGTCACTGACCAAGTCCACAAACACTGTGTCTGGAATGAGCCGAGACGGAGCCTGCGGGGCGCGAGGACGCCCGCCACGGGCGACCCGGGCTGTTCGAGCGCCTCTGCCGACGCCGCCACCGAGGGACCTCGGGCCCCGTCTCCTCCGGGGTTCCGCCATCTCTCAAACACCTTCCACACACACCGGCCTCTACAGCCTCGCCGGCCCCACACGAGCGACTCCACCTTTCATTGGACGAACACCTTGCCAGTCGGCACCTCGTCCCGCCCACACGCTCTGGATCCGCCTACCCGCCCTCTCATTCGTCAATTGACCCGTCTATCACCCACCATCCACTAAAACAAAGGCGCCAAAGATTCCAATCCTTCGGTACAATCAAAGAAGGTTTCGGCTCTGTAGAGTTCACCCATTGGCTAAACTTCCTCCGGACCCGCCTTCCCCAGGACTCGCCCATTGGAGAAATCCGTCTTCCTGATTGGTGAAAGACAGGCGATCCTGGAAATTGTAGTCCTCGTACTCTGAAGTGGCCGGATAAACCAAGTGGACTGAGGTCTTACGCCTGAGTCTTTGCAGATTTCATCCCTTTTTCTCCTCAACCTCGGTGTGGCAGGAGTTCCATTCAACACTAAACACTTTCATACATGTCACCTCGGACATCCTCTACAAACGCAGTTATCAAAACAGCATATACCTTAGCACAGCACAACTCAGAAACACTTTTTAGGGCGAGCACAAATTAAAAGGCTTACTTCCCTATTGCAAACAGAAGAGGCTTCGAGCTCCTCTATTTCCTGTCCCTTGAAATAAAGATGCTCCTCGATTTGTAGCGGGGCTACTCCTGATAAAGGCCTTACATTTACTCCATCTAGCGTACAAAGCCCTGCAGCGAACTACAGAGCAATTGCAGGCTGACTGGGAGCTGCGGCTCACCGCCCCGGCCAGCACAGCATGTTATGCATGAATACCTAGTTTGGAAAAAGAAACGACTTCGAAATTGAGAGAGGGCTCCCTACTGCTGGTCTATTGCTTGTCTACTGATCAATATCCTCATGCATAGATCATCAATTGGAAAAATGTAGTACTGCCAGTCAGTAACGTGTGTGCATATGTTACTCCCAATGTCTTAATAAACCCCTTGCTTCTTCACAACTCAGCAGTTCATGGTAGAGCCTTGTTTTTGGAAAGCAGTCATCAAGCCGGGCAGTAGTGGCGCACACCTTTAATCCCAGCACTCGGGAGGCAGAGGCAGGCAGTTCTCTGAGTTTGAGGCCAGCCTGGTCTACAAGAGCTAGTTCTAGTGAAAGACCCCCCCCCCCCCCCCCGCATATGGGGAGACTCTCACTCAAGCCTCGGGATGACACTGAAAGACCCCCGATATTGGAAGACTCTCACTCAAGTCTCGGGATAACGCGACCCCCCCCCCCAGTAACTCACGAGAGACCATCCTTGCTGCAATCACACGAGGTTTAATGACAAGACGGGAACCAGTGCACTGGGGCCGAGACTCATAACCCACGCAGGTGAAGAGTTTGACCTCGAGTGACCGGGAGAAGTAGTTTTTATAGGAAGAAACCACACAGCCCAGTAATCCGAAGGGGGGCAGGGAGGCTGTCACAGAAAATTCTGAAAATTCTAGTGATGATTACAAGGGGGCAACTCCCTACCTCTCAAGATCATTCTCAAGGTCATAATCAGCTAGTTCCTATTCGAAAAGTACCAATGATAATTACTAGGGGGTGATAATTACTAGGGGAAATCTCCCTGTTTCTCAAGATTACTCTCAAGATTACAATCTACCTTTATCTTCAGCTAGTTTCTGAAACCCTGAAACTGGCTAATCCTAGATTTCTGATTCTTCTCTTCCTGCTACATTTTTGGCTCTATTTTCCTGCTAGGGGGATCTGGATTTATCCAGGTCTTTCAACACGACCCACCCACCCCCCCACCCCCCCACCCCACCCCCCACCCCGCTCAGTAACTCACGAGAGACTGTCCTTGCTGCAATCACATGAGGTTTTAATCGAGCCGAGAACCAGTGCACTGGGGCCGAGACTCAGAACCCAGGCAGGGGAAGAGTTCGACCCCGAGTAGCTGGGAGAAGGGGTTTTTAAGGGAAGAAACCACAGCCCAGTAATCCGAAAGAGGTAGGGAGGTCCAGTGACGGTCACAAGGGGCAACTCCCTGTTCCTCAAGGTTATTCAAGATTATAATCAGCTAGTTCCTGAAACATGGTATCCCAAAAATAACAATGATAATCACAAGGGGAGGGGGAACTCTCTATTTCTCAAGATTATTCTCAAGATTATAATCTAACTTTATCTTCAGCTAGTTCCTGAAACACTGAACCAGCTAATCCTAGATTTCTGATTCTTCCCTCCCTGCTTAGATTTTTGGCTCTATTTTTTCCTGCTAAGGGGATCTGGATTTATCCAGGTCTTTCACTAGGACAGGCTCCAAAGCTACAGAGAAACCCTCTAAAAAACAAAACAAAACAAAGCAAAAAAAGCAGGCATCAAAGGAATTAGCTACTCGGGCTTCTTCTGGTTCAAATGAGAGGGTCAGAGCTTACAATCAGAAGTAGTCTTGTGTTGGCAGAAGTTTCCAATACTGACTGCCTGCTCCCAAATAGCCAGAAGCGGCTTCCCAAATAACTACTAGGCAGTAGAATAGGCAGGGATGGCAAGCAGAGAGAATAAGTAAAAGGAAGAATCTAGGCTCCAGAGAGAAAGAGGGAGAAAGGGAAATGCTCAGGGTCAGTCAGACAACCACCAGACAGACAGACACAGAGTAAGCAGAGAAATAGGACATACAGAAGGGGCTAGCATAAAATAAGGCTACACATTCATAAGTAATAAGTATCCATGGCATGATGTGTCATGTCCTTTGGTATATGTATTTCTTTTATTGGTTAATGAATAAAACTGTTTCAACTAATGGCTTAAGAGAGTAAAATCAGGTGGGAAATCTGAAGAGAGAGAGAGAGAGAGAGAGAGAGAGAGAGAGAGAGAGAGAGAAAAGGTAGAGTCATGGAGACACCATTTATCTGTCGAAGGAGACAGACGCCAGAACCTGCTGGTAAGCC
Source organism: Myodes glareolus (assembly GCF_982192425.1). Lineage (NCBI taxonomy): Eukaryota > Metazoa > Chordata > Mammalia > Rodentia > Cricetidae > Myodes > Myodes glareolus. The sequence goes on along the minus strand of NC_142032.1, from coordinate 77,896,843 downwards.
ACAGCCTCGTGGCAATACACAGATAAATAAAAGTGAGTTAATTTAAGATGTAAGAACTAGCTAGGGGGGCTGGAGAAGTGGCTCAGAGGTTAGGAGAACTGAGTGTTGTTCCGGAGGTCCTGAGTTCAATTCCCAGCAACCACATGATGACTCACACCCATCTATAATGAGATCTGGTGCCCAGAACACTATATATATATATAAAATAAATAAATTTAAAAAAAAAGAACTATCTAGGAATACGCTTTAGTTATTGGCCAAGCAGTGTTATAATTAATATAGTTTCTGTGAGATTATTCGTTTCTGGGCATTAGCAGCAAAAACTGTACTTCTATAAGAGCTGGTTTCCCAGGGCTGGAGAGATGATGGCTCAGTGGTTAAGAGCACTGGTTGTTCTTCCAAAGGTCCTGAATTCAATTTCCAGCAACCACAAGGCAGCTCACAACTGCCTGTAACTCCAGTTCCAGGGGACCCAACACCCTCACACAGACATACATGCAAGCAAAACACTAATGCACATAAAATAAAAAATAAAGTACCAGGTGGTGGTGGCGCAAGTCTTTAATCCCAGCACTCGGGAGGCAGAAGCAGGTGGATCTCTGTGAGTTCGAGGCAGTCAGGTCTACAAGAGCTAGTTCTAGGACAGACATCCAAGGCTACAGAGAAACCCTGTCTCGAAAAACAAAAATGTATATAGACTTGGGAAAGAGAGGAAAAAGAGTATAGACAGTTATAAAAAGAAGTAAATAGTTTTTAAAAATAAAAATCTTTAAAGAGACGGTCATAGATTAAGGGAGTAAAGAAAAGTAAGCCATGCAAAGATGGAATATACACAGAGAATCTGGATTATGTTTTTTATTGTGTTTTCTTTGAATTTTTTGACTGCAGAGAGACATTTGATTCTGGGGGCTGCTATGTTAAACCAACATAAAGATATTTCGACTTCAAAATTTGGCAAATTTGAACAAACAAATGTGATGCTTTGGAAAAGAGATTCTGGTTTTATTTCCACAGAAGATGAGAACCTGTGAATTCCTTCCAGGCTAATGTGGTTTGATGGAACAACATCCCCTAAAAGGTCTCTGTGAACCCTAAAAGTACTTTGTCCAACAAAGAGCAGGAAGCAGTTTGGAGAAAACAATGCCCAAATTCCCAAAATAATTGTTTATAAATGTTTGTTTTTCATTTAAAAGGGGTTGACTTTAAGTGATTAATGGTCACAGTCAATTAAAAAAAAGGGGGGGGAGGGAGAGGTGTTGTAAGAAGGCCACTGTTTGTTCCCAACTGCTCAGCCCTGAAATAACCACACAGAAACTGTATTAATTAAATCACTGCTTGGCCTATTAGCTCTAGCTTCTTATTGGCTAGCTCTTACATTTTAATTTAACCCATTTTCATTATTTTATATTTTACCTTGAGGCTCTTGGCCTACCAGCAAGGTTCCAACTGACAACTCACATCTTTCCCCTCTAGCATCTCCACGGCATCTCGCTACTCCGCCTTCTTTCTCCCAGCATTCAGTTTGGTTTTCCCCGCCTACCTCTATTCTGCTTTGCTCAGGCCAAGACAGTTTCTTTATTAACCAATAGTATTCACAACATACAGAGGGGAATCCCATATCAGGGGAGGGTATAATATAGAGATGAACACTTTGCATTGGTATGGATCTTTGTCTGTCAATACAAACTTAAGGTTGATTTGTTACACTGTGTATATGTATTGCTGCTCTTATTTAAGGTATTGTGTTTATGCATCTCATTTAAAAATGTAATGTATAATTAAGAAATACAGATTAATAGATAGTCATTTATAATAGTCAAACCTGTAGTAGTCATGTTAGTTAGGTTTTCTAGATATATAGAGATATATTTCAGTTAGATAATCTTCAACTCTTCAAAGGCCTACAGATCTTTTAAACCACATAAACCAAGTAAAAAATTAAAAACTTATGTGAAAAAAGTCTCTGAATTAATTATAAAAGGTAAATTGTGACTTCGTCAATTAGCAGATACGGACTCAGCAGAAATTATAGTGCTTTTCATTACTGATGAAATAAAAAAGTTATGGGAAGAGAACGAACCATGGCAATAAGCTTGTGCTAATTTTTTTGGAGGAATTAATAGCAACTATCCAAAAAGTGATAGACTTAACCTCATAAAGAGAACTTCTTGGATTCTTCCTCGAATTGTATGTGATACCCCAATAACTGGTGGTAAAAGGATTCATTCTAAAATAATATCATCCCTTTGCATTAAAATTCCTGTAGGAGAAATTCTGGAAGGCAGTATGACTAGAATACAACAAAGATTTAGATTCACCCAATCCACATGTGCCTCCTGTAATTTTTCCTCAACAATTGTCAATTCCTTTTCTGCTTTAGCTGTTAATTCTCTGGGACTATTCAAATCTTTATCACCATCAAAGGTTTTGTTTAAATGAATTATTAGATCAGGCATTATCCCAACAGCCAGCTGTAGACTGGAAATGTCTTCTAACAATCTTTGAAAGTCATTAAGAGTTCATAACCGGTCTCTCCTAATTAGTGCCTTTTGTGTCCTAATTTTCTACAAATCTATTTTATAACCTAGGTAATTGACAGAATCTCCTCTCTGTATTTTTTCAGGAGAAATTTGTAATCCCCATTTTGGCAAAACTTTCTTTACTTCTTCAAACATTCTTTTTAAAGTATTCGTGTTTGAGTCAGATAGCAAAATGTCATCCATGTAATGGTAAATTATAGACTTAGGAAATTGCTCACGTATTGTTTCCAATACTGACTTACAAAGTATTAGAGGCCATTGCTTAACCCATATTGGCTTCTCAGCTACCATTTTAAAGGTAGGGCTGTTGGTATCTCTAAAGGTTTGCTAGTTGCTTTATGTTCTTGTACAGCCTGAATGGCTGGTGACCTTTGTTCATAATACCTTATTATATCCTTCCCAGAATTATGAGTTCCTGGGACTGCAGGAATGCTAATCTGGGTATTCCATTGCTGTAGCAGGTCATGGCCCCATAAATTTATTGCAATATTAGCTACAGATGGCCTCAACTTTCCTCTTTGACCTTCTGGCCCAATACAGTCAATCCATCTCGTACTTTAACTTGAAATATGGTTCCAGTTCCTAGTAATTGAACATCTGCCTCTTGAAGAAGCCAATATGGATGCCAAGATTCTGGAGTAATGATACTCACATCCACACTTGTGTCTATCAAGCCAACAATCAAAATGCCATTTATACACACTCTTAGCTTTGGTCTTTGATCATTTATAGAAATTTGCCAGGATATATGTTTCTTATTTCCTATTTGAACTTTTGACTTATCCTACATGTTTATGTCATCATTTAGAACAGTATGGTCTTTCATAGAAGGCTCTGGATTTTTTAATTTTCCTGGTGTGATATGTTCTCCACAGTTCCTGGGAATGACTGGGCCACTTTTGGCTTGTGGGCCTGTGAGAGGCCCCTCAAGGAGTTTCCTGATGGTATTGGGTTACCTTGTCTGTCTGTTGTTGATATGCATTCATTGGTTCAATGTAGGCCTTTGCCACACCTTCTTCATATACCTGAAGGCCGAGGTCTCTTATTTTTGCCATTCCCAGAGGAGATATTATTCCTAGAAATTCCTTTTCTACAATCCCTTCTCAGATGTCCTATTCTACCACAATTAAAACATTTGGCAGTTTGATGTCTTCTTATTGCTTTGGAAATTGTTTCTCCTACCCAAGATTCAGCATTATAGTCAAATGTCTCAACATTCATTGTATGCAGAATCCATTCCTCCATAGGTGCTGATCTAACCTTTAAAGGCCCAATTATTTTTTTGCATTCCAAGTTTGCAATTTCAAAAGCTAGAGATTCAAAAATTATTAATCTAGCATCTGGGTCTGTTATTCCTATTTTTACAGCCTTACTTAATCTTTGTAAATAGTCAGTAAAGGGTTCTCTCTGTCCCTGTCAACTCTGGTATATGATTCAATTATTTTTCTTGGTTCTTGAGTCCTGTCCCAATATTTTAAGGCTACTTTGTGGCGTAGGGGCAAGATTTCTTCATAGGTAAAGAGCTTGGACCTGTGGGTCAGCATAAGGGCCTTCACCAAGAATTTGATCTTGGGAAATCTCAAGGCCTTTTGCTAGTCCCTGTTGTTTCAAATTTTTGGACTCCTCTCTGAAATAAATTCTAAACATCAATAAAGGTCCATCATTCAGGACTGCTGAAACTAACTGAAAAAAGTCAAGAGGGGTTGCCCTGATGTTAGAAGCTCAAGTCTTTATTATCTCTTTAACAAATGCAGAATGCAAACCATAACTTACAACAGCTTGCTTAATTTCTTTTAGATCATTCATCCCTATAGGAATCCATCTACCTTCTTTGGATCCTTTTGAGCCTTTAGAACCTGAAGCTTTGTCCGAGTACATTACAGGGTAGGAAGCTAAAACCCTGGATAAGCCATCTCTGACAGCCACTGGTGAGGTTGTCTCTTGTCTTTGTGTCCTTTCCCTGTTCATCAGCTCCAATAATTTCCTCGATCGTTTCAAATCTTTTTATTACTGTCTTTTGTAAAGTCTGAATCTCCTGGCCGGTATATATTTCTAGTGATTTCACTGGGGCACTTAGTCTCTGGTCCTCAGTCTGCACCTGTGATTCCACAGGATGGGGTTTGTGAAAGTTGGCAAGAAGAAGGCCAACTTCAAGAGATCCCAAGTGAGGTTTAGAAGGTGGCAGGAGGATAAAGCTGACTACTGTGCTCGGAAGCGATTGGTGGTCCAGGACAAAAATAAGCACAGCACACTCAAATACAGGATGATAGCTCATGTCACTAAGAGAGACCTCACCTGCCAGATTGCGTAGACCATATAGAAGGGGCTATGCTAGTCTGAGCAGCATATGCACACGAATTGTCAAAATACGGTGTGAAAGTTGACCTGACAAATTATGCTACAGCCTACTGTCCTGGCCGGCTGCTGGCCCGCAGGTTTGTCAATAGGTTTGATAGGGACAAGATCTATGAAGGCCAAGTGGAGGTGATGGGAGATGAATGCAGTGTGGGAAGCATTGATGGTGTCAGCCTGGTACCTTCACTTTTTATTTGGATGCAGGTCTTGCCAAACTACAACTAGCAATAAAGTTTTCAGGGTCCTGAAAGGAGCTGTGAATGGAAGCTTGTCTAATCCTCATAGTACCAAACGATTCCCAGGTATGATTCTGAAAGCAAGGAGTTCAACGCAGAAGCACACCGTAAGCACATCACGAGTCAGACGGTACAGCCCTAACCTGTAGCCTGACACCTGATGGGTACATCATGGACTGACAGGTAACAGGGTCTCTGACTTTCCCTGCAGCTTCAGCGTGGCTCAGCTTCCCACTCTTGCTTTGTCCTACACAACTGCCTGCTCTTTCACCTGTTCGCCTGTCCCAGCCTGGCGACTGTTTCCTGCTTTCGAACCCTGGCTCCAGCCACTCCCCCCATTCCTGGTCTCGTTAGTTTTCAACAGACTCTCTCACCTCACCTCTTCTCAGTTCACTTCTGAAACCTTTTGTTGTTGTTTTTGTTTTTCAAGACGGGGTTTCTCTGTGTAACAGCCCTAGCTGGAGTCTCTGCCTCCTGAGTGCTGGGATTAAAGGTATGTGCCACCACTGCTTGTTGGCCACTTCTCAAACCTTTTGAACTCTGTTGCAGCCTTCTGTAAATTATATATATATATATATCTTCTGCAGCAAGCCCCCTTACTCACTGAGGCATCTGGCAGACAGTTTATTAATTTATTGTGAAGGGCTGGAGGTTAAACCTCAGGCTTCATGCATGCTATGCCAGCATATTAGTCAAGGTTCTCCAGAGAAACAGAACTGATGGGGTGAATTATTTTGTCAAGGCTGCAGCCAAGAATATTATATTCTCAAAATGTTTCAGAATATGTATGTGAGAGTAATTAGGTTAGTTTACATGCTATGGCCTTGGTACTCAGACAGTAGTCACTCAGTCTGTGGGGCTGGATGTCTCAGCCATCCCAGTTCAGTACTGAAGGCCTGGAGGGTTTTGGAGAGCTGCTAGTCCCCAGTCTACGTTGGAAGCCCAGCGAAGTCGGCTCTGGCAGCAGTGCAGCGATGCTGCAGGAGCAGGGTGGATGAGCCTGCCAGCAGAGTGAAGGCAGCAGGCCAAAGGCAGTCCCTCCTCCTTCCTCAGCGTTTATCCAGCTACTGGTCCAAAAATCCCTCACAGGAGTTTCCAGAGGTTTGCATTTAGTTGATTCCAGACCGAGTCAGCCCAATCAGGTTGACAGGTACCCTCTCACTGACCTATGACCCCATCACACAGACGCACAGACTTTTTTTTTTAAGACAGGAGTCTCACTATAGATGCTCCAGCTGGCCTGGTCCAGATCCTCCTGCTGCTTCAGCCTTGTGAATGTTGGGGTCACAGGTGTGTGCTGTCACTCACGGTTCAGCACGGCAACTTGGCTGCTGTCCACAGTCCATCCAGGACACCTTTACTACCACCTGTGCTCCAAGAGACTCAATCCTGGTCAGGATTAAAGACATACAGCCACCGGCAGGTGGAGCTCTTTTCCTGGGGTCTAACCAAGACCGGCAAGGTCTTTCAGCTCTACTCGGGGGAAGTCAAGCTAAACTGAATGCCCCATGCAGACCATAATATGCTGCCCCGCAGTGTGCTTCTTTGCCACGTTTTCCGGTCACGAGTTGGAGAAATGTAGATGAAGCTGTGGCCCTGGAAAGGCATCCTCTATAGAAGAAACCTTTGAAGGAAATGCACAGCAAGCCAGTCCGCAGTAAGCCAAGAGCTGCAGCACACCAGAAATCCCAGCACGTGGAAGACCGAGGCAGAAGGATCAAGAGTTCAAGACCAACCTGGGCTAAATAGCAAGACTATGTCAAGATGGAGGAGAAGGAGAAAGGGGGGAAGAGAGGAAGGGAGTAAGACAAGAAAAATGAGAAGGAAACAGGAGATGCAAGACAAAAGCATTTCCTGGGGGCCTCATATGGCTTGCCTCAACTTCCCCAGAAGTCCCAAGGCCCTGTTTCCTCTGTAGCTCAGGAAAACACATAAACTTCTGTCATCTGTGCCCACCTCCCCCCCTTTTTTTTTTTAAGGTTTCTTTTGTTGTTTAAAACAAGGTCTCTCTATGTAACCTTGGCTCTCCTGAAACTTACTATGTAGACCAGGCTATCCTTGAACTCATAGAGATCTGGTTGCCTCTGTCTCACAAGAACTGATATAAAGGCATGCACCCCCTTACTCTGGCCCTGCCACTTTTTTTTTTTTTTTTTCGAGACAGGGTTTCTCTGTAGTTTTTGGTGCCTGTCCTGGAACTAGCTCTTGTAGACCAGGCTGGCCTCGCACTCACAGGGATTTGCCTCCTGCCACTTTTTTGTATGACTGTCATACATGTGCATATAATTAAAATTAATTTTCTCTTCTTAATCTGCCAGTTTTTCTAGAGATTTTATTTATCAAACTCTCAGACAAAGAGGAAAATTTTTCCTCATAAAAGTTTTTTTTTTTTAGTGTATGGGTATCCTGAATGCATGTTTTTCTGTGTACAACATGCGTGCAGTGCCTGTGGAGGCCAGAAGAGGGCATCAGATCCCCTGGAACTGATGTTACAGATAGTGTGACCGCCAGCCATGTGATTCCTAGGAATCCAACCCAGGTCCTCTGCAAGAGCAGTCACTCTAGAGACTTAGTACTCTAAAGTACTAAGCCATGTCTCCTGCTCCAAACCTGCCTTTTTGTTTTTTCCTTTAGAGGTGGATTTTCTGTCTTAACCAAACTGACACTAAACTGTGGAGCCAAGAAGCTAGGACTGCAGGCGCACCGCAGGTCTAAATGAAAACTCTGACATCCTCCACATCCCTCTCCCAACTTTGGACCTATCTGGGAAGCAGTCACAAGCTTAGGGATACAGGGGTGACACTGAGAACCTCAAATTTTTCTCCAAGCCTAACTCAAGAGCTGAGAGTGGTCCAGGCCCTACCTAAAACAAGAAGCATGGGACAGGAAGTTGAACTGCTTTGAGACATGGCTCCTTCAAAGGGAGGTCTCTACATAATGCATTGGTGCTCTCTGGCTCCTGATATGCAGTAGGACCTCAGTAAATGCCAGATGATCATAACAGCTCCTGTTGATGCTTACCACACGTCATTCCCTCGGGAGTCAGGTGGTTAGTGTGCTTCCCTAGCGTGAGCAAGACCTTCAGTTTGGTTCCCAGCACCACAAAACATAAGAAAGATTAATTCAGAAAGAAACCATCACTGCTGTCCTTATTTCTCAGACCAGGAAACCGCCATGTGGAGACCTTGAAGCACGGAGCTAGGGCAGGGAGGAGCTGGCGTTTCAAATCCTGATAGCCTGTACGGAGCTACTGTCAGCACAGCTCAGTGCCAACCGTAGCACCCAGTGATGCCCACCGATGTGTCTTTGTGCTCTGCCCCGAAATACAGGAAACCCCCAAGAAGTGTTTTGCACAGTCCATCATTCCGCATCCACTTCCCTTTTCTTCTGAGCTCTGTGTTCCCGAGGGTCATCACCCTCTCCTGGTGGGAATACCAAGGGCAGGCACCAAAGAGACAGACACAGAGCTGACTGCAGTGGGCAGGATACACACCAAAGTGCTTCCAGCAGAGCAGATCTCGAGCTTATGGTATAGCGCGGGCTAGCCTCTCAACTTTGGCGGATCCGCCTACCTTAGCCTCTCAAGAACTGGGATTACAGATGTGAGCCAGCCCATCCAACTCACAGGCAAGAACTAAAAGGAAGCAGGCTGGGTGAATCCTGTGCCTGAGAAGGGCTATGCGGAAGAATGGGTGCTCCAGCAAATGCAGTTGGCTTTGTCATGTTTTTGAGCCAAGGGACTTCTGTTCAAGATGGAAGCCCAAGGAAGTGCTGGAGGTTCAAACCCTTAAGTGTGCATATATTATGCAGATTTAACAAAGGATGTTTCTCTGGTGGTTTGGGTTTTGAGAGATGTGACTGGAGTTCCAGGTTTCAAACATATTCGCCAAGTACTGCAGCACCGAGTCATACACCCAAGCCAGTTTCTTTTCTTTTTAAATAATTAAGCTCAGTGATGGAGGAGGGTCATATGTCTATTGTTACTTTCACTGGTTAATAAAGAGACCACCTTGGCCTTTTTGATAGGCCAGCCCTTAGGTGGGTGGAGTAGATAAAACAGAATTATGGGAGAAAGAAAGCAGAGGCAGGCAGTCGCCATGACTCTCCTCTCCAAGACAGACGCCATAGCTCTCCTCTCCGAGATGGACCCCGGTTAGACTTGTCCTGGTAAGCCACAGTCAAGTGGCAACACACATTAATAGAAATGGGTTGAATCAATATGTAAGAGCTAGCCAATAAGAGGTTATAACTAATGGGCTAGGCAATGTTTAAATGAATACAGTTTCCGTGTAATTATTTCGGGTAAAGCTAGCCGGGCAGCGGGAACGCAGCCTGCCCTTCCTTTTACAACAGCTCAAAAAGCAGAATTCTCATGATCCAGAAATAAAGAAACCAAAGCCACCATAATGGGTGGGTGGGGAAATGTGTGGTCAAGCAGCTCACAAGGTTTGCAAGAATCCCCTGCACAGAAGTTTGACTACCTGACTGTGGACAGAGGTGGAGACTGAGGCCCTCAGAACAGCACAGAGCTGAAATGGAGCTCCTGCCTGAGGCTGGGGACTGAGAAAGGACTGCCCCTCTTCTGGGCACAGACAATGAAGGAAAAGCCTCCCCTGAGCCCTGGTATTTGGTATGAGAGTAAAAGTTATCGCATAGGCTAAGGAAGTATCTCAGATAGCGGTGATTACATTCATGAGGCTCCGTGTTCCCAGCACATTGTCCATACACACCTCTAATACCACAACTGAGGAGGAAAAGGAGCAAGGTCAGAAACCCAAGCATCCTAGGCTAGAGAGAGAGCTGGAGGCCTGGTATACATGAAAGTCTGTCTCAAAAACAAGATAAAATACAAATTCTAGGGGCTGGAGAGGTGGCTCAGCAGTTAAAAACACTTGCAGTTCTTACAGAGGAACTTAGAGACTTAGAATCATCTGTAACTCCAGCTCTTGGGAATCTCCTGACCTCTGTGAGTTCCAGGAACATACATGGCATATATATATGCAGCCAAAACACTCATACACATAGAAATATGTGCATAAAAGAACACCGGAAAGATTATTTTGTTTCGTTTTTATGTCATCTCAGAGAACTTTGAAATTTCTTTTGAATAGGTTTTGTTGGACAATGGTGGTTCATGCTTTTAATCTCAGCACTTGGGAGGTAGAGGTAGGTGGATCTCTGAATTAAAGGCCAGCCTGGTCCACAGAGTGAGTTCCGAGTTCCAGGATAGCCAGGGATACACAGATAAACCCTGTCTCGGGGGGGAGGGGGGAGAGAAAAAGACAGAAAGAGAGGGAGGAAGGGAGGAAGGAGTAAGGGGGAGAGAGAGAGAGAGAGAGAGAGAGAGAGAGACTAGGTTTCAGATACTGGAGAGATGACTTAGTTGTTAGGAGCACTGTCTGCTCTTCTAGAGGACCTGGGTTTGATCCCCAACAACCATGTGACAGTTTTCAATCTTTTGTAACTCTAATCCCAGGGAATCCAACATCCTCTTCTGGCCTCCTCAGGCAACAAGCAGGTGTGTGGTACATAGACATATGCAGACAAAACACACATACACATAAAATAATAGACATCTTAAAACTTTTAAAAGAAAGACTAGGGTTCAGATGCCAGTCTGAGTTTTAAGAAGTCATAGAGAGCTGGGCAGTGGTGACGTGCGTCTTTAATCCCAGCACTCAGGAGGCAGAGGCAGGCGCAGGACAGCCAGGCCTACTCAAAGAAACCCTGTCTTGAAAGAAACCAAACAAAAAAACACTGGGGACAATGGTGGCAGGAAGAACAGGAGCAATGGAGGACACTGGGAATCAGTGACCAATACATCTCATTGACTGGACAAGCTGGAGCTTGCTCAGGGGTGTTCAGGGGTGATGACTTGCTCTGAAAGGCCTTGCAGGCGTGGTTTGTGTGTCCACCAAGGGGAGAGACAGGAGGGTGACTACATGCTCAGACTGTAGCCATGGGACTGAAGCTTCTCCAATACTCAGTTCCCCTTCTACAGCATTGTGTCAGGACGGAGGGTTAGGGCTGCTTAGTGATGGAGCAGAGCCCTAACACACCCAGAGCCCCGTGTGTCTCCAGCACACAGCCCTAACACACCCAAACCCCATGTGTCTCCAGCACACAGTCCTAACACACCTAGAGCACCGTGTGTCTCTAGCACACAGTCCTAACACACCCAGGGCCCCGTGTGTCTCCAGCACACAGCCCTAACACACCCAAACCCCATGTGTCTCCAGCACACAGTCCTAACACACCTAGAGCCTCGTGTGTCTCTAGCACACAGTCCTAACACACCCAGGGCCCCGTGTGTCTCCAGCACACAGCCCTAACACACCCAAACCCCATGTGTCTCCAGCACACAGTCCTAACACACCTAGAGCACCGTGTGTCTCTAGCACACAGTCCTAACACACCCAGAGCCCCGTGTGTCTCCAGCACACAGCCCTAACACACCCAGAGCCCTGTGTGTCTCCAGCACCACAAAGTACACAGATAAAGAATCAGAAGGGAGGCATCAAGATTGAATGTGGGCAGAGAACTAGAGTGTATGGCTTCACCACGTACTAACTAGACATGTCTTGGCATGTTCTTTATCTCCTCTGTCTGCCTCAATCTCTTCATTCATGAAGCTCTCATAATATTAGTATAGTCAGAGGGGATTTTTGAAGATGATATGACTTAATAAACATTATCTGATACTGTAGTAAAAATAAATTCAGATTCTTTCCCTCGGGCAGTCTCACTAAGCGACAATCAACACAGATTTGTAGGACCCCAAAACAGTATGGAAATTCCCCTCCATACTCATACAGCAAGTGATGATGTAATGTTTAGGGCTCACCAGGTGACGGACTTTAATCTAGCTGAGTAGTGACAATGTCCCCTGGAGAAATCAGATCAGGGGTCTCAAGACCCTGCTGCAGGCTGTCCTGCTTGTGCTGTTTTGGTCTCAGACCAGAAGGCCTTGACCTCTCCACCCTCCAGCCTTAGCCTCCCAAATCCTAAGACGGTGGATGCAATGTGTAGCTCACCTGTGCTTTTGAGAAACCGATACAAATCAGGGCTCCCACAAACCTCTTCCTGGGCTCAGCTCACTTTGGAAAAGCCTCCACATGCTCAACCACCTCCAAGTCCTCCAAACCTGTCCTCTCTTTTCTGCTATTGGTTTTGTAGTCCAGGCTACCCTGGAATTTACGATTCTATTGTTTCATCCCTCCAGACATACACATAGGCATGATTGATTACTTCAGTAGCCAACTTAACCTTCAGTCTCCTCTCCTTTCTGGAGGATGGGGGAGCTGAAATCCCCAACTTCTAATTCTACCTGGTCTTTCTGGTGACCATTCCAATCCTGAAGCTACCAACCATCAGTGCTGCCAACCGTCAGTCAACTCACCGGTGTGCACGGGTGCTTTCACACACGCACATGCACACACACACATCACAGGAAATATAGGATTATCTGTGTGAGGCTGAGGCCAACCTGATCTACAGAGTGAGTGCCAGGACAGCCAAGACTGTTGTTACTCAGAGAAACCCTGTCTCGAAAAAGAAAACAAACAAACAAACGTGCATACATTTCATAAAGCTTCAAATATAACCGGGTTACAGAGTGTTCTCAGCAGCATTGTGTGAGGCCCTAGGTTTGGTCCCAGTACCAAGAGAAAAGGACAAACAGTAGCGTTCAATTGTAGTTGTTCCTACTATTCATGAGGCAAGGGGACCACTTACCCTCAAGTTTAAGACCAAGATGGACATTTAATGTGCTGGCTCTTTTTTTTTTTTTTTTTGGTCAGTTTCACAGAAGATCAAGTCATTTGGGAAGAAAGATTCTAAATTGAGAAAAGGCCTCCATCAGTTGGTCTGTGCGTAAGTCTGCAGGGCCTTTTCTTGATTAATAATTCAGAGGGCCCAGCCCACTGTGGGCATTGTCACCCCGGGTAAGTGATCATGGAAGGTATAAGAAAGCAGGCTGAGCAAGTCATGGAGAGTACGCCAGTGAGCAGCACTCCTCCATGGCCTCTGCATCAGCTCCTGCCTCCAAATCCTGCCTTAAGTTCCTGCACTGACTCTCCTGGGTGATGGGCTAGTTGTGGTTGTTTATTGAAGAAATAGAAACCCTAAATACAATACATATCAAAATCTCATCTCAAAAGCTCACACACAGCCAGGCGGTGGTGGTGCACACCTTTAATCGAGGCCAGCCTGGTCTACAAGAGCTAGTTCCAGGACGGGCTCCAAAGCTACAGAGAAACCCTGTCTCGAAAACAAACAAACAAACAAACAAACAAAAAACTCACCCATCCTTCAATTCCATCCATAAATTTACTTTGATAAATCCTGGCATACTCAAGCAGTTTGTGACCTTACTGTAAGAATGAAATGACTCATAGATGTTAATGCTTAGACTAGAGAAGACAAAAAAATCTGTAGTGATGTTTCTAATAGACTGCCAATCCCACCACTGCCTCTTCCTCATGGGACAGCAGCTGGATGGTGAAGAAACAGATGTGCATCCCTGGATGTTCAGAAAATGGCTATTGCCAAGGCATGGGAAAGCCAGGGCCAGGCTGCATTCAGACGGCAGCCCTCCTTCCTCTAGGTGATTCGGGCGTGTATCTGACCCCATCTTTCCTTCCTCTCCCACACAAGGGCATGGCTTCAGAGAACTTGACTGGCTCATTGAATTTATTTGGGGGAAACAGAAAAGGGAGGATAGGAAGTTTAGCTTGTACGTGTGTAGGAGTGTGGGTGTGTGTCCATGTTCACACATCCCAAACAAGGTTATTTCATTGACTGACACCATCTGCTTGGGACCTCCAGATTTCAGAGTTGAATGTAGTTCTTGGAAGCTGAGGAAGCCCAGGCTATGTAGAAAAAACAAGGATGGGGAGGAGACTGATCTCTTCCACCAGGCCCTGGAAACCCCTCCTCTTCCGCTCCCACAAGCCAACACTGCACCCTTGCTTATCTCCCTCTTCCTCCCCTTTCCTAAGGGCAGTGTCCGGCTCACCTAGTCACTTGGGGGTCATCTGGTATCCCAAGTCCCCATGTGGCCCTCTCCTCCCCATGCTGGTTCTGGATCATCAGACTTGTCCATGTTTTCATAAGAGTCTGCATCTGGATAAGACCAGGAGAAAGGAAAGTATAAACAGGATGGGAAGGAGGCAGGAGGAGAGTGGTCCAAAGGACCACTAGAAATGTGCAGAAGCACCCACCTTCCTCATGACTGGGACCAGACCGAATCGATCGGAGCTGGGGAGCTGCATACAGGATCCCTCTCATATCCTCGTAGGACTGGGACCCTGCTTAGATAGGGAATGGATTGGAGACTCAGAAGTTCTACTGGGGCCTGGGGGAGGGGAGCGCTGCCTACCACACGGCAGGAGCCAGGCAAGGGAAAATGGAAGCTTCCCATGTCAAACTAGGAATGATTTGCTCAACATCAAGATCCTACTCAGAACTGGGCATGATGGCACATGCCTTTAACCCCAGTACTTAAGGGGCAGAGGCAGGCGGATCTCTGTGAGTTCGAGGCCAGGCCAGCCTGGCCTCCAGAGTGAGTTCCAGGACAGTCAGGGCTACACAGAGAAATCCAACCCGAAAAACAAACAAAACAACAATTAAAGATCCTACTCATTTGTAGGATGGCCAAGGTCAAAGGAAGGGTCAAGAATAGAATTGGGAGGAGTCAAAGTAAGTCAAGATCACAGGAAATTGTACGGACAGCTGGAGTCAGGGTTAAGACTACATTAGAAGGGGGTTTGGTAGAGGTCAAACTTCAGGCAGGAAAACATTGCCTTCAACTTTTTTTGTTTTGTTTTTTGTTTTGGTTTTGTTTTTCGAGACAGGGTTTCTCTGTAGCTTTGGAACTTGCCCTGGAACTAGCTCTTGTAGACCAGGTTGGCCTCAAACTCACAAAGATCTGCCTGCCTCTGCCTCCCGAGTGATGGGAGGCTTCAACTTTTTTGTTAGTTTGTTGGGTATTTTTTGTTTCGTCTTTGTTACAAGGTTTCAGTCTAGGCTGGCCTGGAATTTACTAAGTACCCCAGGCTAGCCCCAAGCCCATGGCCATCTTCCTGCCTCAGCCTCCCATAGGCTGGGACTTCAGGCATGAGAAACAATGTCAGGCCCATTTGAGTCAACATTGATGTTCAAGGGTAGAGACGATATAAATACTAGGAAAACTAGATAGAGGGTAGAAGTCGGAGGTAGGAATGAAGTCTAAAACAAGGGTTAAGCTTGGGCTGGAGTCAGAGTTAAGATTATATCAGCCTCGGGGCTGGAGAGATGGCTCAGAGATTAAGAGCACTGATTGCTCTTACTGAGGTCCTGAGTTCAATTCCCAGCAACCACATGGTGGCTCACAACCATCTACAATAAGATCTGGTACCCTCTTTGGGCCAGCAAACATACAGACAGACAGAACACTGTATTCATAATAAATAAATAAATCTTTTTTTTAAAAAAAAAAGAAAAAAGATTATATCAGCCTAAACTGACTAAAGAAGGGTCGTCCTAAACATCTCTCACCAAGCGAGGATGCTTCCCGGCTGGGGTCCCAGGCAGATCCATGGGGGCTCAGAAAGTCTGAAACAAGAAGAGACTCATGGTCACTTTTTTTCCTGGTCTCCAGCCTCATCCCAGAGTGATTTCACACACACACATATATACACACCCATTGTCCTGCCAACTGGTTGGGCCAGCTCCTCATCTGCGTTTTCGTAAGACTCGGCTGTGGGAGAGAGATCTCAAGCAGGGCTCCTATGTGTTAGGAGCTCCGCAGCACAAGCATATCCTCCTGGCCTCCAGCCCCCAAAGGACCCCACGTTACCGTTAGAGAAGGAGTCTTCTTCCTCTGGACCTATGGGCTCATCCTCGGGGTTCTCATAGCCACTACCATCTGATAGAGAAAGGGGGGGCATCGCTAACAAAGGTCCACAGTCGGAAAAGTGTCGGGACCAGGGGGAGTGGGGCCTCACCCTGAGAAAGCTGGTCCTGCCCAAGGTTGGAGTCGTTCTCGTAGAACTCTGAGCCCTCCTCACTATCCGGCTCTTCATAGGCCTCCCCTTCTTCCAGCCCTGAGTTTGGGACAGGTGTGGAGGACTGAGTTATCTCTCTCTCTCTCTCCTCCGCCGCCCCCAGTATCCTCCACTGATACCACCGCAGGCTGCTCCAACATTTTCAAAGTGAAGAGCTACCCTCAATCTGACCTGATTCATGGCTCTGAGCTCCAGTGTCCTGGACTTCAATGCGTGGATTTCCATAGGACCCGCTGGTACTCCCCAGGCCAGCAGCCCAACGCTGATGGGCTGATGAAAAGAGCATTTTAAAACAGTCATCAGAGACAGGCCAGAAAGGAAACAATGCTTTAGGCTCTGCAGTAAGCCTCTGTGCACCTGGGTAACTGTCCGTGAACCATGGGAAGGGAATCTAAAGCCTCAGTTCTAGGACAAGGTTGTGTTCTGGCCAAGACCCAGGTGCCAGACTTGACTGATCTGGCAGGGCTCTCACTGGGCTCTGCTCTGGAGAAAGCTCTGTCCTCGAAGACTGGAGAAATGACCATGTGCAGCTGACTAACTCTGGAGGGAAGGGTCTGAGTCGAAGGCCCCCGGGAGTCCCTCACCCGAGCCAGAGGTGGATGTAGGAAGGGAGAGCACATTCCCGTACTGGTTCTGGGTCCCGTTTCCTGAGGGAGGTGTCACTTTGAAGAATCTGGAGGGAGAAAGGGTTGGTACACCTTGAGGCCAAACAGTGTAGGCAGTCTCAGTTCTGGTCTGTTCCAGTGGTTAACTGTGTAAGGACAGTCTACCATTGAGTTTGGGACCATGCCAAGAAAGGTGATTTAGGAGGTGGCCTCTGAACTTGGGTAATATTTCAACCAACAGAGATGGTGCCAAGGTGTGCAGGACGGAAGAAAGAATGTAACGTTTGTGGCCAAAGGACCTTGCTACTTTACCTCCTGGCAGGGTCCGTCATTCGCTTTCTTTTCCTCTTCTGGATAAGGACTGGTGGGATTTAAAGAGATCGATTAGAAGCAGGACTGCCTGGCAGGAGGAGAATTTGGGAGACACTGGGGAGGTTCCTTGGGTCAATAGAGGAGATGGCTGTACAAACACCAGAGGCCCTGGGAAGTTTGAGAGGCACTAAAGAAAAAGGGACAGGGTTGTGGAACATGACAGATCACTCAGTATGAGCTTATTCTGGGAAAGATTGGGTAGAATTTGGGACAACTGGGGGGCATGACTCACCTCTTCGAAGATAGAGAAAAGCCACCAGAGAAACCAGACAGAAAATGAGATATACTATAGTCACAACTGGAATCTTCCATCCACCAGTATTCAACAGCCAGGTCCACACTGCAAGGAGGAAGGAGCTATAAGACAAGGATCGTACCTCTAATTTACTCCCCAGCCCCACAGGGACATATGTCTGTGAGAACAAAGCAAGACACAGCCTTAAAGCCTTGAACTCTGCAGAGGGCTCTTCTCCCTTCCACTAAGAAACTGTTTTTCCCAGGAGGACAGGGATTATGCCACAGAGCCTGGCACAGATCACAAGATACTGTAGTAACAAACCACACACATACACAAAGCATGGGTATTAGCCAAGAAACGTCAGGATTAGGGGAAGGTTAATTCTGCACTTAAGGATAAATCACAGTCAAAATGTAGGGCAAAGGTGAGTCTACCAAGTTAGAGCTGAGATCCAGTATGTCTCGAGATCAAGTTTGGAGTGGAAGTTGAGGTAGTATTTAAGGGCTGTGGTCAGGATAGCATGGTAGGGTTGTATTAAGGAGACAGCAAAGGCAGGACATGGTGACCGATTTGACAGATGGAGTGAGGAAAAGGAAGAAAGTCAAGCTCCGAAGCTTGGGCATGTGGACCCCAGGTAGCTTCTCTTGGGTGCTCCGTGTGTGCAAAGCCATCCAGTAGAGTAGAGGTGGAAAAGATGCTGGGTTTGACTTTATAGAGTAAGCCTGAGATGTCCATGGGACATCAAATGGCAGTTCCAGGAGATGGCTGGGTATAGGGAGTGTGGAGCCCAGGGTAGGGATGGAGGCATGGGAAACTAGGAGCCGCAGGAGTAAAGGATGCAGAATGAGAAGAGAGTGTGGGTAGGAGTGGGTACAAGGCCCAGGGCTTCAGCAGGGAGGGGCTGGGAAGGAAGAGGCCACGGAAGCTCACAGGAGAAAACCCAGAAAAACTAGTTATCAGAAGTGATGAGCAAAGAGCTAAAATTAGGATTTAATGTACAAATTAGAGTTTGGGATGAGGTTTGAAGCTGGTCCTAGTGCTAGGCTGGCTTAGAAGTTATATTCATGCCTCAGCCTCCCAAGTTCTAGGGTTAGTGTTGTGTACTACCAGCCCTAGTGTCTGTCTTTCTTTCTGTCTGTCTGTCTCTACATACACATACGTGTGAGCACACACACACACAGAGTACTAAGGTTGGAACCCAGGGCCTCATACATGCTACTCTACTGAACCACAATTCTTCCTAAACCTTCCAGTTCCTCCAAGAGCTCCACACAGATTCCCAGAATTGAGAGAAACCCTACCTGACCTTGCAATGACCTTCACATGCATCTCGATGGTCAGGCCTCCGTGGAGACAATAATAGGTACCTTCATCTAAAGCTGTGGCTTGAGGCAGTGACAGATGAGGCCCCCAAACCCACATCTCTCTGCTTGGGTGCTCTTCCCCAAGGCTTAGGTTCAGTAATGGAACATTAGACCTCCTAGGATGTACATGGATCCAGGAGATGGAACCTCTGGTCACTGGGACAGGGGGTACCCCACAGGAGAGCCAAACTGTGGAGCCAGGGGCTACAGTGAGATCTAGAGCAGGGAAATAAAAAATAACGAAAGTATGAACCATGGGGTCTAATCTCCCCAAAGCCTCCAGGTCCCAGCATCCCCTCAGCATTGTCCCCTTACCTTGGTTGATTAGACTCTGATTCAGACTAACCCTCCGTGGGGCACATACAGGCTCTGTCCCCACGACCTCAGGACGGCCTTTCGCCCACACATACAGCTGGGATTTGTTGCGGGAACCAGAAACGGGGCTATGGCTCCCTGAGGACCTGTTCTTCGGGCCACATTTCAGGTCCCCTATATCTGAAGCATTCCAGCGGAACAGCTCCCCTGGGAAGAAACCCCAAACCATACATAGAACATAAGATGGGGTGAGGGGAGATACAGAGACCCAGAAAGGCAGAGTCAGATACACAGAGAAAGCACCTACGGCTGACAGAATTGCAAGTCAGAGATGTGGAATAGCTCAGGGCAGTTATCAAGCCATAGGAACCAGCTGCCTAGAACCCCTTCATCCTCAGCGACTGTTGCCCCCACCTTGGCCAAAGAACTTCCTCTGTCCGTGGCGAGCCCCTCTCCAAGCAACGCCCACTACCCAGCCCAGCCAGTCACTCACCACTATCCTCCACGTTCACCGTCCAGGCAGGCTGCCAGGTATCCTTGAAAGAGGGCCTCTTCTGGCACAGGTAGAAGCCCCCCATATGGTCCGAGACATTGACAATGACTACAAAGATTCCCAGGGGCCCCACCTGCAGGCCTAGGCCTGGGGACCCTAGGCTCAGCTCCAAGAAGGGCGTAGACTGATTTCCTCGATACCAGGCCAGCTTCTCAGAAGAGACAGGTTGGGGGTCCGAGAGGCACGGCAGCACAAGATTGCCTCCCTCTGTGGGGAGAGGAAGAGGGGAGCCCCGGCCCCTCCTTCCCTCCTTATAAACCATAGGCCCCCAAAAGTTCACCATATGGGAAGCCCTGAGGGTCTCTTCTGACTCGTCCCAGAGGTTGACAAACAAGAAAATGGAGGCGCAGAGGAGGCCAGACCCTCAACCCAGAACCCAGGCTTCCAAGTCCAGCTCCTTGCCTTCAGAGGCACAGGCAGACATACCTTCTATCTCCACCTGTACCGGCTTCTGGGTCCTGCCTCCTACAAGAGTAAGGAAGAGAAGGAAGGAGAGGGGGAGAGGAGATGGCATGGTAGCCAGGCTCCCCGGGGCACTCAGCTTCTGTGTGGCCGCGCAGAGGATGCTGGGGCAAGCCGGAGGCTGGTGGGCAATGAACCGTGGGTGTCTGTGGGGGTGGTGGCAGTCCCCCTGTGGAGGAAAGGAGTGGTCACACCTTAGGCCCCCTTCTGCAGGCAGTCTTCCAGATCCACGGCAGTTGCTCCCTCCTTGTCACCCAGCACTTAGCCCAAGTAAGTGACTTTGCTATGTTTTAGCACGGACGTCCCCTGGGCAAGGCTAGCATCTTCACCCCTGCACACATAGTGTTTTCCACATAGTGACTGCTGGTAAATGTTTATCAAATTAGTGGATACGGATACCCGGTCTCCCTTCTTCTCCTTTATCCTCCCTTCTCCTGACTCTGATCCTGTCATACCTCTGGCTCCCAAGTGATGGGATTAGGGGCATGTGCCTCCATACCTGGCTTCCACTTTTTTTTCTCTGTCATCTGTGGATAGTTATTAGGACTTTATATTGGATATGGTGATCCAGTCCTATAATCCCAGCTACTTGAGAGAATCACAAAAGTCAAGACCATCTTAGACTGCAGAATGAGTTCAAGGCCATTCTAAACTACTTAGTAAGACCTGTCTGGGAAAAAAAAATCAAATTATCTATCTATCTATCTATCTATCTATCTATCTATCTATCTATCTATTTATTTATTTTGCATCCTGGCTGCGGTTTCCCCTTCCTCTTCTTTTCTCAGTCCCTCTCCCCCAATCTCCCCTCAGTTTCCACCCCCCAATCCACCCCTCTATTTCTGTTTAGGAAAGGGCAGATCTTCCATGACTATCAACAAAACACGGCATAGTTTCAGTAACACTAAGTATTAAGTATTAAAGTTGGGGAGTATGAGGAGTAGGGTCCCAGAAGCCAGTAAAAGAGTTGGATATAGTCCCCGTTCCCGCTGTTAGGAGTCTAGGCACTCTGTATATATGCCACAGCTGTGTACCCTGTCTGAAAACTTAAAAATATTTTTTAAAAAGCTTGGGAAGTCGGGCGGCGGTGGCACACATCTTTAATCCCAGCATTCGGGAGGCAGAGGCAGGCGGATCTCTGTGAGTTCGAGGCCAGCCTGGTCTACAAGAGCTAGTTCTAGGACAGGCTCCAAAGCTACAGAGAAACCCTGTCTCGAAAAACCAAAATTAATTAATTAATTAATTAGAAAAAATAGAAAATAAAAAGCTGGGGACATGGTTCAGTGATAGAGTACATACAAGCCCCTAGATTGAATCCTGCTATCACACACACACACACACACACACACACACACACACACACACAGACACATACATACCACATATTGTGTTTCATTCCAGTTTGAGCTACATAGCAAGACCCCATTTCAAAAAAGAAAGCCAAACAGGCATACATAGTGGCAAACACCTTTAATCCTTTAATCCCAGCAACTGGGAGGCAGCAGCAGTTCCAGTTCTGATCTCTGTGAGTTCCAGGTCAGCCAGGACTACGTAGTGAGACCCTGACTCAATCCCCCTCAAAAAAAGAAAAGAAAAGAAAAGAAAAGAAAAGAAGAGAAAAGAAAAGAAATTGTGAGATGGGTATGTAACATAGCTCAACGATAGAGCACTTGCTTACCATATACAACTCCCCAGGTTCCAGAACAGGAAAAAAAAATGTGTGTGTTTGTGTGTGTGTAGTGTGTGTTTGTGTGTGTGGTGTATGGGGTGTATATGTTTGTGTATCTGTGGTGTAGGGGGCTGGAATATTATGTGGTGTAGGGTGGTGGAATATGTGTGTAGTGTATGTATGTGGAGGTGTATATATGTGGGGTGCGTGTGTATGTGTGTGGAGGGTGTGTTTGGTGTATGAAGTGTGTGTGTTTGTGTGGTGGGGGGTGTGTATGTATGTGGTAGTGGGGAGATGTGTATGTGGTGTGTGTGTATGTGTATGTATGTTTGGTGTATGGGGTGTGTATGTCTGTGTCTGTGTGGTGTGGGGGGGGTGTTGTGTGATGTAAGAAGGTGGGGTGTGTGTGTGTGTGTGTGTGTGTGTGTGTGTGTGTGTCTTTTTTGGTCCAACCTACAGTTTGGTTTCTGAGAGACAGTATCAGCTAATGCCTGAGAGTGGAGCCATTAGCTGCTGCAAAACCATGGTTAAATTTCCTCATCTCTCAGCAAATTAGTAAGAGAGCTGACCCCAGAGAGGGTTCTGGGGTCACATCAGTCAAAGCTGGGAAGGGTGGACAGCTGTGTGGGGCAAGAGTCACTGTCACTCTTTGCAGGGGTCTTTAGAAATGACTTCTGGTTAGGGTCCCTTTAATCTTCCAGCTACGAAGGAGATTCAAGGAAATAGGGGTTTAAGCCTCAAGAAGGGAAAGGCATTCTCTAAAGTCACACAGAGGAGGTGCTTCAGTAGTTTGTGCATGTGTGTGCCTGTGTGTCTGTCTGTTGTGCATGTGTGTGCCTGTGTCTGTGTCTGTTGTGCATGTGTGTGTGTGTGCAAGTGTGTGCCTCTGTGTGTGTGTGAACTAGAGGAAGAATGCCTGTGTGTGTGCCTGGGCCTTTCACTAATGACGTCCTGAAAGGAAACACTAGAGACCCCAGAGACAAGCTTTCTCAGTTGAGTCCCAGGCCTGTCTCAACTGGGCTGTGACTTCCTGTTTGCCCCAGGCAAACCTCAGGGGACTCCACAGGTGGCAGGGGCCCTCACTTCCCTTGATTGAGCTGAGAGGCCAAGAGGGGAGAACGAGGCTTGGGAAGCAGAGGCTTCAACTGCCTAGCATGCAGCAGTGCTTCTCCCGAAGTATCTCTTCCTTGCCACCCCTTCTAAAAACCCCAGAAAGACTTCCAGGCCATGTGGGGAGGAAACGAGGCCATTTTGCCTGCACCATAGCACACCAAGCATCCCTCACCCACAGGGCCTTTGTATGTGCTGCTTTTCCACTTGGCTGGTTCCGTTGGTCATTCCGCTCTCAGTTCAAATATTACTTCCTCAGAAAGGCCTGCCCAGAACTCCCAGGTACTTTTCTGACTTCACATCCTTGGTTCTTTTGTTTTTTGTTTTTTTCCTATCTAGCATTTCCCCGGTTTTAAATTATACTTGCTGTTAGTTAATCTCCTTATTTGCATCTTCAACCAGAATACAGACTGTTCCACGCCTTTTCTTATGTCCCTGGCAACCCAGGATCTCAAGCAAGCTGTGGGAGCCCTGTCTTTAAGGGAGGACTCACAGCCCTAGGCTGAAGGAACTAACAGAGATCGTCACTGTTCCTAGATGCACCCTGATTTATTGACTAGGGGAAGAAAAGCTGGGGAAAATAAAGAAAATCTTTCCTTGAGGTGGGGGAGATAGCTTGCCTCAAAGCGTGAGGACCTGAATTCAAGCCCCAGAATCTTGTATAAAAATATCAGGCATAATCTGGGGAGATAGCTTGGTGGGTAAAGGGGAAAAGCCCCAAGTTGAGGGTTCCTCCACCGATGCAATAAGACAAACCAAATTAATAAGACCAAATTTAATAAACAGAGCAAAGCAACTCCCAGATGACTCTTGGAAAGGCAGGAGAGAAGTCACTTGGCAGGGCTAGAAACCAGATCATAAATACCCTGTAGGTGTGGTCTCAAGCAGCTCCAGGGGAGGAGCTGACTCTTGCTTGGTTTTCCTAGGGCGGGGTATAGAATGGGAGGAGTGGGGCTGAGTTCCCAGCCAAACATCTGGGTGAGGTTTGGAATGGAGGAGTGAGATTTGAGACTGGAGCTGCCCAACACTGAGGATCCCAGTTCAATCCCCAGAACCCCCTTAAAAGCCAAAGTAACCTGCCTGTAATCTGTAAGGCCGGCCTTCTCAGAACAGCCCGACTAGCAAGGCTAGCCTTATTGATGTACTCTGGGTTTGATTGAGAGATCCTGTCTCATGAATAAGGTGAAGAGCAGGGGAGGATGGACATCTTCTAAGACCTCTGGACATCTACTAGAACCTTTACAAACATGCATCCTCACTTACACGCATGTGCCCAAATGAGAAAAAGAAATAAAAGAGAAGGCTGTGACTGCCTCTAGGGTACGGTAGAGGAGAAAGTTTATTGTGGATATGAAGACGAGCGTAGTCAGAGGCCATCTGGGAAAGGCCAGAGTGGGCATGACCCTGAGCCAGGTCATGTGAGAAGAGGTGGAAGGGGGGAGCCAGGAGACCAAGAGGTCAAAAGGTAAAAAGGACAACATAGCCAAAATGGTTGGGTTTTATAGGAACAGTCACTGGAGAAAGGACACCCAGGCCCTGGGCTGGTATGCTAGTCAAACCCTGTAACAGGTAGGGACTGAAGAATTCTGGGAAAACCTGATGGTTAAATGGGCACCTCAGCCGTTTGTCCTGGATTTGAGACCTTAACATCCCAGCCTTTTTGTTGATAATAAATGATAAGGGGGGACATATAATCCTGCTAGCATTGGGGACATCATTGTTAGGGACCCAAGGAAGCTGAAATACAAGACAAGACCAGGAGGAGAGAGAGTTCACTGTCCAGGCTCTGTGTGACCATCTGAGGCTTCAGAAGTGCAGGCCTCATGGTAGCAGTCTACCATGCTGGACCACCTGGGACTAACCACTTTGGAGCCTTCTGGGATGCAGATTTCAAGGGAGCACCTGTGGCTGGTGAGTTGCTAAAGTAGTAGACAGTTAATTTGAAAACTGCTGGGACAGATGACTAGGGAGCAGAAGGTAAGGTTAAGGAGTTTAGGGGAAATTTTTAGCTTAAGTGTACATTTCAAACTTCCAGACCCAAGGGCCTGGTAGCTGGGGGAGGGGAATCCCAAGACCAGGGAGGGAGGGAGGGAGAGAGAGAAAGAGAGAGAGAGAGAGAGAGAGAGAGAGAGAGAGAGAGAGAGAGAGACCATTCTTGGGAATAGGCAGAATAGACAGAACAGTTCTGGTGGGGAAACAGGCTGTTGATTGACACTACTTATGAGTTTATTTGATCTGAGGGAAGTGCATCCAAGCTGACTTGGTGTAGGAAGTCCTTCTGTCTATGTGTTGCTTTTATTGGTTAATGAATAAAGAAACTGTCTTGGCCTGTTGATAGGGCAGAATATAGGTAGGTGGGGGAGAGGGGACTAAACTGAATGCTGGGAGGAAGAAGGGAGGAGTCAGAATGAAGTCATGGAGCTGCCATGGGAGATAGATGTGCTGAAACTTTGCTAGTTGGCCACGACCTTGTGGTGATGCACAGATTAATGGAGATGGGTTAAATTAAGATGTAGGAGTTAGCCAATAAGAAGCTAAAGATAATGGGCCAAGCAGCGATTTAGTTAATACAATTTCTGTATGACAGCCAGGATGAACAAGCAGCCCCCCTCCAACATTGACTCCTTAAAGCTTACAAGAATTTTTTAAGTTCATAAAATGAGATAAAAGCTTTGGATATGGAGAGGGTGCCTGAACTGGCCTTGTCCCATAGTCAGACTGATGACTATCTTGAATATCACCATAGAACCTTTGTCCGGTGATGGATGGAGTCAGAGACAGAGACCTTCACTGGATCACTGGACTGAGCTCCCAAGGTCCAGTTGAAGAGTGGAAGGAGGGAGAAGATGAGCAAGGAAGTCAGGACCACGAAGGGTTGGTCCACCCACTGAGACAGTGTGCCTGAGCTAATGGGAGCTCACCAACTTCAGCTAGACTGGGAATGAATGAGCATGGGATTAAACTGGACCATCCAAATGTGGTTGACAATTGGGGCAGACTGAGGGGCCAATGATAATGGCACTGGGATATGTCTCTACTGCATGTACTGGCTTTTTGGGATCCTATTCTCTTTGGATGCATACTTTCCTAAGCCTGGATGTAGGGGGGAGGGCCTTGGACTTCCCACAGGGCAGGGTGCCTTGCCCTCTCTTAGGACTGGAGGGAGGTAAGGGGGAGGATGTGGGGGGAGCAGGAGGGAAGTGGGAGGAGAGGAGTAAGTGGGAATTTGGATTGGTGTTATTTATAAATAATTTTTATTTAAATAATTTAAATTTATTTTAAAATAAATATTTATAAATTTTAAAAAAAATTTAAAAAACCAAAAAAAAGTTTTGGATGTGTTAGCACTACCACTGTTTGTAATCTATACTGAAATCCACATAGAATAGCAGACTCAAGAGTCATAGTAAAAACTTGGGGACCCCAAAGTACTTTGGGTTAAACGCATCTATTAGTCTAACCCTTTCAGAGTCTGGGCAAAGTAAACTGTTTGTCTTCCTTGTCTTGAGACCTGCAAGCTCTAGGAAAGTGACGTCTGAGGTCTGGTTTTCACAGATGAGGAGAAGGACACTGTAGTCTTGAGGAGGAGCTGGTATGCTTGCTGTTGTTGAAGCTACAGTGATTCAGTCAACATCAGAGATCTCAAAAGGATAAATTATAGCAGGAGGTATAATCCAAATGGCCTATGTATCAATGAAAATGACAGAGTCTTACTCGCTACCTAGACTGCCCTAGGTTCTCATGGTCTCGGTGGCTTCATTGGAAGCAGTGGTCAGTCTTGGTTGTCATACAGGCCAGCATTTTATCTTCGACTGCCACACAGGGTCGCATGGGTCCTTGGCTGCCAGGCCCAGAAGCTCTGAGAGATTTTCCTGTAGAGGAGGGTCTTGGGGGAACTGACCTTATTTGAACAGGCAAAGTAGGGCAATCAACCAAAAAGTGTTCACCTTTGTGTACGGTCCTGGCAGCAGGCAAGGAACGGGAATGTTTTCCCCAGTGGGTAGTTTTACCACCTTTTCTTTGGAGACCTCAGGCTTCCCTCTAGGATCTGGCATTTCTGTCTATCATGGGAATTGTTTTTATTAAACATTATAAGTATCATAATCAGCAGATCTCTGTAGAGTTTGAGGACCATAATCCATTAAGTATACCTGACCTAAACTACCCCTATTTTAATTACTTGCTTTAAACATATACGGTAGACTAAATAAATCCTGTCACTAAATGAATTATCTAACAGTTTACAAGTTAGTAACTATGATAAGATTAGGATTTTATGGCTTTCTTCCTGTTAAGTTTTATCCTTAAAAAACTGAGTTGAAGATTTACTTGAAGTTAAGTCATAGATACAGTAAACTTTAACCGTAAATAGAGCCCACAGAGAGACAGAACTTTATCCTTTGATGGTAGGCCATTGCAGGATATTAGCTTCTTCAGTTTAGCCAAGCAGCTGAAGCTAAACAAAGCTAGCAAAGATAACTAGGCTCGACATAAATTACTGTGAACCTGAGCACACCTTAAGAATTTATAAATCTTATTTATCAAACATATGTTGTTCCTTATTTAAATTTTCTAGAAGCCTGGTGTTGAGTACAGTTGGCAAAGACAAAAGCTGTCAGACATCTATCTATAAGCTAATTTTTGTTAATCTGAGTATATCTTTATAACCTTAGAAATTTATCATCATATAAAAATACATCCTAGAGCCAGGCGGTGGTAGCTCATGCCTTTAATCCCAGCACTCTGGAGACAGAG
This sequence comes from Myodes glareolus, assembly GCF_982192425.1. Classification (NCBI taxonomy): domain Eukaryota; kingdom Metazoa; phylum Chordata; class Mammalia; order Rodentia; family Cricetidae; genus Myodes; species Myodes glareolus. Next base: position 77,869,224 of record NC_142032.1, on the reverse strand, counting down.
GCAGGTGGATCCCTGTGAGTTCGAGGCCAGCCTGGCCTACAAGAGCTAGTTCCAGGACAGGCTCCAAAGCTACAGAGAAACCCTATCTCAAAATACAAAAAAAAAAAAAAAAAGAATCCTAATCCAAGATAGTTTGGAGACCTGTTGTTGCTTTCTTAATCTAAAAAGGAGACACAATGATGACACAAGGACTCAGTAGGACTTAGAAGTTTTATGGGTGCTGCCTTAGTTGATTAATACCATGTGGTTATCTTAAGATGGTGGTGAAGTCACATGGCACATAGAGATATTTTAGATAAATTGTAGAAATAATTAACCTTAGTAAAGATGGCTACCAACTAGTGGTTGCTGTTTAGAATATGTATTTTTTAAGTAGATCTATTTTTTAAATAAGAGTTCAATCCAAATACATATACTATATATTCTAAACAAGAATTGAATCATACATGTAGCAAATTAAGATTACCTATGTATAGATTTTTAACTATAACCCTTTCATTATGTTTTTAAGTCAAAATTTTTTACAGATTTTGTAGATTTTTTTTAACCATACCCAATGAATTTACAAATCCTGAGATAGATTTTAAAGCATACTCTTAAGAGATTTTTTTTGAGAGCAGAACACAGAGAAATTATAGTGATAAAAGATTTTAAGGGTGGAAAGTAGAAAAACCTTTGAGATAAGAGTCTTCTGGAAGTGTAGATCAGGGAAATTTAGCTATAAGAGATTTGGGGATCATTTGTTTTGTGCAGTGGCAGTTGTTCCAATTTGTGAGAATTTAGAAATGAAGCATGTCAATTTTTGGCCAAAATGTTTGTATGCCTAGGAGAAGAGAAAGAGACAAAAACCAAAACAGTGTTCTGTCTGCATGTATGCCTGCATGCCAGAAGAGGGCACCAGATCTCATTACAGATGGTTGTGAGTTACTATGTGGTTGCTGGGAATTGCACTCAGGACCTCTGGTAGAGCAATCAGTGTTCTTAACCTCTGAGCCATCTCTCCAGTCCTATATACACTACAATTTTAAGTGAGCTGCACAAACACAATTATTTTAAACAAGAGCAGAAATGCATATAACAAAATTTACCTTAAATTTGTATCAATAAACCAAGATCCATACCAATGCAAAGTATTCATCTCTATATCATGTGCCCCTTTAAATGTAAATGAACATTTATAAACAATCATTTAGAGAATTTGGATGTTGTTCTATTTAAATTGTTTTCTGTTTTTGTTGGGCAAAGTAATTTTAGGGGTTTACAGAGACCTTTCAGAGGGTCTTGTTCCATTGAACCACATTAGTCTGGAAGGAATCCACAGGTTCTCATCCTCTGTGGAAACAAAAGCAGAACCTCTTTTCCAAAGCAGCATATCCTTAGACCCAAATTTTAAAGTCAAGATACCTTTAAAATATATATGTTGGTTTTACTTAGCAGCTCCCAGAATCAAATATCTCTCTGTACTTAGCTCATTCACAGTCAAAAAATTCAAAGAAAACAGAATAATATACATAATCCAGACTCTCTGTGTATATTCCATTTTTATGTGGCTTATTTTTCTTTACTCCTTTAATCTATGACTGTCTATACTCTGTCTCTTTAAAGACTTTATTTTATTTTTTAAAACCATTTACTTCCTTTTATAACTGTCTATATTCTTTTTCCTCTCTCTCTCTCTCAAGCCTATGTACATTTATTCAACACTATAACCCATTTTGAGGTCTTTTCCATCTGAATTTGTCTTTATTGCATATCTGTAATAATTTTCTGACCAGGATTGCTTCTTAAAATACTAAGCAGCTTAATTAGGACTAAGGCTGCTTTTTCCACCCAGTCCAACATGGCAGAGGTCTGCTCACCACCGGCTCTAGGACTGCTGTCTGGGAGCCGTCCTCACCACCTCAACTCGGTAGCACCGTGCAGCATGTACCCCTTTTTTATCTGAGTAAAAGCTAAATCTGCCATGCAGCATGCTGGAAATGTCTCTGTGTATAGTGGTAGGAATCTGCCATGCTCTTCTGCCTGTGCACTCCTATCAGGACAGATCCAGCTGCTTGCCCAGACCAGGGTGCTGAGCTAGAGGCATGCTCTCAGCTACTTTCCTCCTAACCCTGAGTGGGCCTACAAGCACCCAGATCCAAAGTGTGTGGCTTGCCACACAGATTAGCCCCAGTTGTTCAGGTGCCATTCTGTTGGCAGGGACTGTTTGTTCATTTCCTGGCCACCCAGACCCAAATTAATCACACAGAAACTGTATTGTTACAGCACTGCTTGGCCTATTAACTCTCTCTTCATATTGGCTAGCTCTTATATCTTAAATTAACCCATTTCTATTCATCTGTGTATGGCCACGTGGTTGTGGCCTACCAGTAAGGCCAGTGTCTATCTCCTGTGGTGGCTACATGGCTTCTCAGTGTACCTGGCTTTATGTTGGAGTCTTTGATCTATTTGGATTTGCATTTTGTGCAGAAAGATAAATATGACTCTATTTGGATTCCTTTACATACAGATAGCCAATTTGACCAGCATCATTTGTTGAAGATGCCCCTTTTTTCCACAGTATGTATTTCTGGCTTATCAAAACTCAGGTATCCATAGATATATATAGATTTGTGTATGGATCTTCAGTTCAATTCCATTGGTTAATGTATATATTTTTATGTCAGTGCCATGCTGTTTTTATTACTATAGCTCTGCAGTGCAGTTTGAGATTAGGGATAGCAACACTTCCAACATTTCTTTTATTAATTATTCAGGATAATATTAGCTATCCTGGGTTCTTCGTGTTTCCTCATGAAGCTAAAAATTGTCTTTGCAACGTCTTTAAAGAATTGTATTAGAATTTTGATATAGGATTGCAAATTTGATATAGGATGGAAATTCTAAATTGCTTTTGGTAAAATAACTATTTTTACAATGTTAATCCTGTTAATCCATGAGCATGGGAGATCTTTCCATCTTCTTATACTGAGAGCAAAGACATGTATTTGGTTATAGCCATGTTAGTTATAAATTAAGTAAGATCTTTACCTCTATAGAGCAAGTTTCAGACCCTTATCTCCCCCTGTGAGGTAAGAATTGTCGGCAGACTTGCAGGCCCCAGGCTTCAGAAGTAATTAGTGTTTCCTTTGTTAGTAAACATTTACAGACCCTCAGCATTTCCTTATCTCTTCCTATCAGCCAGGAGATGTCTCCAGACCTGACATTCCAGTTAGATCAATGACATTCCAAAAACCTACCCTTCCCCCTGCCTTTTTGCTATATAATGCTCCTGAGAAAAAATAAAGTTGGCAGCTTGATCAGAAAACAGACTTGCTGTCCATTTTTGTGTCTCTTGTCTCTTCATTCCTCTTCCTTCAAGGTTTGTGCTGTGCTCCCGTTCACGTCCCACTGGTCAGGACATTCTTATTGTTGGGTCCAGGGGGGTCGCGCAAAGATGAGAACACCACCAAGTCTAATAAACCAGAAGCAAACTTTATTCCAGAAACCAGATCCTAGGATAACCAGAAGCAAACTTAAAAATAAAAAAATAAAAATAAAACACCGCGGGGCACAGAAGCTTATCAGCTAGCTGAGACCACAGCCAGAGATGGTGTTTGTTAGGCTGTGGCATTGACTAGCTTCTGACCCCACCTTTTATAGTTAGGACACCGAGCATTAGGTCTGGGTAAAGGAATTTTTGCAACCTTGTCCTGACCCTTGGGCTGATCAGCGGAGACCCTAGGGAGGGGAGTGAGTGCTAATGTCAAGGAGGAATTTGGAATTAACTGGTTCCTGGGCTGAGAATTTAGAAGGAAAAACCTTTCACACTGTTTCCAGGTAAATCTTCAGATACTGACTGCCATACTTTATAACCTCCATCATCAGAGCTCATTAATTAAACCTTTGTATTTATCCACTGTCTCCTGGTACCTCCGGGTGCAAACTGAGGTCATGCCTCTCCTCTGGTGGTGTCAGTTTCCCATAACAGAGACAGTGTCTGACCCAGAGGTCACATATCTCTGTCTCCTAAAGGTTAAACTCAGTTCACATCTACTGTTTATTAAGGATGGTCAGGACACTAGCCTCTTCTCTGGTGGGGCCAGTTTCCCATAACAGAGACACTCTGGCCTTGTAAATAAAACAGCCAGTTGTAAAATGACCTACGCTTTCCAAGTATCTGAGAAAATAACTCACTGTGAATGAATGATCCTTGATCTGCTGAGAAAGCTGCTGATAGTCTGTTCTCATTCTCCTAGACTTATAACTTTATATTTCTTTATTTCTACATTCTTATTTTTGGAATCTACATTTTTATTTTCTTATGCCTGGACTCTTCACTTATATCTTCTTTAATTTCTTTCTTTAGAGTCTTAAAAGTTTTTATTATAGAAGTCGTTTGCTCGCTTGGTTAGATTTACCCCAAAATATTCACAAGCTATTGCAAAAGGTGTTATTTCCCTGATACTGTTCTCAGTTTCTTTGTCACTTGTGTATAGGAAAGCTACTGATTTTTGTGAGGTAATTTTGTATCCAACTACTTTGCTGAAAATGTTTATGAGCTGTATGATGTGGGATGTCCTTCTGTATATGTGTTACTTTTATTGGTTGATGAATAAATCTGTTTCAGTCAGTGGCTTAGCAGAGCAAAGCCAGGCAAGAAATCTGAACACACACACACACACACACACACACACACACACACACACACACACACACATATATATATATATATATAGAGAGAGAGAGAGAGAGAGAGAGAGAGAGAGAGAGAAGGCAGATACAAAGAGATACCATGTTGTTGCCAAAGGGGATAGATGCCAGACCCTTACCAGTAAGCCACAACCTCATGTCAATACACAGATTAATAGAAATGGGTTAATTTAAGATGTAAGAGCTAGCTGATAAGAAGCCTGAACTAATAGGCCAAGAAGTGTTGTAATTAATTAATATAGTTTCTTTGTGATTATTCAGATCTGGGCAGCTGGGAAACAAATGCACAGACTTTGCTTACGGCTGTAGGAATTTCTCTGTGGAATTTTTTGGGTCACTTTGAAGTGTTGATCTAATTATTTTTTATCAATAAAAATTCAGGAGTCAGATATTAGGGTAAGAACTTGAATGATCAGAAAAGAACTGGAGAAGTGACCAGTGACCTCCTCTCTCTATTGTCCTTGGGTCCAAAATAGTCAAGACCCTTTCTCAGAACCACCATACTCCTTCCTGTATTTATCTGTCTTCAGTCCTCCAAAACCTCTATGGCTAATTTTGATCAGCTAGAGGCTAGCTTCACCCTCTGATTCAAAACAAACTTTACTGACAGTCTCATGAACATCAGAATACAATCAAAGTAGCTCACAACACTTTCCTTTTTGTCTAAATAAAAAGGGAAGGTTTTAACTCTGACACAGAAAAACTATATACAATAAGAACGATTATCAGGAAGAATCACATTCATAATTTCAAGTCCACTTGCATTTGACAAACTTATAGAAAATACACCATTATCTGTTTTATCTTGGTGAGTCCAAAGTCTTGTGCCTAATTTACCTTCTATCCTAACTTGTATTACCAATTAAAACTATTTTTTGACCTAAAGACATTTTCATAAATAATTTAAGCTTTTATGTCTCTCAATTTTTAAATACTTTACATGTCTTTTGTGAGTTTCTTTTCTGAATTTCATAATAAGAAAATCTATAACTATAACTGTAGTCTTTAACTGCATCAGAGATCTGAGAATGATAAAATATTACACATAAACAGGAAGTACAGAGCAAGCAATTTCCAAAGCTATAGAAATGACAGAAACATCTGGCTGCCTCTTCAAATCTAAACATTATAAACTTTGATGGTTTTCATAGCTTTTCTTCTTAAATTTCCTGAGTTATAACCTGCTTTTCCTGATTTATTTACATCAGTACAGAATGTGAGGGCTACAGAAATAGTGTTCCTCTTAATGTGGAAAAGGATCCAATTAGTTCTCTTTATAAACTGAATTCTCTTGCTTTCAGGATATTTGTTGGTATTCTTTCCCAAGAAATTACTGCTAGCTCTTTGCCAGTGTTTATTTTCTGTCCATAATGAGGAAATTTCTGCATTAGTAAAAGGTACCACAATTTCTGCTGGGTCTATAGCTGCTAATTGACAGTCTCAATTTTCTTTTTTCAGAATCAATTCAGAAACCTTTTCTACATAGGTTTTTAACTTTTTAAATCTGTTTTATGGTTTAAAAAAATACATTCTAAGATATTATCTTCTCTCTGTATAAGAATTTCTATAGGAGCCAGGCAGTGGTGGTGCATGTCTTTAATCGCAACACTCGGGAAGCAGAGACCAGGGTGGTCTCTGTGATACTGAGGACAGCCTGGTCTACATGGGCTAGTTCCTGGACAAGATTCAAAGCTACAGAAAAACCCTGTTTCAAAAAAGAATGAAAGAAACCAAATTCCTGTAGGAGAAAGAGTAGAAGGTAAAATAAGCAAGCTCTGGATTCAAACAATTCACATGTATATCCTGTAGGTTTTTTTTTTTAACTAAAGTCAACTCTTTCAGCCTCAGATGATAATTTTCTTGGATTATTTAAGTCCTTATCACCTTGTAATGTTTGAAATAAATTACTTAGTTCATGAATTGTCAATCTAATTGTGGACTGTAGCCAGTTAATATCTCTCAGCAATTTTAAAAAATCATTAAGAGATCGTAATTGATCTCTCCTGATCTGTACTTTCTGTGGTTGAATTTTTAAAAAAAGATCTATCTTATATCCTAGGTAATTAATAGAATCTCCTCTTTTTATTTTTTTCAGGAGCAATTTGCTATCCCCAATAAGGGAAAATTTTCTTTTCTTCTTCAAACATTTTCTCTAAGGTATCTGCATTTAAATCATCTAGTAAGATGTCACCCATATAATAGATATTATTGATTGAGGAAAGTGTTTATGAATTATTCCTAATGGTTGCTTTACAAAATATTGACACAAGGTAGGACTGTTTAATATTCCTTGTGGAAAAATTTTCCACTGATATCTTTTCGCAGGCTGGGAATTATTCTAAATAGGCACTGTGAAGGCAAATTTTTATCTACCCACTTCTTGTAAAGTTATTGTTTAAAAAAATAATCTTTTAAATCAATCACTATAACAGACCATCATTTAAGTAATAGAGAAGGCAAGGGAATTCTAGGATATAAAGAGCCCATTAGCTGAATCACCTTATTAATAGTTCTTAGATCTGTTACCATTCTTGATTTTCCAGATTTCTTTTTAAATACAAATATAGGAAAATTCCAAGGACTGGTAAATTCTTCAATATACTGAACAGCTGTTCTAATGCCTGTAATTTTTCTGATGTTAAAGGCCATTGTTCCACCAAGATGGGTTTGTCAGTTAACTGTTTTAAAGGTAGGACTGTTGGTACCTTTGAAAGATCATCAGCTGTTTTGTCCTATTTATATACAACCTGAATGGCCAGTGACTGTTCTTAATCATACTTTCTAATATTTTTCTCAAAAGCATATGTTAGTTTTTGGTTTGTTTCTGAGATCAGAGAAATGCTAATGGGTTTTCCACTGCTGTAATGAATAACATCACCATAAATTTATTGCTATGTTAGCCACATATGGTTTTAATTTTCCTATCTGTCTTTCTGGCTCTATACACTCAACCCATCTTGCATTAAGTTTTATCTGAGATAAAATTCCAACTCCCAGAAACTGAACATTTACCTCCCAAAGAGGGCAATTTATATGCCAAGATTTTGGTGCAATATTGTGACATCTGCTCCTGTGTCTACCAAACCCTCAATTTCAATGTCATTTATTTGTATTTTTAACTTTGGTCTTTGATGATTCATAGAAGTTTGCCAAAATACTTCTTTTATGGTCTCTCCTGAAAATTTTGTTTTTTCAAATGAAGTGTGTTCTGTCATCTAAAACAGTATGCTTTTCTACAACAGGCATTAAATCTTATGAGTTTTCCCAATGTTGCCAGGAAATGATTAAGCCAAACTTGACACAGGGGCCTATGAGAGGTATCCTAAGGCATTTCCCAATTGCAAAGGGTTACTTTGCCTGTCCCATGTTGATCTGCATTCATTAGTTCAATGCCAGCCTTTGCCACTCCTTCTGCATATTTCAGAAGGCTGGGGCCTTCTGCTTGGACTAGCTCTAGAAAAAAACATTGTTCCTAGGAACACCTTTCCTACAATCCCTGTTCAGAAGACCTGTATTACCACAATTAAAATATCTATCTTTTGATTTTTTCCTAAACATTTTAGAAACCACTTTTCCTATATAAGTAACCTCATAAGTGTGAAATCCAATGTCAGCTGTATTTCAGATCCATTCATTTATTGGTGCTGATCTTGCCTTGAAAGACCTAATCACCCTTTACATTCCGAATTAGCATTTTCAAAAGTCAAAGATTTGATTAATATTTGTCTAACTTCTGGATCTGATGTTGTTCTATTTATAACTGAAGTCAATCTTTGTTTAAAAAAATCAATGAAGACTTCTTTTGGGCCTTGTATAATTTTAGTAAATGACTCAGTCGTATTTCGTGATTCTTCAATCTTGTCCCAAGCATTTAAATCTGCTCTACAGTATAACACAAAGGTGTGATTATCAAATCTAATCTGTCTTTGCAAATTAGCAATCTGGGCCTCACCATGAAGCTGTTCTTGGTAGATTTCTATACCTCTAGCACTACTTTGTTGTTCTACAACCCTAGCTTCATCCCTTCACCATGTTTTCCACTGTAACTAAGGACCAGCCTCTAATACTGCTGTAACTAAATGTCTCCAGTCTTGTGAAATAATTCTGTTCCAAGTGGTCCATGAATTTAGCACCTGCTTCACAAAAGGTGAATATATAACATATGAAACAACTACTTTCCTAAATCTCCTCATATCTAACATTTCTGTAGAATCCCAGTGAACTCTGAATAGCATTAACTCTTTTTTTGATGTCTGGTAGAATTCTGAGATAAAACCATCTGGCCCTGGACTTTTTGTTTTGTTGTTTGGTTGTTGGTTAGTTTTGGTTGGAAGACTTTTCATTAGTGTTTCTATTTCACTAGGGGTTACAGTTCTATTTAAATTGCTCATTCAATCTTGATTTAACTTGGGTGGGTGGTATGTATTGAGAAAATTGCCCCTTTTAGATTTTCCAATTTGGTGAAGTAAAGGATTTTAAAGTGTATCCTTATGGTTTTCTGGATTTCCTCTGTGTGTATTGTTATGTCCCCATATTCATCTCTAATTTTGTTGATTTGAATCCTCTCTCTGCCATTAGTTAATTTGGGTAAGAGTTTGTCAATCTTATTGATTTTTCTCAAAGAACAAATTCATTGCTTCATTGATTCCTTGTTTTTTGTTGTTTATTTCTTCCTATTTTATTGATTTCACCCCTGAGTTTGATTAATTCTTATTGTCCACTCGTCTTTTGGATGTGATTTCTTCTTTTTTTTCTAGAATTTTCAGGTGCGTTTTGTTAGTATGAGATATCTCCATTTTTTTGTGTAAGCATTTAGTGCTATGAGCTTGCCTCTTAGAACCATGTTATTGTGTCCCATAAGTTTGTGTTATGTTGTATATTTATATTTATTCAATTCTAGAAAGTAAAGTCTTTAATTTCTTTCTTAATTCCTGCCTTGATTTTCATCCAGTAGTGAGTTGCCCAGTTTCCATGAGTTTGTAAGTTTTCCATTGTTCCTGTTGTTATTGATATGTAGCTTTAATCCATGATGGTCAGATAATATACAGGATGTTATTTCAATTTTCTTGTATCTGTTGAGACTTGCTTTGTGTCTGAGTATGTGGACAATTTTGGAAAAAGTTTCATGAGTTGCTTAGAAGAGTTATATTCTTTTGTTAGGGGCTCCTGCAGGTATCACATTCAGCAAAGAAACAATCCTCAAATAGGTGAGAATAATGGCTCAGTTCAGTTTGACTTCATCAAACTGGATCAAACGTCTAAAGACTTTGATGCCAAGTAAGGAAGAATTTGGAATAAATATTCTGGGGACTTTGGGTGAGGTCTGTCTCTACAGATAGCAAAAGTTCACCTGGTCACTAACAATATCTCTCAGCTTTCTGGGTGGAATACAGAGGTATTTTATCTTCTCCACTGAAGAGACACCTCTGGGTGTCTAACATTCCTGGTTTCCTTAGTGCTTTTCTGAGAATATTAAGGACCTTGCGCCCTGTACGCTTTCTCTTTGGATGAAATGTTCTGTAAATTTATGCAAGGTTTTTCCATTGATAATATCAGTCATCTCTAGCATTTCTCTGTTTAGTTTTTGTCTGGATGGCCTGTCTGTTGGTGAGAGTGGGGTATTGAAGTTTTCTCTATCAGTGTGTAAGGGGTCAGTATGTGATGATACCTTGTGTTTGGTGCACACATGTTAAGAAATGTGATGTTCTCCTGGTGAATTTTTTTTCCTTTGATGAGTATGTAGTGTCCTTTCCTATATCCTATATTTAAAGATATTAAAGTGATTACTCCAGCTTGCTTTTTAGATTCATTTACTTGGACACAATTTTTTTCCATCCCCTTACCCTGAGGTGATGTCTAACCTCGACACATTAAGGTGTGTTTCTTTTTTTTATTATTTATTTATTTATTTAGTATACAATATTCTGTCTGTGTGTATGTCTGCAGACCAGAAGAGGACACCAGACCTGATTACAGATGGTTGTGAGCCACCATGTGGTTGCTGGGAATTGAACTCAGGACCTTTGGAAGAGCAGGCAATGCTCTTAACCACTGAGCCATCTCTCCAGCGCCAAGGTGTGTTTCTTGAATATAGCAGCAAGATGGATTCTGTTTTCACATTTATTCTGTTAATCTATGTCTTTTTATTAGGAAATTGAGATCACTGCTGTTGAAAGATGTCAATTCCTGTTATTTTGTTGCTTGTGTATGTATGTGTGTGTGTGTGTTTCCCGTTTTGATTTGCTGGTCTGGGATTATTTATTCTTTTTGTTTTCTTGGGTGTGGTTAAATTCTTTATGTTGGAGTTTTCCTTTTTTGCTTTCTGTAGACCAGGATTGATAGATAGCTATTGCTTAAATTTGTTTTTTTATCATGGAATACCTTATTTTCTCTATCTATTGTGACTGAAAGTTTTCTTCGATGTAGTAGTCTAGGCTGTCATCTGTGGTCTCTTTTTTTTCTAATATTTATTTACTTATTATGTATACAATATTCTGTCTGTATGTATGCCTGCAGTCCAGAAGAGGGTACCAGACCTCATTACAGATGGTTGTGAGCCACCATGTGGTTGCCGGGAATTGAACTTAGTACCTTTGGAAGAGCAGGCAATGCTCTTAACTGCTGAGCCATCTCTTCAGCCCCTCATCTGTGGTCTCTTAAGAGCCTATAGAATTCTTTTGGCTTTAGAGTCTCCACTGAGTCTCTAAATGAGACTCCAGTAAATGTTATTCTGCTAGGTCTGCCTTTACATGTTATTTGGTCTTTTTCCCTTATGACTTTTAATATTCTTTCTTTGTTTGCATGTTTGGAGTTTTGATTGTGTGCCAAGGGGAATTCCTTTTCTTGTACAGTCTATTTGGTGTTCTTACGCTTCCTGTACTTTGATAGAGATTTCCTTCTTCAGGTTAGGGAAATATTTTTCTATGGTTTTGTTGAAAATAATTTTTGAGGGCTGGAGCAATGGCTGAATGGTTAAGAGCACTGGCTGCTTTTGCAGAGGACCCAGATTCATTCCCAGCACCCACATGGAGGCACACAACTGTCTCTAACTCCAATTTCAGAAGATCTGACTCCCTCTTCTTATCTCCTTGGCACTAGATATGGTTCATATATGTACATGCAAGCAAAAACACACATATAAAGTAAAGTAAAAATTTTTTTTATAAAGCCTAGACCGTGGTGCACATGCTTTCATCCCAGAACTCAGGAGGCAGAGGTAGTCAGATCTCTGAGCTCTAGAACTCAAGGCCATCCTGGTCTACAGGGTGAGTTCTGCTGTGGGTTCTGCTGTGAGTTCTGCTCTTGTACACCATAAAACTCTTATTGGTTTAATAAAACGCTGATTGACCAATAGCCAGGCAGAACATATAGGGTGGGCAACGAGACTAGGAGAAGTCTGTGAAGAGGAAAGGCAGAGACGCAGTCACCAGCCTGACACAAAGGAAGCAAGATGAGAATGTCTTACTGAGAAAAGGTACCAAGCCATATGGCTAAACATAGATAAGAATTATGGGTTAATTTAAGTTGTAAGAGCTAGTTAATAATAATGCTGAGCTAATAGGCCAAACAGTTTATTATTAATATAAGCCTCTGTGTGTTTCTTTGGGATTGAACAGCTGTAGGATTGGACGGGACAGAAACTTCTATCTACAGAGTTCTAGAATAGTCAGGGCTACACAGAGAAACCTTGTCTCATGAAAACAAACAAAAACCTCTCCATGACCTTTCTATTTCCTCTACTCCTATCATTCTTAGAATTGGTCTTTTCATAGTGTCCCAGATTCCCTAGATGTTTTGCACCATAAGTTTTTTTTTTTTTTATTTAACATTTTCTTTGACTGAGGTATCCATTTCTTCTAACAGGTCTCTAATGCCTGAGATTTTTCTCTTCTGTCTCTTGTATTCTGTTGGTAAGGCTTGCCTTTGAGGTTCCTGTTTAAGTTCCTAAATTTTCATTTCCAGATTTCCCTCAGTTGGAGTTTTATTTATTGATTCTACTTCCACTTTCAGTTCGGAAACTGTTTTGTCTTCTTCCACTGTTTGTTTGCGTTCATAGATTCCTTTAAGAGATTTATTCATTTATTCTTTAAGGACCTCTATCATATTCATAGACTGTTTTAAGGCCTTTGTTTTGTACTTCAGCTATGTTGGCATTTTTTTTTTTCAAGGCGCACTATGGTAGGGCTGCTGGACTCTGAAGGAGTCACATTGTCCTGGCTGCTATTAATTGTATTTTTATGGTTGTGTCTAGGCATCTGTGTTTGGGAAGAATGTAATTCTAGACACTGATATCTGGCTTTGTCTTTGCTGGGAGAGCATTTTATTCCTTGGTTTCTGCTGCCTCCTCTGATTCTTAGAAGGTTGTGGTGTGTGCGTGTTGCCTGGTAGGTAATTCTTCTGGGCTCCAACTAGGTGTGGCCACTGGGGATTCTGGGTAAAACGTGTTTCTATGGATTGGGAGCTGACAATTAGTAAGGCAGATGGACTAGGAGGTGAGGGATGAGTGGGTACCCAGGACTGAAGAAATCAGGGTGCTCCATAAGACATGTTTAGCCCCTGGCAATGGGGACCAGCAGTGAGGAAAAGTCACAACAGGTAGCCTGGGGATGAGACTGGGGGAACGGAGCTGAAGGAGAGGAGGGATGAGGATCTGCAGCCAGCCTACCAATTTCCCTGACCAGAGTGGCCTGCAGGTTCCCAGGGAATGAGGGCTGGGATAACAGGATGGGGGGGGGGGGGAGGCAGTTTGGAGGGGAAGATCTGTGAGATCCACTAGAGATGGGAGAAGCAGGAAGCAGAAGCTGCAGTAGGTAGGTGGCCTGCTACAGAGCTGGGGATGAGACTGGGGAGTGGAGCTGGAGGAGAGGAGGGAGCAGGAAATATAGCCCAACTGCTTCTCACGTTCTTTTTTTTTTTTTTTTTTAAGTTGGGTCTGATATAGTTCATGTTGGCCTCAAACTTGCTATTTTCTGAGAGTGACCTTGGACTTCCGAATCCTCTGATTCTCAATCTCCCAAGTGGTAGAGTTAATTCTTCGTTGTTGTAGTTATTATGGGGCTTTGGCTATTTTTGTTGATGGTGGTGGTCTTTGGTTTTTACTTTTTGAGGCAGTGTCTTATTCTGTAGCCCAGGCTGTTTTAGAACTCATTATGTAGCCCAGGATAGCGTCAAACACAGCAATTTTCCTGCCTCTGTCTCCCACGTTCCCACGTGCTTAGTTTGTAGGACTAAGGCAACAGACCTTGCACTGTTTTTTTGGGTTTTGTTTTTTTTTTTTTTTTTTTTGGCTCGTTTGAATTTTTTTGAGACAGTCTTATGTAGTAACTCAGGCTGACCAGACTCTCTAAATAGTTCATTATGACCTTGGAATCTGGATCTTCACACCTCCATCTTTCAAGTTCAGGGATTACAGGCCTGAGCTACTAAACTTTGAGTCTTAGGGAGTATTGTTTTTGAGACAAGGTCCTGCTATGTAGCACAGGCTGGAACAGAACTTCCGATTCTCCTGTGGCAGCTTTCCAAGTGGGATCTTACATTCCGACACCACCATATCTGCTGGCAAATTTCCTTTAACATGAAATAGTTTAATTTTTTTGAGGCAGTGACTTACTATGTACCTCTGGCTGGCCTGGAACGCTCTTAATGTAGACCAGGCTAGACTGGGATTCAGAGAAATCTACCTGCCTCTCAATGATTAGATTAGAGGCCTCACAGCCATGTCTGGCTTTTCTGCGGGTACCGATGCTACGCACCCAGGACCTCTGGCTTTTGCAGCAAGTGCTCCTACCCACTGAGCCATCTCCCCAACCACTCATGCTGCCTTTCTTAGAGACTGCCATGCCCTTTCCCCTGGAATGGCTGCGCCGTTCCACACTCCCACCATCTGTACTCCACATCGACAGCAGCATTTGGTGTCATTACTCTTCTTTTCGGAGAGGACTCTAGCGATATCTCGCTGTATCTTTATTTGCATTTCTGTAATCACCAGTGATTTAAAAAATTGCTCAGTCCCTTTTCATGAGAATCTTTGCCACCTGTGATATCAGTGAACAACGGTGTGCCCCTCTAACATTTTTAAGCTAGACTAGTCTAAGCCAGGACAAGACTTGATTCGTCCGTTGACAGGATCACTTCGGCTACATTCAAAATTAGCTAAAGGGGCTAATGTGACAGTGTAAGGCAGTGCAAAGGTTCCTCTATCTTGTATTCTTGCTGCGGCCATTTTAGGTCTTACTAGAATTTGATTTCCTTGATGGGAAGCCCTGTGAAAAGTTAATCAACACTATTTTAGGAACCCAAGGCCAAGATGCCCCCAGTTAACTTAGCTTCAGTTGCCTGCTTGTGCAAGTCCCCCCAGCTAACTGCTTATCTTAGATTTGGTTAAATCAATTGTTTGTGTAAAATCTCCCCCTGCAGCTGCAGGCACCCTTGCTCTAAACGCTTGGTACTACCCATGGGTCCTGAGTGTAGTCCCAGCCTGCTAGAGTAGACTTTCATTGGGCTAAGTCCACCAGTAGGTACACTGGGAGGGTCGATGAGAATTATCTTGCCAGTTGAGGAGTGGTGATGGATCTTACGACTGGTGTTAGCGCTGGAGAATTGGAGAACTTAGCCTGGTATAAGTACAGTGGCGTTAATTTACTGGACTTCGAAGGAGGTCACAAAGAATCAAGGACTTACAGGCTCAAGCGCCCTTTATAGAAAACCGGTTTGGAGGCAAGGGAATCCTGTCTCTGTACTTATTTGAAGTGCTGTGACCCTCCAAGGCGAGAGAGAGGTCACACATAATGAGAGATTGACCTAGACCCAGGCTGCAGAGGAAAGATTTACAGCCCTGGCAGTGAAGAAGGGGATTTGCAGGAAGCCGTATGGAAATGGGGGTGGAGACACGCAGGTTTTGCACCTCTGCCACCGACTGCGCCAGGCTTCAGAACGCCGACCCAGCCCTGGCCCGCGGGGCGGAGGTGCTGGGAGGGCTGGGCAGCGTTTCGCTGTAACGCGATCCGGGCTGCGGCGGAAGGGCGGCCGAGCGGAGGGAAGGGGGAGGCCGCGCGCCGCGTCCTCCAGGGCTAAGGCCCGGCGTTCCAGAACGTAGGCTCCAGTGGAGCCGTGACACACACGCGGGCTTCAGAGAAGACTGCCGCAGATCTTCCAGGCAGCCGTCGTGCCTTCCAGGGAACGAGGACGAGCGGAAGCGCGGAAGCGCGAACGCGCGGCCCGAGAGAGAGGCGGGACCCGAGCCCCGCAGCCACTCGAACGCCTTCGGCGCGGCTCGGCAATATCCCCACCACCTCCACCACCGCGGCCCCTCAGCCCCGATCCGGAAACAGCCGAGCGGATCCGGAAACAGCCGAGCGGACCCGGAAGCGGGAGTGCCATCACTAGGGAGTGCGGGAATCCGCCGTTTGGGCTGAGACGATGGCAGCAGCTGCGCCGGCAGCCCTAGGTGAGGACTGGCGGCGCCGGCGGCCAGGGATCGGTGCGTGAGGGCGCCGCCGTGCACGTGGAGAGTAGGGGGCTGGGGGGGCGGGGCCGAATGCGGCTGCTGGTGGCAGCCGGCCAGCGCGGAGGCTTGGGAAGGGGGCGGGGCACAGCACCCGCCAAGGTGGGCGGGGTCTGGGGCGTGGGCGGGGCTTGAGGGTCGGGCAGGTAAGAGGTGGGGGGAGGAGCGGAAGAGGGGGCGGGGCTACTGGAAGGGATTGGACTGTCGAGCGGTACACTAGTACAGTACACTGCGGGAGGTGGGAAGGGGCTGGGCCAGGTGAGTGGTCTGAGGCCAGTGCAGATGGAGTCTGGGACTGGGTGACCCGGCTGCTGGGTCTTCTGTAGTGCTAAGAGACCTACGAACCATGGGAAGAAAGGTTGGTTCCTGTCCCCCCACAGCACCGAATCCCCAGCCCCAAGATGGGCAAAAGGATGCATCCGAGTCCAGTGAGCTCGGACGGCTTCGTGCTGAATTGGCGGGTGCACTGGCAGAAATGGAAACCATGAAGGCTGTAGCGGAGGTGAGCGAGAGCACCAAGGCAGAGGCGGTGGCTGCGGTGCAGAGACAGTGTCAAGAGGAGGTGGCTTCCCTGCAGGCCATCCTGAAAGGTGAGGAACCCGCCCCCAAACACACCGACCTTCCAGACTATCAACCTCCGTCCCTCTAACAGAAGATGCAGGATGAGAAATTCAGGTGAGCTTCATGTCGCTCAGCAGAGAGAAGTCTGTGTCCCGGTCTGAGGAGAAACACAAGTGTTGTCATCAACTCTTGTCAGTCACCGCTAAGTGTGGTACTCATTTTCCCCGTTCCCTCACGGTTGTCATTTCTCGTCCTTGATGATGTCAAATCAGCCCTGAATATGAACCAGAAACTTGTCATTTCCCTCAGCCTCTTCTCTCTTGAGTTTTGACCTGTGGTTTCCTTCCTTCCGAAGTGCCCCCACAGCACCCTATACAAACGCATTCTTCTCCTCCCTTCTCTTCCTCTGCCTCATGGCCTCTGGGTTGATAGACAGCAGCTTTCCTGATCTCAGGTCTCCCACCTTTCCCTATTCCCTGCCCTTCTCTGGGCCGAGACCAGAGTCTCTTCAAGGATGGCAGATCTGCCCTTCCTCTGTGTTCTGGCAGTAGCATTGCTTTGACCAGCTCTATTGAGCTACTGCCCCAGCCTATCACAGATCTCCCTCTGTGGTCTGCCCTTGACCTTGGCTTCCACAGTAAACTGCCTAAAATTTCCATCTCACCCTACCAGAAATGGCAGTTTATTGTAATCCCAGCTCTGGTGGTTGGAGATTGACATATCCCTAGGAGCTTGCTGGCCAGCCAGTCTAGCAAGACTCCAAAGTCAATAAGCTCCAAAGTCAATAAGAAACCCTCTCTCAAAAATAAGGTTGAGAGCAACTAAGGGAAATACCTGATACTTGTGTGAGTGTGTCTCACACAAGTCTGGCTTGTGTGAGTGTGCACACTCTGAGCATTGCAGCCTGGATAGAAAGTATCCTGGCCGTCTGGAGCCAAGGAATACCAGAGCAATTTACAGGTCTTCTCCAGGGAAAGGTTTCCCCACTGCAAGTTTAACAACTCTTCTCTGGCAGGGGAAGTTTTCTGCAGAGAAGTTTTTTACAGCTCTGCTAGCTAAGAGAAAGTTTCGCTGGAAAAAGTGTTACAGCAATGCTCTGCTCCAAAAGTTGTTACAGCTGAACATTCCGGGTGAAAGTGTTAAGAGTTCAGCTCAGATCCCAGAGTGTAACAACTCTGCTCCCTGGGGGAAAGTTTCCCCAGTGAAAGTGTTACAGCAATGCTCTGCTCCGAAAGTTTTTACAGTTCTGCTCAGATCCCGGATGTTTCCCTGGTGAAAGTATTACAGTTCAGCTCAGATCCCAGAGTGTAACAACTCTGCTCCCTAGGGGAAAGTTTCCCCACTGAAAGTGTTACAGTTCCCCTCTAAGGAAAGTTGTTACAGCTGGGCTCCGCTTCAGGGAAAATGGCACACTGCAGAACAAACCTCACTCAAGAGGTTTATTGGGAGGGAAGAATCCAGGAGGGTATATGCCTGGGTGAGACCATTAGCAAACTGAACAGGATATAGACGTTACATAGGATTTCTTGCGGGGGGGGGGGGGGGGGGGAGGATGGTGGTCTTTCCAGGATACCTTGGGACTGGTGGATTTTTGTGGCCTGATTGAGGACAAGCTCGGTCATTGGTGGGATTTCAACCCCTGGTCCTGGGGTAAAGTCAGAGTTAGGGTGTTTCTCCTTGACCCAGGTCTCCAGGTCTAGACAGAGACAGGGCATTTTTTTCCCTTGGCTCCTTTTTACCCTACACGCACACCAAAGAAAAAGGTGTATCCTAAGTTATAACAATGGCTTCTCTTTATTGAGCACGGACCATATGCCAGACACAGAGCTAAATGCTCTATAAAGTATTCTTTTTATTTTATTTTATTTTTTTTCATTAATTAGGCTTTGGATTTTCAAGCTAGAGTTTATCTATATAGCCTTGGCTGTCCTGGAACTCGCTTTGTAGACCAGGCTAGCCTCAAACTCACAGAGGTCCACCTGCTTCTGCCTCCTGCATGCTGGGATTAAAGGAGTGCACCACCACCACCTGACTCATCAATTTTTTGAGACAAGGCTCAAGCTGGCTTCAAACTGTATGTGAACTTCTTCCACTTTTTTTCAATTTAGAATCAGGCGTGCGTGTGAAAGAGGGAGCCGTGGGGCTATCATACATGCTGTACTACACATGTTGGCCCAGAGGATGCCTTTATGGATTCAGTTCTCTCCTTTCACCTTTATGTGAGTTCTAGATATTGAACTCGGGGTCATTCAACTTTCATGTCAAGCCCCTTTACCCACTGTACTGTCTCGATGGCCTTAAACTTGTGATCTTCATCCTGCATGTGCTGGGATTAAAGCATGCACCACCACCCCTGGTTTTATGCAGTACGGGAATCTGACCCAGGGTCTGTTTGTGCCAGGGCAGCACTCCACTCACCAATCCTCATCCCCAGCCCCATTTTTTTGTGTTTATTTGTTTTGGTTTCTGGTTTTTCGAGACAGTATTTTGCTGTAGCTTTGGAGCCTGTCCTGGAACTAACTCTTTTACTCGAACTCACAGAGATTTGCCTACCTCTGCCTCCCGAGTGCTGGGATTAAAGGCATGTGCCGCCACCACCACCCAGCCCCAGCCCTATTTTTGTTTTGTTTTTGTTTTTTTCTATCAGGATCTTACACTGTAACCCAAGCTAGCCTGGAACTCATTTTATAGTCTAATATAGCCTCAAACTCAAGGTAACCTGTAGTATGAGGCTGCTTATTCATTTCCCTGCCACCCAGATTCCCAAAATAACCATACAGAAACTGTATTAATTAAATCACTGCTTGGCCTATTAGCTTTAACTTCTTTTTTTTAAAAAAAGATTTATTTGTTTATTTATTTATTGTGTATACATGCAACATTCTGCCTCCATGTATGCCCACATGCCAGAAGAGGGCTCCAAATCTCATTACAGATGGTTGTGAGCCACCATGTGGTTCCTGGGAATTAAACTCATGACCTCTGGAAGAGCAGCCAGTGGTCTTAACCACTGAACCATCTCTCCAGGTCCTAGATCTAACTTCTTATTGACTAGGTTTTACATCTTAATTTAACCCACTTCCATTATTTTATATTTTACCATGAGGATCGTGGCCTACTGGCAAGGTTCCAGCCATATCTGTCTCCGGCAACTCCGTCACTTCTCCATGATTCCACCTCCTTTCTCCCAGCATTCAGTTCACTTTTCCCTGCCTAGCTCTATTCTACTCTATCATGGGCTCAAGACAGTTTCTTTATTAACCAATGGTATTCACAGCATCCAAAGGGGAATCCCATATCAGTAACCTCCCTGCTTCAGCCTCCTAGGTACTAGAGTTTTGGATAGGAGCTACCATCTTTGGCTGTGTTTAATCTTAACAAACTCTTAGAAGCAGGGGTTATTATCTGACTGTTTTACAGGAAAAGCACAGAATCACAAACAGGTTCACTTGCATGCCTGTGAGTGAGTGATACAGCCACATAGCAGCAAATTTTAACTTATACAGTTTGTCGACTTCTTTCTTTCTTTCTTTCTTTCTTTCTTTCTTTCTTTCTTTCTTTCTTTCTTCCTGTTTGTTTTGAGACAGGGTTTTTCTGTAGCTTTGGAACCCGTCCTGGAACTAGCTCATATAGACCAGGTTCGCCTTGAACTCACAGAGATCCACCTGCCTCTGCCACCCAAGTCCTGGGAATAAAGGCGTGCGCCGCCACCACCACCCAGCACAACTTTAGTACATGTTAAGACAAAACTTGGACCAGAGATAGCACTGCGGGTAAAGCGTAATGATTTGAGTAGAATTCCTAGAACTCACAGGGTAGAAGGAGAAAGTCAGCTCTCCAGGTTGTTCTCTGACCTCTACCCCTTACAGCAGAAACCAGAGAACCTGCCTGACCATGGTAGAAGGCCAGAACCTAGCCCTGAATATTATCCTTCTAACTGCCACATGTAATTTGGCACATGATTACATGCAATTACATAACAATTTTTACATGCTTATTGTATTTATTGTGTGTGTGTGTGCGCGCGCGCACAAACACGTGCCAGAGAGAAAATGGAAAAGAAGAGAGAGAGAGAGAGAGAGAGAGTGTGTGTGTGTGTGAGAGAGAGAGAATGTGTGTGTGTGTGTGTGTGTGTGTGTGTGTGTGTGTGTGTGTGTGTGTCTGTGATGGAGTACTTGTGGGAATTGATTCCTTCTACCAAGTGGATCCCAGATATGGACCTCAGATTTTCAGACATGGTAGTGTATGCCTTTAGTTCCAGTACTCGGGAGGCAGAGGCAGGGGGATATCTCTGAGTTCCAAGACATCCTGGTCTATATAGTGAATTCCAGGGCTACACAGTCAGATACTATTTCAAAAAAATAAACATTGGGCAGTCATGGTAACCCATACCTGTAACCCCAGCATAGTAACACACACCTGTAACCCCAGCATAGTAACACACACCTGTAACCCCAACATGGTAACACACACCTGTAACCCCAGCATGGTAACACACACCTGTAACCCCAGCATGGTAACACACACCTGTAACCCCAGCATGGTAACACACACCTGTAATCCCAGCATGTAGGAAACAGAGTCTGAAGCGTCTCAAGTTTCAGGCCTGCTTTGAAAAAAGCAAAATAAATGAATAAGCAACAGAGGAAAAACAAAATGTTGATGTCTGTTTCACACCCCTTCCTTCTACCAGACCCCTTAGCTTGGCATTCAAAGCCTTAAGAGCCATGTTCATCACTTTTGCACCCTTTCTTACATCCTTTGTGTACCCTTACATTTGGGCAGACACACCAGCCCATGGTGGTCCTCTCGCTCTGCCTTCCCTTCCTGGTCAGGCTCACACCTGACCTTCCTTTGGGATCCATAGTTGGGGATTGGGCCTTCTCACTGCACATCCTTACCACTTGCCTCTGTCTTCTGAATACTGGGATTAAAGGGTGTATCACCATGCCCATCTCTCTGCTACCGTAATTGGTTCTTCAATGGTACAGTTTACCCTTGTGCATAAGTCACAGAGAAAGTGACAACTTCCATAATAAGAATTCCAGCTTGCATGGGGGCTGGAGAGATGGCTCAGTGGTTAAGAGCACTGACTGTTCTTCCAGATCCTGACTTCAATTCCCAGAAACCACATGGTACTTCACAACCATCTTAATGAGATCTGGTGTCCACTTCCTCTTCTGACCTGCAGGCAGATATGCAAACAGAACACTGTATACATAATAAATAAATAAATAAATCTTTAAAAAAAAAGAATTCCAAATTGCTGGGTGGTATCATCCTTAATCCCAGCACTCAGGAGGCAGAGGCAGGTGGATCTCTGTGAGTTCAAGGCCAGCCTGGTCTACAGAGTGAGTTCCAGGACAGCCAGAGCTACACATAGAAACCGTGCCTAATAAATAAATTAATTAATTAATATTCCAGCTCATACTGCAGTCTACCTGCAGTTTCTGTCACAGGGTGCACAGGCTGAGCCTTGGACTGTATTTGGCTTGTCTTAGAGTCCAGGTCCTGTTTTAGCCACAAAATCAAGATAATGTCACACTGTGCTTGAGAAAGGGAAGTTGGCATTTGGGGACTGTAGATACACCCATCAGCCTGCTGTTGACTACTTGGAAATTGTCAGTGACCATTCTGCCCAACTTCGTTATCTTTTGCTTGGTCTTGTTTTTTGAGACAGATTTTCTCTGTAACTTTGAAGCCTGTCCTGAAACTCACTCTGTAGACCCGGCTGGCCCCGAATTCACGGAGATCTGCCTGCCTCTGCCTCCCGAGTGCTGGGTTTAAAGACCTGCACCACCACCGCCCGGCCCAATTTGTCAGTCTTCCAGGGCATCATTTAGCCGGCTCTCCCTTCACGCTGACCTGCAGGCTATGCTTGTCCGTGGCTTCCACTATACCTAAGCTAACCACAAGGATCTATTCCTTTGTCAAG
Source organism: Myodes glareolus (assembly GCF_982192425.1). Taxonomy (NCBI): domain Eukaryota; kingdom Metazoa; phylum Chordata; class Mammalia; order Rodentia; family Cricetidae; genus Myodes; species Myodes glareolus. The sequence continues at coordinate 77,846,533 of NC_142032.1, read as the reverse complement.
TTAACTCCTGGCAAAGTGGAAGACTCATATTTGAGTGAATTTATGTCTTATGAATGATTTGAAAGGAATACTTTCAATTTTCTTTTCTGCATATACCAAACAGTCTCCTATGAAGTGGCTTTTCAGCTTGGATTTTAGGGATTCTGGTTTGTTGTTTGCTGTGCTGGGATGGCCGTGGGCTCAGTTTCTGGTCTTAGCCCTTATGATATTTTGTTTCCTTTGTTTTTACTAATAGGCCTCATACTTGCCTGGTTTTAGTATCCTGGGGCCAGTTCCTCAGCTGTACTATATCTGAGCAGCATACTGTGCAATTGCTCCTTATTGTATGCCAAATGATTGACACTTTACACGTCATCCTGAAACTTGCTCCTGAGGACGCTAGTGCACAGAGGTGCTGAGGTCTTGCCCGGCTCCACCACCAGCTGTCATGGTAACTGCTGCAGTTGCTCACCTGGGAGAGGGCAGGCACCAAGCACCCATCCTTCCTGCCCACAGACTCCATCAGCAGCTACGAGACCCAGATCGCAGCCCTGAAACAGGAGCGGCAGCAGCAGCAGCAGGACTCTGAGGAGAAGGATCGAGAGCTGGGCCACCTCAAACAGCTGCTGGCCCGGGCCCATCCCCTGGACTCCTTGGAGAAGCAAATGGAAAAGGTTGGGGTGGGATAGACTGCCCTATCCCTGGGGGTTGGGACAGTAGTGATAGTTAGTGTTTCATTGCCTGTCACTGGACACAGTAATGACTCCAGGTAGAACGCAGAGTGCTTAGCAGGATCCTTGCTAGACATGACCAAGGTTATTTACCTCTAGAAACAAGGTCAGTCATGTGGAGGAAAGCAACTAACCCTTTCTGTACTGGGCACTGGGCACTGCTGAGTGCTCGGCAGTGAGAACTGTTCTTGTTCTTGGCCCCATGGGATAATGCATTCTTTATATCATTAATAACAATAGGAAACTGGGTGTGGTGACAGATACTGATAGTCCTAGCCATTTGGGAGATGGAGGCAGGAGGGTGGCTTGAGCCCAGGGCTTCAAGATGGCCTGGATAACATAGTAAGAACCAGGATCTTGCTGTGTAGCCCAGGCTGGCCTTGAACTTGCCAAAGGTCTCCTGCTTCAACTTCTGAGTGCTGGGATTTATTGGCATGCACACCATAACCAGCTAGAAACCTGAAAAGGGTGTATGTGTGCGTGTGTGTGTATTCTTCAGGCATGCTAGGCAAGCACTTTCTATATTTTTAATACCTGCACATGGAGGAATATATCTATAATCCCAGCACTGGAGAAGCTGGGCAGAAGAATTCTGGGTTGGAGGCTAGCCCAAGGGTACATAGTCACACCGCCACCTAAGAGACAATGAAAACAATTACGTTCTAGGATGTATGGATTTCCAGATGCTTCCTCTTGTGAGCGATGTGCATTCTTACCTTACTTGATCTTCACAGAAGCTCTGTGAGGCCAGTATTTAGTTAGTGCCAGAGGAAACAGCTGTGCTATGTATTTTGCTGTACATACAGTGTGAATTCCAGGGCGTCAGACAGCGTCAGACACCCTGTCTATGACACGTGCAGCTAAATGAGGAGACTTTGGGGCATTCGAGAGGCCGAAATGAGCTGAGAGACGGTAACAGATGCAGCATGGCTGGAGCATGTGGCGGGGGCAGGACTTCTTGTTTTGTGGTTTGTCAGAGACAGGGTTTCTCTATGTAGCCTTGGCTGACCTAGAATTCATACTAAAGTATTACCAGCGTGGCCTCAAACTCACAGAGATCCGCCTGCCTCTGCCTCCTGAGTGCTGAGATTCAAGGCGTGCGCCTCCACTGACTGGCAGGGCTGTTTGGTTTTACTGACCCCATGCAGGATCCTAAACTTGAAAGGAGACAGTCAAGAAACAGTCAGCTTTCTGCGTTGGGAAGGCAGGCGGGAAGACGTGACGTGTCAGTTAAGATGAGGTTGGCTGCATGTGATCGGAGACACGAATCAGCAGTCGTTTAAATAAAACAGTTGTTTTTTCTTGAAAGTCCATACTGATCAAACAGTCATTAGAAACCCAGACTTCTGGGACTGGATAGAGGACCTGGCAGTTAAGAGCACTTGCTGCTCTTCCAGAGGATCCAGGTTCAGTTCTTTGAACCTACTTGATGACTCACAACTCTCTGTAACTCTAGTTCCAGAGGATCAGACGCCCTCTTCTGGTGTCTAGGTGCACTAGATAATGCACACGATGTGTGTATATAAGCCAGCAAAACATGCATATACATAAGATAAAATACTTAAATATTTCTTTAAAACAAGAAACCTAGGCTTCTTTATTGCTGTTTGACTGTAGCCAGTAGATGATCTCATGGTCCAAGGTAGTTGCTTGAATGCCAGGCATCATATCCACATTCCAGTCAGCAAGGAGTTATAAAGAAAGGCACATCTTTAAGGAGCTGGCCTGTAAATTCACGTACTGCACATGCGCTTATATCGCATTAGCTAGAACTAAGTTGTGTGGTCACCTTTAATCCAGACAGCTGAGAGATGTAGGTGATGCTGGAGAACCGAGACCATGTGCCCCGTTAAACATCGAAGGTCCTGTGATATAAAAAGGCGCATGTTGGGATGAGCTAGTCTCGGCCTTGGCCTCTTTCCCTGGAAGCACTTAGTGCGGGTGTTCTGGAGTCTTGCAGGTGACCGTAACCTTCAGGGAGGATTAGAACAGTTGGTGGCCCTCACTCAGGAGGGAGGGGCTGTCACTGCCCAATGCCCATCCCTCCAGGCTCACGAAGACTCAGAGAAGCTCCGGGAGATTGTATTACCCATGGAGCAGGAGATTGCAGAGCTGAAAGGGAAGCTGCTGAGGGCGGAAGAACTGATCCAAGAGATCCAGGTGAGGAGAAGAGGAAACGTCAGGGCACTGAAGGAAGGAGGGGCATCCGAGACCCTGGCTTCCAGCCTTTTCCCTGCAATGTTCCCTAGAGACGACCAAGGCAGCCTGCCTCCCTGCACGGCTCCACAGAACTGCTTCCACTGTCAAGGAACCCCTCGCCTCCACTGGAAGCCTTGGAGGAGCCAGGTGGAGACGCAGGCTCAGCTGCCGAGGCCTTTGCCCACAACTGTGACGACAGTGCTTCCATCTCTTCCTTCTCCCTCGGTGGGGCAGCCAGTACTGCCTCCCTGCGAGGCACTCAGGGCCTAAGCCCTGAGCAGGAAGAGACGGCTTCTCTGGTGTCCACTGGCACTCTGGTTCCTGAGGGCATCTACTTACCCCCTCCTGGGTACCAGCTTGTTCCAGATAGCCAGTGGGAGCAGCTGCAGGTAGAGGTGAGTGGACTGAGCTAGGGCCTATGGACATTCCTACCGCCCTCAGTTATGTATGGGGCCTGCACTAAAGCTGCAGTGGAGAGGCCAGTGAGAGAGAGAAAGGTCCCCTCCCAGCAAAGGAAGTTGGGCATAGCATGAGTAGGGATGCTGTAGAAGATCATGTTATGGTGAGAAATGCCCAGAACAAAACTGAAAAGGGGCGGGGTGTGGCTCAGCGATAGAGCACTTCCTAGCCTGTGTAAGTCCCCAGCAGTGAGGAAAAAAGGAAGAAATTTTAAGTAGCCCAGAAGATGGCAGCAGAGATGGCAAGAAGTAAAAGGTATCTCTCCACTTTGGATAAGCCACAGGGCCTACTGAGGGATGGAGGGGGAGAGTAGGCATGAACCCCTGCCAGCAGAGCTGAAGAAATAAGTCTGAGGTGTGGGTCTGGCAGGGGAAGCAGCTCCAGAAGGACCTGGAGAGTGTCAGCCGTGAGCGGGATGAGCTGCAGGAGGGCCTGAGACGGAGCAACGAGGACTGTGCCAAGCAGGTAAGTCAGCCTCGTTCCGGGAACACACAGGGCCCTCTGGCCACCTGCCGCCCCCGCCCCATCATCCCTCTCACTTTACCCTCTTTCCTCCTCAGGTGCAGGTGCTCCTAGCCCAGGTCCAGAACTCAGAGCAGCTGCTTCGAACTCTGCAAGGGACCGTGAGCCAGGCCCAAGAACGTGTGCAGCTGCAGATGGTGAGTGCCGCATCTAGGCTGAGAGGTCAGGACCATTGGGGGCCCTGGAGGGCGTGGGAAGCCAAGTATCAGTCCTGCCCCCCCCAATCCAGCTGTTCTCAGTAGGTGAGTGAAGACATTGAGGGTGGCCTGGCTGTGGCCAGAGCTATGTAATTTTAAACTAACCCCACTACTTTGGAGTGTACTGGTTACCATTTATAAACAGAGCTAATGCGATCTAGTCTGCAGAATCAGACGGACAGAAAGCAGATCAGCACTGATCAGTTCTACCCCGAAGTGTGAGTGACCAGACGTCCTGCTTTTAAAGAGAAGCCAGAGATCTGGAAGTGTGTATATTCCCCCCAGTTTTAAAGTTGGCAGTTACATGTGGCTAGAGAGATGGCTCAGTGGTTAAGAGCACTAGCTACTCTTCCATAGGTCCTGAGATCAGTTCCCAGCAACTGCATGGTAGCTCGTAAACATCTATAGTGGGATCTGATGCCCTCTTCTAGCATAAAGGCATTCATACATGGAGTAGGAGGGTCTTCTGTCTATGTGTTACTTTCATTGGTTAAATAAAGAAGCTGCCTTGGCCTTTTGATAGACCAGCCCTTAGGTGGGTGGAGTAGACAGAACAGAATGCTGGGAGAAAGAAAGCAGAGTCAGGCAGATGCCATGGCTCTCCTCTCCGAGACGGATGGATGCTGATTAGACTCATGCTGGTAAGCCACAGTCAAGTGGCAATACAGATTATTAGAAATGGGTTAGATTAATATGTGAGAGTTAGCCAATAAGAGGTTAGAACTAATGGGCCAGGCAGTATTTAAATGAATACAGTTTCCGTGTAATTATTTTGGGTGTAAACTAGCTGGGAGCCGGGTGGCGGGAAGCGGCCCACGGCTCCTTTTACAACACATACAGATAGAACACTCATATACATAAAACAAATAAGTCAATCTTTAAAAAAATAAATTAAAGTTGACAATTACTTCGGTGCTTAAAAAAGCATGCTTGAGGGACTAGCAAGATGGCTCAAGTGGGTAGAAGCACTTGCCACAAAGCCTGGTGACCTGAGTTTGACAGCTGGGACTCATGTGGAATGAGAACTGATTTGGCAGGTTGTCCTCTGACCTCCACACATGCTTGTGAATCCACATTCTTTTTTTTTTATATATATTAATGTATATTGTGTTCTGCCTGCAGGTATGCCTGCAAGGCAGAAGAGGGTACCAGATCCCACTATAGATGGTTATGAACCACCATGTGGTTACTGGGAATTGAACTCAGGACCTCTAGATGGGCAGCCGCTGCTCTTAACCTCTGAACTATCTCTCCATCCGTGTGTGAATGCACATTCTAAATCAGGTGTGATCCCAATACACAGGAATTTGAAACAGGAGGATCATGAGTTTGAGGTTAGCCTGGACTATAGCAAGATGATACACTATACAATACACACACACATGTGTGTGCACACATGTGTACAAACACCATAGTGCATGGGCACCCACAGACATGCACACATAATGTAGTAAAAATAAATTTTAAAGACACATTGCAGAGCTGTGCTTGTCTGACATGCACAGAGCCCTGGGTTCATTCCCCAGCACCATGTAAACTGATAGGTATAGTGGCTCATGCATGTAATCCCAGCACTCAGGAGATGGAGGAAGAGGGGCCTAGAGAAATAGCTCATGGTTAAGGATGTTTGCTTGTCTTCCAGAAGACCTGGGTCCAGTACCTTCATGGTGGCTTGCTTCTGTAACCCAGTTCCAGGGTATCCAGTGCCCTCCTGTGGCCTCCTCAGGTGCCAGGACACACATGAAACACGCACCACATTAAGGCGAACGTTCATGCTCATAAATTTCTTTAAAAGAAGTTTGGAGTCGGGGGCTGGAGAGATGGCTCAGTGGTTAAGAGCACTGTTCTTTCAGAGGTCCTGAGTTCAATTCCCAGCAACCACATGGTGGTTCATCACCACCTGTAATGAGATCTGTTGCCCTCTTCTGACCTGCAAGAACTCATGCAGGCAGAACACTTATACATAATAAATACATAAATCTTAAAAAAAAAAAAAAGTTTAAAATCATCCTTGACTGCCAGCAAGTTTGAGGCCAGCCTGGGCTTTAAAACCAGGAAGCGTGTTGTGGGCAGGTGTAGCACTCAGAAGGCTGAGACAAAAGGATCACTACCTTGACACATAGTGAGACTTCATCTAAAAAAGGAAAGGGGCAGCTGAAGAGATGGCTGAGTGGCTAAAAGCACTGTCTGCTCCTTTAGTTCTCAGCTCCCATGTGGCGGCTCACAACCATCTGTAACTACAGTTCCAAGAGACCTAACATCCCCTCTGGCTTCCATGGGCACCATGTGGTGTATGGCTGCACATAATTATATAGGCAAACGCTCGTACACTTGAAATAAATCCTTTTAAAAATAATATGCCATCTAAATGAAATACCCACAGTGTGCTGTGGCTGCCAGTGTCAGAAGGGACAGAATCTGAAGAGGTCAGAGCCAGAGAGAGCAGTAGTTTCTTCTTAGGCCAGTCAGTAACAGCACGCACCATTAATCCCTTGAGGCCAGCCTGGACTACGAAGCAAGTTCCAGGACAGCCAGGGATGTACAGAGAAACTTTCTGTCTCAAAAAAAAGGGGGGGGGATCTTCTTTTCAGCAGGTCAGGAGGCCAGGGCTTTCCAGAAATCAGGCTAGCGGGGGCTCTGGGTTTAGCCACAGAGACTAGAGAGACACAGTCCTCTGATCGTCTTATACTTCGGTATGTCCCCAGGCAGAGCTGGCTACTTCTCACAAGTGCCTGCACCATGAGGTTAAAAGACTGAACGAAGAAAACCAAGGGCTTCGTGCCGAGCAGCTGCCATCCTCCACCCTCCAGGGCCCAGAGCAGTGGGAGAATGAGGGCGAGGCCCTGCCCAGCTCCATACAGGTAAACGGCACCAGAGTACCTGATGCCAGCCTGCGGCTGTCTCCTCCCAAGGACCCGAGGACGGACCCTGGTCCTCGTGTATTAGCCGTGTCTAAGACTCGTTTTCTTCATCTGATAAATGGAACCATACCAGCTTCCCAGGGTTGGCATGGAAATAAAGAATTAAAAGTGTTGGTCACAAGGATTATGTCCGCCATTTTTACCGCACCCCATGCTGCTCGCACTGCCCTCACTGCAAGGGATTAACTGCAGCCCCAAGCAGGCTGGACAAGCACTGCTCCACTGAACCAGATCTTGAGCCCTTCATTTTGTTTGTTTGCTTGTTTGTTGGTTTGCTTTTGGAGACAGGGTTTCTCTTTGAGACAGGCTGACCTCCTGAGTGTAGAATCACAGGCCATTTTAGATTTTTTCTTTTTTCTTTTCTTTTTCTTTTTCTTTTTTTTTCTTTTTCTTTTTTTTTTTTCTTTTTTTTTTTTTTTTTTTGGTTTTTTGAGACAGGGTTTCTCTGTAGCTTTGAAACCTGTCCTGGAACTAGCTCTTGTAGACCAGGCTGGCCTCGAACTCACAGAGATCCACCTGCTTCTACCTCCCGAGTGCTGGAATTAAAGGCATCCACCACTGCCTGACTACTGTTTGCTATTTTTAAATGACCTTCGGTCCTTAAGATTAAATTCTTCGGAGTCTTTGAACCTGTCCTCCACAGTGTGGTCTGTGTTGATTTTAGTTTATAAACAATTTGTTCATGAACTAAAGGTCACCTGGTTGTTCTCTCTACCCTGAAGATTATTGCTTGTGTTCACTTTCACGTCAGTGAAAGTGCCCCCACAGTCTTTGATTTTCCATTTCTCCATTTCCTGTATGTTTTTGGGGTTTTTTGGTTTTATTTTTTTGGTGTTTTGTTTTGTTTTGTTTTGTTTTTGAGACAGGGTTTCTCTATGTTGCTTTGGAGCTTTTCCTGGAACTTGCTCTGTAGACCAGGCTGGCCTTGAACTCACAGAGCTCCTCCTCCCTCTGCCTTCCTAGTGATGGGATTAAAGACATGTACCACCACTACCCTGGCACCATCCTCGGTTTTTATACAGCACTGGAGATCAAACATAGGGCTTATGCCTGCTAGATGAGCACCCTATCAACTGAACCAGACCCCGCCCCCCTCCAGCCCTCCCTGCTCTCCTTTTATTGTAGTTTCATTATGAACATAATGGAGAACTTAACTTGAGTGGTTTGGAAGCTTCTAGGTATTCTGGAACTTTCCACACTGTTCTTGAACGTCCTCCATACATGTGGCATCCCACCTATCTCTGCAGCTTGCTCACCGCCCTGACTGTGGCGTTTGGCTCCTCCCTCCTGTTCCTACACTCTCCAGCGGTCCCTGCCCTCCTCTCTGCCCCTGTGCCCAGCAGACCCCTCGTGTCTCTCGCAGGAGCTTCATCTGCTAGTGCGGCATACCCGGCAACAGGCGCGAGCCAGGCAACAGGCACAGGAGCATGAGGCCGAGCGCCTGCGCATTGAAATCGTGAAGCTGCGGGAGGCGCTAGACGAGGAGACAGCAGCCAGGGCCAGCCTGGAGGGACAGCTGAGGGTGCAACGAGAAGAGACAGGTAGGGTCCCCAGGGTCAGGCATGGGCGTCAGGGGGTGCAGTGGAGATCCAGCTTTGACCTCTCTGTCTCTCTCTTACTCCCGCAGATGTGCTACAGGGTGAGTAAGGGTCAGCGCCTTGTGGAGGGCTGCGCCAGCAGGGCTGGGACCACGTGAGCCTGACTTCCGGTCTCCCTGCTCCTTGACTTCCCAGCCTCCCTGTGCAGCCTGAGGACAGAGACAGAGCGGGTCCAGCAAGAGCAGCGCAAGGTGAGTGGCACCCAGTGCCATGGCTTGGCTAACACAGCTGTGTGGTTATGCCACCCTCACAGCTTTCCTGTCTCCCTCAGACCAGGAAGCCCTGCGTCAGCCACCTGGCTTCAGCCAGAGGAGGCCAGAGTCTGGTGGTATTGAAGGGACACCAGTGTGGGTCATCCCGTGGCTCTGGCCATCCACCCTCTCATTTAGTCAAAGATGAGTCAGGCCCCAGCTCTGCATCTTGTCCCTGCAGGCCCAGCTCACAGACCTCCTCTCTGAGCAGAGGGCCAAGGCACTGCGTCTGCAAGCCGAGCTGGAGACCAGTGAACAGGTGCAAAGGGACTTTGTACGGCTGTCCCAGGCCCTACAGGTATGGCCTGGCCTTTCCTACCTGGCTGGTTTGGCTATGGGTGACTTGTCCTGGGTCTCACAAAGGCAGTCCCCAATTAGGAGAGGTCCTTTTTCTAGACCTGGCATGATCTTTCCCTCTAAGCTATTGCTCAAAAACATGGAAGCTCTCTTGCACACCTCAGCTGCATGACAGCTTCATGTTGTCAGCCTCATGAATGGCCAACAATACCCAGACTTCCTCAGGCCAAGCTCCTGGGTGTATTCCTTCCTTTGACCCCATCTGAACACATTGCCTCTGCAGAGCTGACCCCTGAGAGGCTGGCTGGTCAGGCAGGGGCTGTTTCCTTGGTGGGGCTTTTCAAATCTCCCACCCAATCACACAGGTACGCCTGGAGCGGATTCGCCAAGCAGAGACTCTGGAGCAAGTGCATAGCATCCTGGATGAGGCACCCCTCAGGGATATCAAGGACATCAAGGACTCCTGAGGAGCCAGGCGAGAAGCTTCCCTGCTGGGGAAGCCGCCTCTTTCTCTACCAGAACTGTGAGACAAGGACAGGTCTCAGAATGGAGCCCACCCACTCCAGGTCTGGATGGTAGTGTCACCAGGGCCACTACTTCCAGCCACGGTGGCTGGACCTGCTCTCAGGGATGACACCTGGATGAGGGTCCCAGCCTCCTTCCAGAACCAAAGTACAGGCTGAGCCCTGTAGCTTTCAGGCTGCCATGCTGCCTCATGGATCCTGCCTTCCCGCCCTGCCACCTCTAGCCAGCAGCCCGTCCCGGTCTGGGGCACGCTTAGCTTGTGGCTAGCCGCTGTTGTTATCAGCGGATTCCTCACACAGAGACCCTGGGACACGCAGCTGCTTTCCGGACTGTATGACACTAAGGTATCTGTCCACAGGCACCGGAAATAGGACCCGAGATATACGGAGGCAAGGCCAGACTTTTCTGTCATTTATTTTGAATAAATAAGCAGCTCAGCTCAGTCAGTCGCCTTGTCCCTGCAAGCCCCATGAGGTTGGGAAGGGATGTACAGGTTCAGAGGGAGGGCAGGTTGCTGAAGGGGGAAGAGGGTCAGGGAACTTTGTTTATAAACAGAATTGGGGGAGAAAAAGGGTCTGTGTCTCAGCTCTGGCTGAAGATGCATTGCTATGAGGGTGGGGACGGCAGGGCGAAAGGGCTGTTTACTTCCTTCTTTCATCTTCTGGATCTGGAAGAAGAAAGGAAGGGGATGGAGCAGGCGTGCACACGAGGGAGAGCTGCGTCTCCTTGTGCCTTGTGCGTCTCCATCACACTCACCTGGAGGGGCCTGCGGCCCCCCTTCCCTACTCACCTGTGTGTGCCAGACCCCAGCCCGCCCCCAGCCACCACCGCCGCCCCAGCAGCAGAGACAGCCAGCGCAACGCAGCGCAGCCCAGCAGACTGGAAGGCCAGGATGCAGCCTCACAGCTGCCTGTGCCCACAGGAAGGGCATGGCCCTCCTGTGGAAGCGGGCAGTGGCAACAGCAGCAGTGGCTCCAGGGAGAGCTGCGAGCGCAAGTGACCGCAGGGGTGCGCGTGGGCTGGTGGGCGAGCGGCAGGGTACAGCAGCTGGGGCAAGGTGTGTAGGGAAATACCTGTGACACGTTCAGAGACATGGAGGAGGGGGACGGTTATCCTATGGCCAGAGAGGACAGAGAGAGGCCGTTATCAAGGGGGAAGGAGGCCCACAGGGCCATAGGGCTGAGCAGGCTGGGGGAAAACCCCACCAGTCATGGAGTGGGACAGAGCTTGGCCTGCCCTCCCTGGGGACACTGGTCCTGCCAGGGCCTAAGAGAACTTACCCACCTGCAAAGGAAGAGGGAGTGAGGTGTGGCGCATATTCGCAGCGCAAGAGGGCAGGGGCTCTGCTCAGGCATGGGTACCAGGGAAAAGGGATGTCTCTTACCCTCCAGATAGTTCCGAGCAATGAACTTGAGAAGCTCGTCTAGCCCGATGACCGGAAGCGAGATCTTGAGGACCATGAGCCACTGGGTGAAGTCCAGGGCCCGGAGCTTGAAGATCATCTAGGGTGGAGACAACAGTCATCAGGAAAGACAAAGGGTTTTCTCAGGAAGAAAAGAAGAACCAGAGTGCTGTGAACTGCCCTCCTCTGTGAGCACCCTATGGTCACAAACTCTGCTTGGGCTCCCTGGAGTCGGGGAGGGGCGGTAACAGAAGGCTCACCGGCAGGGGGTCAACATAGAGGATGAGGAAGTGGAGGGACATGGACAGGCAGATGGAACCCAGCAGCCAGATGTTCACCCAGGGCGGCATCCGCAGCAGGGACTGGTTCTCAGACAGGCTGCGGCAAAGGCCAGGCACATGGAGGGACAGGGATACACAGAAAGATGTGGTGAGGCAGAGTGGCGGGAGAAGAGAGGTGGAAGGCGTATCAGGGTCCACCCAAGTGGACAGGACCTACCTGTTGAGAGCATTGCACATTTCAATAGTCACCAACACCGACAGGGCCATGGTCATGGGCTCAGGGGCCTCAAAGACTTCACAGTCCAGGCCGTCGAATTCAGGGTTGTGCTCAGTGCATTGCATGAAGTGAGTCTGTAAAGGAAGAGACAGAAGCCTGAGATCTACAACAGCCTTCGGGATGCCTCCCAGTCCCCACCGCTCCATCTTCCTACCAGCTGGTGGTAGGTGACATGAGGCCCATCGTCTGCATACAGGAACCACCAGGCAGCTGCTCCCACAGTGGCTGCACCCACATAGCCTGTGTTGGGAAGAAGAGAGGAGCTGGGGTCAGGGCTGAGGAGGTGAGAGGTATCAGGCGGGCCTTACACAGCTGGAGACAGCTGGCTAAGGAAGGGGCCCCTTTGGGCAGCTTGACTCGGGAGAAGCTGAGATCAGGGACAAGGTCAGTCCCAAGGGCTCAGAAGGGTTGTTGAGTCCCTTCCTGCTCACCCCCAATTGCCATGTAGCGGAAGAAGAGCCAGCCACTGATGAGAGGCTCCTTGGGACTCCTGGGGGGACGGTCCATGATGTCCAGGTCAGGTGGGTTGAATCCCAGAGCGGTAGCAGGGAGCCCATCAGTCACCAGGTTCACCCATAGCAGCTGCACAGGGATCAGGGCCTCAGGCAGCCCCAAGGCGGCTGTCAGGAAGATGCTGCCAGAGGAAGGAGGTCGTACGTTGGTCCTGTTCCAAGTCCCATGATCACCCCTTTCAGCCCTGTATTTTCTGGATGCCTGCCCCGGCTACTTACCAGACCACCTCGCCCACGTTGGAGGAAATGAGGTAGCGGATGAACTGCTTCATGTTGTTGTAGATGGCGCGGCCCTCCTCCACAGCAGCCACGATAGTGGAGAAGTTATCATCAGCCAGTACCATCTCGGAGGCTGTCTTAGCTACAGCAGTACCAGAGCCCATGGCAATGCCAATCTCAGCCTTTTTCAGGGCAGGGGCATCATTGACACCATCCCCTGTCTGAAGGCGAAAGGAGACAGTGAGAAACTCAAAATTCCAGATGCCTTATGTTCCCCTCCCCAAGAGCCTTGACCCAGACAGCCTCTGGAACTTCTTACCATGGCTGTGATCTCATCATAGGACTGCAGGTACTCCACAATCTTGGACTTGTGTGAGGGCTCCACACGGGCAAAGCAGCAGGCGCGTCTGCAGGCTTCCCGCTGCTCAGCCAGGGGCAGATCGTCAAACTCACGGCCAGTGTAGGCACGGTCTGTCACCTCCTCATTCTCCGAAAAGATGCCAATTCGTCGGCAAATGGCAATGGCTGTCCCCTTGTTGTCCCCGGTGATCATGATTACTCGGATCCCAGCATCGCGGCACAGCTGGATAGAGCCTGTGACTTCCTTGCGGGGTGGATCCAGCATGCCCACAACACCAACAAATGTCAGGTCCATCTGGAAAAGGCGGTGACAGGACAAAGAGGGAGTGAGGACAAGCAGGAGGAAGTTCAGAGGGAGATGGGTAGCAACGCTGGAAAAACCAGAGCATGCTGCCTTGAGGCCTGGTGTTAGACATCAGCAGGGCCCTGGAAGCACAGGCAGGAGACATTTCTCCTTCCTTAATGCCTGCATATCCTGGCAATGCCAAGGCCTGCTGCAAAAAGGAGAGCTGAAGCTGGGCATGGTTGGTAACCTGTGATTCCAGCACCCAGGAGGTAAAGAGAAGATCATGAGTGAGTTCAGGGCCAGCCCTGGCTACATAACAAGACACCGTCTCAACAAGAAGAAAAGAGGAGGACAAGAAAAGAAAAAGAAAAACTACATGGTAGCATCTCTTTTTAGCAAACCTGCCACCGGCCCATCACTCTGAGCATATCCCCAATAGCTGGCAGGCCATAGTCCCCACTCCACCCCCATAAATGCAGACAGTGAGCTTTTGGGGTTGTTGAGAGTCCACAGCAAGAGGGAAGCCTGCATCGGGAAGTACATCCATTGCCTGAAAACAAGCTCATACACTGCACGGTAAGTACCCTTCTGGTAAGTACCATCTCCGCTCCACAGAGCACAGTTAGCGTGGACTGTGGCTGCAGATGCACCAGGGCACCGCACATCTGTCTCCCCTGGGTACCCGTCCCAGCCCCACACAAAAACAGTACTGGACTAAGTGGTTCTCTTCTCTTGACTTCTGTTTTCGCGGTTGCTTGTGTCATGGAGGCTGGCCTACCTCAGTCTCCTGAGGGCTGGGTTAGATCCGATTCATAAAACTGTCACACCTTAATGCCCTGTGAGCTGGGGATTCATGGTACACAGCCATCGACTTGATGCAGGATGGTGGCAGGGAAGATAGAGCCATCGGGAAACCCGCCTCGACACAATTCCCAAAACAAAGAGACCTTTGCCAGCTCACCTCATACTCCATGAACTTGGCTGAGTCATCTAGAACCATCTCCTCTCGTTTAGGGGGGGTGTCCCGGGTGGCCAGGGCCAGGCAGCGTAGGGTGTCCCGACCAGTCCCCCACTCCTTGATCACTGACATGATCTTTTCCTTCACCGGGCCTGTCAATGGCACACGGGTTGTGCCAACACGCACATAGTTACAGCGGTCGATGACCCCCTCGGGGGCACCCTAGAAAACCAGAACATCATTCAGAGACCCTTGCTGCCTTCCCAAGTACAGAGGGCAGGCACAGGAAAGAGTCCCAACGTTAGAGAGAGAAGGCTTCTGACCTTGACAAACATCTTGTTTCCTACAGCAGCCCGAGAAGACTTAGCTGGCGAACAGTAAACAGACATAGACTTTCTGTCGCGGGAGAATTCCAGGGTGAATTCCTTCTTCATTAGTTGGCGGATCACCTGGGAGGTAAAGACCAGATCCCTTTAAAACCGTCCGAAAGGATCTGGATGTCAGCGTAGAGCCTGTGTGAGCCTGAGCCTAGAGCGAAGCCTGGTACCCACAAGTCAAACACAGAAACTCCAGGACTGGCGTGCACCGTTGCCGCCGTGGGCCGTTTGATTTTCAGTTTTGTAGTACTGAGGATAGAATTCATGACTCCCACATGCTAGGCAAGTGCTCTACCACCGAGCCACACCCAAAGTTCGGGTGTCCAGTTTAAAGCACAACAGAAACAGAGTAGCCTTGCATGCCGCTACCCAATAGAACACGCAGGGACCAAAGAAATGTAGTCTGCACCACCGGATGTGGTGCCCGTGGGAAACAGCCAGTATGACCAAGACTCTTTTTGAAACAGGGTCTCTCACTATAGTTCAGGTTGGTGTTGAGCTTAGAGTAATTCTTCTGCCTCTGCTTCCCAAGTACCTCTAATTTGAATATAAATAACATATAGCCTAGTGCCCAGCACACAGTGAAAAGTGAATGAGAGCCACAGCCAAGCATGGTGAGCTATGCCTATAATCCCAGCACTTGCAGACTAACGCTGGAGCACTGCTGTGAGCTCAAGACCAATCTGGGCTGCACAACAAGGCTTTATCTCAAAACAAAGCAGAAGGAGGAGGAGGAGGAAAAGAAGAGCCTTTATTTACCAAACTATGTTGTGGATGGGACCAGGGCTTTACTTAGTGGTAAAGCACACACCTAGAACGTGAGGGGCTGGGGCTCAATCCTAGCACTATATACAAATAAACCTCCAAAGAACCAAATAAACATAACAAGAGGTGGCAGCCAAAAGAGCATTTGCCCAGCAGGCGTGAAGCCTCAACTCATCCTTAACGCTGGAAAAAAAAAATTAGTTTCACCTTTTTGTTATATTAACTAAAGCAGATGCTCAGAGGGTTAAAGCACTTGCCACACAAACCTGATAACCATACAAGCCTGAGTTTGATTCCAAAACCCACGGTGAAAGACAAGAACCAACTCCCCAAAGTTCTCTGACTTCCACATACAATACACTTAGCGCCCGTTACACCTCATACGCCCTCACCACACACAAAGACATCATAAACAAAGCAGCAGTGTGTAGTTTGCACATACAGAGAGGAAAAATTTAAAGAAGCAATAAAAAAAAATTTTAAGCCAGGCGGTGATGCCACATGCCTTTAATCCCAGCACTCGGGAGTCAGAGGCAGGCAGGCGGATCCCTGTGAGTTTGAGGCCAGCCTGGTCTACAAGAGCTAGTTCCAGGACAGGCTCCAAAGCTACAGAGAAACCCTGTCATGAGAAAGAAAAAAAAAAAAAAGGAAAGAAATATTTTCCCAGCACATGTAAATTTCTGGGTTGCACTTCCTAGTACCAATGAAGAAGTATAGGAAGAGATGAAGAAAGCCAGCCATGATGGTACACACTGTTAATACCAGCATGGGGAGATTGAGGCAGGAGGATGTCAAGAAAGAGCGATATAAGTAACCTAATACTCAGAAACCAGCAAGTGTTCACAGCCAGAGTCCACTGAGTGGCAGCGCTGGCTTTGTTTCCCAGAGAAGACCTCATCTTGTAGGATCGATGGCTGCACAGTCCAGACCCCCCAACAAGACCTGAGATCTGATGGAAACCAAAGCACTATAGCTAAACTCAGGGCCAACCCAGTAGGCGACACCATGATTTCTGTCCAGCTCTGTTCAACCTTGGGTCACAAAAGGAAGTGACCTCCCAGGATATTATGGCCAGACAACAGAAACCATATCACTATGGGGAGAAGGAGTTTCCCCAGAGTTCAGCCTGGCTTGGAAAAGCTGTGGGTGAAGCCACTGCCTACCTAGTTGGGGTCCCAACACAAACACAATGCTCTGTCTGTCTGGGTCTGTCTGGATCTGGGGTCCGGGCCTGCGGAGGGCACCCCGACTCACCGAGTTGCAGGCATTAGCCCGCTCCACTTTCGAGAGGCTTCTCACTTCAGTGTTGAACACATTCATCTTCTCCACCAAGGTAGTGAGGGCTGTCTCCGTGGCCTCGCCTACCTTCTCGTAAACACCTTTGGTCTAAAATAGACAGAGGAGGATGAGGAAGTGTGTGCCTGGATCTCCCGTCCTCACCCAACACCCCCATCTTCATCTGGATGGAACAACAAGAAGCCAACTGCTTCCTTCTCTCGAATGTATGTTCACTTCCTAAGACCCCTTCCTCCTGGAATGCCCAGGAAGCACAGACTGAGCCACAGGCATGGAAGGGGTGGCTTTGGGGATGGAAGGTTACCTCATTAAAGTCCAAGGAGGAGTCATTGCAGAGGGCACAGATGGTGGCCAGCTCCACCAGCCCATCATACTGCCCTGCTCGAATTGGTTTATCATTCTTCAAACTGGCAGCAAGGTAGGAAGGAAGGCAGGAGAGAAACGGTGGAGAACAGACGTGAGATGCAGACAGCACAGAGAAGCAGACAGGTATTGGGAAGGAGAGGAGATGGTGATGAACTTGGAAGATAGGGTGGGAGAGAACAGGTTGGGAGAGAAGGGAGTGAAAAGGAAGGGGGGACTAGCAGGAGATCCCAAGTGAGGGAGGTGGGGTACACACACGGCACGGGGGAGACTCCTGGATGACTTACACCTCTCCTTCGGGAGCATATGTGGAGCCAGTGATGGAGAACTCATTCAGCGAGCAGACATCCCCATCCACCCGGTCGATGATGAACATCTGTGGGGGAGAAGGACCACACAATGATATTCCACATCCCCATCCCTGGGAGCAGGCGTCCTCAAGTTTAGACTAAGCGAATACCCCAGCACCCCCCACTTCCCTGTTCTCTTCTCCTTGACCCGTGCTGGTCCCTGTCACCCCAGGGTTTTACAGTGATTCCATGTTCCTTGTCAGTGGCCTTAAAAACCAGTTATTGAGGGCTATGCTAGGCTTTCCCCAGATCAGTTCACAGATGTGTGCAGCAGGGTGTGACAGAGACTGGGGCCAATGAACCTGCGAGCAGCGGCTCCATCTGCAGCCTCCTGACTCCTTTTCCTATGACATTGTCATTTTTATAGGGAGACAGTCCTGCAAGACTGTGTTCTGGCTGTGAAGCCCGTGTGTGAGAGACAAGCAAAGGACATGATGCTCAGGACAGTGACTCACTCTGCCTACACAGTCCACTTCATCTCAGTCCCACCTCAAATTCTTTGTTCTTCCAAGCGTCATTTTTCAATTTTTATTTATTTACTTATTTTTGTTCAATTTGGGGAGGGGGTTGTTTTGGTTTGGTTTGATTTGGTTTGGATTGGATTTTGGTTTTTCAACACAGGCTGTCCAGTGTAGCCCCGGCTGTCCTGGCTCTGTTCCAGGCCAGCCTCGGAATCAAAACCCAGAGATCTGCCTGCTTCTGTCTCCCAAATGCTAGGATTAAAGGCATGTGCCACCACTACCCAGCATTCATTTACTTTTTGAAACAAGACCTCATCAGGGGGCCCAGGTTCTCCTGGAACTCACAAGGCTGGCTTTAAACTCCTGGCAATCCTCCTGTGTCAGGCATTACTTACACCAGGCTTTCGTCCATTCACTCATTCATTCATTCATTTATTCCTCCAGTGCTGGGGCGAAGGCAGGGCCTCATGCGTGCTAGGCTTGCGCTCTGTCACTGAGCTGTGTCCTCAGCCCGACAGAAAAGTCATTCTATATTAAAGTCACAATAGTCCACAGAACTCTGCTTAGGGCAGGTAGGGGCATCAGTGGCTAAAACCTAAAAGAGCCCGGGAAGCTAAGCATGGTAGCATAAGTCTGCAATCCCAGCTCTTGAAAGTTGGAGGCAAGAGAATCAGGAGTTCAATGCCAGCCTCAGCCTGGGCTACATGAGACCCTACCCTGGGAAGAGAGGGAAAGAGAGAGGTGGACATTCTTAGAGGACAAAAAAAAATAATAAATAAAAAATTAAAAAATTCAAATAGCTCTTTTTTTTTTCCCTAACAAGTAGCATTTCCTTCCAGTTATGAACACAGTGGAAGATCACATCAGAATTAGTACCACCTGTGGCTTTGGGTTGAATGGGGTGGTACAGACTTGTAGGCCCAGCTATTGAGGGCCTAAAGTGGGAGGATCACTTGAGACCGACAGGTCAAAACAACCTTGGAAACACTCTGATGGGAAAAAAAAAAAAAAAGAAAAACCTCTAAATGAAGGCGGTGGCTCTATAGGACGGGACCACAGACGCCTGTCTGTCACCCTGGCTTTCCTGAGTTCTCACTCTGGGCAGCACTCAGACACTAGACCCACTGCCAGGGCTTGTTCTGAATAAAGAAACAGATAGTGCTAAATTAAAAATATTTTGATAGGGCTGGAGAGATGGCTCAGTGGTTAAGAGCATTGACTGTTCTTCCAGAGGACCTGAGTTCAATTCCCAGCAACCATATCGTGGCTCACAACCATCTGTAATGAGATCTGGCACCCTCTTCTGGCCTGCAGGTATACATGGAAGCAGAATGCTGTATACATAATAAATAAGTAAAATATTTAAAAAAAATATTTTGATAGCTGTATTTCAATCAATGGCTTATTTTGTAACCTCTATTTTTCCGGTTTAAAAAAAGAATACTGGCTGGGTATGGTGGCACACGCCTTCAGTCCCAGCACTCAGGAGGTGGAGGCAGGGAAGCTCTGTGAGTCTGAGGCCAGCCTGGACCACAGAGCAAGTTCCAGGCCAGCCAAGGCTACATAAAGAGACCCTGCCTTGAAAAAGGGAAAGGGCTAGCTGGCTGTTTAGGGGCCAGTTAAGCAGCTCAGCGGGTAGAGGCGCTTGCCACCAAGCCTGATGACCTGAGTTCAATCCCCGAAACATGCATGGTGAGAGTAGAGAATGAATACACGTTCACTCTCTCTGAAATAATAAATACTTTTAAACTTCTTAAAGAGATGCTGTTCGGGACCAGTACGGCCAGGCTGGCTGGCCCCGTCATGAAGTGGCCACTCGCGGGGTACTAGCACACAGCAGAAGCTACAGAGCGTTCTTGGTTTTGGAACTCAATTCTGCTACTTTTTTTTTTTTTTAAGACAAAATCTCACTGTTCCTTGAACTCCTCAGTGGAAGTAATCTTTGTATCCCAACTTCCCAAGTAGCTGAGACTCCAGACTCCATAAGGCAGGGCCTAGTTGGCCTTAAGCCATAGCCAAGGCAGGTCTCACATTCATAACGTCCCCACCCTCACCTCCTGAGTACAAGGATAACAGACAGACACCACTATGTTTGGCTCCACCATTTATAAACTTGGTATCTTCCGGTAAACCCCTAAATCTCCCTAAGCCTCGGTTACTTTCTGGAAGGTGAGGTTAAAGAGAACGTCCCTGGATTGGCTAGTGTAGAGGATCAGAGAGAAACACAGCATAGGGGTGAGGACTGGGATGGCTGCTCTGTTGTCGTCGTTGTCATTGTTGACCTGACACAATTAGAGTTACCTGGGAAGAGGGACTGCCTCCTTCAGATTAGTGTAGGGACATTTTCTTGACTAATGATTGATGTGCAAAGGCCTAGGCCACCATAGGCAGGTGATCCTGGGATGTATAAGAAAGCAGGCTATGCCAGGTGGTGGTGGCGCACACTTTTAAACCCGGCACTCAGGAGACAGGGGCAGGTGGGATCTCTGTGAGTTCGAGGCCAGCCTGGTCTACAGAGTGAGTTCCAGGACAGGCTCCAAAACTACACAGAGAAACCCTGTCTCAAAAAAAAAAAAAATCAAAGAGGGCTGGAGAGATGGCTCAGAGGTTAAGAACACTGGCTGTTCTTTCGGAGGTCCTGAGTTCAATTCCCAGCAACCACATGGTGGCTCACAACCATCTGTAATGAGGTCTGGTGCCCTCTTCTGGCCTGCAGACATATACACAGACAGAATATTGTATACATAATTAATTAATTAATTAATTTTTAAAAATCAAAGAAAAGAAGAGAGAGAGAGAGAGCAGACTAAGCAAACCAGAGGGAGCAAGCCAGTAAGCAGCCTTCCTCTGCTCCTCCGTGGTGTTTGCTTCAGGCTCCTTAGTTTGAGTTTCTGCCTTGGCTTTCCCTCAGTGATGGACTGAAGTTACAGAGGAAACAAAGCATCTCCTCCCAGAGTTGTTTTTGGTCATGCTATATATCAGAGCAACAGAAAGCAGGCTGGCAGGCAGCTTCCTCCATGGTTCCGGCCTCTGTTCCTGCTTGAGTTCCTGTCCTGGCTTCCCTCCCTGATGGCCGGTGATAGGGACACACCAGCCAAATCAACCCTCTCCTCCCCAAGGTGGTTTTATGAGAGAAAGAGAAAGCACACTAACATGGCTCTTGGCTTGATCTAAGGGTGGCACTCAATCTCCCTTGAGTACACCAGTACACTCCCTTCTGTACACCAGTACAGAAGCCCGTCCTCAGAGGGCTCCTGCTGCCCCGCCTCTGTGTCTCCTCACCTTGCAGACCGACATCTGGTTAGTGGTGAGGGTCCCTGTTTTGTCAGAGCAGATGACAGAGGTACAGCCCAGGGTCTCCACAGAGGGCAAGCTCCTCACGATGGCATTCTTCTTTGCCATCCGGCGGGTACCCAAGGCCAAGCAGGTGGTGATGACAGCAGGAAGCCCTATGGGGATAGAGATGGTGTAAGCAAACCAGGAGGAGAGAGACCTAGTGTGGCTGCTACACCACAGCCACCAAAGTTATCAGGACATTCTCCATGGGACCCGTCATTGTTACTTTATCTTGAAATATTTTTGCCAATGAGATAACAGAGGCCCAGGAACCATTGCCTTACCTTCTGGGATGGCTGCCACAGCCAAAGCCACAGCAATCTTGAAATAGTAAATGGCCCCCCGGAACCAGGAGCCTCCATGGACAGGGTCATTGAAGTGACCAATGTTGATAAGCCAGACGGCCACACAGATGAGGGAGATGACCTTGGACAGCTGCTCCCCAAACTCGTCAAGCTTCTGCTGCAGTGGGGTCTTGTCCTGCTCAGTGGCAGCCATTTGGTCTCGGATCTTGCCAATCTCAGTACTCACACCAGTGGTGGCCACAATGCCCACGGCCTTGCCGGCTGCAATGTTGGTACCCTGGGAAGGTGAGGAAGGAGCAGGGTCAGGCAAGAGATGTTCCTTAGGCCACAAGCTAGGGGCCTCATCTCTTCTTCCGCTGCCATGATTCCCTCCACACCCAGCTCCTCTGGCTGGTCATGTGACTGCTTACTGAGAAACGGTCATGTGACTGCTTACTGAGAAGTGGTCATGTGACTGCTTACTGAGAAGAGCATGTTCTTCTTGTCCTGGTTGACAGCTCGGGGGTCAGGGACAGGATCTGTGTGCTTGATGACAGATACAGACTCTCCTATGGAGGAAGGACCAGAGCGTTTTCAGGTGACATCATGTCTCTGTCCCTAACATTCTGACACTTCGCAACCAGCACGCACACACTCTGGCAGTCTTGCCTCTAGAGGAAGGTGACCAGGGCAAGTGGCAAGTCCATGGCCTCTAGAGTTAAAAGACACCGACCAAGCCTAGTGTGTGACTTCGATCACTTAACTTCCATTTGCTCCCCACGTCCCAGTGACAACCAAACAAACCAGCGACTGTGGGGCGCTTATCAACTGCACGACCCAGTCCTAAGGGACGACCAGTGTGGCGTCCTCACCAAGGACAGAGGCTCAGGTCCTCCTGCTGCGGGTCCAGTTTACACTGTCTCCCTCCCAGAGTCCCCACCCTATCCCAGAATCCCTCATTCGAGGAGTTTTCAGGATGTTGGAGAGGACAGGACAGTTTGTGGTAGGGGGTGTGTTCCTATGTCCATGCGGAAGGTGTAGGGCAAAGACTATACGGAAATGGTCACAGACATCCTCTTCCATGCTCCTTGTGACGGAATGAAGACTGAGCCACACCGACGATGCTACCTCAGAACTAAAGAGAGGCCCTGATGCGGGATGCCCTTCATCCACCCGAAACCTTCCCTCTGGCTGCCTGCCTGGCTCCTTCCTCACTATGCCTTCGCCTACCTGTCAAGATGGACTGGTCGACCCGGAGGGTGGTGGATTTGATGGAGAGGATGCGGATATCTGCCGGGACTTTGTCCCCCACTGTAGAGAGAGGAGCAAGTTCAGCAGGGAATGGAGCTTCCTTCCTTCCTTCCAGTCTCTGCTTCCCTCACACCATCCATCCTTCAGCCCCTACAGCATTCGGTTGTTCATAGGCCTTCAGCACACTCCGTCTCCACCCCAGAGATACTATCCTGGTGTCCTCCCATGAAATGCTTCTCTTCCCCCTGGCTGCAAGTCTGCGAAGGGAAGCTCCCAAGATCCCTGGAGTGTAGTAGTGTGTACTCATTAAATGTATTCTTGGTAACTGAACTGAAAACTGGGGACAAGCCAGCTAAAACTGAGAAAGGGAAACAAGAGGAAGGTAAAGAAGGACACGGAATGATGTAACTCAGAAGAAAAGAGGGTGACTGGGAGGATCGGAGAGCAAGGTGGATGCTGGGAAAATCCAGGCCAAGCGAGACCGAAAGTGGAGCATGAAGCCGAAAAGAATGGTCAGGAGGAAGTGTGAGGGCGCATTCCCGACCGTGGGAAGTGGGAAGGCAGACTGTGAAAGCACCTTGGCAGGGGCTGAGGAAGACACTCGGCCAGACTAGAGACCTTTTAGGGGACAGACGCACACCTCCTCAGGCCTCTGCCTAAAGCTACCTTGGTCTCACGGGTGGAATTGGGGCGAAGTTCACTTGCTTTCCTTTCTCTTGGTTTCTAAGGTCCCTCCGCCAGTACCAGAGGAAGCAGGAGGAGGGAGGGGGTCAGCAATGGAGTCAGGCAGACACCCTTGTCACCGAAGTCCAAGTGGTATTTATAGACATTCATGGCACTGACCCCAAACTGTCACCATAGCAGGACTGCCCTGGGACGGGGCTATGGGGCCTCCAGCCCACCAGCTCTCCACCCTAGGCTTCTCCTGGTGTTAACATGGTATATAGAGGGTGACATGGTATGACATACACATTCACCAAACTAGGTGCCTAAGGAGGTGGAAAGGCCTGCTCAGGGCAAATATAAAAAGCGCTGAAGGGGGCAGAATCCCAGTAATCTTAGCTAGCCAGCCCCACCCCTCCCTGAGTCGGCATTAAGTGTCCCTGAGGGGGCAGGGCCCTCCTTGAGCGCCCTCCTCTCGGGTCCCGTGCTCTTAGCTGGTGGAGGACTAGGAGTTACCTTACATGGTGGTGGGAGTAGTCGTCCACCCCCCTCCCACTCCACCCCCACTCCCTTCTACTCCCATTCCTTCCCCTTTGAGAGGCCTCAAGGGCACTAAGGGGTCAAGACTGAAAGCTGACCAAGCTTGTGGTGGGTGGAAGGAGAGGGGAGCCAGGCTCGGGAAGGGGTGGAGATGGGGCCATTGGCAGGGACTGGCTTCCACCTGTTGCTTGCAAGTGTTGGCCGAGGGGAGGGGGGACGGGGGTCTGTCTGCTGCCTCAGGGACAGGACTAGCTGTTCCTATTGAGACTCTTGCAGGGAGGGGTGCTGTGGCCTGAATGTCCTGGAGTGACCCCTGAGGAGTCTGGGAAGGAGAAGCAAAGACGCCACCATCCTCAGAGATCCAGGATCGGGGCTGACAGGTCCCCTGCTCTCTTCTTGGCCTCAGACCCAAGGCGTCCTCCCTGAAGCACCCATTCCAGCCCTTACCAGCCACCTCTACGATATCCCCGGGGACGATGTCCCTGGCCTTGATCCTTTGCACTGACTTTCGGTCAGCCCGATAGACCTTCCCCATCTCAGGTTCATACTCTTTAAGTGCCTCGATGGCGTTCTCTGCATTCCGTTCCTGAGGAAGAGAGCAGACAAGAGTGGAGTCAGACAGGGAGGAAGGTCCTGGACCCGCAGGAGGCTGGTCTGGGTACATGCAGGAAGGGTGAGAGACATGCAGATGGAGGAACAGGAATTGGGATCCTAGCAGAAAGAAGGACATTGCAGGTCCAGCTACCACAAGAGCTGGACAGAGGAACCCTACACACAGCAGGGATGTGTCTGTTCAGTGGCTAAAAACAGGGTTTGGCCCAAGAAGAAAGGAATTTGTAAAAGCAAAAACAAAACAAAACAACACCAACAACAAAACAAACAAACACAGAAGCAAGGGACAAGGAAAGTAAACCGATAATGTCAGAGGAAGAAAGAAATCAAACTAGTATTTATTGAGTGCCTACTATGTGCCATGAACCTTCATGTTCTTTTTCAATTGCATCAAGCCTGAGGAACAGTTATTGGTCTTGTTTTCCTGTTTTCTTTCTTTCTTTTTTTCTTTCTTTCTTTCTTTCTTTCTTTCTTTCTTTCTTTCTTTCCTTTTCTTTTCTTTTCTTTTCAAAATGGGCTCACTATGTAGCCCTGCCTGACCTGGGATTCTCTATGTAGACCAGGCTAGCTTCAAACTCACAGACATCCACCAGCCTCTACTCCTGCAACTGTGGAACTAAAGGCAGTGTGTCACCGCATCTGACCTCACCCCCTTTCTGTCCTTCATTCTTGTAGGATTACAAGTGTGCTCAACCTTGCATAGGTTTTTTTTTTCTTTTAAAGACAGAATTTCACATTGTAGTCCAGGCTAGCCTAGGACTCCTGTGTCTGCCTCTGGAGTGCTGTAGGTGTGTGCCACCACACCTAGCTTACTATTCCTAGTTTCTAGGTGAGGAAACAGGCTTAGGGAATGGAGAAGTTCCTCGGGGTCACACAGTAAACATGAGTTTTTCCGGCTTATTCCCAATTGAATGAGAAGACCAGAGGAGTGGGCACGGCACAGCCAGGGAAGATGAAAGAGGAAGAGGGGATGGGAAGGAGGTCTGGCCCCTTGCCCAGTGCTGAGACCCAAGCGGGGAGAAGGAGTCAGAACTAACCTGCCAAACCCCCACGATGGCATTGGCAATGAGGATCAAGAGAATGACAAAAGGTTCCACAAAGGCGGTGACAGTTTCTTCGCCTTCCTCAAACCAGGCCAGCACCTGAGAGGGAAGGGGGAACCACAAAGGCCCCAAGTGACTAAAGAAAGAAATGGGAAAGCTTTTGAAGAACACAGCAGAGGTCAGGCGATGTACGGGAGTGTAAGGTTCTTCACATTGCAGGACTCTGAACACACATTCCCAGCCATCCTTGTGATGGTGTGCAAATAAGCAGTGCAGACACACACACGCGCGTGTGCACACACACACACATACACATTACACACACACTAACCGGGAAAGCTTTCAGGTATCCCTGACCAAACTGTTGGCTTGTAGGCAATCCTTCCCAGGACACCCAGGGTCAACTACCCCTTCAGCCATCCATCTCACAGGGACCCAAGCCCAATAGGAAAATCCCTATGGTCCTCGAAGGGCCCAGCCCACCCACAGCCCTCCCTTAGCAAGGCATGGAAGCTCCAATTTCATGAGAGAACAGGAGGGGAGTAGGGTTACAGGCCTCCAGCACCCACCCCACCCCAGCTGTTGCCACTGCCAGGCAGCAGCCACAGGCAAATGTCAAGGAGCAAATCCGAGGAGAGAGAAGGGAGGCTGCCAGCTTAGATGCAAGGGTGCATGGGGCCTCCATAGATGTTTTATGCTTTTTACCTCCTAGGCCTTATTTTCCAGGTAGGATGCTAAAGAAATTCTAAAATGTAAGATGGACTGCTGGACCAGTGGGTGGCAGGAGCCAGCAGCAGGGGCTGTGAACGCTGGAGATGTTCACAAGGAGATGGGAGAGCAAAGGCTCTGAGGGACTGGAGACACCAAGAGGTAAGGATGAATCAGGCCGGGTAAAGAGAAGTAGTTGCCACGTGCCAGCCCCTAATGGAAGCAGGATGTGGTAAAGTCTGGAGACACTTGAGGGGTGTGTGTGTGTAGGGGGTCAAAGGGGCTGGAAGGCACATTGGTGGTTATCACTACCAGCAACACCTTCCCCACTTCTCGAAGCAAGCCTTTCTTTTGGCCAATCAGCATCACAAGCTGGAGAGGGCGGGGCAGGACTGGAGAAGCAGAGTGTGGACCAACCAGGACAGGCAGGGCGTGCTGGTGGCCCCCACAGTGGATGCTGCATCCCACATCGAAGCTAGGAGCCCTGTGCTTAGGGGGTAACCTGAGCCCTTGAAGCCCTTGAAGCAGGGAGGGTTAGGGTTAGGGAGGGTGGCTTAGCTTCAGTGTTTTGGCTGAGAACGCTCTCAGGTCTTAAAATAAAACCTCTCTGCAGGGGAGGAAGCGAATCAGCACCCTGCCCCCAGTTCCAGCCTGGAAAACAGGGTGTTCAGGGCTTGACTGAGGGCATCTAGGATGGTCAGAGCCCCACATTGTTCTGCAGACGGCCCCCAAATGCCCTCAGCACTCACGAAGGAGATGCAGGCCGCCAGGAGAAGAATCCGCACCAGCAGGTCTTCAAACTGCTCTACCACCAACTCCCACAGGGACTTGCCTGGGGGAGAGCGAGAAGAGAAGTCCCAGGGGATTACAATCCAAAAGATGAGGGTCTGTGGCTCCGGATGGGCTTGGGTCCAGAGTCTAGCCTGCCCTGAACCTCTAAGCTGATCGGCAGCCTTGCTTGATACGAGAGAAAGATGAAACAGCCAAAAAGGCTCTTCAGATCTGTGGCAATTTTTCAAGGCTGGGAAGTCTCAAGGAAAAAGCATCTGGAGATGTCTGACACTAAGCTCTGGGGAAGAGATCTGCCTTTTGGGAAAAGCTGTGGGTCTCAGAAAAGAGAAGGCGGGGAGCCAGGAATGGGGCACACACCAGGAGTTTCGTTTAGCAGGGGCTCAAGGCTCAGGTAACTTACCTTCCTCAGCAGGGAGCTCTATTCAAGGGGGAAAAAGAAAAGGACAAATTTAGTTGGGGTTCAGCCTCAGTCCCCCACACCCAGAACTTGGCGACTAAGAGACTCAGGCTATCAAAAGGGCATCTGAAGTTCAAGGTCACCCCGTAAAACCTCCCCAGGCTCCAGATGGCAAAACTGTTTTCTTTAGTATCCTGCCCCTCCTACAAGAAGCCAACAACTGCCCTTCTCATCCATGCAGACCCTGGAGGAAGCAGTTCCCACTAGCGGGGGTGGGAGGGCAGCCATGCCTGCCTCTCCTCTGACGGTTACTTACCATTGGGGCCGTATTTTTCCAGATGCCGCTTAACTTGGTCTGGGGTAAGGCCTGTGGTCTCGCTCACCCCAAAAAAGGACAAACATTCCTCTGTGGACTTGGAGTGTGCGGCCTCCATTGTGCTCCCTTCTTGGGGCCCAGGGGGCGATGTATTCCTTCTTAGGGGCCTCTCACTGGAGGGGGAACGTCTTCCGTGTGTCCACCTGCCTGTTGATCTGGGCTCCTTCCTTTTTCTCGCCTGCCCCCCCCAGATTCTTCCTCCTTCCACGAAGTTCTGACCCCAGTCCCACTTGCAGCAGCCGGCCACCCCCCCAGCCCCCAGCTGGTCCTTATGAGGGAGTGGGGGGGCCAGGCTCCCCCTTCCCCCAGATCAGGGATTGGCTGGCTGAGACCCCAGCAGGAGGGGTCAGAAGAGAGAGAGATTTCTGCTGACAGAGAAGAACAGTGGGCCTGCAGCCTGGGATGTCACTCAGAAGGGTGGCCCCAGCCCCAGGGAGGGGGGGGCAGGGAATAAAGTCATTTTTCTGTTATCTGCTACCGACCCTGCCCCCAGGTGCCTCAACTTCCCTGGTTACATTAAACGCCCAACTCCAAGCTCACCCTAAGCACACCCCTCTGCCCTCAGGTCTCATGGCCCCTCAGGCCTCTCCTGTCTTGACCATCCTGAGCCCCTTCCCTGCCTAGTGTGTGCAGAGGACAGAGGAAGTGCTCCAAGGGGATCAAAGGAGAGGGGAGAGCATCTTTGGGGGGGGGCAGAGGAAGTGGCTCTAGAGAGATAAGGGAAAGTAGGGAAGGGAGATGGTCAAGGGGACTGGGCAGAAGATGGTAACCTTACCCTAGGGAGGGGTTGCTGCCGCCATCAACAAGGGATTTAGTGTCCAGGCCCTGGCGGGCAAAGCCAGGACTGCCTGCGTCTCCTACACTCCCCCCGCCACGACCGCTGTAGCTCAGTCTCTGGGAACTGGCAGGGAATCCCCCCCTGAAGAAAATGGGACACCCAAGCAGTCAGGTAACCCAAGAGGCTACAGAATGTGCTGATGGCAGAGGGGGAGGGATAAGTTTCAGGGTGAGGCAGGGGAATGAGGATTTCCTCATCACACACTGGCCTTTAATCCCAGAGGTGTAGGGGTCTCAGCAGCTCTGGCCCTGAAGCAACAGTCCACAGAGGGAGTGAGGATCAGGCCTGGTGGTAGGAGTGCTTTAGAGCCGGGCCTGCCCCACGCCAGAGGGCCCGGGCACAGGACCCCTGACGCTGGGTGAAGTAGAGGCTCCAGAGAGGGAGCGAGGGGTAGAGATGAAGAAAGGAGCACAGAACTGAGGTAGGAGCAGAGGCGGCCCAGAGACTACGTCTGAGGAGAAGAGGGAAAAGAAACAGCAGGAGGCTGGCAGTGGCAGTCAGGTGGGCGTGGCCCCAGGGGCTGGGTGCAAAGCCACAAGTTGTTGCTGAAGGGCTGGTCTGGGTGTCAGCTTCCCCTGAAAAGCAGCTGCTCTGCACCACCCTTCCCGACCCCGGTTCACCACTGGGGCATTTTTTGGTTTCCACCAAGGCAACTGCTGGAGGAGCAGGCAAGGTACATCAGCCAGGATGCAAGCAGGGTGGAAACTGAGGCAGAGAAGTTTCCATGGGAGTCGAGATTAAAAGGTCAGTGAGGGCCTGCAGCATTGCAGCCCTAGAGCGCTGGTCCCACTTCTACCCAGGCCTCAGTTTCCCTGAAAAGAACCAATAAGCACTTCCCACACCAGGGCTCCAGCACACAGACAGAATGATACCAGAAGCAGAGCCCAGAAGAACAAAAAGAAGCCCCACTTGTTTGGGGCCAGGGTGGCCAACACGGATAGGAAGAAATGAAGGACTGAGCCTCAGCTCCATCCTGCCTTCTGCCCAGACTGGGGGGAAGGGTGAAATGAGGACAAGGTGTCCCTTCCCGCCCTCTTTTCACAGCTCCCACAAGCCCCTCCCTTGAAGTAGAGTCCTGCTGTGACCTGAGGTGGAGGGACTTAGACAATGGGGTGGGAATATAGGGGGTCACATCCACGGGCATCTCCACCTGGCCCAGGACCCTCCATCTCCAGCCAGAAGCAGGCCGAGCAGCCATGGAGGCTGGGGCCCTCGCTGGCTTCTCCCCAGCAGCAGCTGGAGGAGCGACAGGAGCCACAGGGCCACTGTCCTCCAGCAGCAGGAATGCCCAAACATGGAGAGGGGGAGTAGGGACGTGAGAGCTTCAAAGGAGTTGACTGAGGGAAGAAGGCAGGCTTTACAGGACACTCCTGCCAAAGAGGCTCTTTGAGGTTATTCGTGTCTACCTCTTCCAGCTTCCCAGATAGATAAATGAAGGCCAGAGCGAAAGCTACCAGTCCAGAGCTCCAGGGATACCTACCTCACCGCACTGTGACCTGCGGTGGAAAGGGAGCAGATGAGGCCATTCCAGACCACACCCCACTACACCAAGACTAAAGGTGTTCTTGTTCCTGAGTTCTGAGGTGGAGGAGAGGGAGCGGGCAGGTCGTGAAGGGCATGAAGGCAGAGCCTGGCCCATCCCTGTCCACAAATACCTAGAGGCATCTTACTGTCTCTCGGGCTCTTGTAACCAGGACATGGTAGTCTGGGGGTGTCTTTCTGCCCACTCCAGGATGGCAAGTCCCTGAAGGTGGCAGGGCACAGGGGAGGGGAGCATCTGAGCTCCAGTTGCCATGGGATTAGAGGATCAGATCTTCCCACTCTGAGGGTTACAGGTCTCACTGGCCATTGGCTGTCTAACAGTCTCACTTGGAGAACACAGCACAGGTCTAAAGCTGCCCTCCGTCCAGCCCAACCTCCACAACAGGCCAATTCAAACCCTACTCAAGGCCAAGATTTGGGGAGCCCCAGGGATGAGGTAAAACAAGAGCCAGCAGGCTTCCCCCAACCAACCCCCACCCTAGATAGCCTATGAGTTCAGCTGTCTCCTGTCCATCTCCCCACAGAACCAACACAGGGCTCAGAATAGCAAGGTCATGAGCGTGGGTAGGGCCTCTTGGAGGTGGGGCACAGGCTGAGGGACAGAAGATCGGCCACTCCACTTTCCCAGGGGAGGGGGCGAGCCAATGGTAAGGTGGGAGGGAAGGTGGCACACCAGGTGGGGGAGGGGGCGAGCCAGTGGTAAGGTGGGAGGGAGGGCCTAAGGTAACAGCAGTCTTCAGATCCTGCTTTCCTTCTAGCACCCCTGCCCCCACTTCTAAACTGGGATGCCAGGGCACCCCTGCTGGAGAGCATAGATGCGGTGCTGAAAGATGTATTCAGGGCAGGGTCTATAGCAAAAACTGGGAGTTTGGTGGTGGCGGTAGTGGTTGTAAACCCCATGCCAACAGCCTGGACCTCAGGGAAGGGGAATGTGTAGAAGCTACACCCAGACAACTGGAATTTGTGACTTTCGTTTTTAATTCTCTTCTTTTTTGGTTTTTTTGAGACAAGGTTTCTCTGTGTCACCCTGGCTGTCCCAGAATTCACTCTGTAGACCAGGCTGGCCTTGAACAGAGATCCACCTGCCTCTGTCTCCCAAGTGCTAGGTTTAAAGGTGTGCACCACCATTGCCCAGCTTGGAACTTGTGACTTTCAAGGAATGCTTTGAGACATGTATAAACTCAGAGACAAACATTTAGCCAAGTCATGTCAGCAGTACCAAGATGAAATTTCACATTTCATGGAGGATGCCAAGGCCCAGAGTCACTTGCCGTGCCCCCAGGTCCATATAGCAAATGAGAGTCAGCACCAGGACCCAGAGCCAGTACTGTCATCCAGGCTCTAACAAAGGAGCCAATCAGCCTGAGACCCTCTGCAGTCAGCCGTGGGCGGCTGCAGTAAGCTCGTGTCACTCCAGCGCCTCCTTCTACCTACTTTCTTCCTAGGATGGGAGCTTTCACTCAAAACCTTCAGCGCAGCAAAGGCCTCGGGTGAGCAGAAATCCATCTTTCACTGTCTCACCGCATTAAAGAACAAGCGGCAGGTGTGGCAGTGTGATCCATTCAGCTCCAGGAGGCTGAGGCAGGGGGATCACAAGTTCTGGTTACATAATGAGACACTGTCTTCAAAGAAACCTTCACCCCTAAAGAAAACACGCTGGAACCCCCACGAAGAACCGTTGAGCTCTGCAAACCAAGTGAACTACAGAGGCGTGGTTCCAAAGGCCTTAGACTAGAGTGAAAAGGACTGCCCAGGCCAGCTCTGTGAGCTCAGAAGACAGCCTTATCCACTTGACACAGATTTTGGTTTTTCGAGATAGGGTTTCTCCATAGTTCTTGAACTCACAAGATCTACCTGTCTCTGCTTCCCGAGTGCTGGGATTAAAGGCGTGCGCCACCACTGCCCGGCCACTGGAGACAATTTTATCTGTCCCAAGTCCCACTCCAAACACTAGCCAGAGCCATCATGATGGAACTAAGATAAACCCTTTATTTATTTACGCTTTTCCATTTTGTTTAAAACAACAACAACAACCTTAATATAACTGACAGCCCTTCCCCCTCACCCTTGCTTGGGTTGGGGGTTATTAGTGGGGAAATAGCCCCCAAGGATGGGGCTGACCATGAGAGCCCCTCAGGGAGGTAATGGAGCCCAAGTCCTTGGCCTCGGGGCAAGGGCACCTGTAGTGTAGTAACTGGGGACTTAACAGGGCTCTTGAACCTCTACTTGTACCAACATATATGCCCTTGGATGACAAGGGTCAGGAAGCATGT
The DNA here is from genome assembly GCF_982192425.1 of Myodes glareolus. NCBI lineage: Eukaryota > Metazoa > Chordata > Mammalia > Rodentia > Cricetidae > Myodes > Myodes glareolus. The sequence goes on along the minus strand of NC_142032.1, from coordinate 77,814,292 downwards.
GGGGAGGGGACTCCCACTTTCCTCAGTGTCCCTACCCAGCCCAGTCTCACAACTTAAGGCTGGAGCAGGAAAATGGAGGGTGGGCAGGTATCTCACACAAAGGAGTACTGGTTATTAATGGCTCGGGGGTGGCCCCCTTCTTCTCCATTGCCCCCTAGTGGTAGCTGCTGGAGCTGCACCATTAGGGACACCCCCAAGTCTCCACCAGTGCCAGGGCCACCCTGAGCCTCAGTGCCTGGTGCTATGGCCTCTTCCAATTCAACCATGGGGACCAGCTCAGCCATGGGGACCAGCTCTTCCTGGACCCCTCCACCGCCCGCTTTCTCTTTCTCTTGCCTCTCTTTGGCTGCTGCGGCTGTGGTGGCCGCCACTTCTGACGCCCCCGACGCCTCTTCTGCCCCAGGATGTGGGGGATCTGTCCATGAAGGGGGTTCAGGGGGCTGGGTTGGGTCACGGGAGGTGTTCCGTTCTGGATAGGAATGGTAAGAAGACACATTGATTGTGGAAGGAAGTGAGTTCTTGTGGTGGCCTCCCCTTTGCTTGTCCTCCCCAAGGAGCCATGTGCTATCTCCCATATCCCATCTCCTGAGCAACCCCCCTCCATGGAAGATGAATCATGGGCGGCGGTGAGAGGACCACACTTACACACAGTCACTCGCTCCGAAGGGCAGGAGGGTGGAGGAGGCATCGGGGTAGCATCGGTCGCCCTCGCACACCCCTGCATGGCTCCCAGCCTGCTCCCGGCCTGGGGGGGAGGGGCAACGTGGGGATAGATGGGATGGTGGGGTGGGGGAAAGTGAGAGATCAGACAGGGACATCAGACATCAAGGGAGGAAGGAGGGGGAACAGACCACGAATTCCCCAAAAGGTCAAAGACAAGGCCAAGGAGGATGGGTGGAGGAGACAGACAATGATGGAGCGGGAGGATCCGATGGAATGGGAATGCACCACCCGACTCTCTACCACCCGCGGCCCCATGAGGAGCCTCTGCCTGCCTGTATCCTGTCAGCCTTCCATAGTCCCTGCAGGCCCTTGCCCAGGTACCTCGACCGCCCTGTACCCCACTACCAGGGCCTCTCCTCCAACCCCCCACCCCGTCTTCCTGGCACACACACCTCACTTCTTGGGTGCACGGGCACCTCCTCCCCTGCAGACCTGCTCTGCTCACCCTGCTGCCGCTGGGAGGGCACATAGCTGACAAGGACAACATCACTGGAGCCGCCAGACTCCAGAGGGATGGGATGCACCCGGAAGTGCTCAAGCATATCGAAAATGGACTGGAACCACAGGTGCTGAACCCGGCACTGACCCTCCTCATTCAGTGACAAACGCAGGTGCTGAGGGCAGGATGAGCAGTAAGGCGGGAGCTCCGGGACAAGGGCTCTTCCACACCCACCCCAACACCGCCCGACAGTTCTCCAGGACCACTCACTCACCTTGGCCTTGCCCTGGAAGTTGAAAGTGAGGACATATTCACCACGTCTTGTCTCACTCTGACGTACCAGGAAGACACCATGGGAGCCAGTGCCTCCTTCCAGCACTAACTGGGCAGCCTTGAGTCGAGAGAGCATGCCATGGAACCAAGGATATCCTGAGAGGGGCTGATCCCCCTCAGCTCCCTCGGACTCCCCCTGGAACAGGAATGACCCTGCAGGAGGAGAGAGGGGAAACCAGCTGTCAGAGGTTTCTTCCTAACCTTGTTCCCCTTGAGACACCTCCTCCCCAGCCAGGTCACCAGCTGCTCCTGGGTTTGACCCCTCCAGTTCCAATTCAGGACCAAAAACCAAAGACAGATACACATGCACCTAATACCTGTGGCTGCTTCTGGAGTATCCAGGGGAGGGTAGGGGGTTGAGAGGGGATGAACTGTCCCTGCTGGGGGTCCCTCCTCAATGGGAATGCGAGGGGGCAATTCTGGAGGAAGCAGTTCCATTGAGTCAAAGTGGGAGGCAGCAATGGAGGCAGAGCTAGGGGAGAAGGATGCTGACGGCCGGTCGGAAAGGCCCCCATAAGCCCCTGAAAGAAAATGGAGGAGGCCCAACTTGAGAACGCCACAGGTTCCTCTTCTAGATGCCTGGGCTCCTACCATCTCCCCGTTGGCTGTCCACTTGTGTGCCCAGCCCCCGCACACCTCTAGAGGACTGACCCTGATGGATTTTTACGATGGTTCTGACTTACACTGCTTGCACTGCTGAGAGACCATGGTTATTTCGAGGAGGTCCTAGAATCCAAATGTCCCTATGTCTTTTCTGAATCAACAGCTGAAAAATTATTGCAATAGTTGGTGGGGTGAGGGATAGAAGCCCTGAAAAATGTCCACGTTAGAAAGGAGCCCTCTACTCAGACTAGGAAAGAAAACTACTGATTTGAAGCACATCAAAAACTCTTGTCATGAGGTACACTCCTGTGCCGAGCACTCAAAAGGCTGAGGCTGGAGGCTTGCAGGTCAGTCTAAAGCACACACAAGAGTTGGGAACACACTTCCGTGACAGAGTGCTTGCCTACCAAGACCAAAGTCCTGGCTCAGTCATCACTGACAAAAGGGGAAAATCCTCTTTCCCATTAACCCCTTAGGCTGAATCAACTCAGTTTTTACTTTTACTCCCCGTGAGTTTTTTCCTTTAGTCACGTTAGCCTATGTACTTTTCATGCATCTGGTACTCCCAGTCCTGGTGTCCTTGAAGCCACTCTCTTCCCTCACCTCCTCTGTGTAGCATCCTGCCTATTCTATCTCCTTGTTCTCTTCCTCCTGACTTCCCAAGATGCTCCTGGCTTGGGCTGCTCAGAGGACACTAAGCAGACTCCCCATTTTGGAGAACTGCTTTTTATCGGAAATAAGGTCTTACCAATTCAGCTACAGCAAACCCAAGGAGACCAAAGACCCCTTTGAAATACCTGAGTTCTCCATCCACTCCAAAGCCTAGCATGCAGCCAGTGATATACTAGGGCCTAACTGAACATCTGCCAAACCTCAGGCCTAGGCCAGCAGACATATCACCATATCACTTAGAAAAGAGGCATGTCAGGAACTAGGTTAGCATAGCCCATCTTTGTCAGAAACTTCAGGAAATCCATTTCCGCCCTGTGGTCTTAGCTACTTGCAATCTGATGTAAGGGCTATGCTAGCTCTAGCAATCCCTATCTATCAGAGCTCTTTTGCTGACTGAATGCAGCTTGTATACCAGGCACTGTGAAGCTGAAACTCAAAACCAAGGGTCAGAAGAAAAGGGTAAAGTGGAAGCAGAGTCTAGAAGGTGAGTTAGGCCAGACAGATATGTATCTTTCTGAGTACATGAGTGTTACGTCAGACCAAAAGAAAAAGTGCAAAGGTCACTGACATGCCGAGATGCATGACCAGACTCAAACAAAGGTGTCCACAAGGTACTCTGGAAGTCTGCAGGCTTATGGAAAAGTCAAAGGGCTGAGTGAAAGAGGTTGGAGAGGGGTTTGGTGGAGCCCATGCACAGTGGTGAAAGTAATGGTCAGCAATGACGTAACAGCACATGGTATGCCCAGAGACAAGAAACAAGCAGTCAGTAGGCTGTCGGTAGAGCAGCTAGGAAGTAAGAATCTGGCCCAGTGGCTCTCAAAGGCTCTACCTTACCCTGTGACAGGCGGTCGTTACTCTCGCTGGCTCCCAGCAGCAGATCCTGGCTGGGCAGACTCTCTGAATGATTCAGGCAGGGCAACTCCAGGCTGTCTGTGTTATCCTTTGTGAGGAAGGAGGTCCCGGGGGCCAGGGGAAGGGTCATGGGACGGGGGCTGATAGCAGGGCAGGGTCTACAAAGACAGGGAAAGTGGTGCTGGGGAGAAAATCACCAAGAGAAAGGCACAAGGCTGCTTCCCTACCCACCTCCAGATCCCCTCCAGCACAGAAGCAAGCTTCTTACCCAGGGCTTAGGCACTCCTGGATGTCCGACACCCAGGCCTTCACATGAAGTGCATCAGTCGTCTCCAGAATGTACTCTGAAGGGCCTTCTACCTACAGGGCCAAGAGGTGGGGCTTCATCCAGGGCAGGGGCAGGAGGCCTACAGGTCATATCCCACAGCTGCAGGCACAGCTGTCCTGTCATATATTCATCCTGCTCCCAAAGACACTTGCCTAAATCTATCAAAAGCATTCTCTCAAGCACAAGCACTCTCTAGGGGCAGAGCTTAGACCTACCTTAACCACAAACGTGTTCTCCCTGTCTGGCATCTCTAGGGCCGTGGCTGTGCGGACATCAGTGATAGTAGAACAGGGAATGCTGAGTCGGGGCCGGGATGCCTAGGTGGGAAAGGGAATAAGAATCAATCTTTTAGTGTGGCCAAGGCCAGCTGTCCCCGCTCCATTCACCCACCTTTCCTGCCTAGGTAAGGTGAAACAGTTAACAGCTGTTTGGTCTCAGATCCACCAAGGCAACTAACTGACTTGAGAGCCCACAGTTGGCACTAAATCCAGGACGGCAACCCTGAGTACATAGGTTCCAACACCAAGGCTATCTACAGAGCCGCATGACCTCTTCAGCTACTGTCACTTCCGGCCACCCACTCTCCTATGGGCTCACCTTGGGTGGTACGAAGAACTCCAAGCGACTTCCTCCTCCTCCTTCTCCTTCACTTCGGAGCAGTAGGCGACACTTCTGCCACTGAGGCTGCCCTCCTCCCCCTGAGGTCAGTCCGGCTGCCCCTCCTCCACGACCCACTCCTGCTGGGTCAGGGGCAGCTTCTTCAGCCCCCATGAAACTAAGCAGCTCTTCTCTCTGTACGATTCCCGCTCCGTCTTTCAAGGCTCCCCCTCCACGGCTCAGTCTCAGCCTCTCAAAGCGGTGAGTCCATCTCTCCCCAGGAGCTGTGCCATCACTAGCCAGGCCCCTACCAACTGTCCCAGCACCACCAGAGGAGTTGGAGTTGCTGTTTCCACCTAGGACTGGAGGGCCCGATGTGGTCTCCAGAGGCCCAGTTGGGGAGGAAGAGTCAACGGCCCCCCGCCACTGAAGGATGCCTCGTACAGAACCTCTGACTGAGCGACCCACGGAGCGGAGGGAAAAGCGTTTCTTGAGTTTCGGCTTTGAGGACGTTGTAGAGGAGGAAGAGACTGAGGAAGGGAGGGGGCCAGCTAGGTCCTCCGAAGATCGAGAAGGGCCCAACACAGCCAAGGGCCCGCCGACCCTGCAGCTTTCAATGGACAAGTCATGTGGTGGTGCAGTCTCCACACCAGGGCTCAGTGGGGCCAGGACAGGTGGGGAGAGTGAGCCCGAGGCCCGGGCCACCTCAGCTTCGAAGTGCTGCAGGAACAGCTCAGCAAAACGGCCAGAAAAGGCGGCTTCTGCCCCAGGCTCTGCATACTGTGGGTGGGAGGCCAGGTAGAGGCGAAAACGGCGGGCGAGATCCAGGGCAGCAGCCCTCGCATGGGACTCACAGAACTCTTGCCAACTTGGGGGAGGGGGTGGTGGCAGAGCTGGCGGAGAAGGGAAGGCCCCATCCTCCGGGGAAGGGGCACCATTCATGATGGGCCCCAGGAGGAGGACAACGGCAGCCTGTGAGGAGGGGCAGCAAAGGAGAAAGTGGCCAGAAGACACGGGGTGAACGGCAACAGCTGTAGAAGGAAGAAAAAAGCATATACATTGAATCACTGCAGAGGTGAGACTGGGGCGTGTCCCGGCCCAAACCAGGAACTCCCACCCAGATTCCTCAGGGGCAACGGAAGAAGAGAACTAAACTGCTTTGCCCAAGATCTACACCCCACATATACTCCAGGGATAAGGGATGCCCAGCCCAATGTCCACCCAGCATCTTTTCCTGCTGCCTTTGCTACTACTCCCTCTGCTGAGGAATCCAGGAAAGAGAGGGCCTCGAAGCATCTTACACCGCAGAGGACCTTACAGATCACCACTGTCCCTTGTCAAGCAAAGCCTTCCCTAACTACAACACACTTTTCATACGTCACTCCAGCCCGTTCCACAAGGTCATTTTACCATTCCCTGGAAAACTCAATAACCTCTTTGGATGAGGAAACAGAGACGTCAAACAAATTCCAGAATTCAGAGTCTACTGTGTTTTCCACTGCATAGGTCTAGTCTCCAGGGGCTGGCTGGACCAGCGTCAACCACAGCTTCTATTGCTCTGGTCTCAGCGGGGCCAACGGGGTGCAGGAATTACAGAGTTCAAAGACATTGCTTCCTGAGTCCAATGACTGTCTTTGAAGCATATCCTACAACCCAGCACTTAAGCCCTATATGGAGCTTCGGACTGTCTAAAGACCAACCTCTGGGTCCCCTTTAGTCTAGAGTTGTCTGGCAGGAGCACTAGAGAAAAAGAGATGGTGTGTTGGTTAAGGGCAAGTCTTTACTGGCCACATAAGGAAAACATCACAAGCAGCTGGGGCTCAAGACTTTCTCTCCCTGGGGAATATGCCCTAAAGCTTGTGAGACTTGGTGAAGCCCAGCTCAGCCCACCTGTTAGCTGTGTGCGCCCAGCTTTTGCATGTGTGAAACACAGCTAGTAATCTCGACCTGCTACCGCTGTCAGGAGACATGAAATGACAGGGTACATGTCTGTGCTAGACACAAAGTAAGCACACAAGACACAACTGTCCTCTTCACGATGTCTATGGGGGAGAACAGTAGTATATGGGTCCCGCTGGCTCTAAGAGAAACTAGAGGGGACAGCTTCTGATGGTGTCACAACTCAGTCACCACGAGAAAGTGGCAGAGACAGGCATGAAATTTACAACCAATAGTTCTTCGACGAGTGGTCCTGCCCTACGAGATGACTGCCCAGGACAGCTCAGGAAAGTCTGTCTCCCCAAACTACCAGTAATGTCCATCTCCTCATCAAACCCACGACCAAGGCTGTAAGTCAGAGACCCTCCTCCCCTTCCTCCTTGGCCTAAGCCTTACACACTCCGATGGCCCCAACCACAGGGAAAACTCCAAACCAGGGAGAAGCTGCCAGGAGATGCGGGAGTCACAGAGCACAGGGGAACCGGGCCAAGAGGTGCAGGCACAGCAGAGACAGTCCCCAGCCAGAGGCTACCTCGGCTCACACAGGCCCACCCAGCCCTCGGCACCACTGGCCGACCCAGCCCCCTTCATGAAGGCTCGCTGACCCTGCGGTTCCTGGACTGGTGACTCAGTTTCTCTTCTGCCAAGAAGGTTCAGTCACAATTTCCCTGTGCACCTGCCTCTTGGCTTAGTTCTGACATTCCAGAAGGGCGGGTGGCGGAGGGTGCAGGCTGCGCTCCACGTTTGGACCCTCCAGGCCCCGTGGTCAATCACTCAGATCCGATCCTAATCGCTGGACACCCTCCACATACCCCGAGGTCGGAGACTCCGGGGGACCAGCCCTATCTGCAGCCCTCTCCGGAGCCAAGCACCCCTCCAGCTCCGAACCCCCACGCCCACCCCCGCCCAGGTTCCTCAGGCACCAGGGTCGAGTCCCGGAGAGAATAGAGACACTTGAATAGGGGGGTTCCGGTTCCGGTCCCACCTGCATCTCGGTCCCCGCGCTCAGCTCCGGCGGCGGCGGTAGCGGCGGCGGCGTCGGCCGCAGCTCCCGCTCCCAGTGCCCCCCGCCTCCGCGACGAGCTCTCAGCACGCGCTTCTGCGCAGGCGCCGGGACGGGTTTTCCCGACGCGGAAGGAAGCGACCATAGAGAAGAGCAGAGAGAGGGAGGGCACCTACGTACTCACTTCCGCCATCGTTCTCGGTGCAGAACTTTGAGGAGCCAGCCTGACGCGGGTCTCACCGAACTCCGTGGCCTCTGCAGTTGGAACTAAAAGGGATCATTGAGACAACTGTGGGAAGGAGTTGGGTCCCGGCCGAGCATCCTCCGAAGCGAATTCGAGGCAAAGGCGATAAGGCAACCATAGAGAAGGCACCTGAGCGGAGAGAGTAGCCGCCCGGGAGGGAAATCAGCGAGATGATAAAGCTCTTTGAAGAGCTGGCTGCAGCCTAGAGCGCCTGGTCCTGCACTGAGGGGGACACGGACACCGCCCCCAGGGAGTTGGGCGGCCGAAGAAACGGTGACCTTGGGAAGCCGAAAGAGCCCGGCGGAGTCTGAACTTACGACCTTGGCTTTTCAGAGGAAAGGGACGTGGTGGTCCAGAAGGGCTCCACCTTAGGCAGGACCTAAAGATGGGGCGGCAATAGCGAGGTCAGTTTCTGACATGCTTGGGGGACATCAGGAGATGCGTGGACATAGAACTTGAAGCTCAAGCGACTCTTCAAGGCTAATTACAGGGATGAAGACCAGACGGTACAAAACGTTGTTGAAACCTCGCGCACAAATACTCTATAGCAATCCAGACTCGCATTGATACAGCTTCACTACGGTTTAAGCAATTGAAAAAGCCAGAGTAAATTGCGATCGTTGACCCAGGCCAAAAGATACTGCTGTCACCATCTGTGATTGTACTTTTCTTATGCATTTGTCTTCACCCACAGACCGGCTCTTATCTCTTGGTGGCAAGATAGCTTTTTGTCCGTATTCAAATAAGTCCTCATAGCTTAGTAACTTAGTTTAAGGAGCATCCCTCATTTCTGAGATCTCCGGTAAAATTTCCAGAACCAGGCTAGTGAGATGACTCGGTGTATAAAAGTGCTTGTGTTTGCTATGCAAGCCTGATGACCAGAGTTCCATCCCCAGAACACACTGTAGAAAGAGAAAGCACGCTGGAAAGGTGTCTTCTGATCGCCAACATGCCTTACATGCTTGTGTGTCGTTCCCCCCCCCCACCCCGTATACACACAATAGTAATAATAAAATTTAAATGAATTACGGGACTGGGAAGAGAGCTAAATGATTAAGAGCAATGGCTGCTCTTGCAGAGAACCCAGGTTCAATCCCCAACACCTACATGATGGTTCAGAACTGTAACTCCAGTTCCAGGGAATCCAATGCTCTCTTCCGACCTCCACAGGGATACACAGGCAGGCAAAACACACAGCTAAAATAAATAATATTAATTTAAAAAAAAACTTAAGCGGGGAAGTGGTGGTTCATGCCTTTAATTCCAGCACTTGGGAGGCAGTTGAATCACTGAGTTCGAGGCCAGCCTGGTCTATAGATCGAGTTTCAGGACAGTCAGGGCTACACAGAGAAATCCTGTTTTGAAAAAAATAATTAAAAATTCTCAGAGTCAACTAGCTGACTGAATCAAGTGCCATCTTGGAACCCAGAGGCAAATGACCCAGAATATAGAGATGGATAAATGGCCTGTCTCACTCACATAAAGAATGTTGATGGCTCGGTGGTTAAGAGTACTGACTGTTCTTCCAGATTCAATTCCCAACACCCACATGGCAGCTCACAGCTGTCTGTAACTCCAGTTCTAGAGGATTCAGCACTCCCATACAAACATACACTGCAGGCAAATAATGCACTAAAGGGGCTGGAGAGATGGCTCAGAGGTTAAGAGCACTGACTGCTCTTCCAGAGGTTCTGAGTTCAATTCCCAGCAACCACATGGTGGCTCACAGCCATCTATAATGAGATCTGGTGCCCTCTTCTGGCATGCAAGCATACATGGAAGGAATGTTGTATACCTAATAAATAAATAAATCTTTAAAAAAAAATAATGCACTAAAAATAAATTTCAAAAAAAAGTGTTTGTCTAAGGGTGCCACCCCACCCCCATGGAGTTAGAAAATCTTAGAAAGAAAAAACAAGTTCTGGCTTTTTTTTTCTTTTTTCTTTTTTATTTTGTTTTGTTTTGAGACAGGGTTTCTCTGTGTAGCCCTGGCTGTGTTGGATGAGAACTCGCTCTGTAGACCACACTGGCCTTGAACTCACAGAGATCCATCATCAAGAACAGACATGGGGGGCTGGAGAGATGGCTCAGTGGATAAGAGCATTGCCTGGTCTTCCAAAGGTCTTGAGTTCAATTCCCAGCAACCACATGGTGGCTCACAACCATCTATAATGAGGTCTGGTGCCCTCTTTTGGTCTGCAGGCATACACACTGACAGAATATTGTATACATAATAAATAAATATTTAAAAAAAAAGAATAGACATGGTTCCAGAATACAGAAGAGGAAAGAACTGTTGATAAGTTGGGATGTGTTTGGATATTGAAAGACCCCCGATTAGGGGAGACTCTCACTCGAGCCTCAGGATGACGCGAACCCCCCAGTAACTAACGAGAGACCGTCCTTGCTGCAATCACGGGAGGTTTAATGACAAGACAACAAGACCAAGATGGGGACCAGTGCACTGGGGCCGAGACTCATAACCCACGCAGGGTAAGAGTTCGACCTCGAGTGACCGGGAGAAGTAGTTTTTATAGGAAGAAACCACACAGCCCAGTAATCCAAAGGGGGGCAGGGAGGGTGTCACAGAAAATTCCAAAAATTCCAGTGATGATTACAAGGGGGCAACTCCCTGCCTCTCAAGATCATTCTCAAGGTCTTAATCAGCCAGTTCCTATACCAATGATAATTACTAGGGGGTGATAATTACTAGGGGGAATCTCTGTTTCTCAAGATTACTCTCAAGATTACAATCTACCTTTATCTTCAGCTAGTTCCTGAAACCCTGAAATTGGCTAATCCTAGATTTCTGATTCTTCTCTTCCTGCTAGATTTTTGGCTCTGTTTTCCTGCTAGGGGGATCTGGATTTATCCAGGTCTTTCAATATGTTGTGTCTAAATTGTCCCAGCTTTGGGGGGAGGTGCCATGGGGGGAGTCAAACCCAGGGCCTGGAACATACTAGATATTTTAAGTTACTTCCAGCACCCAATCAAATTTCCAAAATGACTGAAATATTCTGATATTGTAGTCACTTGGTCACAGATTTGATTGGTGTGATCAACAAACTGGTTATTTTGTTTTGCTTTGTTTTATTTTCAAATGATTTATTTTTCTTATTTTATGTGCATTTATGTTTTGTCTGCATGTATGTTAGTATGAGGGTGTTGAATCTCCTGGAGTTGGAGTTACAGACAGTTGTAAACTGCCATGTGAGTGCTGAGAATTGAACCTTGGTCCTTTGGAAGAGCAGCCAATGCTCTTAACCTCTGGGCCATCTCTCCAATCCCTGAACTGAAATTTTTTGTTTGTTTGTTTTTGTTTTGATTTGATTTTCCAGATAGGGCTTCTCTGTGTAACAGTCCTAGCTGTCCTGGCAGGCCGATCTTTGTGGGTTTGAGGCTAGCCTGGTCTATGTAGTTTCAGGACAGCCAGATCTACATTGATGAGACCCTGCCTCAAAAGAACAAAATCAAACAAACAAAAGACAAAAACAAAAGAAAATATAGCTACTTGTAGTCAGTGGCTACTCGATAAACACAGGAAGAGTCCTGTGCAAGCAGGTGGAGCTGTCTGGTGGAACTGGAGTCACAGAGCTGTGCAAAGCAGCTTGCTGATCAGACATTGGACATGAAAGAGATTGGGCCCAGGGCCTCTGTAGAACAGTAAACATTTGACAGAAAGTCACAGAAGAAAAAAGCTGGGTCCTGTTTCCCAGGAACATTAGAAATGAGATCTGTGTGATTTGTTCAAAGAGGAAGAGGGGCAAAGGAGCACCCAGACCCAAAAGTGCTACTAAAAGAAACCAGGGAGCCAGGTAATCATGTGGTACCAGTGAATGAGCAGTTGGTTTGCATCCCATAAGAGGAAATAGGATATAAATTATTCCTCAGGTTTGTGCAGCCATAGGAGAGCTAGGCCTTTCACGAATCAGCCTCCCTGAGCCACTGGCTCAAGGCTGCCCTGGAAGGGGTCAATTCCCGGGCCCTTGTGCTAAGGCAGAGGCTGCAGTAGCATGTGTGTGTCCCTCAAAATACATGAAAAATATAAATTGAGCCAGGCAAGATGGCTCATGCCTGTTATCCAGGCACTAGGGGAGGCCGATGGAGAAAGAATGAGATGAGTTTGAGACCAGCGTGGACTTACAGAGTGAGATCCTGTTTTTAAGAAGTGAAGCCAGGCATAGCGGCACACAGCTTTAATCTTAGCATTCTGGAGGCAGAAGAGTCAGGGCTCTGTGAGTTGGAGGCCACCCTGGTCTACATAGAAATTTCTGGGTCAGGAGATGCATAATAAGACTGTCTCAAAACTAACTAAATTGGGAGGCTAAAAGGATGGCTCAGCAGTTAAGAGCACTGGCTGTTTTTTCAGAGCACCCAGGGTTAATTTCCCAGCACTGGTATGGCAGCTCACAACGGTCTGTAACCCCAGTTCCAGAAGATCCGACACCCTCACACAGATGTGCATGTAAAACACCAATGCACATAAAATAAAAATAAATTAATCTTTTAAAAAAAAACCTAACTAAATTAGCTGGTTTGGTGGTTCATACCTTTAATCCCAGCACTCAGGAAGCAGAGGCAGATGGATTTCTGTGAGTTTGAGGCCAGTCTGATCTACAGAGAGAGTTCTGGACAGTCAGAGCAACACAAAGAAACCTGCCTTGACAAAACCAAACTAAACAAACAAAAAAATAAATAAGACTGGAAATATGATTAAAAAATTGAGAGTAGTTGCTTTTCTTGAGGAGGACCTGGGTTCAATTCCTAGCACCCACAAGGTGACTCACAACCATCTGTAATTCCAGTTCTATATACATACACACAGGCAAAAATACATACACATAAAATAAATATTGAAAAAAAAATAGCCAGGTGTGATGTACACATCTTTAATCCCAGCAGAGGTAGAGGCAGGCAGATGGCTGTGAGTCCCTTTTTTTTTATTTTAGGTTTATCATGGATATGTTAGGAATAATCTTAAAATAAGCCTCTCCACCAATGCAGATAGTTCCAATCAGACCAGATTAGACCAGATCAATACCCGTGTTTACTGAAGCACTCCTGGGTGGCCGGGAAAGCATGGTGGGGAGAGAGAGAGAAACAGAGGGGGGCACGCAAAAACCCGAAAACCATGTGTTCTTTTTCTTGGTGGCAGCCTAAATAGCCTGTGGGAGTGGTCCTGACCCTCCCTCGGGAGGGGCCTGTAGGGAGCCACCTGGAGAAATCGCCATTATAAGATGGCGCAGGTGGTCCTGCAGCTTGGAGGTAAACATATCCTTATTTGATGAGTACCCTTTGCCTGCATTTGCACAACTGAGCCTTGTCCCTGGCCAATCACGAGGCCCTGAGCACCAGCAGAATGGTATTCATCAATCAGGACAGTATCCGAGTCCCTCCAACCTAGAAAAGCAGCTGCCGCTTGGCTTCGCCCCCCTCGCTTCCCCTCTCGCTCTCCCTCTCTCTCTCTCCTCCCTCCCTTTCTCTCTCTCTCTCTCCCCCTCCTCTTGCTTCCGCTCTCCCTTCAACCAAGAGGCTCCAATAAAGTGTGATTTGGGAAGGATCCTCAACTTCGTGGTTGTTCTTCCTTGCTGGTCAAGGAGCGCGCCACAGGGGCCAGTGCTTGGCGGGCTTTTCTGGAGATGGAGTCCAGACCAAGGCAACTCCCAGAGGAGGGGGCTTGAGATGGAGCTTCCTCCTCCATTCCTGCTCCATTGGTGCCCCAAGGATGAATGCCAGTGGCTGGGGTGACGCTTTCAACCAACCTTCCCAGATTCTTTGGATATAGAGGTGTTAGAGGGCTCACTTTTAATCAAACATCTCAGAGTCTTTGGATATGCAGACTATCCATATGCATATCCATATGCATATGTAGACTTTGGGTGTAGACTAAACTCTGGCTACTTCCTGCGGGCATGGAGAGCTGGGAGATGGGCTCACACTTGGTGAGAGGAGTGGCTGGGATGGCGTCTGGTTTCCTGTCATTCTGGAGTCCTCAGGCAGCTGTTTCCTGAGGGAGATGAGAAGCCAGATGACTAGGAGAAAAACATTTTGCTATTATTGGACCTTTAAAATGGGGCTAGCCATGGGAAGTCATTAACTGCCACAAAGAATGGGAAAGGGACGTACCTTGGTTATGCAGGTGAGGCTCAGGTGTATAATTGGGACACAATAGCATATAAAACCAGATTTTAGTTGGTAGGTGTTCTTGATCCAGGAGAGTTGGTACTGATGATGAAGTCTCAGGAACTGGTGCATGTGTTTGGTGTTGTCTGGAGAGCACTTTGTCTTGGCCCAGGCAGCAGGAGTGACCTGTAAAATATGCTTGAAACTGGCTGGGGTTAAAATAGGCATAGCAAAAGGCTATTGCTTTAAAGAGAATTGGGACTTTGGATTTTTTTTTAAGATACACCTGAAACCTATTAGTCCTGGACTATGAAGCCCGTGAAAGAAGCACACCTGTCTGTATTTTTGCAAAAGACTTGACAAATGAAGTAATGAGCTATTAGTACCTTAAGTCATCAAATGCCACTAGACAGACGTGGGAGGGATAAATGAGCAAAAATGAGACAACTTTTTTAGCTACACAGGCAATCCCAAATCTCTTCCCAGTCCTTGGAGAACCCCAGTCTTAGAATCAGTGCTTGCCATTAGCTGCTGAATACAAGAGGCCCAAAGATTTTCCTGTGAGGGGGGAAGATTTAGTCTACTTGTCTCTGCAGGATGATAGATTCCCCATAAGGCATCCAGAAGCTGAAGAGGTGAAAGGCGGCTTTTTGCTGTGTGGGTGGCTTTGCCAAACCCAAAGGCAAGCCTGGAGATGAAATGTCCTTTTCAATCATGTATCTTCTTGGAGGAGCTATAGGGTGCTGCAGGAGCTGGCATGTCTCTGTGTTAGAGGCTCTTTTGTTAAATATCATACCCTCAGATCTGTAAAGACATTTGAGAATTAGGTTCCATTACCTGTTATTTTAAAGTGAGCATATAAGCTAAATTTAAATAAGTATTTTATCCAATTAGTTACAGATTACCAATGCTAGTAAATGTAAGAAGATTAAAATAAATATTTTAATAAGTCAAAGAATATTAGCACATGTGGGTACCCTTACTGAAGATGGCAGAGAGGTCAAAATGGCGGTTACCCACGTACTTGTATTTTTCCAGAGATGTTTTAGTCTGGAGTTATCTTAAGATGAGTACACATGCACACAGAATCATAAATCCACATACTATGAGAACATATCCACAAAGTTACACAGACATACTGTGGTCACATTATTTTAACAGACAGATAAATAAAACAATTTTAGAAACCTGTGTCAGCTGACCAACTTAAAATCCTGGTGTAGCTAGGTGGCAGAATCCAGGAGAGTGGAGGGACGGGAGAAATAGATTTGTTTTAAAATCCCAGAGTGGGACAAACAGCTAGAAGGGGAAGGGGCCCAGAGTGAGACAAACAGCTTATAGAAGCAGGCGGGGAGGGGAGCAGGTGGGAGCATGCTTCTAGAAACTGTGGGCTGCAGAGCCTTGTTTGCTTTAGATATTAGATAGTCCCAATTTAAAAGGATTTTTGTAAAAGGCTGCCTAAGGGCATTTGAGTAATGGGCTTGAATCACCAGGATCCATCAGAAGTTCATGCCTATTGGAACTCAATTCTGTCGCAATGTGTCCACCAGACAGAACTCAAGTCAAAAACGGGTGCATGAGAAATGAGCAGCAGACATCTCCAAACACCCAAGTCTCATCTCAGTGAGGCATGGCTCATTGAGTGGGTCAGACTCCGGCACACATCCAAGACTTCAACAGAAAGACCAAAAAGTGAATGGGTCCCCTACCCTACTGGCCACGTGCTCCAAAAGGGGAACTCACACAGTCGAAGCCGATCTTGCCTGGTGGAGAGCACATGAAGGATGTTTTCCAGCACACAAGTGCTGAGCCCGTGGGAAAAACAGATCCCCTCGGTGGGAAACCTTCATTTATTAGGAATAATCTTTAAATGAGGCTCTCTGCCGACACAAAAATTCCAATCAGACCAGATTGAGGGGGGCCCACTCAAAACCCGAAAACCACGTGTTTTGTTTTGTTTTGTTTTGTTTTCTCGGCAGCAGCCTAAATAGTGGTCCTGACCCTCCCTGGGAGGGGTCAGCACTTGGCAGGCTGTTTTAGAGGTGGAGTCCGGACTAAGGCAACTCCCAGGCCAGGGCCTGGGATGACACTTCCAATCATCCCAGGCTCCTTGGATATAGGGGTGTCAGAGGGTTGGAATCTCTCTTTTGACCAAACAATATACATCATTCTGCTGCATGTACTCCTCCATGCCAGAAGAGGGCACCAAATATCATTATAAATAGTTATGAGCCACCATGTGGTTGCTGAGAATTGAACTCTTGCTCTTAACATCTGAGACATTTCTTCAACCCTATCTGTGGGGTTTTTTTTTAAGACAGGGTGTCACTATGTAGTCTAGAACTAGGTAAACCAGGCTAGTTTTGAACTCACAGAAATCTGCCTACCTCTGCCTCCTGAGTGCCGGTATGAAAGGTGTTCAACACCATGTCAGATCTGGAAAAAAATTTTTAAAGAAAAAACCAAAATCAGGCAAGTACATGAAATTTTTTGTGGTTTTTGTTTTGTTTTTGTTTTTGTTTTTGTTTGAAACAGTGTTTCTCTGTAACATTGGGGCCTGTCCTGGAACTTGTTCTTGTGGACCAGGTTGGCCTCCAACTCCAATGATCTGCCTTTCTCTGCACCTCCCGCCCCCTCCACCCCGCCCCAGTGCTGAGATTAAAGGCATACGCCACCAATACCTGGCTTGTTTTGTTTTTTGAGACAGGATTTCTCTGTGTAACCCTGACTGTCCTGGAATTCACTCTGTTGGACCAGGCTGACCTCAAACTCACAGAGATCCACCTGCTTCTGCTTCCTGAGTGCTGGGATTACAGTCATTCACCAGTTGAGGTTTAATTTTCCAAAAAACTACATTTGTTTAGAATGTGTGAGCACAAGGTTCCATAGACATAAAGAACTCACAGGAGTCAGGTCTCTCCTTCCACTGTGTGGGCCCCAGGATTTAATTTAGGTTGTCAGGTTTGGCAGTCTGCACCTTTACTAGCTAAGCCGTCCTGCCAGCCCAGTTTTAAATATTTAGGTGTCAATTCCTGGGCCCTTGTGTTATGGCAAAGGCCTCCAGTAGCATGAGTAATAAAATCTGAGTCAGGAATGATGGCTCACACCTGTAATCCCAGCACTTGGGAGACTGATACAGAAATGTTACAGCCCGTGTGGCTCCAACACAGACATGTGGCTCTAACACAGATAACTATTTTCCCTAACTGGACTGGTACGGAGGCACAAGGAATAACCAGACACAGCTTACACCATTATTACAGAAAAGGGTATCTCAGGCTTCTTCCTCCTGAAGATCTCCCCGCATTTATTCTCCAAACATCTTTTATACCAATACATAAACTAGGCAGGAAAATACATCAGCATTCTGTCTCCTAGGTAAACAGGTGAATGGCCTTTTGTCATGTCTGCATCTACCTGTCTGCTGAGTATGCTAGCTGTCACATAGACTTGAATTAGCATCTCTATAAGGCATCCTCTAAATTACAAAGAAAAGGAGCAGCAAACATCCTGACCTTTCTTAGGCAGAGACAGCTTGTCTGCTGAGCTACATGACCACCTCGGGTGGGCCTCTATGGATGGCTTCAGCGCCTGGCAGCCACCATATAGAAATATGGGCCTATACAGAAAGATCAAGGTAAGTTGATCCTCTTATGTATTCTCTCTTTTTGCAGCTCTGCCTATCCTTTCTCTGCCTAGCTAGTGGCCACTCAGCTTTTTATTAGAACAATCAGGTGCCATAGGCAGGCAAGGTGAAATAAATGCAACATATCTTTACGTAATTAAACAATTGCAACATAAACAAAAGTAACACACCTTTACACAGTTAAAGTAATAGTCCACAGCATAAACAAATGTAACACATCTTTGCCTAGTTAAAGTAATATTCTACAAGGACCTATTGTAGTTGAAATTTTCTTTGGTCTGCCAACCTGCTCCCAAATAAAGGCATGGAGATTTATTATTATGAATGCTCAGCCTTAGCTTATGCTTGTCCCACTAATAACTTAATTTAACCTGTTTCTATCCATCTACATTTTTGCCTTAGAACTTTTTACTTTTCTTTTTTTTTTTTCTTTCATTCTGTATGCCCTACTTTCCTGCTTCCTGTGTGTCTGACTCCTGGCCTCTGGATCTCTTTTTCTTTTTCCCCCAATCCTAAATTCCTTCTCCTTGCCTAGAAGTCCCGCCTATACTTTCTCCCTCGTTATTGGCTGTTCAGCTTTCTATTAGACCAATCAGGTGCCTTAGGCAGGCAAAGTAAAACAGTAACACATCTTTATATAATTAAACAGATATTCCATAACACCCTGTTTCACAAATAAATAAATAGTCAGCACCCACTTTGGGCAGTTCATTACTACCTGTAACTTCAGCTCCATAAGGTCTGATGCCCTCTACTGACTCCTGAGGGTAGCTGCACACACGTCCAAACACACACACACACACACACACACACACACACACACACACGCACACGCACGCACACACATCTACACATAATTAAAAATAAAATAAATCTGTATTGGTTGGTTTGTTTGGGTTTTTGTTTTTGTTTGTTTTTGCTTGTTTTTTGGTTTTCTGAGACAGGGTTTCTCTGTAGCTTTGGAGCCTATCTTGGAACTCACTCTGTAGATCAGGCAGGACTCAAACTCACAAAGATCAACCTACACACGCCTTTAATCCCAGCACTCAGGAGGCGGAGGCAGGCGGATCTCTGTGAGTTTGAGGCCAGCCTGGTCTACAGAGTGAATTCCAGGATAGTCAAGGCTACACAGAGAAAGCCTATCTTGAAAAGCAAAACAAAGGGGCTGGAGAGATGGCTCAGAGGTCAAGAGCACTGGCTGTTCTTTCAGAGATCCTGAGTTCAATTCCCAGCAACCACATGGTGGCTCACAGTCATCTGTAATGAGATCTGGTGCCCTCTTTTGGTATGTAGGCATCAGTGAGCAGCACTTGCTCTTCCAGAGGACCCAGGTTTGATTCATAACACCCACATGGTGACTCCATAACTAGAGTCCCAGGAGAACAGACACAGCCTCTTTTGATCTCCAAGGCCACCATGCATGCCTGTGGTCCACATACATACATAACAAAATAATTTTATTTAAAAATGTGTAAATGATGAGGGCTGGCGAGATGGCTCAGGAGTTAAAAACATGACCTGCTCTTCCAGAGGACCTGGGTTTCATTCCGAGCCACTCACAGCAGCCTGTGAATCCAATTCTAGGAGACTGGACACCCTCTTCTGGCCCCTGTGAGCACTGGATATTTTTAGCTCTAAAGAACAAAGTTATGGGGAGCTGGAGAGATGGCTCAGTGGTTAAGAGTACTGGCTGCTCTTCCAGAGGTCATGAGTTCAATTCCCAGCAATCACATGGTGGCTCACAACCATCTGTAATGAGATCTGGCACCCTCTTCTGGCATTTGGGCATACATGGAGGCAGAATGGTGTATACATAATAAATAAATAAATAAATAAATCTTTTAAAAACAAGTTATGTTGTTTTCAGGAAAATGCTTACAACTGGAGAGAATCACATTAAATGATTTAAGTCTGTCTCAGAAGGACAAATAGGCAATGTTTTCTCTCTGTGGTCAGTGTTGATGGCATGAAAGTAAAAGCAAAACCAAGGTGACTGGGAGGGCTGGAAAGGGAAATGTGCTCAAATCACTCTATTGGCTTATAGGAAAATGTCTTCATGAACTGAGGTGGAGGCAGGCAGGTCTCTGTGAATTCAAGACCAACAGGGTTTTTGTTGTTGTTGTTGTTGTTGTTGTTTTATTTTTTCGAGACAAGGTTTCTCTGTAGCTTTGGTGCCTGTTCTGGAACTAGCTCTTGTAGACCAGGCTAGTAGATCTCGAACTCAAGGCCAACCAGGGTTACATAGTGAGATCTCACCTCAAATAAAAGAAAGAAAGAAAAAGAAACTGTCTTTATGAACCCAATACCACATACAAATGTATGCCAGTTAATGAAGTGGGCAAGATGACACACACCTCTACTCTCAGCACTTCAGAGGCAGAGCCTGCAGAGCTCTGAACGTGAGGCCAGCCTGGTCTACATAGTAAGACTCTGACTCAAAACAAATATTATAGCCGGGTGGTGGTGGTGGTCCAAGCCTTTGATCCCAGCACTCGGGAGGCAGAAGCAGGTGGATCTCTGTGAGTTTTAGGTTAGCCTGGTCTACAGAATGAGTTTCAGGACACCTAAGCCTTCTCAGAGATACCCTGTCTAAAATAATAATAATTAAAAAAACAACAGCAACAAAAGGTAAACAAACAAAAAAGACTATGTCATGATGTATTTAGGTGCAAAGAACAGACAATCCTGGCTCAAACCATCTGAAGAATCCTCCTCTTCCATGTAAGAAAATCTGCTCTAGGAAGATGCTCCACATTCTACCCTCTGCTGTAATTTAAAAAAAAATCTCTGTGTGCTTCCTTATGAAAAAAAAAAAGCGGCATGAGAGAGAAAGACACAATGTGGCTCCCGTGGAGGGGTTTTTTATTAGGGGAAAGGGAACTTTAAAAGGGGAGAGGGGAAGGGAAAGACTGGCCTCTGGGGGCAGGAGCAGCAGAAGAGAAGAGAGAGGCAGAAAGGGGGGGGTAGGGAACAGAGACAAGCAGAGATACCGCGCCAGCACGGTCTGGAACCACGAGTCTCGGCGGAGGGTGTCCAGGTTAAAATGAATCCACAGAGCACGAGATTGAGGGGGAACAGCTTCTTTATTGTTCTGCTGGGGCTAGCTTTTATACCATGGCACCAAAAGAGGAGTGGGCTGCAAAGGGACTGTCACCTGTCCCCAGGAGGGACTGTCACCTGACCACAGTAGGGGTCAAGGACTGATAATGTGCACTCAACCTTCACCTGTCCCCAGTAGGGACTGTCACCTGACCCCAGCAGGGATCAAGGAATAATCACGTGCACTCAAAGTTCCTTATCCAACTCCAGGAGCAGAGGGAAGTTATGATTCTTTGCAGATAAGCACCTCAAATGGGGGCAGGGAAATGTAACTAGGGGCAGCAATTCCCTCACAGAGAAGCAGAAAAAGATAGAGAAAAGGAGCGGAAGGAAGAGAGAATAAGAGAGAGATATGGGAGGTGGGCAGGGCCCTTTTAAAAGGGAACATAGTGAAAGTGCACAGGAGGTACTCTTAGTGGCTGCAGCCAGTACAGAGGCCTGAATACTCACACCCTCACCCTTGACAAGTTCTCTGTCTATAGTCCAGGCTGATTCAAAGTACCAGTCCTCTTGGCTGGCCTTTGTAATGCTGGGATTATAGGTGTGTGCCACCAAATCTGATTGAACCACAGGAATTGAACCAGTCCTATTAGGAGTTATTCCTGGAGCTAGAGAAAGTGCAGTCTTGAGCAAAATTTGGGATCCTTAACTGTTAAATAGAAGCTCAAAGTGTCTGCCAAATAGAATGAATAAATTGGTTGGGTGGGGGATGGAACACCATTTCATTTCAAGAGCATCTTCCAAAAGTGTTAATGATTCTGCATGCGTGTGCCCACACGCGCGCATACACACACACACACACACACACACACACTTTTTTTGAGACAGAGTGTAGTTGGTATTTTTATTCTTTGGGGGCTTGCCACCCAGCACCTAAATAAATACACAGAGAGTTATTCTTACTTATGGAGATGCCCTACCTTAGCTTAACTTGTTCCTAGTCAGTTTTTCTAACTTAAATTATCCCATTTCTCTTTAACTAAGTTTGGTCTCCGGACTTTTTACCTTTCTTTATTCTATACATCTTTCTTTCCTTCTTACTTTGTGACTGGAAGACTGGCCCCTGGCATCCTCGTCTCCTTCTCCTTTTCCTGCTCCTCCCCCTTAGTTGAGCCTAAATTTCTCCTATTTATTCTTAAGCCCGGCCTATTCTTTCTGCTGCCTAGTTATTGGTCATTCAACTCTTTATTAGACCAACCAGGTGGTTTTTTTATTTTATTGATATTTATTGAGCTCTACATTTTTCTCTGCTCCCCTTCCTGTCTCTCCCCTCCCCTTCAACCCTTTCCCAAGGCTGTCATTTTGTCCTGTTGACCGTGTCCTTTGCTTTACAGAAGCTTTTCAGTTTCAGGAGGTCCCATTTATTAATTGTTGCTCTCAGTGTCTGTGCTGCTGGGGTTATTTAGGAAATGGCTGGCTTTATGTTGAGGTCTTTGATCCATTTGGACTTGAGTTATGGTGATAGACATGGGTCTATTTTTATTCTTCTACATGTTGATTTCCAGTTATGCCAGCACCACTTGTTAAATATGCTTTCTTTTTTCCATTTGATATTTTTTGCTTCTTTATCAAAGATCAGGTGTTCAAAGATGAGTGGATTGATATCCAGGTCTTCTATTCAGTTCCATTGGTCCTCCTGTCTGTTCTTATGCCAACACCAGTCTGTTTTCAGTACTGTAGCTCTGTAGTAGAGTTTGAAGTTAGGGATTGTGATGCCTCTAGAAGTCCTTTTATTTCACAGGATTGTTTTGGCTATCCTGGGTTTTTTGCTTTTCCAAATGAAGTTGAGTACTACTCTTTCAAGGTCTTTGAAGAATTTTGCTGGGATTTTGGTGGGCATTGCATTGAATCTGTAGATTGCTTTTGGTATCAACCAGGTGTTTTAGGCAGGAAGAGTAATACAACTTTACTAAGTTAAACAAATGCAACATAAACAAATGCAACACATGTTTGCATCATTAAACAATAACACAGCATAAACAAACATAACACACCTTAAACGTAATATTCCACATTTCTTCCCTTTTGATTAAATGAAGGGTTTTAACTTTAACATAGTAGAACTATAGACAACAAAAGCAGTTATTAAGGAAGAATTACATTTAGAATATTCAGTCTTTATGTATTTAGCAAATGCAGAGAAAATAGTCCATTATTTATCTTATCTTAGTGACTCTTTATGGCTAATGTACTTTCTATCATAACTAAGAAAAACTATAGCTCTATTTAGTCTTTAACTCCATAAAAGATCCCAGAAGGATGTAATATTATCTAACAACAGAGACATCTAGCTGCCTGGACAGTCACCCAAAGTTCCTCTGCAGTGTTGGGGCATCCATCTTTGGACCTACAGGCCTAGAGTATCTGGCAGACTTTTTAGTGAAGCAGGAAATTTGAAGGACTTCCCTGCCTTGTATTGGCAAAGTTTGTCAGTCACTTTCCTGTGTCCTGCTTTGTTGTCTGAGTTTCTGTCCTGCCTGGTTTCTGTCCTCCCACCATGTCCCATAGCCATTTAGCCCTAAAGAAATCACACAGAGGTCTATATTAATGATAAACTTATTAATCCATTAGCTCAGGCTTCTTCTTAACTCTTATAACATATATTAACCCATTATTCTTATCTATGTTAGTCACATGGCTCGGTACCTTTTTCAGCGGGGCAATCACATCTTCCCTCTGTGGTTGGGACAGGACTGAAGAGTAATGGGCTTCCTCCTTCCCAGAATTCTCCTGTTCTCATTGACCTGCCTCTACTTCTTGTGTAGTTGTTCCACCTTTACTTCCTGCCTGGCTACTGGCCAATCAGTGTTTATTTAAAACATAATTGACAGAATATAGACAATTGTCCTGCACTACTGCTTGTTCAGTCTATACAGCATTCTGCCAGCCATCAAGGCAAGAACAGTTTCTTGCCCAAATGGCTAGCCTTACCACATTGAAAGTAAGCTCCATGTGGAGTTTCTTCAATGTCCATCATTCTTTTATGAAGTAAATTGGTGCTTCCAGGAGCATAACAATGTGTCTCATTGTTATGAAAGTCTTTTGTTAACAAAACATTTTTAGTGGGGCTGGAGAGATGGCTCAGTGGTTAAGAGCATTGCCTGCTCTTCCAAAGGTCCTGAGTTCAATTCCCAGCAACCACATGGTGGCTCACAACCATCTGAAATGAGGTCTGGTGCCCTCTTCTGGCCAGCAGGCAGACATACAGACAGAATATTGTATACATATTAAATAAATAAATAAATATTAAAAAAAAAAAACAAAAACATTTTTAGTGCCATATGCTATAGGTCTTTGAAGTGTTTGAAAATAACCTGTCTGCCTAAAATACACCTGTTTAATGTTGGAAACATACCCAGTGTAGCTACAAGTTTGATTATTATAGACTACTTGTCCCGCGCTACCATCTCGCCAGCAAGAACGAAGCGGCACACTTAGGATCCTTCTGTAGAAAAGCTTTAATGTGTCTTGAGAGAGAGAGCATAAGCTTCCAAAGCGGAGACCCAGAATGAGGGGAACCCATCCCTTATATAGGAAACAGTCCTCGCTTCGGACGTGTCACTCTTGGATTGGTCCGCTGCCCATCAACCCAGATGACACCTCGGGAGTAGGCAGGGATGCAGCAGTGGAAAGTTACCAAGCACATGCGCATTATAGTCCCACTGTCTCTGCCTCCCCAATGCTGGGATTAAAGGCGTGTGCTACAACACCTTGAACTCAAAGAGATCTGTCTCTGCCTCCCAGGCATTGGGATTAAAGGTGTGTACTGCCACACCCTGAAGTCACAGAGGTCAACTACCTCTGTCCCTTAAAGTCTCAGAGGTCAACGTACCTCTGCCTCCCAGGCATTGGGATTAAAGGTGTGTACTGCCACACCTTGAAGTCACAGAGGTCAACTACCTCTGTCCCTTAAAGTAATGGAGAATGTGGTTGCGGCCCTCCACAACTACTAACCTCATTTCTTTTTTAAATTTTTTTTTATTTTTGCATTTTATTTATTTATGTATTTTTTTAGGTATGAGTGCTCTGTCTGCACATATGCTTGCATGCCAGAAGAGAGCATCAGATCCTATTATAGATGGCTGTGAACCACCATGTGGTTGCTGGAAATTGAACTCAGGACTTCTGGAAAAGCAGTCTGTGCTCCTAACCTCTGAGCCATCTCTCCAGCCCCTTAATCTCATTTCTTAATTATAGAGTGCATTTTTAAATGCGCTGCATAAGTGCAATACCCCAAACAAGAGGAGAAACAAAAGTATAACAAATATAACTTTAAATTTATATCAATATGCCAATGAAATATCTGAGATTAAGTTATCTTTTTATCCTCCATTCCCCTAAATGGTAGCAAACATCCATAACCCACCAAATAACCAAAAACTACCCACTCCACCTCTTGGGAATGTGGGTGTTATTTTCTCTAGACTGCTTCCTGTGGGTGAAGACATCTTTAGGGGTGCCTGAGAAAACTGAGATGATGATCAAGCCCTGGTAACCTTTGTTGATAGATAGCACCTGTCAAGGCGGTCTCCGATAGCTACAGGTATCACCTATACAGGTCTCCCTGATCAGACCTGATCCATATTACTCCTGAAGGAATTCACAGCCTTTTTGTTTCCTGTGGAAACAAAAGCATAACCTCTTTCCCAAAGCATTTTTGACTTCCATCCGACACATTTTTTTGGCTTCCATTTTGAAGTTAAGGCATTCTTCAAATACCCAGGCTGGCTTATTTCAGCAGTCCTTCTTTCAATCCCAGGTCTCTAGCAGCTGCTGTTTGCTTATCAGCAACCAAAGAGTTCAAAGGTGACACAATACTAACAGGATCCAGACTCCCTGTGTAGTTCCCATCTTTATGTGGCTTATTCGTTTTTTACTACTTTACTCTCCTTTTAAAGACTTTATTATTTATAAACTATTTCTTTCTATGAATGTCTATACTCTCTCTTTTCTTTCTTAAGCCTATGCACATTTTTAAACACACTGAAACCTATTTAAAGTTTTGTTTGTTTGCTTGTTTTTCTGTCTGAACCTGCTTTACTTTATACCTCTAGTCTTTTTTGATCACATGAACCTTTAAACTGCTAAGTGGCACAGCCAGGACCTCCTTCTCAGCTCTGGCAGCTGGTTCCACCTACTTCTCAGGTCTCTGAGAACCATGCCTAGAGCTCATGGGCCCAGAGGGAAGTAGGTGACCAAGAACGGCATTCAATCCCCCTCCTGGGGCTGGAGAGATGGCTCAGCGGTTAAGAGCACTGCCTGCTCTTCCAAAGGTCCTGAGTTCAATTCCCAGCAACCACATGGTGGCTCATAACCATCTGTAATGAGGTCTGGTGCCTTCTTCTGGCCTTCAGGCACACACACAGAAAATAAAAAATAAAAAAAATAAAAAACAATAAAAAAAAATCCCCCTCCTGTCCCCCATCTCTGGGATGCCAGGCCCTGTACTGTGGCAGGTGTTTTCACTTTCCTCTTTCTACTTAGCATAAAACAGCTGTGTTCTACTGTATGCCAGAGTTTCTTAAAGGAAATGTATCTTTTTGTTTTTTGTTTTTTTCCAGTTTTCTCAGGCCCTATGCAGAAATCCAGGCCTCACATTGGAATATCAAAATGCAATTGGAATTTTTTTCTCTTTGGGGGCTCACCATCCAGCTCCTAAATAAATACTTGGAGACTTACTCTTACTTATGAATGCCCATCTTAGCTTGTCTTACTTCTAGCCAGCTTTGCTAACTTAAATTATTGTTTCCCTTTAATTATGCTTTGCCTCTGAGATTTTACCATTTTTATTTTATATATCTTTCTTTCCTACTCTGTGGCTGGCTGTGTTATTGATCCCTGGCGTCCTCCCCTTTTTCGCCTTTTCTCACTCCTCCCTTCTTTCTTTCTCCCCTTCTCCCCTAGATTTCTCCCCCTATTTATTCTCTCTGAGCAGCCCCACCTATCCTTTCTGATGCCTAGCTATTGGCTGTTCAGCTCTTTATTAGACCAATCAGGTGTTTTAGGCAGGCAAAGTAGCACGGCTTTCAGAGTTAAATAAATGTAACATAAAAGAATGCAATATATCTTTGTATCACTAAACAAATATTCCACAGCATAAACAAATGTAGCGTATCTCAAACTAATAATAAGTTCAGGCTTGCCTTGAACTTAGGAATTCTACTGCCTGTGCTTCCTAAGTGCCAGTATTGAAGGCACCATCACCGACCAGCTCACACAAATCTTTTAAAAATACATTTGTTTGTTCATCTATTCATTTACATATGTATGTTTATATGTGTTTATTTCCATATGTGTATATGTATTTGTGCACATCTTGGTGCACATGTGAGACTCAGAAGACAGTTGTGGGAGTTGGTTCTCTCCATCCAACCATGTGGGCTCCAGTAATTCAACTCAGGTTATCAGGCTTGGTAGAATCACCTTTACTCAGTAGTCACCTCGCCAGACCCTTACTTTTGACTTTTTTGAGACAGAATTTCATGCATCCCAGGTGAGTCTCAAACCCCCTGTGTAACAGGGGGTGGCATTAAACTTTCAGTCTTCCTGTTACTGCCCATCAAGTACTGGGATTTTAGGCATTGGCCCAGCACTAGGCTGCTCCAGTCTATAACAAAATCAATATAACAAAATCTACAAGTCTATAGCGCTATCTAGTATTAAAGCTGCACAGGTGAGACTCAGGCAATATGAGACACTGACAAACCAGACTCTGTGTTTTGTGTGTTCTATCAGTGAATCTTTTTTTTTTATTTATTTATTATGTATACAATATTCTGTCTGTGTGTCTGCCTGCAGGCCAGAAGAAGGCATCAGATCTCATTTCAGATGGTTGTGAGCCACCATGTGGTTGCTGGGAATTGAACTCAGGACCTTTGGAAGAGCAGGCAATGCTCTTAACCGCTGAGCCATCTCTCCAGCCCCTCAGTGAATCTTTTTTTGAGGCAGGGTCTCATGTATCCTAAAGCGTCTTTGAATTTATGAGGGTGGATCTTCTGATGGATCACCTTGCCTCCACCTCCTGAGTACTAGGATTGTAGGTGTGCCCCACCATACTGGGCTATGCCCTGCTGGGAATCAAACCCAAGACTTATTGTATAAGCTCTTTAGCTGAGTCACATTCCTAGCCTATCTGCTTGCTATTTTAAAAAATATTTATTTTATTTTGTTATGTATACAATATTCTGTCTATGTGTATGCCTGCAGGCAAGAAGAGGGCATCAGACCCCATTACAGATGGTTGTGAGCCACCATGTGGTTGCTGGGAATTGAACTCAGGACCTTTGGAAGAGCAGGCAATGCTCTTAACCTCTGAGTCATCTCTCCAGCCCCATCTGCTTGCTTTTTGAGACAGTTCTGAAACCCAGGCTAGCTCAAACTAGTCATGGTCCAGCCTGAGCCTCCTGAATGCTGGAATCTTAGGTGTGCATCACCACGCTTGTCTTTTGTCCTTTCTGTCAGAGTCTCTCCTGTCTAACCACAGGATGTGCAGTTTAGCCCACAGGCTGGTTAGATGGTATCTTGCTGCAAGATGGAGGAGCCCTCAGCAGGATATGGATGACTGAATCCACACATCCATCAAAAGATTAACCTACTCATCTGATCAGAGCCCTCAAGACCTCTGGAAACACCATTAGAGACAGAACCCATGCTCCACTATACTGTATAATAAACTCCATCTGTATTCTTGCGTGTCTCTTCTGAAATAAGATTTATGTGTATGACTGGGCGATGGCGGTGCACACCTTTAATCCCAGCACTTGGGAGGCAGAGGCAGGTGGATCTTTGTGAGTTTGAGGTCAGCCTGGTCTACAAAGCTAGTTCCAGGATTGGATCCTTAGCAACTGAGAAACCTGTCTTGAAAAAAAAAATTATGTGTATGAGTGTCTTGCCTACATGTATGTAAGTGCACTGTGTGCATGCCTGGAGTCCACAGAGGCCAGAAGAGGGTGCCAGATCCCCTGGAACTGGAGTTACAGATGTTTGTGAACTGCTGTGTAGGTGCTGGGAACTAAACCCTCTGCGAGGGCAGCCAGTGCACTTAACTGAGTCATCGCTCCAATCCCTCTTCTGGATACTTCAGATAAAAAGATCCCAAAAACTGAGGGGAGTCTTGTGCAAGATCCTAGTAACACTTTAACTTATTGTTTTTTACTTTTGCCTTTTCAGTCTGTGCTCAGGCCTTAGAACGCGATTCCCAGCCTGAGTGTGTTAAGTGCTGGGATCGTAAGTGTGTGCCTGTATCTAAAGCCGTTTGTTTGTTTGTTTGTTTGTTTTGTTTTTTTGTTTGTTTTTTTCGGAGGTGTGATATAGCTTCCTTGTTTGTGCCTAGACTTTCAATCATTATCTCTCTAGGGATGGAATTAGGGAATCTACAGCATTTGGAACAAATTCTGTCAATCGAGTTTTTATTGGGCAAATTTCAGAAAGGAGGTCAAGAGTTGAGCAGCTTCTATTATCACCTCAGGAGAGACGAGGAAGCTGTGAGAAAACACGAACATGAAAGTTCAAAGTCGTTGCCGCCCTTACACTTTTAGCCAACAGGCATTTACCGGCTATCAGCTATGTGCTCCGCCCTGGAGACTAAAGATTCAGGTTGTCGGTTCTCAAAGCTGGTGTTCAACCTCGGTGTTTCTTTACAAGAACAAAATAAGACGGGTGGCGCTATCACCCAGATAATTCATCCGGGCGTGGGGGTGCCCACCCTTAATCCCAGCATTGAGACAGACGGATCCCTCTAGAGGCAGAACACCAGCCTGATCTACATGGCGAGTTCCAGGCCAGCCAAAGATATGTAGTGAGTGAGACCCTGTCTCAGAAGAAAGAAGAGGAAAAGTAAGGGAGAGAGAGAGAAAGAGAGGGGAGAGGGAGAGAGAAGAAACAGGATTCCTGCAAGAGACATGAGGACTGGAACTCTCCGGACCTCATCCAATCCTAACTCCAGTTATTTTTACTTCTCACAGGCTGGGAGATCTTCCCTATGACTCGAACCCAGCCCTAAGCAAACGCCTGCCGCCCCGGAAACTACAACGCCCATAAGCCTTCGAGGGCGCTGGTGCATTGTGGGATGCTGCGCACTTTCCTCCTAAAAACAGCCCCTCAGGCTGAACTGTAGAAATTGTGTCCTTCCCCGCGAGACAAAATCCTCCTCTTCCGCCTTGTACCCGGATATCAGTGGTCATGGCCATAAAAACTGGCGGCTAGAGGCTCCCAAACTCGCTCTCCCGACCCTCGTTTCCGCCGGAAGTGATCTGTAGTCGCAAGTGCCCGTCCTTCCCTGCACGCGCGGGTTCCCGGTGCCTAATTTTCGGTCCCGGTCGCCGTGTAGTCCCACAATGGCGGCCGCCACCCTATTACGAGCGACGCCCCGCTTCAGTGGTGAGGGGGCGGGTTGGGTGCAGGCAGCCTGGAGACATAAGGGGCATCGCGTTAGCTGGGTTCGGATCCACTTCCTTGACTACCCCAAGCTCCTTTCCCCGCAGGTCTCTGTGCCAGCCCGACCCCATTGCTGCAAGGTCGGCTGCGGCCGCTGAAGGACCGGGCATCGCCCTTCTTGTGTCGCGGTCTTGCCGTGGAGGCCAAGAAGACCTACGTGCGCGATAAGCCCCATGTGAATGTGGGTACCATCGGCCATGTGGATCACGGCAAGACCACCCTGACCGCAGCTATTACGAAAAGTGAGTTTGGGTTGGGTTTGGTTGGGGGCGTCCCGCAATACCCTGTCAGCTGGAAGGACCAGAGCCGTGGAGTACAGTGTCTGTAGTCTGTTGTTTAGCCTGGCGCCAAAACCCTTCAGATTGGAAGATGCAGGAGACAGGTTGCCCTGTGCAAGAGCAGCTCTGTGAGACACAATCTGAAAGTATGAATGGCATTCTGTGTAGAGTGGTTTGAAAGGAGACGCTGTCAGTGGAGAAGTTAAGCGTCTGTGACAAAGACAGACCCCTTGGACAATACATTTTGTCGTACCCTACCTCCCCGTGCCAAGTTATCTTCTAGAAGAATTGGAGATTAGAGAGCTTTATCCGTCCAGATTGTTCATGTATGAGGGATTCAGGGGTGTGCCCGGAACCTCGTCTGCAGCGCTGAACCCGAGTTGAGAGGTGTGTTCTCTTCCTCCGGTAGTTCTAGCCGAGGGAGGTGGAGCTAAGTTCAAGAAGTACGAGGAGATAGACAATGCCCCTGAGGAGCGAGCTCGGGGTATCACCATCAATGCAGCTCATGTGGAGTATAGCACTGCTGCCCGCCACTATGCCCACACAGACTGCCCCGGTCATGCAGATTATGTTAAGGTGAGGGTTGCTGGGGACAATCAGATCCTGCTTCACAGGTCAGTGGAGGTTTGAGGGGAGGAGGTTATAAGATAGTGGCGGTGTTTGGATACAAGAACAAGGATTTGTGGCTGTGGGTGGTGAGGACATGGCAGAGAGATGGGGATCTTCACAGCTACCTAGTTAGATGATGCATAGTTGAAGAGGTCCTTGAACTAAGTTGACTTTCTTCCTCTTCCACCTAGAATATGATCACAGGCACTGCCCCTCTGGATGGCTGCATCCTGGTGGTGGCAGCTAATGATGGCCCCATGCCCCAGACCCGAGAGCACTTACTACTAGCTAAACAGGTACGGTGGTCTGGAAGGAGGGGAATGGAAGTTAAGTGAGAGGTTGGGTAATCGAGGATACCATCTCCACCTCGTTCTCACTTGCAGATTGGAGTAGAGCATGTTGTAGTATATGTGAATAAGGCGGATGCGGTCCAGGACTCAGAGATGGTGGAGCTGGTCGAGCTGGAGATTCGGGAGCTTCTCACCGAGTTTGGCTATAAAGGAGAGGAGGCCCCAGTCATCATAGGTTCTGCGCTCTGTGCCCTGGAGGTAAAAGCAGGGGCTGCTGCTGTTAGAGGATGGAGTAGAGCTTCCTTCCCTCTGTGCCCAGAGACTAGCATTCTGGGGGAGGAGCAGAAATTTCAGGATCCTATCGTCTTTCTCCAACAGCAACGTGATCCTGAGCTAGGAGTGAAATCAGTGCAGAAGCTGCTGGATGCGGTGGACACTTACATCCCAGTGCCTACCCGGGACCTGGAGAAGCCCTTTCTGCTTCCTGTAGAGTCAGTTTATTCTATTCCTGGTGAGGCCTGTGCTCACTTAGACCCCTCCCTATTGGGACCATGTAACCTGAGATCTCTGGTGAGCTGTCCTGTTGTTCCTTTGCAGGCCGAGGTACGGTGGTAACAGGTACGCTAGAACGTGGCATTTTAAAGAAGGGAGATGAGTGTGAGCTGCTGGGACATAACAAGAACATTCGCACTGTGGTGACAGGTATAAGAAGGAAAACTTCAGACGCTGGGGCAGTCTCCGAATGACCCTTTCCCATGTAGGTCTTGTACCTGCCTTCTGCCTCAGACCACCTTCCCACCTGTTTTTCTAGGCATTGAGATGTTCCACAAGAGCCTGGAGAGGGCTGAGGCAGGGGATAACCTGGGTGCTTTGGTCAGAGGCCTAAAGCGGGAGGATTTGAGGCGTGGCTTGGTCATGGTCAAGCCAGGCTCCATCCAACCCCACCAGAAGGTGGAGGCCCAGGTGAGGGCTCCAGGTGATAGTTTGGTAGGGTTGGGCCAAGTCCCTTGATTAGAAGCAGGACTTCCAGCCAGGGCATTCTACCCTTGCTCCTCTCCTCTAGGTTTACGTCCTCAGCAAGGAGGAGGGTGGCCGCCACAAACCATTCGTATCTCATTTCATGCCTGTCATGTTCTCCCTGACTTGGGACATGGCCTGTCGTGTCATCTTGCCTCCAGGGAAGGTATGATGGGGCTAGTGGGTATAAAAGTAAAACCTGGCAGTGGTGGTGCATGCCTTTAATCCTAGCACTTGAAGATAAAACAAAGATTAAACAAATAGCTGGGTGGTGGTTGTGTACGCCTTGTCTCAAAAACAACCCAAAAGCCGAGTTCTACCTAAAGATATAGCATGACACACAGGTTAGCCCTTTCTTCGGTCTTCAGATTAAGTTGAAAATTTCGGAACACCAGAGAAATATGCCATAGAAAAAGGTTGTGTTTAGTTTTGGTTCTTCCTGTTTTATTTTGTGAAACATGGAGGGCTCAGAAAACTGTTGACTGAAACTGCGTAATACCAGGTTCCTAACATGGTCCTTTACATGTTTCCAGATAGACTTTCACCTGTTATATTTTCCCATATGACTATCAGCAGTTATACAACGAAGCTACTCTGCTGACTGCCTTTTCCTTCTCTATTAGGAACTTGCCATGCCTGGAGAGGACTTGAAGCTCAACCTAATCTTGCGGCAGCCCATGATCTTAGAGAAAGGCCAACGTTTCACTTTGAGGGATGGCAACAAGACCATTGGCACTGGCATTGTTACTGACATACCAGCCATGACCGAAGAGGACAAGAACATCAAGTGGAGCTGAGTCTGGACTTGTGCTCAGGCTGTTGAGCTTAGAGCTGCCTTTGACAGCGTTCCCTCCTGTGGACACACACTGCATCCAAGCAGAATATAGCTATGAACATTTCTCCTGTTCACAAGGAGTGACCTTCCAGGAGAGGTAGGCAAATAAACTGTTCTGTCAATATCAACCTGTGTCTTGTACCTTCTGTGTAAGTAGATATGGAGCACTAGATTTGGAGTACCCCAGAGCTGTTTTGGTTTATCTAGGGTAGAGTTCATTCTGGCATACAAGCCAGAGAAGCTCAGACTCTAAACTGTCATCAGTGCTGTAACAGCTTGAGAAAAAGAAGCTAGTTAAGTGAGCTTTGTGTGAGTTCCAGCAAAATACAACTATGTTATTCCCCTAGTCTGATTATTGGGGCTGGAGAGATGGTTCAGTGGTTAAGAGCATTGCCTGGTCTTCCAAAGGTCCTGAGTTCAATTCCCGGCAACCACATGGTGGCTCACAACCATCTGTAATGGGGTCTGGTGCCCTCTTCTGGCCTGTAGAATTGTATACATATTTTTTTTTTTAAAAAAAAAGTCTGATTATCACTTAGTTGTATTGGCTCAATTTGGCAAAAGAACAAGTACCATAGCTAGGTATGATAGCCAACACAGTCTGAAGCCCTGTCTCAGAAGCCCAGAAACACTTAAGATAAATTAGGGTATGTGCTTAGCTGTCAGTACCATCCATGGCAGTTCCCAATGACAGACTTCTCTCCTGAGTATTAAAGGTCAGTAGCTAGCAGCACCCTCCAGTTCTGTGGATTGCTTTCCAGCTTCTCCTTGTGCATTCCGGTACCATCTGTCCTGAGGGTGCTCTTGCTAGGGATATCAACCTTCCCTATTTACCACATTCCTTTCGCTCAGCCAATATGTAGTCAATACCCAGATTCTGGGGACTTTTCCTGCCTTCCCCACAGCAAACATCTGCCAGTAAATAGCCAAGTTTAGGTTTCTAAATTTGGGATTAGAGTTTTGTCTGGTCTAGGACAGAAACCCTGACTCAACAAAGAACACCTTTGGTGGGGCTAGAGGTAGCTCAGTGGTTAAGAGCACTTGTTGCTTTTACAGAGAACCTGGGTTCTAGGTGAAGGTGATTAAAACCTGATTTGTTTACTACAGGCAGGTTAAGTTAGTTTAAAATTTTATTTTTTTTATTTGTTTTTTTTAATTTTTTATGTAATAAAAAGTAAAAGTCCTTGAGGCATCTGTCTGTCGGTCTCTCACACAGGACACTCAAGTTAATGGGGAAGAACAGGGGGCCCAAGTCTGAGGTTATAAATAATAGAAAATAAAAGATCTTCCGTCTCCAGCGGGGGAACAGATGAGAGGATGGGAGGACAAGACTGGGTGGGACCCGGCAGGGGCAGAGCAGGAACCTCCCCCACCCCCGCTGGACCCCAGCCCTGCCCACTTCAAGGACCCCTCCCATTCAAGGTGCTTGGCAGGAATTCCCCAGCTCCCCAAGGGAAAGGGGTTGGGGGCGGGGCTAGGACTGGTCCGAGCTGCTGGGGGAAGAGACATAGATCACTCTTCCCTCCACTCATGGAGGTCTCAGGTCGCGGCCAGGACAATCTTCAGTTCCCCGGGGGGTGGAAGGGGAGCTGCTGGGAGGGATGAGATTGAACTGGTTGGAGGGGAAAGAGAGAGAGCAGGAGCATTAGAACCCGAGCAGCTGTCCCTCTGTCAATGCGTCCAGGGGGTGTGGGGGGTGTGGGGAGGAGCGGCCTCCTCCAGGAGTCTCAGGGGGCTGTCAGAAGCACAGGTCAAACGCTGTTTCCCAGTAGGCCAGAAAGCCCTTACTCAGTTGCCCAGCTCAGCCCCCCACGCCCCAGTCTGGCCCTGTCTGCTGCGCTGACCTTACCTCGGCTAAGTCAGGAGACAGTCGGGGTCACTGAGAGCTGGGGAGGCAGTGGGGAGGGGGGCTGCTGGATCACAACTGAGCGAGGACGGAGGGAAGCAAAGGACAGAGCCAGGAGCAAGCCCCTGGCGGCGGCGACTGTGGCTTCTGCCCACCCTACATACTTCACAGACAGGTGTGGGTCGGCGGGCGCCCTCTGAGACAGCCCTGCCTCCAAGACCCCTCAATCCCCACCCAGAACCCGTGCATCCTGCCCCACCTGCAGCCCCTCAGCTCTTCCATGCCAAATTCCCCCAGCTAACGAGAACTCACGAATCCTGTCATCGGCTCCTCCTGGAAATCCAGGCGCCTGGCCAGGCTGCTCACCTTGGGGGTGTCCGATGTAGGGGTAGGGTGAGGGTGTGGAAGCTGAGAGTGCAGGCACCCCACTCGGGGGCACCGCGCCTTGGGGGGGCCCCCCATGGCCCTGGGGGGGGTGCAGCAGCATCACCTGGGGCGGGTGAGGTGCCCCGGGGTGTGGGGGCGGGGCTGCTGTGACTCCAGTTTGGACATGGGCCTGTAGAGAGAGAAATAGCTTTAGTACCCGGTATGACAAGACATTTGGAGATCCCTTATCAAAAGAGCGTTGCAAAGTGGTACAAGCACTGAAATGGGACAGTGTATCCCCTGACATCCTACCTGGGTAACATGGGCCATGTTGGTGAAGCCGTGGGGCAGCTGCTGGTGGGGATGGATGGCATACACAGCAGCTGGCTGGGGAAAGCTGCTCTGAGGGGACTGGGCAGAAGGTCCCGGCGGTAGAGAAGGAGGTGTGCCTGTTAGGGCCCCTGGATGGTACAGGTTCTGCTGTGGCTGTCCACTGCCCAGGTGTGGGGCCTGCCCCGCCTGGTGCTGCCAGAGTAGAAGTGAAATATGAGTATCACCAATTCTGATATGCAGAAAAACCACCTGCTCGTTTGTTTCTCTGCTGAAGAATGACCCAACTCTATCAAGTTAGCCCTCTTCCAGTCACCCATTCAGACTTCCCAACCTCTCCAGGCACCTGAACAGGACTGGGGGCCGCATGCTGGGATTGTGGCTGGCTCCCAGTAGGTGTGGTAGCCGGCTGTGGCTGATGGCCATGGAGCTGCGTGGCATGGTGTGGATAGGACTGGTGAACAGTGGCTGCAAAAGGAAGGAAGAAGACCCAGTGCTGAGCACATCAAATGGATAAAGGCCCACAGCCCAGTGAAAGAGTGGGCACCAAAACTCACCATAGAGGGCTTGGGGGGTAGGCTGCTCTGCAGAGGGGTACTGAGGAGTGGAGGATGACACAATGGCCTGGGGGTGGCTTCCAGATGTCAACATTCGTGGGTTACTTTGAAGCATAGGGGCAAACACCGGCTGGAGGAAAAAAAGCAAAGTAGTAAGCAGATCAGCCTGGAGAGGAATCTCCTGTCAGCGTCCATGTGCAAAGAACTGCCTGAACCCTCAATAGTCATCTTAAAGATCCCAACAACCTTAACTCAAGAGAGAAAAAAATGAAAGCAAGGTTCAATGCTTTGTTATCGTCTGGACATTGCCACCCCACAGCTGGTCATAACACTGCTCCCCTCACTCAGATTGGATCTCAGAGGCGGACTCTGTACCTGTGAAGGGTAGTGTGCCATGGGCTGCATCATGGCAGGCTGGCCTGGGAACTGCTGTGGGTTGTAGGGGATGTAGGAGGAATAAGGTGTGGCAGCCACTAGGGGTGGGCCAGCAGCAGCAGCAGCAGCCTGCATCATCGGAGGGGCTGAGGCTGGCTGGTGTTGGTCTGAGCGCTGGGGGGGAAGTGAGCCTATGGGTGGAGGGTAAACAATGTAAAACTCAAGCTTCAATGTCTAGACACTAGAAGCCCCAACTATCCTTCCCAACAAGCCTGCTCACCTTTTGCACCCCGGTACTTGCCCTGCTGCCCAGGCACCGAATTGGAAACAGGATATGGATACATCTGAGGTGCCTAAGGATAGATAAGAACTGGGGCTCAACAGGTTGTTCATCAACATTGAGCTGGACTTTCAGCATTTTTCTTGGCTCACCTAGTCTCCTACCTGCACAGCTGGTCCCATGTGGATCTGAGGTATATATGAGATGTACTGGGGACTGTAGAGCCCACTCTGGCCTGCTGTCAGCACCGGTATGGAAGGTGTTGAGTGAGTACGGGGCCCTGGTGAAGTTGGAGTACTGGTAGATTTGTTCTGTAAGAAAGGACTTTTTTATTTCTGTAAATTTCATTCCAGCCTTTTAAAATTAATAGTTAACCCAATGGAATGCAGTGTACCACCTCATACTTTTCTTTATAGCAAACCACAAAATGGACATTCTTAAATTCAGAGAGCAAATAGGCAGAGAACCCTAAATGGTTGCCTGAAATCCAGACGCCCTATGAGTTATCAGTTAAAGCCAAGTCAGTTGATTTGATGAAGCTCATAGTCCTAACCATGACAACGATACTTGTCATGGCAAATAGTAAGAACCAAAGCAACCTGTCAGAATCAATCAGGAGGCCTCATCACTCTACCCTGGAGATGTGACTGTTTTTCCAAAAGCAGTATAACCTCTACTATCTAGACTGCAGCAGTACTTCCTCACAGTAGAGGACAGTCTACTATCCTGACAGTGAAGTGCTTCTCCTACACTGTTCTATTGTGCCCCACTCAAGGATACCCAAGTCTATATGCAACAGTCCCAGCTCACCACAGATAGCAGAGGCTTTGTTGGATTGAACTCCTTGGCATTGGGGTTCAAAGTAGACTTCTTTACTTGTCTGTAAGAGAACGTAAATCTAGCTCTTGAGTCATGTCCTTCACCAGCACATAAGTACCAAAGATGTTCCCCATCTACCACCACCAACTTACTCAGTAACAGGGCCCTCCTCTTTGTCATCTCCCTTGATGAGGCCCAATGGGGGACTGCCAGTTTGGCTGGGGCAAGAAGGTGGGAGCTGCTCTGGCCCCTCAGTACCCCCTACTGCTGCCAGGGATGGTTTGTCTTCCTTATCCAATATGGATTCCGTCTTGGAAGAGACTGGGGATCCCATGGGATCTGAAGTCAATAGGCCATCCACCTCCTTCTCCTTTCCTTTGGCCTCTTCTTTTAAGATCCGGGAAGGAAATGGATCCAGGCCGGTCTCAGGGGAGCTACTAGGTTGCAGCTGGGAGGAGAAATAATCACTTTATCATACTGTCCACTCCAGACCCCAGGCTTTACCCCCCCCCCACATTCACTCTTGCTGGATCTCATCTTTTCCCATCCACTCAGTCTTTGCACAGCCCATATCCTGCTTCTATCCTAGCTCCTTTGCAAGCCTTACTCACCTTAAACTGGGCCCCAAACTTCCTCAGTTCTTCCAATTGAAATCGTTTCTGTTCATTCTGAAGCCCAGGGACTATGAGAAAACAGTGAAATAAGGAGAAAATATATTTTTTTCCCTGAAAGATTACATAGGGCTAGTTAACAGTCAGGACGAGAAGTCAAAGAATGAGCTCTTGAGAATTAAATGATAAATAAAACCCAAGGGCAGATGGGCACTGCTTTTGAATCCCAACAAACTTCCAAAAGGAAACACTCCCCCCAAAGTAAATGGGACCACACAAAGTAAAATCACCCTCACCTTTCCCAGCTATCCGGGCCAGTTCTTGGGCCTCCAAAGTCCTACCGGGCTCCTTTGTTGGGAGTTCTTTAACTGAGAAAAGACAGACACCCTAAGATCCTGCGATCCAGTTACACTCTACAGCTTTCAAGCATCTACCTGGTTCTTACCATCTGTGGGGGCCAGGGAGATTTTGGGAGATGCTGGGGAAATAGAGCCTGCTCCAGGATCCACAACTGATGATGTCACAGGGATGGAGGCAGAGGACACTACTGCTGAACCAATGGGAGGCTCAGGACAGGAAGTTGAGACTGGGGCGGGGGCAGCAGACTTGGGAGACCGTGGAGGGTACATCCGGCCCACTGGAAGAAAAGGGAGAGCTACACAATGGTTACTGCTGACCAGGAAGCAATCATATAAGGGGAAAACCCAAAGAAAATCTATAAGCTTTTTACACCCAGGGTCATAATTTCCCATGCAAGACCAGAGGTAGGTAAGTAATATAAGCAGGAAAATGCTAGCATCAGGTAGCACAAAAGACTGGAGATGCTGCAGTTTCTCCTGCTCTAAATGTTGCTAACAAAACCGAAGTCTCAACAAAACACGTGACAACTAGCTACAGCCCATGGACCAACACATTAAAACGGAGGGAAACCAAGTTCTCCCCCAAAACTATTAAATTTAAGACTCCCTGACATCAGGCATCAACAAACTGCCTCCCAGCATTTTAACAACTCATTTATCCCCAACCCCCATGTATAAACTTCTGCATGCATGGCCTGCAGCCATCCCCAATGAAGTTCTCTACCTGCAGGTGCTGGAGGAACAGAAGCTTCTCCAGAAGGCCTATTGTTGGGTGAAGATAAAGTCTTGGCACCTCTCAAAGGGCGCTGTGCCTTGGGGGACATGCGGGAAGGGCCTATTTTGTTTTGTGATGCGAAGAAAAAAAATCACTGTTTATTACATGAACACAGACACATCACCTTGCCCACTACTTAAAATCCTATTAATCACCCTTCCTACCTTCTTCCCACTCCTTCTGCCACATCATAACCTACCTCCATTGATACCACGTGCCTCAGACCCAGGGCCAGGGCTGCTATTGTCAAGATGGTGAGGGCCACGAGGTGGCAAAGAGCTAAGGCCAGGTCGCCCTCCTCGAGCGCCACTGCAACGAACTCCTCCCCGGGGACCTTCCCGAACTCGTTGAGGCAAAGGGATATACTTCCCTTCCCTGCGGAAAGGCTCAAGTAAGGGAAGGAGGCCCCCCAAAACAACCACTTTAACGACACAGAGCCTACGTCAATCCTTGCACCTGAAACATTTTCGCTATCACACTTCCTCTGTCAGAGTCCAATGTAGCTATGAATTTACGACCTTATTTCTCAAACCAGACCAAGCCCAAGTGGCCAAGAGCATCATAATTTTATTGTTCTTCACCTATCAGAAAGTTCAAGGAGATCCTTTTATAAGATGCTGAGTATATGAAATTTCATTTTTGTGACAGAAGAAACAGCACACACAAATAAATTAATGAAGAGACACTTCATACAAAAAAAAGTTTCCTTTTTCGAAATACAGTTTCTCTGTATAGCCCTGCTGTGTTGGAACTAGCTCTGCAAACCAGGCTGGCCTTGAACTCAGAGATCCGCCTGTCTCTACCTCCCAAGTGCTGGGATTAATGGCATGGACCTACTGACCTCCTGGCCCCAAAAAACTTTTAAACCTCTACAAGCCTCTTGCTGCAAATTACCAAATTTCTAGGACTTCAGTCTAAACCTCAAAACTGGGAGCCACTAGGCATTAACCACACTCAGTAAGGTGGTGAAGGTTAACAACAATTTACAAAGTTCTTCCTAGCTCCCCCAGGAGTTACCTGGACACCAAGCTGGGGCTCTCCCGCCCAGACCCCTGCCGCTGAACCGCACTGTGCTTCTCCTCCTCCGTTCGCCCATCATCATTTTCCATGGCAATCCGTAGGCGGTACTGGGGACTTGATTCAATCTCTCGAGCTAACTGGGCTGCACGCAGCTCCCGCTGCCGAAACTCTTCTGAGTTGTCCTTTTCCAAGGGAACCCTGAAAATACACCCAAAAAGATCATGGTCCCAGTGCAAGAAAACAACATTTAAGGACAAAACTGCTTTAACTCCAAGACCAGTCAAGTCCATGGTGTTCAATCTATTATTCTGGTTTTTTCCTTTTGTAAGGTTACAGGTTGAACCCAGCACCTTGTTCATGTCTGACAAGTGCTCCACCGGTGAATTTAACCTGCAATTCAGTCAGTATATATTCAATAGACATCTACCAAGTGCTAGGCAAAGCACCATGATACATTCTCAATCTGATACTTTGGGGACTCAGATTAGGTTAGGCTGGTTGGCCAGCAAGCAAATCCTATCCCCGAACCCCATTTTTTTCCCCCAGAAATAGGATTACAAGGTTAACCACACCTGCCCTTTTATAGGGCTGCTGAGGACACAACTTGGGTCCTCACACTTGTTACAGCACGTACTTTACAGCTGTGTTACATTCCCAGATCAGCAGTTACTTCTACCCACTAGAAAAGCAGCTCAGCAGGCAAACCATGAGGGAGGACTACTTATAAACCGAAACACACACACCATACAAAACTGTTCCATTCTGAGGTCTGCCTTACTAGAACAGCAAGTCCTGCACTGCAACCACCCAAAACACTTACGTGTAAGAAGATAGACTGCTATCATAGGTGGTCTTTACACCATAGTTCTCTTCGTTAAATTTGAACATCTCATTGGGATCCCATCCATTAGACTAAGGAGAGAACAGAAATGTTTAAAACCCACGAAGAAAAACTGCCATGCCATTCCTTTCCAACTAGTTAAAAACTCCTGTTCAAATTGAACAAGCCAACATATGTTCATTAAGATTTTTTTTCAATTTTATTTTTTGAGACAGTTACATTTTCTTTAATGCCTTATGTTCTACTTGTGTAAACGGAGTCAGATTGCCTGGAACTAGAGTTACAGCTGTTTGTGAGCCACCATGGGGGTGCTGGAAATTTAAATTTAGCGTCAGTCCTCTGGAAGAGTATTCAAAGCATTTTACCTAATAAACCATCTCTCCAGCCCAACAAAATTTGGTTTTGAGAAAGGGTCTCACGTGGCCCAACTGCAAGGAGACTAAGGACTGCTTCAAGCCCTTGGTTCTCTTGCTTCTACACTCTAAACTCTGGAATCAAAAATGCTATCATGGTTCTCTAAGTTTTCTTTCTTTTTTAAAATAAACAAACAAAAATTAATTTACAATGTGGGTCTGTTCTGGTGGCGTAGCAGGCATATGGAAGTCTAAGGACAATTTGCAGGAATCTGCTCCATTCTACCACTTGGCTTGATGGCAAGCACCTTTATCTGCTGAGCAACCTTACCAGCCTCATTTACGAAACTTTAATTGAAGTAGCTGGTTTTATGAAGAAATATGGATCTATACAGCAGTTATATTATGTCATCTTACTTCCTTTCTTTTCTTCTTTAAAGACAATCTTTTTGTTATATAGTTCAAGTTGGCCTGGAACTCACAGTTCTCCTTTCTCAATTTCCCAAGGCTGGATTATGGGCATGAATTACCATGCCTAGATTATACTACCACCTCTGCCCCCAAGATAGGGTTTCTCTGTAGCTTTGGAACCTGTCCTGGAACGTGCTCTATAGACCAGACTGGCCTTGAATTCACAGAGAACTGCCTGCCTCTGTCTCTTGAGTGCTGGGATTAAAGGTGTGCGCCACCACCACCGCACTATACTTTTTGCAACAAAGAAAATGCCATGAAGAAATGCTACCAATTATTAATGCAGAGGACGGGAAAACTGACCCTTTTTTTGCCACCTTCCTTTTCAAGAACCAACAGTTGCCACCTTCCAAGAACAGGCTTTAAAAAAAAAAAAAAGACCCCTATACCAAGCATACACCAAGCAAAAAGAATGACCTTCTAACTACACCAACCCACATACACCACATTCAGCCTGTCCTGTTCTTGGGGAGACCGTACCATATCAGATTCCAGATCGTAGTCATCGCTGTTGCTGTCGCCACCCTCCCAACGTTGTAGCACCTTCTCTTTGTGTTCACCATTAACCTTAGAGTTCATGGCAATGGCCGAGTCAGTGAACTTGTCTGTGTGGCAGAGAAGAGCAAGAGTCAAGTCATACACCACCCTCCTCACCCTCATTCCCTGACTCCGTGTAGTTTTAGTTAACAAAAGAAATTTTTAAGAAACATCAGATTTAGATTTTATGTTTCTATGTGGCAACAGGTAGAAATATTAAAACACAGATCTATCTCAACGGGGTGGTAAATACCAGTAATCCAGCATTTGGGAGGCAGAGACAATTTGATGTCTAAGGGTTGAAAAGGGCTACATAGAAAGACCCTACTACCCCCCAACCAAAAAAAACAAAAAAAACAAACACCCAAACCACAGAACTAATATTAATTCAAAAGCAAAAATTGGAAACTAAACAAAAGAAATAGGAGTAACCACACTACACCACCAGTCATAATTCACTAGATTAGACATCTACATGTATTTTCAAGAAGAATCATTCAATAACCTCTATCAGAAAAGATGCTAGAAGACATAATCATCATGTCTACCTGTGAACTCACTTCTACCCAGGGAGACAACAGCCTAGCACATTACCTTTTGTAGCATAATTGAAGTCAACATTTCGGAAGTGGACAAGCAGAACATCACTTGGTTTAAATACCATGGTATCCACAATGTCTTCCCGCCGAGGCCCACCTGCTGGTTCAGATGCTTTCCGGTGTACTGCGTCTACTGCCAGTTCAAACTACAAAAGCCCCATTCCCAAAATTCCGGGATCAGTATCAAAGAGGGGAAAAAAACAACTATTTCTTATCCTTTCTAATCTTTCAACACCAAATTCTCATGCTGCCCTGCCCTTCTCAACACCAGCAGAGACCTTACCAAAAGCCTCAAAACTGTCTGGTGTCACCCAGCACACACCCTCAAGTTCATTCTCCTTCTTAGTTTCAGAAATAAGCTAATTTGCCAGGTGGAAGCGGTGCATGCCTTTAACCCCAGCACTCAGGAGGCAGAGTCAGGCGGATCTCTATGAGTTCAAGGCCAGCCTGGTCTACAAGAGCTAGTTCCAGGACAGGCTCCAAAGCTACAGAGAAACCCTGTCTTGAAAACCAAAAAAGAAAAAAGCTAATTTGAGTACACTGACCTTTGAGCTCAGAGTTTTGAAAATGCCCTCATAAGTGGTGCCATTTTTCACCTTTACGTCACAAGTAGAACCCTAAGAGGGTGGAAGATTAAAGTCACTGGAGGAAACTGAAACAGAACACTCCTCAAACACCCAATT
The DNA here is from genome assembly GCF_982192425.1 of Myodes glareolus. NCBI lineage: Eukaryota > Metazoa > Chordata > Mammalia > Rodentia > Cricetidae > Myodes > Myodes glareolus. The sequence goes on along the minus strand of NC_142032.1, from coordinate 77,770,406 downwards.
TAAAGCTCTCACTTACCACCACAGCAGTCAGAAAATGCAGCATCCTGGAGTTATTATAAACACCTTCAAACACCTGTCACACAAGGGAAAAATAAGAGACAGCAGGTACTTTCTTCCCCAACTGTACCATACATTTGAATTCTGCGTGTCTCTACAGGAGGAAAAAAAGGCACTCACAGGCGACTGTGGGGGTCCCTTTCCGGTGCTCTGTCCCCTGTAAGAGAGAGAGAGAGAAAAAAAACTAGTTTTACAGCGAACTTTAGAACAACGTAACATGTCAATCTGCTGATTTAGGCTACCAAGCAAATAACTAGAAGCTCTCACATCAAACAGTAATATAGGCATCAACTGTCAAAACATTTTCTACAAATGCCATTAAAAAAAAAGCCAACAAAAATTCAATAAACAATGGCTGTCAAACGCTCTGAACAGCCAATGCAATACAACCTTCTGACTCCAAGAGGCCACCACTTCATGCTTCCAATAAACCACTACTACAATATTAAGCAAACCAACAGCCCAATTCAGCAGCGAAGGTGAAAAGCTGAGGTATCCCAGATGCAGCACTACTTAGCTCAGACACATACCTCCCAAAAGAAAAAAGCATTTTCAGCAGCCTTAGGCTACAAATCCCAGGAGGGTTATACTCTCTACACCCCACCTTTCAACCTCAGTACTCATTCAGCCTGTTACCCACTCTGGAGGGATCCCCAATCGCCAGGTAACAGTGGTAACAGTGCTCCTCGACGGCTGATGTAACCGGCGGTTGAGGAGGGCGAGGAGGGGGCCGTTGGCGGGGCTGGGGGACCGCGCAGCCGCAAAAGCCATCCACCGGGATGCCTCGCCCGGTCTGCGCCTGCGCACTAAAGCCCACAGCCCTCTACCACCCCCTCCCGAACAGAAGCCACTGCGCCTGCGTCCAGCGCCAATCTCTATCGCATTGACACACCGAAAAAACCGAGGGCACCCACTCCTCACCGACACCGGACACCCCTAAACCCTCATGCAACCCCTCCCTCCCCCGCCTCTGCTTTACGTGTTACCGGGGTAAGCCAATGCCCGGGTCATAAGACAGCATCCGCGCGCACGTACGAGAAGGGCGCGCGCGCGCGCAGGAGCTTCCCAGCCTGCAGTCTTCCCAGTCGCTGCTGCTTCCGCGCCCCCGCCCACCCCGTTCCCTTCTTACTGGCTACACCGGGAAGAGGAGGGAGCAATCCGCTCCCAAGTCCCTCCCTCCCCATTGGTCAAACTGTGGGCCGCGCGCCCCCCCTCCATTGGCTACGGCCGGGGACCCCTTCATGCAGCTTACTCCCCATTGGCTGAAGCCGGGGACCGCGAGATCCTTCGTGGTAATGGAGCTGGGGACCCCATCACCTCCTCAACCCCCCCAACACCCTTTTCCGACCGAGCTGGCGGGACGCGCCCCGCCTCCCCTCAGGGCCCAGACCCCAGGCGGTGACTAGGCCCTGAGAGCCGAGCACCGCCCCTAGGCTTCTGGAGACTGCCCGGGGAGGTTTTCCTCCGACCTGTTGGCGCCAGGGGCTACCCCCACCTTCGTGGGGTTCTGGGCCCCAAGTGGCCCTCAACGGCGCCGTGCTCGGGCGCGCCTCGGCCCAAACCGAGCCGCCGCCGCCGCCTCTGAGCGCTCCCCCGCCAGGAAGTCCCGTCCTCACCTGACGCTGCCAATAGCCACTGCCCCTGGCTGCGGTGGCGGCGGCGCCGCCAAGATGCTTTCGGCTCCGCGGCGAAGCCCGCTCCCGGCAGCGACTGCAGGCCCCAGGCAGGGGGAGACGGCCGCGGGAGGCCCCGGGGGAGCCGTGGTGGCGGGCAGCGGCCCCGGGAGGCCGCCGTTAGGAGGACTGGTCCCGCCGGGAGGCCGACGGGCCACGGCCTGTTGCGTGGGGGGCGGCTGCTGGGGCTGGGAGGTCTGTTGTGGCGGCTGAGGCTTCAACATGATGGCAGCGTCCGGAAGAGAAATTAGAGGGAAGGGAAAGAGGGACAGGGGCTGGGCCCCCGCTGAAGAGCGCGGGAAGCGAGAGAGATCGCGAAGCAGGGGGCCCGCCGTTGGCGGGCGGGGGGGAGCCCCGCGGTGTCAGGGGTGGATCGAGAAGACCGCGGCGCGAGGAAGCGCCGCGAGGCGGAAGGGGAGGGGGGGATCTCGCGGGCCGGTGGAAAGCGAGAGGGCGCGAGCCGGCCTGGAGCGCGTGCGCGTGCGCGCCGCTGGGGGAGGAGAGAGGAGGAGCGCGGGCGGAAGCGCCGGCGGGGGAGGGGTGCAGAGGGGAACGGCGCCGGCCGGTTAGTTCCGGAAAGGAGCGGAGGCTTGGGTGTGTGGCTCTGGCCTGTCCAGCCCTTGCAGCGGAAAAGCAGCTGCGCAAGCTCTCAGAGCATCGCTAGGACTCTGGGTCCCGAGCCACCTTAAAGGCTGGCGGCCGCTGTTGCTTCACAACGGGCGTGGGAGGGGCCAGAGCTGTGAAGGGGAAGCGCCGGCCGGCCCGCCCCTCCCACGCCGCCAGCGGAACGTCAGAAAGTCTCCGCGGTGGTGTGAGGTGTCACGTCGTAGCGTGAGGTTCTTCCGCCACTTGGGGCCCGGTGGGCGGAGCCTCAAGTGCCAAAAAATCCCTAGGACAGGAAAAAAAATCTAGTACAGGTGACTTTGGGCAGGTGGGATTTATTTTTTTTAAAGTACGGATGCGCATTAAAATGATTCGTGTGAGCGTATTTGCGTCCTAACAAACGTGCCCGATTCTAAATTAAATGTTAGTAATTGTTCTTTCTGGGATAGGGAACCCCTGAAGAGTAGCAGTACAGACTTCCTAAGAGTGTATTAACAAAAGCCAGCCCAGGCTACATAGCCAGACACTGTCAGAAAACTGTGGCACACTGCTTGTCTATGAAAGAAGCCTTCATTCAAAATTAGGGCAGCTGTGCTGGCTCGCAGTTTTAATCCCAGCGCTAGGAAGAAGGTACGAGGATCAGAAGTTTGAAGCCAGCCTGGATTATATGGTAAATTCCAGGTCACCTAGGAGACCCTCTTTCAAAAGGAAGAAAAGTTGGACATCATTCCATGCGTTGGACACAAGGCGGACTGAACCACTCAAAGCTCAAGCTAGTGGAAGATTTACATAATTTGACCACAGCTAAATGAGCACTTGTTAAAAATAAAAATCCACCTAGACAGTAGTTGCACGTGACTTTAATCCCAGCACTTGAGGCAGAAGCAGAAGGATTTCTGTGAGCTTGAGGCCAGCCTGGTTTACATAGTGAGTTCCAGGACAGCCAGGGCTACACAGACCTTGTCTCAACTTTAAAAATAAAATAAAATAGGGCTGAAGAAATGGCTCAGTGGTTAAGTGCTCATTGCTCTTCCCGAGGCCCTGAGTTCTGTTCTACACTGGGCAGCTCACAGCTAAGTGCCTGCAACTCCAGCTGCAGGTATCCCACAGCATCTTCTGGACTGTTGGCGCATGGATGCATATGTTGCATATTTAGTCAGGCACATACACACACATACACATAATTTTTTTAAAATTATGAACTTAAGCATAAGCCAAAACATTGTTTGGTACGTCTAAAGTTAGGGGAAAGAGAATAATCCAGTTGACTGTGTTAACACTTCCGTCTTGGGAGCTGGAGAGATGACTTGGTGGTTAAGGATGTGTATTGTTCTTCCAAAAGACCTGGGTTCAATTCCCAGCACCATCTTAGGCAGTTCATAACTGCCTGTAACTCAAGTTCCTCTGGCCTCCATTGGTATCCACTCACACAGGCACACACACAATTACAAATTAAATAAGAAAAAAATGAAACTTCACTGATATAGGCAAGCAGGGTTTAGCTTGAAGAATATTCCTAGGGCAATCATTGTGGCACAATGTCCCTAGCACACAGGGAACTTGTGCAGGAGGATGCCAAGTTTGAGACCAGCTGTGTAATGCATACTGCCTCAAAAGAGAATAAAGAAGTAAATAGGACGCTCACTCACCATTTGCCATGCCTGTTGTACCTCTTGAGCATTTGAGTTTGTAACCTGCTGCTTTTAAAATTGAAACTGGGGCTGGGAGCAGCCACCACATTCACCAGTCAGTTGAGACAAAGGCTGGACCACTCGCCTCCACACGTCTGCTCTGCACTGCTGCTCCTCCTTGGGCCATACCCAGGCCTTTGGGGAGAGGTTTAGCTGAGTTTGTCTGCTTGTCTTAGGTGAGGCCTATGGCCTCGTTGTTTTTGCTTGACTGATGGGATTATGGAATCTCCAGTAGGTACCGGTCAGCCATAGTTGAATCAATGGCTAGTGGTGCCTATTTTGGTTGTTAGTTGCACCCTGTAGCCTTGGCTGGTCTTGAACTCTCCACTTTATTTTTACATCATGAGTATTTTCTCTCAAGTGTACATGTGTACTGCATGCATGTGTGGTGCCTTCAGAAGCCAGAAGAAGGTGTCAGATCCCCTGGGACTGTGGTTTCAGGCTGTTGGGAGCCACCGTGTAGGTGCTGTGAACAAACCTGTTTCCTGTTCAGGAGCATCGAGCACTCTCAACAGCTGACCATCTCTCTAGTTCCTCAGTCCCCCTTCCTTTTTTCTTTTCTTTTTCCCTCACCCCCCTGGCCTTTGATACAGCATAGCCCAGGGCGCCCTGGAGCTCTGAGATCTTCCTTCCCATGTCCCGTCTCCCGAGTGATGGGATATGTGCCTTTATCTCAGCACTCAGGAGGCAGATCTCTGAGAGTTCCAGGCCAGTTGGGGATACATAGTGAGACTCTGTATCAAAAGCAAACAAAAAGTAAACTAGAAATTTCCAACTTGGAGGAGGGAAAATTTTGTATGTCAAATAATACATGTCTGCAAATAATAATAATACATGTCTGCAACGTACAGTGGGTGCCTTCTGGATTGGGTGAGCCCCAAAATCTGTTACTATCCTTCATTGGGTAGAGTGGAACTCTGCAACCTTATACTGTTCCCAAACATCTTTGCACCCAAACTGGCACCAAGAGCTGCCTCAGCCCTCCTGGAAAAATGTACCACCCCGGCTTGCCCTTTGTCACCAGCTTTGGTGGGTATGAGCTCCCTTCCTGAGCACATCCCCCACCTCCTTCTCAAAGGAAGGCTTCGGCTCTCTTGTTTCTCTCCCAGTAGACACCCAGGCTCAATCTCCATAGTTGCTGCCCATGGGACACAGTGACGAAAGCAGCAGCACATGACTTCCTAATTTGGCTTTTATTGTATGTCTCCCTCCCTCCCTATCTATTTGTGGAAGGCTCTCACTGTGTGACCCAGGCCAGCCCTAAACTCTTGATCCTCCTGCCTCAGCTTCCAAAGTGCTGGAATTGCAGCCACATGCCACAGTTCTGGGCTCTGGTGGTTGACATCTTACCAAATCCTTCCCCATCTGTTTCCACTGAGACTCTTGAGGCTCTCGGGAGTCACAGCAGCTTTCCCTGGTTCATCAAGTATTGATTGCCATTCTACACCGGAACCTGGTGCTCCTCAACCTCCTGGCTGCCTCATCCTCTCTCCACTCCTTCGTCCACAGTCCTGAAATAGGAATTGACCAGGGAACAGAGATCAAAGAAAGATCAAATGCAAGAGTTTAAGAACAGCAAGAAGGAGCCAGGCGGTGTTGGCAAACGCTTTTAATCCCAGCACTTGGGAGCCTGAGCAGGCGGATCTCTGAGTTCAAGGCCAACCTGGTCTACAGAGTGAATTCTAAGACAGTCAAGTCTATACAGAGAAACAGTCTCAGGAAAAAAAAATTCATTTAAAAATTGCAAAAAGGAATGTGAAGGGCTGGAGAGATGGCTCGGAGGTTAAGAGCACTGACTATTCTTCCAGAGGTCCTGAGTTCAATTCCCAGCAACCGCAAGGTGGCTCACAACCATCTGTAATGAGATTCGGCGCCCTCTTCTGGCCTGCAGGCATACATGCAAACAGAACACTGTATAAATTATAAACAAGTAAATCTTAAAAAAAAGAAAAAAAGGAATGTGAAAGCAAAACAGTTCTGGAACTTCTTAAAAATTTTAAAAATGATTTTTTTTTGTTTTATGTTCATTGGTGTTTTGCCTGCATTTATGTCTATGTGATCCCCTGGGTCTAGAGTTACAGACAGTCGTGAGCTGCCATGTAGGTGCTGGGAATTGGAACCAGCTCCTCTGGAAGAGCAGCCAGTGCTCTTAACTGCTGAGCCATCTCTCCAGCCCTCATCCAGGAACTTTTAATCTATAAGCCATACAGTATCTAGATGCAGACTCAATCCTGAGTAATCTGGTTTTTTTTTTGTTTTTTTTTTGTTTTTTTGTTTTTTTTTTTGCACACCTGTCATCTCAGACTCTGGAGGCTATAAAATAGTTTATTATGTGTATGGGTGTTTAGCCTACATGTATACTGTGTGTCGTGTGAGTTCCCGGTGTGCCAGAAGAGGGCATCAGATCCCCTGAAACTGGAGTTACAGATGGCCTTGAGCAGCCACGGGGTGTGAGAGTCAAACAGGGGCTCTCTAGAAAAGCAGCAAGTGCTCCCAACCGCTGAGTCCTCTCTCCAGCCCTCGCATTCATGTTTTGACTGGCCAGAACATGTTTATTCCCTGCCAAGTCACTCAGTGAAAAATAGCTGTGTAACCTCAGACCACCCTCCCAGACTTAGTGCAAAGCCTTCCATAAAAACCCTGTAAAGTTTGAAGAGCCCACATTTAATCCATAAGGAAAAACAACAACAACAACAACCTTTTTTTGGCAAGGCAGTGGTACACATCTTTAATCTCAGCACTTGGGAGGCAGAGGCAGGCGGGTCTCTGTGAATTTGAGACCAGCCTGGTCTACAGAGTGAGTTCCTGGGCTACTCAGAAAAACCCTGTTTTGAATTTTTTTATTTTTTATTTTTTTTAATTATTATTATTATTTTGCTGCATATGCCTTAAATCCAAACACTTAGAAGGCCAAGGCAGGTGGATCTCTGTGAGTTTCAGGCCAGCCTAGTCTAAGTGGCAAGATCTAGGCCAGTCAGGGCTATAGTGTGCAACTTCCATTCAAAAGAGGGAAAAAGATCGTTTTCACTGCGTTTTGCTTATTGTGTGTGGAGGATAGGCACACCATGGCATTTCAGTGGAGGTCAGAGACAGTGTGCAGGGGTTCTTTCATTCCACCTTCTGGATCCTGGGACTAGAATCTAGGTCAGTTTTGGTGGCAAGAGCCTTTACCTGCTGTGTAATCTCATTGGCCTCGTCAATCCCTCATGAGTGACCTCTTGTAAAAGTCCTGACAAGCACCTGGAAACACTGGATAGGACTCCCTCACTCCACCCCTCCCCAGCACCTTCCCAACACCAAAACAGGGTTTTGCTGTAGCTTTGGAGCCTGTCCTAGAACTTGCTATGTAGACCAGGCTGGCCTCGAACTCAGAGAGATCTGCCTGACTCTATCTCCAGAGTGCTGGAATTAGAGACATAGGCCACTGGCACCTGGCCTAATTTCTTTAAAAAAAAAAAAAAGAGAGAGAAAGACACCTGCATCAGTGAGTGCTCATTGGAGTGTCCAGGATGGCGGTCCCCTGGGTCTTTGTCCCTCTGAGCACTTTATGTCCACTGCCAATCCCCTGAGTGTGGGAGATGGAGGAAGTGGGAGTTAGGTTCTTAAAGTCTCAGGAGCAGGCAGCTCCCCATCTGGAAGCCCTGGCTTACTCCCAGGAGGAAGGCCTTCCCATGCCTGCCATACAGCATTTCTCAAACATCTGACTTTTTACTATTTTTCATTTTTATTTATTGATCTTTTCTGCTTTCAGGATTAGTGTCACACTGTGTAGTTCCAGAATGTACTGGAGCTCAGTTCTGCTGTCCCAGCCTCCCAAGGACTAGAATCCCAAGCATGTCCCAGGCCATTTATCTTCCAGCCCCCAGAACTCCTTCTATATTTTTTAAACATTTAACTAAACCCAGTGCATCTCCTGGGAAGAATTCTACTACTGTACTGTTTTCCTAGCTCTTTGTTGTTTGAGGTAGGAATTTGCTGTATAACCAGGGTGACCTTGAACTCTCCAACCTCCACCTTCTTTCTCCTAAGTACTGGGGTTGTAGGGGAGCACTACCATGCACAACTAAGTCTCTAGCTAATTGTTTTTTATGTGTATTTGTCCATGTATGTGCAGATACGCATGTGTGTATGTTTATGTACAGATACATATATATATATATATATATATATATATGCATGTGTGTACATGCACATGTGTAATTGGAGAGGTTATAGGATAACTTGGGGATCCTGAAGATCCTGTGTTTTTTCCTGAGACAGGGTCTCTCACTGGATTGGAACCCCTGTAGCTCAGGCTGGCCTCAAATTCCCTATGTAACCAAGGTTAACCTTGAGCTCCTGATCCTCTTGCCTCCATCCCCCAAGTGCTGAGGTTACAGTCATGGGCCACCACTCCTGGCCTTCCTGTGAGCTACGGGAATCCACACAGTGTGTAGCGGCCAGGTCGGAGTACTCAGCGTAGCCAGTACCTCAGATGTTCATCACTTGTTCTTTTGAGAACGCTCACATACCCTCCATTAGTTATTTAGCGATACCCCATTAATTGTTGCTAAGCAAAGTTGTACTGCTCTGTATTGAAAGGTAATGCCCCTCCTGTGCAGCTGTGCCCACTGTACCCGCAGTTGTCATCTCTGTCACCCCCTGCTTTCCTCAGGCTCTGACAATTCCGCCATCAGCTCTGATTTGAAGCTTCTCCTCAGGGAGAGGACACGATCTTTCTGTGCCCGACGCACAGTCATCTCTATTTCATTTTCTCTAATCCCTCTTCTGCTTTCTAGCAGGTTTTTCAAGTGTGTGCATGCGTGTGAATGTGTATAGGTACACGGCTTGATACAGCATGCATGTGAGATAAAAGAGTGCTGGGTATCAGCCTTCACCTTCCACCTTGCTTGAGACAGGGTGTCTTGTTTCTCCACACACACACACAGACGCTGGCCTATGAACTTGCAGAGGTTCTTCTGTATCTGTCTCCCACACTGCTGCAGGAGCACTGGGTTTGCAGACTCACGCTACTATATCCAGCTTTCCCATGGGCTCCAGGGCTTCAAACTCAGGTCCTTGTACTTGCACAGCAATTACCTTTACCACCGAGCCGTCTCTCCAGTCCCATCTTTAGAGCTGTGTTTTTCAGAACTAGTTCTTATTTTGAGCAGTGATATAATGTTGGAATTCATTCGTTTGTTAGCTAATATATCCAGTGAACTGTAGGAAGCAGAGGGAGCCCTGAGTGATGTGGACTGTTGATACTGATGTAGACTTGGCTATTTCAATGACCCTAGAGCCTCAGCTCCATGAGAAAATGGCAAAGCCGTCCCCAGGGGAGGCACAGAGAAGTGGTAAAGCCTCCTCTGGTCTGTGTGCGGATGTTGATAGTGTGGCAGAAAATGTCCACCATAGCCTTCTTCCCCAACAGATATGTACAGCCCGAGGACTGCTCCCCTAAAGAACCTGGCTTCTTTGTTCAACTGTGTATAATATACAAGCTAAGCACCCTGGGTGTTGCAGTTTCTCCATCAGAGAGCCCAGACCACGTGAACCCAGCTGTCTGCACGTGTCCATTTCTTCACTTCCTCATTATCTCCAGCTAGGTCAGCTCTCTACAACTACACAAGCTAGGAATGCATTCATTCTATTGACTGAGACAATTGACATCTTCCATCATTGCCAGGTGATCCCGCCTAGGAAGATGCAGTTATCATTCATACAAAAATTTTTACTTTTTCCCTAAAGCAGTCTCATTCCCAAAGATTAGTCCTAGCCCTGAATAGCCAGCTACCTAAATGTTGTGGAATAATCTTTGCGTACACTGTGAAGATGTGTATTGGCTTAATGAATAACTGAACGGCCAATAGCTAGGCAGAGAGTATGGGAGAGACTTCTGGGCAAAGATGGGAATCTGGGAAGGAATCAGAGAGGTGGGGATTCGCCAGCCAGATACGGAGGAATTGGGATGCATGGTATTGAGCAAAGGAAATGAGCCGTGTGGCAGAGTGTAGGTTGATATAAACAGGTTAACCTAAGTTTTAAGAGCTAGTTGAGAATAAGCCTAAGCTAAAGACAAGTTTCCATCCATACTTAAAAAGTCTCCATGTCATTATTTGGGGGTTGGCAGTCTAAAGAAAGTACGACTGCATCTCAACTCTACGTTGTAAAACTAACTTCCAAACTTGTAAAACTAACTAACAAAAACAAGGGAGAGAAAATAATACAATGATTGGGACTGGAGAGATGGCTAAGTGGTTAAGAGCATTGCCTGCTCATCCAAAGGTTCTGAGTTCAATTCCCAGCAATGACATAGTGGCTCACAACCATCTGTAATGAGGTCTGGTGCCCTCTTCTGGCCTGCAGGCATACAAGCAGACAGAATACTGTATACATAATAAATAAATATCAAAAATGCAATGATTGAATATATAAATGAACAAGAATGTGTTAAGTAATCATGTCAAACTTTTATAGTATATGTGAGTATATGTGTGTATCTATATGTATATATGTATATGTAGAGAGACACACACATATATGAAGATATATGAAGACCTACACAGGGTCTCACTGTGTAGCTCTGGCTATCCTGGAACTCACTATGTATACCATACTGGCCTTGAATTCAGAGATCTGCCTACCTCTACCTCCTGGAGTGTTGGGATTAAAGGTGTGTGCCACTATGTCCAGCTATATTTTGTATATATTTCTTTTTTAAAATATTTATTTATTTTGTATATAATATTCTGAAGGCCAGAAGAGGGCACCAGACCTCATTACAGATGGTTGTGAGCCACCACGTGGTTGCTAGGAATTGAACTCAGGACCTTTGGAAGAGCAGGCAATGCTTTTAACCTCTGAGCCATCTCTCCAGCCCCCCTATATTTCTTATATTTTGTATTTAATTTGTATCTTAGTCACTGTTCTATTGAATGGTCAAGGCAACTCTTACAAAAGGAAGCATTTAATTGGAGACTTGCTCACAGTTTCAGAGTTTTAGTCCATTATCATTCATGACAGGGAACATGATGGCAAGTGTGGTACCAGAACAGTAGCTGAGAGCTATGCCCTGATCCTCATGCAGAGAAAACAAGACTGGGTTTGACACAGGGTTTTGAAACATCAAACCTCACCCCCAGTGTCACACTTCCTCCAACAAGACCATACCTGATCCCATGTAATTCTTTCAGACAGCTCCATTCCCTGGTGACCACGCATTGAAACATATGAGCTTTGGGGACCATTCTTATTTAGACCACCAAACTCTGTTTAAGTGTGTGTGTAGGTGCATGAGCCACAGCGTGTGTGTGGGAGTCCTCCTCTCCTACCACATGGGTCCCAGGGGTGGAACTCAGCTTGTCAGGCTTGGCAGCAGCCATCTTTACCCACTGGCCAGTTTTGCCAGGCCTACAATTTTGTTTTTGAGACTTGGGTAGATTTGAATTCATGGCCCTTTTGTTTCAGCCTTCTGAGTGCTAGGATTACAGGCATATACCTCTGTGCCTGGCAGATACCATTCTTTTGTTATTGTTTTTTGTTTTGTTTTTTGAAACAGGGTTTCTCTGTAGCTTTGGAGCCTGTCCTGGAACAGCTCTTGTAGACCAGGTTGGCCTTGAACTCACAGAGATCCACCTGCCTCTACCTCCCAAGTGCTGGGATTAAAGGCGTGCGCCACTACTGCCCGGCTGCAGATACCATTCTTAATAGCATCTGTGGAATATTCCTTTACACTATGTGAATATATGTTGCTGTGATTGGTTTAATATAGAAGTTGGCTGGCCAATAGGATAAGGATAGGGGAGAGGCAAACAGAAAGCTGGGAAGACGAAAGGTGGAGTTGGAGGAGTCTTGACCAGATGCAAAGAGAAGCAAGGTGGGCATGCTGTACTGAGAAAAGGTACCAAGTCACGTGGCAAAGCATATATAAGAAATATGGGTTAATTTAAATGTGAGAGTTAGCTAGTAACAAGCCTGTGCAATTGACTGGGCGTTTATAATTAATATTAAGCCTTGGGGGCTGGAGAGATGGCTCAGTGGTTAAGGGCATTGCCTACTCTTCCAAAGGACCCGAGTTTGATTCCCAGCAACCACATGGTGGCTCACAACCATCTGTAATGAGGTCTGGTGTCCTCTTCTAGCCTTCAGGCATACACACAGACAGAACATTGTATCCATAATAAATAAATATTTAAAAATAATAATAATATTAAGCCTCTGAGTAGTTACTTGGGAACAGCTTTCCAGACAGAGAGTTTTACCTACACCCATCACATAGCAGCAACCCAATCTCATCCTAGTCGAAGGCTGGTGATTCCAGTCAATAAAGTAATTCTTTTGTCTACAGTTTGTTCAGTCCCAAATGTCTCATCTGATATAATGGAAGTACTGTTGTGTCTCCTGGAGGGAGAAATCCTCCCACGGGCTGAGACCTCTAAATGAGCAGGGCTCAAAGCTGACAAAATGAGAGGCAAACAAGTAGGTTGTGTTTGAGAGTAGAATGGGACCCAGTCCACGCTTGGTCGTGACTTGTGTGTTCTGGATGAAGGAAACAGCATCTCAGAATGGTCTCTGATTAAGGTATACTTTCTGTCCTGTAAGATGGAGCCTCATTTCTCATGGTTTAAATATGAATTTTACTCCCAGACTTGTGTGTTTGAACATTTGGTTCTTTGCTGGTGGTAATTTTTTTTCCCCGTTTCTGTTTGAGACATGGTCTTGCTATGTAGCCTTGGCTGACCTGAATTCTCCCAATGTAGACCATGTTGGGCTTGAATTCACAATGATCTGCCTGCCTCTGCCTTCTGAATGCTGAGATTAAAGTCATGGACCACCATGCCCTTTTTGACCATTTAAAAATTTTAATTTACCTTCATCGTCATCATCATCATCACCACCACCATCTTGTGTGTGTGTGTGTGTGTGTGTGTGTGTGTGTGTGTGTGTGTGTAGTCCACCTGTGGAGCCAGTTCTACCTTTGCAAAGGTTCTGGGGATCAGGTTCCCATCATCAGGCTTGCACAGTAAGTGTCTTTACATACTGAATCATATAACTGGCCCTGGTGGTACTGTTATGGGAGGTTGTTTGACAAAGGTGGGGCCTCGTGGAAGGAAGTGAGTTAGTGAGGAGGTAGGCCTTAAGGTTTTGTTTATGTATTTAGTTATTTATTTTAAGATGGCTTACTGTGTAGCCCTAGCTGGTCTGGAGCTCATAGACCAGGCTGGCCTCAAACTCAGAGATCTGCTACCTCTGCCTCTGGGGAGCTGTGATTTAAAAAGGCAGGTCTGACAACAGACGTGGTATAGCTACCTGCATACTTTCCTGCCACAGTGGAGCTACTGCATCCACACCTTCCCGGTCATGATGGACTGTGTCCTTCCAAGACAAGGGACAAATCTGCTCTCCTTTAGGTTGCTTTATCTGATATTTGCTCATAGGCACAGGAAAAGTGACAAATACAAAAAACACAGAAGTAGGTTTATTTGTGATAAATATGGCTGTGTGGTTCATAGGGCTTGGAACTGGTTTGTGGGAGGAGTGTGGGAGAGTTTGGAGCGTGGGATCGAAAGACGCTAGGCTCCTTAAGAGAACCACGAGAACCACATAGCCGTTTTAGTAGAAGTGTCAAAGATGAGACTGTTGTAGCAGGCTGATTCCTTGGCCAGCAACCAGTTCCCAAATCATGACATGGATACTTCTTATTAATTATGAACGCTTGGCGCTAACTCTTATAACTTAACCTGTTATAACCTGCTAACTCTTATAACTTAACCTTCATCTACCTGTTGCCTCGGGGCTTTTTACCTTTCTTTCCTTCTGTATGCCCTACTTTCACTGCTTCTCATATCTGGCTAGTGGCTGCCTGGCTTCTGGCCCAGGGTGTGTTCCTTTCTCCCTTGTTCTTGTCAAGATTTCTCCTCCTTGGGGGATGAAGAGATGGCTCAGAGGTTAAGAGCATTGCCTGCTCTTCCAAAGGTCCTGAGTTCAATTCCCAGCAACCACATGGTGGCTCACAACCATCTGTAATGGGGTCTGGTGCCCTCTTCTGGCCTGCAGGCATACACACAGACAGAATATTGTATACATAATAAATAAATAAATATTAAAAAAAAAGATTTCTCCTCCTTATTCTCTCTGCCCACCAGCCCCACCTGTTCCCCTCCTAACTAGCTATTGGCCATTCAGCTGTTTATTAGAACATTCTGGTGCCCTAGGCAGGCGAAGTGAAACAAATGCAACACATCGTTACATAATTAAACAATTGCAGCAGAAACAAATGCAACCTATCTTTACACAGTTAAGGTAACATTCCATAATGGACTTCTGATGGAAATGTAGACACTAGCGGTTCTTACTAGGTCTCAGGTGAGAGATCTGAAGTTCACTGGGAAGCGAGCATAGTGCCTGTTTTCATTTGAATGTGACTTCCAGGAAGTTTGTGAGCCGCCTGATAGGGCACTGGGAACGAATCTCAAGTCCTCTACAAGGGCAGCCAGTGCTCTTAATCGCATAGTCACTTCTCTAGCCCTCAACCCCGTTCGTTTACTTTCTTTCCTATCATAATCAGCATCCTCATTATTATTTGTTTTGTCTTTTAAGACAGAGTTTCTCTGTGTAGCCGGGATGTCCTGGAACTCACACTATAGACAAAGGCTGACCTCAAACTCAGAGATCTGCCTGTCTCTGTCTCCTGAGTGCTGTGATTAAAAGGTGTGCATCACCACCACCTGGTTTGTTATTAAGACCTGTTTCTGGGTCCTGAGTACAGGAATTAAAGGTGGGTGCCACCAGCTGCTTCTCTTTTTTTCCTTTTTTTTTCTTTTTTAAAATTTATTTATTTTATAATAATTGGTGTTTTGCCTTTATATATGTCTGTGTGAGGGTGTTGGATCCCATGGAACTGGAGTCACAGACAGTTGTGAGCTGCCATGTGAGTGCTGGGAAGTGAATCCTGGTCCTCTGGAAGAGCAGTCAGTGCTCTTAACCACTGAGCCATCTCTCCAGCACCCCCCCCCCCTTTTTCTTTGAGACAGAGTTTCTCTCTGTAGCCCTGGCTGACTGTCCTGGAACTTGCTTCGTAGACCAGGCTGGCCTCGAATGCAAAGATTCACCTGCCTCTGCCTTTCAAGAGCTGGGATTAAAGGCACTACACCTGGCACTGCTTTTCTTTATTGGATCATTTATTTGATACTAGCTCTCTGGGACATTCCTGCCTTGCAGTTTCACAGTTTCCAGTGGGAATGCAGAAATCTCTGTTGGACATTAGTGATGCCCACTGCTATGGAGCTGTGGTTTGAGCTTAGAAAACACAGCTACTGTAAATTATGTAGGAGTGAAGACTCTGTGTTTTGGGTTTTCTAATTTTTTTCCAGCATAATATTTTTATTGATTATTTGGGAATTTCATGTCATGCACCCATCATATGTCCCTGTCCTTCCATGTCCCTCCCCGTGTTTCCCCCAAGAAGAAAGATTAAAAAGAAGAAGAAAAGGAAAAATAAAAAAAGGTTCAATTTCTGGGGCTGGAGAGATAGCTCAGAGGTTGAGAGCACTGGCTGCTCTTCCAAAGGTCCTGAGTTCAATTCCCAGTAATCACATGGTGGCTCACAACCATCTGTAATGAGCTCTGGTGCCCTCTTCTGGCGTGTGGACATACATGCAGGCAGAACACTTTACATAATAAATAAACCTAAAAACGGTCCAATATCTGTTGTTCATATACTCACTGGAGCATGGTTAAACTCCCAGTGGCCAGCCCCATGACAAAAACTGACTCCTTCCCACCTGCACTCCTGCCGGAAGCCATCAACTGGGGAGAGCTACTCCAGCACATCCTATCACAATTTATTTGTTTGATGAGTTGGGTTTTTTTGGGGGGGTGGTGGTACTTTTTCTGTGTAGCCTTGGAACTCTCTCTGTAGACCAGGCTGGCCTCAAACTCTGAGATCTGCCTGCCTTTGTCTCTCCAGTGCTGAGATTAAGGGCTTACACCACCACTGCCTGGTAAATATACACATCTTAAGTTATGCAAATGAAAATTTAGAAAAAAGCATTCTCCAGTGGCGCAATCGGTTAGCGCGCAGTACTTATGTGGCAAATGAAAACTTCGGTCAGATGCAAACTTAGGAAGACAGCTTTGAAACACAATATATATATACTTTTTATTTAGGAATGTCATGAGTTTAGGAGTAATAGGGGTCTTAATATTAAAATTAACTTTATGTGTATGAGTGTTTTGCCTGCAGGTATGTCTCTGTACCATGTGTGTGCCTGGGTCCCAGAGAGGTCAGAAAGGGCATCATATACTCTAGAATTGGAGTTGCAGATGGTTGTAATTGCCGTGTGGGTGCTGGGAACAGAACCCAGGTTCTCTGCAAGAACTCTATTTCATTTGAGCCATCTCAAATGAAACTAACCTTTAAAAACAAAGTTAAACATAAAACGCAAGAAGACCAGACTGACTACATTCCATGTGGCAACTGCTGGTCACCGAACCTAAGTTACATGCTAACAGCATGAATCTGCTTTAAATCCTTGGCATGACTTACGGGGTTTGGATGAAAGCGGCCGGCACCGGGACTGGAGTTTTAGCGTCCCGCCGAAGCAGAGCACCAAGAGGAGCCGGCGCTCAACCAGTCTTGGCATCCAGGCTAAGCTGGCGCAGCAAGGGAGCACCCCGAGGCGTGGGCGCTACGGCGGAAGCCAAGGTGCCAGGGAGCACCCGGGGGAGAGGCCGCGCAGACGGGAGCCACGGTGCCAGTGGTGCTGAGGAGGCACAGTGGGAGAGAGAATCTCATACAGAAAGTTGGTGCGGGTTGACCAGGCTGTGGACGGAGGACGACGTCGGACTAGACCTGCTGGAACGCAAGACTGCAGGGAGTGGAGGGCTGGTGGAAGGGCCATGCCAAGCGCAACGCACGCGGGGAAGCGAGGAGGGGTGCGGTCTAGGGTGAACTGATCTGGGGTCGGGGAGTCCGCAGCGGATTTCTAAGCTGGTTTGTACCGAGAAAACAGCATTTTGGAGAGATTGAGGCCTGACCTCAGGCCCGAAGACAGGCGCCTGCAGGGAGAAGGATGCAACCCAGAGAGTGCTCTGCGGGAAACACGGCCACTGCTGCGGAGAGGGGGGGGGGGGGGCAAAGAGCAATGGCAAAGTTGTTTGTTTTTAATGGAGTAGCAGAACTTGAAAAGCAGAACGAGACTGGCAAAGGGAGGGACAGTTTAATGAAAGGTTTTGGAGGGGAGGGAGGTAAAGAAATGCCATTTGCTGCTTTTGTTAACCATTTTCTTTTTGAGTCCTTAAGGACTTTGACGTGACAGATAATCTATTTAAGACCACCGAGACTGGCCAGATTTTGTCCTGGACAAAGCATTTTGAGATTGTGTAAAAGGTGAGAGAAGAGGCCTTAGGCATTTGAGACGGAATGGCACCCACGAGGTGCACTGAAGAAAAAGTGGAGAAGAGCAGGAGGCTCAGGGTCCACAAGCCCCAAGGCCAAAGATAACATTGTCTGTCCTCAGACAGTGTACGGTCTGGGCTGACCCCGAACCAAGCCCTGTAACCTAGCGCTGAGATTGTAACTGGTCCAGAGATGGCAGGTGTCCCGAAAACTTGAAAAACTCACCAGACAGGATGAAGGCCTGTGTTGGGTATAAAGACAGCGCTAAGAGGAGGGGGAAGTCCCCAAAGCGTAACCCTTTTCAGTGGCGCTGGATCCAGGTCACCACATCATTATGTGAGGGGTGGCTATGAAAAAGGGCACTAAGACTGAGGACTAAGGTACCTGTCGGGAGAGTCAATAAAACAGACATATGTAGAGAGTGGTTACAGGGCGGCAGAGGCTCTGAAGAGAGCTCAGGCCCCACCTCCAGAGGCAGACAGCATGATGGGCTCTCAAGAGTGGCAGAGCCTGTGTGATCAAACGGAAGTCTCTTACAGCTCTCTGATGATGAGGGAGGTTTACAGAAAGAGGTGAGGCCAGACTGATTCCCAGGTGGGATGCAGGTGAGAAGGTGGATGTGGCACTTCTTTGGTATAAACTCACAATCCGGGTAGTGACCATGGCTATGTAGAAAGTCACAGACTATGTGTGAGGTGTTTGTGGGTATCTGCCAGAGGACAGAGCCACTGCAAAGCCATAGCTAGAGACTCACAGAGGGCATTAATCAGTCTACTTGTGATACTCCATGGGAAACCCAATCTCTATATTCTAGCCAGCGTTCTTTTTCTGTGAAAAGACACCATGACCACGACAACTCTTATAAAGTGTTTCATTGAGGCTTGCTTACAGTTTCAGAGGCTTAGTCCATTCTCAGCCTGACAGGAAGCACAGTGGTACACTGGCAGACACAGTGCTAGAGAAAAAGCTGAGAGGTTTTTGTTTGTTTGTTTGGTGTTGGTTTTTAGAGACAGAGTTTCTCTGTTTAACAGTCCTGGCTGTCCTGGAACTCGCTTTGTAGACCAGGTTGGCCTCGAACTTACAGAGATCTGCCTGTCTCTGCCTCCTGAGTCCTGGGATTAAAGGTGTGCACCTCCACTGGTGGGTTGGAGCTGAGAGTTTTCTGCATTCACATCCGAAGGCAGTGAGAGAGGAGAACCCTGCACCTGGCTCGGGCATTGGAAGCCTCCATCCTCAGTGTGTGCTTCCCCAGTGATACACTTCCTCCATCAAGGCTACGCCTACCCTAACAAGATCCACCCCCTAAGCCTCCTAAGTAATGTCACGCCCTTAGATGACCTTTTGATTGTCTTCTGACAAATAAAGCTTGCTTGGAGTCAGAGGGTGGAGTTAGCTACTAGCCAACCAAATTTAACCACAGAGGTTTTGGAAGATAGGACAGATAGGACAGGAGGTGTAGTCCTATCTGATAGATAGTAAGGCAGGTGGAAAGGAATCGGTCTAGCTGTTTGGAGGAAGCAACAGCAAGTAGGGAGAGGGAGGATTGTTGGCTTCTCTGCTTCTCTGATCTTTCAGATCTTACCCCAAAATCTGACTCCTGAATGTTTATTGATAAAGAATAGTTAGAGTAACGCTTCACTCCTTTATAACTAAGCATTTAAATATATGATCCTATGGAGGCTATTCTAATTCAAACCACACCCTCCTTCCATGTGGCTGCTTGCACCTGTAGAACCAGGGGGAGTGTCTAGAAGGTAACCTTACACTAAGCCTTTGCTTAAGTCCAGTGCTCTGGTTAGGGCAGTTCCTCAAGAGTCTTCCAGATCAAGAACTGTATACAGAGGGCTCCATCCAGAGTCTGGGCTAGCTGTGTAGGGGTGGGCACCACAGAGTGAATGGGCTTACAGCCTTGTTAATCACTTCCCATTGGACTTCTGGACTCCCAATATAGAAAAATTATATGGGCTGTTGCATGGTACTCAAAGATTTCAAAAATTTAAATTGTTTATTACTGGGGGCAGGCCTTTTTGGGATCTCATCTCAACGAATATTGTCTCTGGTAGAGAAAGGGACTAGGATCTGTCAGACAAATTTGTACAAGGTTAGCTGCCTTAGCTCTCCTGCTTCTCCCTTCATTGGCCACACCTCAGGGTTAATGTCTTCCTGGATCAAGGACAGACACATCAGCCCAGGGGCTATACGGATAGACCCATCTAGTTTACTTATAGATGTATGTGTGTGGGTGTCTTGCTGTGTGTTTGTGCACTGGGTGTGTGCTTTGCTGGAAAGGGCCACTGAGCCGCCTAGCTTCCTAATCTAGATTGGAAGTGGGCATCAGAAATGGGAAGAAGCCTCTGGCATAATCAGAAAGACACAGGAGAGGGGCTGGAGAGATGCTCAGTGGTTATGATCACTTGTTGCTCTGTGGAGGATATCCCAGCATTCCCACGGTGGCTCCCAACTGTCCAGAACTCCAGTTCCAGAAGATCTGACACCTTTTTATGACTTCACAGGCACTAGGCATGTGAGTGGTACACGTATGTACATGAGGCAAAACATTCATACATGTAAAATAAATACACACAGAAAGAGATGAGTTTTTAAAAAGGGGCAGGAGAAAAGTACTCTCCCATTATAACTGAGAGGCGGCATAGAAAAGTGCCTGGCCACAGGCCTGCCGGGAATGCCTACCACAGTCACAGTTTGAGAAGATGTGGCCAGGGTTAGAGCTCAAAAGCTAGTATGCAGCTTAGTGTCCAGCTGGAGAACGCCAGCCTGTCCCCCTCCAGTCAGTCACCCAGGGCCCCTGTAAAGTGATGGAGTTTAGTAGTTCCGAGTACTTCAGTCCATTGGGACCATTTGTGGGGCTGCCTCTGCTCTTGGGGTTCTTTACCTTCAAGGATGGACAGCTTTCCAAGGTTTCCTCCGTGAACAGCCTTTTCGGAGTGTTGTGTCTGCTGCAGTTACACTAGTCCCTAGAAGCTTTGATCTGGGTTTCAGGTCGGTTTCTCACAGAGCACTGGTAAAGCCTGGGTGTGAGTGAGTATGTGTATGCATGTGTGTGTATGTGTGTGTGTGTGTTATCAAAGGATTCATGGTTTGTGGGGACGCAATTCAGAAGTATGTGTGTGAGATGGCTATTTTTGGTTGTCAACCAGACTACATCTGGAATTATCTAAAGCCTAAGCAGTTGGGTACATCGGTGAGGAACTTTTTCTTAATTTAATCATAACAAGTGGGAAGACCCAGTTTTAAATCTGGATCTTCCGAGGTGGGAGGATCCACCTTTAATCTGGACCACACCTTCTGCTGGCAGCCTCTCTAAAGGACATGGAAGAAGAAGGTTTCTGCTTCTTGCTCTCGCTCTCACTGACAAGCCCCATTCCTCCACTGGCATTAGAGTCCGCTTCTTCAGGGTTCTGGTGTACACCGAAGGCCTGCTGAAGGTCCACAGCCTGGTGGACTGAACAGCTGCTGGATCTCAGACGTTCCGTTGGTAGACAGCCATTGTTGGACAAGCTGGACCACAGCCTACAAGCCACACTAATAAACCCCGTCCTAATTTCAGTTTCCCTCGAGATCCCTGACTATCACAGACTTTGGCACATGAGTGGAGTATTGCTTTGGCAGACCTGACTGTGTTGAGAACTTTTGAGTGTTCAAAGCTTGGTGAGCTGTTCTGTGGGTGCACGGAAGATAATGTTGAGGGCAATGCAGGAGATGGAGGCCTGTGAAGTCCAGTGGGAAGTTTAAGAGTCCCTTAAAGACTCCATGCATTTGGTATTTTGAGTTGAGGATCTGAAGACTCAGCCATGATTAACAGGAGACCAGCATGGCTGAAGTAAAGCCTTCACTTGACCAGAATGTTGATGCTGGACAGCTGGGGCTGAGAAATTATTGGAGACTGAGAAGAGACCAGCATCACTGAGGTAAAATCTTCTGGGAAGTGTTTCCTAAGAGTCAGTCAGCACACAGAAGCTGTGTTCAGAGGTAGTCAAGGTTGTACCTTGAGCTGGAAGCCAAACTTGGTCATGCATTAAGAGTCGCCTCACTCAGGTGGTACTGGTTTTGAAGGCATAAAGGGGTCATGGAGAGCAGCTGAGCCTTGGCACTGAGAGGCTAGGAGAAGTCATTGGTAAAGGTGCAGATCAGGAACAGTTGAAGGCCCAAGGTTGAAGGGTCATACAGAAAAGTAGAGACTTAGCCCCATGAAGAGTGCCCAGGAGGGGCTATGGGTGAAAGGGTTTCCCAGTTGCAGCAGAAGACCCCAGCATTCTGGAGACCCCAGTACCATGAAATGACCACCCAGTACAGCAACAGCCATGAAGTGGAGCTGGCTGGAGCCTAGAAGACAGGCTGTGTGTGTGCCGCAGAGGGTAGAGCTGGAGAAGGAACCCAGGAGACAGCCTGAGCCTAGAAGACAAGCCGCATGCTGTAGAAGCAGAGCCGGAGAGGGAACACAGTCCTTTGGAGGAGCTCAGAAGACTGAGTGGATCCCAGGCATTAGGATTAGGCGTTGGGTTATTTACACAGTTGGAGTTCAGTCTTGCTTTGATCCATCTGGGACTGTGACCTAGTTCTTCTTCTTGAAGTAAGAAAGCATTTATTTCTTATTTTACAGGAGCCCAGTTGAGAGACTCATTTTTTTTTTTCTTTTGAGACAGAGTTTCTCTGTGCAGCCCTGACTGTCCTGGAACTTGCTTTGTAGACCAGCCTGGCTTCAAATTTACAGATCTGCCTGCCTCTGCCTTCTGAGTGCTGGGATTAAAAATGTGTACCACTACCACCCCAACTTAAATAGACTAAATTTTAAAGGGTTTGATTTGTAAAGACTGTGGGACTTTTTAAGTTTATAAAATGTTTTCTATTGTGATGTATATGTTAATGTGTGGTCTCGAGGATGAACCAGAAAGGAAAGGTTATGGCAAAGTTTGTGTGTCGAGCTGACATGGGTTTAGCTGTGCCGGCTAATTTATGTCAACTTGACACATGCTATAGTCATCTGAGAGGAGGGAGCCTCAACTGAGAAAAAGCTTCCATAGCATAGGACTGTAGGTAAGCTTGTAGCGTGTTTTCCTTATTAGTGATTGATGGTGGAGGGCCCAGCCCATTGTGGGTGGAATCATGCCTGGCTGGTGGTCCTGGATTCCATAAGAAAGCAGACTGAGCAAGTCATGGGGAGCAAGCCAGTATGTAACACTCCTCCATGGCCTCTGCATCATCAGCCTGCCTCCTGGTTCCTGTCCTCACAGCGTTTGATGATGAGCTGGAACTTCTGATGATATGGAACTGTGGATGGACAAAAAAAAAAAAAAACAAAAAACAAAACCAAAAGGCTGGAGAGCTTGTTTAGTGGTTAAGAGCACTGGCTACTCTTCAGGGGACCTGGGCTCAATTCCCAGTATCCATATGGCAGCTCAAAACTTCCAGTAACTCCAGTTCCAGGGGTTCCCGCACATTCTCAGAGACATATATCCAGGCAAAACACCACATGCACATAAAATAAAAATAAAGTATTAAAGAAGCTTTTCCTCCCCAAGTTGCTTTTGGTCTTGGTGTTTCGCCACAGCGATAGTAACCCTGACGAAGACAGCATGCACGCGCAGGCTTGCTACCCATGCTGAAAGAGACTAGGTAAGGAGAGACGGTTCCCTTTTCAGTTCCTTTCCTCTGGAATCCTTTGGCGCTTACCCCCAAAGTAGCCATGGACTGCCAGTGCTGGTGGTGGGGAAGCCAATGGGAGCGCTCAGGTTTATGAGGCCCGGCACGTTCCTTTCTTCCCAGAGATTTTCTTTGCTCTTTCTGAGGACAGTGCCCACAATTAACCTGACCAGATACCTAACACAAAATTTAGCCACAGAATAATTGCACTGCCTAAAGAGAGGGTGGTTAAACTCGGAGGAATCTTCTCATCCCCTTTACTGCAATTAGAACAGGGGAGCTAGGGAGAGAGCCTTCCAAATGGGGTGAGAGCACATTCCTTTCTCTCATAACCGGTTTCCAGGATTTAGCCAGAGGGACGGACATAGGTGAGGGAGAGGGGGAGAACCTAAGGAAGATGCTCTCTGTTCTAAATCCCTTAGTCTGTCTGTGTGTTTCAAAGGAGAATCCCTTCCAGTCAGTTCCACAACACAAGCCAAGAAGCGATCTTGCTCTCTCAGAGAAAGATAGTTACTCAGGCAATGAATAAAGGCAGGTGATGAAGAGAAGCCAGCCACTGGCAGATAGTCAGGATGAAGATGGGATCAGGGATCAATGAGATGGCTCAGTAGTAACTTCACTAACCACCGAGCCTGATGACCTGAGTTAGATACCTGGAACCTACTTAGTGGACGGAGAAAACCAACTCTTGCAAGTTGCTCTCTGCCCTCCACACATGCCCTGTGGCCTACACGTGCCCAACCCCAAAATAAATAAATAAATGTAATGAAAATGTAAAAAGGGCATCAGTAATGTAGACCAAAGGAGTCGAATGGCCAGACTGAAGGGCAGTGGTCTGGTGTCAGGTGGAGCCCAGGGAAGCGGGGGAAGGGCTGACTTGGGGTCTTAGTCCCTCTTCCTGTTGCCATAATAAAGTAACCTGGTCAAAGCAAGTTGGCTCAGAGTTCAGGCTACAGTCTATCACAGCAGGGGAGTTACAGGAGCAGGACCTTGAAGCAATTAAGAGCCAAGAATTGCTCCATGCTAGTGTTCGGTTTGCTTTCTCCACTCATACAATGCCTAGGGAATGATGCCACCCACAGTGGGCTAGTCTTCAGTTAACAGCATCATGGTAATTCCTAAAAGAAATGTTTATGGACAAACCCAATCTGGACAATCGCTGACTGTGACTTCCTTCCTTCCTTTCTTTCTTTCTTTTTTTTTTTTTTTGTTTGTTTTTTCAAGACACAATTTCTCTGTAGCTTTGGAGCCAGTCCCAGAACTAGCTCTTGTAGACCAAGCTGTGCTCAAACTCACAGAGATATACCTGCCTCTGCCTCCCGAGTGCTGGGATTAAAGGCGTGTGCCACTACTGCCCCGTGACTGCCTTTCTAAGTGATGCTAGATTGTGCCAAATTAAAGTCAAAACTAACCATCACGCTTGTTTCCCCGTGAGGATGTGTGTGACCTCCAAAGGGAACTGGCCTAGTGCTGCCATCTGCTGGTCGGCGAACCGCAGAGTCGAGCGCGCGCACACGTGTGCAGGTGGAAGTCAAAGGGAAAGATGCTACTATTATTTTTCTCCTCGCAAAATGTTGGTCCCAGGGATCAAACTCAGGTTGTCAGGTTTGGCACCTTTGACCATTGAGCCATCTCACCTGCCTGTAAGAGTTTTTCTCAGATACAGCTGAAGGCGGACATGGTGGCACGTGCCTTTAATTCCAGCACTTGGAGGGCAAAGGTCTCCATAGTTAAACTCCGGCAGGAAACTAAATCAGTGGTTCCCAGCCTTTGGGTCACGACCCCTTTGGCAGCCAAATGACCTTTTCACAGGGGTCGTCTGCGATCATTGGAAAACACAAATATTAACATTGCTGTTCATAACAGTAGCAAAATTACAGTTATCTCGTATCAACTGTATATTATTAGATCCCCGGTTGTTGGATTCCTCCAATGCAATAAACCAAATAAGACCGAATTAATAAATCCAGATTTAATAAACAGGGCAATGCAAAGCAGAGCACTCCCAGGTGGTCCTCAGGAAGCCAGGGGACAGAACAGGAGGGCACAAAGGGCAGATCTATGGACTAGGTCTTAAGTAGCCAGTAGGCATGGCCTTGAGCAGCCCTTGGGGAGGGGCTAACTCTTGGTGGGTTTTCCGAGGAGGAGGGACTGCTGTTTGGCGGACTTTCAGAGGAGGCAGGGTCTGGGGAGAGAAAGAGGTGGGGCTTCTATCTAATCATCCCAGACTCTTTGAGTCTATGGATGCCAGGGGTTGGGGTGGAGTTTCCACCGGAACAGCAACAAAAATAATCTTATGGCTGGGGTCACCACAGCAGGAGGAACTGTGTTAAAGGGTCGCAGCACAGGAAGATTGAGACCACTGCTTTAAGGTTTCTATCTGACCTCGTGTGATAACGTCACCTTGGAAGGATAAAAACAGCAAGGTTCCTTTATCTGACACTCCATCTGGCTGTCAGAAACTCACCTTGCAGTGCCAGAGTGTACCTCCGGTCAGAAACCATCAACTTCTTTACCATTTCCCCAGTCTCACTGGGGCATGTAAGTACTTCTGTTTGCTTTGGCCGGAGCCACCTCAGACCTCATTACTGTCGATATGATCCTCAATCAACACTATTAATCATTTATGTCTGGCTCACATAGTAATTGAAACAGGTGAATCTTAAAGAACGGAGCAGAGCTGGGTTGGGTATCTATAATTCCACTACTTGGGAAGCCAAGGCAGGAGGCAGTTCTAGGCAACCTGAGCTACAGAGAGAGGTCCTGAAACCTTGTCTTTAAAAAAAAAAAAATGTGTGTTGTCTCAGAGTCGTTTTAATTTGCATTTCCCTGGTGACTAGGGATGTGGAGCAATTCTTTAAATGTCTTTCTGCCATTTGAGTTTTTTCTGTTGAGAATTCTGTTTAGATCTGCACCCCATTTTTAAAATTGGTTTACTTGATATTTTGATGCCTAGTTTCTTGAATTTTTTATATATTTTGGAGATCAGCCCTGTCAGATATGGGGTTGGTAAAGATGTTTTCCCATTCTGTAGGCTGCCATTTTGTCTTATTTACCATGTCCTTTGCCTTACAGAAGCTTCTCAGTTTCAGGAGGTCCCATTTATTAATTGTTGCTCTCAGTGTCTGTGCTACTGATGTTATATTTAGGAAGGGGTCTCCTGTGCCAATGTGTTCAAGGCTATTTCCCATGATACCATCTTACAAATGTCAGAATGGCTAAGAACAAAAACACTGATGACAGCTTATGCTGCAGAGGATGTGGGGTAAGGGTATCACTCCTCCACTGCTGGTGGGAGTGCAAACTTGTACAGCCACTTTGGAAATCAGTATGGCAGTTTCTTAGGAAATTGGAACTCAATCTACCTCAAGAATTCTGCAATACCACTCTTGGGCATATACCCAAAGGAGGCAAAGGAGATACATTTGTACCACAAGAACATTTGCTCAACTATGTTCACAGCAGTGTTATTTGTAACAGCCAGAACCTGGAAACAATCTAGATGCCCCCCATCCAAAGAATGGATAAAGAAAATGTGGTACATTTACTCAGTGGAGTATTACTCAGCAGTAAAAAACAATGACATCTTGAAATTTTCAGGCAAATGGATGGAACTAGAAAAAAAAAAAAACCATCCCGAGTGAGGTAACCCAGACCCAGAAGGACAAACACGGTATTTACTCACTCATAAGTGGATATTAGCTTGGCCGGGCAGTGGTGGCGCACGCCCTTAATCCCAGCACTGGGAGGCAGAGGAAGGTGGATCTCTGTGAGTTCGAGGCCAGCCTGGTCTACAAGAGCTAGCTCCGGGACGGGCACCAAAACCCACAGAGAAACCCTGTCTCGAAAAAAAAAAAGTGGATATTAGCTATAAAGAAAAGAATAATTTTGGTTGTGAGCCTAGCCTTTAATGGCTGAGCCATCTCTCTAATCCTGGCACTCAAGAGGCAGAGACAGGCGGATCTCAGTGAATTCGAGGCCAGTCTGGTCTATCAAATCTTCCAGTACAGGTATCAAAGCTATACAGAGAAACTCTGTCTCAAAAAAAAAAAAAAAAAATCAGGAAAAAAGAATAACCAGGCCCACAATATACAACCCTTGAGAAGCTAGGTAACAAGGACCCCTTTGGTTTTTCTGAGACAAGGTTTCTCTCTAGCTTTGGAGCCTGTCCTGGAACTGGCTCTATAGACCAGGCTGGCCTAGAACTCACAGAAATCTGCCTGCCTTTGCCTCCCTAATGCTGGGATTAAAGGGGGGTGCCACTACCACCTGACATAAAGAGATGTCTTGATAGAGGAAGCCATTATGGAGTTAGGGAGAAACCTGGCACTAGGGAAACTCCCAGAAATACACAAGGATGACCCCAGCTAAGACTCCTAGCAATAGTGGAGAGGGTACCTGAACTGGCCTTCCCCTGTAATTAGATTGATGACCACCCTAACTGTCATCATAGACCCTTCATCTAGTAACTGATAGAAGCAGATGAAGAAATCCACAGCTAAGCATTGGGCCAAGCTCCTGAAGTCCAGTCAAAGAGAGGTAGGAAGGATTATATGAGCAAAGGGGTCAAGATCATGATAGGGAAAACCCAGAGACAGCTGACCCAAGCTAGTGGAGCTTACTGACTGATAGCTGGGGAACCTACATAGGACCAAACAAGGCCCTCTGAATGTGAGTGACAGTTCTGTGGTTTGAGCAGTCTGTGGGTCCACTGGCAGTAGGACCAGAACTTATCCCAGGTACATGAATTGTCTTTTTGAGCTCATTCCCTAAGGAGAGATACCTTGTTCAGTCTCGATACAGCAGGGAGGGGCTTGGTGCTCTGACAATTTGATATGCCAGACATTGTTGACTCCCTATGGGAGGGAGGCTTTACCCTTTTGGAGGAGTGGATGGAGGATTGGGTATAGGAAAGGTGTTGGGGGAGGGGGAGAGAGAGGAAGGGAGGGGGAACTATGGTTCATATGTAAAATGAAAACAAAAACTTTCAAATAATTAAAAAGAAATGTGTGTCGTAGGGTTGGAGGCAGGGGAGATGGCTCAGCAGTAAAGAGTTTGTACTGCTCTTGTGGAGGACCTGAGTTTGGTTCTCAGCACCCATGTCAGGTGGCACAAAACTGCCTGTAAACTATAGTTCCAGGCAGGAGCGAAGTGGGGTCTGCCCTCCTGGCCTCCTTGAGCATCTGCACAAGCATGCACATAAACACACCCGCACTAAAAATGAACCTTAAGTTCAATTCCCAGCAACTGCATGGTGACTCATATCTATAATGAGAAAGGTGCCCTTTTCTGGCATCCAAGCATATATGCAGGAGAACACTATACATAAGAAATAAATTTATTAAAAAATACTTATTAAAAAAAATAAACCTTAAAATCTGGGTGGGATGGTGCACACCTTTAACCCCACCACTTGGAAGGAAGAGGCAGGTGGATCTCCATGAATCTGAGGTCAATCTGATCTACACAGCCAGATCCAGGACAGCCAAGACAACATGGTGAGAGACCCTGTCTCAAAAACCAAAAACAAAAGAACATTTAAATAAAAAAATAAAAATGGTCTTAGAAGGAAACTTAAGGTCAATTTTATTATAATTTGAGAAAAGAAAAAAAAACACAACACTGCAGACAAGCCTCTGGGAGGAAAATGGGGAAGACAAAGTATTTTTTTTTTTTTTTAGTTAGAAATCAAGAAAGCAGACGGGTGCGGGCATAACAAACATCCGAGAAAGCAGCAGAACCTAGAGTGCAGGCTAATGAGTGAACGTCTCTAAGGAGCAGGGAGATCCTGCAGAGCGGGGCAGCTGGCACCTGGGCTTTGAGCTACCTCTTGTGATGCTACCTTTTGCTACTGTTACCTTTTGTCTGAAGTGCTTGATTCTCATCTGAGTTCTTCCTGAAGAGTTCAAAGTCTTTGCACTTGGTTATAAGAGAACTTAGAAAAGCAAGAGGTCCTGTGGCCGAGAACTGCTTTAGCATTCGTTTCTTTCAATGACCTCCAGATAAGAGGTTTCGGTACTTGGAAACTGACTTGCTAAGATGTAAATTATGTAACAATGAAAAGGCCTCTTGGGAAGAATGTGTAGTTGTTCAACAGAAGTTGATGCACCCTGCTGCTTTGCTAAGCCAAAAATTCATCCTGGACTGAATTCTTCCTAATTCTCCACAGACCCACACAAAACAGAAACACAAACTGTAGGGGAAGGATTTCCTGGGGTCAGTGCAGAGCTAAGGACATTGTCTCTTTCCTTTTTGGGTTTTTTATTTTTGCTTTTGAGACAGGGTTTCTCTGTGTAGCCCTGACTGTTCTGGAACTTACTCTGTAGACCAGTCTGGCCCGAAACTCAGAGATCCACCTGCCTCTGCCTCCTGAGCACTGGAATTAAAGGCATGTACCACCACTGCCCGACAATCTCTTGAAGGGTGTTTTCTCGTCTTTCTGGCATTTAGTGTCTAGTCTCCAGCTAGAGCCATAGACAGGACTCAGATCCCATTTATTTGACCAAAGAGCCTATCAGAAAAATTTAAAAGGAAATAAAACTAGGAAATAGCCAGGCAGTGATGTCACACACTTTTAATCTCAACAGTCAGGAGGCAGAGGCAGGCAGGTCTCTGAGTTCAAGGCCAGCTTGGTCTACAGAGCAAGTTCCAGGACAGCCAGGGTTACACCAAAAAAATCTTTGACTAGTTATAGTTGCAGTTTTCCTTAGTTATGCTAGAAGGTAAATAGGGTATAAACCTTTGGACTCACCAAGATAGGGTAAATGATGGAGCATTTTCTCTGAACTTGCCAAATACAAACGGACTGGATAGTGCAAATGTAATTCTTACTTGATATTTATTCTTACAGTGTATATAGTTTTACTATGTCAAACCTACATCCTTAAGACAAAAGGGGAGAAATGTTTTGGAACGTTATTTAACTATGTAAAGATGTGTTAGATTTGTTTATGCTGCACTTGTTTAAATATGTAGAGATGTGTGACTCTGCCTGCATAAGGTACCTGATTGGTCTCATAAAAAGCTGAACATGCAGTAGAGAGATAAGAGGGACTGGTGGGGAGAGAATAGGTCGTAGGAGGAATCTGGGCTGGGGAGAAGAGAATGGAGGAGGAGATCCGAATGAGGGTAAAAAGCCCGAGGCAAATGCAGATGAAGAGAAATAGGTGAGGTTATAAGAGCTAGTGGAACAAGCAGAAGATAAGCCCAAGCATTCATAACTAATACATCTCCGTGTCATGATTTGGGAGCTGGTTGGTAGCCCAAAAGAAAGCCTGCTACAACTGCTAGCAGGATGAACAATCCTCTGTGGCAAATTTGAGACTGCTAAGACTGCTAAGAGAAGTGCCTTTGGAAACATTCAGAAGTAACAGAAGGTTTTTTTGAATTAAAGGTCTCTTAGCACCAAAATAAAACTTTAAATCATAAATGCAGCCCATAAAGAGGAGACTGGGAATTTTATTTTAAAGATTTATTTATTTCTTATTTATACAACATTCTGCCTCCATGTATGCCTGCATGCCAAAAAAGGGCACAAGATCTCATTACAGATGGTTGTGAGCCACCATGTGGTTGCTGGGAATTGAACTCAGGACCCTGGAAGTGCAGCCAGTGCTCTTAACCACTGAGCCATCTCTCTAGCCCAGACTGGGAATTTTATAAAACAATAAATTTAGATTGCCCATAGTGTGTTAGGGAACCTTATTTTCTTAATCCTTCTATAGCCCATCATTATAGAATACCAGTTTCTTATATGACTCAGTTTATCCAAATACCTAAAGTTTATCAAAGTTAGCAAGAATAAAGATGTTAGATATAAATTTTTAAGTCAGTTATTGTTAACTTGGGTAGACCTCAGAAATTTATAAATATTATTAAACATATTTTATTTATTAAACTTTTTTGGGTAATTTTTGTTGTAGAGACAGGATTTTTCTTCATAGCATTGATTGTCGTGAAACTCACTTTGTAGACCAGGCTGTCCTGGAACTCACAGAGTTCCAGAGATCTATCTGCTTCAGCCTACTGAGTAGAGATTAAAGGCATGCACCACCATTGCCCACCTTAAATTATTTTTAATCTAAAACTTTTAGGACAAAAAACATCATATAAAAAAACAAAAAACAAAAACGTCCTAAACTGGGCAATAGTGGTACATGCCTTTAATCCCAGTTCTCGGGAGGCAGAGGCTGGCAGATCTCTGACTTTGAGGCTGACCTGATCTACAGTGTGAGTTCCAGAACAGCCAGGGCTACACAGAGAAACCTTGCCTCAAAAAAAAAACAAAAACAAAAACAAAAAACAACAAAAAACTAAACAAAACACTCTGAAAAACCAAAAAACAGAAAAACAAAAAATCCATCCTAATCCAAAATATCTTGGTAGCCTAAAAAGGAAATGACAAGAGTTGGTTTTATGTTACATATATATGCATGCAATAGCAAATGAAGATTACCTATGTATAGGATTTTTAAAACTATTAACCTTTTTGTTATGTATTTTTGTTTATTTATTTATTTTTTTTTTTGTAGCTCTAGCTGTCCTGGAACTCACTCTTTAGATCAGGCTGACTTCAAACTCAACAGAGATTCACCTGTCTCTTTGCTTCCCAAGTGCTGGGATTAAAGACCATGTGCCACCACCACTTGGCAATAATTACCCTTTTTTGCTTGTAATTTATAGGTCCCCTTTATGCCCTCTCTCACCTGAAATGGTCTTATAGATCCAGAGAAAGCTTCCATGATCTTGAATGGGGGAACTTTTTTTTAATACTTAATAAGTATTCATATGCTTATAAATCTTAAGATACAGAAAATATTAAAGCACATGTGTCTTTCTTGGGCTGTTTTTTGTTTGTTTTTCCTTTGCCCTAGAATCAGATGGCCTCCTGACATAGGACAGTGATTTTTGAGGAAAATTTTTAAACGAGCATGCTTGGGTCAGGAGAGGAGGCCATAGACCAACTCCAGAGTCAGCTTTTTAGTAAAGTAGAACATCATAACACAGTATTTTAATATTATTCATAACCAAAAGACCTGAATTCTTGCAAAATCAAATTGAGTAATCAGAAGGAGAAACCAGAGCAAGCAGAGTACAAAGAAGCATTAGAAATTAAAAAAATTCTGGGTGTGGGCCAGCTGCAGCAGTGAAGTGAGCAGCAGGGTGTGGAACAGGGCTGAAGGAACCCACAATGCCCAGCCCAACAGTGTGGGGGAGTGACCATGGAGAGCTCCATGGTCAGTCCCAGGATCCAGCTGAGAGATACATCCTTCAGAAGCAGAGTGAGATGTAGTATGAGGGCCGGCTTGTTGGGGTTTCCGTCCCGCCCGGTACCCCAACAGCCGGCAAATACCAAAGAGAAATCACGCACAAGACTCCATAAGGTTATAAACTGATTGGCTCATTAGGTCAGGCTACTTATTAGCTCTTATAACTTATGTTACCCCATTATTCTTATCTACGTTAGCCACATGGGCTCATTACCTTTCTCAGTGTGACAGCTTACATGTTGCTTCTTCCGTGGTCTGCACAGGAATGACTGAGAGAGAGCTTCTGCTTCCAGAATACTCCCAGTCTCTTTGCTCCACCCCTACTTCCTGTCTGGCTTTCATGTTACAGCCGGCCCTCATGTTACAGTGAGAGGAAAAGGATCTCAAAGAGAGAGTGGAGAGAACCACCTGATGCACCTGCGGACTTACACAGTAGGCTCCAGCAAGGCAACATAATAGCGACAGAGAAGCTCCAGGGAGACCAATTCTACTTCGTGGGAAACCTGAAAATGTAGTATGTACCTCAGCAGCAATTTGGCTGTGCTGATTGATTCCCATCCCTGCAACAAGGCTTGAAAATACAAACCTAACAGACAACAATGGACAAAGACAGACAGTATAATAACACAATCAGGTAAGACCAGATGAACTCAGACATACGGTGACCACCTTCATTCATGTATCAAAAACAGGACAGTACACCACAGACTGGGTCTATGATTGCACCCAATCTTAAATGGGTGCAATCATAGACATCTCTTTAAATGTCTGGACTCCAAAACAGAATGGAACAACTCACCCATGGGGGTGGGGCAAGCCAGTAAGCAATACCTTTCCATACCCTGACTTCTTCAATGAACAGTGATGTGGAAGTATAAGCCAAATAAACCCTTTCTCCTCTCCAACTTGCTTTTGCATCATGGTGTTTAACAGCATCAAAAACCCTAACGAGGACACCATCCACAAGTTGCCTTCTCACTATGGTTATTTTCTCTTTTGATGCTAGGATAAAACCTGGAGCTTTGCAAATGAAAAGCTCTCCAAATTCATGTGCTGAAGAGTTGGTCCCTAGCGCAGCAGTGAGCATCTGTAGGTAGAGCCCTTGGAAAGTCATCATTTATGAATGCTCTGACTCAAACATGGATTCGTAGCTTAGGGACTTACTGGGAGGTGGTGGGAATCTCAGGTCACTGGGGCATTGCCCTTCAACAGTTTTGTTCCCTTCTCCCTTGCCTTTTCTGTTTTCCAGTCCATAATTTTGCTGTATGTGCCCCACACCATGATGCTGTCTCACAAGGCCAGAAACAAATGAGTTTTGTAACCCATGTGTGGTGGTTTGAATGATGATGGCCTCCATAGGTTCATATATTTGAAGGCCTGGTCTCTGTTGCTAGAACTGTTTGGGAAGGCTTAGAAGGCTGGCCATGTTGAGGGAGAGAAAGTGTGTGTTACTGGGAGGAGGTTTTGAGGTTTCAGTCTTTCTCTGCCTACTTGTAGACAAGATGTAAGCTCTCGGCTACTGCCTCCAGGCAGCACTAGGCCTGTCTGCCACCATGCTCCCTACCAGGATGGTCATGGACTCTCTCTGAAACTGTAAGCAAAGGCTCCAATTAAATGTTTTATCCACCTGCCTATGTCTCCTAGTGCTGGGGTTAAAGCTGTGTATCATCATGCCCAGCTGTTAGCTTCCTTTTGTAATTGCAGCAATAAAACAGACACCATGAATTCAAACTTAAGAACTATAAGCCAACAATCAAGTCTCTTCCCCCTTTAATTCTCAGTATTTTGTCACAGTGATAGAGTTAACAGAGTAGGGAAATGCTGTCACCAAACAAGTGTCCTTACCTTATTTTCTTTAGTGCAGCAGTGTCTGTCCTAATCAAAACATTCCCAAGACTGAGGAAACTCGGAAAGTTAGAAGATTGAAAGGTTCTTCCTCTAGGTACGTAAAGCAGCAGACAGCTGTCTTTGAATTACCCAGGTTCCCCTAGATAACTTAAACCCACAGGGTCTCCAAACTGGTCTTAGGTAAAATCCCAGGAAGTCACCGATGCACACTTACCTACCTTCCACACTCCAGGCAGGCAGGCAGGCCCACATTACTGAGCTATACTCCCGTCCCTTAAAGTGTCTCCAATGTATGCATCCGATTTCTTTTAATCTTACAACTTTGCTGAATTCATTTCTTAGGCTTAGTCTTAACATTTTTGGTTTTTCTTTAAAAATTTTTTTTATTAAGTTATGTGTAGATGTTAGTGTCTGTGCATGAAGCGGAGGTGTCTGTGAATGTTAAGTACCTAGGAGCTAGGGTGACAGACCGTTATCTACCTAACGTGGGTGCTGGGAATCAAACCCAGGTCCTCTGAAAAGAGAAGTACTCTTAATTGCTAAGCCATCTCTCTAGTTCCTTGAAATTTCTTTTTTTATGTTCTACATAATGAATTGTGTCATCTGAAAATTAGCATCCTATTTTCTTCCTTATTTAGATCCATTTGAATAAAACTTCTAGACACCCTTGGTGCTAAAACCTTGTGTTCCTGGTCTAACTCTTACTTGGTCAGGGTGCACAGTTCTTTCAATAGGCTGACAGGTTTCACTTGTTAGACTCCGTTGCTGTTTACGCTTATGAAATAAGCAGGTTGCTCTAGAGTATATTGAATACTTCATTGCTAGATTGTTAAATTTCAACTACTTTCTGGGGTAGTGGTACGTGCCTTTCGTCCCAGCACTTCTCTGGAGTTCCAGGGCATGTGTCTACACAGTGAGTTCTAGGACAGTCAGGACAAAACAGAAAGACCCCATCTCAAACAATACACTGCCCCTCAATTACTCACATTTGTGTGTAGACAACTGACACCTACCAGAAGGGCAGAACTATTAAAGTTTTGATGCCTCTGACACCGTTACAGCTCTGTGGTAGAGGACATCCTTAGGCTAAACCAGAACAAAAGTGTTAGTGGTGGCTCACCCCACTGCTGTCAACATTTTTAGTTGCCAGAGCCAGGCTCCATAGCCACTGCTGCCTATACTTGGAGAGAAGGGAATGGATTCACCTACCACACTCCTAACTTACAGAGTCCTTTTGTCTAGTCTTCAGTTTGACCTTAAAGGTTAAAAAAAGCCACAAGGAAAGGAAAAATACCAGGAAGTCTTAACTACCTATGTGGAACACTTAAAGTTCTGAGTCTCCAATCTGCTTATAGTTTGCAAAGTTGATGGTACTTCTTGTAATTTTTCTCATTTCTTTCTATCTCCAGTGAGAAACAAGACACAGGCTGGAATATAACTCAACTCCATACTCAGTAAATTCTTGATACTGAGCTGTCTTCATGACTGCTGTTGCAGTTAAACTTATGCAAACTCATCTTGCAAAATAACCTTTTCCACGTACATTTTATTAAAACTTGGTATCATTGGGTAGTAGTGTTACATGCCTTTAGCCCTAGCCCTTGGGAGGCACAGGCAGTATTTGAGTTCCAGGCGAGCCCTGTCTACAGAGTCACGACTACATAGAGAACTGTCTTAGGGGGTGGGGGAAGAACCAAAAATACAACAAAACACTTCCTCAAGCCAGCAGTGGTGGCGCATGCCTTTGATACCACTGGGGAGATCTCTGTGAACTGGGGCCAGAGAGAGCTCCAGGACAGCCAGGGCAACAGAGAAACCGTGTCTTGAAAAAACCAAAAACAACCCAAAAAACAAAACTTCCTATCTACTGGGAACCAAAACATTTATAAAACACAAGCAGCAGGAATCATACAAATTAGCAGAAAAATAACAATAGGCTTGTTCCAATAAGTCACTCAGTTTCTCAATGTTCACTGTGATCATGGCACTTGGCCTACACCAGTTAACAGTGTGTCTCTGCTGATCACTGGACCACAGAGGTCTGGACTAATTCCCCCTGCCTGATAAATCACTACCCACCTCACTCCAGGTCCACTATACCTCCTGTACACTATACCCCACAATCATATCCTGTTCAATATACCTACCTCCTTCAGACTTTCCCCCCGAGATAGGGTTTCTCTGTGTAGTCCTGGAACTCACTCTGTAGTCCAGGCTGGCCTTAAACTCAGAGGCCCACCTGCCTCTGCATCCCAGGCGCTGGGATTATAGGTGTGTGCCACCATCACCTGGTTCATATTCTTGTTAAACATGTTATGACATTTGAGAACACTGAAGAGCAGCAGCCCTCCCAACTGACGAGCATGTAAAATTCATCCTGCATCTGAACCTGGCACCTATCATGGGGTGGAAACTCAAAAACATGTTTGGTAAATAAGCCCAACACAGCTATATGGCAACAAGCAAACAACAACTATATAAATTCTCAACGGACCTTTAATGACTGGGTGAATTTAGGAAGGAAAAGCTAAGTAGTCTGGTCACAGGGACAGAAGCGGAGAATTCAGTAGGCTGTCTGAGACTGCTGCTGGCGGTAGCCGCCACGGCGCATATAGCCTTCATTTTTTCGGTAACCATCCTTTTGGTCTGCAGGTGAAAGGTACACAGGAAAGAGGGGGTGAGTGAGTGGAAAGAGACAAAGGTTCAAGGACCCTCAGAGAATGGAGATGGAACCACTCACCTCGGAAATAGCCACCATAGGTTCCCTGCTTATGGTCAAACACTCGTTCATTATTCTCCACTAGGCTGCCAAGCTTCTCAGCCAGCTGCAGAGCCAAGTTCTGCTGGGCAGTGGGCTCAGTACGGTGCATCACCACTGTCTGTGTCGGCTGGTCCAGGGAAGCCTGACGGGAGTGAGAGGGACAGGCAGGATATAGGTCAAACTATATTAGCTTCTTTGTGACCTGCTCAACCCACCACCTCTGGCCCTCACCATCAATTCTTCATTAATGATCATCTTGCTGATGATGGAGTGAACAGTGGGAAGATCCAGCTCGAACATATCTGACAGCGTCTCCATACTGGGGAAATAAGGCAGGAAAGAGGGCTGTTAGGAAGGAACCCTGATGACAAAGCTGGGACTCTGCACCCCCAGAGCCCGTTCTACCTGATCGAGTCATAGACACTGCTGTAGGTAAAGAGGTAGGTCCTCAGTGACTCTTCCTGGATCTTCCTGTGAGGAGAGGGCAGAAAAGGTGAGGTCCCAAGGGAAGGAGACCAGCCAATCTTTTCCTTCCCACCTACCATGGTTTCCTCTACTGCTCACCGAACTAGCATGGTGCGAACTTTGTCAGCCTCAGGGAAAAGGTCCCACACTTTCCCATTCATCTTTTCATTAATGATGAAACTGTGACAAGTCTTCCAGTCACCCATCTTCATGGCCTTGGAGGCAGCAACCACATGCTCCCTCATGGATTCAGGAGGACCTGAAAGGGGAAGAATAAGGCAGGACTGAAAGAAATACTCATGGCTCTTACCCACATGAGTATTGCTTAAGGAAAAGCAGAGGCCAGAAGGGCAAATAACCAGACTAGAGACTTTCCCAGCACTCCACCGAGTAGCCACAGGACTACACAAGTCACTTAATAGCTGAAGACACTGACTTTAGTGTGAACCAATCCATACAGATGTTTCAAAGGATTACTGATTCCCTTGAAACTGCTGACAAATGGTTGTTGTGGATACACTCATGTGCATTTTCCTAGGAAAAAGGCCCACAGCTTTTCATCAGATTCTCTTAAAGTTCCTTGACCTTAAAAAAAGTTACTGGGTGGTGGTAGAGCATGCCTTTAATCCCAGCAGAGGCAGGCAGACCTCAGTTTGAAGCCAGACTGGTCTACAGAGTAAATTCTGTGACACCCAGAGCCACACAGAGAGCCCATGTCTCGGAAAACAAAACAAAAAGTCTAGGGGCTGGAAAGATGGCTCAGTAGTCAAAGGCACTTGACTGCTCTTCCAGAGGACCTGGATTCAATTTTCAGTACCTACACAGTGGTTCACAAACATCTGTACTTAAGTTTCAGCAGATGCAACACCTTCTTTTTGCCTCTGTGGGTACGTAGTATGTGGTCATATACGCAGACAAAATACACATACACATAAAATAATTAAAAAGAAAAGGGTGTAAGATCTTGGGGCTGGACAGATGGCTCTTCTGCAGTTAAAGTGTTCTTCCTGCTCTTGAGCAGGACCTGAGTTTGACTGTCAGCATCCACAAGCATCTATAACTCTAGTTTCAGAAAATCTGATATCCTATTATGATCTTTGCTGGCACCTGTATGCATATGGTGCACATAAACGCACATGGGCAAAGACATATACACATTAAAAAAAAAAGGTGTGTGGTGGCGTACGCCTTTAATTCCAGCATGCGGGAGGCAGAGGTAGGAGGACCTATGAGATAAGAGGCTAGCCTGGACAACTAGGGCTTCACAGGGAAACCCTGCCTCAAAATCAAAGCAAAAAAGCTTAACATATTTCAAATAGGATATTTACCAAGCTTTACAATTTTATTCATTTATGGTTTTTCGAGATAGGGTTTCTCTGTAGCTTTGGAGCCTGTCCTGTAACTAGTTCTTGTAGACCAGGCTGGTCTCGAACTCAGAGATCCATCAGTCTCTGCCTCCCAAGTACTGGGATTAAAGGTATGTGCCACCACCACCACCTGGCAACCTCACTTATTCTTATATTACCTGTTGTGGGATATTTGTACACTGTGTGAAATTATATTGCTGTGATTGCTTTAATAAAGAGCCAAATGGCCAAGAGCTAAGCAGGACTCCTAGGCAAAGAGAGGAAACTCGTGATGAATCTAGGTGTGAGATAGAGAGTCACCAAGAGACAAGAAGCAGGATAGGTGGTATGAATAGAAATGGGCATACACCTTTAACCCTAGCAACGTAGAGAAAGGCAAGTAAATTTTTTTGAGTTTAAGGCCAGCCTGGTCTATACCATAAGTTTCAGGATGGGCACTATACATTGTAAGAACATGCACTAAAAAACAAAAACTGAAAAAAAAACAGTGATTAAAGAAACCAATGTTAAGATTCTTGGCTGATAAAACCCTATTACGCTTGTTTTGGTCCAAAGATAATGAACATGAAGTTGGAAAAAAAAGGAAGTACTAACTGCAGTAAACAAGGATAAGCCATTATCACCAGGTGAGAGGTAACAAAAATACTCACACATCATATTTTATTACTTAATGAAAATCTAATAAATATTGTTTTATTGAGACAGGATTACTAAGTAGCCCTGGGTAGCCTGGAACTTTTGTTGTAGACTAGGCTGATCTCAAACTCACTATGTCTTGAATAACAAATTATTATTTCTCAGAGACTATGTCAGGCAGAGGAGGCATCAATATAAAATAGAAATCAAATGCAATCATCTTGTGAAGAAGTCATACCATCAACTTCTCTTAATGCTTACGGGCAAGCAAAGATGCCTGTAAACAAAGATCCACTATGTACAGGACTCCAGAGTGTCACACTCACCAAGCAGGGGCTGCCGCTCGCCTACCCGCAGTTGGTGATGGAACTGCTTGCTGATCATGCGTCGTCGGGCATCACTCTCATGGGCAGCCATGTAGGGGATCTCCAGGAGCATGGCAGACACCAGATAAACACACTCCAGCAGTTCCAGGTTGATGTGCAGATGAAAGGGCACTTGTCGGCGTCGCTCTACCTTCTCCTGTTCCTGGTTGCGTTCCTGTAGGCTGCGTAGCAGCAGACCTTGTCCCAGAAGTTCCTTGGCACGACCGCTTGACTGGATATCCAGAAGGGCATTGTGTGCATCCTTTGTCAGGCCTTGGCGGAAGGCACAGATGCCCAGCTGCACCATGGTACGGTTATACAGGATCTGAGCACAAAGAGCAGAGGTGATAGCCACAGGCAAACTATTCATTTATTCAGCAAATACACATAAAGCATTTATTATGTTTGAGCAGTAGGCCAGGGCCAGAGATAAGGCCTATCTTCCATTCTAGAGGACAAAATTACTGTGAGAATGATAATGTAAGCTAAGGAGAAAAATAAACTGAGGGGAAGGTTTAGAAAGTGAGTTTGTATGGTGACAGAGGCTAACAATCTGATAAAGGCTTCACTGTGAAGAATAGCTAAGAACTAAAGAGGCCACATAGATAAACACGGATAAAGTCCACACTAGGAAAAGGGAATGCTGTGGTGCAGACGAGTAACCCAAGTACAGGAAGTGAGCGTGTGTAAAGCAGGGGCTAGAGACAGGAAGCCACGGGAAACTTCTGAGTGAGCTGGTGATATAATCTGACTCAACAGTGTTACTCTGGTTGTCATACTAAGAAACTCACAGAAAGACAAAGGGGACACGAAGGCGAACCAGAGTGATGTTCAGGAAAAGGGGAAGGAAAGGACGATCTGTTAAGAAATGACAGGGGCTAAAGAGATAGCTCAGTGGTAAGAGCACTGGCTGCTCCTCCAGAGGACTGGGATTCAGTTCCCAGGAACTACATGACAGCTCACAATTGTGCACTCCTGTTTCAGGAGACCCGGAACACTCAGACATACATACACGCACATAAATAAAGATAAATTAAAAAAAAAAAAAGATCACACAGACAAAGAAAAATGTGAAGCACGATTAATAAAAACTAAGAGACAGAAACTGGGATTTCAAACTGAAGGTCAGAAAAGCAAAGCAGCCAGTCACTGGCCCTTACCTCAACCTCAGTCCGAAAATGGTGATCCTGCCCCCAGAAAACCTCAGAATGAGACTGAGACTGAGAGCTGTCTCCTCCCATTTTATAATCCTCTCTAGTTCTGGGATTAAGGGCATGCACCACTACTGCCTGGTTTCTATGGTAAACTAGTGTGGCTACTGGGATTAAAGGTATGTGTCATCACTGCCTAGTCTGTAAGGGTGGCCAGTGTAGCGTTTTACTTTTCTGATTCTCAGGTAAGTTTTATTTATTATGAAATGCCACTACAAAAATGACTTGAGAATCACACGTAACATGAAAGAACCAGGCATGGGCCAGACAAGGTGACACACACTGGCAATCCTAGCACTTGGCAGACAGAGCCAGAAAGATCTAAATGAGACTTTGTCTCCAAAGAAAGAAAAGAGAACCAGCACCCAAGGCACTGAGGATTATGGTCAACGAGATGCAAGGATGTGTGGGCTTGCCACTAATCAAGACACGGATGACTGTAAACCAAAAATATGCAAGGAGGGGATAAAGGTTTCTTGTTTGAGGGTCTGGCTATGCTCTGAACTTATAACCCTCCTGCTTTAGCTTCCCAAATTCTGGTGCAGAGATTATAGGCCAGTAGAACTGATGCTGCATCCCTCAGGGCCAGGGATTAAACTTAGGGTCTTCTACGTACTGGCAAGTTTTCTACTACCTCTGAGAATACTGCCCAATAGTAAGCTTTATTAACAACAATAATAAAAATAATAAGGGATCATGAACATAAATTCAAAAAACCTTAAAAAAATATTACCAGGCTGGGCAGTGGTGATGCACACCTTTAATCCCAGCACTCAAGAGGCAGGAAGCAGGTGATATCTGTGAGTTCAAGGACAGACTTGAACAAAGGCTACAAAGAGAAAACTTGTCTCAAAAAACAAAACAAAACACCACTACTTGAGCTAAACAGACGGCTCAGGGGCTAAGAGTATATACTACTCTTGCAGAGCACCTGAGTGTGGTTCCCAGAACCCACATCAGATGGCTCACAATCTACCTCTTGCTTCAGCTTTGGAGAGCCTCTAGCTTCTTTGGGCACCCAAACTTATGTGCACATGCCCACATAATAGACACACATGCAAGGCCCTGGGTTTGATTCCCAGAACCATAGTAACATGGAGGTATAGGACTACATTCCCAGCATTCAGGTGGTAGAGGTAGGAAAACCAGAAATTCAAGGTCATTCTTGGCTATATGGCAAGTCTGAGGTCAAGGCTACAGATACTGCTCAAAAAAATATTAGCAATTGGAGTTGGAGAAGAAAAATAAAGAAAAACTAGCAGAGTCAGACAGACGGCTCAGAGGGATAAGTATCTGCCACCAACACTGGCGACCTTAGTTTAATCCCAATGATATACATGGTAGAATTAAGGAATCAATTCTTTAAAACTGTTCTCTGACCTCCACATGCATGTGCTCATGTACACATACAATAATAAATAATTAGAAAAACAAATCCAAGTGTAGGATGGGGGACTGGCACAAGTTCCAGGCCAGTCTGGACTAGGGACTCACTAAAACTGCTCAAAAGCCAGGAGGGGTGGTGCACACCTTTAATCAAGCTCCATCAATCAACTAATCTGTCTATCTGCCTGTCTTTCCTCCAGTCCATCCCTGAAACTGTTGGTCTGGTATAATGCTAGACAAAAATCAGAATCGATGGAACAGAACAGAAAGCCCAGAAGTGCGACACCCCAACAGCCTTATGGTTGTTTTTGCAGTTTTTCCACAAAACCACCTAAGCAAAATAGTAGGGCAGGAAGTATTTATTACAAATGATGCTGGCACAACTGGGTATCATGTGAGCAGAACAGAAATCTGACTCTAAAGTCTAAATGTAAAAATTAAAACTACAAAAGCTTATCAAAGGAGATGGGGAAGGGAAAAAAAAAGGTGAAAATACCTTCCTGAATTTTATTTTTATATTTCTCTCTCTCTCTCTCTCTCTCTCTCTCTCTCTCTCTCTCTCTTTCTCTCCCCTTTGGTTGTTCGAAACAGGGTTTCTCTCTAGTTTTGGAGCCTGTCGTGGAACTAGCTCTAGTAGACTAGGGTGGCCTCGAACTCACAGAGATTCGCCTGCCTCTGCCTCCCGAGTGCTGGGATTAAAGGTGTGTACCACCACCGCCCAGTTATTTCTCAGTTTTTTGTTGTAGCTTTGACTGTTCTGGAACTTAATCTGTAGACCAGGCTGGTCTCGATCTCAAAGAGACCCACTTGTCTCTGCCTAAAAGATGTGTGCCACCACTGCCCGACTATCTACTTTTATTTATTTAAAAAACTTAGGAGCTGGAGAGATGGCTCAGCTCAGAGGTCCTGAGTTCGATTCCCAGTAACCACAACAATCTGTAATGAGATCTAGTGCCCCCTTCTGTCCTGCCGGCATATATGAAGACAGAACACTGCATACATAATAAACAAACAAATAAACAAAACCAAAACCAAACAATCAAAAATCCTTAAACTGGGCATGGTGGCAATATGCCTTTAATCCCAGCACTAGGGAGGCAGGTGGATCTCCATGATTTCAAGGCCAGCCTGGTCAAGTGTCACAGTGAAACCATGTCCCTAAACAAATAAATAAATGGATGAATGAACGAACAAATAAAAGTACTCTGACAAAAAAGCACAACTAAGACAAAAGAGGCACACTACAGTGTGGAATGAAATATCTGAGCTTTGATAAAGGGGTAGTCATCCAGACAGGCGTGGCGGTGCATGCCTTTAATCCCAGCACTTCCACAAAGACCTTTGTGAGTAATGAAGCCAGCCTGGTCTACAGAATGAATTACAAGACAGAAAAACCCTGCCTCAAACATCCCAAAAGAAGTGGCCATCCAAATATAGAAAGAATTCCTACCTCTTCATAATAAAAACATAAATACTCAATGTAAAAGGCTAAGCAAGAGTTGGCTTTTCATCAGTGAAATAAAAGAATAAAGAGAAGATACTATCTAAACCACCACAACTGGGCTAGAGAGAAGGCTCAGCGGGGTATGGTTCACTTGCTGTGCAAACGTGAGGATCAGCGTTTGAATTCCCCAGAACCTACACAAAGAGCAGGATG
Organism: Myodes glareolus; assembly: GCF_982192425.1. Classification (NCBI taxonomy): domain Eukaryota; kingdom Metazoa; phylum Chordata; class Mammalia; order Rodentia; family Cricetidae; genus Myodes; species Myodes glareolus. The sequence continues at coordinate 77,726,375 of NC_142032.1, read as the reverse complement.
GAGAAGAATGCATTTATAATCACACCGCTCCCACAGGAACACAGGAGATGAACTCCTGGGAAATCATGGGTCAGCATTAACAAAACACTATTGCTTTAACCAAGGTGAAAGGTGAGGACCCACACCTAAGACTGCCCACTGACCCCTACACATGCCATGACACACACATATCTCCACACGTACTTTAAATTTAAAACCACCATTATAACAGGTTTACCAAATGGAAATGTAAACCGGGCAGTGGTGACATACTCCTTTAATCCCAGCACTAGGGAGGCAGAGGCAGGTAGATCTTTTTGAGTTCAAGGACAGCCAGGGCTACACAAAGAAACTGTATGTGTGTTGGGGCAGGAGACCTAAACGTATTTCCTACTTGTCTTAATTTATATAAAAAGTTCTCAAAATGTTGCTATACAGAAAACTCAGCTAATTTCACTGTGATAGTATCCCAATAGAGTACAGTTATCTAGGTTCCTTTTTCTTCTAGTTTAACAACTGCTTCAAAATCCTTTTCATTTTTCTAGAAAAGATCACCTCCTAATACTTTAAACCAGACAGTAGACAAATAATTATTGGTTATTTATACAAGATATATGATTTATATACATAAATGTTGACTGAACCTAAATCTAAGCAAATTCTAATGTTGTGGGATAGCACAAATTTTATGTCCATGTGTGAAAGCATCAAACAATGCTGCGATTTGGAAAAGACCAAGCACCTGTCTGGGTCTGCACTAGCTAAACAGGTGATAATTCTTATTGAGTCTATTTACCTAACAGAGGACAGCGGCCCAAGGCCTGGCTTCTCCTTCACCATGAAGACCAGAAATCTCCCCCACCTACCTGTACTGGTGGATCTGCATGCTGAATGTTGTCCTGTAAGTGGCTCATGAGCATGAGGTCACGGGCTTGATACCAGCGGGAGTGGAGAGCATGATGGTAGATATGGCAGAGGATGGCACAGGTACGGATCCGGTCTGTACGGTCCTTGGCATAGATGTATTTGCAGAGTCTTTCCATCAACACAGCTGAGTCCTCACCCTCATTTTCTGCCTGGTCTTGCTCAGACTAGAAGAATGGAAGATCTCAGTGATGGCTATCCACCAAAGACCATGGCTTTAAATGGTTTAGGCTCCAGCAACAAAACATGGAATTCTTCCTAACCTCAGTGCAATCTCTCCAACTCCCTCCCTGTCCTACTTCAGAAGTCCCCTGGGAGATAGAAGACTTACCATCAAGGTCTAACAGATAAAGAAGACAAATTCACACTTCTCTCACTCTTCACATGATTGCCAAGTAGTCTCACCTTTGAGGACCCTTCAGGAGGAGTAAGCTGACGCTGATGGGCCTTGTAATCAAACTTGTAATAAGTGTGCAGGATGCGCCTCAAGTAGATCTGGCAGATTTCCTCAGTGGTACCTTTCTCCTCCAGGTAGCGCTGCACACGTTCAATGATGGCACATACTTGTGCCTCATCCTTCAGGTGCTCTACATACTCTGGTAGGGAGGATATCCACACTCATCTCAGATGTGAGTACTGGCTTACCCAACCATCTGTCTGCAGTCAATCCAACCACTCTGATTTGCCCTCTACAGTTACACCCTGAAAACATCACCCTCTCCCATGAGCTTACATCTCACTGCTTAGGAGAGTATCTGAGTTACCACCCTGGTCAACAAGGACTACAAATCTACCACTTGCCTCCCCAGGGTTGCCCTTTCACTCTGACTTTAGTGCTTATAAAACTTCTAAGTTAGTGTGACCACCTGCACTGTTCCTCTCACCAAAGTCCGTTTCCTTGGCTTACCTTGGGAGTGAGGATCAGTATTTTGCATTATTTTGGTAAATTCTTCATCCATTCGCTCCACCAGCGTTAGGATGCAGCCGCGTACACGCAGTGGCTGAAGGATGCAAAGAAGAAACACATTAATCCAGGGTCCTAGCCTAAATTGAACTCTTGTCTCCACCAGGCCTTGTCTCCCAGTTATCCTGCCAATCCCTCCCCTTACCTGATCAAAATTGTTTAAGTTCTCACTCTCTTCCAAAATGTTCTCTCCAACAAAGATGTTGGAATGTGCAACCAAGATATCCATCAGTTCATTGATGCAGTCCAAGCACATCTGCCACATCTCTGGCTGTTCAGAGATGAAGAGACAAAGTTAAAGAATAGATAAATTTTTTTTCTGCACAGGGCCTTCAACATGCAAGGCTGTTGTGGGCCCCAAACGTTAAAACTCTAGGTATTTTCTCATGAGCACCCCCAACCAACATAACCCCAGTACTCTTCTGTTGTTCTCACCTTCATGTATGTGGCCAGGTTAGGGTTGTAGTCATAGAGAGAGGCAATGATATTGAACTTGATCTTGACAATGACACCCTCTCCTAGGTTGTTTTCAGAAGCAATTTGAACCAGCAGCTGAAGCAATTCAATCTGGGTAGCACTGGAGGGACACAGAACTGGGTAAGGCTTTGAAGATAAATCCGCCAGTCTCAATGTTATGCAGGCTATCCTTTCAGACCAGCAAAGCAGCCAATTCCACATCTTTACCATCTGTGTATGCGCTTCTTATTTATTTATGGGTTCTTTTGAGACCAGGTCCCATGTAGCCCAGGCAGACCCTGAGCATGTTATGTGGCTAGGAAGACCTTCAACTTCTGATTCTCAGGCCTTCACCACCCAGGATGCTGGGATTACAGCTGGTTTTATGTGCTGTCAGGATTCAAACCCAGGGCTTCATGTATGCTAGGCAAGCACTCTACCAACTGAACTACAACCAACTGAACTACATCCCCAACCCTTGCTTCTCTTTTAAATTCCCAACAGAAACAATGGTAATGCCCACCATCCTGAAGTGCTATTTATAAAAGGTCTCGATTCTTTCCATCTTTTTGGTTACCTAATAACTAAAGACACGTATCATTTCCATTTAACTGTAACAGAAGTTCAGTAGTTCAGAGTTATAAAAAGAGCACACAGCAGAAAATGGACAGGTATGCTCCCAGTATACAACCACATATAATATTCTCTCAAAATAGAATGATTTCTACATCAATGTTTACTTGTGTTGTAAAGAAAGCTGTCAAAAGAGGACCTGGTGTGGGAGAATTGTCTATAATCTGTCAATCATATTTTAAATAAATGCTGATTGGCCAGGCAGGAAGTATAGACAGGAAAACCAGACAGGAAATAGAGGTAGAGCAAAGAGAAAGGGAGTATTCTGGGAAGCAGGAAGCTCCCTCTCCATAACTGCCCAGATCACCGAAGAAGCAACATGTGAGCTGACAGCTGAAAAAGGTACCAAACCATATGGCTAACATAGATAATAATAATGGATTAATAATGGATTAAGTTACAAGGGCTAATAAAAAGCCTGACCTAATGGGCCAATCAGTTTATAATCTTATGGAGTCCTGTGTGTGATTTTTTTGGGGGGCTTGCCAGCTGTGGGGTATCGGGTGGGACAGAAATCCCAACAAGCAGGCCCCCTCATGTTACAAGGACCCTAAGAGAGACATACATGGATCTACATAGAAAGGAGAAAAAAAGACAAGATCTCCTGAGTAAATTGGGAGCATGGGGGTCAAGGCAGAGAGTAGAATGGGAGAAGGGAGGAAGAGAGGGGAGCTTAGAAAAATGTATAGTTAATTAAAACAATTAAAAAAAAAAGTTGTCAAACTCTGAAAACATAGCCATGGGCCAAGGCCACGAATCTCACCGGTCTGTTCCCTTCTTGCCTCTGGCCTGCAGAATCTCATTCAGTTTCTTGATGACGACAGCATGAGTGATCTCAGTGCCCTTGGCAAACATTTTTGGTTTCTCCTAGGCAAAAATATATCCTGTCATACATACATCAACAGAAACCTATTCTTGCTTTAAGCTCCTTCCCACTCCAACCAGGTGGAACCTGTGCTCCTTCCTAAATCAGTCTCCTTTACTCCAAAACCCTCACCTTCACAAGTGGCACACCACCACGGACTCTTTCCCACTCCCCGCCTTCATTGTCTTCCTCTTCCTCATCCGGGCGCTTTGTCTTCCTATCATGCTTCTTCTTGGCTTTGTCTTCTCGTTTCTTCTCAGCTGCTTTTTTGTCCTCCTCTGTAGTGGGTGCCCTGACAGGAAACAAGGGAGATGAAAGATGAATCCTCTCCTCGCCCCACCCGAGGCCTCCTTCTCCCCGCAAATGCTGGGGTTACAGATATACACCAATATTTAATTTATGTATTGCTTAGGGATCGAACCCCGGTCCCCCTGCATGGCAGGTAAGCACTCTATCAACTGAGCTACAAACCTAGGCCCAAAACTGACTTGCACATATGACAAGCATACTCATTAAGTTGAATTGTCTTGGTTTGTTGAATTGTCTTGGTCTAAAGTAACTATAAATTATGTCCACAGCTCTGACATAGAACTTCTTGTTCCTGTTCCATTAGTTTGCCCCTTATAATAAAAAATAATAACTAGAATCTTTTTGAGTTAGCTTGGGATTATGTGACCCACGTCCTCACCCCCCTTTTCAGTAACACTGAGCCACTCCCTATGCTACCTCAAACAGCTCTCCTGGGAGACAACTTAAGACGGAAAAGGTGCAGCTTGTCCACTATCACACAACTAACAGATGCCTAAAATGTGAGTTTTGTAATGAGAATGTGGTTAAAATTCAAACTACAAACCCTGTATTTTCAAGTCAAGCTTTGTGATCTGGCACTAGAATCTAAAAACTGGCTATAAAAGGGGAGCAGTGGGATTTCATGAAAACAAAGAGCAACAGCCTTTAAAATGATTATAAAGGCTTTTCTACCCTCTCACTGTAACGCTCAAACCCATGACTTCCTTACTTTTTAAGGAACTTTGAAGCCAGAACAGTTTGTTTTCCTTCTTCTTCTTCTGAGTCTGAGTCAGAAGAGGTAGAACTGGTGTCCCATTCCTCATCATCTTCAGAATCTTCAGAGTCCTCATCATCATCCTTAGAGGAAAGAAAGGATCAGGAGAAAAATAAGAGACTTTCTCCGCTCTTGCTGACACACATTCCAGGCATGTGATTATCAGAAAAAGAGCAGTTCCTGATAGAACCAAGCTATTACCTAAAACCGACCATTAAAACTCTCGAGATCATAAATTACCCCAAGAGGTCAGGTGATGGTGGTGTATGCCCTTAATCCCACCACTCAGGAGGCAGAAACAGGTAAATCTTGTGAGTTCGAGGCCAGCCTGATCTACGAAGTGAAGTCCAGGACAGACAGAACTGTTACACAGAGAAACCCGATCTCAAAAAACCAGAACACACACACATATACACACACAAATTATCCCAAAGTAAGTACCACAAAGTTCCCCAGCACTGTGCAGGGCCTGGCTGCTAGATCCCAATTCTCCTAGTGTTCTAATACAAATTCTCTAACTTTCACTGTCTGAACTGCAAGATCAAGTTTCTTCTTCCAAGGACCCAAATAACCTCTGGCAGCAAATCACCTCCCAGTCTAACTCCAGATCTTACTTCCATCTTTTTGAGGAACTTTCGGCTGTCTCCAGAAGATTCTTGCTTCTTCTTCAAGAAAGCTGCAGCACTGACTCCATCATCATCCTCATCTTCATCGGAAGAGCCTGGTAGGAGGTGGGAAGAAAAGAGCTAGAACATTAAAGAGTAAGACTGAAATGAGAAACTAGAACAAAGGAACCCATGACTTTCTGACTATCAGTGAGAGGCAGGTAATTTTAAAATGGAGAGGCTTGTGTTAAGCTCTGCACAGTCTAAGGCAGGAACTGTAGATGACCCCTCTTCTCTGTTTTGAGAACCTGGCCAGTTCGCAGAATTGAGAATGGGGAATGTTTTGTTTTAATTAAGATGGAGACCTGTTGATGCGCTTCACATCCTTGACATCTGACCAATGTCTGGGAGTGGACGTGCGCATTGGACTAGGTGTGTGGACGATTGCCGATGACTGGGCAATGAGCCCCTTTGTTCCTGAGGCTTACAATCTTGCCTCAGAACGCCTCTAGCTGCTGCTGTCTCAACCTGGGGGAGACAAGCAGTCAGATGAATGTAAGCCTGTGCCAGTGATGCTGTACTGGCGATGTGTAAGGCCTGGTCCCATGACAATTATTGGAATGTGTATTTCCATGTTCTGCTGCTGTATACAGAACGCCCAGTGGTAAGTTCCCGGGTGAAGCACCCTGTCTCGGGGGCTTCCCACTCTATTCCTTTGTTTCAATTAAGCTTCTTTATAGAGTAAATCTTTCTCTTTACTAATTTCACATCTTGTAGAAGTTCTTTCTCACGGATGGAATCAAAATAAAAGTCTGCATAGCAAAGTGGGTAAAATTATTTGCTCTTACAATCTGCAATCAAGGGATCTTCTCTCACCTTCTGAATCTTCCTCATTCTTCTCTGCATCTTCATCTGCAGACTGTTCAGGGTTCTGCATTGAAGAAAATCAGAGAATTCAGGATGCCTGCCATAAACCAGGCATGGTGGCGCACACCTTTAATCCCAGCACTCAGGAGGCAGAGGTAGGCAGATTTCTGAGTCTGAGGCCAGGCTGATCTACAACAGTGAGTTTCAGCAGAGTCAGATCTACATAGTGAGACCTCCATCTCAACTATAACAAAAAAGCCTGCTAAATATAACCAATCCTCCTTCTCACACCTGTAGTTTGTTAAGGCTTTCTCTGGCCACGGCACCAAGTACTAGTACTGAGTCTGGTCACAGAATCATTTTCCTAGTCTGAAGTTAGCCTCAAGCTGACTCACCTGCTTGTAGTTTGTGATATGTGACTCAAAATCTCGGTTGTATTTTCGGATCTTCTGCCGCAAGGTACTCAGAGCCTTGGCATTGTTCTTGTTCATCTTCTTTTTCCCTTCTTTATCTTCCCAAAGCTAGCATGGTAAAAAAGGAAGAACAGGGATCCAAGACTCTGTGGCATTTTCCAAAACTCAGGCTTTATAATCACATTTTGGGATCTTGCTATCTAGATACCACCCAAACCATCTATTAACCAAGACTGTAACTTTATTTGTAATGCTGGGGACTGAACCAATGCAAGTGCGCTACAACTGACCTGTATCTCCACCCCTAACTAACTTATGTTTTTGAAGATTCTTTATATATCACGACTACAAATACAAAACTGTAAGTAAAAGATGATTAAAAAAACAAAAACACAACACAACCTGGGCAGTGGTGTCACACCCCCATCAATCCCACCTCTCAGAGGCAAAGGTTAAGTGGATCTCTGAAGCTGAGGCCAGCCTGGTCCACAGAGCCAGTTCCAGAACAGTCAGGGCTACACAGAGAAACCCTGCCTCAAAAAGACAAAACAAAACAAACACTCCATAAATATAACTGAGCTCTTGTTAAAAAAAAAAAGGGGGGGGTTCTCTTCTGCTCTATCTCATTTTTTTTATGAGAACACGGTACTGTATGTAATAAGGCAAAGAACTCTGAGGAGAACCCTGGCTACAGGAAAGGAGCATAGCCGGGGTCACGTCCCCCTCTGTATCCTCACGGAGTCACACCTCATTAAGATAGTCCTCGAGGTCAGCCAGGATGCGGATATAGAATCGGGGGACACCTTCCTTATCCACAATACTCTTGGCTTTCCCATATGCTTTTCCCAGGAGCTCAAACTCTTCCAGACACTTGGTAACATCTCGAATCTTCATGGCATTACGGATGGTTCGTATAAGGTTGGTCAGCTCCTCAAACCTGGGCAGAGAGTTCAATACCAGATTGGTTGTGTCTATCATGGAGAAAATAACATCAGAACTCCCTTAGTACAGAGCCAACAGTGGCCTCACCTCTTGTCCTTGGCACTTCGGACAACTCTCTTTGTATCCTCCTCATCTTCACTCAGTAACAAAGGCCTGTATGGAAGAAATAGAGACCATTAACCTTCATTCTTACCTACCGTGATTCCTTTTCTCAGACGAACCAGGTAGACAATTAGAGCTCTTCATTCTCAGCTTAACAGCCATAACTTTCAACACGGCTCTAAGTCAAACCCACACAGCATATACAAGGGTACCCCCCAAACAACTGAAGAGTGTATGTATATACCCTACGAAACTGGTTACATAATGGCACACATGGCCACAGAAGTACCTAAGAAAGAAGCAGAGAAAAGGTACTTTGACCCTAACAAATGGAAAAGCCTTCAAGGAGCTGGTACCCGAACCAGGTCCTAAAAAGAAACATTTAGCAAAACAGGAAAGGCCACTAGTAAGAAAAGCTTTAGTGAATTCCAGGGTGGTGGTGGCACACACCATTAATAAGAGCATTCAGGAGGGGAGGGTGGATTTCTGAGCTTGAGGCCAGCCTGCTCTACAGAGTGAGTTCCAGGACATCAGGGCTACAGGGAGAAATTCTGTCTGAGACATAAATAAATAAATAGAAACTTTTGCATCTGGATAGATGGCTCAGAGGTTATAAGAGCATTGACTGCTCTTCCAGAGGTCCTGAGTTCAATTCTCAGCAACCACATGGTGGCCCACAACCATCTATAATGGGATACGATGCATTCTGGCGTACAGGCAAGTATACAGACAGAACACTGTATACATAACGAATATTTCTTTGTTGTCTAAGTTTTGAAATGGGCCAAAGCATTCATTCAGAACAGTTAATATTTTTAAATATTTTTTGTTAATTTTCACTGATGGTTTTTCACTTTTGAACAGTGTTATGGAATTGTAGTCACATGAAGATTATATATAAATAAGATTTTATGTGTATGTATATATATACATATATATACACAGTTATATATAATACTACATTATTATATAACATATTCTCATCTACAATTCTTCGTAAGTCTCTGGAGAGGTACCTATATAATAATAATAATAATAATATATTAAAACACTATAGGCACACAAAAATAATTGAAGTTTTGAGAACTTTAAAAATTTTCAGTTTGCAGAGATGGGGGTTAAGACGGTAAAATAAAGGCGAGCACAGCAGCGTTTAACTTGCACGCAGAATCCAACGACAGGACAACAGACCAGACACTACGCAGCACTCAATGTTTCCGTGAATACAAACTCACTGAGGGCTGCTTGGTGGTAAGAGTTTTACGACGCCCAGTGCGACGCAGACAGGGAGAAGAGGACACAGGCAAGGCAATGTGGGGACGGAATCTCAAGATGCAGACTTCTGATGCAACACCAAGCGGCGGGAAACCTCGGGTCCTTGGTCCTTAGCACCGCGGCGAGGACTCCCAAAGTCGGCAGCCGCTAGGAGTGCTGCCCTCCGCAGCCGCCCCCAGCCCACTCGGTCCCCCCGCCCCGCGAACTGCCAAACCCAGTCTCTCGGCTCCCCCAGCTCACCGTTTGCCGTGGGTCCCCGAGAAGGGCTTGGTGTCTAGCTCCTCCCCGGACAAAGACGACTCGGACTCACTGTCCGAACCGGTGGTGAAAAACCGCGACATGGCGACGGCGCTGCTGAAGAGCTGAGGCTCGCGCGGCCGGAACCTGAGGAAAACCGCGGCGTCAGGGCTGGCGGACAGCCGTGGCGATCCCCTCCCGACCCCGACCCGGTTCCGCCTACACGCCGCCCCCCTTGCCCGCCGGGGAGCACGCGGCCTAAGAGACACAAACCAGCTGTGACAGACTCCCCGGGAAAACACGAGTCAGTCGAGACGACGGAAAAGGAACTGATTCCTACGTCACTTCCGGGAAGCGCCAAAGAATGCGTCAAATAACTACAATTCCCAGCGGTCTTTGCACCATCTATTTGTTGTGCAGACTCTTTGACTTGCTCCTTCCAAAAACCGCTGCCACAAGGCTGTAGGACTGAAAAGACAGAATGTGGTTCCTGCCTGATGGTTTATGTCTTTAATCCCCAGACTAGGGAGACTGAAGTAGGAAAATATTGGGTTCTGTAGGATCCTCGAGAAGTCACCAGAAGACCACCAGTCACAATGCAATCAGCAACAGTGTTTATACCACATGCAGGTGGGGTCGCAACGACCCAGAGAGGAATCTCTCAGGTGCTTTTAAGCACAGCTGTGGGGCTGGAATAGCTTGGTCACACGGCTGACGTGACAGGCTTCATAAAAAACAAGTTGCCTGAGTTTACTGGGAGGCAGCACTGGATTCCAGGAAAAGTCATAAGCTGATGTCATTCAGAAAAGCCCAGCATCTAAGGGAAGTAACTGACCTTCCAGACCTCTCAACTGTTAGATAAGATCACCATATGTCCTTGAGTCCAGTACGTACCTATTCCCCTTTCACGAAGACAGCTTTAGACAAATCAGGGTCTTGAACCCAGAAAATCTCATCACTCCCAACAACTACTATGATAAAAACCCTACCCTGCCCAAGTTGGTCACTCTCTGATCTCCTACTCCTACTTAGGACACACGGAGGCTATAGGCTCAAGCTTGAAATAAAGGTTCTTCATTTTTACATACGAGATTTGGTCCCCATGGTGGTCTTTTGGAGGTCCCCGATCTGATCATAACACAGCTACAGAAATTTTAAAAGCCGTGTGATCATTCTATTTAGGACTGGCTTATGAAAGTGGCAATCATATTAGTATATTACTAATTGGTTAGGTCTGGTCTGGATGTGTCCCAGACTTTGTCAATTTTTGGTTATCGCCTTTCTCTCTCTCTCTCTCTCTCTCTCTCTCTCTGCATGTGTGTGTGTGTGTGTGTGTGTGTGTGTGTGTGTGTGATCTAGCCCAGGCTATGTATGTGTATGAAGTGAGGCCTAGGTCTTAACTGTGTTTTTAGGGACCTGCCATGGTACTTGCCTGGCCCTCTCTGTTTTGAGACCAGACTGGACCAAGAAAAATGCTCTGGCCTCCCATCTGAACTTCAGAGTAAGAATCTAAGGGCAAAATGAGCCTATACTAGCCATAGGGCCCAGGAGATAATTCAGCCGAATTATTGTCACCAAATCTGAGAACCTTAGTTCTCTGGGGTCACAGAGTGGAAAAGGAGAACAGACTCCTGATGTTTGTCCTCTGACCAATCTCCCTCTTTCTATCTTTTTAAATGTAATGAAAAAAATAATAAAAATACATCCTCACATTCAGCCATTATTTCATGCATACTTATTAACGAAATGATTTTTGTGACTGAGCAATGGTGCAGGCACAGGACACAGCTGTGAGTAAAAGTGGACAAACTTAAAGAATTCACATGTGTGTTCAGGGAGGAACTCCTGCTCTCCTAGGTGCTTTTGGCTGTGGAAAGACAGTGATTTCACAGTCTCTGTCCAAGTGTTCCAACAGTGACGTGATCATCTATGTAGGATGCGCTGAAAGAGGAAATGAGTTGTCCGAAGTTCTTTGGGACTTCCCGAGCTCACTATGGAAGTTGATGGTAAAGTAGAGTCAGTCATGGAGAGGACAGCAGTCGTGGCCAACACCTCCAACATGCCTGTAGCTGTAAGAGAAGCCTCTGTTCACACTGGAATTACACTACCGGAGTATTTCCATGATGTGGGCCACCACGTCAGTGTGATGGCTGACTCTACCTCTAGCTGGGCTGAGACCCTCTGAGAAATCTCTGGTTGCTTAGCAGTAATGCACGCAGATAGTGGATAGTGTGCATATCTCGGTGCCCAGCTGGCCTCTTTCTATGAACGAGTGGGCAGAGTGAAAGAGAAGGAAGTGATAGCATTCTAACTTGACTACAAGTTTGATTATTACTATAGATGACTAACTACTAACCACTTGGGAGGATGAGGCAGAAGGAGAAACCTGGGCTACATGGCAAGATCCTGCCCCAGTCAAACAAATAGCAGTAAAACCCACACATATCCACCCCACCCCCTTTTTGGGCTCATCCCAAGTCAATAATTGCAGTGATGTGGGTAGCAAAACACACATTTTCATCATCCTTGGTAAAGTTTTGGTTGTTTTTCTTTTTACTGACTTAGGATCCTGAGAAAGGTATGATGAAACATACATGTGCACACAAAGCCACTGTTACTGGGAGCAAACTTGGAGAATTACTGAATTATGCTTTTCTTTTTTAAAAGACTTCTTTGTTTGATGTGTGTTGTTCAAGTGTATGGAAACCGTGTGCATGCAGTGTCTGTGGAGACCAGAGGAGCACAATAGATCCCCTGAGACTGAGGTTACAGTCAGTTGTAAACCACCCTACTGAACCTGGGTCTTCTAGAAAATGAGGAAGTCCTTGACTGCTAAACCATCTCTCCAGCCCTTTGCTTTTACTTAAAAAACAAAACAATCAGAAATGAAAACTTTAAATAAACATTATTTTCTCTTCATACCAAAAAACGTATACATAGTGTCTTCAGGCCAAGAACTTTTAGGGAATGGAAAAAGTTTCCCTACTCTTTATTTCTTCTTCCTTCCTTCCTTCCTTCCTTCCTTGTGGTTCCTTCCTTTCCTTCCTTCCTTCCTTCCTTCCTTCCTTCTTTCAAGGAAGGACCTCATGACTGGAGAGACGGTTCCGGTTGGAAACACTAGCTGCTTTTCCAGAGGACCCAGGTTTAATTCCCAGCACCCACATGGCAGCTCATAGTTGTCTGTGGCCCCAGTTTCATAGGATCTGACACTTTCACAGACATACATACATGCAGGCAAAATGCTAATGCACATGAAATTTAAAAACAAAAACAATCAAGTACCCTTTAAAAAAAAAAGGACCTCAAGCCTTGCTATGGTTGTGCATGCCTTCAATCCCTTTAATAGCAAAGGTAGGTAGATCTCTGTGATTTCAAGGCCAGCTTGGTCTACAGAGTGAGTTTCAAGACAGACAGGTCTACACAGAGATCCCTTTCTCGAGGGTAAAAGACAGACAGATAGAAAGAGAGAGAGAGAGAGAGAGAGAGAGAGAGAGAGAGAGAGAGAGAGACTCACTCAATAACCCAAGCTGGTCTTGCCTCATGTTCCTCCCACTTTAGGTTCCCAGTGCTGGGATTACAGGAATGAGTCACATACCGAATATTATATTTCATTTTGATGAGTGTCTACAATACTAACTTCTTTCCCTTTATTCGTTCACTATTAGGAATTGATCTAGGACCTCATGGAAGTTAGGAAAGCACTCTACTCCCGAACTGCATTCTTTCGTCTCTATATGGAGAGGGGAGAGGCGAACTCACCGTGTAGCTCTGGCTGACCTGCAACTTAGTAAGTGAACCACGCTGGCCTCAAACTCACAGACATTCACCTGCCTCTGCTTTTTTAATGCTGGGTCTAAAGGCGTGCACCACCATGACCAGTTTTGTTAGTTTGTTTGCTTTACATTTAAAAAATATTTTAGCTGGGTGGTGATGGCACAGTGCTCTAAATCCCAGCACTTGGGAGGCAGAGGCGGGTGGATCTCTGTGAGTTCATCACAGTCTGGTCTACAAAGCTAGTTCCAGGACAGTCGAAGTTACATAAACAAACCTTGTCTCAAAAAAGTCCAAAATCCAAACTCAAGGTTTATTTTGTATCTGTACGGGTGTATTACCTGCTTACATGTCTGTGTACCACATGTGTGCCTGATGCCCATTTGGCCAGAAGAAGGCATCAGATCCCTTGACTCTGTAGTTGTAGACAGCTGTGAGCTGCTCTGGGGATGCTGGGAATCAAATCCGGGCCCTTTGAAAGACTAGTAAGTGCTCCAAACAACTGAGTCACCTTTCTAGCCCTTTATTTTTAGTTTTAGAAATTATTTCTGTAGATATTTTATCTACCTATATTGTATGTCTGCACACTATGTCCATGCCTGGTTCCTGCAGAAGTCATAAGAGGGTGCTGGATCCTCTGGAACTGGGGTTACAGTTGACTCTGAGCCACCGTGTGGGTGCTGGAACCATACCTGACTCCCCTTTAGAAGCAGCAGGCGCTTTTAACTGCTGAGTCATCTCCTCAGTAACAACTAAACTTTTTTTAAAAAAATTGTTTTTGCCTTGTTTTGGGAGACAGGGTCTCACTATGTATTCCTAACTGCCATGAAACTCACCTCACCCAGTCCCAATCAAGCCATTTTAAATAACTCTATTGAGATACACTTCACAGCTATACAAACGGTCTTTAGTATAATGAAAGATGCCTGTGTGTCCACACAGATGCCTGTGAGTGTGTCCATGTAGAAGCCTGTGTGTCTGCACAGATTCTATGAGTGTGTCCATGTAGAAGCCTGTGTGTCTGCACAGATGCCTGTGTGTCCACACAGATGCCTTGTGTGTCCACGCAGAAGCCTGTGAGTGTGTCCACACAGAAGCCTGTGAGTGTAACCATCCGGTTTTGTGTTATCCACTCCCCGGCATGGTTTGCGCGCCTTTCGTACCGATCATGAGCTTGGGGCAAAGGCCTGGGGATTGAAATAAAGACATACACAAAGAAACCTGGGTCATTTGTCAAGAGATAGCCGAATGTCATTTTATTTAGCTTTTTGTAAGGTTAATATACCTTTGCCCCAGAAGAGGAAATCCCCTCCCAGCCAGACGGGAAAGCACAGCACAAGGAGCCTGGCGCTGTGTGGAATTCCTTCCCAGGCCGTGGGTGGAGAGAAGCACAGACAGTGGGTCAAGCGGAGAGAGAAACTGGCAAACTGGCGCCTGTAGGAACTCTCCCGGGCAGGTGGGAAATTGTCATACCAAAGATAAAACAAAGCCCTAGGCTAAATCACAGGGCTAAAGCGAAAGGAGCCCAGAAATTAGCAGGAAGCTTAGTTGGCTAGCCAAAACAGTCCTTGCGATTTGCACCTCAAGGAGTAGGGGGAAAGCCCGAGATCCTACATGTGAGTGTGTCCACGCAGATACCTGTGTGTCCACATAGATGCCTGTGAGTGTGTCCACACAGATACCTGTGTGTCCACATAGATGCCTGTGAGTGTGTCCACAAAGATACCTGTGAGTGTGTTCATACAGATACCTGTATATCCACAATCTGAGATCACATTTATCACCTTGAGAAGAATCCTGGCTGAGCATGAAAGAACTCAGGTTTGAAGCCAGCTTGGGCTACATGGTCCCTGTCTCAAAAACAAAACTAAGTGGCCAGAGAGATGGCTGAATGGTTAAAAACACTTATTGTTCTTGCAAAGGACCCAACTTCAGTTTCTATCACCCACATGGTGGTCCCAATCATCCATAACTCTAGTTCTGGGAGATGTAATGCCGTCCTCTGGCCTCCAGGTACATACATAGTACACATATTACATGCAGGCAAAACACTCAGAAAACAAAACAAGTAAGTTGAAAACAAAACCACCTTTTTCTTTTTGTTAAAAAATACAAAAAGAAAAAAGTGAATTGAAAGAAATTCTGAGGGGGCTGGAGAGATGGTTCAGTGGTTAAGAGCATTGCCTGCTCTTCCAAAGTCCAATTCCTGGCAACCACATGGTGGCTCACAACCATCTGTAATGAGGTCTGGTGCCCTCTTCTAGCCTGCAGACATACACACAGACAGAATATTGTATACATACATACATACATAAATAAATAATTTTTTTTTTTTAAAAATTCTGAGCCAGGCATGGCAGCATACACCTAAATTCCAAACCTTCAGGAAACTGAAGTGGAGGATCTCAAGTTTAAGCCAGCCTGGACTTCATAGTGGAATTCTGGGGACTGAGAACAAGGAAGACTTCATTTGCTGATAGGGTCTTACTGTGTAGCCCAGGCCGGCCTGTAATGCCCAGTGTTCCTGCTCCAGCCTCCTGACTGCTGGGATTACAGGCCCGCACCAGTCTGCTGGGCATTTGTGCCGTTTGTTTTCTGTCCTCTCTCTACTCAGTCACTCACAGCCCTCCAAGCTGCAAGCCTACTTCCTTCTCAATACGCCATTCTTTGTATGGCTGAATATTATTTCATTGCAAGGTTATGTAGCTATAGTCATCCATTAGTTGATGGACATTTGAATTTCAGTTTTTTTGGTATGAACAATGCTGTTATAAACACTTTGGGTAACGTGTAGGAGAATTGCTAACTCCTTTACCAGTAGTGTATACTCACTACACCCTCACTAGTACTTGCTATTCTGTGTGTGTGTGTGTGTGTTTGGTTAGTTTTGATTTTGTATTGTTATAACTATTCTCACTCTGATTTTGATTTGTATTTACTCTATTGGTAAAGATGTTGGACATTAAATCATTTTGTTGTTGTTGTTTCTGTTTGCTACAGAAAGTCACACACACGTGAAAGAGTTGTGGTCTTGTCAGGCTTTGTGGATCATGTCTTTAACTGCAGCACTCCAGAGGGTTTCAGAGTTCAAGGCTAACCTGGTTTACAGAGCAAGTTCCAGGACAGTCAGGGTTACAAAGAGAAACACTGTCTTAAAAAAAGAAAGACTAGAGATAGGCGTGACCTTGTTAGAGGAGGTGTATCTCTGGATACAGGCTTTGAGTTTCCAAAGCCCATACTTTCCCCAGTTTCTGTCCCTGTCTCTCTCCATCTGCTTCTTTGTTCCATAATCTCTCAGCTCCGGCTCCATGACTGCCTGATGCTTCCGGTTCATGCCTGCCTGCTGCCACACTCCCTGCCTGATGGTCATGGACTCATCCTCTGAAACGGTAAACTCTAAGTTAACTCTTCTGCAAGTTGCCTTGGCCATGCATGTTTTCTTCACAGCAACAGAAAAGTGATTTAGTCCTGGAAGTTGCAAGCAGGCAAATGCATACACATAGACTAGCACTCGGATCGCAGAGAGGTAAGCACACATCCCCACAGACCAATGCACACAGCCAGGCAGGCAAAGCTGAAGCCTCAGGCCTCTGATGTTGTGGGATTTTGGTGTACTGTGTGAAAATGTATTGCTGTGATCGGTGTAATAAAAAGCTACATGGCCGACACCTAGGCAGGAGGTATAGGTGGGACTTCTGGGCAGAGAGAGGAAGGAGAACAAGGAATCTATGCATGGGGGAAAACGCCAGGAGACACAGAGAGGAAACAGGAGGTGCAAGATGGAAGAGAGGGAACGCCATGTGACAGAGTGTAGATTCATATGAAAGTGTTAACTTAAGTTGTAAGAGCTAGAGGGACAAGCCTAAGCTAAGGCTGTGCTTTTATAATTAATAAGTCTCTGTGTCATTATTAATGAGCTGGCAGCCCCCTCCTCCCCAAATCCAACTACATATGGAGGAGACTTGAACAGCCAAACATAGGGCCTGAGAAAGCTAAGAAAATTTCTGGACAAAGAGCTGGATGTGGATTCCTAGTCTTGCAGTCTCTCAAGCAGACTGTGCTCGGAGTGCACAGAGAGACATGGTTCCTAGTCGTTGCCTATAGGCTTCTTGTTACCAAATTCTGAAAAGAAACTCATAAAAGAGATGTAAAGTGTGTAGGGCTGAGAGACATAAAAGCTTAAGTGGTTTATCTAAGAAAATGTTTTTAAGTTTAAAAAGATATTTTTTAGTTGGTAATACAAGTTATGATAGAAAATGGTTTAGGAATAAAACTCTGGACTCACCAAAATAGGATAGATAGTGGAGTAATTTCTTTAAATATGCCAAATACAAAAGGAGTGGACAAGGGAATGTAATTCTGACCAGATAACTGTTCTTATTTTATATGGTTTTACTGTGTTAGAGTTAAGACCTTCCCTTTCCACTTAGACAAAAGGAGGGAGATGTTGTGAATATTTGTGTATACTGTGTGAAGATGTGTCACTGTGATTGGCTGAATAAAGAGCTGAACGGCCAATAAATAGGCGAGAATAGGCAGGATTTCAGGGGAAAGAGAGAATGCTGGGAAGAAGAAAGGCAGAGACACCAGGAAAACACACAACAAACTGGACATACAGTACAGAGGGTCCAAGCCACATGATAGAAGGTGGATTAGTAGAAGCAGGTCAACTGAGCTATAAGAGCTAGTGGGAACAAGCCTAAGCTAAGACCGTTTTCATAACTAATAATAAGTCTCTATGCCATTATTTGGGGAAGGGGCGATACAAAGATAGTTCGACAGAAAGCTTGTTACATTGCACTAAAGGTAAACTGATAAAATAAGCATTTATTAGAAGGGCATAAGGCTGAGGGAAACTCCCAGAGACCAGCTCAGGGGTGGGAAACAATGGGAGCTCCTTGCTGAAGTGGGGCAGGACTGTAGCTCTTCCCACTCCCCAGCCTGCTAGGAAGTGCTATAGCAGAGCTCACAAGTGTGTCTCCTCTGCCTGCGGGTCAGTGAGTCCTGAACAACCCACGTCAAGGGAGATGGCAGAGGAAGTCATGCAGAGGCAAGGCCAGGACCCCTGACATGGAGATTCCCAAGGTGTCAGAGATACAAGCAGCCTCCATGGCAAACTCTCGATGCTTGTCACTGGTCTAGGAGAGCAAAGAACAAGGCATTAGGCTTCCACCCACAAGAATCTGGAGGCCACCCAAAGCCCTTACCCAGCTGGCACAGACCTCTAGAGCAATGTTGTGGAAAGTGTTCACGTAGGCGGCCCCTCCCAGGAACCCTTCATACAGAATGATGATGAAGACGAGGTAGATGCTGGGCAGGAAGCTCAAGCATACATCAGCCAGTAGGAAGGCCAGGTTGAGGCACTGTGGACAGAGGCAAGGGGAGGCTTGAGACCCAGCCACAGCATAGCACGGAGGTCGCAAGTCTCAAAGCTGGGGAAGGAAAAGAAGGAACTAACAGGCCTGGGTGGGATCCCAGTGCCCAGCCGGGCCTGCAGGACCCTGAGATCTTGGTGGGCCTTCCCTTGACCCCATCCTCATCCCCACACACCTTGTAGGTTCCTCCCCTTCCTTTGCTCCCAGAACTCCTAGCCTGGGATGCTCCTCAACTGCCCCTCACTGGTGATCTCTCAACTTGGAACTTAGATCATGGGCATTTCCACTGTGGTCAGTGGTCATCTCATTTCCTCCTTGGCTTTTTTGTTTTGTTTTTCTTCCTGGCATGAACCATCACACCTAGGCTGCCCCACACTGTTCTCCTCCCCACTACCTGCCCTCTGCCAGCAGATAGAAGTCAGGACCTTGTACTTCACAGGCAAGTGCTCTACCAGTGTTATCTTCAGCACCCCAGGGCTCCCCTGAACACCCCCCATTCTCCCCTCATTACTGGACTGAGACCAGGGGGTCTCTGATGATGTGTGGAGGCCTCCCTGTCTGCCTTGCTGCATCTGGTCAGGGCCACCGCTAAGCACCCACAATGCACAAGACGACAGCACAACTGCCAGGCTGCAAATGTCAAGACTTCGAAAATGGAGATCGGGAAGACGGCTCAGAGGTTGCTAGCACTTGCTGCTGTCGCAGAGGACCTGAGTGTGCTTCCCAGCACCTACGGGGCTCAGGAATATCTGTAATTTTACTTCCAGAGGATCTGACACCCTTTCTGGCCTCCACAAGTGCCAGGCACAGAGGTGGTTCACACACACTCTCACACATGCACAGGCAAACGTTCGCATAATGAATTAAAAAAAAAAGAGTGCCAGTAGTGTGGTAGGGCACGCCTTTAATCCCAGCACTCCAGAGGCAGAGGCAGGCAAATCTCTCTGAGTTTGAGGCCAGTCTGGTCTACATAGTGCATTCCAGACCAGCCAAGGATACATAGAGAGATCTGGTATTAAAAAGTCAAAAAATTGTTGAGAGTACTGGCATTTGAGAAACCATAGTTTTCATGCTCTCGTTTCAAGAAACCTCCTTGACCCTCCCCACTTGAGGGTGCCAATCCCTCCTCTGTCCTATGTTCTTCAGGAGTGTTCTGCTATCTTAGGACACTGTATGCCCTCCCTCAAGTGTGGGTCACCACCTCGAGGCTCATAGAATCCACATACAAAGAATTAAGTGGGGATGTGTTAACCAGGGACCAGGAAGGCCTCCTAATTCTAAAACATCACAACATCATCTGGAAGGGCTCAGAGAACTGCATTAAGAACACACTCTGGTGACAGAGATGCAAGGGGAGGAGCTGCAAACCTGCACCTGTGGCATGAGGCCTGGTTCTGTGAGTAATGGTAGTGATTCAGGGATAAGGCAACTCCTCAGACTGTAAGCTAATAGATTTGGTAACTCTAGAATCTCCACAGGTAAATGGCTGACAACTATTGACCTAGCCTTGGGCTAATATCACTGATCAGATTAATAGGAGGGTCAGAGTATATTGAGCTTCAGAATATAATCTATACTTCTGTATTTCATCATAGAATTAAGATTTCTTACATTAAAAATTTATTACATTTATTTGGTGTATATGTGCACTTATGCACATGTATGAAAATTAGATATCAAACTCAGGTTGTTAGGCTTGGTGGCATCGCTGAAACATGCACCCCACTCCCCACTTTTACTTTTTTGTTGTTGTTTTTCGAGACAGGGTTTCTTGGTGTAGCTCTGGTTGTTGTGGGACTTAGTTTGAAGACCAGGCTGGCCTTGAACTCACCGAGATCTGCCTGTCTCTGCTTCCCGAGTGATGGGATAAAGGCATGCACCACCACCTCCTGGCACATTTTTTTGATTTTGAGTGTACGTGTGTGCGTGTGTGTGTGTGTGTGTGTGTGTGTGTGCGCGCGCGCGCACGCGCCAGTCACATGTGTGTAGAAATCATAGAATTTTCAGTAGTTGATCCTCTCCTTCCACCGTGTGGGACTTGGGGATTGCACTCGGGTTGTTAGGCTTGGTGGCAACAGGTACCCTTACCTGCTGATCTTTCTGGCCCATCCTCTTAATTTAAAAAAAAATTAATTACACATATTTTTTTGAGGGGTGGCACATGGCACCTGTGTGGAGGTAGATGGCAACTTCTGGGAGTCCCTTTTCTCCTTCCACCATGTGGATTCCAAGGATCAAACCTGGGTGGTTAGGCTTAGTGGTAAGTAAGCACCTTTACCCGCTGAGCCATCTCTTTAACCCCATGAATTGAGCTCCTCAATGTTAAGGGTAAAAATATTTTCCTGTAATGCAGGGAATGGATCCCTTAACATTTGGAAATAGAGGGATTTTCTAGATGTTTTTAGCTCTTTGGAGTATTAGCACAGACATAATAATAGATCTTGGGGATAGAGCCAAGTCTAACTGTGAAACTCATTTTTCATGTATACTCATACATGGGACCTGAAGGTAGTTACTAAAGTATTTGTAGGCATTTTCCCCATGAAATGAAGCTTTGTGGTGTGGGACTTTGCCTTTGTGGTGTCGTACACGTTAGTACATTCTGCATTTTGGGTTTCAGTGTTTACATTAGGGACGCTCAACCTGTAGTCAGAGGTTTAAGTCACTTTAGGGTTGGAGATCTCTAGATGAATGCTGGTGCGTGAGGCTCCTCTTGGGAGACAGCTACAGAGAACCATATTTACTAAGAACCACAGATCTCTGTTTGTTAGGGCAGCTGAATTTGTTTCCAGCAATTATTCATGCATAAAAACACTCACTTGACCAAAAATGCCACTGACATTATCCTAAATAACCTAAACTACCGTGAAAGAAGCATGTATTTCCTCACAGGTGCAAGCACTATGTCTCTGTCTGATTTGAGAATATGTCTCTTTGCATAAAGTATTGGCAACTAATCATGAAACATATTTCGACTGATTAAAATGTGGTAAAAGCCAGGCAAGCGGGCATATACCTGAAATCCTAGCACTCTGGAAACAGAAGTAGGAGGATCAATCATCAAGTTCAAGATCAGCCTGGGCAATACAGTGAGACCCTTTCTTAAAAACATGGGGCCTTGGGGTTGTAGAGATGGCTCAGTGGTTAAGAGCACTGGCTGCTCTTCCAGAGGTCCTGAGTTCAATTTCCAGAAACCACATGGTGGCTCACTACCATCTGTAATGAGATCTGGCGCCCTCTTCTGGCCTGCAGGCATACATGGAGGCAGAAAGTTGTATACATAATAAATAAATCTTTTAAAAAAAAATGGGGCCTTTAATTCCAGCACTTGGGAGGCAGAAGCAGGTGAATCTCTGTGAGTTTGAGGCCAGCAAACTACTTGCTCTACAGAGCAAGTTTCAGGACAGGCTCCAAAGCTACAGAAAAGACCCTGTCTTAAAAAAAAAGTTTCACAGGAACCCATGCCCTCTTTGGCTTTCATGGACATTGTAAACATAAATTAAAAAGAAAAAAAAAACACTCATACACATACAAAGCAAAACCTACAAACTCAAAACAAACAAACAAACAAAACGCCATGAAGGCGGGGGTGGGGGAGCATGGGAAGACGGCTTAGCAAGTAAAGACATGTGCTCTGTAGGTCTGACAACCTATTTGAGCCCCCCAAAACCCAGAAGGAGAGACAATCAAAAGGTGTTCCCTGGCTTCCACATTCCTCACATGGGTGTGCACATATACATACCATATATTATACATACAATAAAAATACATAAATATTATTTTATTAAAAAATAAATTAGCCAAGTGGCACATACTTTTAATGCCAGCCCCAGCAATTGGGAGACAGAGGCAGACAGATCTCTGAGTTCTAGACCAGCCTGATCTACAGAGTGAAGTCCACCATTGCCAAAACTGTTACACAGAGAAACTCTGTCTTGAAAAACAAAGAAACACATGGAAAAAAATAAAAAACAACCCAAAAAATTTGCCTCCAAATAAAATGCTTGGGCTGATGAGATGGCTTACTGTTTGAAGGTTTAAGATGTATCTCAATAGGCCAAGTGGTGGTGGTGCCTGCCTTTAATCCCGGCACTCAGGAGTCAGAGGCAAGTGGATCTCTGTGAATTTGAGGCCAACCTGGTCTACGAGAGCTAGTTCCAGGACAGGCTCCAAAGCTACAGAGAAACCCTGTCTCGGGGAAAAAAAAAAAAATGTACCTCAATAAGAGCACTGACCTAACATGCACAAGGCCCTAGGTTCAATCACAAGGACCATAAAAACAAGCAACAGCAAGAGGCCAGGCATGATGGTGCATGCCTTTAATGTCAGTATTTGTGAGGCAAATCTGGGAGCTCTAGGACAGCCTGGGCTACATATTGGATTCCAGGCCAACCAGAGCAACACAGTGAGATCCTGTCTCAAAAACAAAGAAAAAAATCCTAATAAATAATACAAACAACAACTAAACCAAAATAAACCAAAACATATCTAATTCTTCCATTTTCTCCTCAATGTTGTTATACAAACACCATGAGAAATAGTTGTTGCCCACAGCTATTAAACACTTTAGTCTCTGCAGTACTAGAGATGAAACCCACGGCCTTACACAGACTAGGCAAACACTCCGCCACTGAGTTACACATCCTGACCCACCGCATCTGATTTCTCAATGGGGAAACTAATGAGGCTCATTAAAGGTTCAAAGACCTGCTCTGAGTCACACAGCTATTCAGTACAGAAACTGGTATTTGCCCACAAGTATGGCTGGCTTCTGATGCCACCACAGCTTTTATATGGAACCCTGCCGGCGTTTACTGCTGTACTTAGGAATACTAGCGTACACTAAGATCTTCTGCTGAGTGAGGGATGCTGGGAGTCAAGGTGAGAGTGGAAGAAAGGGCAGGGGTTCAGTACCTGCAGCAGGGCTAGGACCCAGGTGAACCGGATTTGGCAACACTGCAGAGAAGAGCGGGAGACAAACACGCCAGCCTGGTAGAGCATCTGGTACCTGAGGTGGGGGCAGGCAGGATGAGGAAGCTCCTCTGGTCTTATGGGGTTAACTCCAGGTCCCCAACATAGAGGGATCCTCCTAGCCCACTGCCCACCTGCCAACTTCTCTCACCATCGGTACTGCTGAGCGTGACTCAGGGATGTGTTCCGGAAATACAGGAGCTCAAACTGCAGCAAAGACCAGACAAGTGGAGATTTGTGGAGCCTCAGCCCTATTCCTCCTCCCGCACCCCCTTCCCAGAAGCTCTCACTCACAAGACCCTGGTTGATGAAATACTCGGCAAAGTAAACCAGCACCAAGGGGGTGATATATCGCAAGAGGCCCTGGAAGAGTGGGAGATGTGAGCGGGAAGCAGAGACAGAAGCTCCTCACAGCGCACCCACAGCCACCATCCAAACCTTGAACACTGTCCACCGTTCCTGGAACGAGAGGTCCCAGCCGGAACCTAGAGAGCAAGGAGAAAGGGGGAAAGAAGTTGAACACAGAATGCCTAGCTGGGCACCATCATGTGGCAAGCAACCAGTCATCACAGCAGTTCGTATTTAAATGGTGCTGGGATGCATACTTAGTAGTGGCTAAAATGATAAATTTCATAACTTGTACACATGTATACACACACACATTAAACTTTTTTTTTTAAGTCAGCAAGGCTATAGATCAGTGTACAGCTTTCATCTGCTGACCCCATCCCAGACTCTGGTTCTGCTTTCTGTCTCTAAAACAGTCAGACTCTTTTTCTACCACAAGGCCTCAGTCAGAGGTGTTTCCTGAGCCTGGAACATGTTCACCTACACATTCACAAGGGTGACTCCTGGACAGATAAATTTCAGTCCAAAACAGTTCTTTAAAGAGCCTTCTTGGGCTGATGAGATGGCTCACACGGATCAGGGTATGTGCTGTCATGCTTGACTGAGTGGAGTTCAATTCCCAGAACCTCTGACCGCCACATTTGACCACATGCCTTTTCCCCAGCTCAGGAGGAAGAGAGGGGAGGATCTTTAAATCTGAGGCCAGCTCTGGTCTACAGAGCAAGTGCCAGGACATCCAGAGTCACACAGAGAAACCCTGTCTTAAACAAACAAAGAGCACTTGCTGCTCCATCATGAGGACCAGAATTAGAATCCAAGCCCCACAGCAGGTGGTTCACAACCGCCTGCAACTGCAGCTCCAAGGGCTCTGACATCCTCTTCTGGTCTCTGTGGGCACTCAACACATCCATAGTGTAAATTCACAAAAACCACTTACACATAAATAAAGATAAAAATACATCTTAGCCAGGTGTGTATGGTGGCACACACCTTTAGTCCTAGCATTTGGGAAACAGGTTGGTGGATCTTGTGAATTTGAAGCCATTATGTTCTACAAAGCGAGTTCGGGCCACACAAAGAGACTGTTTTTGCTTTTTTTTTTTTTTTGGACAGGGTTTCTCTGTGTAGCTCTGGCTGTCCTGGAACTTGCTCTGTAGACCAGAGCTGGCCTCAAACTCAGAGATCCACCTGCCTCCCAAGTGCTGAGATAAAGGCACGTGCCATCACTGCCCTGTGAGAGACTCTAAACAAAAACAACAACAAAACCCTTAAAAAAACACAAACACAGGGCTGGAGAGATGGCTCAGAGGTTAAGAGCACTGACTGCTATTCCAAAGGTTCTGAGATCAATTCCCAACAGCCATATGATGGCTCACAACCATCTATAATGAGATTTGGTGCCCTCTTCTGGCATGCGAACATACATGCAGGCAGAACACTATACATAATAAATAAATAAATTAATAAATAAATAAATCTTTGAAAACAAAACAAACTACAAACAAAAAACAACCCTCTTAGAACCTTCTTAAAGCAGAGCCCTTAATCCCTCCTGATTTTTTTTTTGTTGTTTGTTTGTTTGTTTTTTGTTTTACCAAGACAGGGTTTCTCTGTAGCTTTGGAGCCTGGAACTCGCTATGTAGACCAGACTGGCCTCAAACTCACAGAGAACAGCCTGCTTCTGCCTTCCCAATGATGGGATTAAAGGCATGCACCACCACAGCCTGCTCCCCCTGTCTTCTTAACTATTATTTTCTGCTTTTGTTTATTTTTTTTCTTTTGCAGGTGTGTGTTTTGTTCTTTTTATTTCTTTCTTTTCCTTTTTTTTTAAATTTTGAGACAGGGTCCTATTATGTAGCCCTGACTGGTCTGGAACTCCTATGTAGACAAGGGTGGCCTTTAAGTCATAGAGGTCTGCATGAGTCTGCCTCCCAGGGGTCGGGATTAAAGGTGTACACCACCACTCTGGGCCTTATCGCTGTTCTACGTTCTTGTGTGGAAATGTCCTCATTACATCTTGAACGCCATGGTCTCAGCAATTGGAATGCCTGGCATGTGGTCAGTAAGTACACATGACTGCTTTGACCCAAAGCCGTTCATCCAGCCTGTCCCTCTCAACTGTGTCCATTGTTGAGACCAAAACCCCAGGGGGAAAGTGACCCTGGGAGGGCCTTTGTCTCCTACCTGGATTTGACGCTGGGGTCTCAGTGCCTATGAGTGGCTGCCGGGCAGCAGTCTCTGCCTCGTCTTCCCCTCCAGGGTCCTGGGCTTCAGGAGATGTGAGCAACAAGAAGTAGCTGGGATGGAACAGAAAAGCAATAGTTACTGAGGTCTTGTTCTGACAAGAGCCCCAGAGGTCCTGCAGGCCACACCTTTTTGGGGGCCCCTATATATCTGTATGTATCCAAAGATGGGGAGCTCAGACTCTCAGGAATCCAGTCCTGTGCTGTCAGAGCCTCAAATGTTGACAAATGCATCCTTTTGGAGCCCAACTTTGGCTCTTTGTTTCTACCCAGGGGCCTCATATGACTGGGTCCACACCAGCAACTCAATTCCGTTTCCTTGTTCTCAATCCAACAACTGCTCTAGTACCACTTCTTAAATATTTACCGCAATTCTTACTAAAAGTATTCCTTGATGTTTTTATACATGTCCATACTGCACTCTGGTTCCTCTCACCCCACCCTCCCTGTCTTCTTCCCGCACCTCACAGATTCCTTTCTCACGTTCATGTCTCTTGTGTGTGTGACTCACTGAGTTAAACCAGAGTCTGTATGATCATGGGCTTAATGTCTTCATTTAGTTTTTCTGAGACAGGGTCTCACTATCTGGTCCTGGATAGCCTGGAGCGCAACATGTTTACCAGGCCGACCTCAGACTCACAGAGGTCTGCCTGCCTCTGCTGCCTGAGTGCTGGGATTAAAGGCATGTGCCATCATATCCAATTATCTATATTTATTTTTTGAGCCAGGGTCTCCAACATGTGATCCCTCTGCTTCAGCCTCTCAAGTATCGGGATTATAGACTTTCACACTACACACATCCTGACTTCTTTTTTTGCCTTGTCCTTGTAACAGGCCCCCCGACCTTAGCATGACTGACTTCCATGATGGAAGTGCCACTCAGGCTATAAAACTCGGCATGCAGACAGCACCACATGCCAAAACTAAAACAATGACCTAATCCATCAAAGTCCCTAGTTCTGGGGAAGTCTCTAAATGTACTACCCTTAATTTTTAGCTTCTGTAGTTCTGTTTCTGGGTAACTGTTCTTGTGAACTGAAGTATGTCAACCCAGACCATGTTTTTTTGTGCTTAAAAGTTCACCCTGAGAGAGGCTCGGTGCTGCACTGGGATCCAGCACACCCAGTGTAGTTGTCAGCTGGCTAACAAATACTTTTTATTGACTTAAGCCCATGTTCGAGCAGTCTTCTCTGGTGAATACCCCACAACAGTCCTAAGCTATAAATGAAGTTACAGCTTTAACTGGCTAGGTAATGTTTTCTTTCTTTTTTGGGGGGTGGGGGACAGGGTCTCACTATATATTTCTGGCTGTCCTGGGATACATTATGTAGTCCAGGCTGGTCTCAAACTCACAGAGATCCACCTGCCATCTCCTCCTGAGTGCTGGGTTTAAAGGCGTGCGCCAACACTCCCGGTTTAATGTTTTCCCTACACACAGATCCACACAGAATAAACACTGAGCGCGCTCAGCCCTAGTCCAGTCTCAGAGCCCCACTGTGCTGATGCTCCAAGTCACCACTGACATGAAATGACAACCACTGTGACATTACAGAGACAACTGGGGGTCAGGAATAAAGTTGTCCAGAGTCACCCAGATAACACATGCCCACTCTGGTACTTAAGTTGAGGGCTGTCGAGAGCCCAGAATCCACATGCCCTCAGAAAGCCGAAGAGATCTCAAGATTGGATCGGGATCAAGTTTCTCCTCCCCCATAGTTTTGTCCTTTGGGCCCAAGGACACTCACCTGGCCAGCAGCAGAATGGGAATCCCCAACATAGAAAGCAGGGTGTGCTGCGGGGAAAGGCCAGCCTGCGTGAGTCCCAGGTAAGACAGCGATCCAAGGAGCCCTGCACCCCCAGTCCCCGAGGACCACCAGGAGATTACAGCGCTGAAGAGAACACAGGAGCACTTAGGAAGATGGAAGCTGGCAGGGGGCACACCTCGCCTCTTCCTTCCTGACCAGCCTGCTTACCTGGGGTAGAAGGCGGTGAGTGAGAGGAAGGTGACCTCCCCTAGACCTGAGGAGATGCTAGCCAAAACCACTCCTGGGAGGATGAAAAGCATATGGTGGCCTTTAACGGAAAGGAACAGTCCCCTATGGTGCTTGATTATAGCCTCATCTCTCCATCCGCTCAGCGAGCTAAAAACAGACGTCACTGAACAGACTGGACAGGGTAGGGTCTCATCTGAAAGAGCCACATCCTCTTCCACATGTCTTCTCTGACACTGCACCCCATCCTCATCCTCCCAGTGATTCAGCCCTGCTCATCCCAGTCTGTACTGGTCCACTCATCTGTTTCTCTAATATCTCCAAATTGTTCCTGGAGTGCACTCTGATTGGGGAGCTCTAGCAGGTTTATTTTTTAGACAAGGTTTCAGTATGTAGTCCAGGCTGGTCGGGAACTTGCTGTGTAGGTCAGTCTGGCCTGGCATTCTCCTTTTTTTTTTTTTTTTGAGACAGCATTTTGCTGTGTAGCTTAGGGTAGCCTTGAACTCACTATGTGGCCCAGACTCAAATTCACAATCCTCCTGTCTCCCAAGTGTGTGTGTCCCGGGGTTACAGACATATCCTTTTACTCTGGGAAGCTGGGGAGACTACCTCCGCGGCAGACTGTGGAGGCTCCTCCAGGCCCATCCACCCCAAAGCTGCATACTCACCACACAGGCTTAACCCCACTGAGTGAGAAAAGGCAACCAGGATAAAGCTTCCAGCAGAACAAACGCCACTGACGAGGACCCGGGGACTGAGAAGAGGCAGAAAGGAACTCAGAAGGCTGCCTCCATTCGAGACTTGCCAGCCTCCCGCTACCTCCCGTCTCTGCCTTCCTCCTGCCACCCTGACCCAGACCTGTAGGGCAGCAAATGAAGGCCAAGAGGAGCCAGGAGTTTGATGATGAGGGTGGGAAGGATGTCTGCCAGGAGCACTGCCTGAGGGGGGAGAACACAGTAAGAGCCGAGGGCCTCCCAGAGGTAACCTTCCCAAACCAGCAGTAGAGCCAGCCGAGGAGACCTCTGCAAGGTCAGGCTCTAGAGTTAGACAGACCAGTTTAGTTTCAGTTTTACCAGCGTTGGGCTTCTCCAATGGGTGTAATGGCGTTTATTTAAATGCTCTGAGCTTCAGTTTTCTCATCCCAAAAGGGGAGGTGTGCAGTGCCTCGCGCACGAAGCCACCTTGAGGGTTGGTTACCTGAGCTATTTACTACTCACAGAAAGGGACCCCAGTAACTGGCAGTCTTGATCATTGTAATACTGACAATCCCAACTGGGTGCAGAGGCATGGATCATGGGGCCCTGTGTGGGTACTCACAGCTGTGGAGATGGAGTTGCAATCAAATCGAGACGAGCTGTTGTGAGGTAGGGGTGTTGGGCCTGGCTCCACCTATGAGAGAGAAGGAAGTCTTTCCTACAAGGAGGTAAGAGGTTAAACAAGGTCCAGTCCCAGCTCTGCCCTAACTTGAGAGATAGCTTTGGGTAGGCATGGACTTCCTGGGGCCTTAGGTTTTTGACATGCACAGTGAAGGAGAGTGTTGATAAGCAACTCAAACTATTGGTCCAGAGGCCAACGATGACCCCCTAAGATGGATATAACATATTTAAGAGCATTCATATAGTAATCTGGGTTTCTGGAAAAGCTCACCTTGGGCCAGATTCCCTATTGAACCTGCAAAGTAGAAGCTGTTCTTCTTAGGGCAAACGCTTTCTAGATCATTGAGACAAGAAGTTCTGCACCTGGGGTGATTTTACCTGCTAGCAACATTTGTAACATCTGGAGACATTCTTGGCTGTCACTTTTGGTTGTACAATAGTCACCTAGCCCCACATGTCAACAGGACCCAGATGACAAAACACGCTACAGAACAAAGTCTCAGGCAGCCAGTTAGTTAAGTTCACCAATCTGGTACCTGTTGCTGTCTTCAGCATACCTCCGGCCCTGATGTATGGGAGACTAGGGACTTTAACTCCCTTGGCCCACCTATGGCTACTTCACGAGTTTTTCAGGGGACCCCTGGCCCTGGATGAGTCCTCAGTAGTCCCGTAGGGACTAAGCACACAGTGATGGTGAAGAGGGGCTCACTTACATGGCTCTGGTTCCCAGACGCCTGCTCTTGCTTAAGGATGTCATGGGCAGCACTCAGCATCACAACATATGAGAAATTGTTGCAAAGACCCAGGATCCTAGAACGAGGAGAGAGCTTCACTTCATGGCTTTCTATCTACCAATAGATCTCTCCCTTACCTATACCCTTCAAACACCAACCTCAGTAACAGTGTCGGGGTTAGAAATAAGAGGCTTTGATATTGGACCAGCTCATGGCCAAGAGTCAAGGCCTCTCCCTGGAAGCTACCCTGACCACTCTTTCTTCTATGCTGGCACTTAGATTCAGTTCTGGGGGCATTTCTCATCCACTGATAAACTGTGGTACAACAGAAATACCCAGGGCTTGAAACCCCAGACAGTTGCTTCCTACTTCTGGGGCCTTAGTATACTCTTACGTAAAATGGGGGGCAAGTTCTCACCTGACCTTAAAGAGCTGGAGGAATCAAAATAATACCAGGGCTCCTTTTGATCTATAAAGCATTATTGTTCTTATTTTTGTCTTCCAGAGCTGTGCTTAGGGCTAGCAAAAGCAAAGGGACTGTGGATAGAGCTCACTTGTACAGCACTCTGTGAGCACCCAGAAGGCCCTGCTTTCAATACCCTGCACTGCAAATAAAAACAATGGGAAGCTGGGCATGGTGCTACAGGCCTGTGATTCCAGCACCTGGAAAGCAAAGGCAGGAGGATTAGAAATTCAAGGCAAGCCTCCACTGCCCATAGAGTTTAAAGCCCGCTTCGGATACAAAGACCTTTCCATAAAAAAATAAAAATAACAAAGTTGCAACTGAGTTGGTGGGAGAAAAGCATTTAAGAACGTTACAGATGGTAGAGGCTCTGATCAATAGGTGACGGTGGCTATTTAATGGGATTTGGAAAGCTCACAGGTAGCCAAGGGCAAACAAGCTGTGACTCAGTATTTGTAGATTCAGTTGCTTTTCGCGGCTTGACTCTCACCCCTTTTCTTCCGGTCGCACCTGACTTTTGCACAGCACTCAAACCACTTACCAAAAACCCACCGCATTCTTCCATTGGGCCCTCTGACCATCCACCGGAGGGGCGTGGGGCTCTGAGTTGGTCTCCTCCCCTGGGAGGGAGAGAAGGCATGACCCACCACACACGGAGGCCCCGCAAGTTATGTATTCTGTTGTGGGGGTCAGGCCAGTTTCCGAGCTCCTCAGGAGTCTCGTGGGGCAGAGGTGGTCACTCTCAAGACAACCGACAGGAGTACTCACTCTCGGAATCCTCGAGACGCCTCCACGAGCCCGCAGAGCTTTCCATAGCATCGAGTTCGAGTTCCTCAAAGGGCCCAGAGTCAGCGTGTGTTCGGGGTTGGCTTCAAGAGAGCAGATAAAAGTCTGGGACAGGTGGGTGCGAAGGATCAACGCCAGGCGGTCAGCCCCGGGTCCAGATGTCTGCTACACAGGCCCGTCCGGCAACAGATCCCCAGATCTCCATCACGAGTCCAACCACGCCCCACCCTTCGGACCCCGCCCCCAGCCCCTCTAAAGCAAAGCCCCTGCCCCCGGACCTGTACCTTTAAGAGCAGCTGAGCTCTCTGCAAGGTAGAGTAGCAGGTTGGAGGGTCACGTGTCACAGCCAGCGCCTCTCCCATCACGTGCTTAGAAGATTCCCCCTACTTCCGGGTCCTGTTTTTCGCCTTTGGCCTTCTCAAAGAAGAAGGAGAGTTTAAGAGAAGCACTGGTTTGAACTGGAACGGTGGGAGCCGCAAGTAGAGCCGTGAAAAGCGGCACTCTAGTCGCCGACCAAATCTGCCAGTACTAGTCATGGCGCAGGAGGAGGCTTCAGCTTCTTTTCTGCAGCCCTCACTTGCCTGAAACAAATATGGCTACTTTCCTACTCCTGCACCACGACCCACCCAACTCCCCAAGGGCTAGTTCTGCTTCGGAGCAAAGGCGACCAGCCTCAAGTCCTTCTTATCTGTTGTCCTTACAGACTGTTGTAAAGACCTAAAAAGTAAGCTACTGGGAGGTAGGTCAGAGTAGAACGATTACCCAGAAAGTTAAAAGATAGCAGCCACCAAACAGGTTTCCATGAATTGCCTATGGCAACATTCAAGGCGTTAAGAAATGCCCTTTTCCATATTATCCTAGAACCAACAAATATAACGAAAGTAGTCCAACCCCTGGTTTTACAGATGAGAAAACCGAGGTCCCTTTTCCCCAATGTTAATCCTGCATTAGACCGATAGGTGACTTTAGAGACCCAGTTAGCTATTAAAAAAAGAAGAAAGAAAGAAAGAAAGAAAGATAGATAGAAAGATAGAAAGAAAGAAAAATAGAGCAGAGGTGCTGAGTTCACTGAGCAAGAATTTTTCCTGTTCTGTGATGTCAGTCAGTTGTCCTCTTTGGAAATTAGGAAAATGGGGTTGGGAGAGCAGTTGGAATATGTCACCTCACATAGTCCCAAATAAGGAGTCCTCCCCTTACCTTCCTCTCGGTGATAGGGCAGCATCTTGACCATTCTTCATCAAGCCCATTCCTCTGTGGGAATGGCTTCTAGCAGCCTGTGCCCACTTCTACCGGTTCTTTTCAACCACCAGTAATTAAGATGGCTGTTTGAAATATGCCCTCCTGTTGTGTTCTTCCTAGCTCACTCAACCAATGAGACAAGGATCCTACTCCCCATGCAGGGACCTAGAAATACCGCAGCCTCTGTTCTTAATGAATTCACAGAAAGCTGCATGACACATGACCACAGTACAATAGCCACAGGTGAGGACATGGGTACTGGAAACACCAATCCAGGCCCTTCATCCCCTCAGAAGTGTCAGTGGCATGGAAGTGGGAAGCCAGAACTTCCACTGGCCTCATTCTCCGTCCTACTGCTTCTCCTCAGACAAATCAGGAACCACAAACCCGAGCTTCCTCTCACTGAAGGCTGTGGCTTGGAGGAGACGGAACTGGCTGAGGTGTGAATAGAAGACCTGAGTCACTCAGGCTGCGCTTGCCACATGCCCCCTCCCCCATACCCAAATCTGCCGTCTACGGTTCCCACCTTTCCTTTCAGGCCTGATCCTCTGTCCTGTAGCTCCAGATGTGTCCCTGAGCCTGAGACACCTGGACGCTGTACAGCCGTTTCCCTGCCTGCCGTGAAGTCATCCATGAGCATAGGGGAGGTGCCCGGGGCCTGGGGTGGAGAGACGTCAGGGACAGGCAGGGGAAGAGGAAGTGTCTTGGGTGCTGGGGAGGACTGGCTTGCACTAGTGGGTGGGGACGGATGGTCATTGTGAGCTTTCTGGACAGACAGAGACGGACAGGATGGATTTTCTCCGGCTTCACCTCCCTGGGCTACATCAGGCCTTGAGGGGAGCACTGGTGAGAGGGGCAGAGAGATACCAGAGGCTTCCAGCCATTCCCTATAGTCTCACCTTTCCTCCTCCCTTAGAGCCTCTCCTCAGGTGTGGGGTCCTTTCCTAGAGTCAGCCAGACTTCCTGGGTTTCAATCTCCCGCCTCCATAAGCGCCTGCATGTACTCCAGGCTAGGCCCTGTCTTGGTCCTTATGCAGATTTCCAATCCCAGATTTCTTACCTGGATTTTTTTTTCTTGCATATTGCCTCAGGGAAAGGGCTAGATTTCCCCTGAATGTCTTCACTCTGCTCTCTTCTCTTCCAGGATTCCATCAGCGCTTTTGTGTCCTACCTCATAGGAGATACAGTTCCCACAGTAGAGAGGGAGAGGCAGGCAGCTGAGGAACTGGGGGAAGTGGCTGCAGGGAAGCCCGGGAAGGTTATACAGGAGGAAGCCCAGGAGGCGCTGGAGGGATTTAGAAGTGACCAGAGTCAGAGGGTAGGAGCACCTAGAGAGATCATCAGATGCCAAGAAGGAAGTTTAGCTGGTGAACAGGCGTGGGGGTGGAGAGCAGACAGCTCCCCAAGGCCCCGAGCAGAAAAGCAGGACACTGGGTCCAGGAAGGCAGCTGAGGGTGCCATGGGCCAGGAGCCAAATGCTCCGCTGAAACCCGAGGCAGGGCCTGGGACTCACAGAGATAGGAACAGTAAGAGAGCCCAGGAGATCTGGGAGCACGGTGAGCAGGAAGTGAGCAGTGGGGAGCCGCTGAGAACCTGTGAACAGAAGGAAGAAGAGGAGGAGGTGGTCAGAGCAACAGAGCCCGGAATAAGCAGGGGTGCAGAGTTGTCACAACCAGCCTGGCATAGGGAGCCTGAGGGGAATGCTGGTCCTGATGGGCAGAACGTAACAGAGGATAGCAAAGAGACAGATTGGGTGGCCGAGGAGGTGGGTGCAGAAACTAAGGGGTTTGAGGCTAAAGAGGCTGACGAGGAAGAAGAGAGGATGGTCCTGGTGCGGGATGGCCAAAGTGCAGGGGCACAGGGAGAACAACACCCAGGGGCAGAATCTGAGGCCATGCTGGGTAGAGAGGCCTGGACAGCCTCAGGCATTCATGAAGCAGACTATGGGCTAGACCCAGAAGACAGCATTCCAGAAGTTACTGGGAGAGTCTGGGTCGTAGAGGATGCTTGCCAAGGAAAGCAGCAAGGTGATATGGATGAGAAGAGAGGGGCTGAAGCTAGATACCAGCCCCAGACCCTGGAGATTGAGAGAACTAAAGAGATGGCTGAAGGCCAGATAGTAGGGAAGGTGTCCGTGGGAAACCAGGAGGCGCAGGACAGCTTTGAGGACAAAGAAAGGCAAGACTTAGCTATTGCTGATAGGAGGGTGAGTCTGGAAGAGGAGATGCAGGTGGAAGAGTTCCCCAGGGAGGAAAGGGGCTATGGAACCACAGAGGCTGTGCTAGCCCTGGACAAGGAGGCTAAATGTGAGCCTGACTTGGAAGACTCTCCAGAAGCCAGGCCTGAGGAGTTGTTTATAGCAGAGGAGAGTGAGGCCACTCAGATGAGACTAGAGGTATTGAGAGTAAAGGTCACCGAAGGACAGGACCCTGAGCTGCTGAGAGGTTCTCAGACCTTGACTGAACACCTTGAGGAAGGACAGCAGGGTCAGGAAGAGACCAGGAGAGCTCCAGACCTGAGCCCAGAGGGGGCGCTGAGCTTGGAGGACTGTCTCAGGCCTGTGGGATTAGCAGATCCTGAGCTAGAAGCCCAGGAAAACCGGGGAAGGGATGTGGACAATAGAAATAGCCAGGATGTAAACGCAGATGCTGAAGAAGAAGATGATGAGGAAGAGATTGCAACAGGGCAGGCCGTGAAGGTCAAGGTTGAAAGAGGCCAGGAGCCCCAACAGCCAGGGGTCCTAGGGTGGGGAGCAGAGGCAGAACTGATCTCCATAGCAGTAGACCAGGATCTAGAGGGAAGCCAAGGATCAGAGGCAGCGACAGGCCAGTCAGTGGAAGAATTCAAGCCCACGGAAAGCAAGACTAGTGAGGGGGAGGCTGCAGTGCCTTGGGAGACAAACAGAATGTGTAGGAAGAGGAGCCTGGAGGAGGTGGCCCTGAGCCTGCAGGACAGTGAAGAAATGCAGACCAGTTCTTCAGCAGCTGAGATTAGCATGGGTATCAGGACTGTGGGAGCCGAGGAAGGGCTGGAATGGGAAACTGGGATGAGTCAAGAGAGGGAATTTGGGAGAGCCCAGCATTCCAAGGACAGAGAGGAGACTGGGGGAGGCACGGAGCTGGCAGAGGCTGCAGAGACACAAAGTGGGCAGGAAGTTGCCTCAGAGGGCTCAGTAGAGGAGAAGGCACCTAGTTATGATGTCCAAGAAATTGGTGGGACTGGAGAGAGAGAGCAGGCAGATTTGGGGACATATGTAATGGCAGAAGGAATGACGGGAATAGATGGCATGACTTTGGGCTTCCAGGCGGAGAAAGCTGAGGGGTCTATAACCATCCTGGAAACTGAGGGGCCCCTAGGAGATCAGAAGCCCTTGGAAGAAGAAGCTGGGGGAGGGCTATCAAGAGAGTGGGGGGCCCACAACACTGAGAGAGAGACACAAAAGCTGCATGATGTGGAGGATGCCGAGAGAGAAGCACAGAGGACAGAGATCCAGGAGAATGATCCAGAACCCTCAGACCAAGAAAGGCATCAGACACACCAAATCCCCACATTAACTGTGCCTGGCGTCTCTGAATCGGGTGGGGCCACAGCAAGTGCCCCAGGGGATGCTCACAGCAGCTGGAATGAGGTGAGGGCTCCAGCAGGACCCTGAGAGGGACAAGCAGAAGTTGGAAGTCAGCTCTCCACAGTCTTCTGTGTCCCCTGCCCTGTAGGCCCTGCTCCCTGGAACCCGTCTGGACGTCTCTGTCCCACGGAGTCGTGTGCTTCTCTCCCGAAGTTCCTCACGGCGGCGCTCAAGGCCCTCGCTGCGCAGAATTTCCGCTCCCGAGCCGCAGTATGACCCTCCCAGTCCCCAACCCCAGGAGGAGCTGTTCCCTGAGCCGTCGCCTCTTCAGCCAGAGGAAACTTCAGAACTAAGTGCCACAAGGCCTGAAGACACTCCAGTGCCAGCTAGGAGAAAAATGCTGGGACCTGGGTAAGCACGGGGCACTACACTTGGGATGGTGAGGAGGCTGTGGGCACCTGGGATCCAGTTCCCATGGGTCTGCTTCTTCTACAGGTTTGGCCTCGCCCATCCTGGCATGATGCAGGAGCTGCAAGCCCGACTGAGCCAGCCAAAGCCACAGTGACAGGACCTAGAGCCCTTGTGAGATAGGCCTCCTAAGGGAGGGTCAGGACGCTCTGCTGGACTCTGGTTACCCTTGACTCCCTCAGCTACTGAAACACATCTTTGTCCTTCTGTGGGCCTCAGCTAAACCAGATGTTTACAAAGACCTTGAATCTAAGGAGTCTGATCCCACAGTATAAGCTGGTGGAGCTGGGTTCCACTGGCATCTATCACGGATCCCTCCCTGGTCACATTTCCCTTCTGTCTTGGCTACTCAGGAGACTACAAGGAAGACAGGATAAGGGAGACTCTCTTCCCCTAAGTCTTCCCTGTATGATCACCCGCTCCTAACTACCCATCATGCTAGAGTCCCACGGAGAGCTGTGTAAGGTAACACACCTCTGGGGCAGAAGCCAGCCCGAGGGAAAAAACTTCAAGGGCCTGGCGCTCAGTGGTCATGAGCAGCGGACCAGCTGCTTTGAGTTTCCAAAGTGATAGCTCAGCATCACAACTCTGCAGGTTGCTATGGTAACCTCCAGGCCAGAGTTGGGGTACATTGTAGGAACTTCAAGAATATAGAAGTAGAGAAAGGTTCTGGGTAGGTAGAAGCTTCGGACTGTCCCCAAGCTGTCCTGCTCTTTGAGTGGCAGACACTCCTGTGAAGACGTGGAGGCTCAAAGTGGGCCAGAAGGCTTTATTAGGCACCCGGCACGGTGGCCTACCTCAAGAATGAGACAATAAATAAACCATCATTTCCTAAAAATAAATAAATATCCAAGAAATAAATATCTGGTGAGGACTGTTGGACATTTAAGTTATTGGGTCAGGGCTGGGGACTAGTGAAGCCCTGTGTGGTCTGAGGCAAATGGGCTAGAGCTGTCCTATACTGTTGGCCAGACTCCAGCCTTAGCGTCTTAATGGGTGTGGGAAGGGAGCCGAAAGTCACTCCATAGGACTGGAAGCTAGGTGTTAGGAATCCCAAGCCGGGCCTGGGTGCTGGGGCATGGTCAACAGCAGCAGGTCCCGAACAGCCCGAGAGAGGACAAGCTCCAGGGAGTGTAGGAGCTGGTAGGTATAGAGCAGCTGGGGCCAGGACACTTGGAATGACACCTGGTTGGGGCCATCCAGAGCCCCTAGGAGCAGCTCCTTCCCTTCTTCCTCTTCCTCTTTGTCTTCCTCCTCCTCCTCAGAGCAGTTAAAGCCTGCAGCCAGCACCTGTGAGGAAAGACCCACAGATTACACAGTGCCGCATGAAGAACCTGAGAGTCTTCATTCCTTCTGTTGCCCATCACTTCCTCATGACATTCATGACCACGGCCATGATTGCTCTGGACAGCCTCTACCCCAGACTGTTTCCTTTAAGATTATCTATCTGTCTGTCTATCTATCTATCTATCTATCTATCTATCTATCTATCTATCTATCTGTGTATGTGTGTACCTGAGTGTATGTATATACAATACATGTGTGCAGTGCTTGAGAAGATAAAGTTCAAGATGGTTGTAAGTCACCATGTGGATGCTGGGACTCAAACTAGGGTCCTTTCCAAGAGTAAACAGTGCTCTTAACTGCTGAGCTATCTCTCCAGTCTAAAAATTCTTTTAAATTTTTAATGATTTACTTATTTTTATCTTGTGTGTATGAGCATTTTGCCTGCATGCATGTATGTGCGCTGCCTGCAAGACTGGTGTTCTTGGAGGCCAGAAGAGGGTGCTGGATGTCCTGAAACTGGGGTTATGGATGTTTGTGAGCATTTATCCTCTGCAAGAACAGCAAGTGCTCTTAACTGCTGTGCTGTCTCTCCAGCTCTATATTTCTTACATGTGTTTGTTTCTACAGAATCTTCCTACTTAACTCCAGAATGGCCTTGAGCTCACAGTCCTTCTGCCTCAACTTGCCAAGTGTTTGGGACTACAAGAATGCATCACCACACTTGGCTTAATAGATTAAAAACAAAAACAAAACAACTTTTACATTTATTTAATGTGTATGGATGTTTTCCCTACATGTAGGTCTGTGCGTTATCTATGTGCCAGGTCCTAAGGAGGTGAGAAAGGGCATCAGATCCCCTGAGCTGCCATGTAAGTGCTGAG
Source organism: Myodes glareolus (assembly GCF_982192425.1). Classification (NCBI taxonomy): domain Eukaryota; kingdom Metazoa; phylum Chordata; class Mammalia; order Rodentia; family Cricetidae; genus Myodes; species Myodes glareolus. The sequence goes on along the minus strand of NC_142032.1, from coordinate 77,687,552 downwards.
AATTGGACCCAGGTCCTCTGGAAGAGCGGTCAGTGCTGTTAACCACTGAGCCATCTCTCCAGCCCCCTTACCTTTTATTTTTTTAATTAAAAAAATGGCCATAGTAGAGCAAGGCACTACAAACAGGATGGGATCGATCCCCTGGGTCACCCTGGGGGTCAAGCTCAGGAAATCCCTCTCTGCTATTAAGGAATTTTTCAGGGTCAGCAGGTGTGACATAGCTACTTCCCGCTCTTGCTTGCATTTTCTATTCTCCTTTTACTAAGGTAAAATTTCTATTGCCCTCTCATGTCTAGGAGAATCTGAGTGATGTCAGAATCGGAGGGAGAGGAGAACAGATACTGGGCCTGATGATGGCAGAGGCTGTCCTGGTGACCCTGGGTTCTTTCCTTGGAATCCAGTCCCCAAGAGCAGGCAGAGACTTTGGGCCGGAGCCAGGCCCTGAAGGTCTCACTAGGCTTCCTCAACCTGATTCACAGGGGTCTTTCAAAAGGGAGCCAGTGAGTTCTTTTGACTTGTAGATCCCTGGAGTCAAGGGTATAGTGGCCACACTACCTGGAAGCGGAAGTGCCTGTGCAGGTCCCGGAGATCCAGCCTCATGGCCCACAGCTGCACCCTCTCGGAGCTGGTCCAGGTCGCCTGGCTCCTCAATGCTCCCAGCAGGGCAGGGAAGGGCCTGAGTGTGGTGGAGAGGAAGCAGAGCCTCTCTGGATCCTATTGAAGGGAAGGGGGACGGTCAAGAGACACCTGCAGAACCCCAAACCCAGCCTCATCTTTTTGTGGGTCTCCTTTTCATGCCAGCTTTCATTTCATTCTCAATTTACTCTTTAAAAATGTATTATGTCGGCCGTGGTGACGCACATGTTTAATCTCACTCAGGAGGCAGAGGCCGGTAGATCTCTGTGAGTTTGAGGCCAGCCTGGTTTACATAGTGAGTACCAGGATAGTCAGAGCAAATAGTGAGAACTTATCTCAAAAAACTGAAAGAACTTACTACACTGTGTTTGTTTATAGCATGTGTGTATGTGCATGTGTACACATGCCTGTGGAGGTCACAGGACAACTTGCTGGGATTGGTTGTCTTCTTCTGCCATGTAGGTCCCAGGGATTGAACTCCGGTCATTAGGCTTGACAGCAAGCACCTTTATCTACTGAGTCATCTCGCTGCCTCCTTGAATTTATGCTTGTGTTCCCCCACCATTGCTGCGAGCTCTATCCCATCCCCTCCTTAGCCCATACTCTTCTCTGGCCTCAACTCAGCCCATCTCCCTCCATCCAGAGTCTCATTCCACTCCTTCTGTTGCCACCCTGTCCAACCTGTCAATCACATCCTGTTTCCAACATCTCTACCTCTTTCTGCCTCATTCCCACTCCTAACCCAGCTCCCTCTGCAGACTCAGATTCTTTGTTTGCCCATTCCACTCCCTTTGCCTGTCCCTAGCCTAATTTTCACTGTGATTTCCACAGCAATATTCTCGCCTCTGACCTGACCCCACTCCCATCCCAGTCACTAGCCCACTTCTTTCCTCCACCCCCAATCTCACTGCACTCCAGCCCCACCTTCTCCCCTACCCAGAGTCAGTCTCATCATCTTCCTTTCCCATGTTCAAATTCCAGCATGCTTCATCTCTCTCTTTGTTCCTCTCTCTCTGTCTCTCTGTCTGCTTCTGTCTGTCTGTCTGTCTGTCTCTCTCTCCCTCCCTCCCCCCATCTCAAATTGAAGTCTCTGCTTCCTAAGTACTGGGACTACAGATGTGTACCACTACCCACTATCCTTTCGGCTTCTCCTCTATACACAGAGCATATTAACCACGCAAACCTGTAGATCCATGTTCACTTAAACCCTTGTCTGTGTCCCAGGCTCAATTGCCAGTTTCCCCACTCCCTGCCCTTCACTCACAGAGAGGTGACGCCATGCCTGGAAGGTCAGGGAAACATTGGGGAGATGATGTCCCAGGGGCAGGAGGTCCAGGTTCACTCCTGGCAACCGAGATTCAGCCTGAAGGGTAAGTTCTGTTAGTGGGGCCCAATGGGACTCGGGGGTGTCCCCACCCACCTCCAGACCTGACTGCATTAAGGAGACTCACAAAGCTGTGGACATAGCTCTGAACCTCAGAGAGCAGCTTCCTGGCAAGGTGCAGGCTGGCTGTGAATTCCCTGCGCAGCTCCTGCAGGCTCAGGGGGCCTGTTGGGAACCCCCAGGCACCAGCTTGCACCAGAAGCAAGGGTAGCAGCAGCAGGCTGAGCCCTGGAGAGAGGAGAGAGGGCTCAAGATAAAAAAGAGGGCAAGATGAAGGCCTGGGAACCCCAGAGAAGAGAACAAGTCTATACAACACTGAGTCGCTTTCACTGGCAGCTTCAAGCTGTGCCCTTAGAACCACCATTTGGACCATAGAGGCTGCCCTGTGTCATCTCTGCACAAGTGCCATTGTTGTAAGGAGACAAAGGTGGGACCTGGACACATTCACCACCTCACTGATTTCCTTGGTCAGTTGCCTGCATAACTGCATGCCTTTAGCCTGGTCCTTAGTATTGTCTCCATTTTGCAGTGGAGAAGGATCTTGAGACTAGGAAAAGCAACTAGCCGAAACCAGACAGTGAGAGGAACAGGGAGGCAGGGCTGGATTCCAGATCCATCCAAACACAGGCCAGTATGCATTCCCCAGGGAACTCAGATGAAGTAGTCTCCTGTCCCAGAAGTGGGGACTCTGCTATGCTAAGGATTCCTTGGACTCTTCTAGGCAGCTCTGGTGCTTTGAACTAACCTAGGGCTATGGAAGAGACCTGGCGAAGCCAGTGGCTCTTTTCCAGGGACTCAGATGGAAGGTGGTAAGGCCACAGTGCACTGGAGCCCTTCTGGGGTAAATCAGCAGCATGGCACTGGAAGGGACGTGGGGTGGAGAGGCACTGATGGGAGGGAGGAGGCTAGCCTAGTCCTTCCTGAGCAGGTCACTTACTATCTCTGGGTCCCAGGCTCCCAAGAAGCGGGCAGGACAGTGGAGCGGAAGAGGGCAGTTTTCAAAGGTGTCTCTCTCATTCGGGAGTTACACAGTTCCCCCTCGAAACCCAAACCCAAACCATTCCCAAATCCGTCCCCACTCCTGCTCTTCTCCACGTCCCTTCTCTGTCTATTCATAATCTCTAACCCGCCTCTAAGTGCCCTTGGAAGAGGTTAATGGGCTTTCAGAAGTAGGCAGTGCCTGAGATCTCTGGCATTCAGGCTTCTTGGCTTGGGAACCACTCTGACTTTCTAGCATCCTGGAGACTAAAGCAAAACAGAATTCTTCCTAGCTCTAGGATGGGGATAGAACATGTACCCATGGGCCCAAGTAAATATTACACCCCAGACTAAGCTGTGCTAACTCAGACCCTCTTTAAGTTCTGGACACGCCAAGACCTCTTTTGTAGTGAAGCCAGCTCTCACCCTCCAGTTCTCCTGATCCTACCCAGTCCTGCACTTGTCCTTCTCCTATAGCTCTGTTCCTGGCTCCTGGGTTACCAGCTGCAGACTGGGCAACCTCTAAGCTTCAGAGGGGCTGCCCCCTTGGTCCCAGGCAATGCTTGTTCCAGCCCCCTCCCCATTCTGTTCTTCTGACGGTCCTCAATTCTCAGCCATGTCTTCATTTGTCTATAGGGTCCTACTCCTGGCCACATTACCTATCCAGTCTTTCTTACACACCCCAGCCAAACTGTCCTAACACTTGCCCAGTCAGGGCAAGACTATAATCCCACTGTTCCAGCCCCTGCCCTCTTACACCAGTCTTGCTGCTGTAGTCAGCCAGCCATGCCCATGAGCTGGGCCAAGATGTTGCCCCTCAGTCATCTGCCCCTGCCCTACCTGTCCAGCTCTCCCAGGCTCTCTGTCAAACCTCCCATCCCTCTGCCCAGTCCCAGCAACTCACGCCAGCCAAGGCCTCCTGTCACCTGGCCCATGTCAGGGCCCAGCCTCTGAGTGCAGCCATCTCCTGGGTAGGGGGGTCTTATACTGGGGGTTGCGCCCAGTTTCACTTTCTGTCCTGCTTGTACTTTCAGCTTTGTGCTCACCAAGTCTTCCCTTCTAAAATGGGGAAATGTAATTTCCCTTCCCAGAGGGGGAAGCATGGGGGTGGCGGGAAGCTCGGGTTTCAGCCCATCTGAGCTCCGGACCTACTGCTGGGCTCCCAGGTCCAGCCCCTCCCTCAACTCCCCATCTCTAGTCCACTTACATAGTTCCGTCCACTGGTGGAACTCGAAAGACCCACCCTCCTCATACTTCTCTGCTGCCACTACATCCAAGGGCCATTGCCACTCCATTGTCCTGTGAATGACAGATGGCCAGGTAAGGGAATTACCCATAAGAGGGGACTTGGTGGGGTTGACTCATCCATACCCTCATTTGGTTTACCAGATGGCTGAAGAGTGTGCGGGAAGTCATAGCTCCATAGTGAGGAATGAGTCTGTGTGGGGCTGGCAGGGACTAGTTTGATGCACCGAGAGCTGGCATTCAGGTATCTGTAACCAAGTGTCAGGGCTGAAGGAGACCAATCTCGAGACCATGGTATCATAATCAGCTTTATTCGGACAATGGCTCTGTCTATGGACAGAGTCGCATAGGATTAGGGCTCAGTCCACATCAAGGGTCAGAACTTGGTCTAGGGCCGAACTCAGTGCCTGGACTGGGGCCAGTATGTGTGCTCTCTCTGTATTTGGGGCCAGAGCTCTCAGTGAACCCTCTGCTTGTGGCTGATCAGTGTTAGGCTTCGGTCTTCATGGGTGACAGAGCTGTGTAGCTTCTGACTGAGGCTGACTCAGTGAGGTGAAAATTTAGGCTAGGATAAGACCTCAACCAATGACCAGAACTGAGGTTCAGCCTGAGGCCAGCTTGGGGTTGTATGAGGTTCAAGCCTCAGTCACGCCCCGCAGTAAGCCCAGGGTTTCAGCACCATGAGGATCATGGTCAGAGATGGAGCCTGACCGCAGCGTCCTTGCTAGTGCAACTCTGCTCTCAGCCACACCCTTGATTTCCCATCTTCTGAGACAGCATGGGGGTTTCTTCGTCTTCCCCAAACTCCCACTTTCCTTTTGGGACTTGTGGGGTTTCCCTACAGGGTTCCTCCTGTGAGACAGAAACTAAGGGGGCTTCCCCTTTGGGTACCCTACTCCTTAGCTCTGCCTCAGAACTGCCCACCCAAGTCTGCCCGGGACACGGTGCCAGGGAGATACCAAGTCCTGGAAGCTGTTGGAGAGCGTCAGGGAAGAAAATGGAAACTGGACCAGGGCATCCTGGTCCAGTCAGGTGTCTGCTGCCAGGGGCAGCAGTTCCTCCACCCACTTCTGATGTGTGTAGGGGTTGGGGGCTGTGGGATGATAAGGACAGAGATTGGTTTGGTCTTCTGCACAGCCACCCCACTCCCCACCATGGAGCACACAGTCCTTGGTCCCCCCTTAATTCTATCCACTGCTCCTCCCATTGTCCGTTCCCTCATGAATAAACCACATTATTGATTATCGCCTTCTGGACCTCTGGCTTCCCTCCCAGTCCCTCTGACCTTCATCAGTTCCCCGACCCTCGCTTTATGCCAGTTCTAGCCACTGGCATACTGTCCCCAGTGTTGCTCAAGTGGCTCCACCCGAGTCCTGGACCTATTCCCTTTTGGTTTCCCTGGCGTTGTGGTTCATCCCCCCTCCTGACAAATTTTATCTCAAATGGATTCTTTACAGTTGTTTTACCCTGCTCACTCCACTCCCACACATGTTTCTGCCACACTGGCCTCCTTGTTGCCGTTAGAGCATAAGTCCTCACGGCCTTTGCACTTGCTTCTCCTCCTTCCTTTCCTCAGCTATCTGAAGAGTTTACTCTGTGAAAGAGCCCCGATACCTCCGCCTCACGTTCTCAGATGATCCACCCAACAAATTAAAATTCTCCCTCGGGTGGGAGTTACACAATTCTCCTCAAAACCCAACCCTAACCACCCACTTGTCTCTGCATTTCCTATCCTTTCCCTGCTTGATCATTGTTATTATTAATAATTATCATTATTAATTTTTTATTATTTGTTTTGCGCGCATGTGTGTGTAAGGCATGTGTGTCAAAGTGCACATGTGGAAGTCAGAGGAAAACTCTGTGGAATCAGTTATCTTTTCCCACCTTTGTTCAGGTTTTAGGGGTCCATTCTAGATCCTCAGGCTTGTAGGGCAAATGCTATACCCGCTTAGGCATCTCGCTAGCCCTCCATACTTTATTTTTTTGAACCTTGCCTGCCTGTCTGTCTGTCTGTCTGCCTATCTATCTATCTATCTATCTATCTATCTATCTATGTTTTGTAAGACAGGGCCTCAAGTCACACATTTAATCCCAGTGCTTGGGAACAGAGAGAAGCAGAGCTCTGTGAAGTCGGCCTAGCCTGCAAGGACATCCAAAGCCACATAGAGAGACCCTGTCTCAAAAAAAAAAAAATACTAAAAACTTTTGAAAAGCAGAAAAAGACAGACTGGCCTCAAGCTTGAACTCTTCCTGCTTCAGTGTCCCAAAGCTGTGGCCTGGAGTCAGCAGGAAATGGAAGGGATGTGGTAAGAGGTGAGAAAAGGAAACTAGGGAAGCCTGGGGCGTGGCTTCTGGGTGCGACCTGGCAATCTCGGACCTCAGTTTCCTCATTGAGACTTGACAGCTAGTTTCAGAGTCAGCCAGTGATCTCACACACAGAAATTAAAACCCAGAGCAAGAGCGAAAGGACCGTCTGCCGAGTTTCTAGTTCTTTCCCACACCCTGCGGGCTCTCCAGAGCTTGGGGGAACCCTGAGCTTGGGGCAGCATTGATTTCAGTGGAGCCATGGGAAGGAAAGTCTCACTGGAGGCACGTGGAGAGCGGGAACAGAACACAGTCCGGAACCCAACTCGTGTTTCCAGCTTGTGCCGAACTGGGGAATCCCCAGGTTACGTGATGTCAGTGCCAAGCTCTAACATGGTGCCACCACGGTGGCCTGTGGGGAAGGCAGGAAGGTCTGGAGTTGAGCCTCACGCGGAGGCTTCTGAGCCCAGGCGGAGAACCCTGATGTTGGGAAGGCTTCTGCTCCCTCCAACAGGAAGGTGGATGTGGCTGTATCAGGCCACATTCCACCCGGGGCCTTTGTTTTGAAACACTCTTTTTTTTTTTTTTTTAATTATACACATTTGTGTGTGTGTCTGTGTTGGGGTTTATTTATAGCATGTGGGTACTAACAGAAACTGAGGTGTTCAATCCCCTGGAAATGGAGTTACAGGCAATTGGTTGTATTGTCTAACATAGTTCCTGGGAACTGAACTGATGTCGTCGGAAGGATCAGTAAGCTTCCGTAACTGCTGAGCCATCTTTCCAGCTCCCTTCCCCTTTCCAGACAGGGTCTCACTGTGTAGCCCTGGCTGGCCTGGAGCTTCTCTGTAGACCAAGAACTCACAGGGTCTGACCTCTACTTTTTGAGTGCTGAGATTAAAGGCATGTGCCACTATGCCAGCCCCCACCACTCACACCACACTTTTTAAAAAAATATATAGGATTTTGTCATATAGCCCAGGCAGGCCTGAAACTTTCCACCCTTCTGTTTGAGACTACCAAGTTCTGGGGTTCTAGGCATGTGCCACTATGCCTAGCTAAGATTCCTTTTTTTCCTCAGGGCCTTGAGTATGTTAAGGACACACTCTACCACGGAGAGTCTACCTGGAGAAATCCTACAGTGTCCACTCACAGAATGAGCAAGGGACTTCATTGTCCAGCTCCCTCCTGACTACCACCCTGCACCTAAACACACCTGCTTTTCTAGACCTAACTTTGCAATGTCCTTTTACAGGGGAAAAGAATGAAGGTTTTACCTCTTGTCCTCCAAGGCTGTTGGTTCCATGACAACATGTTTAGGCACAGGGTGGTGGTAAGCACATAGTGAGTTCCAGGACAGCCAAGGATATATAGTGAGTGTCTCAAAGGAGGACCCCTGCTTAGACTCCTAGCAATCGGGGACCTAGCAACAAGTAACCTGAACTGGCCATCTCTTGTGACCAGATTGGTACCTGGCCCAACTGCCATCAGAGAGGCACCGTCCAGCAACTGATGGAGGCAGAAGCAGAGACCCACAGCCAAACATTAGGCAGGGTCTGGGAATCCAGAGGGGGAAGAGAAAAAGGCATGTAGGAACCAGAGATGTCAAGGGCTCAATGGGAAGGCTCACACAATCGACTAACCTGGGTTCCTAAGGGCTCTCAGGGACTGAACCGACAACCAGGGAGTCTACATGAGACTGACCTAGGCACTCTGAATATATGTTACAGTTGTGTAGCTTGGTCCTCTTGTGGGATTCCTAATAGCAGGAACAGGGCTGTCTGTCTCTTTCACTGGCTTTTGGGAGTCTACTCCTTATACTGGGTCACCTTGCCCAGCCTTAATACATGAGTGTGTGTGTGCATTGCTTAGTTTTACTGCAACCTGGTAGGCTATGTTTTATTGATACTCATGGGAGACCTGCCCTTTCCTGGACGGAGTTGGAAGAGGAGGGGGTGGTGGTGGAAGTGGAGTAGAGATGTAGGGGGCAGGGATGAGAAGCGGCTGCGGCTCATAAATAATAAATAGATGAATAAAATTAAACAAACCTCTTGGAAGGAGTCTGTCTCAGAGATGGATGGAAGACTGGAGTCCAGTACTGTGGAGAGCTAAGAATGTCATCAGATAGCATCTTGGACCTTTAAAAGGTTTCCCCCATCTCAACATATCTGCCTGTCTGGTGTGCCCACCAATATATTTTAAACTTGCCTTGATTTATGACTTTCTTTGTTTTGTAACACTGAAAAATCCTTGTGAAACTGCTTCCATGTTGGAACATGGAATTTGGGGGTAACCTGAGCCTGTGTTCCAGGGTCATGGTCACTCAGAAATGCTCCAGAATAAACTATGTCTTATTCCTTTAAAAAAAAAATAAAAAAGAATGAAAAGCTAAGTCAGCACAGTTGCTGGGTAGCAAGTTGTCTGACTGTCAGATTCCCTGTCTATACCGTCTGTATGCGAGACAAGTTGTCTGACTGTCAGATTCCCTGTCTATACCATCTGTATGCGAGACAAGTTGTCTGACTGTCAGATTCCCTGTCTATACCATCTGTATGCGAGACAAGTTGTCTGACTGTCAGATTCCCTGTCTATACCATCTGTATGCGAGACAAGTTGTCTGACTGTCAGATTCCCTGTCTATACCATCTGTATGCGAGACAAGTTGTCTGACTGTCAGATCCCCTGTCTATACCATCTGTATGCGAGACAGAGTGTGCCAACTGCTACACCTGGAGCGTTCACCAAGCCATCGTGCATGAAAGAGTAAGCATGAGGCCCTGCATTGGTAAAACGGGGGTTTAGCTATTAGTGGGTATTACAAGGCCTGACCCACAGGAAACAACAAGAAATACCAGTTCTTGCTAATCTGAGATGAGAGCCCGACAAGGCGTTCAGCTTGTAACTTGCTGGGAAACCCTTGAAAAGTCACAAAGACCAGAAGTCTTTGTTTCTTCCCTTGGAGAATGGGGTTCAGCAAGCAGCTATCTCCTTCCCAGAGAACAAAGGGCTCAGAGGAACAGAGAAAGCTACATAAAGAGACATCCTGAGAAAGGGACCCAAGCCCAAACACATTTGTTTCTTTTATATGTGACTTATACGCACACAGCCAGAACCAGGTGGTGGTGGTGCATATCTTTAATCCCAGCACTCAGGAGGCAGAGGCAGGTGGATCTCTGTGAGTTTGAGGCCAGCCTGGTCTACAAGAGCTAGTTCCTGGACAACCAAAACTGTTATACAGAGAAACCCTGTCTCAAAAAATCAAAGCAAAACAAAGGTATACACATCCAGAGGTATGCCGTATCCTTTACATTTGATCTCACAAGGCTGTTATATATGTTATATATTTCCAATGATCCAATGCTTTGTCTAGAGCCACAAGTTCAAGTGTGGAACATCCCACTGTGGCGTCATTTTGGCACGCAGAAGGATTATATTGAGTCTGTCAAGATAGTTCTCTGGAGGCTGGAGAGACAGAACATTGGTTAAGAGAATTTGCTGCTCTTCTAGGGCCAAGTTCAAGTCTCAGGATCCACACAGCTGTTCACAACTCAACTGTTTGTAACTCCAATTCCAGACGATCCTTTGCCTTCTTCTGGCCTCCCCCAGGCACCAGGCATGCACGTGCACACAGACATATGTGTAGGCAAAACACCCATCCATAACATAAAAACAATAAAAAAGATTTTTGAAAAGCTGGGTGATGGTAGCACACACCTTTAATCCCAGCATCCAGGAGGAAGAGGCAAGTGGGTCTTTTAAGTCTGAGGCCAGTCTGATTCAGAGAGAATTCAGGACAGCCAGGACTATACAGAGAAACCCTTCCTTGAAAAACCAAAACCAAAAAAAGACTCAACCGGGCGGTGGTGGTGCACACCTTTAATCCCAGCACTCGGGAGGCAGAGGTAGGTGGATCTCTGTGAGTTCGAGGCCAGCCTAGTCTACAAGAGCTAGTTCCAGGACAGGATTCAAAGCTACAGAGAAACCCTGCCTTGAAAAACAAAACAAAACAAAACAACAAAAAAAGGCTCAGCTGTTTAGGGCTCCTGATGTCAAGCCTGATAACTTGAACTTGACTCTCAGGACACGTGATGGAAGAAGAGAGCTGATTCCAGCTGTGGTGTAGGGTGCGTCCCCTCGCTCTCCTTCACACATACACACACAGACACACACACATAGACACACACACACACACACAGACACACACACACAGACACCCACATACACACAGACACACACATACATACATACACACAGACACCCACATACACACAGACACACACACATAGACACACACACACACAGACACACACACACACAGACACACACACACAGACACCCACATACACACAGACACACACACACATACATACACACAGACACCCACATACACACAGACACACACACATAGACACACACACACACAGACACACACACACAGACACCCACATACACACACACACACACATACAGACACCCACATACACACAGACACACAGACACACACATACACACAGACACCCACATACACACAGACACACAGACACACAGACACACACACACACACACACACACACACACACACACGTGCGCGCGCCTTCCAGATCTAGGAACATTTAGATTTCAGATTTTTGAGTGAGGAATGCTCAGTCTATTTGATACATAAGTCAAAACCTGTCAAGTGGCCAGGGAGTGAACGAGTAAGGAGGGCCTTCAGGATACAGTTGACAGGTCATTTCCACCTGTCCTCCACTCCTTTTTAAATGAAAAAAAAAAGTACTTAGAGCTGAGCACGGTTGTGTGTGATATCCCAGCACCTGGAAGGCTGAGGCTAGCCTACACTGCAAGGCAAGATCCTGTCTCAACTACCCTTACTCTAACCAAAAAAGGAGAAAGAATAAAAATTAAAGTAAAAATTAAAGTGTTGGGGTGTGATCCCCAGCACTGAGATAGAGGGTGGATGTCTAGATAGGCAGACAGGTAGATAGAGATGTAGATCTATGGAACACCAGTTAAGTGCGGCGCAGTCATTGCTCTATTTTTTATTTTTAAATTTTACGTATTGTTTCACTTTTAATTTGATAGAGATTGAATCCAGAGCCTTGGGCTGGGCAGTCTACCACTGAATGACCATCACAGCCCTAGTCATTCTTAGTGAAGCCTATGATCAGTGCCGTGGAATTATAACTGCACTGTAGTCAAATGCTTATGAAGTGGCCAAGGTAATGACATCTTGTTCTGTGTGGTGGTTTGAATAAGAATGGCTCCCACAGGCTCATATATTTGAATGCTTAGTTGTTAGGGAGTAGTTCTATTTAAGAAGAGTTGGGAGGTGTGTCCTTGTTAGAGGAAATGTGTTCCTGAAGATGGGCTTGAACATTTCAAAAGCCCATACCCATCCCAGCTTTTCTCTCTCTTTTTCTCTCTCTCTGGATCAGGATGTAATTCTCAGCCACTGCTTCAAAGCCATGAGCATCACCCCGCTCCTGCCATGCCCCCACCATGATGACAATGGACTAACCCTCTAAAACTGTAAGCCAGCCCCCAATTAAATGCTTTCCTTTATAAGAGGTGCCATGGTCATGGTGTCTCTCACAGCAATAGAACAGCGACTAAGGCATCATTGTCTTACCCTGGCTACATTTTTGTGTCTGCTCAGGCAATTTTCAGTCCCTAAACCCCCTGAACAGTCATATCCACTTTGGCAATGAATTCACATCCCATTTGGGACTTTTCATGACCTTGACCATGGCCCAGATGAGAACCAAAATAGCTGCTGAATTTATAGCTAACTTGAATGTTGCCAGGTTTCCCCGACCTACACCTGACAGTGGTGCAATTTCGAGTTTTGCTGTTAAAATTCTCTGTACTTCTGAGCTTTAGTGTCGAGAGTTCTCTAGGGCAAGAACCTGCTCTTGTTGCTAGCCAATAACAGAGTCTAATTTGGCCTTACACTCTTGGTGGTGTGGAACTTTCCCACCTGGGCTATAATATTTACACATGCCACACTCTTCAGCTGTTTCCTCATTTAACACCCCCCACTATTCCTATGCTGCTGGCATTATTCTTTACGCTCATTTTATCTAAAAGAGGCTCAGAAAGACCTTCCCAAGCTCACAGAGCTAGCAAGTGGTAGCTTTGGGATCTGAACCCAGGCAAACTGGCTTTGTTAATTTAGGACAGAAAGAAAAAAAATTAAAGGAACATAGGAATGGAAAAGAGCCCAGAAATCTGGTGGAATTATCTTGCCAGCTGAGAGTCAAGATTCCCAGTATATGGTGCTGGAGATGACTCAGTGGCTGTTGCTCTTTCAGAGCTCCTCCTGGGTTCGACTGCTGATGCACGGTGGTTCACAACCATCTGTTAACTCCAGTTCCAGGAGACCAGGATTCAGGATGCTTTCTTCTTCTGACCTCCGTGGGTGCTACATGCACATGCTGCATAGAGACACGTCAAATGAATGTAAAGATAGAGATGAATCATGCTTAAGGCCTAAGTAAGCATCGGTGGCTGTTCTCCTTTCCCAGATGTTAGCACGCAATTTTCAAGAAATCTCACAAGAAAAACCACCTACAGGAAAGATATATTTCAACCCCTCTACGGGACCCTTCTGTTCCATGTTTTTTCTTAACTAATTACAGTTTTGTCCAAGGAACCCTAGAACCACCCTGCAATCTCACTCACTGAAAAGGAGAAAGGAGAGACGAGACAGCAGAGACAAGTCTTAGAAACCCACTGAGCAACGGGATCCCCAAAGCCTCCAAAATGCTCTCCTTAGCTACCGCTGAGACACTTTCAACTCTCCCCTGAGAAGCCTTCACCCACCCTTGAAAGTGTCTTATTCTCTCTCTACAAGTCCTTTCTCTCTCAGTTAACTCCTCTCTTCGTAGCTTGGTTAAAAGTTCTTATTCAGGAAGAGCTCTGACTGGCCTGGAACTCACTATATAGACCAGGCTGGCCTCAAACTCACAGAGATCAGCCTACCTTTGCCTCCTGAGTGCTGGGATTAAAGGCCTTGTGCCACCACTGCCCGACAAAGATACCATTTTAAAAAAATATTTATTTTCTTTTATTTTATGTGCATTAGTGCTTTGTCTGCGTGCATGTCCATGTAAGGGTCTCAGATTCCCTGGAACTGGAGTTACAGACAGTTGTGAGCTGCCATGTGGGTGCTAGGAATTGAATCCAGGTATAGGAAGAACAATAAGTGCTCTTAACCGCTGAGCCATCTCTCCATCCAGCCCAAGCTACTCTTTTTAAATTATTATTATATTTACTCATTTTTTTCTGAGACAGGGTTTCTCTGCAGCTTTGGAGCCTGTCCTGGAACTAGCTCTTGTAGACCAGGCTGGCCTTAAACTCACAGAGATCTTCCTGCCTCTGCCTCCTGAGTGAGTGCTGGGATTACAGGCGTGCGCCACCACCGCCTGGCTTATATTTACTTATTTTATTTTGTGAGTGTTGGCTACATGTACATATGTGCCTCATGTGGGTGTCGGATGTCCACAAAGGTCAGAAGAGGGCATTGGATCCCCTAGAACTGGAGTAACAGATGGCTGTGAGCCATCATGTAGATGTTGGGAAATGAAACTGGGTCCTCTGCAAGAGCAGTGAGTGCGTTTAACCACTGAGACATCTCTCCAGTTCCCACACAGTGAACATTGTTTTTTTTCAAGGTAATAGGGTTTCTCTGTTTAATAGCCCTGGCTGTCCTGGAACTGAATTTGTAGACCAGAATGGCTTTGAACTCACAGAGATCTGCCTGCTTCTGCCTCCCAAGTTCTGGGATTGAAGGTGTGCTCTTCCATGCCTGGCTCTTATATGATAATAAAAAAATTATTTTAAAAAACCTTGCAGGCTCTAATGACTCATGTCCATCATCTCAGCACCGAGGAGGTCAAAGCACTAAAACTGACATGAGTTTGAGGCCAGACTGATCTGTGTAGCAAGATTCTGTTTCAAAAATAACAATAAACCAAACAAGTATTTTTTAACAACGTTGTTAGGTGTCCGTGCCGATCCTTTCTGTATTTATTCTGAAAATTCATGTGGGAACTGAAGCCCCGAGTTACATATCCCTGCCCCCACTTGAGGTGCTTATCTGCAAAGAAAACATAATAAATTCCCTCTGCTCCTGGAGTTGGGAAAGGAATTTTGAGTGCAAGGTGACTGTTCCTTGATCCCTGCTGAGGTCAGGTGACAGTCCCTTCGCAGCCCCCTCCTCATTTGGTCCCATGGTATAAAAGCCAGCCCCAGCAGAACAATAAAGAAGCTGTTCCACCTCAACCTCGTGCTCTGTGCATTCATTCAACCTGGACAGCCTTCGCCGAGATTCTTGGTTCCAGCCCGCGTTGGCGCGGCAAATTCATGAGCCTTACTTGCTCCATGGCTCAGCAGCAAGACCCTCATCCCTGAAGATGTGATTGTCGTGACCGTGCTGGTCAGCAGAAGGCAGAGCACACAGGGAACTGAGAAGCACTTTGTGGGCAAAGGAGACTGTGGAAGCCCTGAAGGCTCCCAGCACCTGGGACCTGCACATTCCCTGCTGGGTCCCTCACAGACATCCCCTCTCAACCTGTTGCCTTCTCAGGTTAAATGGAGGCGTAAAAGCGTTTCAAGATTTCACAGGAAAAGCCAGGAGCAAAGAGGTGAAAAAGAGAGGGACCAGGCCATGGGAAGGGGTTACATGGAGCAGCCCCTCTGCACCTCCTACATGCGCATACGTACGCATGCATGCATGCACGCGCAAGAGCACTCACACACACACACACACATACACAGAGGCCCTCTGTACCTCATATACACTCATGCATACACACATGCATATACACACGCACGCATGTACACGCGTACACACACACACGCACACGTATACACACATGTGTGTATGCATGTGCGCACACACACCAGCCCTCTGCACCTCCTACACACAGACACACATACACACACAGGCATACACACACGCACACGTATGCATGCATACACACACACACACACACACACACACACACACACACACACACACCAGCCCTGGCTGTGGACAGACTGATTCTGTCCGCCTCCCTCAGGACTGGTTAGTTAGGACTTCAGAGGCCTCAGGCCATCCTCCTGGTCTGATTCCAGAAAACCACTTGTTACTGGAGGAGGAGGGCAGGGCAGGCCCTGCCAACTCCAATAGAAGCCACAAAGTTATTCTAATACAGCCTTTTTGCTTTATTCAAAAGAGAAGATGTGGACACAAACCCTAAAATAGGCCGCATTGACCAAAGAGGGCACAGATCTGTAGTGAGAAGATGGAGCCACTTAGAGGACGAAGAGGCACCCTGACCTCTGAGCCTTTGACCTCAGATGGGAGGAAAAAGCCTGGACGGCCTAAACCAGGCCCCAGGTCTGTGTCCAAATTCACCTCTGAGCCACTTCCCCATCAGAACCCAAACTTGTAAAGATTTGAGCAAACACTGTTTCTAACAGCTCAAGTTATGATCCCTAGGATTACCCCATCTCGACTTACAGGGGCGGCCCCAGAAAACTCGAGGCAGCCAAAAGAATTTATTGTTGCTAAGCATGGAGGCACTCACCTATGATGCTAGCACCCAGGAGGCTGGGGCAGGAGGATGCCCAGTTGCAGGTTCACCTTGGTTACATGTGAGACTTTGACGCAAAAAGTCAAGTGTGTATGTATCACATATTGGTAGCTATGTTTTATCTGTCTGTCTTGTTGGAGTCAAGCGCATTCATCGGATACGTATAAGTTCATTTCTATAAACCCAGCATGAGGACTACAAGTTCAAGGGTATCCTGAGCTACATAAGCAGACCTTGTCTGGATATGAGGGCAATATTGTTTGTTCCAGCTGTCCTCTGAAGACAGAGCCCTGTCTCTCTCACAGCCTTGAAGGAACCTAATTTTATAACCACCACTTAAGCAAACCCCAATGGGTTTCACATGAACCAACACTTCCTTTCTAGTTTTTGAATTGGCGCTCACTACAAGCCTCTTCCCAAATCTCTCACTCTACTCTGTAGAAACCAGAGCTGCGTTCAGTTCATCCTGGACTACTTTCCGTATTGCAATAATTTATTGTTGATTCAGATCTGCTCCTATCAAGAAAGAGATGTGGCTAAGTGATAAACCATTTCCCCGGAATCTCTGAGGTTCTGGGTTTGAGCTCCAGTACAGTGAAAACAAACAAAATCTATCCGACTGTTCTAGCTAGTGTCTGCTATCTCTATCTATCTATCTATCTATCTATCTATCTATCTATCTATCTATCTATCTATCATCTATCTATCTATCATCTATCTATCTATCTATCTATCTATCTATCTATCTATCTATCTATCATCTATCTATCTATCATCTATCTATCTATCTATCTATCTATCTATCTATCATCTATCTATCTATCTATCTATCTATCTATCTATCTATCTATCTATCTATCTATCTATCTATGGGGGGGCATATGTGGCCATAGAGGACAAGTTACACGGGTCAGTTTTCTGCTTACATCACATAGGCTCTGGGGATCAAACTCAGGTCATTAGGCGTGACAGCCAGCACCTTGGCCCACTCAGTCATCTTACCAGCCCTATGTTGTCCCTGTGCCTGCAGCTTTCGCAACCAACGTTGCTAATTGTGTTAGAATGCTTGATTTTCAGCTGACAGGAGGCTCCATCCAGACTGGGGTGAGGGTCCCTTTTCCTTCCTATGACCCCACAGTTTCCCAGTCTCCCTACCCTGCCTCAGAATGAACAGCAACAGAAACCGTCTCTGAGTTTGTAAGCAGTCTGTTGGCAGTGCTGGGACCACTGTGTAGTCGAGAGGCCATGGATTGGCCTACTACCGGAGAGTCCTAGGCTGGGCAAGGTCTCCACTTCATGGGAATCCCTTAGATTATATGGCCGACTGTGTACACCTATAATTCCAGCACTCAAGAGGCAGAGGTGTGAGGAAAGTGGATGTGGCTTGATCTGTAATTATCCAAGTGCTCAGCCCAAACTAGGTTCACTTGTCATAGCCCAACACTCAGCACACTGTTCTGAATTGTCTGTCGATGTGAGCTGAAGTCCACAAACTTCAGAAATGGCCAGAGCAACGCAGAGGGGCCCAGTTGGCTGCTGTGTCCTGTGCTGGCCAGCTTTCCTCTCAAAGTTCATTGCTTTTGTGTCAGAGGTCACTTGTTTCAGACTCATTCCTATTCAAATAGTGGTGTGGTGGCTCCCCCTCTCTCTTCCCCACCCCTTGAGCATGAATTGGTGGCACCTCAGAAGCCAAGCTGCTTGTGTCCTTTGACCAGTCAGGGTGATAAAGGCCTTTGTGTGGCCTGCGCTATAATCCCTTCTGTCCCCTGCACATCCACACTGCTGTACTTTGTGTACAGTGACAGACGCAGACTACACTTGGTGACTTACTTCTAAGAAGCAGGAAAAAGCATACATGATGGCTCTTCAGTCATGGAAGACTTGCTTGCAAGGGTGATTGTCACATAATAGCAAGCTTGGCAGATGCAGATTCGGTGGCACCTAAAAGCCCAGCATGGAGAGTGAGGTAGGGGTGTGACTTGTAGGGTCAAGGGTAGCCTGGGCTGCATAGTGAGATCTTGTCTTAAAAGAAGGAGGAAGAGGAAGCCTGCTTGTCTCCTCTCTTATCCATGAGGGCTCTGCCTGTCCCCACCTGATGTCAGCCTTCATGCTGTGACACAGCTGGATGGGGTCCATCAGATATCGATACTGTACGGTTGGATAGCCTAGCCATTAGCAGTCATGAGTTAAATAATCTCCTTTTCATTTACTTGGAAAACAAAAAAGGTTTTCTGTTTGTTTTTTGTTTTGTTTTTGAGACAGGGTTTCTCTGTGTAGCCCGGGCTGTCGTAGACCAGGCTGGTCTTGAACTCAGAGATCTGTCTGTCTCTGTCTCCCCGTTGCTTTACCCCCATTGGAGTAAAGGCATATCCAGCACACCTGGGTAATTTTTTTTAAATGAAGTTGCGTTGCACGTAGTCCGGTCCTTGAACTATATCTTCCTGCCTCAGCTTCCTGAGTGCTAAAATTTTAGCTGTTTTTTACTATCCTCTGCTTAAACTCTTTTTAAAATTAAAATATCCAATCTCTGATTTTGTTTTGCTTTGTTTTGTTTTCAAGAAAAGGTTTCTCTGGGTAGCTCTGGCTGTTCTGGAACTTGCTTTGTAGACCAGGCTGGCCTTGAACTCACAGAGATCCTCCTGCCTCTGCCTCAGGAGTGCTGGGATTAAAGGCACATGCCACCACTGCCCAGCTTTATATCTATCTGTCTGTCTGTCTATCTATATTACAAAAAATGAACTGAGAACTGACCGGAAGGGGCTGGAGGGACAACTCAGCAGTTAAGAGCATGTGATGTTCCTGTAGAGGACCTGGGTTTGATTCCTAGCACCGACCTGTCAGACAGCTCACAACTGTTTATAACTAGCTCCAGGGAATTATATGACCTCTTCTGGCCTCTGAGGGCAGCAGGCACAGACATAGTATGCATACATACATGCAGACAAACCACTCAAACACAGAAAATAAAAATAAATAAACCTTAAAAACCAAAAATGTCTGATCACAGTCAATGAGGACTGAAGGCCTGCAGCTTCCACTGAGTGAGTGAGGAAGCAGCTCTTGCTCCAGGTCTGAGTCTTAAGCTGACTGCAGGACCCATTCCTCCCCCACCTCCCAGCTCCGGAACCCTGACTGGCAGGTTTGTGAGACTGTGAAGGGTTGGGAACCAGAATCACACACCCATGCCCAGACCCCTAACTCATAAATATATATGGTTTAATTCCCAGCACTAGAAAAATAAAAAATAAAAAAATTTCTGCTTTGATTTGTTTCCATTATTCTTAAATAGGGGATCTCACTGTATTGTCCAGGCTGACTCAAAATATACAACCCTCAAAGAAATATCTTCTGATCTTTTATTTCTTCTATCATTATCAATCATACTGTTTTATTTAATATTTATTTATTTATTTTTGGTCTTTTTTTGACACAGAGTCTCTCTGTTATGCAACTCTGGTTGTCCTGGAACTTTCTATGTAGACCAGTCTGGCATCGAACTTCCAAGTGCTAGGATTAAAGGCATGTGCTACCATGACCGGCTTTATTTATTTTGTTCTTAACATTATTCATTTAGTCAGTAAATATTTATTAAGCATTTACTTTGTTCAGGCAGCTAAGAGATGGCAGTGGGCTAAACAGCCACTCAGTCAGTATATTGCAATATAATGTGGCAGATGCATGACAATGTCCCCTTAATGAGTAAACAGGAATTGTAGCATGACAGGACTTCCTTCCGGCCTTGCTTAAATGCTCCTCGTTGTAGCTTCTCTCACCCAAGGTACTTAAAAATACACAGTGTGGTGAGATTCTTATCTGCCTGTTCTCTTGTCATGTTGCCCTACTGTTCATGAAAACTCTAGAAAGAATGAAGCATCTCTCTAGTTACTGCTGCATTTGTAGCTTCTAGAATATTCCCTCTGACACCACAGGGACTCAGGAAAGACTTGTTAAATAATAAATATTCATTTTCCCCAAACAAAAGCCTCCAAAATGGCTTTTTAGGAAAGAGAGACTAGGATAAGGGTGTACAGAGCTATTAAGAACACTCCATGATGGGATTATAGTGGGTTAATTTCATAATTGAAGTGTGTTTTGCAAGAGCTGGCAGGAGGGTGCATTTAGGACTTGGAGGATAGACCAAAGCCTGGAGAGTCTCTTGTGATTCTGTAGTCAGAGTGCTTTAATAGTCAGAAAGGGAAAAAGAGTATGTCCAGATGACAGACCTGGCTGTTGGCCCTGCCCTGCGGAGTGGCCTCCTCTCTTAAGTGGCTCCAGCTCACAGGGTCATGGGTTGGGGGGTGGGGGCACTCCTGGAGCTCCTCTCCTATACTATCCTCTGGAATACAGTGGTGCACTCCTTTAATCCCAGGACTGAGGAGGCAGAGGCAGGTGGATCCCTGTAAGGCTAGCTTTGGCCTACATATCAAGCTCCAGATCAGCCAATGCTACATACTGAGTGTCAAGTTGCAGAAAAAACAAACAAAAATAGCCAGCAACCATCAGATGTAGTGGCACAAGCCTTTAATTCCAGCAGTTGGGGGGCAGAGAAGAAGGATTAGAAGTTCAAGGTTAGCCTGGTTGCAGAGGGCACAGCCTAAGGGCTGCAAGCAGTCCTTATAATATCATGCTAATATAAAAGTTAAACAGACCTCCCAGCAGCGGGGGAACAGTTGTTTAAGCAGAAACCTGCTGCAGGGTTCCCCTGGGGAATTTTCTCTGGTGAGGGTGCTTCGAAAGCTTGCAGGCCAAGCTCTTCAGCTGTGACAGTCTAAGAGGATGGCCCTAATTGGGGGGGGGGGGGGCGGGTCAGAAGGACCTTGAGAGCATAGGCCAGCGGTTAGCACTGACAGCTCAGGGACAGTGCCAGGAAGTTCAAAGGTCATTGAGTCCTGAGTCACGCAGCCTCAAGTCCTCTAGGGGATGGATATCAACACAGAGAGGCTAGAGAAACGGTGTCTTGGGTACACAGCGGTGCAATCCTAGAAACCATTCCCAAAATTCCAATTTTTAAAATTATCTCACTGGGCAGTAACCTTGTACTATTAGGGCTCACAGGACAGTTTGGGGTTGGTTCACTAGTACACCAGGGCTGCCTTGGGGTTAATTTGTTAGTATATCAATGTCTGTCCTGTTGCAGGCTGGAGTCTGAGCTGCAGGGTGGCTGGTCAGGGGCTTGCTTCTGAGGCCTAGCTCTTACCAGAGCTGCCTGGTGGCAAACTTCTGTCTCACATACATTATATTATTCCTAGTCACGCAAAATGATTTTTGAATCTCACAAAACTGTTTGTAAGTTCTATTCCTTACATTCCATGCCCTCGATACCATCTTGTGCTATGTAGTCTTGGTCAAGGCAGGTATTAGAACATTTGGACATGCAGGGTAGTGGAGGCGAGTGCCTTTAATCCCATCACTCTGGAGGCAGAGGCAGGTGAATCACTGTGAGTTCAAGGCCAGCCTGGTCTACAGAGCGAGTTCCAGGATAGCCAGGGCTACAGAGAGAAACCCTTCCTTAAAAAAACAACCTCCATCCCGCCCTCCAAAAAAAAGAATGAGCACTTGGCATTAGGTTTTAAACCCAGGACAAATGGCTGAGGTGCTTATTTAACATATCAAACTGGCACTGGCCTTTAGGTTCTCCCAGGATCCCTCATTCCCTACCTGTCACAGTATATGGTCACAGTATATGGCTGGCATACCCTGTCCTTTCCCCAGAGTCTCTGCCTTATATAATCCAGACATTTTGGTTACTAGATCTTTTGGTTCCTTCGGCTTCCTGGATGCTCCCACCTGGTTCCCCATTTCCCTATTCCCTTCTCCCCTATGTCCTCATATGGCGCAGGGTCACGCCCACTCTAGACTCTCCCAGATGTCTCTGCCTCTGGGTACGTTTCCCTTTTATCCATAACAAACCTTCTCCTCCACCATACCTTGGAGCAGCCATGCCCTTTCCTTTCCCTTTTTAAAATTTAATTTATTTATATTTTATGTATGAGTGTGCTGCACGTACACCTGCAGAGAGGGTCCCAGATCTCATTACGGATGGTTGTGAGCCACCATGTGGTTGTTGGGAACTGAACTCAGGACCTCTGAAAGAATAGTTAGTGTTCTTAACCCCTGAGCCATCTCTCCAGCTCCCTTTCCTTTTCTTTTTATTTCTTTTTTTTCATTCATTTGGTACACCTTACAATCTGAGATGCCCAACATTCTGCTGCGATGCCCTAGGTTCCCAGAATGCCCTATACATAATAGGGGTTTTAGAATAACATCTCTTAATACCATTGCATATTAATAAAAGGAAACAATAACAGCAAAATTCAGAACAGAAGTTTTACAACAGTCACGCAGTTCCATAGCCAGGATCAGACTTGGGTGAGAAGTCCAAAGGCTGAGCCTTCTCAAAATGCAAGCCCAGACAATTTTAGATGCCCTATAATTAAGTGGCAGGATTCATTCACCCCGTTAACATCGTGTTAAGCCTATTGCCTTTATGTTGAAGACGTGAACCACAGTGATGAAGTCATGTGCTTGCTCTGCATTAAAATTTAGGTTATCATTATAATTTTGAACTGCTTTATGAATTGCTTATTAGTCATCTCCTAGATAATTTGAAATTTGTTATAGAACTTTTTTTTGAGTGTTTTGGGAATGTCTTATCCTTTTAAAGTTTCACAAGTGCTGTTAAGTATTAAGTGAAGGCTCAGTTAAGTAGATACATTATTGGTTAAGATGTGATTGTGTTTGGTCTTTGTCTTTATGTGACATGGTTTTATTTTAAGATCACCAGAGTTGTTAAAGGAACAGACAAGCCATTCATATGGACCAGTATTTAGGAGTTGCTTGCTATGTGAGTGGACTAAGAAGGTTTGAATTGATTCTCTATCAAATACAGGTTCGATGCCATCCTGGACTACAGAGCAAGTTCTAGGATAGCCAGGGCTACACAGGGAAACCTTGTCTCAGTAAAAGAAAAAAAGAAAGAAAGGAAGAAAGAAAGAAAGAAAGAAAGAAAGGAAGAAAGAAAGAAAACAAAGCGTGTCAGTCCTTTTAGACCAAAGCTATTTTCTTCCATTGATGGAAAATTTTTTCCATTTATTTTGGACAATATGGCAATACCATTTGCTAAGGCCCAAGAGTCAGTGTGAAGGCTTATCATCTGTGGCCACAGAGCCTTCCTTGCTGCTTGGGTTTCTCTTGCCCTACAGACCTGGATGTGTCATCCTCTGTGGTGTGGCTGGCTGACTTCTAGACAACCACATTGCTTGTCTCTGAGGCGGAGCCATCTCTGAACCAGGCATTTTGTGGGTCTGAACTGTAAGGGGGCCCCAAGACTCTATAGGGGATGAGTGTTCCTCCTTAATCTCCACCTCTGGTGGGGAGACCTCGACGACGGAAAGTTCTTCAGTCAGGTTGTATATTTCTCCACCCTGTCTGAGTCCCCTTGCTTGGATGTAGTTGGCTTTTTTTTCTTTTTTACTTCTTGCTCTTGAGCGGGGGGGGGGGGGGCATGCCACCCAGCTCCCAAATAAATACAGAGACTTATTCTTACTTATGAAGGCCCAACCTTTGCTTGGCTTGTTTCTAACCAGCTTTTCTTAATTTAAGTTATTCCATCTACCTTTTCCCTGTGGGCTTTTATCTTTCTCTATTCTATATCTCTTTCATTCCTGCTTATTCTGTAGCTGACTATGTGGCTGGGTGCCTGGCCTCTGATGGCTGTCCTCTCTCCTCCTTATCGCTCTCCTCTCTCTTCTTTTTTTTCCTTCTATTTATTCTCTCTGCCTGCCAGTCCTGCCTATCTCTCTACGGCCTCGATATTGGCCGTTCAGCTCTTTATTAGACCAGTAGGATGTTTTAGACAGGCACAGTAACACAGCTTTACAGAGTTAAACAAGTGCAACATAAAAGAATGTAACACATCTTTGCATCGTTAAACAGATATTCCACAGTATAAATGAGTGTAGCACATCTTTAACTAATATTCCACAACACCTTACTATTTCCAGGTTAACAGCTTTGGTTCTGTTTGTGCTCTGCGGAGAGCTTCTCCAAGCATACTGACCCAAGGTAATGGTGGTATATGGCAGTATATAGTTATAGTTTGGTCCAGTAGCAGAGGGTTGAGATGCTTAACACTTCAAACAAGGTCCAAGTGTGTCTCTCAAAATTGAAGTATTTACTCTCAGAGTATTGGATATTTTTTCTCTGTAGCTTTGGAGCCTGTCCTTAAACCGGCTCTGTAAATCAGGCTGGCCTCGAACTCACAGAGATCCACCTATCTTTACCTCCTGAGTGCTGGGATTAAAGGCGTGTGCCACCACTGCTCGGCAAGTATAGGATTTTTTTTACATCAAAATCCAATAGGTTTCATATTTTATTCTATTTTTTCCATAACATCCAGTTATCATATCTCTTAATATAAATCATGTCTATGGTGCAAGGCAAGGTTGGGTTTGTGTGTGTGTCTTACAGTCTGTTTTGTTTCCTAAAATAGTGTCAAATCCTTTTGCTAGGTAGTGCCCCACTCACAGTCCTGTGTCTTCTGATGACCTTACAAATAAGTTGGCATATTTGTTGCAGATAAGGTATATGTTGCCTTCAATATCCAAATAAACCTACAAGTCTCTGTACCTCTCTTTTATTCTGTGGAGGTTTTAAGGTCTGCAATTTGTTTAGGATGGTGTTTGGTAGTCTATCTTCTGAGGACCATTCTGTCCCTAAGAATTTTGTCTCTGTATATACCCTTATTTTTAGATTCATTAATAGTTCATCTCTTAGCCCTAAGTTTTCTACATAAATGTTCCTTGTCTTCTTTTAATGTTTGTTCATCATTACCATAAATAATTATATCATCTATGTAGGACAGTATAGTATGCGTGAGATCTCACAAGCAAACATTGTGGAAATCAGGAATGTTAATAACACAAGGTTATTGTGGTAGTTTGAAAGAAAATGGCTCCCAAAGGGACTGGCATTATTACAAGGTGTGGCCTTATTGGAAGAAGTGTGTCACCGTGGGAGCAGGCTTTGAGGTCTCTTTGGCTCAAGCTTCCCTCAGTAAGGCAGTCATTTGACCTCCTGTTGTCTGCAAAATGTAACACTCTCAGCTCCAGCACCATGTCTGCCTGCATGCCACCATGCTTTCCACCATGATGACAATGGACTGAACCCCTGAAACTGTAAGGGAGCTGTAACATGAGGGGGTCTGCTTGTTGGGGTTTCTGTCCCGCCCAGCACACAACAGCCGGCATACCCCAAACAAAATCATACAAAGGACTCCCTAAGATTATAAAACTGATTGACCCATTAGCTCAGGCTTCTTGTTAACTCTTGTAGTTTATATTAACCTATTATTCTGATCTATGCTAGTCATATGGCTTGGTACCTTTTTCAGCTGTCAGCTCACATGTTGCTTCTTCAGTGATCTGGGCAGGAATGGTGGAGGGAGCTTCCTGCTTCCCAGAATTCTCCTGTTCTTGTTGCATCACCTCTACTTCCTGTCTGGTTTTCCCACATATACTTCCTGCCTGGCGAATCGCATTTATTTAAAATATAATTGACAGATTACAGACAATTCTCCTGCACCAGGGAGCCACCCCAATTAGATGTTTTCTTTATAGGAGTTGCCATGGTCATGGTCCCTTTTAAGAGCAGTAAAAACTCAAACTAAGACAGCTGCCTTCTCAATGAAGGAAATAAATGCCTGCTTTTCACCCAGAAAGCTGGGGGTGGATGCTGTTAATGACTTGGTGACCTTTGCTATCTATAGAGCCAGACCTCACCCGAATCCCACAGAAAGTTTATCCCAGACTCTCCTTCCCTAGACCTTTAAGTTTAGCACTGTTTCTCAGTCAATAGAACCCATCCTTAGGGGAGATGTCAGATGTACTTTATAACCTGCTGACCTCTATGGCATCCTGGAGTTGGACAATTATTTCTGAGGGTCTGTATCCTCTAGATCCAGAGACATTTCTATTCTTTGCCCTGAAGAGATGCAGGGATGAGGGTGGTAATAGTACCCTCAAAGATGATACTGGGGCATGCCTGGTTTAAGTCACCAGTGATCCCGGAAATTACTCTCCTAGATAACTCTGTGCCTCTGCACAAGTCCCTACTCATTAGTAATGTCTAGAATGGGAAGGGAAGGAGAGGAAAGGAGGCTTTAGGAGAAGTATGGTCTGAACATTCACATACATAGACATTCATCAGACTATGAAGCTGTTTCCTGTTTTGTTCTGCCCTTAGGGCCCCTTCCCCTTCTTCGAGACGCTCATTATCATCTCTTGTCCCTTTCCCACACCCACTGATCTCTTTCCACTTCCCAAAGAGTGTCCCTTCTGTTTTCATGTCTTTTTTCTGTGTGTTACTTACAGAAACACGAACACCTTATGCTAGTGGCTACACCCCTGAAGAAAACGTCTTTCCCACATCAGCAGCTAACTGCCTGTGTATCCTCAGGGTTGAGTGGGTCTCAGGAGCCCCTTGTCCCTTCTTGGTTTCTGAAACAATTTCTTATAGCCAAGGCTGACCCTAAACTCCTGATCCTCCCACTTCAACCTCCCAAATCCTGGGATCATAGCATGTGCCACTTCACCTAGGTGGGTAACTGAGAAAAAACTTTTTTCTTTTGGGAAGGTCTTTTGAGACAGGGTTTTTTTTTCTGCCTGGCTGTCCTGGAACTCACTCTGTAGGCCAGTCTGGCCTCAGACTCACAGAGATCTGCCTGCTTCTGCCTCTCGAATGCTAGGATTAAAGGTGTACACCACCACCATCCAGTTCTGGCTGTGTGTATAATGCACATATGAAAGAAATGAATGTGTTTGGGCTTGGGTCCCTTTTCCAGGATGTTTCTTTATGTAATATTTTCTGTTCTGAGCCCTTTGTTCCTCTGGAAAGTAGATGGCTGCTTGCTGAACCCCATTCTCCAAGGGAAGAAATGAAGACCAGAAAGTGACTTTTAAGTGTTTCCCAGCAAGTTACAAACTGAACACATTGCCGGGCTCTCATCTCAGATTAGCAAGAACTGGTATTTCTTGTTGTTTCCTGTGGGTCAGGCCTTGTAAAACCCACACCTGGAAAACTTTTTTTTTAATTGCTGGAGATTGGACCTAGGGCTTCATGCTTGCTAAGCAAGTGCTCTACCTCTAAGCTATTTTCTTATCTCTGTGGACATGAAGTGCAGATACCTGAGCAGTGGAGAAGAGATTGTCAGATCTTCTGGATCTGAATTACACATTGTTGTGCATCATGCGATATGGGTGCCGGAACTAAACAAGGGCCTTGTTCAAGACCAGTACTCACTTTTAACTTCTGAGCCATCTCATTCCAGGGCACTGGATCTCCTGGAACTGGAATTATGGCCAGTTATGAGCCACCAAATTGGTGCCTGGACTAGAACCTGGGTCCTCTGCAAAAGCAAGTGTTCTTAACCCTTGAGTCTCTCTCCAGCCTCATCCCTAGCCTTTTTTTGAGACAGAGTCTTATGTAGTCCCAGATGGCCTGGATCTCTGATCCTCCTACCTCTACTTTCCAAGTGCTAGAACTCAAAGCTGTAGCAGGGCGTGGTTGTAATGATTGTTCTGTCCCTTTAAGAGACAAGCCACGCCCACTCCCCCCCATCCGCTGAGCAGGCTGATCTTCAGCTTCCGGCCTGAGCACTCTCTCTTTTCCGTCTTCCTCTCTCCCCACTCCCCCCCCTTCTGTCTCTCTCCTCTCTCTCTCTCTCTCTCTCTCTCTCTCTCTCTCTCTCTCTCTGCTCTTCTCCCCTTCGTCCTTCCCCCTCCATAACCCTCTGAGTTATTCAGCCTCACTCTTCATGGCGTGCCTATCCATGTCTCTTTGTCTCTTGCTCACCCGCCACTTGTCTCCCTGCCTGGGACCAGCCACAGCTCAGGAACAGCAGCCGTCTCTGCCTGGGACTGGCTGCTCTCAGAGCCTGCTTCCTGCCGCCACATGGCCCGCTACCACTGCTTGAGGACCTGCAGCGTTTCTGCTGCCTGCTGCCGCTGGGGATCCTGCAGCATTTTTAATTTTTCCATTACAATATAGTGCACACCGCTAATCCCAACACTTATTCTCTGAGTATGAGGCCAGCTTGGTCTACATAGAGAGTTCTAGGTCAGCCAAGGCTACATGGTGAAACCTCTCTAAATAAGTAAATTTTTTAAAAAATTGATTTTTATTGAGTTCTGCATTTTTCTCTGCTCCCCTCCCTGCCTCTCCCTTCCCACTTCAACCTTCCCCCAAGGTCCCCATACTCCCAATTTACTCAGGAGAGTAAATTATCTTTTTATACTTTCTACTTCCCATGTAGATTATATATGTGTAAGTCTTTTAGTGTCCGCATTGTTGTCTAAGTTCTCTGGGATTGTGGTTTGTAGGCTGGCTTTCTTTGCTTTATGTTTAAAAACCACCTATGAGGGAGTACATGTGATAATTGTCTTTCTGTGTCTGGGTTACCTCACTCAAAATAATGCTTTCTAGCTTTATCCATTTTCCTGCAAAATTCAAGATGCCATTATTTTTTTTTTCTGTTGTGTAGTACTCCATTGTGTAAATGTACCACATTTTCCTTATCCATCCTTTGGTCGAGGGGCATTTAGGTTGTTTCCAGGTTCTGGCTATGACAAACAAAGCTGCTATGAACATAGTTGAGCACATGTCCTTGTGGCACGATTGAGCATCCTTTGGATATATACCCAAAAGTGGTACTAAATAAGTGAATTAAAAACAAACAAATAGAACCGTGAAAACAAGCCTGCACTACCACATTTTCCTGTAGCACTGTTTCCATGGCAGTTAAAGTCCACTATGAGTTTCAGAGGGAACGGCCATACCAGGATAGAACTTCAGCAGCTTTAGGGACTCAGGACCTAAGAACCCTGAAAATCTAAGAGTGAAGCAGGTAGAGCAAAGACGGAGTGGAGAGCGACTTTAAACACCCCTGAGTCAAGCAAAGAGGTCGTGAGAAGGAAACACCCAGCAGGCTGTGATTCCATCTGTAATCCCAGTTGATTTTGAGTTTGAGGCTAGCCTGAACTACATTTGTTATTCTTTGCTGTCACTTTAAGAACTAACCACGCCCACCCCAGCCACTTCTGACCTCGTCGCCATCTTGGCTTCTGTCTTTCCTGTCCTTCTCTTGCCGTGTGCACATGTGTTTTCTATCTCTCTCTATGTTTGTCTATGTCTTTCCTTCTTTAAGTAATAAATGTTTAGCTTTATGTATAGCCTTATGTTCATTTACTCTGCTGTCCACCGCATCCAGCCGCCTGACTCTGCTGCTCGCCCGGGGACCCTGCACTGCTTTGGCAGCGGCAGCCTCTGCTCGCAGGCCGCCCGGGACATCCCATCATCATATTATTTTTAAAAGAACAATAACATTGTCAGGTGCTGAGTCCTTGCATGACACAGGGACACACCTGACTGAGGCAGCAAGGGAATGAAGGAAGGACCAACACAATGGCTACACAGAAAAGCTGGCTTGGGGTGGGCTGGGCTCTGACGGAGAAGCTGCAGGACCCCTAAAGCTCAGTATGTTTATTCTATAGAGTCCAACAGAGACTTTAATGCACATAGCCGAACCAACCAGGAGGCACCTCGTGATACTGAGGCAGCACACTCAGTACTTGCAGCTGACCTCCTGTGCCTTTGGAGTTCAGCAAAGGACATCAGACACCCCAGCACTGGAGTTACACTATAATGCTGAGGACTGAACCAGGGTCCCCTACAAGAGGCACAAGTGCTCTCTATCTCTCCAGGGTTTCTCTGTGTAACAGTCCTGGCTGTCCAGGAATTTGCTCTGTAGACCAGGCTGGCCTTGAACTCACAGAGATCGCCTGCCTCTGTCTCCCAAATGCTGGGATTGAGGACATGCGTCCCCATGTCTGGTTGTTTTATTGTACATGATTATTTTGGTCATCCTGGGTTTTTGCTTTTCCATATGAAGTTGAGTACCGTTCTTTCGAGGTCTTTGAAGAATTTTGCTGGGATTTTGATGGGCATTGTATTGAATCTATAGATTGCTTTTGCTAAGATTGCCATTTTTGCTATGTTAATTCTACCTACCCAAGAGCATGGGAGATCTTTCCACTGTCTGGTGTCTTCAATTTCTTTCTTCAAAGATTTAAAGTTTTGTCATACAAGTATTCCACTGGTTTGGTTAGAGTTACTCTGAGATATTTTATGCTATTTGTGGCTATTGTAAAGGGTGATGTTTCTCTGATTTCTTTCTCAGCCCACTTATCATCTGTGCACAGGAGGGATATTGATTTTTTTTTTGAGTTAATCTTGTATCCTGCTACATAGCTGAAAGTGTTTATGAGTTGTAGAAGTTCCTTGGTAGAATTTTTGGGGTCACTTATGTAAACTATCCTGTCATCAGCAAATAGAGTTTGACTTCTTCTTTTCTGATTTTTATTCCCCTTGGTCTCCTTTTGTTGTCTTATTGCTCTAGCTAGGACCTCAAGAACTATATTGAATAGATATGGAAAGTGTGGACAACCTTGTCTTGTTCCTGATTTCAGTGGGATCTCTCCATTTAGTTTGATGTTGATGTTTGAGTTTCTCTCCACTTAGTTTGATGTTGGCTGTTGGCTTGCTGTATATTGCCTTTATTATGTTTTTTTAAATTATGTTTAGGTATGTTCCTTGTATCCCTGCTCTCTCCAAGACCTTTATCATTAAGGGATGTTGCATTTTGTCAAAAGCTTTTTTAGCATCTAATGAGATTATCATGTGGTTTTTGTTTTTCATTTTGTTTATATGGTGGATTACGTTGAGAGATTTTCATATGTTGAATCATCCCAGCATATTGGGATGAAGCTGACTTGATCATGGAGGTTCTGGTGTGTTCTTGGATTAGATTTGCCAGTATTTTATTGAGTATTTTTGCATCAATGTTCATAAGTGAGATTGATCTGTAATTCTCTTTCTTCGTAATGTCTTTCTGTGGTTTGGGTATCAGGGTAATTATAGCCTCATAAATAGAGTTTGACAAAGTTCCTTCTGTTTCTATTGTGTGGAACAATTTGAGGAGTATGGGTATTAGCTCTTCTTTGAAAATCTTGTAGAATTCTGATCTGAAACCATTTGGTCCTGGGCTTTTTTTGGTTGGGAGACTTTTGATGACTGTTTCTATTTCTTTAGCAGTTATATGTCTATTTAATTTGCTTAACTGGTCTTGATTTAATTTTGGGAAGTGATATTTATCCAGAAAGTTATTAATTTCCTTTAAGTTTTCCAATTTTGTGGAGTACAGGTTTTCAAAATATGATCTGATGATTCTCTGTATTTTCTCAGTGTCTGTTGTTTTGTCCCCCTTTTCATTTGATTTTCTTAATTCGGATATTTTCTCTGCCTTTTGGTTAGTTTGGATAAAGGTTTGTGTATTTTGTTGATTTTCTCGAAGAACCAACTCTTGGTCTCATTGATTCTTTGTATTGTTTTCTTTGTTTCTATTTTGCTGATTTCAGCTCTCAATTTGATTATTTCTTGGCATCTAGTTCTCTTAGGTGAGTTTGCTTCTTTTTGTTCTATAGTTTTCAAATGTTCTGTTAATTCACTAGTGTGGTGTTTTCCCAGCTTCTTCATGTAGGCATTTAGTACTGTGAACTTTTTTCTTAACACTGCTTTCATTGTGTCCCATAAATTTGGATACATTGTGTGGTCATTTTCATTGAATTTTAGGAGGTCTTTAATTTCTCCCTTTATTTCTTTCTTGACCCACTGATGATTCAGGTGAACATTGTTTAATTTCCATGTGTTTGTGGGCTTTCTGGAATTAATGTTGCTGTTGAATTCTAGTTTTAAGTCATGGTGATCTGATCAGATACATAGGGTTGGGACTGGAGAGATGGCTCAGTGGCTTAAGAGCCCTGACTGCTCTTCCAGAAGACCCGAATTCAATTCCCAGCACCCACATTGCAGCTAATAGCTGGCTGTAGCTTCAATTCCAGGGGATCTGACACCCTCACATAGACAGACATGCAGGCAGGCAAGACACCGATGCACATAAAATAAAAAGAAAGAAATCATTTAAAAAAAGATACATAGGGTTATTCCAATATTTTTTTTTTTTATATCTGTTGAGGTTTGGTTTGTTACCGAGTGTGTGGTCATGACAACTCTTATAAGGAAAGCGTTTGACTGCGGCTGGTTTACAGATTTAGAGGTTTAGAACATTATTGTCATGCTGGGAAACACGGCAGCATGCAGACAGACATGGTGCTGGAGAAGGAGCTGAGATTTTACATCTGGATTTGCAGGAAACAAGAAGAGAGAAACACTGGGCCTGGCTTGAGCATTTGAAACTCCAAAGCCCACCCCCCATTGATACATTCCCTCCAGCAAGACCATACCTCTTTATTTTGAGTGAGGTAACCCAGACACAGAAAGACAATTATCACATGTACTCCCTCATAGGTGGTTTTTAAACATAAAACAAAGAAAGCCAGCCTACAAACCACAATCCCAGAGAACTTAGACAACAATGTGGATACTAAGAGACTTACATAGATATAATCTACATGGGAAGTAGAAAGTATAAAAAGACAGGATCTCCTGAGTAAATTTGGAGCGTGGGGACCTTGGGGGAGGGTTGAAGAGGAGAGGGGAGAGGCAGGGAGGGGAGCAGAGAAAAATGTAGAGCTCAATAAATATCAATTAAAAAAAAAAGAAAAAAAGACCACACCTCTTAATGCCACTTCCTAAGCATTCAAATATGAGTCTATGGGGGCCATTCTTATTCAGACCACCGCAGGTCCATAGGGGAATTCAAGCATTTCAGTATAACCCAGCACATAAACATTTTATTATGACCGTGGATCCTTGTGTCTAGAACTAGGCCTGAGATACCTTGGGCCTTCTCTGAAGATTCAGTTGGAGATAACAGCCCATATGGGATTGAACTCACTGTTCAGTCACTAGTCTGGTGATCAACAATGGCTCAGTTGGGTCTTCAGCTAGACTGTGGCCTTCTCATGCTGTCTCTGGGTGTGCCATTTTGAACTTTTTTGGTATCCCAACAGCTAAGTTTCAAGGACTACTGAGTGTAAGATAATTTCCTTCTCTACAGTGCTGGGAAGCAAATTCAGGGGCTTTTATAGTGTGGTGTTAATCTCAGTGGCAAGAGTAAGACCACTCCCACAGTTTAAAGCCAAATTTGAAGCGAGCTTTAACTGAATGCTGGCCAGGTAGCTGAGCTCTGGCCAGGTCCATAACCCGCTTCCTGGGAAATGATCCAGAATCAAGAATGGCAAGGGCTTAAGGAGGAAAACCCATAATTCATTGCATTTCCCATCAGGGCCAATCAGAGGCAAGCATACATCCTGACAATATTTCCGGCCTACGTAGCTCCTGCCCCCATGTAATCCAGTGCAGACGGGTCAAACAAACTTGTTCAGGGGAGTGAAAACAGCTTGTCATTGCCCATAAGCAACAGCTCCAGCATTCCAGGAACGGTCTGTCCTTGGACTAGGGCTTGCAGAGCAGAGGCATTTTTGTTTCATGGATCTCTTAAGCATAGTAATGAAAACGTAAAATGTAACTTTGGCCCTCACAGTGACACAGCACAGTCCTCTGCCAAGCCAGCTGCCATCTTCCTAAGATGGCC
Source organism: Myodes glareolus (assembly GCF_982192425.1). Classification (NCBI taxonomy): domain Eukaryota; kingdom Metazoa; phylum Chordata; class Mammalia; order Rodentia; family Cricetidae; genus Myodes; species Myodes glareolus. The sequence continues at coordinate 77,653,816 of NC_142032.1, read as the reverse complement.
AGGTCTGCTTGCCTAAGACATCACAGGCAGGCTTTTTTTTGACTATTGCAGTTCTCTTCTAGCAGGAGGGAGGGAATGGTCATGGGAGCCTCACCTGAGTATCCAGCCAGTCTTTCTTCCTAGTTGTACCTGTCCCCGGGGGTCTCAGGGAGGAGCTAGAGTATACAGGCCGGGAAAGACTAGAGGAAAGGGGCTCCATCTGTGTGACAATGGAGAAATCATCATCCATGCCGACTACAGACCTTCCAGAAGAGGCTGCTATAGGGTCCATACTCCTGCCTATAACCCTTCTCCCAGCACTCTGTAGAAATCTAATAAACTCACTGATTCCCCAGAGGGAACTTTGGTTGGTGGATTGAATGTTGTTTTGTTATTGGGACAATAGAAGAGTGTGTGTGTGTGTGTGGGGGGGGTTGTTCATATTTGCTCCTCCCCACCATGGAGAAAACTCTCCCAAGACACATCCTGGGGCAATGACCTCTGAGCCACATCCCAATCCTTGGAGCTTCACTACTGTTGCGTGTATATGCAGGTATGTATACATGTCTGTGTGTGTGTGTGTTTGTATGGAGGTCAGAGGTTGGTGTCTGGCGTCTTGCTCAACTGTTCTCTGCTTTATATTATTATTATTATTATTATTATTATTATCATCCCTACTGTTTTGAGCTACAGTTAACCCTGGCTGGCCTGTAACTCACAGATACCCACTTACCTCTACCTCTTCAGTGCTGGACTTAAAGGCATGTACCACCTTTTCTACCTTAATTTTTCTTTTCTTTTTTCCCCCAAGACAGGGTTCTTATGTGTAACAGCCTGTCTGTCCTGGAACTCTCTGTAAACCAGACTGGCCTCAAAGTCACAGAGATCCACCTGCTTCTGTCTCCTGAGTGCTGGGATCAATGGTGTGTGTCACCCACCTGGTTTCTTCACCTTAAATTTTGAAACAAGGTCTGTGTAGCCCAGGCTGCCCTTGAATTCCTGAATCTCCTGTTTCTACCTCCTACGTGCTGGGAATACGTCATGACAAGAAATGACACGGGACATTAGGGATGAGAGCTGGCACTTAACTTTATTTGGGCAGAGGGTTACATTTATGAGATTCTGCATAAATATGACCTTGAGGTAGGGGTCCATCTTCTCCACTTCCAACTGTCTGCCTGTGTGCAGCTCCTACGGATGCCTGGGCACTTGCTGGAGGCTGATTCGTGAGTGGCTGCCTAGCAACCTTCACCCAGAGGGAATAAAGTCGGTCTTATTTGCCTGCAGCTCCTTGAAATCTTTCAGTCTCTCAAACTCCTGGAACCCCCCCCTCCTTCCCTGGCATCAGAGCTTGGACGGCATAGGGGGCCCATTAGGAAAAGCTGTTCCTCCTGCCTGTGTGCAAATCTAACATTCCAGACTACCAGATGGGCAGGCCAGGGCTGTGGCTCCACCTTGAGCCATTCCAATGAGGTAGGAGGAATAATTATCCCTCTAATGATATAATGTAGCTTTTCTTCCCAGAATTCCCACCCCAAGGGAAGCTTCTTACAAAGCTAAGCAACATCAGGAATGGGATGTTCTTTTAAATTTCTCAGAAAAATGTCACTTTTCCTTTTCTCCCTTCTATCTCTTTCGCTAAGAGGTAGATTTTCTTCTTTTTAATCATTCCTGTGTGTGTGCAGGTATTGTCTTATCACGCGGGGCCTTAAAGGCTGGAAGATGGCACTGGAGCCGCTCCAGTTGGAGTGACAGATTGTGAGCACCAGGCGGTGCTGGGAACCTGCTCTGGCCCCTATAAGAGCAGTGTGCACTTTTGGGCTGAGCCATTCTCTTAGTCCCTCTGCCTCTGCTCTCAGCCTGCTCTCCCTACAACTTGGGCTTCTCTCCTCCCCACTCTGCAGCTACTTGGCTTCTGGGCCTCACCTCCATGCCTAACTCAAAGAATTGGTTCTCTCTCTTCCTCTTTTCCACCTCCCTCCCTCAAGCAGTTGGCCAAGAGATTTGATTTTTACAGTGTCTGCCCTGGGGCTTTTCTTTTAGTCGCTAATAAAATTGTCCTAGAGCTTCCTTTTGAGCTTGTTCTTAAATTCCTTTTATTAATGAGACTAAGAACTCCAAGAGGGAAACCCCAGTTTTCCTGGTAATAAGAGGCAGCACTGGTGGGACTCCCCAAAATTTCCAGTAACAATGGGAGTTAAAGGCCAGCCTGGGCTACCTGAGATCCTGTCTCAAACAAAACAAAACAGAAACAAAAAAGGAAGCGACGGTCTATAAACCTGACTTGGTGGCACAAATCTGCAATTCCAGCGGAGGCACGGAGAGTTAAGGGCTAACCTGGGCTACATGGTAATACCCTGGAGAAAGGGGATGGTGGAGAAGAGATAGAAAGAGGAAGAGGAAAAAGAAGGACGGCACAGAGCTCCTGAAGCCCTTGAGCTGTCTGCCGGGCCAGAGGAACAGAAGATAGTGTTCTTTTCTCGCCTTTTTCAGGCATAGCTGCATTTATGCTCTTAAGATGACGTCTGAGAATGGGACAGGCAACCAACCCAAATTAGAGGTTTTAGCTCTTGCCTCCCCGCAACATCCCTGTACCTCCCCCGCCCCAGGGAAAGGGACCGGAAGTTGAGTTAATCTTTAAAGGCAAAAAAGCTGATCTGTGAGGTGGAACTGACTTTAAACACCTAAAAGGAGACACCCAGCAAGGTGACCTGTGGGAGGGCTCAGGAAGGTGACATTCAGAAGGGTCTTTACCTCCTCATCAGCTCCCCTGTGCTCTGGCTCTTTCGGAGTGGTGACCTTTGTCTAAACTACTCCACAGAAGCAGGTGTGTCCCTGAGTTTTGTGAACTCTTTTGGCAAAGGACTGAGCCCAAGGAGAAGGCTCTGGGAAGCCTGAATTTGTGTGACCGCTGTTACTGCGAGGTGGCAGGCCCTGATGGCACAGGGACTAAAAATGAGGGCATGCTGTGTACCATACACAAGGTGACGAGGCCCCTGAGGGAACTTCAGCGCTGGAGTAGAAGGAACTGGCACAGACCAAAAGAGGTGGACAAGCTGCTCACTTAGCAAAGACAATAACAGACTTCGACTTTCTTGACTGAACTAAAGCAGCCGTCCACTGGTCAGGGGCTCAGTTTTGAAAGTAAAGGTATTTTTCCTTCCTCTGCACAATCATTCTGACCTTGGGGCAGGCTAGTGGCAGTTTACCCCAGAACTGTTGAGTTCCTTTTGTTGTTAATGTCATTATTATTATTATTAATTATTATTATTTTGAGGTAGGGCTTCATGAATTCCTGGCTGGCCTTGAACTCACTATGTAGCTAGATGACCCTGAACTTCTGACTCTCGAGTTTCCATCTCTGGTTTCTGAGATGCTCAGAATAGAGCCCAGGCCCTTGAGCACACTAGGCAAACCCTCTACCAGCCGAGCGACATCAGCTCCCTTCTTTGACTGTTTAATAGAGCTTCCCTGTATAGTCCTGGCTGGTCTTAAACTTAAAGCAATCTTTCTGCCACTGTCTCTTGGGTGGTGAGAATACATTCATGCACCACCATGGCTAGCATTCACTTCGGTCTCATAATATTTATTCAGGCTGGCCTTAGACTTGACTATATAGCCAAGACTGGCTTTGAGTTCTTGATCCTCTGGTCTCTACCTCCCCAGGGCTGAGATCACAGGCCACCATACCTGGCTTGACGTCAGCCTCTTCCATGAACATTTCGTCCTCGGGGTTTGGCTTGGGGCTAAGGGGAAGGCTGAGGGACTGTACATTCTTCCGCTGCACAGCTGCTGAGAAAGCTCAGGAGTAGGGAAGAAGAAATGATTTAATGGGAAATAGGCCAAGTTCACCTATGTTATAATTGGTCTTGGACTAAACAGTTCTCCTGTAAGCAACATGTTTCTATGCAGAGCAGAGGGGACCCTAAAGTGTGAGGCAGAGAAAGGGACAAGAACAATGTTAAGAAGAGAATTGCCACACTGCTTATCTCATTTGTGAGGTCCATCTGTAGCCTCGAGTGATCCCGACGCTACCAGCAAAAACAGCCTTCAAGTTTCCATAAGAAACCCAAGCCACTGTGGTCCTAGCCCGCAGGTCAGAGACGCCAAAGCTAACAGGAGTCAGTAATGTGTTGCCTAGTGCTGTGACCGCCAACATTAGTGACTTTTAGGTCAACTAAGAGAACACAAAGGCTGGGAGTAGAGCTCAGTCGTGTGACCCATAGCATGTGCCAAAGGCCTGGGTTCAAGTCCCACTACCACAGACACGCATGTGTACGTGCATGTGTACATGCATACACACACACACCACACACATCCACTCACAGAAGTTTTGTGGGTTTTGTTCTGACGGACTGTTCAAAATCTGAGTTGATTTTGGGGGGTTTACCAAGGGCATTTTATGGGACAAAGTTTTTCCTCACTAACAATTCCCCTCTTGTCTCTGTCATCTGCACAGCTATCTCTAACTCTAATTTTAGCTTGGACATATTACAAGGGGCTTCTCTACTCCACAAGAACGCTGCCCTGATGGCCCAGTCTAAGGTCTTGTGACAAAGCTGTTGGAGAGTACAAAGAGGAAGGCAGATCACACGCCACGCTCTCATTGCTCTGGGCTCCAAGCTCACTTGCCTTGTGCCCTCTTGTGGTAGCCCCGGACCCGTCTCCATGGGTCAGAAGTGCAGAAGGCCTAGGCTTCAGCTTGATTTCTATGGTGATGGCAGTCCTCTAGGACTGGGTCTCTATCCTGTGGAGTCTGCACTAAATTCATATAATAACAACATCAGATTAAATCACAGGCCCACAGATGTCCCCAGAGAAGCGCAGAATCAAGTGGTGTCATATTCCACTGCAAGGCTATTCTCCCAGTCCTTGTTTCCTCTTAGTTGACCTAAAAAATCACTAATTTTGGAGGTCACACAACTAAAAATACATTACTGACGATATAGAGAAAACCAGTGAATGGCAGCAGGGGCACCCTCCACTTCATTTAATGGGTGCAGATGCTCCCCAATACATGGCGGGTACATGCCTTCATGAGCCCTCTGTAAGCTGGAGATATAAATAGGAAATGCAGACATTGGGGGTATTATTGTTTGCCTGCAGCATTAGCACATGGGAACTTGAAGCTGGGGATCCCAAGTTCCTGGCCAGCCTGGGCTACCCTGTAGAACCTTGTGCACTGGTTACTTTATTGTCACCTGGGAAGAGTGAACTCAGAGATCAGATTGGCTTAGGGACATGTCTGAGGGTCACTTTCTTGATTGCTAATTGATGTGGGGGTAGGAGGGTCCAGCTTACCGTGAGTGCATCCCTAGGCAACTGGGTACAGGCTATCTCAGGTGACTTCGGGACTGAAGGACTGAGCTCGGTGGCTGAAAGCACACACTACTATTGCGGATGACCCAGGGCCCATACCAGGCTGCTCATGACCCCCTTTAATCCCAGCTGCAGGGGTCCAGCTTCATCACCTGCACCGATGTGCACACTGCCATATTCACATATCCATTTTTTTTATTTTTAATGATTTATTTAACTTTTTTTATGTGCATTGGTGTGAAGGTGTCAGATCTTGTAGAACTGCATTTTCAGACAGTTGCGAGCTGCCATGTGGGTGCTGGGAATTGAACCCGGGTCCTCTGGAAGAGCAGTCAGTGCTCTTAATTGCTGAGCCATCTCTCCAGCCCCACATATCCACGTTTAAAAAAGAATTTTAGACAAAGAAGAAAGTAAGCTGGCTGGGCATGAGCCAGAGGGGAAAAGAAGTAAACCCCACCCCTCCATGGTTCCTGCCGGTTCCTGCTTGGGTTCCTGAGCTGGCTGACTTCCCTCAGTGGTGGACTGTGACCCGCTTGTGTTCCTGAGCTGGCTGACTTCCCTCAGTGGTGAACTGTGACCCACAAGATGAAGAACCCGCCCTATGTTGCTCGTGGTCGTAGAGCTCCTAACAACAACAGAAGAAAACTGTAAATAATGAATCGGTTAATATTTTTAAAAGAACTAGAGAGTTGGCTCAGTAGTTAAGAACATTTGCTGCTCTTCCAGAGGACCCTGGTTCAAGTCCCCGCATCCACCAGGCAGCTCAAAATCATCTATAACTGCAGTTCCAGGTGATCTTCTGGCCTCAGTGGGCACTGCATACACGTGTGCCCAAACATACATGTAGGCAGAGATCCATCCACGTAAACATAAAAACAAACACTTAAAAATATATAATAAAATAAGTCCAGTGAGATGGTCCCAAAGGTGAAAACACTTACTGCCAAGCCCAAGGAGCTGAGCTGAATTGATTTCTGTCTCCCACAGTTTGCCCTCTGACTTGCACATGCATATTGTAATACACATAACTTCTCCACACATCAGATAGATAGATAGATAGATAGATAGATAGATAGATAGATAGATAGATGATGGATGGATGGATGGATGGATGGATGGACGGACGGACAGACAGATAGATGGATTAAAGTAATTTTTAAAAGTTTAAAATGCGGAGTTAGGGATGTGACTCAGTTGGCAGCATGTTTGCACAGCATGCATGAAGCCCTAGGTTTGATCTCTTTGTCTAATAAAATGGGGATCAGTGATGTGCCTTTTGGGGTGTAAGGGAGACAGGGTTTCTCTACATAGCCCTGGTTGTCCTAGAACTTACTATATAGACCAAGCCAATCTTGAACTCACAGAGCTCTGCCCGTCCCTGCTTCCCGGGTGCTGGGATTAAAGGTGTGTGCCCCATGCTGGGCCAGTGGTGTTCACTTGTAATGCCAGCATTCAAAAGGTGGAAGATCAGAAGTCCAAGCTCGGCACAGCAAGATGGCTCAGTAAGCAAAAGGCATCTGCCAGGCAATCTTGGCAACCCTAGCTGGTCCCCAGATCCGTCATATAGGTCAAATGAGAGAAGTGACTCCACAAAGTTGTCCTCTGACCACACACATGTGGCACCCAGGCCTCCCCTCCCCTAATACTAATAATAAAGTAGTTCAAGGTCATTCTCAACTAAATAGCAAGTTCATAGCCTGGGCTACAAGAAACTGTCTTGAAACAAAACAAAGAAGTCTTTATTTTGAATGTGTGTGACTTTTACACTACTGTAAAGTGGATGGAAAATTGGTTGAGGCCAGGTATGCCTTTTTTTTTTTTAAGACAGGATCTCACCACGTAGCTCTGACTATAGTGGAACTCATTATGCAGACCAAACTGACCTTGAACTCAGAGATCCACCTACCTCTGCTTCCTGAGTGCAGGAATGCCACCACGTCCCACAAGTGGCCAGGCACATCTTTAATACCAGGGACCATGCAATGAGACCTTCTACTGTGAGTTGGAGGCCACCCATCCATGACGACACCACGCATGTTTGTCATGTGTTGTCAGCACTCCACACCCAGAGTGCACGAACGTGACTTTCAGTCATTGCAGGAAAACATAAGCTCTCTCTCTCTCTCTCTCTCTCTCTCTCTCTCTCTCTCTCTCTCTTCAAAGGCAGAGTCTCACACTGTGGAGCCCTGGCTAGCTGGAACTCAACTCAAGATCTGCCTGCTTCTTCCTCCTGAGTGCTGGGATTAAAGACAGGAACCACCATGCCCAGTTTAGATAAACTTCTTAAAGAAGATAATTTTGAAGTTACGTTTTATTTGTGTGTTTTGTGTTTTGAGACTGCAATCCTCTTGCCTCAGTCTCCCAAGGGTTGGGATCACAATTTTAAGCCACCATACTTGGCCAGAGTTAATTTGTGCTTATGATTCTTCACTATGGTTCCTATTTAGGATGCTTACAGTTTCCTTTTTAAATGCATTTGAGTAAAAAAGGTAAAGGGGTGATTTTTTTCGATGCTAAGTAAATATAATACAGCACGAGTGTCCCGTGGGGCGGAACTGGAAGGAACAGTGTGAGAGATGACACTGGGGAAGCCCTGAGGCACCCAACATAGTGGTGGCTACAGCTATGACTCTGACTAGCATTATCTTCAAGAAGTACTAGTTGAAAATTAACTTTGAGTCATCCTGAAATTTAAATATATATATGTATATATGAATGCATGTATATATATATAAAATGTATTGTGAACTGACTTTTGAGAAAGGGTTGGTTATAGAAAAACTAAAAGGGAAAAATTAGTGAGTTTCTCAATTCTCTGCAAGGGGCTGGGAATCCTTTCAGTTATAGAAATCTCAGAGAAGTTTCTGGAAGGCCCTGAAGGGAAAGAGGTCAGTGATTTCTCTAGTTCTAATGAGGAATCCCCAAAATTGGGGGAATAGACATTATATGCAACCAGAAGAAGGGGTAAAAAGAAGGGGTGGGGAAGAGGGACACTCTACTCAGGGTCCTCCCTGATCTAGGATATCTGAGGTTTCAAGAACTGCCGTAACAGTTCCTCGGACAGCCTTGAAAGGCCTCCCAGACAGACACTGTGCCAGGGCAAGGGAGGCAGAGGGCTCCCAGCCAGAGCCAAGAGCAAGGGAGATGTGTGTGTCTCCCGAGAAGCAGGCACTAAAAGGCCCCAAAGCTAGGACTGGCTGGGAACAAGGCATTTCTGACCTTCATTTTCTCCTTGACAGAATGGACATTGCTCTCACCTTTTGATGGGTGAGGAGACCTATCCTTAAATCTACAATCTAGGGTCTCTCGTTGTCAGGACTCTGTTTCTTTTTCTTGTATTTATTTATTATGTATACAGTGTTCTGCCTGCATGACAGATGAGGACACTAGATCTCATTACAGATGGTTGTGAGCCACCATGTGGTTGATGGGAATTGAACTCAGGACCTCTGGAAGAGCAACCAGTGCTATTGACCTCTGAGCCATCTCTCCAACCCCGACTCTGTGTTTCTTAAGCATACCATAAAAAGGAAAAAGGTCAAGGGTTAGAAGTCGGATAGACGTGAGCTCATAGTCTCATGCCCCACCAGTTGAAGTTGCTTGACTCTTAAGTGAATTATGAAGTACAGTATAATGTAGTATGCACTTCCAAAGCGAAGTTGGAATTCTCTGAGCCTTGGATTTCCGTTTGGAAATATGCTCTGGTAACATGCTCTACTATAAGGATTATGTGGAGGACTCCTGTAAAGTCCAGTCCAGTGCAGACTGCCTTCTCAGCATGCAGCCCTGCCTTTGATGTCCAGAAGAAAATAAACCCCACAAACAAACAAATGAGCAAGACCTGTTCCAGGGCAGCAGCCTGAAACATGGGAGCTGTTGCTATAGTTTCTGAAGCCGACATCCAGATAGACATATGCTGCTGCCAGCATGCTGCCCAGAAGGGCTGCCATGAACTGTGCTCTTCTGGAGCTGCGGTAGCACCATTGGCTCGTCCTGGTGAAATGACAGGCAGCTAGCAAGTGATAAAATAGTGAGAGATCTGGGCTAGGCATGGTGGCACATGCTTTTCATCCCAGCACTGGACAGAGCCAGGGACAGGTAGATCTCTATGAATTCAAGGCCTGACTGGGCTACATAATTCCAGCACAGTCAAGACTATTAAAAAAAAAACAAAAACCAGGTTGTCACGATGGAGCCCTGGTTGGTCTGGAACCCACAAGCTCTGCCTGTCTCTGTCTTCTGAGTGCTGGGAATAAAGATGTATGCCACCACACCCAGCAAGCCCAGAAGGTTTTGTTTTTAGTTTTTTAATGTTCCCAGCTACAGATTCCAGGAGAGACTGTGTTGTTGGACTCAGAAGGTGACTGAATATGGTTCCTGAGAATTAGAACTGGGTCCCAGCCTGCTATCATGTCATTGAGTCAGCAGGTACCCTAGCCCCTGGCCCTACCTAACTGCAATGGCTTCCAAGCTCCACAAGTAGGCTTTCTGTGGAGGAGTCAAAGGCCAGGCCAGGGCTGGAGCTAGGGCTCTTTCCTCCCACTTCAGCTGGAACTGGGTGTAAGCTATGCTTCTTACTCATCCCTTTCAGTATTCTTCCTCTTCTTCCTCTAACAAACTCCTCCTTCACCCAAGCTCGGGTTAGCGCATGGCTGGGCAGCTGAGTACGGCCTTCCTGGCTTCTCTTCAAGTTGGGATCCACGTGTGACTAAATTATGAGCTCACTGGATGTCCCACTTTCAAATGGTGCCCTTAAAAATGAATAGGGAGAGTGGGAGTCATGGTATACGTGGCATCCCAGCACTCGGGGAGTCGAGGCTGGAGGACCGCTCGAGTCCAGGAGATTGAGATCAGCCTGAGAAACAGAGATCCTCTGACTCAGAAAGCAGAAAAAAAGAAAGTGCTGTGTGGCTTTTTCTAATCTCTTTCCTGCCTGCCTTTCCATAGGCTGAGGTGCAGATGTGAGCTCAGGGGCTGGAGCGGCTATGATTTGGGACTTCAGAGTAGAAATGGCAGAACAGTAAGCTAAAAGCAGCAGGCCCTGATCAACAGAGCTGCCATCTGCAATTTAGGAAGCTATCATGTGTGAGAGAAGAACTTTCTGCCTTGTTTATCCGAGCGTCACTGCAGCTGCCCAAACTCAGGCCTCCCTCAACTACACCCTCGGTTCCGACCATCTTCTCCTTTGCTCCACTCTCTCCTGGAACTCTGGTCCCAAGGCTCCCAAGAACCACCTCCCCAGTTAACCCAGCACCCTGTCCTGGAATTTCTTACTTGGGTTTGAGCCCTTGGTCGCTGAAAACAAATCCTCCCCATGGTTTTTTGTTTGTTTATTTTCATTTTTTGGTTTGTTTTGGAGACAAGCTCTCTTTGTGTAGCCCTGTTTGTCCTGGGACTCTCTCTGTAGACCAGGCTGGCCTCGAATGGAGAGATTCATCTCCTTCTGCCTCCCCCACGTTGGGATTAAAGGTGTGCCACCAGCACCCAGCCGGTCCTCCCATGTTTTAAACTCCGGTTGTTTATTTTTTCATTTTGCAAATGGTATTAATAGTAACATTCTCTTTAAAAAGCAGTTTTATATAAATATGGCCTCATCCTGTTCAGGAATGTGAAAGGGCTGACTACAGTTCGTCTCTGGGGTAGCACTGCAAAGAAATAAAGCAATTTCCCCAGAAGAGACCACAGAAATAGGCACCCAAAAACATCTGCATACATTACAGAAGGGCAACCACATCAGGAACCTGCTTGCAGTCTCCAGTCCTGCATAGTGTGGAATCTGCCATTCTAATAATACTCCCGAGAGAGACGCTCCACGGGCACAGTCAGACACAACAAGGACAGTCCGAAACACGGGCACAGTCAGACACAACAAGGACAGTCCGAAACATGGGCACAGTCAGACACAACAAGGACAGTCCGAAACACGGGCACAGTCAGACACAACAAGGACAGTCCGAAACACAGGAAGGCTGTCACTGCTGCACTGTTTATTGTTGCTGCCTCTGGGGGCATCTGGTTTCTCTCATTTCTTTTTAGGGGTGCTAGCTCCCCCAAACTTCCCCTGCTTTTTACTCCTATCTTGCTCTTTTGCTGGGTCTGGAAGGTCTCTTTTTGGTGGCCTCTCTCCAGAACCTCACTTAGGTGGGAAGGAGTCAAGCAGGCCTCAGTCCTGCCAGTGTCTCCAAATTTCTCCAAGGTCCTGTATCCATTGCTGGGTGTAGTTGTCCTGTATCCATTGCTGGGTGTAATGTCCACGGTCTGGCCTCATCTGTGAGGAGGGAAAGCAGGTGGTGGAAGGGGCAGAGACCTAGGTTTGAATTCTGGCTTTCCTACTCTGTAACCCCAGAGAAGTACTTGACTCTGTCGAGCTTCAGTTTCCCTTTCTGTAAGCCAAATTTCCTTACAATTAGAAAGGCCCTATGGGAAATTTTCCCCAACACTGGTCACTAGGGAACTCAAATATGGGTCTCGTTTTATTCTCACTGTAGATGACACACTATCATTCTTTTTCACTTATTAGTATGTGAATGTGCACGCATATGTGTGCGCACACGTGTATTCTCATGCACTTGGGGCACTGTGAGCATGTGGAGGTCAGGATGTTGAGGGCGTGGTCCTTGTACTCAGAGAGAAGCACTAAGAGAACCACAAATGTCAATCATGCCGGGGTGTCTCCTCGATGGAGAAGATAAAATCAAATTTCTGCATCCCATCCGGAAAGCTGAGAGTGGATTTTGTTAATGACCTGGTGATCCTTTTGCTACCCGTGGAGGCAGACCAACCGCACCCTCCTTTTGCTATAGAGGCAGACCTCACCTCCCTAGAATGATTATTTTGGACTCTTTCCTCCCTGGTCCATCCCATCCTTACAGGAGAAGTCACATGTACTTTATGGCCTCTGATCGCTATCAGTCAAAGACCACACTAGATTCTAGGCCTTTTAGCTACAGAACCCACCCTCGTAGCCACGTGTACTTTGTAGAGGGTCTCTATGTAGTCACACCTTATGCTTTATTGTGTACCTGGACCTGGACTGGTTATTGCCTGGAAACCTTTTCCCAAGCTGTTTTAAATATGCTGACAGGGAACCCGCCTGGCATTAGGCTGATGAAGTCAGTCTGTACTGGGTTCTCATTCTCATCTCTTCTCGGCTTCACTTCCCTGTACGGCACCTGCAGGGTCCCCCTAAGAGGACAACTTCCAGTTGATTCTCTCCCCTTTCATCATGTGGGTTCCGGATATCGAGCACAGGGGGCCAGGCTGGGCTGCAAGTTGAGCCATCTCACCAACCCAGGGGCTACTCTTGGTTCCCCACTTCCCACTCAGTTACACACTTCGGCCTGTCGCCTTAAGCAAATCTGGCTCTCTGGCTGTCGACTCCTCACCTCCAGCACTGCCTCAGCGCCAGGCCTTTTTCCTTTCAGAATTCTGGAACTTGGTCAGCAGCTTCCTCTCGTGTCCGCCAGGGCTCGGGCGGTTGGTGTGGGCAGCAGCTTCTCTCTTGGTACGACCTTTCCGAGCTCCCCCGACTGGTAGAGCAGGAGGTGGATGGGACATGGGCAGAGGAGAAGTGTAAGGGTCAGAGAACAAAGGACCAGAGCATAGGGGTAGGAAGGGCAGACCAGCCAGAGGGCGGTGGTCACCATGTAAGTTTGGGGCGTCTACGCCTGCTAATGGTTTCCTCACACGCAGAATGGAAGATGCCCGGATGTGAGTTCTCGGGGCTGAGGAAGACAGAACTCAGTAGATGAGGCTAGAATGGGGTTACTTTGGGGTAGGGAATAGGTTAGTTAGTGGGGGCAATCTGGGAAAGAAACTCCAAATCCGAGGAGGAGGACGAGAAGTCAGAGAGCTTCCGGGTGGCCTTACCGACGTAAGAGTGGATTAGGCTGTAATGGTCGCACTCGTCCAGGATGTCATCTTCCTCCTCTGGGTCTCGGGGTGGCCGGGAAGGGCTGGCTGTCGGTGGCAAGGTGGCCGCCATGCCTGGTCTGCTTTCTCCGAAGTCTTGCCTGTGCTGTGTTTTCCAGCTGTCTGCCCTCTCTCAGTTCCTTCGCCCTCACTTATGAAGTTGCCTCCTCCTCAGACCACAGACTGGCTCCCGCCCTCCAAGTCCTGTCTGATGCAATCTGGCCCTTTCCCAGAACTGGGCCCATAGACACCAATCCTGGGCAGAGACACTCCTTCCCCCCTCCTCCTCCCTCACAGGGCTCACCCAGGCCCAGCTGTGTTTTTCCACAGGGAAGACTCCTGCCTTTGCGGGAGGAGGGCGCAGATAGGATCTGGGCACAAACAGTCTTTGGGGTGTTAGCCAGGGAGAGCGGAAGGCTCAGATGGACCACTTCACATCATTTCACCCTCAGACACAAGCCCTGCCAGGGCCTGGGTCATGGCCACACATTGCCCCTCATGCACACCACTAGTTTGGTGGCAGCCTGCAAATTTAAAAAGGAGAGAGGAGGGACCACTGCCATGCTTCACACCAGGTCAGCAGTTCCTATCCTGTCACACCCAAGGCTTCTATTGTTATGGAAAGTCCCTGTACTTCAATAGAGTCCCTAGGGATGTCCCCCTCATCCGAGGAGATGGAAGCTAGTTAGCTGGTAGAGACAACAAATACCCCGGGTTCAACACTCTGACCCCGATCCACCTACCTTGGCTCTTCTTTCTGAAAGCGTCCTGCTATCTAGCCCAATCTGACCCTTGAACTTGCAATTCTCCTGCCTCAGCATCCCAAATACTGAGATTACAAACTCAACAAGTCAATCAAGATCCAGTGTCTGCTGTGTGACCTTGGACATGTCCCTTGCCCTCCCTGATTGCTTCAGTTTTCGCCTGTTAGCAGAGGGTAACCCTGTCAAGCTTGGTTGGCGAGAGGCACCAGCGGCACAATGTCTGGAAAGGTCCCTGCGACAGCTGTGAACAGCGTAAGTGTCAGTCACAATTTCCCATGGTTTCCCGGACAGTGCCCTCAATGTGACCAAAAGAAGAATGGAAGAAGAGGAATTCAGATAAAATAACATATTGTGGGCTGGCAAGACAACTCAGTAGGTGAGGCACTGACGACAAACAGGATGGCCTGAGTCCAGGAGTTCTCGGTGTCAGGAGCAAACAAACCCCCACAGATTGTCCCCTGACCTTCACACACCTGTACACATACATACACAATATATAAATGTGGCTTTTCAGTTTTAAATAAAATAATATCCTGGTATGGAAGGCATAATGAAATAAACAGGCATTTGGGCCTCCCTCCCTTTATTTTAGGCAGTCTACTTAGCTGTGGCTGGTTTAGAACTTGTTCTGTAGGCCAGCCTGGTGTTGAACTTACTGGTCTCTGCCTCCTGAGTGTTGGGGTCAAAGATGTGCATCACCAAATCCAGCCAGTATGAATTTAAGTATGAGTTAAATATTAATTTTTTTTCAGTCCACACTGGCCTTCACTGTGTTAGGATTACACACAGGCAGGTGCCAACATGCCAAACTTAGAACGTTGTTTGTCATTTTAAAGACCAGATCTCATGATGCTGCTCAGGTGGAAGTCAATGTCCTGGGTTGAAATGATCCTCTTGCACCAGCTTTCTGGGCAGCAGTGACTAATAGTGTACACACACCAGCACGCCAGGTCTTAAGAATGAACTCGACAGGAATTAGTATTAATTTTAAGTTCAAATAAGAAATATGGCTGGGTGGTGGTGGCACACACCTTTATTCCCAGCACTTGGGAGGCAGAGGCAGGTGGATTTCTGTGAGTTTGAGGCCAGCCTGGTCTACAAGAGCTAGTTCCAGGATAGGCTCCAAAAACTACAGAGAAACCCTGTCTAGAAAAACCCAAAAAAAAAAAATAAATAAAAATATGTGAAGCCAGGCAGTGGTGGCACACACCTTTAATCCCAGCACTTAGGAAACAGAGGCAGGCAGATCTCTGAGTTCAAGGCCAGTCTGGTCTACAGAGTGAGTTCCAGGATAGTCAGCCAGATATACACAGAGAAAGCCTGTCTTAAAAACCAAAAGAAGAAAAGGAATATTGAAATGAAGTTTTTAACTTTTTTTTTATTGAAAAAAGTAAATTTCAGATTGAAAAGATGACCCCGCAGTTAAGAACATTGACTGCTCTTCCAGAGGACTCAGGTTCAATTCCCAGTATCTACGTGGCAACTCACAACTGTCTGTGACTCCAGTTCCAGTATCTCTGACACCCTCACGTAGACAGAACATGCAGGCAAGACACCAATGCATATAAAAAATTAAAAAAACGTTTTCATACAATGTATTCTCATTAAGGTTTCCTTCCCCAACTCCCAGATCCTCCCCACCCACAAAACTCTTCACTCTCTCTCTCTTTAGGGAACAACAACCAGGTAACAGAACAATAATAGTAATAATAACAATGATATGAGAAACACGATGCAAACGTTTAGAAGGAGGACACGACTGCCCCTAGGTAATGGTAGGGTTTATTGTAGATACGAGGAAGACAGCTAGAGAGGGAGACAGCCAGAGGCATCTGGAAGGGTCCAGAGTGAATGTGGCCTGCAGACTGAAAGGGGCCTTGTGGGAGAAATGGGGAGAGGGAGGGAGGAAGTGAAGAGAGACAGGAGAGTTGGGCTAAGGGAGGAGCCTCAGACCAAGTGGCCAAGAGGCAAAAAGAGTACCTGGGAACCCGAGATCAAGCAGTAAAGAGGCAAAGGGACCAGTGTAGCCAGAATGGCTGGGTTATATAGGAATTAGAGAAACCGGGGGAAGGAAAGCCAGACCGGGGCTGGAGAAGTTAGGGTAGGGCACAGGGTGTGCCAGCCAGGTACTGGCAATGCTGAAAAGACTGGGCATGGCATCTGCTTTGATATGTGTGGTGTGTGTGTGTGTGGGGGGGTGAGACCTAACAAAATACACATAAAAAATTCATAAAAACACAAATCAGAAACTGTAATATGCAAGCAAAAGGCCAGTGAGACAAAAGAAAAATGTCCAAACAAAACAATATGAGACAAAAAGTGTACAAAAATACCCTGTGTTGGCCATCCACTGCTGGACATGCCCCCCACCCCCTTAACTGTGGTTAACAGAACCAGTGAGGCCATATTGGAGAAGACTAATTTTCCTTTGCGGGCAGATGTCAGTTTGGTTAGGGGTGGGAACCTATGCCCACTTTCCTCTCTCAGAGCTGGGATCCCATCTGGTTTGAACCTGGGCAGGCCCCTAGGCATGCTGCCAGTCTCTGAGTTCATATGTGGATCAGTTCATATGTGTCCAAAAGACATTGTTTCCTTGGTGTCTTCCACGCCCTCTGGCTCGTACAATCTTTCCACCTCCTCTTCCGTATGGTTCCCCAGCCCTGAGGGGAAGGGAATTTCCTTGATGGAAGGAGCTGAACCCTGTGAGTCATATGTTAGCCCAGAAAGGGTGCCCACATCAGTTCTCTCTGTGTTCCCGTCTCAGGGCAGGAGCTGGCCAGACAAAACATTCCACGTCTCAAAACAAAACAAAACTGGATTCCAATGAAACCAAACCCTCTTAGACCAGACAGACACCATTGTTCTGCCGGATCCCACAGGCTGTGAGCCTCCTAGTTGAGCTTCCATCTCGGTATTACCTGAATCCTTCCCACAAGCCTGCTACAGGACCAGTTTCTGCTGGCTGCTCCCTCACCCGGACAACAAAACCCAGTTTCTGTTCTCCGGATTCCAATGCCGTGTGCGTGGACTGAAGAGACGGTATGAGGATGAGAGCACGGGCACAAGTGAGAAGACCTGAGTCAGGGTCCCAGCACCCTGGTAAAAGTCAGGCTTGGTAGTGTGTTTACCTGTGACCACAGCACTGTGGAGAGTCAATGATGGAGATCGTAAGACTGCTGGGGTTCACTGCTTGCCAGCCTAGCTCCAAGCTCAGTGACAGACCCTGTTTCAAGGGAATAAGGCGTCCTCTGTCACCTCTCTGTCCTCTCTCTCTCTCTCTCTCTTTCTCTCTCTCTCTCTCTCTCTCTCTCTCTCTCTCTCACACACACACACACACACACACACACACACACACACACTCACACACATACACTCTCTCTCACACACACAGCGGTGCGAACTTACACCACAGTCACGCATAAATATATACATAATCACACGGATGGATGGATAGATAGACAGGTAGATGGATGGATGGATGGATGGAGAGAGAAAGAGAGAAAGAGAGGAAAGATAGAGTAAAACAAAGCATAAACCTAGGATATAAAAGTAAGAACAGACTGGGTGGTGGTGGCCCATGCCTTTTATCCCAGCACTCGGGAGGCAGGTGGATCTCTGTGAGTTTGAGTCCAGCCTGGTCTACAGAGTGAGTTCCAGGACAGTCAGGGTTACACACAGAGAAACCCTGTCTAGAAAAACAAAACAAAGCAAAACAAAAAGTAAGAACAGAAGGTTGCTTGAGCCAGAGAAGCACAGGTCTAGTTACAGACCTCAGGATGAGAGGAAGAGAATGATGTTAGGTAGCCTGGCCCCGGTAGGATGATGAGAAATTTGTTACTCGGGAGACGAGGGCAGGAGGATGGCAAGTTCAGGGCCTGTTTAAGCTACGGAGTGAGTTCAAGTCTAGCCTGGGAAACTTGGTGAGACTGTCTCAAGATGAAAAGTCAAAAGAAGACGAGGAATGGAATTCAAGAGCAGAGAATTTGTCTAGCATGTTTAAGGCTCTGGGTCCAATTCCCAGCGTGGAAACCAACAAAAGAAACACAAGTAAAGAAAACATTGAACAAAGCTGCTGGGCGTGATGGTGGGAAACCCCAGCATTTGGAGGCTGGAACAGCAGGATTTCAAAGTCAAGGCTCTGAGAAACTTGATTTTTTTTTCTATGTAAGGTGGCTAGCCTGCCAAGGCGCAGTATTCCATAGATTCCCCCAACACACACACACACACGTTGCAAAACATTTGTGAAAATCTTTTAATCTTTCTGATGTAACTCCTTCTGCAAAGGTCCCCTGTATCCCAGATAACACAGAGCATTCCTCCACGCTTTTATTCCATCTGTGCTTGATCGTAAATTAGCCAGTAGTGATCAGGAGGGTAAGTTCCTACCAATTCCTACCAATGGGATGAAACTAAATCACCCCTTGTGTTAGAATAAAACATATGTGAATGTGTCCCACTGTGCTTGCTAGCCTGGTTCAGAGCATGACATATTCTTTCTATCAAAGGAAATTACCTTGCTAGTTTATGTTTGCTTTGTTTGTGTATCTCTTCGTGTGACACTGGGATTATTCTTTTCCAACAATGCCAACCTGTGCTTCACAGTGATACCATCTCCCCTAAATCAACATTAAAACAAAGCACACAATAGGCAAAGAAACAACTGGAGCTAACGCATCAAGACCAAGGTGCAGAAAATGGTGTTCTTTGGACCTGCGGGGCTTTATCACCATGACAGCAAAATAATTCCTCTACTGTGACATGGGTTAGAGTCAGGTTGTAGGGAAAGATATTGTAAATAAGATTACTAGTATCCTGAATGTCCAGCAAGACAGCAGTAAGGGCAGGACGTGGGACACACAGACACACATCTGTCCTGCCTTTCTTTTCCTTCCCTTTTATTGAACCCAGATCCTTGCACGGAGTTCTACCAACTGAGATATACCCCGAGCCCTTACTTTTCTTCTGTGTCTCTTCCCCTCCTCATACCATCCTACCATGCCCTCCGGAGAGCTAAGAAGTCCTGTGAGGGGCATTCCTAGCCCTGTTGAGAGGCAGATGTTACATTCCTTCACATCTGCCACCAGCCTGTTGGTGACTTGTCAGTGTTCTTGGGCTCCTGGGCAGTTGGTGAAGGATGTGTACTGTCACCTGAAGAGCCATCCTCCTGCAGTGCAGAATTTTCCAAAGACGCACAAAGTTCTCCCTGCCTCGTCACCACACACCGTGATAGCTGTCAGTGTCTTAGCTTCAGTTTGCCCCTGTGTAAATCCAGGATGATGAGAACACCTGCAAGTGGAGGACAGGGCTTAGCCCAGGGTCAACATGTGACATCCTGTTATTTCCTTATTCCCCAAAGAAGGAAGCTGGAGGCTCTAGGAGTGTCTGTTTCAAGGGCACAGTGCTGTGACTGATTAAGGCCTCCGACCTAGCACAGACCCCAGCAGGGCGAACAGTGGCACGGGTTTGCACTGTGTGTGTGTGCAGCCACTGCCAGTTCCTTCCCTCCGCACGCTCTTCCTTCCCAGGCATTTGTGTCTTCTCTGGACCAGGTCTTGTACCGAGCGGGTGGAGAACCTCATGTGCCTTTTGAAAGCTCTGTGCCTTGGGGAGATGGCTCTTCAGCACAGCAGTGTGCATCCGTGTCCTGAGTACCACACATATACCAGTCACGATGACGCGCCTGTAACCAGAGCTCACAGGAGGCTGAAGCAGGAGGGTCTCAAGTTCAAGACCAGTCAGGGTCACACAGCAAGGCCCTGTCAAAAATAAAAAATAAATAACAGACCAAAGCAAGCCCAAAGGACAGGAGCACTACACACACCAACGGCTACCATTCATGTTGTCACCCTGACCTGAGCACTACACACACACCAATGGCTACCATTCATGTTGTCACCCTCAGCACCACACACACCAACGGCTACCATTCATGTTGTCACCCTGACCTGAGCACTACACACACACCAATGGCTACCATTCATGTTGTCACCCTCAGCAGCACACACACCAACGGCTACCATTCATGTCACCCTGACCTGAGCACTACACACACACCAATGGCTACCATTCATGCTGTCACCCTGCTCTATTTTACTCTCTTCCCAGCATCCACTTAACGTTTGATGTGGGAGTCCACTCTGTGTGCTGTGATTACCATTAATGAATAAAAAGACTGCATGGCCCATTAGCTCTAGCTTCTTATTGGCTAACTCTTACATATTAATTTAACCTATCTCCATTAATCTGTGTATCAGCAGGTGACAGTGGCTTACCGGCAAAATTTCGGCATGTCTGACTCTGGCTGTGGCTCCATGGCGTCCCTCTGAATCTCCCTTCTTCCTCCCAGCATTCAGCCTAGCTTTCCCTGCCTACCTAAGTGGTGCTCTGCTATAGGTCCAAAGCAGTTTCTTTATTCATTAATGGTAATCACAGCACACAGAGGGAACTCCACATTAACAAAAGTATCTTGCCAAGCATGGTGGCACACACCTTTAATCCCAACACTCAGGAGGCAGAGGACTGCAGATCTTTGAGTTCAAGGCCTGGTCTACAGAGCTAGTTTCAGGACAGCCAGGGCCACACAGAGAAAAACAAAATAAAGTATCTTTCCACTTCTTTAATTTTTCATCATTTGTCTCTACTAGAATCAAACTATTGATTATTTAATCAGTGTTTAAAGCAGAAGGCTCTGACCGCAGCTGCCTGTATCTAACATTTAGGCTGGGCAGTGGTGGCAAAGGTCTTTAATCCCCAGCACTCAGGAAGCAGAGGCAGGTGGATCTCTGTGAGTTCTAGGAGAGCCTGGTCTACAAAGAGAGTTCCAGGCCAGTCAGAACTACACAGAATAACCCTGCCTTGAAGAACCAAAAACAAAATTTTGTTCCACCCCTTATTGAGCTGTAGGATGTCAGATAAGCTATTTAACCTCTCTCTGTCTTTGTTTACTCATTTGTAGACCATACTGGGGTCTTTGTGAGCATTAAAAGGACAATTCTTGGGGTTCATGATCTAGCTCACCAGGTAAAAGTATTTGCTGTCAGGCATGAGAACCTGAATTCAATTCCCAAGACCCACATGGTGGAAGGAGAGAACCAACTCCCATAGATCATCCTCTGAGCTAATACAAGTTCTGGGGAGTACTTGTGTGCTTCTCTCTGTTTCTCTGTCTCCCTCTCTCTCACACACACACACACACACACACACACACACACACACACACACTTCAAAGGGAGCAGAATTCTTAGCCTGGTGCTGTGGTGCATGCCTGTAATCCCAGCTGTTTGGGAAACTGAGGAAGGTAGATCACAAGTTTGAGGCCAGCCGAGAAGACATAGCAAGATGTCATCTCCTCCTTTCCAAATTATTCTTTCTCTCTCTTTTGTTTTGAGACAGGGTCAGGGTCTCACTTTGCAGCCCTGGCTGGCCTGGAATTCACTGTGTAGACCAAGCTGGTGTCAGACCTGAGAAAAACCATTTCCATGACTGTCTGATTAGAGCAAACTTTATTCAGAGGGCCACGTGGGACTGGTCAGAAGGCTGCCTCACCTAGTTGGGG
Source organism: Myodes glareolus (assembly GCF_982192425.1). Taxonomy (NCBI): domain Eukaryota; kingdom Metazoa; phylum Chordata; class Mammalia; order Rodentia; family Cricetidae; genus Myodes; species Myodes glareolus. The sequence continues at coordinate 77,632,288 of NC_142032.1, read as the reverse complement.
TTTCAGAGAGCAGCCTCTCACTGACTTTTGGGGTCCCTTTTATGGGGAACAGTTAGGACTGATAGGAAACAGATGTTGAGATAATGGGCCGTTAGCACCTGGATAAAGAGTGAGAGATTCAGGCTCAAGGCTGCCTGTAGGGTAGATAAGCGTTATAGTGAATAGCTGTTGGGATAATTGGCTGTTAGAAAGGAGGCAATAAAAATAAGGTGCAAGAATCCTTGTTGAGGAAGGGTGGTCAGCAAGGTGTCTAGGAAGACACATTTTTGTAAGGCAAAAGGGCGATCATACATCACAGGTTCGGGAGTTAGCCAGGCAAATGGGGTGGGTGGGCATGCATCATGGGGTCATGAGGTTTGCAGAACACATTAGACTAAAGAAACAGAAACCTACACTCGGGAGGCAGAGACAGATGAGTCTCTGTGAGTTTGAAGCCAACCTGGCCTACAAAACTAGTTCCAGGACAGCCAGGGCTACACAAAGAAACCCTGTCTCGGAAAAACAAAACAAAACACACACACACAACTTTTTCTTGTGAGATATAGAGATTTAGTAATATACATATATATTTATATATATGTTTGTATATGTATATATGTTTATATATATGTTTATACATACATATGTTTATATATGTATATGTTTATATATATAAAACAATGTGGTTCCTGTTTAGTTTCACACTGGTCTTAGTCACAGGGATCCTCGCCTCCTGAGTGAAGGGTTAATGACCCAAAACAAAGAGCCTCAGGTGAGCTGAGAAACTGCACTGAGCACCCTGACAGGTTCAGCCACTTGACCAGAAAGTCGTGGCTCCTAAGAACCTCAGCCGGTATTTACAACCTTGAGATTGCAAGAAACCAAGCCACAGAGGGAGTTTTCCAACCCCACAGGTTCCCTTTTCTGCCCCATAATCCCTCAAGCCTCCTGCACCTCAGAGTCTCTTTTCGGTGGAGAGATTGTCTGCCTCTGTGAGGTTCGTCTCCCCCTTCCTTTTAATTTTTACATCACCTCATCAATCCTGATCTAACAATGAGTATTGGCATTAAAGGGGTTCACCCCAGACTTTGCTTTAATGGGGATGGGGGTTTGGGTAAGACAGGTTTTCTCTGCACAGCTCTGGAACTCACTGCGAAGAGCAGGCTGGCCTTGTGCTCACAGAGATCCAGTTCTACCTCCATAGTGCTGGGGCTTACTGTGTAGCACAGGTTAACCCAGAACTCATGGTCCTGCTGCCTCCTCAGTGCTAGGGTTCCAGGTGTCACTGCAACCAGCTAAGACTCCATCTTAATTAAAAATAGGAAGGCCCTTATTAGCACAGTGCCTTGAAGATCGTAGTTACTCTCTAGGGCGGGCATCTTGCCCATCCTCCTCACCTCGAACACCCAGTTCAGCAAATGACAACCCAAATAAATACACAAACTTTGATGCGCTCAGCCAATATTGTGTATCCAGTTCCTGGATGCTCTGCCCTGAAGCATCAGAGCCATCTAGCCTGACCTCACAGAGGACCACAAAGGACCTCTTAAACACTGGGGAAAGCTGAGTGAAGGAACAGGAACCTGAGAAGAGGACTTATGGAAAAATCTAGAACTCCACTCCCATCAGAGGGCCCTCAAAAGTGACTCTTTGGAAAATCGAGAGATAAGTTTACACCTCCTGTGGCCTCCAGGAATGTATATAGTCAGCCACGAGGAATTCTTTTGTTCTGTTAGGGGGAAATTGCTCTTTAGCCTTCATTATGCCTTTGTAACTTTCCAGGAGGTTGCCAGGAACACCTAGTATAACCCAGTAATTACAGCTTGTGCCTGGTCCATAGGACCCTCACACCTAGGGCTGCATTGGGAGTTTCTCTTGGTTCTGTGATCTCATTTTGAGTATTAACGAATGCTGGCTTTCACTTAGGGAATTCTGGTAAGATCCTGGAATGCGCACACCTCCCTCATACTCTGGCACTACCTGCAGAGTTTCTCCTACAGCAAGTAAAGAAGTTAGTAAAGAGGTGGGGGCAGGGCTGGAGATGCAGTTTACTTGGATTGCCCAGCATTCCTGAAACTCTGAGTTCTATGCATCCCCCCACCGACACCCCACAGTTCATAAGCTGGGTATGGTGATACACACCTGTAACCCCAGATCAGAAGTTCAAGCGTACCCTAGCTATTTTCACTAAAAGTCCTTCCTAAGAGATGGAAACAGAAAGTCTGCTCCTCCTAAGTTCCCAACAGCTAATTAAGGCATGAATCTGCCAAAGTTTACCCCAGGAAACCACTGAGCTTTGTGGCTAGGTGTTCCTTCCCCTACAGTGCCCAGCAGAGACGAGTTTTCCCTCCTTGATGCTCCCCAGCCTTTCCACTCTCGACTCTTCCCAGGCCTTGTGCATTTCAGTTGCATACAACAGCTGACAGGGTCACCTGAATGCACGGGTCAGGGTCTCATGACCCTCCTCACCCCTCCATGAGGAGGCATAAACAGTCAAGAAGCCCCTCTAGGATAATTCTTTTACAAGTGGGTGCAGTAGAACTCCCCAAGATGGCGCAGTTGCTTGGCTGGGAGGACAGTCACTCACAACAGTTACATAATAAGTTCCAGTCCAGCCTGGGCTACGTGACAAACAAACCTGTTCCAAACAAACAAAACGGGTAAGACCATTTGCATGACATTTGTTGTAATAAAGGCTTTGAGTTATACATGATTTTAGCATAATGTGGGTGTCATACATTTTTCCTGGTAACTAAAAAAGATAATGGACAAATAAAACAACACAATAGAAGACTGTAGAATAAAAAATTCGACTCTTGGATATAACCCCAGATACTAGCAATCACAACTCCCTTTTCAGCTTTTTAAGAAAGATTTACTTATTGTATTTTAAGTGTTTGAATGTTTTGTTTGAATGTAGTCTGTGTCTTGTGCACCCTGATTGTGGGCAGTTGTGAGCCACCACGTCGGTGCTAGAATCAAACCTGGATCCTCTGTAAGAATAAGAGTTCTTAGCGACTGAGCCATCTCTCCAGTCCTCAAGGCCTCATTTGACAGATTAAACAAATCAAATCCCATTTAACAGAAGAAGAAAGTAAGGACCAGGGCTGCGGGTGGAGTTCAGGGCTAGAGTATGTCCTTAGCCTGTGAGAAGACCAGGGGTCAATGCCTAGACCTGCAAGACAAGACGACAGAAAAAGAAAGAAAGAAGAGAGACAGGCATTCTGTATCACAGGAATGTTTAGGCATGGGTTGTATGCAAGACCCTTGCTTGCTGCTGTGGATACGAAACAACAACCAAAAATGTGCAACACTCAGTACCTTGTACTCGAGGAGCCCTAGACTGAATGAAACTGTGCCCAATGAGGATGATCAGACAGCATAGTGAGTAATGGGAGAAAAACAGGCTGGTTGAAGGCCACGAGAAAAGGATAGTTGGAAATCAACTGGACTAGGACATCCCAGACATGTGTCCCAGGAAGTAAAGGAGGTGAATTTAGCTGATCAAAGGAGTCCTGGCATAGGAAACTCCAGTCCTGGACTCCGAGGAAAGAACCTGGTCCCAGTTCGGGAATGCTCTAATATGGTTACTTGGCCTGCCAAGTTCACCATAGTGGCACTCCCCTGTAATCCCCGTACTCAGGAAGCTGGGGCAAGAAGATCCTGAATTCAAGGTCAGTCTGGGCAACCTAGCAAGATCTTGTCTCAGAATAAATAGATAGACAGACAGGTAGATAGGTAGATAACACAAAACCAAAACAGACTGAGCGTGGTGACACACGCCGTGTCACGTGGTGACACACGCCGTGTCACGTGGTGGCACACGCCGTGTCACGTGGTGGCACACGCCGTGTCACGTGGTGACACACTCTACTCAGGAGGTAGAGTCAGGCAAATCTCTGTGAGTTTGAGGCCAGCCAGGGATACTTTTTAAAAAACAAAAAAACAAGTAAAAACAAATAAAAACCAGGCCAGCACGTTGGCTCAGCAGGTAAGTGGTGGCCACAAAGTCCAACAACCTGAGTTCTACCCTCAGGACACATAGTAAGGGGAGGGCAAGGACCAGGTTGTCTTCTGTCTTCCACATGTTGTGTGCTGTGACGTGAGGGTTCCCCCACTTCACATACCCTCACAAAATAAATAAACCAGTAACCACTACCATACAAAAGCACCACCTCTGTCTGCCTGCAGACAAGGGTGTGGTGATCAGGACAGCCATCAGTGCGTGTGGTTTGTACTAACACAGGGGTAGGTATGAAGATTCCAAACCCCTCATTTTAAATGTCCTTTTTTTTTTTTTTTAGAGAGGTAGTTATTTAATAGTATAGACTTACTTGAGCTAAAAGTTTTTGTATTCATCAGGTGTGTTAGCTCTAGAAGGGAACGCTGTGGCTAGGTGGTGGAACACTGTGGTCAGGTGGTGGAAACAGCCATCCCGTGACAGCCAATAAAGAGGCTGCTGTTTACAGAGAACTTAACTTTGTTTGATTTTGAAACAGGATATTTCTAGGTTGCCCAGGTTGGCCTTGAGTCTCCAGACTCAGGTGATTCTCTTGGCTCAGCCTCCACGGTAACTGGCTTTGCAGGCACGTGTCACCACACATCCGGCAAGAGTTTAAGTCTGATCTATATCAGTCTGCGGCCTCTGTCAGTTCTCAACAGCATCACTATGAGATATGCTCTTCACCAGGGCAAACAGCACCCTTAGACCTTAATGTATTATTGTATTTTGTATATATCTGCGCAGTCATAAAAAATAGGTTGGGCGGTGGTGGCACATGCTTTTAATCCCAGCACTTGGGAGGCAGAGGCAGAGGCAGAGGCAGAGGCAGGTGGAGTTTGAGGCCAACCTGGTCTACAAGGTCTGGTCACACCCACCACTGACATCTCATCCTGTCAGGAGATCGGACAAGGTGTTGGACTATGTGAGATCTCTTTCAGGGAGACAACTCACCCCTCTAGCTGGGCTCCTTTCTTTTTCCCAGCATGATATTACTGGAGGAAATTTCCATGTCTTCAGGGTCCATTGTTTCAATAGTCTAAGAGAGGGTTTGAGAGATACAAGAGTCTGCTAGGTGTATCTTGTCTGCCAGGACAGTTACATAAACACTGAGACCAAAATGGTGGAAGAGGCTTCCTGCTGTCCACAGAGCCCTGTAGTTCTCCTACACGTTGCTCTCTGGCTCCCTTCCCAGGAATCGTGAGGTGGGGCTCCCTTCTAGGGCCTTCACGAGACCTCCCCAATAAACTACCGTTCTAATGAGGGTCCTCGTAGGACTCTTAGATGCCTGTAATTTTCACAGCTTCCTCCCCCCAACCCCCCCACCCGCTGCTCTAAACCACCCATGGGCCCTTCATGAGGTCCACCCTGTAATGCTTCAAATAAAATGCTGCAGTCCCCCCCCCTCCCAGGAGCGCAGCAGAAATGCTGCAGGTCCCTGAATGGCAGCAGTGGGCAGCAGGCCATGAGATCATGCTGCAGGTCCCTGAGCAGCAGCAGGCAGCGGGCGGGCAGTGGGTCCCCAGACCATGATGGGCCACGAAGGCAGCTGGGTCCCAGGCAAGAAGTCACGTGGTGGGTAAGAGACTGAGCCATGCAGAGTGAAGTTGGATATTTATTTAGTGGGTTATGAAAGGAAGGGGAGGGAAGAAAGAGAGGCACAGAGAGAGAGAGAGAGAGACAGAGAGACAGAGAGGGGGGAGCAGAGAAGGGGGAAAGGGGAGAAGTTGGGAGAAGAGAGAGACAGAAGTTGCTTCTTTGAGAGAGATGGAAAGGGAGGGACTCAAGCTGGAAGCTATAGATCAGCTTGCCTGGGTGGTTGGGGTGGGCGTAGCTTGTCTCTTAAAGAGACAGGACAGACCATTACATTCCCATCTCTTTTATAATAAAAAGGTGGGAGGTTAGGCACAACAGGTTAAAGGAATTGGGGTGGCAGATTATCAAGACTGCTTTCTACTTATTTGTGGGCTTTGTCTTGTGGGGGAACCTGAGAAAGCTGGGTGATGGTCACATCCTGGGGTAGCTGGTCTCTTTGTTCCTGTCCAGAGTTTGTGGTATGGAACTATCTGGTGTCTCTTATACCTGTTTAAGGTATTGGCAGAACAGAGGACAAAGTTAAGTTTAGGAAAATTTTTCTTTTTCTTTTCTTCTTCTTCTTCTTCTTCTTTTTTTTTTTTTTGAGACAGGGTTTCTCTGTAGCTTTGGAGCCTGTCCTGGAACTAGCTCTTGTAGGCCAGGTTGGCCTCAAACTCACAGAGATCCGCTTGCCTCTGCCTCCTTGAGTGCTGGGATTAAAGGCATGTGCCACTACCGCCTGGCTTGCAGGTACGTTCTTGAGTTTCTACCCCAAGTTACATTTTCTGGTCAATTAGGTGGGTTTTATAGAGTCAGAAGATGCAGTTTTGGGTTATGTTTAGATTTTAGATTACACTTTCTGGGCTGAGAAATACAGCTCTTACGTAGGCAGAGTTTTTTGTAAGGATTGCTGGCTCCCCAAAGAACAATATGGAGACTTATTAATTATGGATGCTCAGCCAATAGCTTAGGCTTATTACTAGCTAGCTCTTACAACTTAAATTAACCCATATTTCTTATCTGCGTTCTATCACATGGCTCAGTACCGTTCTTTAACACGGCATGTTCATCTTTTCTCAGAGTCTCCTCTTGACTCCACCTGCTGTGAAATAATCCTTCTGCACACTGTGAATATGTATTACGCTTAGGGGTTAATAAATAAGCTGATTGGCCTATAGTAAGGCAGGAGAAAGTTAGGTGGGACAATCAACTGAGGATACTGGGATAAAGAAGGGCAGAATCAGGGAAGGATGCCAGCTAGCTGCCGAGGAAGCAGGGTATGTAGAAAATGAGGTAACAAGCCATGAGCCACGTGGCAAAGGATAGATAAGAGATACAGGTTAGTTTCAGTGTAAGAGTTAGCTAGCAGCAAGCCCTAACTATCGGCAAAACATTTGTAAGTAATATTAAGCCTTTAAGTGATTATTTGGGAACTGGTGGGCAGGAGAGAAACATCCGATTACACCATCCTTCTTTCTCCCAGCATTCCCTCACTCTGACTCTCCGGCCTAACCTCTTTCTGCCTAGCTGTTGGCCAGTTAGCTCTTTATTAAACCAACGAGAGCAACACATCTTCACAGTGTACGAAAGGATTATTCTACACACACACCCTTTCTCTGAGAAAGGATCTCTCCATTATGTAGCCATGGTTATCCTGAGACTCACTATGTAGACCAGGCTGGCCCCAAATTCACAGAACTCTGCTCTCCTTTGTTTGTAGAGTGCTAAATTTAAATGCATGTACTGCCATGCCAGCCTGAAGCTGCCTTCCAAACAGCTATCCTTCCCTTTTGGCCTTCTGCATGCTGAAATTACAGTCCCGGGCCACCATGCCCCATCTTGGAGGGGATTTAAATGCTCAGTTCCGGAACAAGAGGCATGTGGGTAGCATGGCATTGTAATTTTTGGTAAAGGTTTCTTGGCAAGGATAACAATCCAAGTTTAATTACTAACTGCCCCGTTAACAAGGTGAGCCAGCAACATTGCCAGGCTGCAATTCTGGAGGCTAGGGCTGTCCAGGGCAGCCCTGAGGAACCTGCCCCCTCACCCAGGAGTCCAGCCACACTGCCCTCAGAGGGTGATCCTGAGCCCAGCATCACCCAACACTTCCAGCACGCTTCCACAGATGGCCTGTCTGTTTTTGACACAATCTTGATTTGTAGCACAGGCTGTCTCAAACTCTGATCTTCCTGTCTTAGCCTCCAGTGTGCTGGAAGTGATCACAGGCCTGTGCCACCATACCTGGCTTTGTAATGTTTTGTGTTGTTTTGGCAAGAAAATTTATTTTATTTACTGAGCGCGAAAAGGAGACACAGTGAACCACACACCAAACTCTCTACCGTGGGTGTCGCTTAGACTGGGGTTGTGGAGAAGTTTATTTTTCCATTGTATGTTGTGGATTTCAGACTTTGTCACAGTGTATAAATTATAAGTAGACGTAAAGCAATTGCCGTGAGTTCCTGTGTTTCACTCCTTTCTTCCGTCCTTGGATTCCATGCATAATCTGCCACCTTCTGGTTATAATGTGGCCTTTGTGTGCACGCCAGGATCAAAACTCATTAAGTTAAAATCAGTCTCCTCTACCTGCCTGCCAAGGGAGGGCCATATTTGGAGAGAAAGCCTTTTGTTTCCATCAAATGAGTGTTGGGTGGATATGATCAGGGAGAAACTGAGAGAGACGCCTTCAGCAGCCAAGGAGAAGAAAGGGGGGGGCAGGGGGACGCTGTGAGCTATGCTTTTGGGGTGGGACTCAGCAACAGAAAGAGCCCTGTAAAGGGTGACTTGGGAAGCTGGGCCCTGGAACTTCTCAGTGTCGTTCAGTAAAGATCTCTAATTCCCCCACCCCCACAGTGCTAAGGACTGAACACAGGTCATTACATTCTGCTTCTGAGCCTCAACCCTTTGAGTCAGAATGCTGCTGTGGAGCTCGCGCTAACCTGGAATTTTCTATGTAACCGGAATTGGTCACAAACTCACAGTCCTTGTGACTTTGCTTCCCAGGTGCTGGATCACAGCCTGGGCTGCCATGCCTGCCTTCCCTCTGATGTTTCTCCTTGGAGAAGAATTTGAAACTAATATTCTGTGACCATGAGATTAAAGGTGAGAGCACGGGGACCCCGATTTCCTCCCACGCTGAGTCTTTTCTGGGAGAAGAGAATATTCTGGTCAGCAGTCCTCTTCTCCCCAGATGACTCGTGGACTCTTTGGGGGCTGCATCGCTGGGAATCTACCTGAGAAATCGGTGATAGAATCCGATTGCTGGCCCTCCAGAGGTGAGGACCAAAGTCTGTGGCGGTCTCCCCACCAAAAAACTGCCTGCCACAGTCTTCTCAGACAAGAATTGGCACCTTTATTTGCTCTTTTATTTAAGAAAAAAAAATTTTTTTCAAGGCTAAGCAATGGTGGCACACACCTTTAATCCCAGAACCTGGGGGATTGGGGGTAAAGGCAGGCGGATCTCTGTGAGTTTGAGGCCAGCCTGGTCTACAGAGCTATTACACAGAGAAACTCTGTTTCAAAAAACCAAAACCAACCAACCAAACAAACAAACAAAAATCAACCCAACAACAACAACAAAAAAAAACCCAAATTTTTTGACACAGTGTTTTACTATGTACACCAAGCTGGCCTCCAACTCAAAGACTCGCCTGCTTCTGGCCCCCTAGTGCCTGGCTTACTTAAGAAATACTTACATTAAATGCCAACCTGAGAACACAGAAAGGAACCTAGCCTTCATGGAGTTTAATATCCAAGGAATAAAAAGACAGGGCACACATGAATCAAATGCCAATGCCATACCTGTTGGATTGAGGACGTAGTTTAGTGGTAGAGAATTTGCCTAGTGCGCCCAAGGCCCTGGGTTTGATTCCCAGAAGTACATGCATACCACCACCACCACCACCACTTCCTCCATCACCTAAACTTGTGACTTTTGGGTTACTCTCACAGTGGCAGAGATCTACACAATGTCGTGAGAGACTGGAAGAGAGGGTGACCCAGGCAAGAAGATTCACAGTGACTACAAGTCATGGAGGTAAAGAAGGGAGAGAAAGGGCTGGAAAGACGCCTCAGCAATTAAAAGTATTGGCTGTTTTTCCAAAGGACCTGGATTGGGTTCCCATGGGTTCCCAGCACCCATGTGGTGTTTCAAGACTCTCTGTAATTCCAGTTCCAGAGGCTCCAAAGCCCTCTTCTGGCCTCTGTGGACGCTACACAACTCTGTACAAGTGTGCATACAAACACTCGTGTACTTAAAATAAAAATAAATAAATCTTAGAAAAAGTAGGAGGGAAAGAGGGAGAAGGGGAGGAGCATAGAAGAGGAGGGAGGGAGAGGAATGTTCTTTGAGCCTTTACGGTGACCCTGAGGGAAGGGAGCAATGGATGATTCCCAAGCAGGAAATAGGTATACCAGGACTTGCACACGTTTGCATTGTAGAAAGACTAATCTGGTCTGAGCAGACTCTCAAGAGACTATTTAAGAGGGTATTCTCTCTTAATAGTGAATATACATTCTTTTGTGTGTGTGTGTGTGTGTGTGTGTGTGTGTGTGTGTGTGTGTTTTGTTTTTGTTTTTTGAGACAGGGTTTCTCTGTAGCTTTGGAGTCTGTCCTGGAACTAGCTCTTGTAGACCAGGCTGGCCTTGAACTCACAAAGGTCCGCCTGCCTCTGCCTCCCAAGTGCTGGAATTAAAGGCGTGCATCACTACTGCCCACAGCCTGGCTTGAATATACATTCTTGAGAAACCTTCACACAAGCCACAAGGGAACAGGCATGAGGTGGTATATCATGACAGTGTATGTGATTGCCAATGATTGGATGCAACTAGAGATCCATCATCAGGGGTCCAAACAACTTCAAAATGTTGGATGTTTAAACTAAGCTCGGTGACACAGGCCTATAGCACCTGCATTCAGGAGGCTGAAGCAGAAAGAGTGCGAATTCAAAGCCAGCCTTTACGACATAGCTCATCTGCCTCAAACATAAGGAAGAGACTGATGACACACTTGTTCTAAGTCACAAAGTAGACCTGGGGGCTGGAGAGATGCCTCAGTGCTTAAGAGTGCTGGCTGTTCTTCAGACAGCCCAGGTTTGGTTCCAGTACCCAGATGGTGGTTCACAGTCATATGTAACTCCAATTCCATAGGATCAGACAGCTTCTTCTGACCTCTGTAGGCACCATACATGACATACAAAAAGGCAAAATACCTATACATATAAAATAAAATTTTTAAGTTAAAATTTAAAATGCAGACACAACGACAAGTCTTAGAAACAAAACAAATGGAAAAACAAATAAGGAGGCCAGGTGCAGCGAAGCACTAAAGAGGCACTCAGAGGCAAAGGTGGATCTCTGTGAGTCTGAAGTCAGCCTGGTCTACATATCTGACTCCAGGATAGTCTGGACTACATAGAGAGACCATGTAACAGACACACAAACAGGCTAATGCAGGGGTATGGCTCCTCCATACCCTACCCCAAGGTCCCAGCTATTCAGGAGCCTGAAGCAGGAGGATGGTTCTAGTCCTGGAGCTCAGTGCCTGCCTTACTGAATCAGAAACAGATTCTCACTTGTATCAGTGAGATGGCGCTGAAGGTAGAAGCACTTGTTGCCAAGCCTGCTGACCTAGATTCAATCCCAGCACCCTCCTGTGATCTCAGCACAGCTGTCTGGCTGTGACTGACACATGCCCACACAGGGCCCTAATAAAATACAATGTAGCTTAAACATGCACAAAGAGAAAACAGTAACTGGGATTAGAACAATAGGAAGCTTTTTTGTTTATTTTTAGACTGGGTCTCTTGTAGCCCAGACTGTTCTGGAATTCCCTATGTTGCTGAAAGGGTCCTTAAATTTCTGATCTTCATGCATCCCCTACCCAAGCACCAGACTACAGACCTGTTCCATCACACCCTATTTACCCATCTGGGAATCAAACCTGAAGTCTTGCACCTGCTATGCAGGTACTCTACCAACTGAACGACAGCCCTTGTCTGCACGTGTTAGGAGGCCTTTTTGAAACAAGGTTTCGCTATGTAGCCCCGGCTCGTACAGAACTTTGGAATTCACTATGTACTAAGGCTAGCCTTAAATTGGGGGTTTGTAGTTGTAGGTTTTGGGAGGGGTGGGGGGGTTCTTTTTTTCTTTTTTTGGTTTTTTGAGACAGGGTTTCTCTGTGTAACCCTGGCTGCTCTGGAATTCATTCTGTACACCAGGCTGGCCTCTGGAATTCAGAGATCCACTTGCCTTTGCCTCCCAAATGTAGAGATTAAAAGCATGCATTATCACCTCTCAGCTCAAACTGGGGATCTTAAATGAGTTTTGTGTTATATTTTTGTTTGGTGTATATTGTGCATGTAAGCATTCGAGTGCCACAGTCTGTGTGGTGGATGCCTTCTTCTTCTTCTCTTCCTCCTTCTCCTCCTCCTTCCCCTCTCCCTCCCCCTCCTCCTCCTCCTTCTCCTTCTTCTTCTAGACAAGGTTTCTCTGTAACCTTGGTGCCTGTCCTGGAACTAGCTCTTGTAGTGCGGGCTGGCCTCGAACTCACAGATATCCGCCTGCCTCTGCCTCCCGAGTGCTGGGAATAAAGACGTGCGCCACCACTGCCCGACGATGCCATCTTCTTTTAATTAAAAAAAAAAACAAAAAACTTTTTTTTTTTTTAAAGACAGGGTCTTAACTAAGTGGTCTTGACTGGCTTCGACCTGCTTGCCTCTGCCTTCCAAGTTGAGGGATTAAAGGCGTGTGCCACCATTCCTGGCCATAATTAAAATTTTATTACATTTATTTATTTATTTATTTATTTATTTATTTATTTATTTATTGTGCGTGTATATATGCATGAATGCATGCATGCATAAATGCACTTCTGCCATGATGTGAGTATGGAGGTCAGAGGACAGCTTGGGGGACTTGGCCCCTCCTTCCACCAGAGGGTTCTAGAAATTGAACTGTTGTCAGGCTTAGTGACAAGTGCCTTTACCCGCTGAGCCATCTTGGCATTGCTCAGAAGCTTGACTCAGACTCCTTAGTGTTGGGATTAGAGGCATTTGCTACCACATCAGGCTAAAACAATAGGGAAACTCTCCAGACTATTTCTGTTGTTTAAGGAGGAGGTGGGCCAGCCTTTGGTAAGTTCCTTGTTCCTCTAAGCCTTGGGAACCTGAACCTCGTTTCACCCTACAGGTAAAATGGAATCTGAAGTCAAAATGGCAGTACTTAGGACAAGGCATTTTTGCCTTCTCCCTTCAGCACAATAAGGCGTATGGAAAGCAATAAAAAAAAAAAAAACCAAAAAAAACTAACACATGTAGAAAATCAGGAGTTAAAGACAAAATTTAAAAGCCAACTGTAATAGTTAATGCTGTCAGCCTGATAGGATCTAGAATCACTTAAGAGATGGGCCTCTGGACACGTCTATGGGAAGACCCATCTTGATCTTGGGCAGAACTGTGGGCAGGATCTTGAACTCCATAGTAAGTTCTGGGTAGGGATCCCAGACTGAGCACTGGCAAGCATCACTGCTCCATTGTTTGTTTTTGTTTTTCTAGACAGGGTTTCACTGTGTAGCCTGGCTGTCCCAGAACTATAGTGTGAACCAGGCTGGCCTTGAAATCAGATATTCACTTGCCTCTGCCTCCTGAGGAGCTGGCATTAAAAGCATGTGCCACCACACCTGGCTGCATCTTTGCTTTTTTTTTTTTTTTTTTTTTAATGTACATCAGTGTTTTGCCTGAGCTGCCATGTGGGTGCTGGGATTTGAACCTGGGTTCTCTGGGAGAGCAGTCAATGCTCTTAACTGAAGAACCAAACTTCCTCCATTTTGTTCTCCACCTCCATCTTGTGTCTTGCATAAACTATTTCCCGTAAAACATGTTAGTCCGCAGAAATGGCTAGCGGCAAAAGTAACAGGGTAGCCATCTGGAAAGTACGAAAACCACAGAATGTCCCCACCCAAAGGCCAGCCGATAAGAAAACTTGACAAGCAACAGGCAAAGTTCGAAAGTAAAATTTCTGAAAAGTCCCTAGACACGAGCCAATCAGGACTGAACCCGACACCCCAAACCTGGCTAATGTAACTTTTCTGTTTTTTGCCTCTAAATAATGCCTGCTCTCTAGAAGGGCAAGCTCCTCTTGCTGCTGCTGCACTGATAAGGTCCAGGCCTGCTTGTAATATGCACCCAATGAACCTTGCTTTGCATTTTGATGAGTCAGTTTCCCTAGTGGCCTTTTGGGGTCCCCACAGACTGGGCATAACATTATCCTCTGAGCTGTCTCTCCAGCTCCAGTCATGGTGGTACACGCCGGTAGGATTTGCTGAAGGCAGAGGCAGGAGGATCGCTAGGTCGAGGCCAGCCTGAGCATCTCTGCTTCTTCACTATAGATTTCTGTGACTTCCCAACTTGATGGACTGCATCCTGAATTGTAAGCAAAGGTTAATGACTCAAATGCCTCAGGGGAGCTGAGAACTTCTTGGCAGGAAAGTTGATAGGCTAATAACATCTGCAAGCAGTTGGGAGCCAGTGAACTCCTAAGAAGGTCAACACACTGACCTTGAGACTTTGTGGGGGGGGATTTGAATATGAAATCTTCTACTACACAAGTTCTAAATGCCCCAACCCACTGAACTTCTGTACAGTCTCCACTTCCAAGACAGGTGGCTGTCCTTCATTGTCCTCATTAAAGACAATCTTCTGTTGAGGTAGGTCTCTTGCTTTTATTTTCCACGTTACCTTGATCAATCCTGATCAAACACTAAACCCAAACAAACCTTTCTGTTGTGGAATAATCTTTTTTGTGCACTGTGAAGATGTGTCTTTGCCAAGGTACCCTCTGATTGGATTAATAAAGAGCTGAATGGTCAATAGCTAGACAGGAAGAGGTTAGGTGGGACTTCCGGGCAGAAAGAAAAGAAGAGGAAATGAATCTAGGTGGGGGAGTCGCCAGAGGAGATGAAGCGGACACACAGGAGGAGAGGTGAAAACCATGAGTCATGTAACAGTACAAAAATTAATAAAAATGGGTTAATTTAAGTTATAAGAGGTAGTATAAACAAGCCCAAGTTAAGTTAATAATGTCTCTGTGACATTTTTTTGTGAGCTGGCAATCCAAAGAAAAATCGGTCTACATCTTTCTTCCTTACATTGCCTTTTTACAGGTATTTGAGCAACAGGAAAAGTAATGGAGAGCACAATTGTGAACCCTAAATGTCTTACAGCGAGCCATTATGTCCATATTTGACTTTCAGAAGGGATAGTTGCTGTGACCTTAACAAACAGAAAATTTGTAGCAGGGCCTGGTGCAGTAAATCTGCAATCCCGGCAGCTGGGAGGCAGAGGCAGCAGAATCAGGGGTGCAAACCCCATCTGCCTCTAAAAACAAAACAGGGAGGTGACAGAGACAGGTGGATCTCTGTGACTTTGAGGTCAGCCTGGTCTACAGATCATGTTCTAGGCCAATTAAGGCTACAAAGTGAAATACTGTCTATATCAACAACAAAAACTAAACAATAAAAAATTGTAGAGTTCTTTTGTTTGTTTGAGACAATGTATCCTGTTTTTCTATGTAATCCCACATGTCCTGGAGTTCCCTGCAGAGGAAGAGGTTAGCCTCAGACTCACAGAGATTCTCCTGCCTCTGCCTCCCAAATGATGGGGGGGTTCACTACCACACCTTATTGGGAAATTCTTCATGATATAATTTTTCCAAAATTAAGGATGCATAACTGAGCCAGAATGGGTGGCAGAGCTCAGGGTTGGTGCTGGAGAGATGGCTCAGCAGTTAAGAGCACTTGTTGCTCTTGCAAAGAACCCCAGTTCAGTTTCCAGCACCCATGAGGTGGCTGACAGCTGTCTGCAACTCTAGTTTGAGAGGATCTAATACCCTCTTCTGGCCTCCTCTAGTACTACATGGAATGCATACATATATTTGAACAAAACAATGATATATAGAAAATAAAAACAAATCTTTTTTATTACATGGGAGTTTTATTGAGATAAAGGGAGTGGGGGGAGGGAAGAGAGAACGAGAGAGAGAGATACAGAGAAAAAGAAGAAGAGGAAGAAGAGGCAAGGACCAGCCTGCCTCTTCAGAAGAGGAGTGGGAAAAGAGAAAAACAAGTCTTTTAGAAACAAAATAGAAAGTAGTTTTTTTAATTTGTGTTTTTAATGGTTTTTTAAAGATTCATTTTGCGCATGAATATTTTGCCTGCATGTATGTATGTATGTGCACTGCATGTGTGTACAGTTTCCACAGAGGTCAGCCGAGAGTGGCCGATTCCCAGAACTGGAACTATGAATGTGAGCCAACATGTGTTTGCCAGGAGTGGTAGTGAGCGCCACAAGAAGTGCTCTTGTGGCTAAGCATTCTCTGAGCCCTGGTTTGGAGACAGGGTTTTGTTACCTAACCATAGCTAGCCTAAACTCACCATGTAAACCAGGCAAGCCTTGAAGTTGTAGGCAATCCTTCTGAATTGTTTCTGCCTGTGGCATACGAGGGTTATAGGAGGGCACTGCCGTGTCTAGTGTTCTTGTTTGCTTTTGCTGCTGTGATAAAACATTTTAAAGAAAAACAACTTAGAGGGAGAAAGGGTTTATTTGTCTCTTTAATGTGACAGTATGTTTTTTCCCCTGAGACTGGGTTTCTCTGTTTAACCCTGGCTGTCCCAGAACCGGCTCTATAGACCAGGCTGGGGCCTCTGCCTCCTGAATGCTAGGAATAAAGGTGTGAGTCACCACTGCCTGGCTTGTTTGCTTTCTTTCTTTCTTTCTCTCTCTCTCTTTCTTTCTTTCTTTCTTTCTTTCTTTCTTTCTTTCTTTCTCTTTTAATTTCTTTTTCTTTTTTGAGACGAGGTCTCACTGTCTAGTCCAACTAGCCTCTAATTCACAGACATCCACCTGTCTCTGCCTTCCATTTGCTGTCAGTTAGTTTTATTATATTGGCCGAGACCAGCTTCCCAGGGAGTGGTGACACCTATAGTGGGCTGGGCCCTCCTACATAGATTAGCAATCAAGACAATTTCTCAAAGACACGGCCAAGCAATTTCTGACTGGGGAATCCCTCAGCTGAGACGACCTTCTCATGTGACTCCAGGCAGTCAAGCTGATTGTTAAAACTAACCAGGACACCTGACTAGACACAGGTTCAACAAAAGAAAATATTCTTTTTTAAAACTTTAAAAATTATGTGTCTCTGTGGGGGTGAAGACGCAGGGCGATCGGTAATGAAAAGTCCCCAAACTATCTTACAAAAGATACAGCTTTAATAAAACAGAAGGAAAAACTTACACAGAGTCCCACCCGTCTGGAACGCTGGATCCAGGCCAAGTCAAGGGGGGGGCTTTCACCAGGTTTATAGGTAAACTTTTGCCTTAGGGCAACACACCCCACAAACAGGATGTGATTGGCTGAACTCCCCTATCATGGGGGTATGTGTACATGAGTGCAGGTGCAGAGGAAGACAGAGCAGCAGATACCCTTGGGGCTGGCATTGCAGGCCGTTATAAGCCATCAGTGTGGACACAGGGAGCTGAACGTGGGTTCTTTGCAAAAGCATATGTGTTCTTAATTGCTGGGCATTTCCCCAGCCTCATAATTTTTCTTGATTTTCTTTGTTAGTCTGGGGACTGGAATAGCTTCAGTGTTTAATGTCCCTAATAGAAAAAAATCTGAGAGCTTTCTGTGTGCTGGGTACAGTGCTGCATACTGGGGATGCCTAAATGAACAAAACTGATGATCTTGTCCTTACAAAGTCTGAAAGTCTATCAGAGAATAACAGTACGTAATTAGAGACTTTAAAAGACTTATTTCTATCAGAGAATAACACTACATAATACTTTAAAGGACTTATTTCATCTGAACGGTGGTGGAACAGGCCTTTAATCTGAGTACTCGACTTGGGAGGTAGAGCCAGGACGATCTCAGTGAGTTCGAGGCCAGCCTGGTTTCTAGAGCAAGTTCCAGGACAGCCAGGACTATTTCACAGAGAAACCTTGTCTCGAAAAATGAAACGAAACTGCCAGAGTCCAGCTCCAGCAGGGTTCAGGTCCCAAAGAGGTGACGTGGAGCTGGCGAGGGAAGGAGACTGGCAGGATCTGAGGGTGAGTCACGATGGCTGCCGGTTTACTGAAAATGGGCTACACTTTCTATCCTCTCCAGTTACATTATAGTTTGAGCACAGCCAACGCTGAAAGCCAGCGATGGTTCTGGGGTGAAAGAGGTCATCAAGGCCATTGCAGCAAACAAGACGCTAAACGCCTATTGGCCTCATCCCATCAGGGTTTTTCCTGAAGCAAAAAGCAGTGAGTTTAGCAAGAATCTAAATGACTTTTGTCCTCTAAGTTTCAGTAACCCCACCAGACACCCTATCACACTTCCTCCTGCACAGTCTCAGCCTTTGTGATCAGGAGATGTCAGACATGTAGGCTTGAGAAACAAACCTGTAAGAGCAACCTTTATTCCTCAAGCGACACGATGCAGCATTTGTACCGTGTAGCACAGCAAGCATTGAGCTGTGTCCTAATTGCATTCCTTTGTGCCTTAGTCTTATAATATGGCTTGGTTTCCCTCATAAGCTCCCAAAAGGGAAGGTCCTGACACACTACTCTTTCTTCACTATACTATACCATTCTGATTCCTTCAATGTGCGCTCCTATATATGGCAGAGGGGAATCAAGCCAGTCTAATTTTGTAACAAAATCTTTTCTCCATGGGGTGTACCGAATCTTGCCATACATTCAGTAAGCCACTAATAGTGGGCACTATCCTATACTTATTAACCGAACCCTTGCCCTAAACAGCCTCAGGCTCTGTATCTGCATCCACTGTTCCTCTCGATTGTGTGTTTCTCATCTCTGGGACCAGGTATGCCCAGTTAATAAATCTTTAACTTCTCTATTCTTGTTGTAATCAGGGGGCAAAATGGGTAGTCTTGTGTGGGAAGTAGGCAGAGTTATCATGCTATATAGTTCCATGGTGGCAGTGATTTGTCTGTTTAAAGAGACTACCATTGTCTGCATTCATACCCTTCACCAAAGCTCACACAAAGTTTCCCAAAGGAACGGGCATAAGGAAA
The DNA here is from genome assembly GCF_982192425.1 of Myodes glareolus. NCBI lineage: Eukaryota > Metazoa > Chordata > Mammalia > Rodentia > Cricetidae > Myodes > Myodes glareolus. Next base: position 77,613,663 of record NC_142032.1, on the reverse strand, counting down.
CTCCCATAACACATAGTGAGAATCATTAAAAATGAAAGTAAATGAGCTGGATAGATGGCTTAGTGGTAAAGAGCTCTGGTCACTCTTTCAGAGGACCCAGGTTCAATTCCCAGCACCCACAGGGCAGCTCACAGTTGTCTGTAACTCCAGTTCCAGGGGATCTGACAGCCTCACATATGCAGGCAAAGCACCAATGAACATTAAAAAAAAATCTAGAAAGTAAAAGGGTGCTGGAAAGCTATGGTTTGCAATGTCGAAATGCTAGAACTTCGTCAAGGAGCAGTGGTTGCCATGAAGTCCACAAGACAAAATAAAACAAAACAGCTTTAGCCTGGCAATGGCCATGCACACCTTTAATCCCAGCACCTAGGAGGCAGAGGCAGGCAGATCTCTGAGTTTGAGAGCAACCCTGCACTACACAGTGAGTTCCAGGATAGCCAGGGACATACAGAGTAACTTTGCCTCAAACCAAAGCAAATTTATTCTCTCTCTCTCTCTCTCTCTCTCTCTCTCTCTCTCTCTCTCTCTGTGTGTGTGTGTGTGTGTGTGTGCAAATCCCTTGGAGACCAGAAGAGGGCATCAGACCCCTTGGAACTGGTTGGAACTGGAATTACAGGCAGTTGTGAGTTACCCGAAGTGGGTGCTGGAATTTTTCTTTCTTTCTTTTTTTTTTGAAATAATCTTATTTTACGTACCATTCCCAGTTCTCTCTCTTTCTCTTTCTCCTGCTACCTCCACCTTCTCCCCACTCCGCCCCCTTCCATGTCTCAGAGAGGGGAGGCCTCTCACGGTGAGTCAACAATGTCACATCACTTGAGGCAGGACCAAGGTCCTCGCCACTTGTATCTAAACTGAGCAAGGTATCCCTCCATAGGGAATGGACTCCAAAGAGCCAGTTCATGCACTAGGTATAAAATATTGGTTCCACTGCTAGTGGCCCCACAAACTGCCCAAGTCACACAACTGTCACCCACATTCAGAGGACCTAGTTCAGTCCTATGCCAGTTCCCCAGCTGTCAGCTCAGAGTCGGTGAGCTCCCACTTGCTCAGGTCAATTGTTTCTGCGGGTTTCCCATCGTGGCCTTGGCCCCTTTGCTTATATTATCATTCCTCCCTCTCTATGGTTGGACTCCAGGAGTTGGCCACAGCTCTTAGCTGTGAATCTCTGCATCTGCTTCCATCAAATACTGATGAAGGTTCTATGATGACAATTAATGTAGTCATCAATGTGATTACAGGGGAAAGGCAGTTAAGGTACCCTCTCTACTATTGCATGGTAGCAATACCACTCTTGGGCATGTACCCAAAGGGTGGTCAATCATACCCAAGGACATTTGAACAACCATGTTCATAGCAGCATTATTTGTAATAGTCAGAACCTGGAAACAACCTAGATGTGCCTCAACCGAAGAATGGATAAACTAAATGCCGCATATTTACACAACGGAGTATTATTCAGTGCAAAATATAACATCTTGAAATTTGCAGGCAATTGGATGGAACTAGGAAAAAAACCATCCTGAGTGAGGTAACCCAGACACAGAAAGACAAACACTGTGGTATGTACTTATATGTTAATTTTGGACATAAAGGAAAGGATAACCAGCCTATAGGCTACAACCTCAGAGAGGACAGGAAACAAGAAGAACCCAAAGAGAAACATACATGGACCCCTCTGGGAAGGAGAAGTAGACAAGGTCTCCTTAGTAAATTGGCAGCATGGGTGGAGGGGAGAGGGTAGAAGGAGAACGGTAAGGGGAGAAGGGGAGCAGGGTGCTAAAATTCTAATTCTGGTCCTCATGATTGAGCAGTGAGTGCACTTAACCACCAAACCATCTTGACTTTTTAGGGGTTATGTACAAAATACAAAATACTAGGAAAGGTACTTGGAGTGGGTGCAGTCCTGAGGATTGAAACCAGGACCATGCTAAGGCCACGAGATAGGCTTCCAAAGAATACTTTTATTTTTTATTTTATTTTATTTTGTTTTTTGAGACAGGGTTTATCAGTAGCTTTGGAGCCTAGCTCTTGTAGACCAGGCCGGCCTTGAACTCACAGAGATCCGCTTGCAACTGTCTCCTGAGTGCTGGGATTAAAGGCGAGTGCCATCACCACCCAGCCCCAAAAGAATACCTTTATAGCTAAATATTTCATGACCACATTCTTTATTTCCTGGGAAGATTCTGTAAAAATGTAACTCCTGAACCTAGACTGCTTATTTGCAATTTAAAAATATTTTTGGATAAATTTTAGATTCACAACAAAATTTAGCTTAAAGTTCAGAGTCCTCATTTGCCTCCTGGGGGGCTCTTCTTTCCCTCTTCCTAACAATTTGATATTTTTGTTTTCTTCTGGTGCTGAGGGTCTGGTTCTGTCACCTCCCACATGCTAGGCAAGGTTCCATACATGCTTTTCGGTTCTCTTGATTTATGTGAAAGCCTTCAGGGGAGTATCAAAGACACGGAAAACAAACAAGCACTGTGATTTATTAAATCATGATTAAATAGTTTAGGGCACAGGTGTCAAAATAAAAACTACATTTCCCAGAGTGCAATGTATCACGTCACAGAGAAGTATCGGGCATGCGCAAAGGAGTCCTCCGCGCTCGACCGCGCTCATAAGAGAAACAGCGTGTGTGGTTCTTGACGTGCCGCGAACCTTCGAACACAAGTGCCATAGTACCCTGTGAGGAAGCGTTCCAGCGGCCCTCCTGTTCCCGCCATCGCAGTCACCACCGCGACGTGCTGTTTCGCCCCAGACTCGGTAGGTGGGACGGGACCATGGCAAGACACTTCCGAGCAGCGCGGGAACGAAGGGCCAGCGTTCCTGCCTGGCGCCCGGCTCGCCGAGGCGGCTTCGGAGCTGACGCGCAAGCGCTCTGGACGGGGAAGGGGGCGGGGTTGTGGGGGGGGCCTGCTCCCCGGCTCCCTGGGTCTGCGCGTGCGCCCTGTGTCCCCGGTGAAGTGGGACGGCGCTGGAGCTGACTAGCCTTGGGGCGGGCACCTGATGAGGTCCTCGGCCTGAGAGTGTCGCCCACCCACCCACCCCCGACACCGGCACTTTTTACTGCTCGCTCAAAAGCTCGTTGGTTTTTGAGACGCTCTCACTCAGCCCGGCCTTGACCTCGCGATCGTGCGCCCCCAGCTCCAAGTGCTGAGATTATGGACTTGAGCCACATATTCCCTAAATGTGCACATTTACACAACAGTAACTTAGCCACCCTCCTGCTCACTCACCTGTCAGCTCACTCGTGCAGCCTAGGGCGGCGGCTTCTACTCATTAGCTTCTTCTTCCAAGTCTCTATTCGGCTCTCTCCAGAGAAGCCCTGCCTCATGTCATTCCAGAGAAACAGCTCTAACAAGGCCACCTTGACATCTGGGTTGCCTAGCTCAGTGATGAAGACTTGGTAACACCTTCTTGCCCCATTTCTTTAGCTTTAATGGTTGTACCATCGAAATATGTAAACCGGACATCTTGCCTTTCTTTCTGTTCACACCCCGGGCTTTATCTATTTCACACTTTAAGTATAAAGGACATTTATTTTGGTGCTAACTCTCGTTCCTATCTTTGTTTGTTTTTGTTTTTCGATACAGGGTTCCTATATAACAGCCCTCTCGGTCCTGGAACTCGCTTTGTAGGCTGGCCTCGAACTCACAGAGATCTGCCTGCCTCTCCTCCCAAGCGCTGGGATTAAAGGCATGCACCACCATTGCTCGGCTTTCATTTCTACCTTTTAAAAGTCTTTAGTGTGTGTGTGAAGGCAGTCATGTTCATGCCATGGCATTGTGTGGAGCTCAAAGGAAGCGTGGTTCTCTCCTTCCACCATGTGGAACTCAGGTTGCCAGGCTTGGTACAAGCACCTGCGTCTGCTGGGCTATCTCACTGGCCCCTTTCCTCAGTATTCTGTTGTGTTCGAATCCTCTGGGAAAGCCCAAAGACTTAGACTCAATTCAAATTTAGATTAAATGAGTTTATTCCTACTACTGGCAGAAGGACAACAACCTTAGAACCACGTGCCAGAGGGGCTAAAGGGTTTATAAAGGTGGATGGATATGAAAGGTGTACATTATAGTCATCTATGTAATCCATAACTGGGCAAGAAAATTTGCAACCTTCAGTTGTTTCCCTTTCCCGTTGTATGGTAATAAAAAGACCACTTCATCCCAATCCCAGAGCAATAAGCAAGTTTACCCAAGCAGAAGGCAGGAGCACCATTATCTTATTCTTATCTCACCAGCAGGCCTCTGGGATCTCACAGGCATCACAGAAAAAGGTAAAGGGCCCGTAAGGGATGCCTAGCACCATATTCACTTTCTTTGGCTGTCACAGGGACGCTGTGTGTAAATTATTAGAGGTCTGGGTGCTCTGGGGGTAGTGGCAGTAGTTGACTGGGGTAGAGCAGGCAAAAACACATTGCCTTCAGGTTAGTGCTGGCTGTCACATCCCCCAACAATTCTACCTTGAATTCAAGATTTAGGTTTATTTGTGCATTTTTATTATTAATTAAAATATTTTTGAAAGGTTTTTATGGCTCGATAAACATCTCCACCGACGCAATAATCCAAATCAGACCAAATCAAACCGAATTAGAAAAAGCCGAGGTTTAATGGATACCAGCGCTCCCCAGTGGCCTTCCAGCCCCCCAGGGATGGAGACAGGAAGGAAGACCAGAACAGAGAGGGGAAAGGAGAACTGGAAAGACCACGTTCATTCTCTGGGGGGCAGTTTAAGTAACCTGTGGGAGTGGTCTTGACCCTCTCTGGGGAGGCTTTTCTTGGAGGTGGAGTCTGGACTGAGGTAACTCCCAGAGGAGGGGCCTGGAATGGTAAGCTCCACCCAAACATTCCAGACTCCCCAGCTCATGGATGCCAGGGGCTGGGTGAAGCCTCCAACCAAACAATTTTATGTATTTTTTAATTTATTATTTTGAGGCTGGTCTCCCTATGCAGCTCTACCTGTCCATGAACTCATTATATAGACCAGGCTGGCCTGTAACTCACAGAGATCTGCTCGCCTCTGCCTTCCCAGTGCTGGGGTTAAAGTCATGGGCTGCTACTATGCCTGGCAACACTTTATTTTTTTATATACTTATTTATTTATTTATTGTGTATTCAGTGTTCTGCCGGCATGTATCCCTGCAGGCCAGAAGAGGGCACCAAATCTCATTACAGATGGTTGTGAGCACGTGTGGTTGCTGGGAATTGAACTCGGGACCTTTGGAAGAGCAGGCAAAGCTCTTAACCACTGAGCCATCTCTCCAGCCCAACACTTTATTTTTTAAAGATTATTTTTATTTTATGGATTTGAGTATTTTGCCTGCTGTATGTTTATATATCACATGCAGAGACCACATGAGGTTATTGGAGCTCCTGAAACTGGAATGTGGTTATTAGGAATTGAACCTGCGTCTCTAGATGAACAACCAGTGCTTTTGACCATTGAGCCATGCTCTAGCTCATCATCATCATCATCATCATTTTGAGACGGGGTCTTTGAACTCATGATGATCCCCCTGTCTTGGTCTCATGAGGGCTGCAGATTGTTCTGTTTAGCTCTAGCATCTTCTCTCCTCTTGAATGTCTAATAGACGTTTTAAATGTGGCCCAAACTGAAATTTTAGTTTTATCCTCACGTGCTCATACTTTTCACTAGCGTTCCCGTTCCTCCAGATACTCAGGCTAGGAACTTGGGAGATGTTTGTGGTTTCCCCACTCTTCCCATCATTGTGTTAGAACATAGTTATTCTTGAGGCTTTGGGGGTAGAATTTCTCAGCGCCTAATTGTATGCTGTCATTTTGTACTCTGACTTCTCCGTTTGCATAGTTTCCTTTCTGTTGCAGTGATAAGCACCCTGACAAAAACGGGCTTGGAAGAGAAGGGTTTGTTTGGCTGACCACTCTGGATTGTAGGCCATCACTGTGGGGCAGCAGATAGTCCCAGCTGCAGTCAAGAGCAGAGAGGTGAACTCAGAGTGTCTGCTCGTATTCAGGCCTCTCTCTTCACTTACGCAGTCCAGGACCTAAACCCAGGGAACGATGCCACCAAGAAAGGGTGGTTTTCCCATCTCAGTTAACACAATCGAGATAATCTCTCACAGGCAACCTGATCTAGACATTGAGAATCTTTTCCCAAGTGACTTAGATGTCAAGTTAATACTAATAATCATTCCATGTTTATCTTCTCTTGTGCTGATTTCACCATAAGAATAAATTCACGGAGCAAATGCTCACATAGTGATGGAAATGCCTTCTAAGAAATGCACTGTTAGCTGATTTTGTCCTATGACCATTACAGAATGTTCTTAGACAACCCTAGATTGTGTAGCTTACTACATACCTGTTATTCCTAGGCTACACTTATACATAGTGTGTTACTATAGCAAATAATATAGGTAATTTTCATAAAATGAAAAGTATTTGTGTTTCTACACAGAAAAGGTTCAATAAAAATACTAGGTGAGGACCAGTAAAATGACTCAGATGGTGAAGGCTCTTGTCACTAAGCCTGACAGCCTGCGTTGACCCACATGGTAGGAAGAAAACCAGTACACACTGTGGCACGTGTTCCCACACACAATAAATAAATATTTGATAAAAAGTAGTGAGGCGATGGAAGTTTTGAGCTTATAATCTTATAAATATTTTTAAGCATTATCTTTTTTGTTTGTTTTTTGGAATAGGGTTTCTATGTGTAAGAGCCTTGGCTGTCCTAGAACTCCCTCTGTAGACCAGGCTGGCCTCTAACTCACGGATATCCTCCTGCCTCTGCCTCCTGAGTGCTAGGATTAAAGGCGTCTGCCCCCATACCTGGCAAATATAATAAATATTATAATCTTATATTAAGATTATATTAGTAATACTAGATATTCAAGAGGAGATATAATGCTAGAGCTGACTATACAAACCTGCATTATAATCTTATGAGACCGCTGTCGCAAGTTTGGTTTGTTGTTGGGTGCTGGCATTGTTTGACATGTGACTGTATTTGTTTAATATCCATTCTGCATTGCTTTTCTTTGCCTACTACGTATCCTTCATGTCTTCTGTGGAGTTATGAAGGGGCAGCACTTCTACATATGTGGGAAATACAGAGTCTTTTGGAAGATGTTGGTGTTTACCAGCTTTTTCTGGAGATGGAGAACTTGAATAGCTTAGCTTCAAACCGTTGCAGTGTTCTAAGCTGAACGACTGCTCTAAAGGGTGTTCAGGACTCAGCTCTGTGCAGCCATCTGGTCTGAAAGCACTGTGTGCCAAGGCCTATGCGGATCAGAAAGACAACTAGAGTAGCACTCCTGTATTCTCAAAGTTTGTGATCTGGTAGGAGAGCTGTCAGTGAAACAGCTCGTCATACGCATGAATGACAAGTACAAGAATAGAAGTTTGTTCAGGAGGCTGAGGAATTTAGTGCCAAATTGGGCACAGTGAGACCCTACCTCAGAAACAAGTAAACTGGGCATGGTGGCACACACTTTTAATCCCAGCACTTTCAGGGCAAATCTCTGGGAGTTCCAAGTTAGCCAGATCTGCATAGTAAGTTCCAGAACTAAGCAACAATAATAAAAACAACAAAACAAGAATAACATTTATATGCAGGCCTTAGGAACTTTGCAGAAGTTTTGATTGGCCATGGCCATGACCTGGGGTAAATAGAAGAGCTTGTGGCTGTCTGTGAGCAGTGTTGTTTGTAGTGGTATAGTATTTGTATTTTAACGAATAAATCTTGCCTGAAGACCAGAGGCAAAGCTAAAACCACTAGAGGCCTGGTAATAGTGACACAAACAATTAATCCCAGGATTTGGGAGACAGAGGCAGATGGATCTCTGTGAGTTCAAGGCCACTGTGGGCTATACAAGATCAATACAGAAACAAATAGAGGTAGGTGGTGGTGGCCTGCACCTTTAATCCCAGTACTAGGGAGTCATAATCCTTTAATCTCAGCACTAGAGGGAATATAAAACGGGAGGAGAGAGACTTAGTCTGCTTAGTCTACAGTTGCCCACCCTTGGTAGAGTATGACTTCTCTAATGGCTTGGCTGCCTTGCTTTTCTGGTTTTGAGCTTGAACCCCAATTTCTGTCTCTGGGTTTTTATTGTTCACGCTACAATTGTTCTTTCCTACTTTCTTATATAAACATCATGTTCTTGGTGTGAAAATAATTGATAAACTCTACGTGTAGAAGGTTTTTTGTTCTTATTAGATTTTGGTTTTTCAGGACAGGGTTTCTCTGCATAGCCCTGTTTGTCCTGGAACTCATTCTGTAGACCAAGCTGGCTTTGAACTTGGAGGTCCACCTACCTGTGCCTCCCGAGTGCTAGGATTAAAAGCATTCACTACCACACCATCATTGCCCTGCTAAAAGTTCATTTTGACAACTGTAATTAAACCCTGAAAGGTGAATAAATTAGAGTGACCTAAAAAGGAAGAAAAGGATACTTTAGAGGTGCTTCAGACAGACAGAAGAAATAGGGGAAAATGTGTGCTTGTTTGGTAGAGAGGGCCTGGATTCACTGTGGTTGTGTCCTCGGATAGTGTGGGTTCAGTAGGAGAGGTCAGATGAATCTGTAGTTTTAGTACCAACTTTCTGAAGCTAAAAGTGGAGACAGAGGACCCTCCCCCCCTATTTCTAGATGTCTGTATTAAAATTCTTACAAAGGTTTTAAATTGGATCATCTTTGTTTAAAAAAAAATACCAAATTGGTTTCATTAAAATTTGTGACCACAACCTATCAAGTAGAAGGTAGTTTGGTGAGCATTTACCATTGTGAGTTAGATGTGGATGATCATAAGGGTTGCTTGTACATTCAGGCTTAGGTTGTAGTTTAAAAAAAAAAAGGTTTTGAACCCTATCTTTGCCACTTCCTACTTGTGGACCTTGGTAATTTATTTCTTCAGATCCAGTTTCCCACAGGTAGTAAATGAACAGTCCTTTGCAGGGTTATCAGGGAAATGCCCTACAGGAAAGTAGTTGGCACGTGGTACTGCTTATAGTAAGGAACTGCTGTTATTTCCCTGTTAGGTTTTATAGAGAACCAGTAGATGCAGCTTAGAGATACATGAAAGAGTGTGTTAGCCTGGTTGAGTCAACTGAGAAGTCTGGTGGTCTGCCATCTACAAGCTGGAGGCCCAAGAAAACCCCAGTGGATCCAGTCTAAGCCCAAAGCCTGACAACTGCAGTTTGGATAATCACCACTTCTGGGAACATCCTCACAAGCACCCCCAGAAATAATGTTATTAACTGTAGTATGTCAGCGTAATTAACCATTATGTTTTCTTATCTGGAACTCAAACCAAGGCCTTGGACAGGACCTCTTCCCCCACCCCCACTCCCACCCCAAGACAGGGTTTCTCTATGTAGCTCTGACTATCCTGTAACTCTGTAGACCAGGCTGATCTTAAGCTCACAGAGATCCTGCTTCTGATTACCTAATGCTGGATTTAAAGGCACCTGCTGCCACCACCCAGCAGCCCTGTGTTCTTTTCAGGGCTACATTGACCATGGGCATGCTAGTGGTGTCCTCTATAACCAGAGTGACAGATGATCAAGTAGCAGTTTACAGGAGAAAAAAATGTTTCTTCCATGATTTCCTTTCCTGTGGAAAATGCTGAATTGCAGCAAAACTTGAACTTAGAGGAAGAGCTGGAATCTGCAGCCTGGTAACCAAACCCCAGTTTTACTGGTGTTCTTGAGTTACTGCCATAACTTCTCACTTTCAGCAGCAGGGAACTGTGCCTTCCCAGGGTCTTCCCCCTTAACTCACCCTTCCACCCTGAACCTTCTTTCTGGTATGTCTTGGGGCATTTTCCTCTCTTCTTTTTTCTCACTCAGCAGGTAGCCTTTTCCCCACTAGTTCCTAAGGCTTTTGCAGCAGCCTGGAGGTTGGTTGTTCTTACATTTATCCCAGTCATCTCTATTATAAGCTCCTGATTCACTACATCCTATGATTCTAGATAATACAAGAATTTTTTTTTTTTAAACCAGAGTCTTACCAACCATTTTTACAACCTACTCTCTCCTGAATGACCTGGAACTCGCTTTGTAGACCAGGCTGGCCTCAAACACAGAAATCTGCCTATCTCTTCCTCCAGAGTACTGGAATTAAAGGAACTGCCACCATGCCTAGCATAACTGGACTTTTTTTCTTCCAAGATTTATTTATATGTATAAGTGTTTTCCCTTAATGTATGTAAGTGCATCGTGTAGATATCTGGTACCCTTGGAGTCCAGAAGAGGATGTCTGATCTCTTGGAATTAGTGTTACAGTTGTGAGCCATCATGTGGGTACTGGAACTGACCCAGTTCCTCTGCAAAAGCAGCAAATGCTCTTAACTGCTGAGCTATCTCTCTAGCTCCATACTAGACTTTTTATACTTTTTGAAATTTGGATTTTGGAAATGGTCTGATTTGGACAGGGTCTCATTATTTAATAGCCCCAGTTAAGTCTTGTGCTCGAGTCACTCAGGCCCCGCCTCTGGTGTGTTGGAATTATGCTCACACCATCATGGCTCGTTATTCTTTCTTTCTCTTTTTTGGGGGTAGGGGACATTGCAGGGTTCCACTATGCTCTGACTATTCTGTGGCTCAGTATGTAAATCAGGTTGGACTTGAACTCACAGAAATCTACTTATTCTTGCATCCAAAGTGCTAGGTTAAGGTGTTTGCCACTATACCCAGCTCTTTTTCTTCTTTATATGAAAATGAATAGTTCTGTGGTGCTGCAGATTCTGTGGTGTTGTTGGGGCTAGAGAAGTGGATCAGCAGTTAGAAACACTTGTTCTTATAGAGGACTGGGGTTCTGTTCCCAGAACTCACATGGCAGCTAACTGCTGTCTTTAATTCCCATTCTAGGGACTCTGACACCTCATCTGACCACTGAAGGCTCCTTCATGCTTGTGGCACACATACATATACTCAAGCACACTTAAATTAACATTAAAAAATAATGTGCTGGGCATTGTCGCACACGCCTTTAATCCCAGCACTCAGTAGGCAGAGGCAGGTGGACCTCTGTAACTGGAGGCTGTGCTTTTGTTTCCTGGCTGCCCAGTCCTGAGTAATAATCACACAGAAGCTTTTATTATTAAATACAAACTGTTTGGCCTATTATCTCAGGTGTATTATTAACTAGCTCTTAAAACTTAAATTAGCCCATTTCTGTTATTCTGTATTTTACCATGAGACTCGTGACTTGTTACCTCACATCTTCTCCAGCAACTGCTTGTGTCTCTCTCGACTCTGCCTTCTTTCTCTTTCTGACTCTGAATTTCTCACCTAGCTATATTCTACCCTGCCATAAGCCAAAGCAGTTTCTTTATTAACCAATGGTAATAAAACTTATTCACAGAATACAGAGGGATAATCCAAAGGGTTCAATAATTCCATTCCTGTGAATAAGCCTAGAAAATGAAAATATATGTCAACACGAAAACTTGTGTAAGCTGTGTCGTGTGCACACCATAATACTGACTCCATGGGTGCTGAGCTAGATGGTTACTTCATCTCAAAGGTTTTAAGGCCCACAAACATAATAAAGATCTTATTTGAGAAAACAGGCTAGTGAGTGTCACATCTGTAATCCCAGCACTTGGAAGGCTGAGGCAGAGCTGTGCATTTAAGTCCATTCTGACTTCGTAGTGTGGCAGATGTTTTGGGGTCCCTTAAGTCTTGTCTTCTTGAAGGATGAATTCAATCTCTGTCCTTACTTGAGCAAACTAACACATCTTTTGGCACATGGTATGCACATTGATCTAGCAAATGCCTTTTTCTCAGTCCTGTCCATAAGCAATTTACTTTCAGTTGGCAAGGCCAGCAGTATATCTCAGCACTTTTACCTCAGAGATTTATTTCCAGCCCTATTATCATAACTTAGAGGGGCTCTTGCTCATCTGTTCCTTCTCCAACTTATTACATTGATGTACTATATTGATGATATTTGCTGATTAGAACAGGCAATAGCAACCGCTTAGGACTCATTGGTAACCCATATGTGCAATCAGAGGATGGGAAATAAATCTAATCAAAATTCAAGGGCCTTCCACCTTAGTGAAATTCTTAGGAGTCCAATGGTGTGAGGCATGCAGAGACATTCCTTCCCAGGTGAAGGGTAAGTTATTGCACTTGGCCCCTCCTGTCACCAGGGAAACAGCACAGTGTTTAGTGGGCTGTTTAGATTCTGGAGACAGCACATTCCCCACTTGAGTGTGTGACTTTGGCCCATATACCAAGTGACTTGGAAAGCTGCTAGCTTTGAGTGGGGCCTGGAACATTCAATCAAAAGGCAGTTTAAGCAGAAGTTTATTTAGCAAAGGAGAACTTTGTTGTGTGATGTTTTATTCTTTTTGATTTTTGAGGGGCCTACCACCTGGCTCCCAAATAAATCACACATGGAGGCTTATTCTTAGTTATGAATGCCCGGCCTTTGCTTGGCTTGTTTCTAGCCAGCTCTTCTTAGCTTGTATTATCCTGTCTACCTTTTGGCTCTGGACTTTTCTCGTTCTCTTAATTTCTGTAAATCTTACTCTTACTCCATGATTGCTGTGTGGCTGGGTGGTTGGCCCCTGAAGTCCTCCTCCCCTTGTTCTCTCATTGCTTGCTCCTTTCTCTATTTGTACTCTGCCTGCCAGCCCCGCCTATTCTTGCTCCTGCTATTGGCTGTTGAGCTCTTTATTAGACCATCAGGTGTTTTAGACAAGCACAGTAATACAGCTTCACAGAGTTAAACAAATGCATCATAAACAAAAACAATACATCTTAAAATAATTTTCTACAACAGAACTTAGTAAACTAAACAGCACCCCAAAGAGAGATTGAAGTGGACGCTAAGGCAGGAAACAGACTAATGGATTTGTTCTGGAGATTTTAAAGGGTTTTATGTGTTAGAGAATCCAGGCCCTTTGACTCTAAGCAGAAAATGCAATTAAGCGTTGTCCTGCCCAGTCTTTGTTCCTACCAGGAGCAGGGCAGAAGCAGCCCAGCTTCCTAAGGCCCAGGTGTGAGGCAACTTGAATTATAATTGCTTATTGATCAGCTCTATCCTTGCTATTTCCTACCCTGTAGGAAACTTTTAATTTAGCTTCCTTGGTGCTTCTAGCCTAACATTCCTTTTAATTCTAAGGTTTGTTTTTACCGTATCAGTAACAAAACTGTATTTTCTTTTCTACACAAGTTTTCATAGATTCATTATTTACAGTAGCCAAAAAGTGAGCACAAATCAAATGTCCATCAGTTGACAAACTGATAGAATGTTGTATATCAAATAATAGAATATTATTCAGGAGTACAAAGAGGTTAAGTATAATGTAGGTGTGTAGGGTCTGAGGAAATGCTGAAGGAAGACCCCCAAACTCATAGTATGTAAGAACAAAGAGTGTCTATTAATATTGCAGCATGCATGTAGGGTCCTTCACTTGTACAAAATGGCATAACCCTGAGAGGAGCATGCAGGTTTCTTTTAAGCACAGCTAACAGAGTTTCAGGAGCGGCTAAGTCATTCCAATTGACTTAATTGGTTAAGCACGCAGCAGTTACATTAGTATACTTTTATTTGGCTGAGGTTTAGTTTTATCATTTTTGGACATACTTGCACAAGCTTGAGCAAGTTCGGGTGTGACTCAGAAGGGCCTACAGGATTTGTCCTGAGGCCTCATCCTTGAATGCAAGGGCATTATGGACAAATGACCCTTTGTGGAGAGACAACTGTCCTGCCCTTCTCAGAGAACTGAAACCTAAACTCAGTTGTGAGACTGGCAGAGCTTAATGTCTTCATTTCCCCTTAAGCTTGGCTCCATCTTGAATCCTTAAGATGGGTCAAGAGTTTGATACTGGGATTTTAGCATCATCAGCTTAATGGTACTCAGACAGGAATTATAATTTAGTTAAGACATCAATGATATAAAAGCCATTAGCAATTAGCAGAAGTAGAAGGGCCAAAAGCCTGTGATGGTTGGCTTAGTTTCTTTTGTAGAAGGAACCTGGAAATGAGAATGGGGACCAGTTATTTTATCTTAGTTCCCATTTTTGTATTTTTTTAGTACAGCTAAATTATAATCCTGAATGATTTACATAGAAATAATTTTTTAAAGTCGTGTAATACCTCTTTGGTTCTGTATAAAGAAATCCAAGTGCCTAAACATATTGTACAACTATTTTAGTTAATGAATCTACTAGTTGACAGATCTGGACTGTAAGTGGGTGTTCTGTCCTGACCACCCAAATAACTGACTCAGAAGTTGAATATGAATTATAAATGCTCAGTTAATAGCTCAGGCTTACTGCTAACTAGCTCTTATATTTTAAGTTAACCCATATTCCTTATTTACACTTTACCATGTGGTGGTACCTTTATTAACATGGCACATTCATCTTCTGCATCTGGTTGGTATCTCCTGACTCTGCCCTTCTCCTTCCCAGCATCCTTAGTTTGTTTGCCCTACCTATACATCCTACATGGCTACTGGCCAGTCATTATTTTATAAAACCAGTTGAGTGACAAGTCTTTACAGTGTACAAGAGGATTATTCCAATTTCAAAGCCAGCTTTAATTGAACTTGTATTTTTTAAAAAAAGAACATTATATGCATTATATGTCTGTAGAGAACAGTAGAAACAAACATTTGGGAAGATTTGTGAAATTTTATCCCATTGGAAATGTGATATACCAATAGGCTAATTTACTGTTTTTCTTGGGACATTATCTCTAGATGATTTGTCTTTTTTTTTCAGGTGTCTCACTTGTCAGTGGTTTTCAGATTCCTTAAATGGATGCCTTCATTCTCCTGAAAAGACAAAAACAAAACCCTGCCAAAACCCCAACTTTGGAGCATTTCCTTTTTGTCAAGTTATATCTGATCAAATGAAAAGCATTTGTTAGTCTTATAAATTAGTTTATATTGAATGATCACACTGTTTGATGAACTATCACTTCTTGTAATCAAGAGGTCTCTCTTGTTTGAATCTAATCTTTATAATATTTGCTTTATAGTTTCTTCTGAAATTTTTGTTTTATCTTCTAAAGTTGTTCTATCAGTATCATTCTTTTACAGTAGACATTAGGTCCTTTAATTGCTCTGGGGAGAAGCTTCCCCCATGATGACAGGGAATGATTGAACCGAATTTGACATGGGGGCCCCCAAGGCGTTTCCCAGTGGCAAAGGGTTATCTCTTATTGATCTACATTGATCCAGTGTTGAATTTTGCTGTACCTTCTGCATACTCAGAAGGCAAGAGCCTTCTGTTTTGATTATTCCTAGAAGAAACATTGTTTCTAGGAAAGCCCTGCCTTCAACCCCTTTTCAAGTGACCTTGTTTACCACAAGTAAAACACCTGACATCATGAGTTTTCTTAAAGTTTCTAGAAATCACCTGTCCTATCTAATTATCGTCATGGTTATTATATTCAGTATTACTGTATCTTGGATCTAGTCCTTTATGGGTGCTGATCTTGCCTTTAAAGCCTAATTATCCTTTTGCATTGTGAATTACCATTTTCAAAAGCCCAAGATTCATTTAATGTTTGTCTAGCAGCTGGATTTGGTATCATCATGTTTACAGCTGACATCAGTCTTTGTAAAAAAAAAAATCAGTGAAGGTTTCTCTTAGGCCCTGTATAACTATAGTAAATGACTCAGTTCTCTTTCTGACTTCTTCATTTCTGTCTCAAACATTCAAAACTGCTGCACAGCATAGAGCCAAGGTGTGATCATCATATAGAGCCTGTCTTTGTGCATCAGCATAATCATCCTCTCCAAGAAGTTGGTCTTGGGAAACTTCAAAGCCTCTAGCCCTACTTTGTTGTTCAATGGTTCTAGCCTCAACCTTCCACCAGCTCCTCCACTGCAATTGAGGACCAGATTCCAATAGTGCTGTAACCAAGTCTTTCTGGTCTTGTGGGATAATTCTATTACTAATTGACCATTAATTTAACATCTGATTCACAAAAGGTGAATGCATACCATCTGAGACTATTGCTTCTTTAAATCTCCTCAAATCTAGCATTTCCACAGGAATCCCGTCAGCTCTTACATAGCTTTGGGGATATCTGTCATTTGGCAGTTGTTCCTGTAAGGTTACTAGATAAATTAGGGTTGGTTGTTTGATAGCCTTGGGCTGTTGCTCTCTAATTTTATAATGTAATGCTGAGGTTGGTTCTCCTTTAATTTCTCTGTCTTTGTCTGATTATCTCTACTATCTGTTTTAGTAAGCTTTTCTAAGGCCTGTAACTTATCAGTCAAAATGGCATTATTTCTCTAGTAACTATTTCTAAGGCCTGTATCTTGGCACTCATCAACCCGCTTGGCACTCATATCAACTAACCTTGTTTTAGGGATAAAACAAGAATTATCAAACCAATAATATATAATTGATATTGTATAAATCCCAGCTAAGTTAATTATCCCCTCATTAATTGTTCCATTTTTAAACCATCCATTGTGGAATCATACAGAGACCTAACTCCCTCCATAATAATAGTGTTTTCCATTTTTAAAAATAATTTATTTGTTTTTATTTTATGTGCATTGGTGTTTTGCTTGTGTGTCTGTCTGTGTGAGGACGACAGATCTTGGACAGTTGTGAGCTGCCATGTGGATGTTGGGTATCAAACCTGGGTCCTTTGGAAAAGCAGTCAGTGCTCTTAACTGCTGAGCCATCTTTCCAGCCCCATGTTTTCCATTTTTCTAATGTGTGGAATAAACAATTTTTTTAACTAATTCCCCCCTTTAAGAATTTCCACTTGTTCCACGAGATCTGCTAGTGATTGCAGTGCGGTGTGAGGCTGGCTGCTGCTGCACAGCACGTCTGAGTAGAGAGCACAGTCGTGCACAGCCTGGCTGAGGACAGCTGCAGCTGCTCACATGTAGCTGCGAGCTCTGCCTGGTGCCAGATGAAATGTCAATCTAATTAATTTATCAATAAAAAATCGGGAGTCAGCCGGGTGGTGGTGGTGTACACCTTTAATTCCAATACTCAGGGAGGCAAAGGCAAGCAAATCTCTGTGAGTTCAAGGCCAGCCTGGTCTACAGAGTGAGTTCCAGGACAGGCTCTAAAGCTACACAGAAATTCTGTCAAAAGGGGGGGGTTGCTGGAGAGATGGCTCAGAGGTTAAGAGCATTGCCTATTCTTCCAAAGGTCCTGAGTTCAATTCCCAGCAACCACATGGTGGCTCATGGCCATCTGTAATGAGATCTTGTGCCCTCTTCTGGCCAGCAAGCATACAGACAGACAGAACACTGTTTATTTATTACATAATAAATAAATAAATTTTTTTTTAAAAAAAAAAAAGGAAAGAAAATCAGGAGTCACGTATTAGGGTAAAAACCTGAAAGTTCAGAGAAGCAGGTGAGCCACCACAGTCACTTCTGATTCTGCCATACCTCCATCCGAAAGGGGGCCGAGATCTTCTCGCAGCCCCACCTTATAACTTCCTGTTTCTTCTCTGTACAGTTCTCCACACCTCTGTGATTAACTAGTGATTAGTTCTGCCCTCTGACCCTAAGCAAACTTTATTAGAACACAAACAAAATATCACACAACACTGGGCCCATTTTTCTGGTATGTCAATGGGAATTATAGATAGCCATTTTGTCCCCAATGTCAGGAAGTTTCCTTTTGACTTAGCATTTCAGTTTATTAAGGGCAGGGGTCAAAGGATAACAACGTATTTTTTTTTTTTTCTGTAACTACTTCCAGCTGAAACTGGTGTGTTGTCATCAGGGCCCAGGGAGGCTGGAAGGCTAGTCAAAAGCTGGGCAATAGAGCATTCAGCAGAAGCATGTGGTTATCTAGCTCAGCTGTAGAGACAGGAAACAATCACATTGCCTGGGTGGGTCCACCTCAGCTTTCAGACGTCCAGGGCTCGTTGTCATTTGGAGCAGATTGTAGTCAGCAGTCGGTGTTTGGTATGTTTGCCAGCCGAGTGGAGACTTGCTGAGACAAATATAGACTAGGGACAGAAGTTAATTTTTGAACTTAAAGGAAATATGTTTATAGGCTTAATTAAGGAAGTCTACAAGAGCCCGAAATAAAGGATAACAAATATTTATTTGGGAGAAAACGCGTAATAAAAGTAGAGAGCCACCGCAGTTCTGTGCTCTGTGAGCACTGGGAGCTGCAAACAGAACTTAGAGCACGAGCCAAGAGTGAGCACACTTTCTGTCTGCACTGTCAGTCCACACATAGTACCTCAGACCTTGCCCTCATGGGCTGGTACCCAAAGGCTATTGGCTGAGTGAATTCCCACAACACTTCCTCTTTTGTCTGAAAAAGAGGATTCTAAACGTAATCCAAAACTATGTACAATAAGAACAAATATCAAGTATTGTTCAGGAGAAAAAAGGCAAAGACATACAAAAAAATAGAACTACAACCAGCATGAACAACATCAAACAAAAAAACACATGCTAAATGTCCAGTTTAAGGTAGTTAGCAAATAACAGAGATTATTTCAATAGTTGTCCTATCCTGAAGAGTCTAATACTAAAAATGTCTTAACTTAAGTTATGAGAGGAATGTAGCTATGGCCATCTAGTTTTCAACCCCATTAAGGACCTGAGAAGGAAATTAATATTACCTGAGTAAGCAGAAAGTGCAAGCAAGTGACTTCCAAAAAGTGCAAGAAATGACAGAGACAGCTGGCTAACTGAACAATCACCCAAAGCCTCTTTTGCAATGACAAACCGTTTTCAGAGGCAGGAAAATTTGAAACACTATCTTACCCTGACTTGGCGAGGTTCAGCAGTCACTTTGCTTATATCTTGCTTGTCTAGTCTGAACACTGTGCATATTGTCAGTAGTCGAGGCAAGGGCAGTTCTTTGTGCAAAGGCCAGTTTTGCCAAGAAGACAAGCTCTAACTGGAGTGTCTTTGATGCTCAGCATTCTCTTGGGAATAGATCGTGCTGCCAGGAACATTGTGTCTCACATCAACAGGAACCTGTGTTATTTAAATGCCATATTCTACAGTTCTCTGAAGTGTTTGAAGATTACCTATCTATGTGGAGTACATCTTTGTGTATCTAGAGAACCTGACAAACATAACTAAAAATATGACAAACATGAGTGACTATTAACCTGTAATTTTTTTTTTTTTTTGAGGCAGAGTTTCTCTGTAGCTTTGGAGCCTGTCCTGGAACTAGCTCTTGTAGACCAGGCTGGCCTCGAACTCACAGAGATCCATCTGCCTCTGTCTCCCAAGTGCTGGGATTAAAGGTGTGCGCCATCACTGCCCAGCTAACCTGTAATTTTTAATACCTATATAGCGTAAAGACTAAATCTTCACATTATAAAAAATAAATGTGTAGCAGTAAGGACAAATGACCTCGAATTGTAACAATATATAAATTTCTTGATGAGAGGTAGAAAGTATAGTGCAATATGATAAAAATATGCTAAAATTGCATCAATATACAAAATATCTTAAACAGAGGTAGAAACATACATACCAACAGTATGACAGAATATCTTTACATTTGTGTACAAATACTGTAAACAGAAATAGGAGCATACTCAATATAACATATAATTTGAATTTGTATCAACATACAAATTATCTTAGATAGGAATACACAGATAATTTTGCATATGTATCAATATACAAGAGTCTATACTAATGTAAATTGTCTATAACAAATAGTTCACAAGTACATACACTGATCTACCTATTATCCCATCCCATCCATTCCCCCCCTTTTTTTTCCAAAAAAAAAAAAAAGATTCCTGATCCTTCTTCATATTCTACTCCCAACCCTATACAACTTAGAACCAACCCCTAACAGATGACAATTATCTATAACCCTGAGATGACAAGATCTGTTGGGAGAGGGAGCGCTGTTTTCTAGAATTACTTTTAGCTGTTAAGGGGTGATGATATATCTACAGGATCCTGTAAAAACTAAAATGATGGTTAAGTCTCAAGAGTGGTGTCTGTAGTATTTGTAGGCAGTCTCTGAGTTGGGGGTAGAGTTTTACTGAAGTTCTTATTTGAAGTTCTGGCCAGAGTATTAAAAGAAGGTGTACCATCTCGGCTAGCCAAGTTGGAATCATCTTGAGCAGTTTGTAGCCCCAAACCAATCTTTGAGTAGTGTTTATTGGCTCAATGACATCATATGAGCCAGGTGGAATAATTATTATGAGGCCCCATCTTCTTTCTTGAGATTTTAGAGATTATTATAGGAAAAATTATTGTCTACTTTAGAGAACTTAGACATTATTAATATCAAAACAGAAAGTTTGAATTTTGATAAACATTTATCCAAGGAAAGATACCAGAGACAAAAATAGGTATGGGGAGTAGAATTTTTGAAAGCTGAGTTTTGATAACTTTAGTCACGAGATTTTTATTTTCCTTCTGTCTCACACCAGACAACTCTTCTGATGTAAAACAGAAACTCTGAATTTTTCTTTTAACAATATGTTTAGATTTAGAGAAGGAGAGAACCAAGTCCAACTTCGAATTTTAAGTGAGTCATGACTACCACTATACTGAGAAGTAAGGAGATAAGTATGTTTAGGCAGTGAGATTTTACCCTGCAGAGAATATTGGTATCATAAGTCAGATTCTTCTTTACTTGGTGATTCTTTCTGGATAGCTATCTTTTCTTCTTTAGGTGTCTAGATGTCCAAGGTCTCTTGACTTCTTGAAGATGGGTATTTTCTATTTTCCTGCAAAGGCAAGAACAGAATCCTGCCCCAACCCGTGTGAGGTTTCCTTACAGCTTGTAGGATTGTCACCTCAGTGGATGAGCTGTCATTTCTCTTTACCAAGAGAGTTCTCCTTTTCCAACCAAATCTTGGTTAATTTTGATGGTATCATAGCTTTTCTTCTGTGGAAACGAGCAAAACTCCTTCCCTAATGTAGCACATCTCCTGGTTTCCATTCTGAAGTCAACATATCCTTGAAGTACACTGGCTGATTTAATTCAGAAGTTTTTTTCTATTGTCCAGTGTCTCTCTGCGGCTGTTGTTCCTTTCTCATTAGCATTAAGAAAATTCAGGTTTAATAAGGCATTATGTAGTCTATCTTTGGGGGTCTTGGTTCCCCCCACCTGTTTATTAAGCATTTCTTTTAAGGTGTGATTAGATCTCAATGTCCGCTTGTCCTGTAGGATTATGTGGTATACCTGTAATATGCTTTATGATACAGTATTCAAAAAACTGTTTCATCTTGCCAGAGATACATGCTGGAGCACTGTCAGTTTTAATTTGTGCAGGTATACCCATGATCGCCATAACGTCTAACAGGTGTGTAATTGCATCAGCCCTTTTAGAAATCAAATCAGTTGCCCATTAAAATCCTGAAAACGTGCCTATTGTATGATGTACATATTTTAATCTTCCAAATTCTGAAAAATGAAATACATCTATTTGCCAAATTTCATTTCTTGCATACTTTTAGGGATGTTTCCTGCAGGTAAAAGAGTTTGGTTATAGAAGGAGCAAGTAGGACAATTTTTTATGATTTCCTTAACTTGATGCCACAAGAAATCCTTTTTTAAAACTTTACTATTGACATGATATTTTTTATGAAATTCTGAGACCTCCAATACACTTCCTATCGATAACAGATCAATTCTATCATTACTTTCTGCTAGAAGCCCTTGCAGACCCGTATGGAATCTTTTTATTCTTAGATATTATTTGGAAGGTGTGAAGATTGCCTTCTAGGAAGGATGTTCTATCTGCTAGCTTGTCATGACTCTTTGACAAATTATGACTGTCAATTTCATTAGTATAAGTCCTTTCAGCTAATCTCTCAGTACTATTCTGTAAGGTTTCATAACCCATTGACATGGGGTGAGTTTTGCCTGTCAAATTATGACTACCATTTTCAATGGTATGAATCCTTTCAGCTCACCTCTCATTACCAGTCTATAAAGTCTGCATCACTTCCTTAAGTTTATCATTGTTTGCTCTGTTATCAAGCCATTTCTTTAAGGATATAATATGAAGTATCAAACTAATAGCAGCTATCGCTAAAAAATGTATATGTCCCAGGTACGTCGTATACCACTTCTAGTATTCCATCCATAGTAGAAACTGTAATGTTTTTAAATTCCTTAATGGTGATAGTATCCGCAATTATCTTGGACGTGGTTTACAAATTGAAAAAAATAATTAATCTAATATTAAGTTATCATATAACTTATCCCTGTTGAAATCCTCAGAAAACTGCCGTAGGTGTAATAATCTTGATTGACCGGTAGGTTTAGCTGGTGTTCGATCGGCTGGTTCAGTTGGCTGCTGAGAGTCTAAGGTGTAATAACGATGTTGGCCAGCAGGTGTCGCAGTTGCACTGCCAAAAGTTCCAGCCTAAAACCCAAACTGAACAGATTTTTGTTAAAGACAAAGGGGAAAAAAGCAGCACCCACCGTGCGCTGAAGGACTGCCAGACGCTGTTCAGGACAGCCATGTAGTGGGAGTGGGAGTGGAGCCCTGAGCTGTGCAGGTGCGGACAGCCAGCGGAGCCGAGCAGAGCTGTGGGGTGATGAGTGGATGGAGGGGAGGAATCTAAGCCAGGCACAGGAAGCTGGAAGCACTAGTTTTTCTCCCAAACCTAGGTGGCTAAGTTTGGATTGTGGGCATGCTGAGCACAGAAATGCAGGCTTGATTAAGGAAATCCACAAGAGCCCGAAATAAAGGATAACAAATATTTATTTAAGGAAACTCACGATAAAGGTAGAGAGTCACTGTGATAGTCTACTCTGTGGGCATTGGAAGCTGCGAATAAAACTCAGAGCACCAGCCAAGAGAGTGAGCAAGCTTCATGTCTGCACTATCAGTTCACACGTACGTAGTACCTCAGACCTCGCCCTCATGGACTGGTACCCAAATTGGCTGAGTGAATTCCCACAACAGATGTTGTTACATTTGGAACTTTCAGGCCCATAGTCCTAGTAAGATAGAATTAGGGTCCCCTGAAGGAACAGCCAGTGCTCTTAACTGCTGAGTCGTCTCTCTAGCCCTAACATGGATTCCTGGTCTCTGTGTTCTGTTTCATTAGTCTAGATGTTTTCCCTAGTACTACTATGCCATCTCAATTACCATTTGGGTACCTGTCCTGGGCTTTTTTTTTTATGGTTTTTGTTTGTTTTTTTTTTTATCAACTTGATACAAGCTAGAGTCATCTGGGAAGAAGAAAACTCAATTGAGAATATACTTCCATAATATTAGCCTGTGGGCAAACCTGTAGGGCATTTTCTTAATTAGTGATTAATGTAGGAGGACCCAGCCTATTGTGGGTAGTGCCAGGCCTAGGCAGATAGCCCTGGAATGTATAAAGAAGCAGGCCGAGCAAGCCATGGGAACTAAGCTAGTAAGAGGCCTCCATGGCCTCTGCTTCAGTTCCTGCCTTTAATTAAGTTCCTGGTCTGACTTCTCTTCATGGTGGACTGTAAGCTGAAATAAACCTTTTCTTCCTTAAGTTGTTTTTGTTTGTTTGTTTTTTTGTTTTGTTTTGGAATTTTGAGACAGGGTTTCTCTGTGTAGTTTTGGAGCCTGTCCTAGAACTCACTCTCACAGAGATCCACCTTCCTCTGCCTCCTAAATTGGGCTGGGATTAAAGGTGTGTTTTGCCAACCCCTGGCTCCTAAGTTGTTTTTGATGAGCCTATTTTTTAGCACAGCAATAGAAACCCTAACTAATGGGGTTGGAGAGATGGTGCGGCAATTAAGAGCACCTGCTGCTCTTCTGGAGTTCCTGAGTTCAATTCCCAACAGCCACATGGTGGCTCACAACCGTCTGTAGTGGGAACTGATGCCCTCTTCTGGTATGCAGGTGTACATGCATACATACATGCAGATAGAGCACTCATGCTTAGAAGGAAGGAAAAAAGGAAAGAAGGAGGGAGGGAAGGAGATAAAAAAGGAACCGTAACTAAGACAAATTGGTATTAGGAGTGGAGTATTGCTGTGAAAGACCTAAGTATATGTTTTCAGGAGGACTGTAGACTTAGGTACTTTGGGCTGGAAAAGCCACTGGGTGCTTATAGCTAATGGGCTGTTGTGTGGAGCTTGGGAGATAAGGAGAACTGGAGAAGTGCAAGTGATGGAGGCCTGGCTTGTGCCGTGTGACAGTCCTTCAAAGACGTTCAGGATAGTTTGTGCAATATATTTGAATTAAGACTCTAAGGTCAGCTGGAGCTGAAGAATCAACTGTGGTAATAAGAGCCCAGCCTGCTAAATGGGGACAATCAGTGCTGGTTAGCTGGAGTTGAGAAGTAAACAATGATTAATAAGAGATTAGCGTCAGAAACTGTGGTCCAGAGACAGCCACGGTTGCATCTCAAGCGATAATGTGTAAGAGTCTTCCCAGCGTGGCTGGGAAGCCATGTGGAAGCCATTTATGTTAGCCATGTGGCTAACATAAATAAGGATAATGGGGTAATATATGTTATAAGAGTTAACAAAAAGCCTGACCTAATGAGCCAATCAGCATTATAACTTATAGAGATCTCTATATGGTTGATTTTCCTTGGGGTATGCCAGCTCTGGGGTACCGGACGGGACGGAAACCCCAACAAGCTGGCCCACATACTACATAGCGTTTCTGGTTTTGGTAGCATGAGAGCTTCAGGATTTGAAGGGATCCTGGAGAGCAGCTGAGTGCAGCCTTAGTTGTAGTGGAAACTCTGGGATTGAAGGGGTCTTGGAGAGCGGCTGAGGCTTCGCACTGTGTGGCAGGGGCAGGGATCCTGAAGAGAGCCCAGGAGAGGCTATTGGTGAAGGTGTAGCCCAGCTGCAGTGGAGACACCAGCATATTTGGAGGTGCCATGATCGTGGGATGATTGGCAAAGACAGCAGCAGCTATGGGGCTGTCTGAGCCTTTGAAACAACTTGTGTTCTGTGAATGGCAGGACTGGAGGTCCTGATTGGAGCTGATTGGAACCCTGCTGGGACAGATACAGCATAGGGACAGAAGTTAAAGTTTCGGGGAAATTTTTATCTTGGGTGTACATTTGTAACTTCCAGGCCCACAGTCCTGGTAGTTGCGGGTGTAGAAGTAGTCCCAAGACAGGAGTGGAGCATGGGATGAGGGGACCAGAAAACTGCAGCCTTGGGAGGAGGAACGGGTTTGTTAAACTGATAAAGCCACAGTTAGCCGTCAGCATCGTCATATCTGAGAAGTTAGAGCAAGAAGTTAATTCAAATGGCTTCTATATCAATTGAAAGACTTACTAGCTACCTGAATGATTAACCTATGCTCCTCTGGTGATCTCAATGGCTTTGTTGGGGTCAGAAGTAGTTGGTGTTCAGCTGTCACACAGGACAACATTACATTTTCAGCCTTCAGCTGCCAGACCCAGAAGGTCTCGGATTTTCCTGTGGAGGAGGGACTTGGAAAAACTTTACTTTACTTTAGCAAGGCAGAATAGAGTTCCCAACCCGACAGTGTTCAGTCTGTGCAGAGTCCTGGCGGTGGGTGAGGCCTAGAGTTAGTGCTGCCACAGTCTGGGTGGAGTCCTATCTCCTTTGGAGACCAAAGGTTCCACTGCTAGGAACTAGCATTTCTTTGTGTCACAGGAAGCTTTTTTAATTAAACAGTTGAAATACCATATTCAGCAGATCTCTGAAGAGTTAGAGGCCCATTATCTATTAACACATGTCGTACAGCTCATGAGTTTCCTCTTGTTTCTCGTGCCATCTTTTAAGAGCTTTCTTATTTTTCATATGCCATCTGTTCTGACCTTAGATGTCAACACACTATCTTGTCCACATCAAATGAAGCAATCTCAGCTGTGGAAATCATGCAGGTTAATCTACAAAAAACTATATAATTGCACGAACCCATAAAGCACTATAATTGCATTGTATTTTTACAATGTATTTTATTCGAATAGGCTTCATCTTCAAGTTCCTGGCACTTTTAGAAATGTCCTCTCTCAGGAAAAGGAGGGAAAACAAACAAACAAACAAACAAACAAACCGATGCCCTTCCACAAGTATTTAATGATAACTCATCAGAAATTCCTAGTGAGATCGAAGATGCGGATGACAGGGAAATTATTAGACCTGTAAGGAAGCACAAAGTAGAAGTGCTTCCAAGAGATTTCGACACTGACCAAGCTCTGATAATTATTGGTCTGAAATTGACACAATATCATGCTTACAGATGTTTGAAGGGTCACTACATTTGTGGCTCTGTACCCTCTGTGACTAATCTCTTTTCTGATGATGAATTTAATCTCTTTTTTGGTGATGAATTGTTTGAGATGTGCAAAGAGCTGTCCAAACATCATGATTAAAGTGCAGTGAAATCAAGAATACTACAGAAGTACATCAAGAATTCCTTGACCTAATTATTCTGGTAGGTCAAACAAGAAAAGATAGCTTGAAAGACTATTGGTGAACAGATCCTTTGATATGTACCCCTATATTTCCACAGTGAGTTGCAATAGATTTGAGCAAATATCATTCTGGCATCTCAATGATAAAGCCAAAATAGAAAGTCACTTGGGGAGACTTACAAGATTCAACCTTTACTGGATTATTTCCTGCATAAATTTTGAACAATATACAAACCAAAGCAATGGTTGTCTTTGAATGAGGGAATGATTCTATGAAGAGAAAGTTTAAAGTTCTCCACATGCAACCCAGCAAAAATAATAAAATGCGGTTTACTAATTGGGATGGTGTGTGAGAGTGACCCTGGATGTGTCTGCAGTCTGGGGATGACGGTGTAGAAGAGTGACCCCGGGTGTGTCTGCAGTCTGGGGATGATGGTGTGTGAGAGTGACCCCGGGTGTGTCTGCAGTCTGGGGATGACGGTGTGTGAGAGTGACCCCGGGTGTGTCTGCCATGTGGAGATCTGTAACATGATGGGCCGGTTTATTGGAGTTTCTGTCTCGCCCTATACCCCACAGCCAGCAAGCCCCAAAGAAAATCACACAGAGATCTCCATAAGATTATAAACTGATTGGCCCATTAGCTCAGGCTTCTTGCTAAGTTTTATAACTTATGTTAGCCATTTATTCTAGTCTATGTTAGCCACATGACTCAGTATCTTTTTCAGCAGGGCAGGTCATATCCTGCTTCTTCAGTAGTCTGGGCAGGAGTACGGGGAATGGGCTTCCTCCTTCCTAGCATTCTCCTGTTCTCATTGCCCTGCCTCTACTTCCTGTCTGGTTGATCCACCTATACTTCCTGCCTGCATTTCCAATCAGCATAAATTCCA
Organism: Myodes glareolus; assembly: GCF_982192425.1. Classification (NCBI taxonomy): domain Eukaryota; kingdom Metazoa; phylum Chordata; class Mammalia; order Rodentia; family Cricetidae; genus Myodes; species Myodes glareolus. The sequence goes on along the minus strand of NC_142032.1, from coordinate 77,586,506 downwards.
ATCGGCATTTATCAAAATATGATTGACAACTCTCCCGCACCAGAGATCTGCACTGCTGAAGGAAAAGAATGACAAGAAACTGCTTTGAGTCCTTGGACCCCATCTTGGCATAGGGCACCATATTTACCAGAATAATTCTTACAATGCTGCATCTACTGCTGAATTACAGCTACAGAACAAAACTAGAGTCTCTGGGACTATTAGTCTCCCTAATAGAGGCTTACCACCATATTTGAAAATGAAAACATGAAGAAAGGTGACATAGTATTTTCCAGAAAAGGTGATATTCTTCTCTTAGCATGGAAAGACAAGTGTATTGTCCAGATAATATCAGTGATCCATGACACTTCTATTCCACAACAGGAAGAGGAAAAAAAATAGGAGAGAATATTCCTGCATCAAGGAACACATGCCCACACGAAAGGCATTGACCGTGCAGATCATTTCCTTTCATGCTGTTCCATTCTAAAGAAAACAACGAAATGGGGGGGGGGTGCTGTACTTATAAACTGCGAACTTTTCAGTTCATTTAGAGTGTATAGTGTCCTCAATCCACAAACAAAAATGAAGTATAAGCAGTTTCTATTATCCGTGGTGAGAGACTGGGTAACAGATGACAGGCTCTCCGAAACCAGATACAGCCCTTCCTCTGGGGGTGCAAAGAGAGCACCTCGAAAAGATCCACCCAAAAGGTGGTCAGGTGATATGAAATAGCATGAACCTACATGTATTCCAGTCAGTGGAAAGCAAACATTTCCTGTGAGAGCCTGCAAAGGTTGTGCCAACCGTGGTTGTCCTAGGATGTATAAGGAAGCAGCTGGCAATCTCGTAACCATCATTGGTTCACGGCCTCTGTGTTAGTTCCTGCCCTGTCTGCCCTTCATCATGGTGTGTAAGCTGAAATAAAGCTTCTCCTCCCCAGATTGCTTCTGATGCTTTTGTGGTGTTTTATCACAGCGGGGGGAACCCTTACTAAGGTAGTTCCACACCACCTCTGATGATTGGTTTTGTGCTAGACTTTGTAATTATGAAACATTGGTCCTTCAAATTTGCTTAAATTTTCAAGATGATTTTACATCCTGTGAGTTTTTCGTGTGAATTTTAGGATGTTTGTTAATTGCTGAAAAGCCGGATGGATTTTGATTAAGATTGCATTGAGTCCTGTAGATCAGCAGGGGAGTGTTGCTGTCGGAACAATATTCTGTCTTCTCATCCATGAAAATGAAATCTAATAGTCCTCCTCCTCCCCATTTATATATGAGTGTATGTAACATGTGTGAGTGGTGAATGCATACCACGGTGTGCATGTAGAAGACAGAGGACAGTCTTTGCGTGTTTACCTTTCCACTTTAAGACAGGGTCTCCTTGTGGTGATATAAAGCAAGTGGTGCTGGCCCATTCTGTGCTATGGATGAGGTTCCCCTGTCCAATCTTTCCCTTCCTGTAGGTGTGCTAGAATTTCAGGCACTTCTACTACTGCCTCCAGCTTTTCCATGAGTTCTGGGGATGTAAACTCAAGTCAGTACACCTGTGCAGCAAGTAGTTTTCCCCCTGAGCTGTCTCCCCCGTCCTTACTTAGTTCTTTTGATTTATTGTTAGTTTCGGTGGCACAAGGGATCAAGCCTTGCCAGGAATGTTGGCACATAATCTCAGTACTCAGGAGGCAGAGCAGGAAGATCACAAGTTCAAGAACATTGTAGACCACATCATGAGTTCTAGTTGAATCTAGCTACATAGCATAACCCTGTCTCAAAAAGGGGAGAGAGACTGGAGCAATGTCTCAGCAGAAGAACACTCATTGCTTTTACAGAGGACCCACTTTCATTTCCCAGTACCTACATGATGGCTAACAACCATTTGTAACTCCAGTTCTAAGAGATCCAGTGCTCTCTTTCTGGCATCTGTCTTAATCAGGCACACACATGGTTCATAGATGGGCAAACACCATATACATAAAATAAGATAATTTTTAATTAAAAACAAAGAAACACAGGAACCCAGGACTTTGAACATGCCTGACAAGCACTGTACCACAGAATTATATCTAGTCCTGAATAGCCATATTTGTTTTACAATTGCAGAGTGGCATTCAGATAATAAACCAATTTAATGTAAATTGTATCACAGTTGAAGATAACTGTCTCCTCAGGGTAGTGATGGTACACACTTTTAATCCTGGCTTCTGGAGGCAGAGGCAGGCAGATCTCTGTGAGTTCTTGGACAGCCAGAGCTACACAGTGAAATCCTGTCTTGAAAATCAAAACAAACAAACAAACAAACAAACAAAAGAACTGTCCCTATATAAAGCTGAGCAACTGATGTATACCAAGAAGAACTTGCTTCAATTCCTATGCCAGTTCACAGTCTTACCAGGAAAGATGAATGGCTCTTGAAAATACCTCCAGGACAGTGTTATCTAAAGCCAACATACATGCTAATTCCCCAAAAGAGACTCTACACACCCTTCCATCCTAATTGTTGTGGGGGTTTTAATTTTTAACTTTTTGAGACAGGGTCTCATATAGCCCAGCTAGCCTTACACTCTTGATGTTCTTGCCTCTGCCTCCCAAGTACTTGGATTGCAGGTATGTGTCACCATACCCTGCTTTGTAGTTTTGTTTTCTTTGAGAATGGGTTGTGTCCAGGAATATTAAATGAGTTACAGACCAAAAAAATCCAGTTTACCTTTGTCTCCATATTCCTTTGTGTCATCCTCTTTTTCTTGATCTTTTTAGCCTTGAGAACTATTTTTCTTTGAAAATTTTAGAGATTTATTTATTTATTTTTATGTGTATGAGCATTTTTCCTGTATGTAAGTGGACAATATACATACCTGATGCCCTCAGAGGTCAGAAGAGGTCATCAAGTGTAAGCATTGCAGCTCGTAAGGAAAGAGATCCTGCCATCTGAAGCCAGGGAATACTGAGTGTTACAACTCGAGTGAAGAGTGCTCTGGCGTCTGGGAGCCAGGGAATAGCACAGACCACAGTAAGTGTAGCAGCTTACAGCCCTGCTCTAGGGAATGTATGTAACAATGTAACAAGTCTGTTCCTGCAGGAGAGGGCTTCCCCAGCAAAGTTGTTACAGCTCAGCTCTGGTGCTTCAGAAAGGAACAACTCTGCTCTGCTAGGAAAGGCTCCCCCAGCCAAAGTGTTACAGCCCCACTCTTCTCCGTCTATGGCTTCCCCAGCAAAGCTGAAGTTGTAACAACTTGGAGCTACTTGTTCAAGAGATTTCTTGGGAGGGAAGAACCAGGAGAGTGGCTGCCTCTGCCAGGGTGGAGCCGCCAACTGACAGGTGTAAGGCTTCTTAGGGGCGGAGTTTTCCCAGGGATAAGAGGAATTGGTTAGATTTTCCTGCTCAGGGATTGGTTAGTTTAGTTGGTCAGGGACAGAGAGAGCTGATTTCAGAACCAAACTGTGTTTGGCCTTTTTAAGTTTTTTGGCTCTAGTTTTGGGGCCAGGGCATATTTCTTTCACTGGCTCTATTCAAGGGCCGCAGTGTGTTTCTTTGATCCTAGTTTTAGAGTCAATTTATTTCTTTGGTTCTGGGTTCAAGGTTAAAGTATCAAATTATTTCTTTCACTGGCTCTGGTTTCGAGGCCAATTTCTTTGGTTGGCCCTTTCCCCTACAATCAGATCCCCTGCAACTGGACTTAGAGATGGTTGAGTCACCATGTAAATGGTGGTAACCAAACCTAGGTCTTCTGCAAGGACAGCCAGTGCTCATCTCTCCAGCACCCTACACACACACACACACACACACACACACACACACACATCTTTTTTACATAAGGTTTTCCTATATATAGCCCAGTAGGCAGCAGTGTGCCTCTATTATTCTTTGAGCTCAACATCTCTTTTTTCAAAAGGTTGCTTGTCACCTACAGTGGGTTGTTCCGCTGCTCACTCTCTGTAACCCCACCAATGCCTAGGAAGATGTTCTTCTGTGTGTTTTTCACAGACTCACAAGGGGGCTCCTCTGATACCAGGTCATTTCTTGTGGTAAACCTTGTCTTTTGTCTCTATCCCACATGGCCTTCTACCGTTCTGGGCCCTTCTTAGAAAATGCTTAGACATGCCTGGTTATATTCCACTGGGTGCCTTTATGCAAAGAATGGACATGAGACGTTTGTCCCTTGCCTCCTTAGGATCTCCATTGTGCATCCCTTTGCTCATCAGGATTGTGTCACGTTAAAGCCTTTTTCACCCTCAGGATTGGCTGTAGGGCCTGTGCACACTAGACAAGCACTCCAGCACTGAGCTACCAGTACTTGTTTTGTTTCTTTTTTTGAAATAATTTTTTTTTTTTATGTAGCTTAGTCTGGCCTGGAACATGGAATTTTCCCTGTCCTTCCTGAGTAGGTAGAATTGCAGGTACCTACCACCATGCCTGGCACCAGAACAACCCTTCTAAGAAAACAGTATTCTACAAAATTCCAGCACCCATCCAAAAAAAAATTTTATTTTAGATATATCTATCTTCAACTAGTCATAACTTTCTTTTTACCTTTTATTGTCATTTTTATTTTTTCTAATTACTTTTTGTTATGCAAAAACATTTTATTATAATATATTTAAGTTACTTTGGGAAAGATTTTTTTTTTAGTAATTTCTCTTTCTAGTAAGAAAGTAATGTCCATTTGACTTGGAAATCATCTTCATATAATGTCTTATTTAAAGTAGAGTGTGGTGGTGCTTGTCCATCACTCTGAAGGCAAAGGCGAAAGCTTTCGAGTTTAAGGCCAGCAGTCACTTGCTACATCACTCCAGTCTCTGCCTCTGTGGTTATCGTCCTTTTGTGTGTGTTTGTCTCTTATAAGGACACAGTCACTCCAGGTTAAGGTCTTGTCTTACTTCTGACTTCCATCTGCAAAGACCCTGTTTTCAAATACATCCTTAACATGCGCCAAAGATTAGGACTTCACGTTTCAGAAATACAGCCCAACCCACAGCAGACAGTGACGGCTTTCCCTCCTTTCTTCCCTCTGACCAGATGTCCCTCACAGGCCCATTCCATGGCCCTCGTTTCTGCTGATTCCCGAATTGCAGAGCTTCTCACAGAGCTCCATCAGCTGATCAAGCAAACCCAGGTAAGAGCGAAGTAAAACACGGGCTATGGCGCGAAGCTGTGTAGAGGTGAGGTCATGTTCAGAGAGACCACTGTGAGCTAAGATGCTGGAAAAGAGGCGGCAGGAGGGAATCTTGTGTCTGACTGCCATTCCTTTTGGGTTTTCTGTCAAGTACATGATCTCAGGGTTCTTTTTGTTTAACAGCGGTCTGAAAGACAGATCACATCCAACACAAAGCTCCCACTGAAGGCATACAATTTAGTGATTGTTTTAGAAATTTAGTTGTACAGTCGTCACCACGGTCAGTTCTAGACCTGTACCCATTAGCCATCATTCCTCTTCCTCCATCCCCAAACTCCAAAAAATCACAGATGTTCTTATGAGGCAAGACAGTCGAAGGACTTAGAGTTAGCTTCCAGGATCTGGTCAAAGGCCAAAGCACTTTAAAATGTGTGGGGTTGAGACAACCCAGGCCTGCTGAGTTAACCCTCTGCTGCCCATGGCCACATATTTCTGGGCTGCAGATAGGTTGAAAACAAAACCAGTCACCTTGCCTCAGTCCAGATGTGTTACATCCTGGAGTCTGCCACCTTCCTTTAGGTAATTCTTATTAGTGTTGACACAGCATAGATCGCTCTGTTAGCTGGTTCAGGAGCAGCCCTAGTGTTTCACTGCATTACAAGTGCCCTGGAGGTCCGTGAGACTCACCTAAGTATGCCCATGGGCTGCAGCAGTGAGGGCTTGTCTTGCGTCTTCTCTGGCCTCTATCTGTTCAAAGTACCTAACCTGCTCTGCTGAATCAGTGTTTAAACCCTTTCTTTCCCCATGATGGATGATTTTAGAATTACCTGGCATTTTTGCTGGTCCTGCCTGACTCTAGAGGCCCTCACCATTTCTACATTTCCATTCTTGGCCTTTTTCCTGTAAGAGACCTTAGGTTGATCATCTTAATTCTAATTAACAAATAGTTTTCCTCTGAATGCAACTCCTCATTCGTCAGGAATCTGTCTCATCCCACAAGGCACAGGCCACCATCTGCCGATCCCCGAGCCTTTCTGTCTGTGGGCCAGCGTTTACTTGGCCACTCGTGTTGCAGATGTATAATGATGGCCTAGATGCAGTGAAGTTTCATACCAGAAAATGTGCAGTGCCCCATTCTAGAACTAAGAGGTGACAGTCACATGCACATTTGCTCGTTCTGCGTGTAGTACCTAGGAACTGGATCTGGCAGATGACAGACTTGTTTTTATTTTATGATGATGATGAGTGCCTGCTTGCTTGGTGCCCTAGAGGCCAGAAGAGTTTGTCAGATCCCCTGGAACTCTAGTTACAGACAACTGTGGGCTGCCATATGGGTGCTAGGACTAGAACCTGGGTCTTCTGGAATAGCAGCCAGTGCGCTAACTGCTGAGCCATATCTTCATCCCCATAGTGCTGTGAATCTCATTTCTCCTGCGTATTAAAATAGCTTTTCTTTCATTTACAAATAAAGCATGGTGTGTGTTTGTGTCTGTGGCATGCGGAGGCATGTTGAACGTGCCATTGCTCTATTTTGTCCATTATTGCCTTTTCAGACATCTGCTCAGTGAAGTGTGTGTGTGTGTGTGTGTGTGTGTGTGTGTGTGTGTGTGTGTTGTGTGTGTGTGAGTTTTGTTTTGTTTTATTTTGTTTTTGAGATAGGATCTCTCTATGTAGTCTTGGCTGGCCTGGAACTTCCTATGTAAAGTAGGCTGACCTAGAACTCATAGAGGCCTATTTGCCTCTGCCTCCTGAGTGCTGGGTTTAAAGTCATATGCCACCATGTCTGGCTTATTGATGTTTATAGCCACACACTGGCTATTCTGCTGGACCATGTGGTCCAGTGAGCCAAGAGGGAGCAATTCCCAGAAACTCCTCTCTAGAACATTCTCTTTGTAGTTAGTATACCCTGAAAAATAAGAATCATAAAACATTGGCGCATATTTGCTAAGTGAAAGATCACAGTAAGTTATATGCTTTATACTTCATTCCAGCTGTTTAACAAAGTCCAGAAAAGACAAAGCTAGAGACAGTACAAGGGTGTTATTGTCAGAGCCTTGGGAGACTTGGGGTGGGCTGAAAGGATCGGAGCAGCATAGGGTGTGTTTAGATAGAACTCTTGGGAATGATACTGTAAGGATAGGTGTGTAATGAATCATCTGTCAAAAGGCACAGACGGGGAGGTATAACATAGAGGGAGCCTTTTGTTAGGGCGAGGGTCTACCTCATGGCCTCTTGACCTCATCCTTACAGGAAGAGCGTTCGAGGAGTGAACACAACTTGGTGAACATCCAGAAAACCCACGAGCGGATGCAGACTGAGAACAAGAGTGAGTAACTGAGGGCAGGAGAGAAAGGAGGTGGGAAGGGCTGAGATCAGGAACATGGCCTTACTGTGTCTTCAGAGGGATTTTTGCTTGTATCTGCATGTTCCAGTTGTTCTTTGGCTGAATGACCTAAAGTGGCAGGGACTTGCACCAAAAGACCTCAGAGTCTCTCAGCTCAGCACTAGAAAAGCAGCCTTGAATTCACCTTACCTTAGAGTTCATGGGCACGGGGATTTTCTGAAGCAGAGTCACCCATGGCTTCTGAATATTCTCCAAGGCAGGTCACCCCCTGTGCCTGGTGCTTTCTAACTCAGAATAGCTTTGGACAGTTCTTGCTTCTCCTTGGTTCTCTGCGCCTGCCATGCTATTGACAGGTGGCAGGTTAGAAAGTGCTTTCCGAGAATGGTGGTGGCATCTTTACCATATGGAAATGTGACCCTGATGAACAGACAGGGAGTACTTTCTTAACTACTCCCTGTAAATGCACATGTATATGTATGTGTGCAGAAGAAGCCAACTTCATGTTTTGTTCCTTGGACACCAATTCTTTTCTTTTCTTTTCTTTTTTTTTTTTTTTTAAGATGTTCCACTATATATAACAGCCCTGGCTGTTATGGAACTCAGTGTTTAAGCCAGGCTGCTCATGCCTGATTTTTTTTTTTATTTAAAAAAAAAAAAACGAAACACTTGGGTTCTGGTGATAGAGTTTGGTTTCTAAGTACTTTCCAAGGCAAGTACTTTCCCTTCTGAGCCATCTTACTAACCCCTTGGGAGCGTGTTTGAACTCATAAAACTAAGAACCCAGGCCCTGGCCTTGAGCCTCTTCAGGCTGATTCTGGTGTCCTGGACTCAGGGTTGCGTGTTGCCACCTCCTTTTGCTCACGCCCCCTCATGCTTGTGTTTATAGTTTCCCCTTATTACCGGACAAAGCTGCGTGGTCTCTACACAACCGCCAAGGCCGATGCAGAGGCTGAGTGCAAGTGAGTACTGTACAGAGCTGCCCGGGCTCTGCCTCCCTCTCCCACTGCTTGGCCCTTCCCAAGCCCTTCCCTTCTTGCATATTGCTCTATAGATGGCAGTAAAGCAGTGTCATACCCTGCTGACCGTTTCCTAGTGTGTGAACTGAAGTCGATTCAGCCAAAACTCCCTTGCCTTGTCGTTAAAATATAGGTAATAACTCTACTGGATTGTGAACATACCGTGAGTTATGAGGAGAGAAGGCCAGATTCTATAACCCTGACCTCCCCTGCCATGGGAATATGCTGACTGTTGCAGCCTGTGATGGGAACAGGGACCACTGTATGGCAATGCTGTGCCTGTGATGGGAACAGGGACCACTGTGTGGCACTGCTGAGCCCCTGTTACCATTCTAAGTACTTTGTTAGTTTTTTTCTTTTTTTGAAATGGAGTTGCACAGTGTTGCTCTGCTTCCCATGTAACTCACTACATAGACCAGGCTGGCCTCCAGCTCACAGAGATTGGCCTGCCTTTGCCTCCCTAGTACTGGGATTAAAGATGTGTTCCACCATACCTGGCCCAAATACTTCGTCTGTGTTAATTTACTTCACTTGATCCTCAAAGCAGTCCTTTGATGTAGTTTTTAGGATTGTCCCAATTTACTGTTAAGGAAACAGACTCATAGAGGGAAAATAAAATCTGCCAAAACTCGTACAGCTAGTAAATGGGGAAGTCTGGTTCCTAAGGCAGAAGTCCAGTTAGTACTCTGCTAGGTGCTGACAGAGCTCTGCTTATTTTAAATGAACACATCTCACAGGGTTCTGACAGAAGTCACAGTTAATGTGCCATTATGTGTAGCCAGATCTCTTCACTTTTTAATGCAAGTTATAGGCAGAAAGTTAGTCATCCTAATCAGTTTTAGTTTGCTCTTTTTAGTAATGGCTGCGTGTTTAGGCCCCTAAGGAGCCAGCTGTAGGGTAAGGACAAGAGTAGCCTGTGTGGCTCAGAAGCAGGGGAGGGGAGTTCACAAGGGCTCGAGTACCACAGGCCTCACCCTAGAGGCCTTGGGGAACAATAAATCCTCAGAGTTGTAGTGAAAAAGAAGAGTTGGAGAAAGATTCAAAGCCACCTAGAGACCAAGGCCACAGTGCTGGTGGAACTGCGGGAGCAGTGGGAGAACAGAGAGCAGAGCCAGGGCAAGAGCAGCCATGTTTCGGGATCTGTTTAGGGAAAGAGATTCTGCCAAAGAAGGGAGGTTCAAGATGGCAAAGTTTCTAGTTGGATGGAGGGCTCTGGCATGGCTCCCCATGTGAGGTTGGGGCACAGTGGTGGTGCACTCCTTTAATCCCAGCGCTCAGGAGGCGGAGGCAGGCGGATCTCTGTGAGTCTGAGGCCAGCCTGGTCTACAGAGTGAGTTCCAGAACAAGCTCCAAAGCTACAGAGAAACCCTGTCTCGAAAACCAAAAAAGAAAATGGGGGAAAACCCAGAAGGCTCTGTGTGTTTATTTTTCTTATTTTTTCCTTTTGTAGTGTTAGGGATGAGACCCAGAGCCTTGTGTGTGATAGGCAAGCTCAGTACCACTGAGTTACACCCCAAATCTTCATTTGAGAGTAAAAAGCAAACTGCCCTTTCTGTCCTAACCGCTGGCAGAGGGAAGACTCTAAAGAGTTCGGTACAGAATGGCTCTAGGACAACCTACCCAGCATTCGACACTTAGAAGCCTGTTAGGCAAACATGGCCTGCTCTGAAGTCCTTTGCTAATTCAGATTTTTGTCACCCTGTAAACACCCAACCAGACCTTCCCAACACAGCAGCTGGGAGAGAGAAAGCAAGCAAGAGAGATGAAGCTACTCCATCTAGGTCAGACAAACCCATGCCTCTGGGTGTTACTGAACTCATCTGGATGATAAGTAATAAACACCATAGTGGTTCTTATATATCGCATAAATTAGGATAGCGGCTCAGATATAAAACTGTGACCCAGAGAGCTTATTCACATTTCATCATGGAAGAGGCCCTGTTCTAGTGCAGATCTCCACTGTGCAAATGTCTCCAGTTTTCTGTAATCTGGGTCAGTTTTTAATCTCTCTTTGGTTTGTGACTTGACCTTTTGAAGGCTGTAGGTTAGTTATTCTATAGTAGGACCTCTCCTGGGTGTATTTAGTTCCTCCTGGCTTCTAGATTCAGGTTTGAGACTTGGGGCATTGGTAACACCGTGGTAGCCTTCTATTGGAAGGCCCAAGATACTGTGTCTCATGACTTGATGTGATATCTCCCAGGTTCTGTTTTCTGCTGTGTAATTAGCAAATGTCTTATGGGGAGATGCTTTGTGACTGTTTGAAAATCCCATTTCACGTCACCAGTTAGCTTGAGTATCCCTTTATGTTTTTCTTCTGAAGCCTTGGACTGGGTTCTTGTTGGGTTTTGTTGTTGCTGTTTCTTTTGATGCAGACTGCAATTTTGGATGTAGTACATAAAACTCTGAACTCCAACCAGGCCCAGCAGCAATGTCAGCCTTTCACAGTACCTTTGGCCTCCTGACTATCATTCTTTGTCTGCTTTCTGGGTGCCTCCCTGTCTGAGTCCCAGCACTCCCAAGCTAAAGCGTTTCTGCAGGTTTGCTATGGAAACAGGATAGAATGACCCCCAGTGGAGTTGTTTCTGCTGATTAAGGGTGAAGCCTTCTCTGGGAGACTTGGAGAACCTGTATAGTGATATCCAGTGCTGGCCTGCTTGCCAGCTCGAACCATCTGTAAATTGACTTCTGGAGGTTCAGGCTACAGGATTACACAGGAGTGGGAATGGCTTGAGTCTTACAGGAGCAAGTTCCTATAACCTGGGGCTCTTCTGAGCGTGCCTGGTGTCTCTAGGTTCTGCTTCTCCTTCTGCTACCTGGAACAGCCCTGGAGCTTCACAGTTATTTACCCTACTGTAATAAAACTCCCAGAAGAAAGACTTAAGGACAGAATGGTTTACTTTAGCTTCCTGCTTTGAGAGGGTTGTCTGTCATGGAAGGAAAGGATGGCAGCAGGAGCATGAGGCTGCTGGTTACACTGCATTGTACTGAGAAAGCAGAGGGCTCAGGCCAGAGACAGAAGGTCTGCCCTTCACCAGCCACTTCCCTTAGCAAGGCCCCACCTCCTAAAGGATCCACAACTCTACAAAAAGCTACGCCAACTAAGGACCACCTGCTCAAACACATGAGTCTATAAGGGACGTGGCATGCTCAAATCTGAACTTCCATTCCTGTCACCTCAGGACTGGGTCAGAACTTTGGTGGGGTTTCTACAGAGTTGGACAAGGCCGTATCAGTAACCTCTCAGAGCCCTGCTTTCTCAAGAGGTTGTCCTGACACTTTCTGCTACATTGCTCCTTATGCTTTTAGTTGAAAAACAGAGTCGAGGATGTCAGTCAGTGGTAGAGCAGTTGCTTAGCTTTCGCGTGGCCCTGGGTTCCATCCTTAGCACTGAAAAAAATTGACAATCATTGGTTAGTTAACTTTCTGAGCCCTGTCATTGGTGAATCCCACTGTGAGTATCACAGCATTGTCACAAAGTTAGATGCATTGACACTCACTGTGGCTTCTTGCACAATAAAGACATCCGTGAACATGAAACGTATGATGTCGCTGCCAGTGTCACATGTATTTTGTCAAAAGTATAATTTAGTAAATTTTTATTTGTTTTGTTTTGGTTTGGTTTTTTGAGACAGAGTTTCTCTGTGTAGCCTTGACTATTCTGGAACTCTGTAGACCAGGCTGATCTCGAACTGGAGATCCACCTCCTTCTGCTTTCCAAGTGCTGGGATTAAAGGCGTGTACCACAACTACCCAGCTAAATTTTGCTTGTTTGTTTGTGGTTTTTTTTGTATTTCTGTATTTTATGTATATGAGTGTTTTATCTGCATATACATCTGCATGAGCCACCATGTGGGTGCTGGGAACTGAACTCAGATCTCTAGAAGAGCTATAGAAGTGCTCTTAACCACTAAGTCAACTCGCCAGCCTCAGTAATTTCTAAATCAGTGGCATAGTCATTACTATAATCAAGTGTGATTGAGTGTAAATGATTGTATGTGCCCTGCTTGTATGTGACTGTCAGTGCAGAGAATGTAATATGTTGCCCTATGACATTAAGCTGGCACTGGTGCCAAGAGGTGTTAATTATCTTGTGGGGCCACTGTCATAGGATTGGGACATATACAGACCTGTTAACTCAGATTTCTGGGGTAGTATCTATTTCTATTTAGGGTCTGTAGTTTATTTTATTCTTTGTTTTTATTAGTATTTTGTGTGTACATGTGGTATGTATATGCTATGCAGTATGTACATATATCGCATGTGAATGGGCATGTATGTGGGTGAAAGTGCATGTGTAGGCTACTCGTTGATTTTGGACATCTTACTTTATTATTGCCCCCCTTAATTTTTGAGACAGGGTCCCTCACTGAATCAGAAACTGATGAATTTGGCCAGGCTGTTTGGCCAGTGAGCTCCCGGGATCTTACTGTCTCCACAGTAACCCAGCACTGGGATTGCAGGCGCCATGTCTGGCTCTCAGATGGGTGCTAGGAGTCTAACTCAGACCCAAAGTTTGCAAAACAGGTCCTTAATTCACTGGGCCGTCTCTAGAGCCTCTCCTTTTGTGTTTGAAGCAAGGTCTCACTCTAGCCCAGGCAGACCTGGCGCTCATTGTGTAGCTAAGATAGCATCAAACTCACTACAGGATTGTTGCAGCCTCCTATGTGCTAAGATTACAGGTGTCAGCCACCACACCCAACGGATCTGGAGTTTTCAGCATAGACTTGGTCCGGGGTGCCCAAATTGCCAAGAAGCCTATGCTGAGTGCCTCACCCAGCACCCTTTTCTCCCTTCCCTGCCTAGCATCCTCCGCAAAGCGCTGGATAAGATAGCTGAGATCAAGTCTCTGTTGGAAGAGAGGCGGATTGGTGAGTGGGAAAAAATGCAGGGCATTTCTTAACCAGGCAAGGTAGAGGGTTGGGGAAAGCAGTTATGACCCTGACAGGCGGGGAGCATGGGACATAAGTTGGTAGAGTCACCCGACAGCTATCTGAGACAGACTCAGAGGCAGAGAGTTTGCCTAGGTCTCTGCCCAGACCCAGGTAATTGTGCCCCACCCCTCACACTGCCCTTGCTCACTTTAGCCGGGGCTGGTCATCTCTCTCCTTTCTACCACTGCTCCCTCTGTGGCATGCTTTGGTGAACACATTTGAAGCTGGCTTAGTCCCCGGCCTTATAGGTCTCCTTGGGTGCCATTGCTTTGGTTTCTTGGCTTCTGTCTTGCCCCAGACGCAACTCTTTTACCCCTAGTGTGATCATGGTACCATTTTTGTCTGTTTTCAATTGAAGAGTGTGATGAGCCATGGCTGATGAGGCCAAGAATTCACACTAGATAATTTGTGCAGCGTTTGCTGAAATTGCAAACACTAGTAGAAAGGAGATCACCTAAGTATCTCACTCCAGGAATTTTCATTGACCCAGCACGTTTACATATCCAGTACCCTGGTGAGGAAACAGAATATAGCCTGCATCCTAGGAACCTCCTTTTTAGTTCCTCTCCATGATGGTAGCCACTGTCCTGACATCTCACCCATCTGAGAGTTAGGCCTGGCTGTTCCCAACCTTAGATATCTGTTAAGAAGGGGCGTGGATGGTTTGGGGATCCTGGTATAAAGTGCTCCAGCTCAGAGCAGTCGCTGGGGTGTGACTGGGTCAGGCACCATTCACAAGGCCTCAGGGCTTCCCTTGCTTCCCACAGCGGCCAAGATCGCAGGTCTCTACAATGACTCGGAGCCCCCACGGAAGACCATGCGCAGAGGGGTCCTGATGACACTGCTGCAGCAGTCAGCCATGACCCTGCCCCTCTGGATCGGGAAGCCTGGTGACAAGTGAGGGCAGGAACTAGCCAGAGAGGGCTGGTGTCAGGGGGCCAGACTAACAGGCTTTCTCTCACAGGCCCCCACCCCTCTGTGGAGCCATTCCAGCCTCAGGGGACTATGTGGCCAAACCTGGAGACAAGGTGGCTGCTAGAGTGAAGGCTGTGGACGGGGACGAGCAGTGGATCCTGGCTGAAGTAGTCAGTTACAGCCACGCTACCAACAAGTGAGTGTGTGCCCGGCTGCGTGCTCACCACGCCAGCTTCTGCAGCCCAGGGGGCACTGGCTGGTGCTCCCTCCAGCTTCTGAGTCTCTTCCTCCTCTCTGCTGCTTCCTCCTGGATGCAGACTGTGTCCTTTGTTCCAGCACTGTTTCCCTTTGGTTTGCCCACAGGTATGAGGTAGACGACATTGATGAAGAAGGCAAAGAGTGAGTGTCCAGGTGGGGCGCAGTAGAATCACCAGGCTTCTGGGAGAAGCCTCCCTGGTCACGGCCTGTATTTTCCCCCAGGAGACACACCCTGAGTCGGCGGCGCATCATCCCACTGCCCCAGTGGAAAGCTAACCCTGAGACAGACCCTGAGGCCTTGTTTCAGAAGGAGCAGCTGGTTCTGGCCCTATATCCCCAGACCACCTGCTTCTACCGTGCACTGATCCACACCCCCCCACAGCGGGTAAGGAGCCACCGTGGAAGGCCTTTGACACCAGAACCTTAAGGGTTGGTCCCATCTTTCTTCAGGATGCCTGCTTGCTGCCTTGTAGTCTTTATCTCCTGAACTTCCTGGTAACACCAGGAAGAGAGTAGAGAGGAAGGCGGAGAGGCGGGGAGATGCAGCTGGGGCTCTGGGCAAGGAGAGGCTGCCCTGGCCTAGAAGTATCTTGACCAGCCCTTCCTGTGTGTGCCCTACAGCCTCAGGATGACTACTCAGTCCTGTTTGAAGACACCTCCTATGCAGATGGCTACTCCCCTCCTCTCAATGTGGCCCAGAGGTACGTGGTGGCTTGTAAGGAGCCCAAGAAAAAGTGAAGCTGGATGGCAGGCTTGAGTCTCATGGGAAAAGGCAACAAAGGAGTTCCTGTAATCAAATAAATACTCTTCCCTCTCACCATGTCTCTTGGGCCTCACTGCTTCAGACCCTCTTGCCCTCCTCTATCAGACACATGGGATTGATGGCCGCAGGAGGGAGAAGGCCCAGTCAGCTCCCAGTGGCATTTATTCTTTCAGGTAAAATACAGTTTTTGTCTTCTTCTCTTGCGTGTTTGGGTTCCTTTCAGTGCGCGGATGGATTGCTTTCCTGACACATGTTGATAAAACGCTCGTCATTCATATACGTCCCCAGTCCTAGTCATTCTATTAGCTCAGATTTCCTGTAGGCATACAACATGGATGCATCATATTTCTTTCTTGAGGTTATAATGGGTTATGTCAGCTTACACTCATTCCCAGTATAGCCATATCCACTTACAGATTGCAACGGAATTTGAGATTGCAGCCTCTCATCATCTTAGCGTAGTGGGCATCAAAGCGCTCATTCTGAGCTACAGTAAAGGTGTTTTTCCAGTCCCCAGTGGTACCTGAAGAGGGAGAGAGGAAGAGAGACTGAAGAGTCACAGCCACAGGACCCATGGGACTGCAGGTTTTATTGGCTGCGTCTGACCTCCCTTCCCCAAATCCTCCAAATGTCCATCCAGGCTACTACCTACCTTTCCTCATGAAAGGAGAAACATCATGGTCCATGACTGCAGAGGGGAGAGTGGTGTAGTTAGTCATGGGGTTCTCCTTCATTTTCTTGAAGGAGGTGTGGTGAACAATGAGATCCACGGTCTCTTCAGGCAAAGAGCGCCCCAAAAACTCTAGGACCTTCTTGATCTCCCTTTTTGGATTCTGAAGCATAGAGATGATCTCTGGGTGTTCATTGGAATAAGGTTGGGAGATCACCCACAGGGAGTGGGCCACATCTACCAAGGAATTCTCAGCCCTCACCCCTTGACTGTGAGCCTCTTGCCCTGATGCAGAGTAGGCAGCTTCCTACCCTGCCATCTTGGCACGATCTCTGTGGGTTCCCTCTGGAAGAGGACAGGGACAGACTTTGATCTCTGGTGTCCAGACTTGGCACATGGAGCAGGGAGAAGCAAGAGCAGCAAACCACCAGATCAATAATGGCACATGACTGACACCTGCTCCAAGATAAGGGCTGTGCAGCGCCCTCTGATGAGCTGTGCTGAGGTCCTAGCCAGGAGGTAGGATGGGAGGTGCTGGTCTGGGGTGGGGCTGGGTTAGGGATGGGGCTCGGGGCCAGGACAGGGCCGGTGAGCGATGTTCCTGCCTGTGACACAGAAGGAAGTGGCAGCAGGCAGTCTCACCTCCTTCAGGTCTTCATAGAAGAGATAGAGAACAGGGTGAGAGCGTGTCAGCTCCCACCACTCCTTCACGTGCTGGTACCACGACCCATAAGACACTGGGGAAGGGAATGGGACACAGATATGCCTTGTCAGCTCCAGCTGTGCCCTCAACTCCAGCCCCCTCCATGCTGCAGACTCAGGTTCACCTTTCCCCTCCATGAAGTTCTCCAGGAAGCTGTCCCAGGTGCCTGGATCAGGGTGCACCTTGGCCATGTTGTAGAAGTTATAATAGGAGACGGCCACGTCCTTTGCATTTCTGGCAATGTAGATCACCTGCAGGGGGCAGACAGTCCCTAGTTCTGGTTCCTCCTGCTTTCCTATTACCCTGCACAGGATCCAGTGAGATGCTGTGCTTTCTAGCACTTGGGAACTCTCAGCATTTCTTTTGGGGATGGCAGAAAAGAAAATAGGACTAGAAGCTGACTTGTTGAGATATGGTAGGGGTACCATTGACCTAAGATTACACCTTTGATGCCAAAGTCCTGGCTATTCTGTGAACTACATCTTATCTGACTCCATTATTGTCAGCACATCCACATAGTAGGTTAGAGTTCCACAAGCCCCTTCATCTATGTCCCGTGAGTACCTGGACTTTGCATCTCTAGTTTACACTGAAGAAGTCCATTTTCCTTGTTATCTGAACCCTGCCAGAGTGACAGCCAGAGATCTTCCGTACAAGATGAAACAGGGCTTAAGTAGCCCCATGAGTTCCAGCAGAGCAAACCAAAGCTAGAATGACCCCAGGGGCCCCTTGTGTCCTCGCACCTTACCTCCCCTTTCCTCCCTCCTTCTGTCCCTTCCTTTCTTTTTCCCTGTGTTTTTGTAAGAGGGTCAGATACAGCTCAGACTGGTCTTGAACTTGCCGTGTAGCAAACACTGGCCCTAAACTCCTGGTCCTTCTGCCTCTACTTCCCAAATGCTGGAAGGTGCTACCATAACTGGGGTTTTGTTGTTTGTGTTTTACCTTGGTCTTCTGATCCAGCAGACTCTGGGGGAGCAAGGACAGGGGCAGATGTGTCTTAAGGAGCCGTGGGCCTGGTGTCTCTGCCAAAGATTCAAGACCTGCAGTTGATCAGAGAAGTTTGTTAAGCTGAGGCTTGTTCCTACCTCTCTCCACTTCTGTCTAGCACCCTGATGCTCTTACCTGAGGGAATTCCCGGGCATCCAAACTCAAGGAAGGGCACCCGGGCATAGATAGGGGCCCGGAGACACTTTTCTAGCTCGCCTCCCTGGTAGATCATATCCAGGATCTCACTCATCCAGGTAGTACCTGGAAAGAAGGGAATACAGAGTCTGGACCTGCTTGCCAAAATGAGGTCTATAGGACATTAGGGGATCCCCTGCTTACCAGACTTTGGGTATGTGCTGATAAGCAAGTCATCAGACCAGGGAGTGAAGTTCTGCAATGGCCCAAGTGCCTCCGCAAAGTATTTGATGAGTGGAATACCCTTCACGTACACCAGTGGTGGACGGGTGATATCCTCAATCAACTCCATGTTGCATCAACTGCATTGAGAACAGTGAAACTCACTTTTTTCTAACAAGTTCACAATACTGCAGGTTCTTGATATAAGACTGGGATCCTGGTCGGGAGGTGGTGGTGCATGCCTTTAATCCCAGCACTCAGGAGGCAAAGGCCAGCGGATCTCTGTGAGTTCAAGGCCAGCCTGGTCTACAAGAGCTAGTTCCAGGACGGGCTCCAAAGCTACAGAGAAACCCTATCTCAAATCCCCGCCCCCTAAAAAGATTGCGATCCTGTCACTGGGTGGTGGTGGCGTACACCTTTAATCCCTGCACTCAGAAGGCAGAGGCAGGTGGTTCTCTGAGTTTGAGGCTAGCCTGGTCTACAGAGTGAGTTCCAGGACAGGTTCCAACACATCCCAGAGAAACCCTGTCTTGAAAAAAAAAATAAGATTGAGCTCCTGAGGCTCAGAAGTCAGCTCACCGAGCGGGCAGGGAAACCTGGGATCACAGGCAAGTATAAGTCCAGAGAAAGTCACTTCTGTGGCTACGTCACTGCTCACCTGCAAACCTTCTGTGTCCCTGGGTCCTAAGCATAGTCCAGACATTAAAGCACTCTGAGGTAGAACCAAAACAGTGCTTCGCATTTTTGGATAGATACCAGCATGTACTGTGGACACTTGGGGAACCAATCTGTGTCTCTTACACTTTCTGGTGCAGCTGGATGGTCAGCCTATGGGGTATGGTGCCTCTCCCCACTTTTCCTCCTTCAGAAACGCCCCAAACCATCTAAATCTGATACCCTATTTTGCTTTGAGACAAGCATAACCAGTTTAGCTACTAAGCTTGTTGCAGGCTGGGGAGAGATTTTCTATGTAAAAGGATTCTAAAACCAGCCAGGGAAGAGAGGGGAATCTCAGACAAGCTACATTTGCCCTTCTGAGGTGGGGTATGCGTGGGGAATGTAGAGCGGTTAGAGGCCCAGGCAGGGTCAAATAGACTAATGAAGATGGAGCAACTAGTTGGCCCTTGAATATTGGAACCTGTTGCTGGGCAGGACTATGAGGGCCACCCCACCCTGCCACTCACCTGGTTCTGAGCTCTGAGCCTCACCTCCCCGGTGCACAGTGGTAGGGTAGGGATCTCTGTGTGTGTGTTGCAATGTGGGGAATGCACAATTGGTCTTTGAGCTGAATATTTTGTAGGACCCAAGTGGGAGGGAGTGGAAGCAGTGCTAGGACTGGCTGTCCTCCCACAAAACGGGCAGAGGGGGGTGGAGATGGGGCGGAACCCTGTAACCCCCACTGTGGACTGTGGGTTTAGCCTGGAGAAACAAGAGAGGAAAAAACAAACCAGAAGGTTGAAAGGAAAGTTAGTGTTATTTTGCATTGTTTCTGGCTCCTTCCTCTTTAAACTTCAGGGTAGATCAACAGACAATTGACACAGTCTAACAAAGGAAGAGAGGTGGCAAGATGAGGGCAAAGCTATTCACATTCCTGCTGGTTCCAAGCCAATCTTGAGGACATCTTCGATTCAGATCTGAGCAACCACAGCAATACCATAGTTGTAGGTGTGCTTAGGGAAATTCCAGAATGATTAGAGGGAGCAGGGTCAGTGACCTGGAGGTGCAGCAAAGTAGGGAAAGCTGTTGAGAGGAAAGATCTGGAATCTAAAGACCTTGCACGTGCCCTGTCTCATGGCTGCTGAGCTAGCTCACCCAGTACTTACTAATGGCTGGTGAAGAACAGTCCCCAGAAGGGTTATCCTCTGAACTTGCAAACAGCTCTGCAGACAGAAAAAGGTTGCAGCTGGGAGAGTTATAAGGCGCCAGGAACTGGAAGAACCTCACCCTCTTGATCTTTGTCTTCTGTTGGGATGAAGATGCAGCAGCAAGCTGCACTGGAGCTGCACAGGCTCTCTGCATCACAGGTTTACATCTGCTGACCGTTGCAGAGTTGCAGTCTCAGAGGAGAGCTGTGGCAAGCAGGCAACAGGACCCTCCAGGAACGACTTAATTTCCATTTCTTTCTGGGCAGTGGTGGCACAGGCCTTTAATCATAGCACTTGGGAGGCAGAAGCAGGTGGATCTCTGTAGGTTCGAGGTCAGCCTGGTCTACAGAGTGAGTTACTGGACAGGCTCAAAAAGCTACAAAGAGCCAGGCCATGGTGGTGCAGGCCTTTAATCCCAGCACTCGGGAGGCAGAGGCAGGTGAATCCCTGTGAGTTTGAGGCCATCCTGGTCTACAAGAGCTAGTTCCAGGACAGCTAGGACTGTTACACAGGGAAACCCTGCCTCAAAAAACAAAAAACAAAACAAACAAACAAAAAAAGCTACAGAGAAAGCCTATTTTAAAAAAACAAAAAACAAAAAAAAGAGTTCCATTTCCCTAGGGAAAAGTATAAACTGATGACATGACAAGAATAAATTGGTGACATGTCTGCTCCAAGGTGTGAAGGGGGGAAGGTTTTATTGTAGATGAGGGAAAGTAGAGCAGAGGCGTGTGCAAGAGTCCAGAGAGAAAGAAGGAAGCTGACCATGGCCAGCAGACTTGACATGGCCTTGGGGATGGGGGTAGGGCAGCAGGAGAGGACAGAGAGCGTGCATAGCGGAAACAGCAAGGTTATGAGGACAACATGAAGCTGAGGGGGAGCTGGTGAGCTTGGGAAGTTTAGGGTAGGGGTTGGGGTGAGAAGACTCAGGGTGCCAACAGGGACTCTGAAAAGTGTACTGCATACTTGTACTTGTGTACAGGCCATGCTGCGGTGTGCTATTGGTGGCCATCTATCCCTTCTGCCAATGATAAGGAAACAGCTCCTTTGGTAGAAGGGAACCGTTTCTCAGGTTCCTGAGAAATTCGGCTTTGGATCAAACTTTGGACCTGACAGAGACATGATCTCACACTGTAGCTTATGCGGACCAGGAATTCACAGTGAATACAGGATGACCTTGAACTTGTGGCAGTTCTCCTGCCCCAGCCTCCCAATGCTAGGATTCCAGGTGTGAGCCACCACACCAGTCTCATCAGGGAAGGTCTGTGCTTAGAATGAAGAAGGATAACTGTCAGAGCTCTGAGAACACAAGAGACTCGTGTCCCGGGAGAGAGACCAGCGCCTGTGCGCCCTCCTAGCTTCTGGACCCTCCCGTCTCTAGACAAGCTGTAGAGCATTTCTCAGTTTTGAGAAAACTGTAGATTCATTTCTTTATATATTATCTCTTTTTTTTTCTTGTGGGTTGGCATTTGGATCTATTGTCAGACCTTAGAGGCATGGGATCCACTAACAGGAACCTATAGAGAGGGGTCCCCTAACAGAACTTGGCACCTATAGAGGGGGGGATCCACTCTCAGAACCTGGCATCTATAGAGGGGGGGAATCTACTCTCACAACCTGGCATCTGTCTGGAGAGGGTCACTTAACAGAATATAGCATCTATGGAGGGACAGTGTTTAGTTACAACTCGAGCCTTAGCAGTCCCAACATTTTGCTGGGAGGTTACTGACTCTGGAAAGTTTCTTTGCCAGTGTTTTTGCTGCCAGTGCTCAGGGAGGAATAGAAGATTGACGATCCAAAAGGAGGTCTGTGTAGGGCCCGGGTCTACCCTTGCTCCTGGGGTACGCAAACTGAGGGGGTAACACAGAATCGGGTGTTACAGGTCTGGGCCAGCAAGATGGCTCAGAGGATAAGGTGCTTGCTGCCAAGCCTGATGATCTGAGTTCAATCCCCAGGAACTTTACAGTGAAAGGAGAGAACTAACTCTTACAAGTTGTCTTCTGACCTCCACATGACATAAATGTATATGTGAATACACATACACACACAACATGTGTGTTGTGTTTGTATTTTTTATTGTTGTTTTTGTTTGAATTTAGTCTCTCCTAACCCAGAACAAGCTTAAACCTTAAATCGAGCTGTAGCATTTTGTATGCTAGTACTCTTGTGTGACAAGGCAAAGCTGAGGAGCCCACCCTGGCGGTGTGCGTACTTAGAGGTGTGTACCCTGGTTTCGTCCACCCTGGCAGTCTGCATACTTAGAAGTGTGTACCCTGGTTCCGTCCATCCTGGCGGTGTGCGTACTTAGAGGTGTGTGCCCTGGTTCCGTCCACCCTGGCAGTGTGCATACTTAGAGGTGTGTACCCTGGGTCTGTCTTGGAGGAGGTATATTGCTTGGGACTAAGATACTTTGGGGGCCTAAAAACAGTAAATACACAAGTCAATTGTCAAAGGGTTTTCTGTAAAAGACTAGTCTCAACGAAATCTGTACGTTCCAAGGTAGGAACATGAGGATTAGAA
This sequence comes from Myodes glareolus, assembly GCF_982192425.1. Lineage (NCBI taxonomy): Eukaryota > Metazoa > Chordata > Mammalia > Rodentia > Cricetidae > Myodes > Myodes glareolus. The sequence goes on along the minus strand of NC_142032.1, from coordinate 77,564,085 downwards.
TTATTAAGCAAAAGAACAGAGATATAAGATAAATAAAAGACAGAAACACAGAACAGCGTTGGGACATTCAGTGAATTCTGAACCCGCCTTGTTTATCTTCCACATGCTTATATACTTCACTCCAAAGTTGGGGGGGGGGGGGATGCAGCAAACTTCATTAACATAATATAAAGAATTCTCCAACCTTTGTTCCAGGTGGACCTGATCCACCTCTATACCCAAAATACTAATTAACTGCACCCTAAGTCAGAATCCTCTGTTTTTAGCCACATCTGTTGTCAATAACTTTGAAAGAGCAACAATAAGTTAAAACTCTCTGACCTCCAGTCTTAGTGGAACAGGCTGACATCTGTGGGTCCTCACAATTCCTCCCTTTTATTTTATCCAATAAAGCCTGTGCTTTTGCTACAGAACAGATGACTGTGCCTGCCTTGGGGGTTCTTTTCCCATTTTCCAGATTTACCCGTGGTCAGCACATATCTTGGGTGCCTGGGCGAGAAAAAGATTTCTTCATCGCTGGCTACCAGCCTCCATGAATAAAGGATTAAAGGAGAAAGCAGCTCTGGGCGCTGTGCATCTTAAGCCAACTTTCTGTCAAAAGAGTTAATCATACGCAAGCAGACAATGCTTTGCGATATACATGGTCCTATGGCTGCAATATCATATGACCAGAGGCAGGACGGCCGTTTTAAATTGGTCTGGGATACCTTTTACAGTTTTCAGCTACAATCAAAATCCAGATTTGTGTTATTAAACATATCAAATCTAAGGACTCACTGGGAATGTCAAAATTCTCATAGACAAGCTCTGACCTTTTCTAATCAGTAGCTTCTTCATAGTGAACTGAAGCAGTTACAAACTTTAACCAGTCAATACCATAATTCTAGTGTAGAAATTAACAATAAACACAGTCTGTCAAACCACAATTCTCTTAAATCCATCCCAATAAAGACAAGACAAGGTTTCTGTGATGTGTGAGCGGGAGCTGAGTTTTTTTCTCTCCTAGAGTCCAGCTGCATTGCAGCTTCTGTTCCAGAGAGAAGTCGGAACTGTCAGCAAAGAGGGGCTTCAGTCACTGTTTGCCTCCATAATAGTGTTCCATTGCTTTAACAAGTCTTTTCCCCAGAGGACAAAATTTTCTGAACTCTCAGTTCTCAGGTCCTTTATTTCAATAGCAGATTGAATACCATACTGGTAAAAATGAGTTCTGTGTCCCAAGACATAGCATGTTTAATCTGTCAAACATTCATTCAGCCTTCCTGGACCAACTCCAAAGTAAACAGGGCTCACTAAGGTTTGGAAGTTCGTGCAGTAAGGAGGTCCACCAAGAAGCTGGGGACCGCCACCCATCACAATGATCTTCCTTCACTGTAGCATACTGTTATAAGGGAGTCAAGAACACAGATTCAGGAACCTCTGGAGGAGCACCAGTTGCTATGATGTCATCAGGGCTGGCATCTTTCTGCTGTGTATATCAGACTAAACGTTCTGGAAACCATCTGGCTTCATTATCTTCATGCGAAAAACACAGATTTGCGTTCAACCCCATATAAACACAAGGTTGGGTTCTTTCCTTAATCCAGTGCAAGGGTCTTTTTCACCTTGCTTTAGCAAAGGTCACCTTGGTACTGCCATGCTAAAATCTGTCCCTGACACATTGCTTGCAGGCATCCATATTTCAATATATTTAAAGTTAAAAGAACATGATTTAAGGCATTGTGTGGCGACTGAGGGTATAATTCCTATTTTTATCTTTTGAAGTTGTAATTTCAAAGAGCCATGGACACACTCCACAATTCCTTGTCCTTGAGGATTATAAGGAATGCCAATTTTATGTTTGATGTTCCATTGGGAATAAAATTCCTAAATTGCTTTACTAATATATTTAGACCCATTGTCTATCTTTATAATTTTATGGGTTCCCTTATAGGAAAAGCGCTTTGAGCAGTATGTTATCACATGCTTAGTGGCTTCTACAGTTTGTGCAGAGGCCATTAGGAAACCTGAACATGTATCGATTTTCACATGCACATACCTTAGTTTGCCAAATTCTGCAATATAAGTAGTGTCCATTTGCCATAAATGATTAAGTAATCAATGAATTACTCCCAAAGAGGTACAGGTAAATATTGTGGGCATGTATCACATTGCTTATCAATCTTGTGAGCAAGTTCTCGTTAATCCAATTTGTTTACTTAAACTCTTATTTTGATGATGTAAACTGTGTGATCGTTGAGCAAGCTCAACTTGAGATAAAGCCATCAACTTTGTAAACTTATTGATTTAAGCCTTATCTTCAGCCAATGGGCCAGGAAGATTTGGATGTGCTCTGATGTGACCCACAAGGCATGGCAATTTCGCTGACGAATGAAATCTTGAATTTGCTGGAACAGCATTTTAACTTGTTTATTGCTAGTCCCGATGCATGAACAGTTTCCAGTATCTGAAGAACTTTAAACATGTAATGGCAGTCAGTATATAAATGAAGTGCATTATTTGCAGAAAGCTGGAATACCACAACAACAGCTCACAGCTCAGCTCTTTGAGTTGAGGCCGGTTTGGTTCACACTCCATGTCCTTTACCACCACCAACACAGCTGCTCTTCCGCTGGAAGAAACATCTGTAAAAATTATCATGGGCTCCTTTAAGGGATCTTTCACTTCAACTTTAGGAAAAATAGAGCAATATAACTGTGTGAATGGCAGCAATGGATGAGATGGGAAAAGATTATTAATTGGCCTTCAATTTGAGCAAATGCAATTGCCCAAGATTCACTGTTTTGAAATAACCGATCAATCTGTTCCTTAGTCTAAGGAACACTGATCACAGTAGGTTCCCTGCCAGACTATTTCCTAGATCCCATCCTGCTCCTCTGTATTAAACAAGCTACTGCTTCAAAATGAGGGTTAATACCTTGACTGGTGAAATGGGAAGGTGTATTCATATAAGCCATAATACCGCTGTGGACGTAAGTTTTGTAGGTGATATGTGTGCTTGCCAAGGTTGGCCATAATGAGTATAATGTACCTGCTGTTTCTGTATTGCATGTTCCAGCTGTGTCAGTACTTGTGTGGCAGCTTCTGTAAGCTGTCTGGTGGAACTTGGGTCATTGCTCCCCTTAAGAATTTCATTTAGTGGTCAAGGTCTCCCATAGGGAATTTTAAATGAGGTCTCAGCCACTGGATATCTCCTAACAATCTCTGAAAATCAGTCAGAGTCTGATGTTATCCTTCCTGATTTCCAATTCTGAGGCTTAATTTCTTTAGGGTATAGCATATGACCTATATGAAAGTCGGATGCCTTTTACACTTGTTGCCTGGAACAACAAGTAACCCTGCATGGGTAAGACTCTGCTGAAGCTATTTATAGGTCTCAAGTAAAGCTCCTTCATTCTTGTGGGCAGGCAGGATGTCATTCATAGAATGGACAACATATACTTGTGGGAATTGGTCTCCAACAAATTGTATAGCCTGAGCCACAAATTTCTGGCCCAACATAACACTGTTTGCCATACTCTGAGGCAAGACGCTCCGTTGATATCTTTTCTTTGGCTCTTTCAGATTAACTGATGGACTACCAGATGCAAATCTTTGACAGTCTTGTGGTGCCAAAGGGGTGGCATAAAAATGGTCGTTTATATCTAAAATAACCTTACAGGTGTCTTTTGGTATAGCTGTAGGAGAAGGCAACCCAGGCTGTTTGACAGTCTTGTGGTGCCAAAGGGATGGCATAAAAATGGTCGTTTAAATCTAAAATAACCTTACAGGTGTCTTTTGGTATAGCTGTAGGAGAAGGCAACCCAGGCTGTAAAGCCCCAATTGTCTGCATGGTTGCATTAGCCTTTCTTACATCTTGTATTGGAATCTACTTCCCTGATTTCTTTTTACTCACAAAAATAGGAGAATTCCATGGGAAATTGGGAGGTATGATGTGACCATTATTAGGCTTTCCCTGTACTAACCACTGGGCATCTTGTCATTTTTCTTCTGTTAGAGGCCACTGATTTGCCCATACAGGCTCATTAGTTTTCCAGAGATTTGGGTCTGTGTTGAGTGCAGGCTTTTCTGTGACCTCTCCTAAAAAATACCCTAGTCCTGCTCTGGGAGGCCTTTCGCCCGGGTATGATAGAATCAGTTCTTCCCTCATTCTCTTATCAAGACCTTGATTGGTTAACAATCCTTGCTAAAACATCTGATTAGCAATAACTGTGTTGGGGCCATATAAATGTGTTCCCATTTGGATAAAAATGTCACAGCCCTACAAATTTACAAGTAAATGAGACCCGTGTATGGCTGAAAATTGCCTTCATGACCCTCTCCATCTCTCCAGGGAAGCTCATTATCACTTTGTTCAGGATTTTAAGTTAGCCCATTTATAAACAAAGTGAGTTTTGATTACTGTGGACCTATGACTTGTAGCCAGCCAATAGGCATCAGATGAGCCAAATCCAGCCTTTGCTCTCTTACCTCCCTTAACTCGGTTTCTAGTTTGCACTGTTGGGTAGTTAAATGAATTGTGCAAGCCTCTATCCTGTCTGTACCACGGAAACTCCATTAAGTGAGTCATAACCTTGATTTCTCCTTCAAAACCAGTGTCAATTACTGCAGGAGCCACAGGGGTCCCTAGCCCAGTGGTGCTATTTCTCCCCGATAATAAATCCTAAACATCTCTGTACTTGATGCTGTTGTACCTGAGTGTAGTGCTATTTCATTTGTATTTTAACAAATAAAGATTGCCTGAAGATCAGAGAGTAAAACAGCCTCACTGGTCAGCCTTACAGACCAGGCAGTGATGACACACACCTTTAATCCCAGTAGCCATACTAGTCTCCATAGAAACAAGGTGGTAATGGCACATGCCTTTAACACCAGCCCTAGAGAGGAATAAAAGATGGAGGAGATAACTCTCAGACACAGTCTCATTCTGAGTTTCTTGGAGGCAAAATGGCTTTTTCAGACTGAGGTAGAAATAAGAACCATTGGCTGTCTGTTTTGCTTTTCTGACCTTTAGGTTGAACCCCAATATCAGTCTCTGGGTTTTTATTAATTGGGGTACACCTGGAGCTCCCTCTCCTTTAAAATGTCTCTAAGTAATTGTACAGACAGTTGATATTCTATCCCATATTTATAATTATGTGCAAATGTTTTACTCCTGATAGCCCATTCCCTACCTTTCTTCCTTTATCATCTGTTACTGTCTGTTACTGAGGCTCAGTTCTCATTACCTCTACACTTCGCAGAGTCCCTCACAGTTTCTCCGGTCCCTCTCACCACACATCCCTGGGTTATCTGTCATGCATCCTAAGCCACAGGTGGCACTACCATTTGTGGGAGACCAGCCTCCATGAAATTTGTCCGTTCCCGGGAAAGAGTGTGAAGATTAGAATTATTAAGCAAAAGGAACAGAGATATAAGAGAAATAAGAGACAGAAACACAAAACAGCACCAGGAGGGATATTCAGTGAATACTGAATCTGCGTTATTTTCCACTTCACTCCAAAAAGGGACCGGCGGGGGTGGGGGGGTGTAGATGCAGCAGCAGACTCATTAACATGATATAAGGAATAGACTTGAATTTTCTGGCCTTTGTTTCAGATGGAGCAGATCCACCTCTATACCCAAAATACTAATTAACCACACCCTAAGTCAGAATCCCTTATTTGTAGCTACAGCTGTTGTCAACAACTTTGAAAAAGCAAAAGTTATCGGAAGCCCCAAGTGTTGCACAGTAAATGTGCAGCTGACAGATTCGTAAAGGTAGAGCCACAGTGTACAACTTATGGGGAACCACATTTTGCGTAGTCTGTCAATTATCAGTACTATAAAATCTTGTGAAATCATGGTGCTTCTCTCTTCGAAATGGGATTCATTTCCAAAACACCTCAGCAGTGTAACTTCTGCAGGGGCAATGGAATGACCTTGCTCCATTTCTCTCCCCATCCCCCACCTCCCATACACCCCCTGAGGCCTTAGAGGGATAACATTCATTCTTTGTTCTAATAGTCAAATTTACATAGAGATAATCCCACAAAATTACCTGCTTACAGACCACATAGAAATTTCTATAGAAGACAGGCACTGAGCAGGAAGGCAGCATGCCCCACCTTTGCTAACAAACAAATCCGTGTGTCCCCAAAAGTGGTTACCACAAAAAAGATTAAGTGAGGAGAGTGGGTGGATCCAGGATTCAGGGCCGTCTGGTAACTTTATCTAATGGTTTGGAATGTCAGGTATCTCCCCTTGAATGTTGGTTCTTCCCGGGTGGTGGTGATACCCGTTCAGGAGTGCTGCTGCTTTATCAGGTCTACCTGCCCTTGCTGTGATTTCGATATGCATATAATCATTGTCTTTGCCTATGGAATTTTCCAACTATAACTGTAAAAACTAGACACTTCATGGAGATCACCCCTTCACTTCACTTTTTTCCCCTTGCCCAAAAAATAAAGAATATTACAGAGGTAACATGCTTGAATTAATTTTTTTCTTGGGCGGTGGTCAGGAACCCTGTGGTTCCTCCTGCAACCAGGCATTGCCTCAGGGTAAATTACTGAGACTCAGGCCTCTCATTAAATTTATTGAGGGCTGAGTTCTACTCTGGCAGGTGATAATGGTTGGAAATAAAGAACTTCCTTTGGGTGGCCTGTCCATACTTAGTTTACCATGGCTGGCCCCCACACACCCAAGAATAGGCCATTCAAAGGAAATTCCTAACATTTCCAACCGCTGTAGATAGGACCACCTGCCAGAACACACTCACCAGGACACCCCTAGACAAATGTCAGCCAATCAGGGGTCCTAAAACCTCAGAAACCCCTCACCCCCACAATTACTACTATTGAAAAACTCCCGGAGTTGGGAGACTCTCACTCAAGTCTTGGAATAACACGACCCCCCCCCCCCCCCAAGAACTCAGGAGAGACCGTCCTTGCTGTAATCACAGGAGGTTTATTGACAGGAACCAGCATGCTGGCACCGAGACTCATATCCCACGCAGGGGTAGAGGGGTTCAACCCCGAGTAGCTGGGAGAAGGGGTATTTAAGGGAAGAAACCACAACCCAAAGGGGTAAGGAGGGCGTCATTGGAAGATTTCAAAAATACCAGTGATAATCACAAGGGGTTAACTCCCCATTTCTCAAGATTGTTCTCAAGATTATAATCTAACTTTGTGGTCAGCCAGTTCCTGGAACAAAGTCACTGAACCGGCCAACCTAGATTTTTGGCTCTACTCTTCCTGCTAGGGGGTCTGGATTTATCCTGGTCTTTCACTATAAAACCCTACTCTAATTGAGCTCGGTGCTTTCCATTTATTCTAATACATTGGACATGCGGAAAGACCAAGTTTGCAAACTTGCTTGAAATAAAGGCTCTTTGCTTTAACATACGGGACTCGGTCTCCTTGTTGGCTTTTGCGGGGACTTTGCGGGTTTGGGCATAACAGGTGGCTGTAGAAGGAGTTGTGGCTTAGAGGAAGGCTGGACAGATTCAGTGAGAAGCTTGACAGTTGGCAGCCCCGCCCTCTTTAGAAGTAAGGTAACTGAATATTGCAGGAAATGAAACAGCAAAACATAAAATAAATGCAGGAGAAAGTTTCCTGCTTCCTAACATGCTTCTCTTATCTCCTTGTTTGCTTTGGCTATAGATTCTAATTTTTCTTTTCTATACCACCTTCTTTTATTTCATTCATCTCTTGTTTCTGTCTTTACCCTATTTTTTATTGTATTTTGAGACCCTCTCCATTATGTAGTCCTGGCTGTCCTGGAACTAGATGTGTAGTGCAGGGTGATCTCAGACTCAGAGATCTCCCTACCTCTACCCCCTGAGTGCTGGAATTAAAGCATACACCACCATGCCCAGATCTGTCTTTTTAGCAGTTTATTTTCTGTAGTGATTGGTGGTACCATAGTTGACTTAAGCAGATTTAAAGTGCTTTCCTTTTTCCCCAGAGACAGGGTTTCTCTGTGTAGTAGCCCTGGATGCCCTGGAATTCACTCTGTAGACTAGGCTGGTCTCGAACTCAGAGAGATTCACCTGCTTCTGCCTCCCGGGTGCTGGGATTAAAGGCTTGGGCTACATTGCCCAGGTTAAGTGCATTTCCACATCTGGTTTGACTTGCTGTTGTTGGTTGGTTGTTCAACTGTTACGTTTTTTCTAAGAAATACTAGAGATTGAGTCCTCAGATGGAGGGCACATCTGTCCAACAGACTTAGATCAGAACAAAGAAACATGAAAAATAAGGTAGCATGGTCCCTCTAAAGACACATAACACCTCCACTGCCAGATCCAAGACACTGAAACTGGTAAAATGTTGGAGGAAGAATTCAGAAGTCGAGTAGAGCAATGGCTGAATGGTTAAGAGCACTTGCTATTCTTCTAGAGGACACGAGTTCAATTCCCAGCACCCACATCACAGCTCAGGAGAGCTAATGCTTCTTTCTGTGGACACCTGCATTCATGTGCAGACACACATTTCTACACATAATTGTTTTTAACCTTAAACTACACACACACACACACATATAATTAAAATTTAAATTTAATTAAAAAGTTAAGAATTAGGGCTGGAGAGATGGCTCAGAGGTTAAGAGCATTGCCTGCTCTTCCAAAGGTCCTGAGTTCAATTCCCAGCAACCACATGGTGGCTCACAACCATATGTAATGGGGTTTCCTCTTCTAGCATGAAGGCATACATACAGACAGAATATTGTATACATAATATTTAAATAAATAAATATTTTTTTAAAAAAGTTAAGAATTAAAACTTTAAGAATTAAAAAAATTAAGCTGGGAGTGGTGGCTATATAGTGTGTTTAAAAAAGAATTTAGTTGTAATGACTTCAAAGAATACACAAACAGACAAAGTCAGAAAATAATTCAGGATGTGAACAAAGTTAGCAACATGGATACAAAACTCAGCATGGCATGTTTTGGATGAAAAACATAATATTAGAATTGAAAAAATGGACAAATCAAATAAAAACAGTAGGAAGTACTGCCAGGTAACAGATTAAAGATAAGAGAGACTAATCAGGGATGGAAGGCCAGGCCAAAGGAATACTATAGCTAGATAGCAGTGAAGAACAAAATACATGTGCATAACCACAGCCTACAAGAACCTTGGGATACGGTAGAAACTAAACCTGACAGTTTCCTGTTGCATGCCTTTAATTCCCCAGAGACTGTGGCAGAACGAATACATAGAGTGATTCTATTCCAAATAAATCTTACAGAAATTGAATTCTAGTTGAAATAAATGTTCCCTACTATTCTAAGATGTGATTGGAATCAGTGTACCCTGTGGTGGAGGGAGTAAAGGAGCACCATGTATGGACTTCTCAAAATAAAAAGTAGAAAATCTAGTCACTAAAATTTTGGTAGAAAATTTCTGAAATATAAGGGAAAAAGTGGACACCTAGCCCAAGAGATATTTAGAACTTCAAACAGACATGGCCAGAGGAGAACCTCTTCATGACTCATAGTAGTCAAGATACCCAAACTAGAAAACAAACAATATTAAATGGGAGAAGAGAACTGGGGGGGGGGGGTGACACACACCTTTAATCCCAGAACTTGGGAGGCAGAGGACAGGAGGATCTCTGTGAGTCTGAGGTCAACCTGGTCTACAGAGTGAGTTCCAGGACAGGCACCAAAGCTACACAGAGAAACCCTGTCTCAAAAAAAAGAAACAAAAAGGTACAAGATAAAAAAATGCCAACTCACAAAGGCAAATGCATCAGAATAACATCAGACCTCTCATTCAAAACTATAAAAGCTATGAAAGAACGGAATGATAAATTTCAAGTCATGAAGGTAAATAACTGCCCACCAGTTCCCGTGTCCAGCAAAGTTCTCTTCATAATTAGTGGAGAAGTAGACATTTTAAGTGAAGTAAAAATTAAAGCAATTACTGAACATTAAGTCAGTACTGCGGAAGCCAGTGTCCATCATAAGAGCACAGGAAAACAGAGCAGGCACGAGAGGAACCGTCCTAGTTTCCGCTACTGGGAGAAACACCATGGCCACAAGCAACTTGGGGAGGAAGGGCTTTATTGGGCTCACACTTTCAGGTCATAACTTACCACTAAGGAGATTTGGGGAAGGAATTCAAGCAGTAGCAGTAGCAGAAGCCATGGAAGAGTGCTGCTTACCAACTTGCTCACTGTAGGAGCCAACCATGATAAGCTAAATATGAACAGATCACCCAAAGAAAGTTCTTTACTTCCAACCATTATCACCTGCCTGAGTAGGACTCAGCCATCAATAAGTTTAATGGAGGCCCAAGACTCAGTAGTTTACCCCGAAGCAATACCTGGTTGCAGGAAGGACCTTAAAATAAGATTACCCAAGCACCACCCAAGAACAGACCATCCAAATGAAATGCCTAACGTTCCAACAACTGCTGTAGATAGGATCACCTGCCAGCACACACTCAACAGGGCACCCCTAGACAAATACCAGCAGATCAGGGGCCTCACCCCCACCTCTACTACTATAAAAACCCAACTCTAACTGAGCTCGGCCTCTCCGTTTATTCCAATACATTGGACATGCAAAGAGACCGAGTTTGCAGGCTTACATAAAATAAAAGCTCTTTGCTTTTACATAAGGGACCCTGTCTTCTTGTTGACTTTTGGGGGAATTCGTGGATTTGGGCATAACATTTGGGGGCTCATCCCGGGTCCCCCAAGCCCACTGGGACTACCACCCGTAGAGCCTTCAACTGGCCGGTAAGTTTTCTGTGTTTTGTTTCATGTCTCATGTCTCATGTCTGTGTCTCATGTCTCATGTCTTTCTGTAAGCGGACCCAGGAACCATAAGAACCTGTAGATGATCTAGGCGGGAGGCGGGGTGTCTGGAGGAGACGTCCCCAGGTCCCTTCTGCAGAGGGTGGTTCCCTCTGGTTAAACATGCGGGTAGGGGTCTCAATTCTGCGGAGAGACACGCAGGTGGCAGCAGTCTTAGCTCAGTAGAGGGGTGGGGCACGCCTGCAAAACAGCTTGAAGCTATTGTCTTTGGTTTGGTTTGGCGCCATTGTCCTGTGTATCTGTGTGTTGTTGTGTTTTTGTCCTGACTTAGCCTGACGCTGAAGATACGGGACAGGCTCAAATCATGATTTCTTTGACTTTGATATTGTGATCACTCACAGGACTTTAGAGATAGGGCCATAAGCATAGGTGTATATTTTCCTAAAAGGGATAAGACGAATCACCTCTACTCTGGGCCTTAAACATTTCATGAAAAGGAGTCAGCCTTGGCCCTGAACTCGAGGCTGTGGGACAGCATGCTTGTGTGGATGGGTGGATAGGCTGTGCAGCCTTGTTGTTACAATGTAGCAAGACTGTCAGCCACAGTTGTAGGGGGCAGATGTACCCCATTAGGATTTCAAACACTGAACAGAGATTTTGGGGTTAATTGCTATGGCTGGAGAGGTTAACAACACACACACATACACACACACACACACACACACACACACACACACACCCGCATGCTGCATACCACCCTGCTCCTTTCCTTGCTGGTGGCTGAGTTCCTTCTACCTGCCCTGGGGCTGTGTGCCTCAACTTCTGGTCAAACCTGACCAAGGTTTGGTTACACGGGTCAAGAACTCTGGCAAGGGGCTGGAGAGATGACTCAGTGGTTGTTCTTTCAGAGGTCCTGAGTTCAATTCCCAGAACCCACATGGTGGCTCACAGCCATCTGTAATGAGATCTGGCACCCTCTTCTGGTCTGTAGGTATATATGCAGACAGAACCCTGTATACGTAATAAATGAATAAATCTTTAAAAAAAAAAAAGAACTCTGGCTATAGGTGTTGCTTCATTGGCCATGTTATGACACTATAGCCAGACTTTCCTCCACCAGAGCTGCTTTGATCATTCAGATCCGATGTGTTATAAATATCTGTCATCATTTATAGGGGCTGGTTACAAATTATTATTGGTTAATATATGAAAATAAACTATTGTTGGTCTCAAATGTTTCACGCTGGTACAGGATGTTATGTGGTGTAAATTTAAAAGTTTTTTGTTTATAGTATATGCATGGTTCTGTTCTTGTTTAAAATATTGTAGCCATACAATATGTCATACACCACTGAGGAAAACCACAAAAAAGGACTTCAGTAAGAGTTTTTATGTTGCCTTAAAAAGTTATAAAAGGTCAAAGCATTAAAAATATTAACTAATGGTTTTAAAATGTATTTCCTTGTTCTAGGTCTATTCAGACTTAAAAATGTATGTTTAGGCTCCTTGTCTTTGCTAACTTTGTTAGGTTTAAGCTATTTGAATAAACTGAGTCATAAATTCTTGTACTGATACTAAGAGGTTTGAACCTCCTCTTCTGGGGAAAGAATGTTATTTCTGTGTCAATCACTCTGGGGTGATTAGAGATTCAATGGCCTTGTTAATGATAGAGAACAGAATGCTCACACAAAAACTGGATGGTATGAATACTTGTTCAACTGGTCTCCTTACTTTCAGCTCTAACGGGCACCTAAGGATCTTGCTTCTTCTTATCAACAGACTTGATGACTTTTGTTCGAGAACTGGTCAATACTGTTCGACTGATGGTATTAAGGTCCCAGTATCACCCCTTGAGCCCCTGGACAGATAGGACCCATGATTGAGTCCTGTCACCGGTACTTGTGAAGGGGGAAAAAATGTAGGGTTCAGGGCAGCTTTTCCAGGTCAACTTGGTATACACCTGCCAAGATGGGTTCTATAGATCAGCAGGAAGGTAGACGTGAGTCTCAGTTTGCCCTAGGGCAATGCTAGCTCTTAGACTCCCTCCTGTTCCCATTTCACCCTGGGACCTGTTCCTTGCCTTTGCAGGAGACAGCCTTAACAGCTAGATATAAGCTTGGTCTGTGTTTACCCTCGAAATGACTAATTCAGTTTCTTTATTAGCTTTAATTCGAAATTATCATGGAATGTAGAGTTCTAGTCTTGTGAAAGCTGCTAATTTATTATAGACTGTTAGAAAATACAAAACAGTCAGTCATCTTTAAAGTACTGATATGACTAGTTACAGGAATAAGCCTTATTTAGTTCCCTGTATATATTTCCAAAGTCAAACTTAAAACAAGTAATGACAAACAAAGACATACCTAGGCAGCCCTCATACTTCAGAGATCTGCAGAAAATGGTATTTAAAATAATGATTTAAAAGCTTATTATAATAGAGACTCCGAGATCCTAGCAGAAACCCAAGGTCTCCAAAGAAGATTATGGGACACCATGATGTCTCCACCTGGATTATGATGATGCTGACCATTGGGCAAGGTGCCCCATTGCAACACCTGCTGCCAGGAACTGGCCCAGACTGTGGACAAACAGCAGAACACTAGAGAATTGATTGCACTACTTTTGCCTAGACAAAATGAGGTCAGTCTTTTTGATGTCCCTTTTCCATAGGAAAAATATTCACCATGTGGGCCTAGCTAAGACTGTAAGACTTCTTTTCTGGATACCTCTGCCTCCAATGCTATGGAGACCTGGGTGTGCCTAACTGTATATGGACTCTGGTCCCTGTCGTTTTTAATAGAATCAGAAACTATTTGGTTGTAACATGAGGGTGTGCTGGTTGGGGTTTCTGTCCCTCCCAGTCCCACAGATGTTTTGTCCCAGAGAAAATCACACAAAGAGTCTACATTAGGTTATAAACTGATTGGCCCATTAGCTCGGGCTTCATATTAGCTCGGGCTTCATATTAGCTCTTATATCTTATATTAACCCATTCTTCTTATCTATGTTAGCCACTTGGCTCAGTAACTTTTTCAGCAGGGCAGGTCACAACCTGCTTCCTTGGTGTCTGGACAGGACTGGGGAAAGAGCTTCCTTCTTCCCAGAATACCCCTGTTCTTATTACCCCATTCTCTACTTCCTGACTGGTTGCTGGCCAATCAGCGTTTTTTTAAAACATAATTGACAGAATGCAGAATTGTCCCACACCATTTGGTCTATACAAAGATATACTTTATTTATCCTTCTGAGATCTCTGATAGCATTAATAGCTACCCCACCCCTGCACATCCCCACCCCTCCATGCACACTGTCACACCTCCACCCCTGCACACCCGCACCACCCACACACACACCCCACATATCCCCACCCTGCCTCAGCCACAAAGGTGATGTTCTGGAGTCCAGGATCCTCATTCAGGTCTCACAGAAGCCTGCTCTGAGTGTGAGCATGAGTGTGAGGGGAGTCAGGTGTAGCTCGCTCAGAGCCCTGCCACAGAGGCAGATTTGCTCTCCAACTCTCAGAGAGGCATCACAATCTCTTTTTGGTTTTGGTTTTGTTTTTGCTTTTTTGACATGGGGTTTCTCTGTGTAATGAAAACAATGACCACTGTGTGGCACTGCTGTGCCTGTGATGGGAACAGGGACCACTGTGTGGCACTGCTGTGCCTGTGATGGGAACAGGGACCACTGTGTGGCACTGCTGTGCCTGTGATGGGAACAATGACCACTGTGTGGCACTGCTGAGCTCCTGTGATGGGAACAGGGACCACTGTGTGGCACTGCTGTGCTCCTGTTACCATTCTAAGTACTTTGTTAGTTTATTTATTTATGTATGTATTTATTTATTTATTTATTTATTTATTTATTGAAACAGAGTCACACAGTGTTGCTCTGCTTGCCCTGTACTCACTACATAGACCAGGCTGGCCTCCAGCTCACAGAGATTGGCCTGCCTTTGCCTCCCTAGTACTGGGATTAAAGATGTGTTCCACCATACCTGGCCCAAATACTTCGTCTGTGTTAATTTACTTCACTTGATCCTCAAAGCAGTCCTTTGATGTAGTTTTTAGGATTGTCCCAATTTACTGTTAAGGAAACAGACTCATAGAGGGAAAATAAAATCTGCCAAAACTCGTACAGCTAGTAAATGGGGAAGTCTGGTTCCTAGGCAGAAGTCCAGTTAGTACTCTGCTAGGTGCTGACAGAGCTCTGCTTATTTTAAATGAACACATCTCACAGGGTTCTGACAGAAGTCACAGTTAATGTGCCATTATGTGTAGCCAGATCTCTTCACTTTTTAATGCAAGTTATAGGCAGAAAGTTAATCATCCTAATCAGTTTTAGTTTGCTCTTTTTAGTAATGGCTGCGTGTTTAGGCCCCTAAGGAGCCAGCTGTAGGGTAAGGACAAGAGTAGCCTGTGTGGCTCAGAAGCAGGGGAGGGGAGTTCACAAGGGCCTGAGAACCACAGGCCTCACCCTAGAGGCCTTGGGGAACAATAAATCCTCAGAGTTGTAGTGAAAAGAAGAGTTGGAGAAAGATTCAAAGTCACCTAGAGACCAAGGCCACAGTGCTGGTGGAGCTGCAGGAGCAGTGGGAGAACAGAGAGCAGAGCCAGGGCAAGAGCAGCCATGTTTCGGGATCTGTTTAGGGAAAGAGATTCTGCCAAAGAAGGGAGGTTCAAGATGGCAAAGTTTCTAATTGGATGGAGGGCTCTGGCATGGCTCCCCATGTGAGGTTGGGGCACAGTGGTGGTGCACTCCTTTAATCCCAGCGCTCAGGAGGCGGAGGCAGGCGGATCTCTGTGAGTCTGAGGCCAGCCTGGTCTACAGAGTGAGTTCCAGAACAAGCTCCAAAGCTACAGAGAAACCCTGTCTCGAAAACCAAAAAAGAAAATGGGGAAAACCCAGAAGGCTCTGTGTGTTTATTTTTCTTATTTTTTCCTTTTGTAGTGTTAGGGATGAGACCCAGAGCCTTGTGTGTGATAGGCAAGCTCAGTACCACTGAGTTACACCCCAAATCTTCATTTGAGAGTAAAAAGCAAACTGCCCTTTCTGTCCTAACCGCTGGCAGAGGGAAGACTCTAAAGAGTTCGGTACAGAATGGCTCTAGCTCGACCTACCCAGCATTCGGCACTTAGAAGTATCAGCGAATCAATCCCACACCAGTTATGTTTTAAGGGGTTATTTATTTTGGGGGTAAAACTTACATACACCATAAACTGTCAGGAAGGGAGCCTAGTCGCTGGAGCAGGAGCCGGGAGCAGGAGCTGGGACCAAGAGCCGGAACCAAGAGGGCCTGATCCGGATCTGCTTCTCTTTTTAAAAGAGAAATATACCACGCCCCAGTGGGCTGGTATTTCAGCAGCTATTGGCTGACGGAGCGGAAGTTGCTCCCCGCTGCACTGTGGGCTCGTATTTCAGCGACTATTGGTTGAGGCAGCGGAAGTTACTCCCACAACACCTCCCCCTTTTGTTTAAGTAAGAGAGTTCTAAGCCTACTACGAAATTATATACAGTAAGTACAAACCTACACAATTATATACAATAAATACAAATATCCTATTCTAAGTAGCTTAAGTCTTGTATAAGAAATAACTTGGCCACGTCATGAAAGGAAAGTAACTACGTTTATATAATCTTCAATCCCATCAAAGATCTGAGAAGGGAAATAATGTTACCTAAGTAATTAGGAAGTGCAATCAAACTTCCAGAACATGTAACAAATCACAGAGACAACTGGCTACCTGGGCAAACACCCAAAATCACGTTTGCAGCGTTGAAGCAACCAACTTTGGCTAAGGCCTAACGTAACTGACATACCATTTTCAAAGGCAAGGAACTTTTCAAAACTATCTTATCCTGTCTTGGCAGGATATGACAGTCTTGTTTTATCCATTTACGGATACTCTGTAACTCTGTCAGTAGTTGAGGTATGGGCATTTCTTTACCCAAAGGCCAGTTCTGCCAAGAAGAAAGGCTCCAGGTGGAGTGTCTTTGGTGTTCAACATTCTCTCGGGAATAGATCAGTGTTGCCAGGAGTGATTGTGTCTCCCTACCACAGAACTCTGAGTTAGATTAAAGGCCATTTTCTACAGCTCTTTGAAGAGGTTGAAGATTATATATCTATACTGAATATAATCTCTATGTATCTAAAGAACCTGATTAGTCTAATTGTAAATGACAAACTTAGATGACTATTGATCTATATTATTCTCAATATCTATCTAACTTAAAGACTGAAATAGTAAACAACTGTGCAATAAATGGGGACAATATGACCTCCAAATATAAACAATGTGCAAGTATACATTGCAATATGGTAAATATATATATCAATACATAAACAATATATAAGTATCTTAATCAGAGGTAGAAGTGTACAATGCGATATGGTAAAATATACATATATCAATACAATATATATATGTCAATACATAAAAATGTTTTAAACAGAGGTAGAAGCATGCATGCATAAAATAGTCAACATAATTTAACTTTGTATCAATATATAAGAATCAATACCAATATATTTGTCTAAAAACAATAACTCACAAGTACAAAGCTATTATCCCATAATCCAATTATCCCTCTTTTTTTTTTTAAGGATTCCTGCGCTTATAAAATTCCTCCCCCAACCCTCAACCCTATACTAATTATAACCAACCCCTAAATGATGTCCCTAAACCCAAGGACAAACTTTACTGGGAGAGAGGACGTCGTTCTCTAGAATTACTTCCAGCTGTCATGGGGGTGATGTTCTTTCTGGGGGATCCTGTGAAAGCAAAATGATGGTTAAATTTCAAGATCAATGTCTTTTAAAATTGCAAATAGTCTCTGAGTATTTTGTGGAGGACTGGCCAGAATGTTGTACAAGATGTGCATCATTTCAGCTAACCACGTTGGAATCGTCTTGTGCAGCTGGTACCCAAAACAGGTCTTGTAGTAGCGCTATCAGTATCATGATGTCATATCAACCAGGTGGAATTGTTGTTATGGGGCCCCATCTTCTTCCTGGAAACTTCAAATGTCACTGCAGGAAAAACTTATTGTTCATTGTGGAAAACGTAAACATTAATCATATATATTAATCATATATTAATATCATATATTATATTATTATAGTAATATATAATCATATATTAATCATATAGACATATACAGACATACATATATTCAATAAAAGACATGATAGATATATTTAATGAGAGGTATGATAGATATGAAGAAAAGTAAAGATGTTTTCTAAACTCATATTCCTTTCTGTCCCATATCATGGCTCTTGACATGAGATGGAAACTCCAGAAACTCTGGGTTTTTCTTTTAACAACAGGCTTGGAATTAGAGAGGGACTGAGCCAGAGTCCAACTCTAAAACCAGCTCTATAAATTTAGAAATATGATTTAGTATATTTTACTTACAGAACCTATTCAGTTTTCTTGATAGTCCTTATTGGGCCATTATTTTCCATCTGTCAGTATTCAGATATCCAGGGTCCCTTGAACTTTTCAAAAATCAGTGTTTTCCTGTGGAGATAAGAACAGAACCCTGCCCCCATTCTATATGTTTTTCTTACCAATTGTATGAATATCATCATTGTGGATGAGCTGTCATTTCTCCTTTCCAAGAGGTTTCTCCTCTTCAAATCGAATCTTTATTAATTTTGATGGTATCCACAATTTTTCTTCTCCTGTGGAAACAAGAGCAAAACCCCTTCCCCAACGTAGCACATCTCCTGGCCTCCATTGAGAGGTCAGCACGTCTTTGAAATAAACAGGTTGGTTTAGTTCAGAAGTTTTTTCCATTATCCAATGCCTCTCTGCTGCTGTTGTTCCTTTCTCATTAGCATTAAGAAAATTCAAGGTTAATAAAGCATTATGCAATCTATTTCTGTGGGTATCTTTCGTCCCTTTCTGTTTGTTTAGCATATCCTTTATAGTACGATTTGATCTTTCTATAACTGCTTGACCTGTAGGATTGTATGGTATACCTGTAACATGCTTAATATTATAATAAGCAAAAAAATCGTTTCATTTTCTTAGATACATAAGCTGGACCATTATCTGTTTTTATTTGTGCAGGTATACCCATAATGGCCATAACTTCTAATAAATGTGTGATTACTGAGTCAGCTTTTTCTGAGCTTAAAGCAGTTGCCCACTGAAAGCCTGAATAAGTGTCAATGGTGTGATGTACATATTTTAATTTGCCAAATTCTAGAAAGTGAAACACATCCATCTGCCAAATTTCATTCCTTTTAATACCCTTTGGATTAGTCCCTGCAGACAATGGTGTTTGGTTATAAAAAGAGCAAGTAGGGCATTTCTTTACAATCTCCTTAGCTTGTTGCCATGTAATAGAAAACTCTTTTTTCAAGCCTTTGCTATTGACATGATGTTTTTTATGAAATTCAGATGCCTCCAGCACACTACCAATCAATAATTGATCAATATCTGCATTACCTTGTGCTAGAGGACCTGGCAGACCTGTATGGGATCAGATATGTGTTATATACATAGGGCAGAGCCTGTTTCTGATCATGTCTTGTACCTGGATAAACAATGAGGTCAGTTCTGTATCATCAGGTATAAATTCAGCAGTTTCAATATGCAAAATAACTCTTTCTGCATATTGTGAGTCAGTAATTATATTAAGAGGTTCTTTAAAATCCCTAAGCACCATAAGGATGGCATATAATTCTGCCTTCTGGACAGAATCATAAGGACTTTGTTCCACTTTACTCATTTCTTCTGATTTGTAACCTGCTTTCCCTGATTTATTAGCATCGGTATAAAATGTATGGGCTCCGGTTATTGGAGCATCATGGACAATTCGAGGGAGGATCCAAGAAGTTCTCTTTATAAAGTTAAGTCTCTTGCTTTTTGGGTAATTGTTATTGATTTCTCCCAAAAAATTAGCACAAGCTCTTTGTCATGGTTCATTGTCTTCCCACAACTTTTTTATCTCATCAGCAGTGAAAGGCACTATAATTTCTGCTGGGTCTATACCTGCTAATTGACGAAGTCTCAATTTTCCTTTTATAATCAATTCAGAGACTTTTTCCACATAAGTTTTTAATTTTTTACTTGGTTTGTGTGGTAAAAAGATCCATTCTAAAATAGTATCTTCCCTCTGCATTAAAATTCCTGTAGGAGAAATTCTGGAAGGCAATATAACTAGAATGCAACTAAGATTTGGATCCACCCTATCTACATGTGTCTCCTGTAATTTTTCCTCAACCATCATCAATTCCTTTTCTGCTTCAGCTGTTAACTCTCTGGGACTATTCAAATCTTTGTCACCATCTAAGGTTTTGTTTAAATGAATTATTAGATCAGGTGTTATCCCAACAGCTGGTCGTAGACTGGAAATGTCTCCTAATAATCTCGTAACCGGTCTCTCCTGATTTGTGCCTTTTGAGTCTTAATTCTTTGTAAGCCTATTTTATAACCTAAATAATTAACAGAATCTCCTCTCTGAATTTTTTCAGGAGCAATTTGCAATCCCCATTTAGGTAATACTAGTTTTACTTCTTCAAACAGCCTTTCTAAGGTATCTTTGTTTTGATCAGATATCAGGATATCATCCATATAGTGGTATATTATGGACTTAGGAAATTGTTTGCGTATAATTTTCAATGGTTGGCTTACAAAATATTGGCACAGGGTGGGAGAGTTCAACATTCCCTGTGGGAGGACGGTCCACTGGTACCTCCTTGCAGGCTGAGAGTTATTATAGGTAGGCACTGTGAAGGCAAACTTTTCTCTATCTTTTTCTTGTAATGGTATAGTGAAGAAACAATCTTTCAGATCAATAACTATAAGAGGCCATCCCTTTGGTAACAAGGAGGGCAGAGGAATTCCAGATTGTAGAGGGCCCATAGGTTGAATAACTTTGTTGATAGCTCTAAGATCTGTCACCATTCTCCATTTACCAGATTTTTTCTTAACAACAAACACAGGAGAGTTCCAAGGGCTGGTAGATTCTTCTATATGTCCAGCATCTAATTGCTCTTGTACCAGCTGTTCTAAAGCCTGTAACTTTTCCTCAGCTAAAGGCCACTGTTTAGTCCATATTGGTTTCTCAGTCAACCATTGTAGAGGCATGGCTGTTGGTACCTCTGAAGGGCCATCAATTGTGTTGTGTTCTTGTATAGCTCTAATGGCTGGTTTCCGCCATCTGTAATATCTTGTAATATTGTCCTCAGAAATATAGGCTCTGGAAGCAGCAGGAATGTTAATTTGGGTATTCCATTGCTGCAATAGGTCACGGCCCCATAAATTCACTGCAATATTTGCTACATATGGCCTTAGTTTTCCTATTTGTCCGTCTGGACCTATACAATTGACCCATCTCGTGCTTTGTCTTACTCGAGATAGGGTTCCAATTCCTAAGAACTGAATATCTACCTCCTGAAGAGGCCAATGCGGATGCCAAGACTCTGGAGTAATGATACTTACATTCGCACCTGTGTCCAGTAAGCCAGTAATAAGTTTGCCATTTACACACACTCTTAGCTGTGGTCTTTGTTCATTTATAGAAGTCTGCCAGAATATTCATTTACTTTGTCCTCTTAGATTTCTTGATTCATTCACCACATTTAACTCATCCTTCAGGCCATTATTGCTTTTAACAGCAGGCATGGGGCATTCTAATTTCCCTGAAAAGGCATGTTCTCTGCAGTGATCAGAAATGACTGGACCACATTTGCCATGGGGGCCTTCGAGAGGCCCCCTATTGAGTTTCCCGATGGCAACGGGTTGCCCTGTTTATCTCTTGTTGACCTACACTCATTCGTCCAATGCCTGCCCTTTCCACATCTCCTACATAAACCTGAAGGCTGAGTCCTCCTATTCCTGTTATTCCTAGAAGAGGCATTATTCCTGGACTTCCATTGTCTGCAGTCCCTTTTCATGTGTCCCATTTTGCCACAATGAAAGCATTTTGTAATCTGATATCTCCTTTTACCTTTGGAAATTGCTTCTTGTACCCATGTTTCATTGCCATAATCAAATGTATCAACATTCATTGTATGTAAAACCCATTCATCCAAAGGCGCTGATCTGAGCTTTAAAGGCCCCAGGATCCTTTTGAATTCTACATTGGCATTCTCATATGCCAAAGACTCAATTACTATATTTCTTGCTTCTGGATCAGGTATCCCTATTTGTACAGCCTTAGTTAGTCATTGCAAAAAGTCACTAAAGGGTTCTCTCTGACCCTGTTTGACCCTGACATACGATTCTACTCTCTGACCTGAGTCTTGAACCCTGTCCCAGGCCCTTAGAGCTGCTGTAGCACATATGGATAAAATGTTTTCATCATAAAGAGCTTGTTCCTGAGGATCAGAGTAAGGTCCTTCCCCTAGAATTTGATCTAGAGAAACCTCAATTCCTTTCGCTGATTCTTGTTGTTGTAAAAGTCTGGCCTCTTGTTTGAATAGGCATTTGAAATGCCATAAAGGTCCGTTCTCGAGGACAGCTGATGTGAGCTGGTTCCAATCTTGAGGAGTGGCCCTGTTGCTCAGAGCCCAGGATTTTAACATCTCCCTAACAAAGGATGAATGTAGTCCATAATTCACAATTGCTTGTTTAAATTCTTTCAGATCATTCATACGTATAGGCTCCCATGTATGTTCTTTAATGACCTTAGGGGTTTTGGAGCCAGTTATCTTTTCTGATGTTATTACTGGAAAGGCAGGTATAACTCTATGTAGACTGAGAGTTTTTTGAGGTAAAGGTTGCCTTTCTACCTTTTGCTCCTGTTCATCAGAGTCTATGATTTCCTCAATCTTATTAAATCTGCTCACCATTGCCTTCTGTAAGTCCTGAATCTCCTGTCCAGTATTATGCTCCAAAGCCTTCATTAACGATTCTAAGGCATGGAGCTTGTCCGTCAGAGACACTATTTCCTCCTTGGACACAATCGCCTTCATTGATAATTCCAAGGCGTGGAACTTGTCCGTTAGAGATACGATATCCTCCTTGGACATAATCCTCATGGCATGTACTGTGCCTTCTTGTATGGAAATCCTGTCAATTAATCTATCATACCCTTTTGATAAAGTCCGATTTTCACATTCAATGGTTATAATCCTCTCAGCTAATGTTTCAGCACTTACAGTCATGGACTGGAGGTTATGAGTCATTTTGGTTGTCCCTTCCTCCAGAGCAGTGAAGCTCCCTTCTAAAGAAGCAATATCAGACTGTACCTTCTTGATATTTTGGTCAGTCGACCGAGTCATATCAAACAAAGATCTAGTCTCCTCCTTGAAATCTCCAAACTCTGATCTAGTTTCTTCCTTGAAATCTCCAAACTCTTTTTTGAGGAGGTTGGTATCAGTCTGAATTGTTCTTAAGGTTTTAATCTCTGTCCTCAGCATTGTAGATTCAGTCTGTAAGGACTGTATCTTTCTTATAAAATAGCCAAACACCAGAAAAGCAACAGATCCCAGGAATAACAAAGTAAGAGGAATATCTGAGACATCCTTCAGAATATCCTCCATAGCGCAACTGAAAAAACCATTGAACTTTTGGATAGTAATATTTTCTGACATTTTCAATCAAAGGAAATTGTACTTGTATGTATGTATGTATGTATTTATTTTCAACCGAAAAGAAAAATCTTACCTGTAATGACCGTTGCCTGCCAGTAGGAGGTGGGGCGCACCTGAATCCACATGGCAGTGGTGTTGATTGAGGAAGTAAACTCTAGAATATATACACTCAAATCCAGAGGTTAAATCCACAGATCACAAAAGGTCAGAGAGCTTCTAGTGGCCAATAAACAAGGCAATAAACAAGGCCCTGCTGCTCTGTTCAACCCAATGCAGAGGGTCGTGACACAGCCACTGCGCTGTTGCTAAAGAGGCCTA
Source organism: Myodes glareolus (assembly GCF_982192425.1). Taxonomy (NCBI): domain Eukaryota; kingdom Metazoa; phylum Chordata; class Mammalia; order Rodentia; family Cricetidae; genus Myodes; species Myodes glareolus. Next base: position 77,540,471 of record NC_142032.1, on the reverse strand, counting down.
GTGCTTTGGGCCCCGTGTCCCTGTGCTGGGATTAAGGGTCAAGCTGCTTGCAGCACTCCTAATCAGTTATGGCGGATGGCAGGGGTTTCAAACAGCTTGCTGGAACTTCAAAGGGAGCTTGCGCTGTGAGCTCTTTGACTCACGTTGCAAGGAAAAATTTAAAAATCCGTGCTGAACAGGGCAAAGTAAGCCGGCAGAGACTGTCCAGACCTGTGTATCCTGGGAGGCCGAGCTGGGGGTGGGGGGGTGGGGCGGTTCTTAAACCAAACGTTGGGCGTCAATTATCAGCGAATCAATCCCACACCAGTTATGTTTTAAGGGGTTATTTATTTGGGGGGTAAAACTTACATACACCATAAACTGTCAGGAAGGGAGCCTAGTCGCTAGAGCAGGAGCTGGAGCAGGAGCCGGGAGCGGGAGCCAGGAGCAGGAGCCGGGACCAAGCACCGGAACCAAGAGCCGGAACCAAGAGGGCCTGATCCGGATCTGCTTCTCTTTTTAAAAGAGAAATATACCATGCCCCAGTGGGCTGGTATTTCAGCAGCTATTGGCTGACGGAGCGGAAGTTGCTCCCCGCTGCACTGTGGGCTCGTATTTCAGCGACTATTGGTTGAGGCAGCGGAAGTTACTCCCACAACATAGAAGCCTGTTAGGCAAACATGGCCTGCTCTGAAGTCCTTTGCTAATTCAGATTTTTGTCACCCTGTAAACACCCAACCAGACCTTCCCAACACAGTAGCTGGGAGAGAGAAAGCAAGCAAGAGAGATGAAGCTACTCCATCTAGGTCAGACAAACCCATGCCTCTGGGTGTTACTAAACTCGTCTGGATGATAAGTAATAAACACCATAGTGGTTCTTATATATCACATAAATTAGGATAGTGGCTCAGATATAAAACTGTGACCCAGAGAGCTTATTCACATTTCATCATGGAAGAGGCCCTGTTCTAGTGCAGATCTCCACTGTGCAAATGTCTCCAGTTTTCTGTCATCTGGGTCAGTTTTTAATCTCTCTTTGATTTGTGACTTGACCTTTTGAAGGCTGTAGGTTAGTTATTCTATAGTAGGACCTCTCCTGGGTGCATTTAGTGCTTCCTGGCTTCTAGATTCAGGTTTGAGACTTGGGGCATTGGTAACACCGTGGTAGCCTTCTATTGGAAGGCCCAAGATACTGTGTCTCATGACTTGATGTGATATCTCCCAGGTTCTGTTTTCTGCTGTGTAATTAGCAAATGTCTTATGGGGAGATGCTTTGTGACTGTTTGAAAATCCCATTTCACGTCACCAGTTAGCTTGAGTATCCCTTTATGTTTTTCTTCTGAAGCCTTGGACTGGGTTCTTGTTGGGTTTTGTTGTTGCTGTTTCTTTTGATGCAGACTGCAATTTTGGATGTAGTACATAAAACTCTGAACTCCAACCAGGCCCAGCAGCAATGTCAACCTTTCACAGTACCTTTGGCCTCCTGACTATCATTCTTTGTCTGCTTTCTGGGTGCCTCCCTGTCTGAGTCCCAGCACTCCCAAGCTAAAGCGTTTCTGCAGGTTTGCTATGGAAACAGGATAGAATGACCCCCAGTGGAGTTGTTTCTGCTGATTAAGGGTGAAGCCTTCTCTGGGAGACTTGGAGAACCTGTAGAGTGATATCCAGTGCCAGCCTGCTTGCCAGCTCGAACCATCTGTAAATTGACTTCTGGAGGTTCAGGCTACAGGATTACACAGGAGTGGGAATGGCTTGAGTCTTACAGAAGCAAGTTCCTGTAACCTGGGGCTCTTCTGAGCGTGCCTGGTGTCTCTAGGTTCTGCTTCTCCTTCTGCTACGTGGAGCAGCCCTGGAGCTTCACTGTTATTTACCCTATTGTAATAACACTCCCAGAAGAAAGACTTAAGGACAGAATGGTTTACTTTAGCTTCCTGCTTTGAGAGGGTTGTCTGTCATGGAAGGAAAGGATGGCAGCAGGAGCGTGAGGCTGCTGGTTACACTGCATCGTTCTGAGGAAGCAGAGAGCTCAGGCCAGAGCCAGAAGGTCTGCCCCTCACCAGCCACTTCCTTTAGCAAGGCCCCACCTCCTAAAGGATCCACAACTCTACAAAAAGCTACGCCAACTAAGGACCACCTGCTCAAACACATGAGTCTATAAGGGACATGGCATGCTCAAATCTGAACTTCCACTCCTGTCACCTCAGGACTGGGTCAGAACTTTGGTGGGGTTTCTACAGAGTTGGACAAGGCCGTATCAGTAACCTCTCAGAGCCCTGCTTTCTCAAGAGGTTATCCTGACACTTTCTGCTACATTGCTCCTTATGCTTTTAGTTGAAAAACAGAGTCGAGGATGTCAGTCAGTGGTAGAGCAGTTGCCTAGCTTTCGCGTGGCCCTGGGTTCCATCCTTAGCACTGAAAGAATTGACAATCATTGGTTAGTTAACTTTCTGAGCCCTGTCATTGGTGAATCCCACTGTGAGTATCACAGCATTGTCACAAAGTTAGATGCATTGACACTCACTGTGGCTTCTTGCACAATAAAGACATCCGTGAACATGAAACGTATGATGTCGCTGCCAGTGTCACATGTATTTTGTCAAAAGTATAATTTAGTAAATGTTTATTTGTTTTGTTTTGGTTTGGTTTTTTGAGGCAGGGTTTCTCTGTGTAGCCTTGACTATTCTGGAACTCTGTAGACCAGGCTGATCTCGAACTGGAGATCCACCTCCTTCTGCTTTCCAAGTGCTGGGATTAAAGGCGTGTACCACAACTACCCAGCTAAATTTTACTTGTTTGTTTGTGTTTTTTGTATTTATGTATTTTATGTATATAGTGTTTTATCTGCATATACATCTGCATGAGCCACCATGTAGGTGCTGGGAACTGAACTCAGATCTCTAGAAGAGCTAGAAGTGCTCTTAACCACTAAGTCAACTCTCTAGCCTCAGTAATTTCTAAATCAGTGGCATAGTCATTACTATAATCAAGTGTGATTGAGTGTAAATGATTGTATGTGCCCTGCTTGTATGTGACTGTCAGTGCAGAGAATGTAATATGTTGCCCTATGACATTAAGCTGGCACTGGTGCCAAGAGGTGTTAATTATCTTGTGGGGCCACTGTCATAGGATTGGGACATATACAGACCTGTTAACTCAGATTTCTGGGGTAGTATCTATTTCTATTTAGGGTCTGTAGTTTATTTTATTCTTTGTTTTTATTAGTATTTTGTGTGTACATGTGGTATGTATATGCTATGCAGTATGTACATATATCGCATGTGAATGGGCATGTATGTGGGTGAAAGTGCATGTGTAGGCTACTCGTTGATTTTGGACATCTTACTTTATTATTTCCCCCCTTAATTTTTGAGACAGGGTCCCTCACTGAATCAGAAACTGATGAATTTGGCCAGGCTGTTTGGCCAGTGAGCTCCCGGGATCTTACTGTCTCCACAGTAACCCAGCACTGGGATTGTAGGCGCCATGTCTGGCTCTCAGATGGGTGCTAGGAGTCTAACTCAGACCCAAAGTTTGCAAAACAGGTCCTTAATTCACTGGGCAGTCTCTAGAGCCTCTCCTTTTGTGTTTGAAGCAAGGTCTCACTCTAGCCCAGGCAGACCTGGCGCTCATTGTGTAGCTAAGATAGCATCAAACTCACTACAGGATTGCTGTAGCCTCCTATGTGCTAAGATAACAGGTGTCAGCCACCACACCCAACGGATCTGGAGTTTTCAGCATAGACTTGGTCCGGGGAGCCCAAATTGCCAAGAAGCCTATGCTGAGTGCCTCAACCAGCACCCTTTTCTCCCTTCCCTGCCTAGCATCCTCCGCAAAGTGCTGGATAAGATAGCTGAGATCAAGTCTCTGTTGGAAGAGAGGCAGATTGGTGAGTGGGAAAAAATGCAGGGCATTTCTTAACCAGGCAAGGTAGAGGGTTGGGGAAAGCAGTTATGACCCTGACAGGTGGAGAGCATGGGACATAAGTTGGTAGAGTCACCTGACAGCTATCTGAGACAGACTCAGAGGCAGAGAGTTTGCCTAGGTCTCTGCCCAGACCCAGGTAATTGTGCCCCACCCCTCACACTGCCCTTGCTCACTTTAGCCGGGGCTGGTCATCTCTCTCCTTTCTACCACTGCTCCCTCTGTGGCATGCTTTGGTGAACACATTAGAAGCTGGCTTAGTCCCCGGCCTTATAGGTCTCCTTGGGTGCCATTGCTTTGGTTTCTTGGCTTCTGTCTTGCCCCAGACGCAACTCTTTTACCCCTTAGTGTGATCATGGTACCATTTTTGTCAGTTTTCAATTGAAGAGTGTGATGAGCCATGGCTGATGAGGCCAAGAATTCACACTAGGTAATTTGTGCAGCGTTTGCTGAAATTGCAAACACTAGTAGAAAGGAGATCACCTAAGTATCTCACTCCAGGAATTTCCATTGACCCAGCACGTTTACATATCCAGTACCCTGGTGAGGAAACAGAATATAGCCTGCATCCTAGGAACCTCCTTTTTAGTTCCTCTCCATGATGGTAGCCACTGTCCTGACATCTCACCCATCTGAGAGTTAGGCCTGGCTGTTCCCAACCTTAGATATCTGTTAAGAAGGGGCGTGGATGGTTTGGGGATCCTGGTATAAAGTGCTCCAGCTCAGAGCAGTCGCTGGGGTGTGACTGGGTCAGGCACCATTCACAAGGCCTCAGGGCTTCCCTTGCTTCCCACAGCGGCCAAGATCGCAGGTCTCTACAATGACTCGGAGCCCCCACGGAAGACCATGCGCAGAGGGGTCCTGATGACACTGCTGCAGCAGTCAGCCATGACCCTGCCCCTCTGGATCGGGAAGCCTGGTGACAAGTGAGGGCAGGAACTAGCCAGAGAGGGCTGGTGTCAGGGGGCCAGACTAACAGGCTTTCTCTCACAGGCCCCCACCCCTCTGTGGAGCCATTCCAGCCTCAGGGGACTATGTGGCCAAACCTGGAGACAAGGTGGCTGCTAGAGTGAAGGCTGTGGACGGGGACGAGCAGTGGATCCTGGCTGAAGTAGTCAGTTACAGCCACGCTACCAACAAGTGAGTGTGTGCCCGGCTGCGTGCTCACCACGCCAGCTTCTGCAGCCCAGGGGGCACTGGCTGGTGCTCCCTCCAGCTTCTGAGTCTCTTCCTCCTCTCTGCTGCTTCCTCCTGGATGCAGACTGTGTCCTTTGTTCCAGCACTGTTTCCCTTTGGTTTGCCCACAGGTATGAGGTAGACGACATTGATGAAGAAGGCAAAGAGTGAGTGTCCAGGTGGGGCGCAGTAGAATCACCAGGCTTCTGGGAGAAGCCTCCCTGGTCACGGCCTGTATTTTCCCCCAGGAGACACACCCTGAGTCGGCGGCGCATCATCCCACTGCCCCAGTGGAAAGCTAACCCTGAGACAGACCCTGAGGCCTTGTTTCAGAAGGAGCAGCTGGTTCTGGCCCTATATCCCCAGACCACCTGCTTCTACCGTGCACTGATCCACACCCCCCCACAGCGGGTAAGGAGCCACCGTGGAAGGCCTTTGACACCAGAACCTTAAGGGTTGGTCCCATCTTTCTTCAGGATGCCTGCTTGCTGCCTTGTAGTCTTTATCTCCTGAACTTCCTGGTAACACCAGGAAGAGAGTAGAGAGGAAGGCGGAGAGGCGGGGAGATGCAGCTGGGGCTCTGGGCAAGGAGAGGCTGCCCTGGCCTAGAAGTATCTTGACCAGCCCTTCCTGTGTGTGCCCTACAGCCTCAGGATGACTACTCAGTCCTGTTTGAAGACACCTCCTATGCAGATGGCTACTCCCCTCCTCTCAATGTGGCCCAGAGGTACGTGGTGGCTTGTAAGGAGCCCAAGAAAAAGTGAAGCTGGATGGCAGGCTTGAGTCTCATGGGAAAAGGCAACAAAGGAGTTCCTGTAATCAAATAAATACTCTTCCCTCTCACCATGTCTCTTGGGCCTCACTGCTTCAGACCCTCTTGCCCTCCTCTATCAGACACATGAGATTGATGGCCGCAGGAGGGAGAAGGCCCAGTCAGCTCCCAGTGGCATTTATTCTTTCAGGTAAAATACAGTTTTTGTCTTCTTCTCTTGCGTGTTTGGGTTCCTTTCAGTGTGCGGATGGATTGCTTTCCTGACACATGTTGATAAAACGCTCGTCATTCATATACGTCCCAGTCCTAGTCATTCTATTAGCTCAGATTTCCTGTAGGCATACAACATGAATGCATCATATTTCTTTCTTGAGGTTATAATGGGTTATGTCAGCTTATACTCATTCCCAGTTTAGCCATATCCATTTACAGATTGCAACGGAATTTGAGATTGCAACCTCTCATCATCTTAGCGAAGTGGGCATCAAAGCGCTCATTCTGAGCTACAGTAAAGGTGTTTTTCCAGTCCCCAGTGGTACCTGAAGAGGGAAAGAAGAGAGACTGAAGAGTCACAGCCACAGGACCCATGAGACTGCAGGTTTTATTGGCTGCGTCTGACCTCCCTTCCCCAAATCCTCCAAATGTCCATCCAGGCTACTACCTACCTTTCCTCATGAAAGGAGAAACATCGTGGTCCATGACTGCAGAGGGGAGAGTGGTGTAGTTAGTCATGGGGTTCTCCTTCATTTTCTTGAAGGAGGTGTTGTGAACAATGAGATCCACGGTCTCTTCAGGCAAAGAGCGCCCCAAAAACTCTAGGACCTTCTTGATCTCCCTTTTTGGATTCTGAAGCATAGAGATGATCTCTGGGTGTTCATTGGAATAAGGTTGGGAGATCACCCACAGGGAGTGGACCACTTCTACCAAGGAATTCTCAGCCCTCACCCCTTGACTGTGAGCCTCTTGCCCTGATGCAGAGTAGGCAGCTTCCTACCCTGCCATCTTGGCACGATCTCTGTGGGTTCCCTCTGGAAGAGGACAGGGACAGACTTTGATCTCTGGTGTCCAGACTTGGCACATGGAGCAGGGAGAAGCAAGAGCAGCAAACCACCAGATCAATAATGGCACATGACTGACACCTGCTCCAAGATAAGGGCTGTGCAGCGCCCTCTGATGAGCTGTGCTGAGGTCCTAGCCAGGAGGTAGGATGGGAGGTGCTGGTCTGGGGTGGGGCTGGGTTAGGGATGGGGCTCGGGGCCAGGACAGGGCCGGTGAGCGATGTTCCTGCCTGTGACACAGAAGGAAGTGGCAGCAGGCAGTCTCACCTCCTTCAGGTCTTCATAGAAGAGATAGAGAACAGGGTGAGAGCGTGTCAGCTCCCACCACTCCTTCACGTGCTGGTACCACGACCCATAAGACACTGGGGAAGGGAATGGGACACAGATATGCCTTGTCAGCTCCAGCTGTGCCCTCAACTCCAGCCCCCTCCATGCTGCAGACTCAGGTTCACCTTTCCCCTCCATGAAGTTCTCCAGGAAGCTGTCCCAGGTGCCTGGATCAGGGTGCACCTTGGCCATGTTGTAGAAGTTATAATAGGAGACGGCCACGTCCTTTGCATTTCTGGCAATGTAGATCACCTGCAGGGGGCAGACAGTCCCTAGTTCTGGTTCCTCCTGCTTTCCTATTACCCTGCACAGGATCCAGTGAGATGCTGTGCTTTCTAGCACTTGGGAACTCTCAGCATTTCTTTTGGGGATGGCAGAAAAGAAAATAGGACTAGAAGCTGACTTGTTGAGATATGGTAGGGGTACCATTGACCTAAGATTACACCTTTGATGCCAAAGTCCTGGCTATTCTGTGAACTACATCTTATCTGACTCCATTATTGTCAGCACATCCACATAGTAGGTTAGAGTTCCACAAGCCCCTTCATCTATGTCCCGTGAGTACCTGGACTTTGCATCTCTAGTTTACACTGAAGAAGTCCATTTTCCTTGTTATCTGAACCCTGCCAGAGTGACAGCCAGAGATCTTCCGTACAAGATGAAACAGGGCTTAAGTAGCCCCATGAGTTCCAGCAGAGCAAACCAAAGCTAGAATGACCCCAGGGGCCCCTTGTGTCCTCGCACCTTACCTCCCCTTTCCTCCCTCCTTCTGTCCCTTCCTTTCTTTTTCCCTGTGTTTTTGTAAGAGGGTCAGATACAGCTCAGACTGGTCTTGAACTTGCCGTGTAGCAAACACTGGCCCTAAACTCCTGGTCCTTCTGCCTCTACTTCCCAAATGCTGGAAGGTGCTACCATAACTGGGGTTTTGTTGTTTGTGTTTTACCTTGGTCTTCTGATCCAGCAGACTCTGGGGGAGCAAGGACAGGGGCAGATGTGTCTTAAGGAGCCGTGGGCCTGGTGTCTCTGCCAAAGATTCAAGACCTGCAGTTGATCAGAGAAGTTTGTTAAGCTGAGGCTTGTTCCTACCTCTCTCCACTTCTGTCTAGCACCCTGATGCTCTTACCTGAGGGAATTCCCGGGCATCCAAACTCAAGGAAGGGCACCCGGGCATAGATAGGGGCCCGGAGACACTTTTCTAGCTCGCCTCCCTGGTAGATCATATCCAGGATCTCACTCATCCAGGTAGTACCTGGAAAGAAGGGAATACAGAGTCTGGACCTGCTTGCCAAAATGAGGTCTATAGGACATTAGGGGATCCCCTGCTTACCAGACTTTGGGTATGTGCTGATAAGCAAGTCATCAGACCAGGGAGTGAAGTTCTGCAATGGCCCAAGTGCCTCCGCAAAGTATTTGATGAGTGGAATACCCTTCACGTACACCAGTGGTGGACGGGTGATATCCTCAATCAACTCCATGTTGCATCAACTGCATTGAGAACAGTGAAACTCACTTTTTTCTAACAAGTTCACAATACTGCAGGTTCTTGCTATAAGATTGGGATCCTGGTCGTGAGGTGGTGGTGCATGCCTTTAATCCCAGCACTCAGAAGACAGAGGCAGGTGGTTCTCTGAGTTTGAGGCTCGCCTGGTCTACAGAGTGAGTTCCAGGACAGGCTCCAAAACATCCCAGAGAAACCCTGTCTTGAAAAAAAAAATAAGATTGGGCTCCTGAGGCTCAGAAGTCAGCTCACCGAGCGGGCAGGGAAACCTGGGATCACAGGCAAGTATAAGTCCAGAGAAAGTCACTTCTGTGGCTACGTCACTGCTCACCTGCAAACCTTCTGTGTCCCTGGGTCCTAAGCATAGTCCAGACATTAAAGCACTCTGAGGTAGAACCAAAACAGTGCTTCGCATTTTTGGATAGATACCAGCATGTACTGAGGACACTTGGGGAACCAGCTCTGTGTCTCTTACACTTTCTGGTGCAGCTGGATGGTCAGCCTATGGGGTATGGTGCCTCTCCCCACTTTTCCTCCTTCAGAAATGCCCCAAACCATCTAAATCTGATATCCTATTTTGCTCTGAGACAAGCATAACCAGTTTAGCTACTAAGCTTGTTGCAGGCTGGGGAGAGATTTTCTATGTAAAAGGATTCTAAAACCAGCCAGGGAAGAGAGGGGAATCTCAGACAAGCTACATTTGCCCTTCTGAGGTGGGGTATGCGTGGGGAATGTAGAGCGGTTAGAGGCCCAGGCAGGGTCAAATAGACTAATGAAGATGGAGCAACTAGTTGGCCCTTGAATATTGGAACCTGTAGCTGGGCAGGACTATGAGGGCCACCGCACCCTGCCACTCACCTGGTTCTGAGCTCTGAGCCTCACCTCCCCGGTGCACAGTGGTAGGGATCTCTGTGTGGGTGTTGCAATGTGGGGAATGCACAATTGGTCATTGAGCTGAATATTTTGTAGGACCCAAGTGGGAGGGAGTGGAAGCAGTGCTAGGACTGGCTGTCTTCCCACAAAATGGGCGGAGGGGGGTGGAGATGGGGCGGAACCCTGTAACCCCCACTGTGGACTGTGGGTTTAGCCTGGAGAAACAAGAGAGGAAAAAACAAACCAGAAGGTTGAAAGGAAAGTTAGTGTTATTTTGCATTGTTTCTGGCTCCTTCCTCTTTAAACTTCAGGGTAGATCAACAGACAGTTGACACAGTCTAACAAAGGAAGGGAGGTGGCAAGATGAGGGCAAAGCTATTCACATTCCTGCTGGTTCCAAGCCAATCTTGAGGACATCTTCGATTCAGATCTGAGCAACCACAGCAATACCATAGTTGTAGGTGTGCTCAGGGAAATTCCAGAATGATTAGAGGGAGCAGGGTCAGTGACCTGGAGGTGCAGCAAAGGGAAGGCTGTTGAGAGGAAAGTCCTGGAATCTAAAGACCCTGCAGAGTGCCCTGCTCATGGCTGCTGAGCTAGCTCACCCAGTACTTACTAATGGCTGGTGAAGAACAGTCCCCAGAAGGGTTATCCTCTGAACTTGCAAACAGCTCTGCAGAGAGTGAAAGGTTGCAGCTGGGAGAGTTATAAGGCCCCAGGAACTGGAAGAACCTCACCCTCTTTATCTTTGTCTTCTGTTGGGATGAAGATGCAGCAGCAAGCTGCACTGGAGCTGCACAGGCTCTCTGCATCACAGGTTTACATCTGCTGACCGTTGCAGCGTTGTATTTTCAGAGGAGAGCTGTGGCAAGCAGGCAACAGGACCCTCCAGGAACGACTTAATTTCCATTTCTTTCTGGGCAGTGGTGGCACAGGCCTTTAATCGTAGCACTTGGGAGGCAGAAGCAGGTGGATCTCTGTAGGTTCGAGGTCAGCCTGGTCTACAGAGTGAGTTACTGGACAGGCTCAAAAAGCTACAGAGAGCCAGGCCATGGTGGTGCAGGCCTTTAATCCCAGCACTCGGAAGGCAGAGGCAGGTGAATCCCTGTGAGTTCGAGGCCATCCTGGTCTACAAGAGCTTTTTCCAGGACAGCTAGGACTGTTACACAGGGAAACCCTGCCTCAAAAAACAAAAAACAAAACAAACAAACAAAAAAAGCTACAGAGAAAGCCTATTTTAAAAAAACAAAAAAAAAGAGTTCCATTTCCCTAGGGAAAAGTATAAACTGATGACATGACAAGTATAAATTGGTGACATGTCTGCTCCAAGGTGTGAAGGGGGGAAGGTTTTATTGTAGATGAGGGAAAGTAGCGCAGAGGCGTGTGCAAGAGTCCAGAGAGAAAGAAGGAAGCTGACCGTGGCCAGCAGAATTGACGTGGCCTTGGGGGGTGAGAAGAGTCAGGGTGCCAGCAGGGACTCTGAAACGTGCACGGCGTACTTGTACTTGTGTACAGGCCATGCTGCGGTGTGCTATTGGTGGCCATCTGTCCCTTCTGCCAATGATAAGGAAACAGCTCCTTTGGTAGAAGGGAACCGTTTTTCAGGTTCCTGAGAAATTCGGCTTTGGATCAAACTTTGGACCTGACAGAGACATGATCTCACACTGTAGCTTATGCGGACCAGGAATTCACAGTGAAAACAGGATGACCTTGAACTTGTGGCAGTTCTCCTGCCCCAGCCTCCCAATGCTAGGATTCCAGGTGTGAGCCACCACACCAGTCTCATCAGGGAAGGTCTGTGTTTAGAATGAAGATGGATAACTGCCAGAGCTCTGAGAACACAAGAGATTCGCGTCCCGGGAGAGAGACCAGCGCCTGTGCGCCCTCCTAGCTTCTGGACCCTCCCTTCTCTAGACAAGCTGTAGAGCATTTCTCAGTTTTGAGAAAACTGTAGGTTCATTTCTTTATATATTATCTCTTTATTTTGTCTTGTGGGTTGGCATTTGGATCTGTTGTCAGGCCTTAGAGGCATGGGATCCACTAACAGGAACCTATAGAGAGGGGTCCCCTAACAGAACTTGGCACCTATAGAGGGGGGGATCCACTCTCAGAACCTGGCATCTATAGAGGGGGGATCCACTCTAACAACCTGGCATCTGTCTGGAGAGGGTCACTTAACAGAATATAGCATCTATGGAGGGACAGTGTTTAGTTACAACTAGGGCCGTAGCAGTCTCAATATTTTGCTGGCAGGTTACTGACTCTGGAAAGTTTCTTTGCCAGTGCTTTTGCTGCCAGTGCTCAGGGAGGAATAGAAGATTGACGATCCAAAAGGAGGTCTGTGTAGGGCCCGGGTCTACCCTTGCTCCTGGGGTACGCAAACTGAGGGGGTAACACAGAATCGGGTGTTATACAGGTCTGGGCCAGCAAGATGGCTCAGAGGATAAGGTGCTTGCTGCCAAGCCTGATGATCTGAGTTCAATCCCCAGGAACTTTACAGTGAAAGGAGAGTGCTAACTCCTACAAGTTGTCTTCTGACCTCCACATGACATAAATGTATATGTGAATACACATACACACACAACATGTGTGTTGTGTTTGTATTTTTTATTGTTGTTTTTGTTTGAATTTAGTCTCTCCTAACCCAGAACAAGCTTAAACCTTAAATCGAGCTGTAGCATTTTGTATGCTAGTAGTCTTGTGTGACAAGGCAAAGCTGAGGAGCCCACCCTGGCGGTGTGCGTACTTAGAGGTGTGTACCCTGGTTCCGTCCACCCTGGCAGTCTGCATACTTAGAAGTGTGTACCCTGGTTCTGTCCATCCTGGCGGTGTGCATACTTAGAGGTGTGTACCCTGGTTCTGTCCATCCTGGCGGTGTGCATACTTAGAGGTGTGTACCCTGGGTCCGTCTTGGAGGAGGTATATTGCTTGGGACTAAGATACTTTGGGGGCCTAAAAACAGTAAATACACAAGTCAATTGTCAAAGGGTTTTCTGTAAAAGACTAGTCTCAACGAAATCTGTACGTTCCAAGGTAGGAACATGAGGATTAGAATTATTAAGCAAAAGAACAGAGATATAAGATAAATAAAAGACAGAAACACAGAACAGCGTTGGGACATTCAGTGAATTCTGAACCCGCCTTGTTTATCTTCCACATGCTTATATACTTCACTCCAAAGGTGGGGGGGGGATGCAGCAAACTTCATTAACATAATATAAAGAATTCTCCAACCTTTGTTCCAGGTGGACCTGATCCACCTCTATACCCAAAATACTAATTAACTGCACCCTAAGTCAGAATCCTCTGTTTTTAGCCACATCTGTTGTCAATAACTTTGAAAGAGCAACAATAAGTTAAAACTCTCTGACCTCCAGTCTTAGTGGAACAGGCTGACATCTGTGGGTCCTCACAATCCCTCCCTTTTATTTTATCCAATAAAGCCTGTGCTTTTGCTACAGAACAGATGACTGTGCCTGCCTTGGGGGTTCTTTTCTCATTTTCCAGATTTACCCATGGTCAGCACATATCTTGGGTGCCTGGGCGAGAAAAAGATTTCTTCATCGCTGGCTACCAGCCTTCATGAATAAAGGATTAAAGGAGAAAGCAGCTCTGGGCGCTGTGCATCTTAAGCCAACTTTCTGTCAAAAGAGTTAATCATACGCAAGCAGACAATGCTTTGCGATATACATGGTCCTATGGCTGCAATATCGTATGACCAGAGGCAGGACTGCCATTTTAAATTGGTCTAGGATGCATTTTACACTTTTCAGCTACAATCAAAATCCAAATTTGTCTTATTAAACATATCAAATCTAAGGACTCATTGGCAATGTCAAAATTCTTATAGACAAGCTCTGACCTTTTCTAATCAGTAGCTTCTTCATAGTGAACTGAAGCAGTTACAAACATTAGCCAGTCAGTACCATAATTCTAGTATAGAAATTTAACAATAAACACAGTTTGTCAAACCACAATTCTCTTAAATCCATCCCAATCAAAAGACAAGAAAAGGTTTCTGTGATGTGTGAGCTGAGTCTTTTATCTCCTAGAGTCCAGCTGCATTGCTGCTTCAGTGTCAGAGAGATTTTGGAACTGTCAGCAAAGAGGGGCTTCAGTCACTGTTTGCCTCCATAATAACATTCCATTGCTTTAACAAGTCTCTTTTCCCCAGAGGAGAAAATTTTCTGAACTCTCAGTTCTCAGGTCCTTTATTTCAATAGCAGATTGAATACCATACTGGCAAAAATGAGTTCTGTGTCCCAAGACATAGCATGTTTAATCTGTCAAACATTCATTTGGACCAGCTCCAAAGTAAACAGTGCTCACTAAGGTCTGGAAGTTTGTGCAGTAAGGAGGTCCACCAAGAAGCTGGGGACCGCCACCCATCACAACGATCTTCCTTCACTGTAGCATACTGTTATAAGGGAGTCAAGAACACAGATTCAGGAATCTCTGTGGGGGCACCAGTGACTACGATGTCATCACGGCTGGCATCCTTCTGCTGTGTATATCAGACTAAATGTTCTGGTAACCATCTTGCTTCGTTATCCTCCTGTGAAAAACACAGATTTGCGTTCAACCCCATATTAACACAAGATTGGGTTCTTTCCATAATCTAGTGCAAAGGTCTTTTTCATCTTGCTTTAGCAAAGGTCACCTTGGTACTGCCATGCTAAAATCTGTCCCTGACACATTGCTTGCGGGCATCCATATTTCAATATATTTAAAGTTAAAAGAACATGATTTAAGGCATTGTGTGGCGACTGAGGGTATAATTCCTATTTTTATCTTTTGAAGTTGTAATTTCAAAGAGCCATGGACACACTCCACAATTCCTTGTCCTTGAGGATTATAAGGAATGCCAATTATATGTTTGATGTTCCATTGAGAATAAAATTCCTAAATTGCTTTACTATTGTATTTAGACCCATTGTCTATCTTTATAATTTTAGGGGTTGCCTTATTGGAAAAGCACTTTAAGCAATATGTTATCACATGCTTAGTGGCTTCTACAGTTTTTGCAGAGGCCATGAGGAAACCTGAACATGTATCGATTGTCACATGCACATATCTTAGTTTGCTAAATTCTGCAATATGAGTAATGTCCATTTGCCATAAATGATTAAGAAGCTGACCTCAATGAATTACTCCCAAAGAGGTACAGGTAAATATTGTGGGCATGTATCACATTGCTTATCAATCTTGTGAGCAAGTTCTCGTTAATCCAATTTGTTTACTTAAACTCTTATTTTGATGATGTAAACTGTGTGATCGTTGAGCAAACTGAACTTGAGATAAAGCCATCAACTTTGTAAACTTATTGGCTTAAGCATTACCTTCAGCCAATGGACCAGGAAGATTTGGATGTGCTCTGATATGACCCACAAAGCATGGCAATTTCACTGACGAATGAAATCTTGAATTTGCTGGAACAGCATTTTAACTTGCTTATTGCTAGTCCCGATGCATGAACAGTTTCCAGTATCTGAAGAGCTTTAAAAATGTAATGGCAGTCAGTATATAAATCAAGTGCATTATTTGCAGAAAGCTGGAATACCACAACAACAGCTCACAGCTCAGCTCTTTGAATTGAGGCCGGTTTGGTTCACACTCCATGTCCTTTACCACCACCAACACAGTTGCTCTTCCACTGGAAGAAAATCTGTAAAAATTATCATAGGCTCCTTTAAGGGATCTTTCACTTCAACTTTAGGGAAAATAGAGCAATATAACTGTGTGAATGGCAGCAACGGATGAGATGGGAAAAGATTATTAATTTGGCCTTCAATTTGAGCAAATGCAATTGCCCAAGATTCACTGTTTTGAAATAACCGATCATTCTGTTCCTTAGTCTAAGGAACCTTGATCACAGTAGGTTCCCTGCCAGACTATTTCCTAGATCCCATCCTGCTCCTCTGTATTAAACAAACTACTGCTTCAAAATGAGGGTTAATACCTTGACTGGTGAAATGGGAAGGTGTATTCATATAAGCCATAATACTGCTGTGGGCGTAAGTTTTGTAAGTGATATGTGTGCTTGCCAAGGTTGGCCATAATGAGTATAATGTACCTGCTGTTTCTGTATTGCATGTTCCAGCTGTGCCAGTACTTGTGTGGCAGCTTCTGTAAGCTGTCTGGTGGAACTTGGGTCATTGCTCCCCTTAAGAATTTCATTTAGTGGTCAAGGTCTCCCATAGGGAATTTTAAATGAGGTCTCAGCCACTGGATATCTCCTAACAATCTCTGAAAAGCAGTTAGAGTCTGATGTTATCCTTCCTGATTTCCAACTTCCGAGGCTTAATTTCTTTAGGATATAGCATATGACCTATATGAAAGTTGGATGCCTTTTACACTTGTTGCCTGGAACAACAAGTAACCCTGCATGGGTAAGACTCTCCTGAAGCAATTTTTAGGTCTCAAGTAAAGCTCCTTCATTCTTATGGACAGGCAGGATGTCATCCATAGAATGGACAACATATACTTGTGGGAATTGGTCTCCAACAAATTATATAGCCTGAGTCACAAATTTCTGGCCCAACATAACACTGTTTGCCATACTCTGAGGCAAGACACTCCGTTGATATCTTTTCTTTGGCTCTTTCAGATTAATTGATGGACTACCAGATGCAAATCTTTGACAGTCTTGTGGTGCCAAAGGGATGGCATAAAAATGGTCGTTTAAATCTAAAATAACCTTACAGGTGTCTTTTGGTATAGCTGTAGAAGGCAACCCAGGCTGTAAAGACCCAATTGTCTGCATGGTTGCATTAGCCTTTCTTACATCTTGTATTGGAATCTACTTTCCTGATTTCTTTTTACTCACAAAAATAGGAGAATTCCATGGAAAATTGGGAGGTATGATGTGACCATTATTAGGCTTTCCCTGTACTAACCACTGGGCATCTTGTCATTTTTCTTCTGTTAGAGACCACTGATTTGCCCATACAGGCTCATCAGTTTTTCAGAGAATTGGGTCTGCATTGAGTGCAGGCTTTTCTGTGACCTCTTCTAAAAAGTGCCCTGGTCCTGCCCTGGGAGGCCTTTTGCCAGGTATAATAGAATCAGTCCTTCCCTCATTCTCTTGTCGAGACCTTGATTGGTTAACAATCCTTGCTAAAACATCTGATTAGCAATAACTGTGTTGGGGCCTTATAAATGTGTTCCCATTTGGATAAAAATGTCACAACCTTACAAATTTACAGGTAAATGAGACCAGTGTATGGCTGAAAATTGCCTTCATGACCCTCTCCATCTCTCCAGGGAAGCTCATTATCACTTTGTTCAGGATTTTAAGTTAGCCCAATTATAAACAAAACAAGTGAGTTTTGATTACTGTGGACCTATGACTTGTAGCCAGCCAATAGGCATCAGATGAGCCAAATCCAGCCTTTGCTCTCTTACCTCCCTTAACTCGGTTTCTAGTTTGCACTGTTGGGTAGTTAAATGAATTGTGCAAGCCTCTATCCTGTCTGTACCACGGAAATGCCATTAAGTGAGTCATAACCTTGATTTCTCCTTCAAAACCAGTGTCAATTACTGCAGGAGCCACAGGGGTTCCTAGCCCAATGGTGCTACTTCTCCCCGATAATAAATCCTAAACATTTCTGTACTTGATGCTGTTGTACCTGAGTGTAGTGCTATTTCATTTGTATTTTAACAAATAAAGATTGCCTGAAGATCAGAGAGTAAAACAGCCTCACTGGTCAGCCTTACAGACCAGGCAGTGATGACACACACCTTTAATCCCAGTAGCCATACTAGTCGTCATAGAAACAAGGTGGTATTGGTGTATGCCTTTAATCCCAACCCTAGAGAGGAATATAAAATGGAGGAGATCGCTCTCAGACTGTCTCATTCTGAGATCCCTGGAGGCAGGATAACTCTTTATGACTAAGGTTGAGATAAGAACCATTGGCTGTCTGTTTTGCTTTTCTGACCTTCAGGTTGAACTCCAATATCAGTCTCTGAGTTTTTATTAATTGGGGTACACCTGAGCTCCCCTGTCCTTTAAAATATATCTAAGCAACTGTTATTCTATCCCATATTTATAATTATATGCAAATGTTTTACTCCTAATATCCCATCCCCAGTCTTTCTTTATCATCTGTTATTGTCTGTTACTGAGGCTCAGTTCTCATTACCTCTGCACTTCGCAGAGTCCCTCACAGTTTCTCCTGTCCCTCTGGCCACACATCCCTGGGTTATCTGTCATGCATCCTAAGCCACACGAGGAACCCATCTACTGAAGACCAGTCTTGATGAAATTTGTTCATTCCAGGGAAGGAGTGTGAGGATTAGAATTATTAAGCAAAAGGAACAGAGATATAAGAGAACTAAGAGGCAGAAACACAAAACAGCACTAGGAGGGATATTCAGTGAATACTGAATCTGCGTTGTTTATTTTCCACACGCTTATATACTTCACTCCAAAGGGGGAAGGATGCAGCAGATTCATTCACATAATATATAAGGAATAGACTTGAATTTTCTGGCCTTTGTTCCAGGTGGAGCGGACCCACCTCTAAACCCAAAATACTAATTAACCACACCCTAAGTCAGAATCTCTTATTTGTAGCTACATCTGTTATCAACAACTTTGAAAAAGCAAAAGTTATCAGAAGCCCCAAGTATTGCACAGTAAATGTGCAGCTGACAGATTCATAAAGGCAGAGCCACAAGTGGACAACTTATGGGGACCACACTTTGCAGTCTGTCATCGTCTGTTAGGAATTTTCCTAGCGCTAGGTCTCTGCCATCACAAAAATCCCAATCAAGCCAAATCACAACAAGCCAAATTTAAAAATATCCATGTTTAATGGGATTCCTGCGCTCTTGGGTGGCCCCTGAGAGGAAACCTCGGGAAGCTGCAAATGCGACCACCACTAGGGGTAGAGGAAAGAGACCACATGGGAACTTTCTGGGGAAGCAGTTTAAATAGACTGAGGGTGGGGGGGTCAAGATTTTGGTGGGCTGTCTTGACACTTCTCTGGGAAGGAGTCAATGTTTGGCTGGCACAGAGAGGGGGCCTCCAAAGATGGAGGCCAGAGACTGGGACTTGGGACTACATTGTCAATTCTATAAAATCTTGTGAAATCGTGATATTTCTCTCTTTGAAATGGGATTCATTCCCAAGACACCTCAGCAGTGTAACTTTTCCTGCAGGGGCAATGGAATGACTTTGATCCATTCCTCCCCACACACCATGAGGCCTCAGAGGGATAACATTCACTCTTAGCGTTCTAACAGTCAAGTTTACATAGAGATAATCCCACAAAATTACCTGCTAACAGACCACATAGAAATTTCTAAAGAAGACAGGCACTGAGCAGGAATGTAGCGGCAGCATGCCCCCACCTTTGCTAATAAACAAGTTCGGGCGTCCCCAAAGCTGGTTCTCACAATAGAGGTTGACTGAGGACAGTGGGTGAATCCAGGATTCAGGGACGGCTGGTAACTTTATCTAATGGTTTGGAATGTCAGGTATCTCCCCTTGAACGCTGGTTGTTTCCCGGGTGGTGTTACGGTGATACCCGTTCAGGAGTGCTGCTGTTTTATCAGGTCCACCTGCCCTTGCTGTGATTTCGATATGCATATTATCATTGTCTTGCCTATGGAATTTTCCAACTATAACTGTAAAAACTAGACACCTCATGGAGATCACCCCTTCACTTCACCTTTTTCCCCTTGCCCCAAAAATAAAGACTATGCAGAGATAACATGCTTGAATTAATTTTTTCACCTTCAAATCTTCGCCTGCCATGGACATCCTATTCTGAGTTCTGAGGGGGTACTGAGGCTGTTGCTCAAGGCCCCCAATAAAAAATAAGCTCAAACTCTCTGATCTCCAGTCAAGGTGGAACAGGCTCACATATGTGGGCACCCACAGATCTCCCAAACCTCCGCCCTGGTGGAGGATGGTGTAGGAGCCAGCCATGATAAGCTAAGTATGGGCAGGTCACCAAAGGAAATTCTTTGCTTCCAACCATTGTCACCTGCCAGAGTAGAACTAGCCATCGATAAATTTAAACTGAGTCTCAGTAGTTTACCTTGAAGCAGGACTGCAGGAAAAACCACAAAATGGGATTACCCCAACCTCCACCCTGTTATGCCTAAATCTGCGAAGTCCCCGCAAAAGCCAACAAGAAGACCAAGTACCATATGTAAAAGCAAAGAGCCTTTATTTTATACAAGTTTGCAAACTCGATCTCTCCGCATGTCCAGCGTATTGGAGTCAGAGAGCTTTGAGCTCAATTCGAATTGGGTTTTTATAGTAGTAAAGGTGGGGGTGAGGTATATTTGAGGTTCAGGACCCCTGATTGGCTGACATCTGTCTAGGGGTGTCCTGGTGAGTATGTTTTGGCAGGTGATCCTATCTACAGCTGTTGGAATGTTAGGCATTTCCTTTGAATGGTCTGTTCTTGGGTGGTGCTCAGGTAATCTCAACTTGTCGTTCCTCCTGCAACCAGGCAATGCCTCAGGGGAAACTACTGAGACTCAGACCTCTTATTAAATTTATTGAGGGCAGGTGATAATGGTTGGAAGTAAAGAACTTCCTTTGGGTGGCCTGTCCATACTTAGCTTGTCATGGCTGGCCCCCACACACCCCAGAACCAACCTTCAGCTCCTCCTAAAATCTATCCTGAGATTGAGGAGCCCTTCACCACCCCCTTACCTGCTGCCCCAGATGCCTGATCCTGGTGCTAGCAGCAGAGGGGGGCCTGCAACAGGCACATGAAGTCGGCGTGCTCAGAGTCCTGCACAGGGTCCTGGAGGATCAGATTCAACAGTGGCGTTACCACTGCACGTCTATGGGCCTCTGGTGGACGCACCCCACCTCCAATCCCTCCAGTATTGGCCATTTTCATCTGCTGATCTTTACAGTTGGAAAACTAATCACCCTTCCTTTTCAGAGAATCCCGCCAGCCTGACAGGATTGATGGAGTCTTTGATGTTTTCCCACCAACCTGGGATGACTGTCAGCAGCTTTTACAGGTCCTCTTCACTACTGAAGAGAAAGAGTGGATCCTGTTGGAGGCCCAGAAAAATGTCCCCGGAGCAGATGGAGTACCAAACAATTTTCCAAATGAAATAGATGCCAGGTTTCCCCTTAATGGACCTGATTGGGAATTCAATAGGGCAGCAGGTAGGGAGCGACTGACTGTCTATTGCCGGACTCTTGTGGCAGGTCTCAGAGGGGCCGCAAGACGCCCCACTACTTTAGCCAAGGTAAGAAAGGTTCTTCAAGGGCCAGTTGAACCGCCATCTGTGTTTCTTGAACGTTTAATGGAGACTTACAGGCATTATACTCCCTTTGACCCAACCTCTGAGGGTCAGCAAGCAGCAGTAGCCATGGCCTTCATAGGACAGTCAGCATCAGATATTAAGAAAAAGTTACAATGGTTAGAAGGGTTGCAGGATTTGGTTAAGGAAGCAGAGAAAGTATTTCATAAGTGAGAGAATGAGGAAGAGAAGAGAGAGAGAGAGAGAGAGAGAGAGAGAGAGAGAGAGAGGTGGGAGGCAGAGGAAAGAGAGGACCAGAGGAATCATATACAAGAGAGAAATTTGACTAGAATTTTGGCCGCAGTGGTAGGAGAGAAAGGAAAGACAGGACCTAGACAGATAGGGAACCTGGGCAGCAGAAGACCAAAGATGAGTGAATATGGACTGAGGCACCCCTTGGACAAAGACCAATGTGCTTATTGCAAAGAAAAAGGGCATTGGGCAAGAGAATGCCCAAAGAAGAAAGGAAGGGCCTCTAAGGTACTGGCTCTAGAAGAAGATGATTAGAGGGGATGGGGCTCAGACCCCCTCCCCGAGCCTAGGGTAACCCTGACTGTGGAGGGGACCCTTTTGAATTTTCTAGTGGACACAAGGACTGAAAATAACCATTGGGGAAGCTAAAGAATACAAAGACTACATTAATTGGAGCAACTGGACAGAAACAATATCCATGGACCACCTTTAGGAACTGTAGATTTGGGGAGAGGACAAGTGACTTATTTCTTCCTGGTTATCCCTGACTGTCCTATGCCTTTATTAGGAAGAGACTTGTTAACAAAGTTGAAGGCCCAGATCAGGTTTACTCGAACCGGGCCAGAGGTGACATGGGAGACTCCCACCTCCATGATATTGGCCCTGAGACTCGAAGAAGAGTATCGACTACATGAGCTCCTGAGTCAGGCAAAGACCTCTGACATGAAGGAATGGTTAGCGACATTTCCTAAGGCTTGGGCAGAGACTGGGGGTATGGGAATGGCAATGAGAGTTCCCCCAGTAGTAGTGGGACTAAAGACCAATACCTCCCCCATAAGAGTACGTCAATACCCGATGAGACGAGAGGCTAGAGAAGGAATTAGACCTCATATCCAGAGGCTTATACAACAAGGTATTTTGGTGCCTTGCCAGTCTCCTTGGAACACTCCCTTGTTGCCTGTCAAAAAGCCTGGCACTAACGACTACAGACTAGTACAAGACCTAAGGGAAGTTAACAAGAGGGTCCAGGACATACACCCTGCTGTCCCCAACCCATACAACCTTCTCAGATAACTCCCACCAGACAGGAAGTGGTATACTGGTGTTCTAGATCTAAAAGACACTTTCTTTTGCCTGAGGTTACATCATTTCAGCCAACCTATTTTTGCATTTGAATGGAGAGACCTGGACACCTGGACCAGACTACCCCAAGGGTTCAAAAATTCCCCACTCTTTTTGATGAGGCCCTCCACCGGGACCTGGCCACCTTCAGAGCTGAAAACCCACAGGTAACCTTGCTTCAGTATATTGACGATTTACTTTTGACAGCAACTACTGAACTTGAGTGCAGACAAGGAACTGAAAAATTACAAACAGAATTAGGTGAGTTGGGGTACCGAGCCTCAGCTAAAAAGGCTCAGCTGTGTCAAACAGAGGTTACTTATTTGGGATATGCCCTCTGAGATAGGAGGCGGTGGCTAATGGAAGCCAGGAAAAAGACTGTAACTCAGGTCCTCACCCCAACTACACCAAGGCAAGTAAGAGAATTCTTGGGCACTGCTGGCTTCTGCAGGCTATGGATACCCAGGTTTGTGACCCTAGCTACCTCATTATACCCCTTAACTAAAGAAGGGGGTGTTTGTGTGGACCCTGGATCAACAGAAAGCCTTTGAAGAAATTAAAAGGGCCCTACTGATGGCCCCAGCCTTAGCCTTGCCTGATCTAATCAAACCTTTTATTCTCTATGTGGATGAGGAGCAGGGGTCACCAGAGGAGTCCTTACTCAGACTTTGGGACCTTGGAAGAGGCCAGTAGCTTACCTACCCAAAAAATTAGACCCTATTGCCAGCAGATGTCTTCTTGCCTGAAAGCTATTGCTGCTGTAGCTCTACTTGTCAAAGATGCTGATAAGCTCACCCTGGGACAACAGACAACTGTAGTGGCACCCTATGCTCTAGAAAGCATCATTCGACAGCCCCCTGACGATGGATGACCGATGCTCGTATAACACATTATCAAAGCCTTTTGTTGACGGATCAAGTAATCTTCACTCCCCCTGCTGTCCTCAATCCCGCTACCCTACTGCCTGAGACTGATGACTCCTCACCTACCCATCCCTGAGCTGACATTCTGGCAGAAGAAGCTGGTACCCGAAATGATCTGAAGGATCAGCCTTGGCCTGGGAGACTGAGCTGGTATATGGATGGCAGCAGAAGTTAAGTGGAAGGCAGGGGCAGCAGTGGTGGACTGGAAGCAAGTGATCTGGGCCAGTAGCTTCTCTGAAGGGACGTTAGCCCAGAAAGCCAAACTTGTGGCTTTGATACAAGCTCTACAGATGGCAGAGGGGAAGTTTATCAACATCTACACTAATAACAGGTATGCTTTTGCCACTGCCCATATACACGGAACAATATACAGACAAAGAGGACTGTTGACATCTGCAGGAAAAGACATAAAAAATAAAGAAGAAATTTTGAGCCTCCTCAAGGGCATACATTTGTCATGGAAGGTAGCCATCATACATTGTCCAGGACACCAAAAAGCTCGAGATGCTATGGCTAAAGGAAATCAGATGTCAGACCTAACAGCTAAACAGGCAGCCCAAGGAGCAATGATCCTGGCAGTCAAAGAGCCTTGTAATAGGAACGGTGGGCCACATTCCTGCCGCCTGGCTCCCAGCTAGTTTACACCCGAAATAATTACATGGAAACTGTATTCATTCAAACACTGCCTGGCCCATTACCTCTGGCCTCTTATTGGCTAACTTTCACATATTGATTCAACCCATTTCTAATAATATGTATGCCACCACCAGGTCGTGGCTTACCAGAAAAGATTCAGCATGTCTGACCTGGCAGCTTCATGGCGGGCAGCCCTCCGACTCTGCTTCTTTCTCCCAGCATTCTGTTCTGTCAACTCTGCCTATCTAAGTTGCTGTCCTATCAAAGGCCGAAGCAGTTTCTTTATTAACCAATGAAAGTAACACATAGACAGATGATCCTCCTCCATCAGAGCCTAAAGATTATTATGATAGCAATGAAACCAACTTTAGATACACCCCTGAGGACTATCAAGTTATGGGCAAATTAGGACTGGTAGAGAACCCCATACAGGGCAATAGAGACAGAAGGGGGAAAACTAGTTCTCCCAGAAAAAGAAGGACACAAGTGTGTTACCAACTTACATTCCCTGATCCACTTGGAGGTCAAGAAACTAAAAGATGTGGTTAGGTCCTCTGACTATTATGCTATGGGACTCTCTGACTTGGCAGAAGCTGCAAGGCCTGTGCTATGACTAATGCAGGACTCTCCATATATACTCCTGGAAAGAGGCTCAGGGACAACTGTCCTGGGGCCTACTGGGAGGTAGATTTTACAAAAATTAAGCCAGCCAGATACTTACTAGTTTTTATAGATACCTTTTCAGGCTGGGTAGAAGCTTTTCCTACCAGGACTGACACGGCCAATGTGATGGCTAAGAAGATCATAGGAGAAATCTTCCCAAGGTTTGGGATACCCAAGGTAATCAGGTCTGATAATGGACCTGCCTTTGTTGCCCAGATAAGTCAGGCACTGACCACCCAACTGGGGATCAGTCAGAAATTACATTGTGCTTACAGACCCCAGAGCTCACGTCAGGTAGAAAGGATGATTAGAACTCAAAAAGAGACCCTGACAAAATTGGCCCTAAAGACTGGCAGGAATGACTGGACAGCCCTCCTTCCCTTTGCCCTGTTCTGGGTTCAGAACACCCCAGGGTGATTTAAACTCACCCCTTATAAGATCCTATGCGGGGGACTGCCACCACTCACTGAGTCGGGTGGAATGTATAATCCTGATGCTATTCTTTCTAGACCTTTATTTGCCCGCCTAAAGGCCCTTGAAGTGGTGAGATGCCAGATCTGGAAACAACTGAAAGAAGTATATAAGGCTGAAGAATCACACGTGCCACATCAGTTCCAAGTAGGAGACGCTGTCTTTGTCCAGTGGCATCAAGTTGGGAATCTTGAGCCTCGTTGGAAAGGGCCATACTTGGTACTCTTAATGACCCCGACAGCGGTGAAGGTTGACAGCATCTCTGCCTGGATCCATGCCTCCCACGTGAGCTGAGCTCCTGAACTACCCAAAGATGAATGGAAAGTGGAAAAAAGTATGGATTCTTTTAAGCTGCGCCTATATTGTAGACATAATTCAGGTGAAGGGTAATAATCCTCATGCCCTCTCAGCAGCTCACCTGGCAGCTTATAAACTCAATCATGGGCACCATTATAAACAGCACACAGCAGGTCGCTTCCCTGGGGATGTGGTGGCCTCCCCTCCACTTTTGCTTCAGTCAAATTAATTCTGCAGTAAGAAGCACCCCGCCCCCAACCTGGCTCGCAGTGACGGGTTCTACAGTTGCCCCAGGTCTGGGAAAGGCCCACACTGTGAAGGGCCCCAGGATTTCTTTTGCAGGAGTTGGGATTGTGTCACTTCGAATGACGGAGACTGGAAATGGGCTACGTCATCTACTGGAGATGAGTTGGCATTTTCCTTTGCCAACTCAGGAGCTGGTAAACACTAGATGATGGAATTGTATAAAGGCGAGCCATGCACCCCTACTGACCTAGACTATATAAAAGTACAGTTCACTGAAAAGGGGAAAACGACAGACTTTTCTCGGTGGCAAAAAGGAATGATCTGGGGCATTGTATTTTATGAACATGGAGGTGGAATAGGATCACGCCTTCTTGTCTGCCTAAAAATAGAAAGTCCCCCAGGCCAACCAGTAGGGCCCAACCAGAAACTGCCTGATCAAGGGCTCCCAGCCCCCATGCTGCCTCCTAAGGAGACTCATGTTCCTCCAAAGACTTCCACACCTAACCCCTTGCTAGAATCGATCTCTACTCCTTTGGCCTTGCCTCCCACAGGACAGAAACTGTTAAATTTAATACAAGGAGCATTCTCCATGTTAAATGGATCTAACCCTAACTTGACGGAGTTATGTTATTCATTATGAAGGAATTGCAATATCTGGGGTTTTTAACAACACCGCCAGTCTGGATGCTTGTGTTTGGGGGACTAATCATAGGCTGACTCTTACTGAGGTTACAGGTATAGGGACACGCCTGGGAAATCCACCAGCTGCCTACAAATGTTTGTGTAATGAGACTCTTAAGAGCCCTAAGACTCCTGATACCAGGTACTTGGTTCCTGATTTAGATAAATGGTGGGCTTGTAGTACAGGCCTTACACCTTGCATGTTGACATCAGATTTTTAAAAAATATTTATTTATTTATTTATTTATTTATTTATTTATTTATTATGTATGCAACATTCTGTCTGCATGTATGCCTGCTGGTCAGAAGAGGGCACCAGACCTCATTACAGATGGTTGTGAGCCACCATGTGGTTGCTGGGAATTGAATTCAGGACCTTTGGAGGAGCAGGCAATGCTCTTAACCACTGAGCCATCTCTCCAGCCCTTGGCATCGGTTTTTAATGACACCAAAGATTACTGTGTGCTTGTACACTGGTACCCAGGGTCTTTTATCATTCAGCTAACACGCTTGAAGATGAGTTTGACAAGCGCCCAACTCACTTTCGATGAGAACCTATTTCTCTGACACTAGAAGTAATCCTAGGTCTCAGGGTAGCTGCCGGTGTTGGGACAGGTACCGCTGCCCTAATATAGGCCTCTCAATACTTTAATGAATTAAGAATAGCCATGGATGAAGATTTGAGGGCTCTAGAACAATGTATTTCCAAACTCAAAGAGTCATTGACTTCCCTCTCAGAAGTGGTCTTACAGAATAGAAGAAGAATTAGATTTGTTATTCTTAAAAGACGGAGGATTATGCGCTGCTCTCAGAGAGGAATGTTGTTTCTATGTGGATCATTCAGGAGTAATTAAAGACTCCATGAGTAAACTTAGAGAAAGTTTAGACAAAAGACAAAGAGACAGAGAAGCACATCAGGGATGGTTGGAGAGCTGGTTTAATAGATCTCCTTGGATGACTACTCTGATATCTTTCCTTATGGGACCTTTTCTAATTTTGCTTCTGCTACTAATTATATGTCCATGTGTATTAAATAAACTAATTACCTTCATTAGAGAACAAATATGTGCTGTTCAGATTTTGATGGTACGCCACCAATAGAGTGCTATACAAGGTCAAGAAAATCAATATTATGAATATATTGAAATCTAGTTCTATGATTAGAACTAGGTATTGGAAAAAGTGGGGAGATGAAAGACCAGGATAAATCCAGACCCCCTCCCCTAGCAGGAAGAGTAGAGCCAAAAATCTAAGTTGGTCAATTCAGTGACTTTGTTCCAGGAACTAGCTGACCATAAAGTTAGATTATAATCTTGAGAGCAATCTTGAGAAACGGGGAGTTACCCCCTTGTGATTATCACTGGTATTTTCGGAATCTTCCAATGATGCCCTCCCTACCCCCTTTGGGTTGTGATTTCTTCCCTTTAATACCCCTTCTCCCAGATACTTGGGGTCAAACTCCTCTACCCCTGCATGGGATATGAATCTCGGACCCAGTGCGCTGGTTCCTGTCAATAAACCTCGTGTGATTACAGCAAGGACTGTCTCTCGTGAGTTCTTGGGGGGTTGTGTTATCCCAAGACTTGAGTGAGTGTCTCCCAACTCCAGGGGGTCTTTCAATATAACACTTCATGTCTTCATAAAAACAAAAACAATAAATAAGTAGATAAATAAAATGAAGAAAAAGGAGGAACGAAGCTGTCAGGCTGTGGGCATCCACAGAAGGTCAAGTCCAGCTGGGGTCACATAGCAGGGCTCTTTCAACAGCACCTGAAAGCGTGGAAAAACAAAGAAAGGGACTAGAGGAACTGGGCGTGTTCTCACTGCATAGCCTGCCCTGTGGGGGATGGGAAGATAGTGTGAAGCTTGCTGGGGGCAATAGTGCAGAATTTATAATGGGTCAAAATAAATGCCTTTGTTGTCTTTCTCCAAGAGGACACCACTGGCTGACTGATAGAGAGGCTTGCCAGCCAGCTTTCCCTTTTCTGAGCTCCATGTTGTGGGCCCCTAGGATGGGAACCTAATATCCATTTGTGCTTTTGTTGGCTTTCTACCCTAGCAATGTGCAGTAAGTATCCATTGCTTTATGACTCTCTCCCCAGCAGAGAATCTGTCTCTCTGAAACCCAGCCCATTCCCCTATATGTGATGGGGCTCTCTGTACCTGTCAGACAGGAGGTTTGGGGTGTCCATTCTCACTCTAGCTAATCAACAATTAGAGAGGCAGAGACCTAATCTCTGCTACAGAAGGGGCTCACTGGAGTTTTCCAGTGATCCTCACCTTCCTAACGCTGTGACCCTTCAATACAGTTCCTCATGTTGTGGTGACCCCCAACCATGAAATTATTTTGTTACTACTGAATAACTGTAATTTTGTGAATGTTATGAATAGTAATGTAAATATCTGATATGTGATCCCCATGTAAGGGTCATCTGGCTGTTAGGAATATTTCTTAAGACGAGACTCTCCACTGATGCAAATAATTCTAATCAGACCAAATAAAAGATGCCCATGTTTAATGCAACGCTCCTGGGTGGCACCAGGAAAGCATGGCATGGCAAGGGGAAGAGAGGGGGGAGAGAGACCACACGAAACCCAGAGACCACGTGTTCATTCTCTGGGGAGGGGCAGTTTAAGTAGACCGTGGGAGTGATCTTGACCTTCCCTGGAGAGGGATCACCATTTGGTGGGCTTTCTTGAACCTCCCTGGGGAGGGGTCACGGCTTGACAGGCCCTCTCAGAGGTGGAGTTTAGACTAAGGCAACTCTCAGGGGATGAGGCTTAAAATAGAACTTTCCACCCAATATTCCAAAGATGGGTGCCAGGGGCTGGAATGAAGCCCCTGACTGTAATATTTCAGACTCTTTGTATAAAGAGGTGTTAGGGAACTGGGGTGATGCTTCTGACCAAATAGTCCAGGCTTTTTGGATAAAGGGGTGCCAGTGAGCTGAGGTGAAGCTCCTCAACCAAACATTTTAGGATCCTTGGATAAAAGGGGGCCGGCTCAAATCTGGCTGCTTCCTGCGGGCATGGGGTAACATGAGAGAGGGGAGAGCTGGGAGTTGGTGAACTCACGCTCAGCAAGAGGTGTGGCTGGAGTGGCATCTGGTTTACTGTCATCCTGAAGACCTCAGGCAGCTGTTTCTTGAGGGAGATAAGCAGGCAGGTGGCTTGGAGAAAAAAAAATATTGTTATTATTGATCTGATGAACGGGGCTAGCCATGGGAAGTCATTAACTGCCAGAAAGAATGGGTCAGAGAAGTGCTCTGGTTGTCCAGGTGAGGCTCGGGTTATAACTGGGACACAATAGCAGATAAAACCAGATTTCAGTTGGCAAGTGTCCTTGCTCAAGGAGAGTTGATACCAATGGTGAAGTCCCAGGAGCTGGTGCAGGTGTTGCCATTGTCTGGAGAGCACTTTGTAAGTTGGTCCTGGCCCGGACAGAAGGAGTGACCTGTAAAATATGCTTAAAAATGGTTGGGGTTAAAATATGCTCTGGAGACTGTTAGTCTTTACCAGACCAGATTTCTTGATAATGCAGCAGAACTTTTTCCAGGAACCTGTAGGTATCTGTAAGAGAACTGGAACAGATTTACATCTTGGTGTCATAGCAAAAGACTATTGCTTTAGATTAAAAGTTATGCACATTGTAGAAGACAATTAAAGGGAATTGGAAATTCTGAACCTCTGAAGATACACCTGAAACCTGTTAGTTCTGGAATATAAAGCCTGTTAAAGAGGCACACCTGTCTGTATTTTAGCAGGATACTCAACAAATGAAGTAATGAGTTACCAGTACCTTAAGTCATCAAATGCTATTAGACAGGTCTAAGAGGGATAAATGAGCAGAAATGAGACAGCTTTTTAAGCTACGCAGGCAATCCCAAGTCTTTCCTTAGTCCTTGGAGAACACCAGCCTAGAAGCAGTGCTTGCTGTTAGCTGCTGAGTACAAGAGACCCAAAGATTTTCCTGTGGGAGGAAGATTTAGTCTATCTGTCTTGGCAGGATGAGAAGATCGATTCCCCGGGTGGCATCCAGGAAGATGAAGAGGTGGAAAGATGCTTTTTGCTGTGTGGGTGGCTTTACCAAACCTAAAGGCAAGCCTCAAGGCGAAAGGTCTTCTGTAACCACAAATCTTCTTGGAGGAGCTATAGGATGCTGCAAGAGCTGGCATGTCTCTGTGTTAGAAGCAGATCTGTAAAGGCACTTGAGAATTGGGTACCTTTACCTGTTATATTTAAACTGGACATATAAGCTAAATTTAGACATGTATTTTACCCAATTAGTTACAGCTTACCAATGCTAGTAAATATAAGAAGATTCAAAGGGATATTTTAATTTTTTTATTTTTTGGTTTTTCAAGACAGGGTTTCTCTGTAGCTTTGGAACCTGTCCTGGAACTAGCTCTGTAGACTAGGCTGGCCTCGAACTCACAAAGATTTGCCTGCCTCTGCCTCCCAAGTGCTGGGATTAAAGGCGTGCACCACCACTGTCTGGCTAAAAGGGATATTTTAATAAGTCAAGGAACACTAGCACATGTGGGTACCCTTACCCAAGATGGTGGTGGGGTCAAAATGGGGGTTACCCACATCTTTGTATTTTTCCAGAACTGTTGAAATCTGGAGTTATAAGTTTTACAGATCTTAAATCATGCACACATACACACATAAAGACATAAAGCAGGCATACTATGAAAATGCACCCACATACTCACAGACATACTGTGGCCACATTATTCTAATAGGTAGACAAATAAAACTTTTACGAACACGTGTTAGCTGGCTAACTTAAAAATCCTGGTGTAGGTAGGCGGCAGAAGCCAGGGAAGCATAGAGGTGGTCCCTTTAAAGATCAGATTAGCAGAGGCCTTAAGGGGGAACAAGAACAAAAGAATGGAGGAACTCTAGGGTGTTAGAGAGGAAGGACAGGGGAAACAGATCTGTTTTAGAGAACCCCAGAGTAAGACCAACAGCAAACAGCTAGAGAAGCAGGGAGGGGGAGGGGGAAGGGGAGCAGGGGTGGGAGCATGACTATAGTAACCGTGAGCTTTTGGGTCCTTGCTTGGCTTTACGTTAAATGTTAGATAGTCTCAATTTAAAAGGATTTTTTGTAAAAAGGCAGCCCAAGGGCATTTGTGGATTTGGCTTTGAATCGCAAGAACCCATTTAGAAGCCCATGCCAATTGGGACTCAAGCCTGTCACAATGCATCCATTGGGACAGAGCTCTTGAGTCAAAAACAGGGGTTCAAGAGAAACACCGAAGTCCCATCTCAGCAAGGCCTGGCTCACCGCTTGAACTGGACTTTTGGCACAATCGTGACTTACACGGAAAACCCGAAAATCAACAAAAAATAAAGGAGTGCACACCCTGGCTGCAGCATGTACTCAGAAAGGGGAACTCACCGAGAGAGGAAGCTGATCTTAGCCTGGCAGAGAACATGGACAAGAAGGGCATTTTCCAACATGTGGCCCTGGGCAGTGGGAAAAACAGCCCCCACCCTCGTGGAATCTCCAAATATTAGGAATATTTCTTAGATGAGCCTCTCCACTGACGCAAATAATTCTAATCAGACCAAATCAGACCGAATAAAAGATGCCCGTGTCTAATGCAGTGCTCCCGGGTGGCATTGGGAAAGCATGGCGAGGGGAAGAGAGATAAGGGGAGATCACCGAAACCTGGAGACCATGTATTCATTCTCTGGGAAGCAGTTTAAGGAGACTGTGGGAATGGTCTTGATCTTCCCTGGGGAGAGGTCACCGTTTGGCAGGCCCTCTCAGAGGTGGAGTGGTGTGGGAGGTCTTTCTGTCTATTTGTTGCTTTTATTGGTTAATGAATAAAGAAACTGCCTTGGCCTGTTGATAGGGCAGAACTTAGGTAGGTGGGGGGGGAGCTGAACTGAATGCTGGGAGAAAGCAGGCAGAGAGAGAGACGCCAAGTAGCCCCCGCCAGAGACAGATGCTGAAACTTTACCTAGTAAGCCACAGCCACGTGGTGATGCACAGATTAATGGAGATGGTTAAATTAATATGTAAGAGTTAGCCAATAAGAAGTTAGAGCTAACGGGCAAAGCAGAGGTTTAATTAATACAGTTTCTGGATGATTATTTTGGGTCTAAGCTGGGTGGCCAGAAACCAACAAGCAGCCTCCTACTACATTTGGCGCACCAATGTGGTGGACTAAATCCATTTAAAACCTGAAAAACCTTGAAAAGGAACTCTAGACACAGAAAAACAAAGTTTAGCCTCCCTTAAGGGAGGTTTTCCTGATTCAGCCATAGCAGAGAAAAAGCCACGTGGTTTTAAAATGCAGCTTCCTGGGCCATGCTGCCAGCGGGAACTCTGGCTATGGAGCATTTGAATGGTATTTGTGGGTCCAGATGTTTGTGTGCCCTATTGAGGTTGGGAGGAAAGTAGCAGAGACCATGCCCGTGGGTCTCTCAGCACTCCCTGCCTGGGCAGGTGGCAGGATCAGGTCCACCAGGCTTGCACAGGCAGGAGATCATGGCAGCAGACAGAGATATTTCAGGCTGTGCAGTGCTCTGCATGGCAGATTTAGCTATTATTCAGATAAAAAGGGTTTATGTGCTGCATGCTCATTCTCAAAGTTAAAGTGCTGAGCATGGCTCCTACCTGGCAGCCCCAGAGCTAGCAAAAATGGTACGTCCACCATTTTGAAAGTGGAGAGAAGTGGAGCCAGCACTCAGGGTCACTGCAACCAAGGTGCTTACCATTTTAAAAGCTCTTCAAGACAGAAAAATAGTTACATATATGCAATAAAGACAAATCCAGGTATAAAAGACCTCTAAATGAGTCACAGTATTGGTTAATTGTACATAGGCTTGGGAGAGAGAAGAAAAAGAATATAGAGAGTTGGAAAAAAAGTAAATTGTTTTTTTTTTAAAAAAAGTCTTTAAAGAGACAGAGTACAGATAGTCATAAATAAAAAGGAGTAAAGAAAAATAAGCCACATAAAAATGGAAAATCCACAGAGAGTATGGATTATGTATATTATTGTGTTATCTTTGAATTTTTTGACTGTGAATGAGCTAAGTACAGAGAGACATTTCATTGTATGGGCTGCTAAGCTAAACAAGCATGTATATTATAAAGGTATCATGACTTTCAAATTTGGGTCTAAGGATATGTTGCTTTGGAAAAGGGGTTCTTTTTTTGTTTCCATAGAGGATGAGAACCTGTAGATTGCTTCCAGACTAATATGGTATGATAGAACAAAACCCCCTGAAAGGTTGCTGTGAACACCCCCCAAAAGAAAATACTTCACCCAATAAACAGTAGGAAGGAGCTTGGAGAAACTATGCCCATTTTCCCAAATATTATTTATAAATGTTTCTTTACATTTAAAGAGGAATATGCTATAGAGATGGATATTTTACATTGGTATGGATCTTGGTTTATTGATACAAGTTTTAGGTCAATTTTGTTATATGGATATTTCTGCTCTTAATTAACTTCTTGTGTTTGTGAAGTTCATTTAAAAATGTAATGTACAGTCAGGTGGTGGTGGCACATGCCTTTAATCCCAGCACTCAGGAGGCAGAGGCAGGTGAATCTCTGTGAGTTAGAGGCCAGCCTGGTCTACAAAGCTAGTTCCAGGACAGGCTCCAAAGCTACAGAGAAGTACTGTCTTGAAAAACCAAAAAAAAGTAATATATAATTAAGAAATATAGGTTAATAGATAATCATCTATAATAGTCAAGATTAGTTAGGTTTTCTAGATAGAAATATATTTCAGTTAGTTAGGTATTCTTCAGATCTTTCAGAGACCTTCAGAATATGGCATTTAAAAGTTTTAAGAACTTGGAATTTTTCATGACAATGAGAGACACATCTGCTCCTGGCAGCACCAATCTACTTCAAGAGGAAGAGGGCATCAAAGAGGCTCCCTATGGAGTTTGTTAGCCATTTGGGCAAGAAACTGCTCTTGCCTGGATTGCTTGATGAACTGAACATGCAGGACCTGCAGAGAGATGACTAGAAAACTTGCCTAAAGGTGAGATAATCCTTTGGGATTCCTGCTACATAAAAGAGTCTGCTAGACATTCTGCAGGACACAGAAAATGTGACGGACAAGCTGCCAGTAAAGGTGGAACTGTCTTTGAAATTTTCTGCTTTGTGGAAAAGTCTGATGGATACTATGAGTCTGTAGGCTGAAGATGGATGCCCCAATGATACAGAAGAACTTTGGGTGACTGTTCAGACAACGAGATGTCTCTGTCAATTCTAGAGTTTTGGAAGTTGCTTACAATGTACTTCCTGTTTACTTTGGTAATATCATATCCTTCTGGAGTCTTTTGGTGCGGGAGAATTGTCTGTAATCTGTCAATCATGTTTTAAATAAATTCTGATTGGCCAGGCAGAAAGTATAGGAGGGAAAACCAGAAAGGAAGTAGAAATGATGCAATGAGAACAGGAGAATTCTGGGAAGGAGGAAGTTGATTCCTCCCACTCCTGCCCAGACTACCGAAGCAGCAGGAAGTGACTTGCCAGCTGAAAAAGGTACAGAGCCATATGGCTAACATAGATAAGAATAATGGGTTAATATAAGTCATAAGAGCTAATAAGAAACCTGAGCTAATGGGTCAATCAGCTTTATAACTTATAGAGATCTCTGTGTGATTTTCTTTGGGGCTAAACAGCTGGGAGTACCGGGCAGGACAGAAAACACAAACAAGCAGGCCCTTTCTCATGTTACAGTCTTTGATGGAGTTGAAGAATTTATAGTTATAATTATAGTTTTCCTTAGTTCTGATAAAAGATAAAGTAGATAAAAATATTGTAACTGTAATTCTTGCTTGATATATGCTTTGTTATATGTAATTTTACTATGTTAAAGTCTTCCTTTTTGTTTAAACAGAAAAAGGGAAATGGTGTGGGAGGTCATTCTGTTTATGTGTTGCTTTTATTGGTTAATGAATAAAGAAACTGCCTTGGCCTGTTGACAGGACAGAACTTAGGTAGGTGGGGAAAAACTGGACTGAATGCTTGGAGAAGGAAGGTGGAGAGAAAGAGACTCCATGAAGCCCTGCCAGAGACAGACGCCGGAACTTTACCTGGTAAGCCAAAGCCACATGGTGAAGCACAGATTAATGGAGATGGGTTAAATCAATATGTAAGAGTTAGCCAATAAGAAGTTAGAGGTAATGGGTGAAACAGTGATTTAATTAATACAGTTTATTATAAACTGTATTATTAATTATTAATACAGCTAGGTCTAAGCTAGCTGGGCGGCCTGGAACCAACAAGCGGCCTCCCACTACAGTGGAGTTTGGACTAAGGCTACTCCCAGGGGATGGGGCTTGAAATGGAACCTCCTGCTCAGCATTCCAAAGATGGATGCCAGGGGCTGGGATGAGGCCCCTGACTATAATAAGGACAGGGACAGACTTTGATCTTTGATGTCCAGTCTTTTCTATTCCCAGAATTCTCCTGTTCTCATTGCCCTGCCTCTACCTCCTGCATGGCTACTGGCCAATCAGCATTTTATTAAAAATAATACAAGTGACAGGATAAAAGACCATTGTCCCACAGCATCTAAGAGTTGTTTTGATTTGCATTTCTCTGAGGGCTAAGGATGTTGAGGGTTTCTGTAAGTGTCTTTTGGCCATTTGAGATTCTTTTATTGAAAATTCTGTTTAGAACTGTACCCCATTTTTTTTAATTGGGTTATTTGGTAGTTTGATATCTAGTTTCTTTGAGTTGTCTAGTTTCTTGAGTTCTTTGTATATTTTGGAGATCTGATATTGGGTTGGTAAAGATCTTTTCCCATTCTGTAGGCTGCCGTTTTGTCTTGTTGATCATGTCCTTTGCTTTACAGAAGTTTCTCAGTTTCAGGAGGCCCCATTTATTAATTATTTCCCTCAAAGTTTGTGCTACTGGGGTTATACTTAGGAAGTGGTATCCTGTGCCAATGTGTTCAAGTGTACTTCCCACTTTCTCTTCTAGAGGTTCAGTGTGGTTGGTTTTATGTTGAGGTCTTTGATCCAACTCTTTGGACTTGAGTTTTGTGCATGGAGACAGATATGGATCTATTTGCATTCTTCTACATGTTGACATCCCGTTTAGGGTGCACTTCTTAGATCCCACCTGGCCAGCCTGTTTTCAACCTGGCACTAGGACAGATGCAATTAGTTGGGCCACTGAGCTTGTTTGGAGGTCAGAGGCTTCTGTGTGCGTGAGCAAAACTGATGGTTCACTGGAGTTGCCCCACTGAGCTGGGATAAGCATGAAGAAAGAGCATAGTCGGGAAAGGTCCTGGCAGAGGTCAGATAGGAGCTGCCCATATAACCAGAGCTAGCCTGTGGAACATGTTGGAGCAAGATGTTAGGCAGGGCATAGGCTGTCTGTCTTATCCACCCACCTCACCTGACTTAAGAGGATGTGACCTGTGGCCTGGGCACACAGCTTACTGTGTACACAGCCTGGGGAGTGCAGGGCTCTTTCACCTGTTTGTTTTGTGGAATGCACCCATGGGTGGGCTGTTTTGTAGGGTGCACCCATGGGTGGGCTATTTTTGTAGGGTGCACCCATGGGCAGGCTGTTTTGTAGGGTGTGCCCATGGGTGGGCTGTTTTGTAGGGTGCACCTATGGTGGGCTGTTTTGCTTCCCCAACAGTGGTCTACACCTGGGTTGGCTCTGGAAACTCCACTGCTGCAGGACGGGTCCTTTTCTAACACACCAGGCCAAGGGAGAGAATGAAAGGGCAAGATGGGTGGGGATAGTTTCCTTTCAGTTGGCTGCAACCAGCCCTGAGGAAAACAAGAGCTGAGGGTAGGGCTTCCTTAGGTTTTTCTAAGAACTTCCTGGTTTGTGAGAATTTGAAACCAGAGTGACAGGTGTGTAAACATCTGTCACAATCATTCTGCTGCTGTCTAAAACTTCTGTTTCCACAAACCCAAAGAATTCTTGTGAGTTCCAGGGAGTCAAATTGAAGGATCCACCTCACACAGGTCAGATACACCCCTCTCAATTCCTTGGTCCTAAAAATTTTCCTAAACAGCCGGGCAGTGGTGGTGCATGCCTTTAATCCCAGCACTGGAGAGGCAGAGGCAGGCGGATCTCTGTGAGTTCAAGGCCAGTCTGGTCTACAAGAGCTAGTTCCAGTACAGGCTCTAAAAGCTACAGAGAAACCCTGTCTCGAAAAACCAAAAGAAAAAAAAAAGAAAAAGAAAAATTTTCCTAAACTTAACTTTGTCCTCTGTTCTGCCAATACCTTAAACAGGTATGGACACCAGACATTTCCATACCACAAACACCAGACAGGAACAAAGAGACCAGCTACCCCAGGGTGTGACCATCACCAAGCTTTCTCAGGTTCCCCCACAAGACAACGCCCACAAGTAAGCAGGAAGCAGTCTTGATAATCTGCTGCCCCAAATACTTTAACCTGTTGTGCCTAACCTCCCGCCTTTTGCAAAGTGATCTGCAGCTTCCAGCTTGAGTCCCTCCCTTTCCGTCTCTCTCACAGAGGCAACTTCTGTCTCTCTCTTCTCCCAACTTCTCCCCTTTCCTCCTTCTCTGCTCCTTTCTCTTTCTGCCTCTTTCTGCTCTTCCCCCTTCTCCCCTTCCCTTCCTTCCATAACCCACTAAATAAATATCCAACTTCACTCTGCATGGCGTGCCTACCCGTCTCAGTCTCTCACCCACCACGTGACTTCTTGCCTGGGACCTGGCTGCCTTCGTGGCCCATCATGGTCTCAGGACCCGCGGCCTGCTGCTGCTCGGGGACCTACAGCACGGTCTCATGGCCCACTGCCCACTGCTGCCACTCGGGGACCTGCAGCGTTTCTGTACCCCTGTGCCCCTGCGGGGGTGGGAACTGCAGCATTTTATTTAAAGCATTACAGGGTGGACCTCATGAAGGGCTCATGGGTGGTTTAGAGTCGGGGGGCTGTGAAAATTATAGGCATCTAAGGGTCCTACAAGGGTCCTCTTAGAACAGTAGTTACTGGGGCGGTCTCGTGAAGGCCCTAGAAGGGAGCCCCACCTCACGATTCCTGGGAAGGGAGCCAGAGAGCAATGTGTAGGAGAACTACAGGGCTCTGTGGACAGCAGGAAGCCTCTTCCACCATTTTGGTCTCAGTGTTTATGTAACTGTCCTGGCAGACAAGATACACCTAGCAGACTCTTGTATCTCCCAAACCCTCTCTTAGACTATTGAAACAATGGACCCTGAAGACATGGAAAGTTCCTCCAGTTATATCATGCTGGGAAAAAAGAAAGGAGCCCAGCTAGAGGGGCAAGTTGTCTCTTTGAAAGAGATCTCACATAGTCCGACACCTTGTCCGACCTCCTGACAGGATGAGATGTCAGTGGTGGGTGTGACCAGACCTTGACAGGGACTGCGTGGGTATGCACATCCTCAGACCTCTATTTAAACTTACTGAAGGACCTTGAAGATGGACTCAAGGGGTTTGCTGGATCTCTTTATCCCTCTTCCCACTATGGCCACACTGAATAAATTTCCCTTTTCTGCTCTGAACTTTTACTTTGACTCTTCTGTTTGGATTACTGAGGACGGGTGGTCAGCTGATGTGGTATAGGTTGGGACTCAGTAACATCTGGATTGAGCGCTCGCAGCAAGCTTTGCTCTGAGGGCACGTAGGGCTCCCTGCAAACATCAGGGTTGAAAGAGGAATGGCACGTGAGAAAAGAAGGAAATACATGGTTCAGCACAACTCAGTAGCTGCTGTGGGTTCAAACTTCAAGAGTCTGGCACATATTAAAGTGCAGTACAATGTTGGAGACGTCTCCTGGTGTAACACAATCCGGTATGCGCAAGGAGACATGATTACACAGAAAGTCTTCTCAAAGTACCTGACACTTCATGAAGGGGAGTTCCGTAGGCAGGCTGCTGCATTATCTTCAGCCAAGGGGAGGATCTGTCGTGATCTCAGTCATACAGATAGTATAGAGGTCATCTGGGCTATTAGCCACCCCTGGTCCTGGCTGTGGGAGTTCTGGGGGAGCCAGGTATGGAGTGACTCTACAGAGAGGACAGGAACTACTCAGACTGTTAGCCACCTCCATTCCCAGGCTTCTGGCCAGAAAACATACATATTTTCCCTTGAAAAGACAACCATGCATGTGTAACATTCCTGGCTTCCCTGGTGCTTCTCTGGGAGCACAGGACCTGTGTGCTCTCAACAGAGGTGCGCAGACTCCACGTCACAGGCGCTGGCCTCCTGGGCTTTGGCTGTCAGCTTGGCATAGCCCAGCCTTACCTGAGGGATTCTCGATGGGGGACTGCCTCAGCCAGATGGACCTACGGGCATGTCTGTGGGGCTGTTTTCTTGATTGTTGATTGAGCTGAGAGGGCCCAGCTCACTTTGAACAGTGCCACCCGTAGGCAGGTGGTCCTGGGTTGTGTAAGAGTGTCACTAAAGCACCATCAGAGAGACTGAGCCGGTAAGCAGCCTTCTCCCAGGGTCTGCTCCAGGTGCCAACCTGACTTTCCTCACTGACGGGCCGTTACCTGGAAGCATAAGAAACAAACTCTTTTCTCCCCAAGTCGCTGGTTCCAGGGTTTATCACAGTCACGGGAAAGCGAAATGAACACAGTAACTGTTACCTCTGAGAAAGGCAAGAGAGTAGCAAGGCCACGTGGTCAGGTCCAGAGCCTCGACTTCACTTCATCCCTTCCTGCCCTTCTCCGAGAAGACACCAGGAGGTACCCTGAACTCAACTTTTTTTATTACGCTCAAGTAAAAGCTAACAAACTCTGAAGAGAGAGGCAGAAAAGGACCAGGGGTAAAAGCTGGGGACACGTAGATCAGGTCTCCAGCAAGTCTGTCCAGTGTTCCTGCAAGGACAAAAGGGTAGGTCAGAGGTCTTCTAGGAGGACTGAGGGAGAGTGGGGCCAGAGCCAGCTCTCACCTCTTCTAATCCCAAGTCCTCTTCCTCCTCGGTGTCCACGTGGCACTGCCCGATCAGGCTTCCCCAGAGCAGAGACTTCTTACAGCTGCCAAAGGGTGCAGTTGGTAGAGATGGCAGAGTCAGGCATCCCCAGGTCCCTCCACTTAGGCCCTGAGTATCAAGGTGAGGTTCCCTAGCCAGGCCTGAAACACAGGGCACCTTCTTTCCAGACCTACCCTGACTGGGGAGAGGCCTGGACTCACCTAGGACAATGACCCTCTAGGGGCAGAAGCTGCCCCGGCTCTTCCCGCAGGAACTCCGCTGCCAGGCAGATGATATGGGCTCTGAGGGGACAACCAGGGTGGGGGCAGCACAGGGGGCCTTCTTCATCCTGTCAGAGATGCCAGTAAGGAGGAGATAAGGGAGGAACTTGAAGTAACCAAGAGTGAGCTTGTGAGACAAGAAAGAGACGGAAAAAGCAGGAAGCACATAAAATGACTTCAGGAGGACAGGAAAGATCTACATGGTGTCTGGTTGCCCAGTCAGAGGTGCTAATGGCCCGTGGTAGATACTGATGGGCCAGGAAACAGCCGAAAGTACCATCGTCCTCATTAGACTGGGTCATGGTGGGCAAACTCTGGTGTCTCAGCCCCGATGTGCCCCTACCTGCAGCATACGTGCACACAGCATGCAGCTGCCCTTGGCGCCTCCATCCAGCTGGTTCTCGCTGTCAGTCTCACTTGCAGTGAGTCGCTTCGGGACCAAGGGCTGGGGTGGTGCTGGCCCAAAGGCAATGGGCATGTGTGGTGGTGGCACTGGAGAAAGTTCATGGCGGAAGTCAGGTCGCAGCCAGCGCAGTGTTAGAGGGAGGCGCACCCACGGAGGAACTCGGAGCATGTGTGCTAACACACGCAGGTGGAAGGCAAAGGATGCTTCGCTGCGCAGGCGCGGCCCCACATGAGTCAGGCGGCGTGAGGCTTGAGGATGCTGCCAGGCCCATTCAAACTATAGGAAGGGACACAGACGACAAAGTCAGGGCAGTCCTGGATAAGGTCCTCTAGACAAACTCTAAGCCCCAGGCCAGCCCGTCCTTAAGACACCTTTCTTACCCGAAGGGCGGCTACAGCAGACGGAAAACCGTGCAGGATCAGCACCATGTCCCTTGGGAGGAGAAGGCAAGGCCAATGAATGAGTCCCCATTCTACGTCAATCCGGCTAGCAGCTGAATCCCGCACCCCCACTCCAGGCCTGTGTTCCAGTTCACATCACTTCACACCTGGTCATTAGGGCTCGAACCTTTCATGGAGATGTAAATCCCACGCACCTGCACCTGCCAAGCTCAGGCTCCTCATCCAGTCCTTGTGGACCAAGGACTGGACTACTGGTAGACCAGTACTACCTTTCTAAGTAGTAGTATTCTGGTCTCAGCCTTGCTGACCACCGCCCTTGATTCCAGTCTCCCTCACTCCCACCCCCAAGACAGGGCTTCTCTGTGTAACCCTGGCTGTCCTAGAAGTTGCTCTGCAACCAGGCTAACCTCGAACTCACAGAGATCCACCCTCTGTCTTCCAATTGCTGAGATTAAAAGCGTGCACTACCACCACCCGGTCTTTTTATTTTGTTTTGTTTTTCCTGATTCCAGTCTTTAAAACAATTTTTACTGGTGTATATTTACTACACAAAGTAACAGTTGCATTGACATTCTCCTATTTATGTAATGTATTCTGACATTACTTATTATAACCACTTCCCCACTTTGGGCCTTCTTCCTCATTCCAAATAGTTACCTTCCTACTTTCATAACTTTTTCTTTAAATTCCGCATGGGAAAAAAGCTGAGATATTGTTATATAACTTAACACGGTGCTGTCCAGTTCCATCCACTTTCTTTCAAGGGGTATAATTTCATTTACCACTATGGCTGAGTCAAATTGCCTTTGGGGGCTGGAGAGGTGGTTCAGTTAGGAGCACTTGCTCTGGCAGAGGACCTGGGCTCTGAACTGTCTGTAACTCCCAATCCAGGGGATCTGGCGCCCTCTCCTGACCTCTGCGGGCACTGCATGAATATGTTACACTTAAAATGAAGGCAAAACGCTCATTATGAATCAAATAATCAACCGGTTTTTTAAAACTACACCTTGTATATGTCACATTTTCTTCTCCCACTCACCTGTTAATGGGCCTGTGCTGGATAGTTTTATGTCAACTTGACACAGGTGTAGTCATCAGAGAAGAGGGAGTCTCAACTGAGAAAATTCCTCCATAAGATCGAGCTGTATGCAAGCCTGTAGAGCATTTTATTAGTTAGTGATTGATGTGGGAGGGCCTAGATTTTGTGGGTGGTGCCATCCCTAGGTTGGTGGTCCTAGGTTCACGGCCTCTGCATCAGCTCTTTCTTATTTGTCCTGACTTCCTCCAATGATGAACAGTGCTTGGGAGAGTAAGCCAAATAAATGCTGTCCTCCCCAATAAGCTTTTGGATCATGGTGTTTCATTACAGCAATAGTAACCCTAAGACAAGCACTTTGGCTGACTCCATAACTTATCTTTTGTATTTAATTTTTTTTGGAATTTATTTTAATATTTTATGTATATGAGTGTCTTTGCCTGTATGTATGTATTTATGTATGTGCACCACGTGCGTACCTGGTGGATGCAGAGGTCAGAAGAGGGCGTTCCATACCCTGGTACTGGAGTTACAGACCACCCCTTAGCTTCTGATCTCGTTCCCCAATTAACCATCCCAAATCTTAACCCAGCGTTCACAGAGTCCACAAGGTGCCGCCCTCCCGCTATGCTCGCCCGGGTGACAGGCCAGGGACTCAGCACCGCCCGCGATCACAGAAATGGCCCCGCCTCTGTCTTCGGGCTTCTGTCCAGGCGGCCCGCCTTCAATCCCGAGCCTTCCGGCAAGACTCCGGCGCGCTCTTACCAGGGTCCTCGCCCGCTGGTCCGCCAGGCTCCACCTTTTTTGCGACCGGCGTTGTGTTGCCGGACGCGACGAGCAGGATTGACAGTGAATCCCACGTACACGCGGCCCCGATGCCGAGGGTTCTGGCAGTAGAGCAGGTAGACACCGTAGAAGCGCCCCGGTCTTGCTGTATGTCCCATCGGAACTTTCTGGGTTGGAGGTCCGAAGTGGGGGGTGGTTTCTGGGACCTCGGACCTCGGAAAGGGCTGGGTAGCCAGGACTGCAAAACGTTTGTTTAGGAAAAAGCACTCGAGGGTGACCGTCCAGAGCGCTGGAAACCCAGCAGCGCCGTTTGGTGCGCCGCCTGCTGGCAGGAGGAGGATGTGCAAGCGCGGCCTCAGCTCCCGCGGCCCTCCAGCCCGGCTCCGATTGGCTAACTGCTGGGGCGGAGCCTCCCAAGCGTTGCGACTTCACCTGTGCCAGGAGACGGAAGTGCTGCCTTCCAGACCGCCTCAGGAAGGGCGGAAGTGAGCGGCGTGGGAGGAAGTGGCTTCGGTGAGGGCGGAAGGCGGGGCTCTGG
This sequence comes from Myodes glareolus, assembly GCF_982192425.1. Classification (NCBI taxonomy): domain Eukaryota; kingdom Metazoa; phylum Chordata; class Mammalia; order Rodentia; family Cricetidae; genus Myodes; species Myodes glareolus. The sequence continues at coordinate 77,496,990 of NC_142032.1, read as the reverse complement.
GCACGCCTGCCTGTTCCCCCGCCGGGCTGTGGCCATGGAACTCAGCGCGGACTACCTCCGCGAGAAGCTGCGGCAGGACCTGGAGGCAGAGCATGTGGTGAGTGCGGGGACGGGGACTCGGGCGACGGGGAAGGGTTCCAGTGCAAGCGCCCATCGTCCGGGTCTTCTGCCGGCTAGGAGGTGGAGGACACGACTCTGAACCGTTGCGCGACCAGCTTCCGAGTCCTGGTGGTGTCCGCTAAGTTCGAGGGAAAGCCATTGCTCCAGAGACACCGGTGAGCCCCTGGGAGCCTCTCGCCCAGCTCTTTGGGCTCGGGGCGTGAACCCCGGTCTCTGACCGCTCGGGTGGGGACTAACTCACCCCCAAGCCCCGCGATGTGGTCCATAACCCGAGGGTGCGCTTGCCTTTGTGGTTGGGCATCCGTCCTCTCCTCCAATCCCCACTTCCTGGAGACATCTCCAATCTCCCTAATCATGCTCGCCTCGGAGCCCACCACCCCAGCCGAGGGCGGACATTTCTCATTCCCATCTCTCGCCCAGGCTGGTGAATGAATGCCTAGCAGAAGAGCTCCCGCACATCCATGCCTTTGAGCAGAAAACTCTGACCCCAGAACAGTGGACCCGAGAGCGGCCGAAATGAGGGACCCGAGCCTGAACAGCCATTAAATTGTAAATCAGGTCCATTTGGTGTCAGTGTGCTGTTTGAGGTCTCTGAGGCTGAGTCAGGTACTTGGCTTTCCCCTCCCCCTCCTCCATCATTGTTTTGGCCTTGTCCTGGCCTTTAGTCTCCGCCAAGGTTGTCTGTCTACCCGTGTGGTCTCTGTACTGTCACCAAGGTCCGCCCTCAGAAAGCAGGGTGTTCCTGCTCTGCCAACCGTCCAGGACCAGAAGCCCTCAGCCTTTTCTCACCATCTCCTCTCCAGGCTCCTGGATAGTTATCAGAAAGAGAGAGACAAGATACACGATTCCTGTCATGCTTTCAGTCTCTTTTTCAGGCCTCAGGGGACATGGTATTCAATCCAGCTCCTCCACATCTAATCTTATTTGGTTTTGTCTTTGAGATGGGCTCTCAATGTGTTTTCCAGACTGTACTTAGATTTGTGAGCTCAGATGGTCCTCTCGCCTCAGTCTTTGTGCAGCCATGACTACAGATGTCTGTCACCACACTCAGTTCCTCTCCATAGTGTCGAGGCCTGTCTCTGACACTTAGCGCTCAGTTACCTCCGCCTTCTCATTCTTCCATCAAAGAAACTGGTCCAACTGGAGTCATAGTCGTCGCTGGTCAGACCTTCTCCATCCCCAGGATCATTTCCTGAACGTTTTTTCTTCCTCTGGAGAGGCAGTGATTCAGTCACAGGAAAGATGCCTAGCCTGTATCTCTAGAGGAGTGACCCCTTCATTCCCCAGTGATAGCCCTCCTGCAGTTTATAGGGGAGAAGGGACTTGCCCAGGATCACATGTCCTGCCAGAGGGTGAAACACAGCTTGGCAGGCAGGCCTGTTTGTGTGCTGTTCTCTATATCCAGATAGTTCTGTGGCATGCTGAAGAGGAAAGGGCTGGGGGTGGGGTCCTGGGTATTCTCTGAACTATATGATTTCAACCTTGGGACGGCCATGATACCCTCCTGAGCCCCTCTATATCATTCCAGCTCTGGAATCTCCCATCCATTAGGCACCAAAAGCCACTCCCATGCTGAGGATATAGCTGTTGGTGGAGTGCTTGCCTAGCACATGTGAAGCCCTAGGTTTAATCCTCAGGGCCACATAAACCAGGTATCGTGATGCACTCTTAAAATAGCACTTGAGAGGTAGAAGCAGAAGAGTTAGGAGTTCAAGACCATCCTGGCTGTATGAGACAGTCAAAAACACACAAAAACAAGCACTACCTCCTATGACAGGGTATAAGAGATCTGTTCTTCCCTGTCTTCCTCAGACTCCAGGTCCTGTGAAATCCACAGGAAATGCTCCAAGGCAGCAGAATGTTGTGAATGGAAGGGGGTTTCTTAAACTGGAACCCCAGAGCTGCCCTTCAGCCAGCACTGGTCTCTGTGTTTTAGTCCAGGGTCAGGCTCTTTCCTGGTTTCTCAGCTTTGCCTTTATGGGATTTTTGTCTTTGTTTTGTTGGGTAGTTGTATGTGTGTGTGTTTGTGTTTGTGTGTGTGTGTGTGTGTGTGTTTGAGATGGGGGTCTCTCAGTGTAGCCCTGGCTGTCCTGGAACTCAGAGATCTGCTTGCCTCTGCCACCACAGCTAAAAGCACAGCTCACCACATCTGGCTTATTTGTCTCTGTGGATTTGCCTTGCAGAGTTGCTTGCAGAGGGCGTCAAGTTTCATGAAGCTGGAGTTGCAAGTGGTTGTGGGCCGCCTGATGCAGATGTTGGGACCTGAACTCTGGTCCTCTGAAAGGGCCACAAGTGCTATTCCTTGCTGAGCTACATCTCTAGCACAAGAGTCATTTTTACTTACGTGTATGTAATAATGTGTGTGTATGCAGGTATACATGAGTGTATATGTACACGTGTACATGCCTGTACACGTGAATGGAGGTCAGAAGAGGATGTCAGATGTCTTTTGTCACTTTCTACTTATTCCTTTGAGGCAGGCTCTCTCCCTGAAACTGGTGCTTGTATCTCTGTTAGGCTGGAAGCCAGCAGCCCCGCAGTCCTGTCTCTATCCACATCAGACCTATTGGGGTTACAGGCGTTTGTGGGAACACCCATGCTGTTACGTGGGTGCTGGGATTTGGTTAGCATCCCTCATGATCGCAGAGCAAACACTAACCCACTAAGTCACCTTTCCGGCCTTTTCTTGTTGTTGTTGTTATTGTTATCTTATTGCAGTTGTTTTGAGACAGGGTCTCCATCTTAGGCTGTCTTTGGACTTCTGATCCTCCTGCCATCACCTCCCAAGTGCTGAGATTACAGGTGTGGGTTTCCACACCTGGTTTCTGCAGTGCTGGGGATCAAACCCAGGACCTGGCACATGCTGCCAACCAGGGAACATCCCAAGCTCCATTTCTGGTTTGGTTTGGTTTGGTTTGGTTTTTTTGAGGCCGTATCTCAATTTATCACCACTCTCAACTGAGTTTCTGGCTTGAAACCCCCAGCAGTTGCTCAGTCTCCCAAGGGTTTGGATTACAGGTGTGAGTCGGGTCTGATCAGAAGTCTTGTTTTTGTTGAGTCTATAGTTTGAAAAATGTCATCATGTGCTGGTTGGTTTCGCCATAAGCACCGGTGTCAGTACAATTGTATACAGTTTGTGTGCGAGTTAACCAGGAAATGCTAATTTGGGCTCAGGGCTAGGGGCATAGCTAGAGTGGTAGAGAGCTTGCCTCACATGTGAATGGTCATAGCTTTGGTCCCCAGCACTGCCATAGAAAACACAAGAAAAGACTTGGGTGGATAAGGGAAATCTGGGGCCCTAAGATAGGGATTTGGATGCTAGGAAGCAGAACAGCTCTCAGCTCCATCACTGGGTACCCTTCCATCCAAGGCCCCATTCATTTGCTACAGTGCATTTGGAAATGACCTGCAACCCTGAGTGGGGATAGTGCATTCGGAACCATCAAGGGGAAGCCGTGGGATGGTCAGTTCACCAGAGTCTGAGAGGTACCAGAAAATAAAGCCATTTTATTATTTTCGTCTTATTCACCATATGGCCTGAGGGTGGGGTGGGAGCAGAGTGAATGGCTGGCCCCGCTGAAGGCTCTGGGGTGCTCTACTTGGCCTGAACAGTCTCCTCCAGCCTGTCCATGCGCTTCTGTAGCTCTTGTACCGTGGCCTGCAGGTTCCTCATCTCTTCCTCCAGCCGCGACACAGTGTCCTGGGGGAGCCAGCACTGCATTAGACCCCGCTTTTCCATATATTCCCTTCCTCTGACATCAGCTAGCCTTTCTAAGAACCCCAAAGCTTGGGTCCTTTGGTCCCAGCAGCTACTACTCGAATCAATCAATGCATTTGATTTCTAAGGCCACGGGGTCACCCACTCCTTGTCCTCCCAGAATCTCCCGCCATTAGGAGCTCAGACATCCCGACAAATACATCTTTCCCGATGAGACATTGATCACACCCATGCAGCCTTTGCCCTAATCTATCTTCCTGCCCCAGCTCCCCAGCTCCCCACCAGCCCTACCGAGCTGGGAGCGCCACTGGCCTCTGGTGTGGCTCTCTTGCGTACGCTGTCCAAGCCCCTGTTGACTCTCAGCTCCCGGCTCTTTGGGGGCACATAGCCATCCTTGAGGGAGATGAGAATGGGGCCAGCATCCCGGCCACCCAGCCACTCCTCAGCTGTGAGGGCAGGGTCTGGTCCTGCAGTGGGTGGATACAGGTCCTCCTGGAACAGGTCCGACTGTGGGCAAGGCCAGAGATGGTCACGAGAGTGTTTATATTCCTGCCCCTCCGTACAAGCCCCCGGGGTCAGTTCCTACCCTAGCCCGGGGAGAAGCATAGGAACATCACCTTTCTAGGCACTGTCATGGCGATGGGCTCACATTTCCGCTCATGAAGCTTGTAGAACCTGCGGAAACAGGAAGGTGAGCTGCACTGTACAGCAGGAGTGGGCACTGAAGGTCTGGTCAGAATCGGGGCACTCACCTGGCAATCTCACACTTATTCACTTCCAGGCCACGTTTGGGCATGTAGCCCATACCACGCTGGGACTCCTTGGAACTGAACATGGAAAGATAGTGCAGGAACGGAGCCTCAGAAGTGATCTCAAAATACCGGATAGAGCTGTCACCCTGTAGGTGGTACGGGCAAGAGAGTCAGTGCCAGCACAGGCCACCAGCCTTTGTGCTCACTTACCCACTTCCCTGCCCCCAGCCCTCCTGACTGAGTCACCTTGCCACAGAGGTAGACAATGTTGGTGTCAGGGTCAAAAAAAGGCAGCAGAACTCCGCTGCTTGTGTCCAGCTCCTGCAGGGACAGTGGCTCTTCTAGGTGCTTCTGTAGAGACAGGGGAGGGCAGCAAGGCTGAGCCAAGTCAGGTCTTCACTAGACAGCAAGCAGTCAAGGGCCCTCAGACTAAGCAGTGGAAACTTCCCATCTAATAGGTAAACTGAGGCCATGGTCATGTGGTAAGTGGTGACTTAGTCTCCCTCCAGCCTTGGCTCCAGTCTAAAGGGTTCCATTTCTCAGCACTCACTGTGTCCCACAGCGCCACCTGCCGCTCACTCATGCGGCTGAAACCCGTGGTTAGGATCTTCCCTTCTGATACAAACACTGCGTGCACTGGCCGAGTTCCCTCATGAGGACGGTCCTTTTCCTGAGAGGCAAGCAATGTGGTCAGTCAGCTTCTCTTAGTCTCACCAAGAGACTAGAACCTCAGTGGGTGTGGGGAGAGCAACATCCTGGGGCCAGGGTTTAAGGTTCATGGCAACTTACAGCCACCACAGTGCCTTTCCGAGGCTCAATGACGCGAACACGCTTGTCGCGGCAGGAGGTACAGATGAGACTGCCGTCCCGGCTCCAGTCCACACTGTAGATCGTGTCCGGGTGCACATCGGGACCCAGTGTCAGCACAGCTTCCCCAGTGCCCACATCCCACACCAGGATCACATTGTCACAACCTGCACAATTGTCCAGCGTGGAACTGTGAGCATGTGCCCCCGTCAGGCCCCCAGCCCTCCCCTCCGCACCCTTACAGCACCTGCGCTGAGTAGTACATTCTGAGCTGTGGGGTGCCAGGCCACGATGCCCACCCGCTTGGTGTGACCTTCCAGAGTGACAACAGGCTCCCGCAGGGGCAGCACCAGGCCCCCATCAGGGATCTCCCACACCTGCAGAGAGGGGCACGTGAGTTGCTGGGGCTTCAAAAGCCAGGTTCTTCTGGAGACCCCTCCTAGCTCACAGTCCTACCAAGACTCACCATAACTGTGCAGTCCTCAGAGCCACTGGCAATGACATTGTCGTTGTGTGGGCACCAGGCGATGTCTAGCACAGGAGCAGTGTGGCCGCAAACCAGGGGCACATTCTTGTCCACTCGTCCAGTCTGGGGGGTACAGCAAGGCTTCTGATGGAGGTGCTTTTGACCTCTAAACCCAATCCCACCTCCCCACACCCCTTCAAAGGGTCACACAGGAAAGTGTGGGGTTCTAGGAGCACTGAGGTGAGGATTGGTCCCAGTCCCAGGAAGGCTAGCACCAAGCTGCATGAGATTCTGATCCCTCTAACTCCGTGTCATCTGTGGACGGCACAGGCCCTGGGCCTAGGACAAACATAGGGTTGGGGTCCCTAAGAGGAGACTGTGTGACCAGGGGCTGTGGGATGTGTCCTGTTGGATAGATAGAAGCCTGGAAGTCTGTCCCCATGCCTCTGGACAGCAACTGTTTAAAAATGGCCTCTTCTGAGGGCCAACTGCTTCCTGTGTAGAGAGCTGTGCAGGGTGCAGGCCCAGCTTCACCCCGACAACCACTTCCTCTTCTCCTCGGCTTCCATCGGCCCTTTTAAGGTAACAACTCGGGGCCTATCTCCCCTTCCTGTTTCACCCCCTGAAGAGTCCAGGAGAGTACTGGGGCTGAAGGGCAGCAAGCTTAGAGGGCAGGAAAAGGCTTTTTGCTTCATCTCCACCTGTGAGCCAGGGCTTCCACTTACTGAGTCCCCAAAGGCTCAGTTCCTCACAGGTCAGCCCTGGAATCCTCACTCCTGAGAACCCTGGAACAACCCATCCCTGAGCAGAAAACCCCAGGCTGAGACTTGGGAGGCCTTCCCCCAACCCCCTTGTTTTGTCCCCAAAGAGCTTAAGCAAATGGCCCTGTCCCATTTTACAGATGACAACACCGAGGAAGACTTGGTACCAGGCACCTACTGAGGCCCACACAGTCTCAGTTGATGGCCGGAGCCTCCTCAGGAGAGCTGCTGTACCAGAAGCTCACCTTGCCTAAGGGCAGCACCAGGAAGGCCCCTCCCCCACTGGCCTCACAGATCAGAGCCATGAACTTGGGGTTGACAGCACAGAAGCCGCTGTCCCAGGTGGTCTGCGAGACGCGCACATCCTCGTAGCACTGGTCAGCTTTGGCTGGCTGTCCAAACACGTGGCGGAATTTGCTGGAGCGAACCACCTGCCGGCTCATCCTGAGGGACACAGATTGTAAACTTTCTCAATTCTGGCCGAACACTGTCAGCCCTAGAGCAGCCCTTGGCCTGCCTTTTAGGGTTCCAGCCTCATGTCTGAGGCACTCTGACCTACTCTCCATGAGTGACAGTCTGCTTACCCTCCCCAGTTTTTTCTTCTGTCAACCCCAACACTTCAAGCCACACCCTCAATCCTGCACCATCAGCCCCTACCATAGCCCAATATGGGGCAGGCACCAGGGTCCCCTTCATAGTGGTCCTGACACCCTCGAGGCTATTCCGTCCTACGGACCTCTTGCAGAGCCTACATGCCTCACACCCACACAGAGCTTCCTAAAGGCAGGGCAGGGCTGCTCCTGCCTTGCCTTCCAGCTCAGGGATGGCACACAGGGAGATGTGTGTCAGCTTGCCTAGGAGGGAATGAAGGAGCAGGATGGCTTCCCCAGGTTTCTGGCCACAAGAAGTAGCAATGGCTTGGGTCCCAGCATCCCCCCGTACCTCTGCCTCTCAGCCTCGGCTCAGAAAAAGCAGGTGTTCTGTGCCGTCTCCACTTCCGTTAAGGAAGGAGAGGCCCACCACGATTGCCCTGAGGCCCACTAAGATGATTACCCACTGTGGCTGGGCAGCCAGCCAGTGAAGCCCAGGGACTGACTGCCTGTATCCTAGTGTTCCGGAGCCCCATCCTTGGGCCCAGTCCCTCCACCTTCCTACTCAATGAAGGAGCCTGGGATGCCCTGTGGGAAGCATTCTGCCCAGAGCCTCTGCCCACTTCCCCAGCCTCACCCATCCATCTGCTTGGCCTTAATGGGAGCCCCTTCTTGCTAGGGCTTCAACCCTCACCCACCCTGCTAACCCTAAGGAGGCTCCCAGATTTACACAGAAAGCAGACGAAATGCAGAGTGAAGTCTCCAAGACAAGAAGGGGCCATAAGCCCCCGCAGTGAGCAGTCTAGATTTGGGAGAAGGAAACCCCAATCTAGAGGTGAGGGCAGGAAGATGTGCCCCACCCGACCTCCTCCCCCACCCAGGTACCAAGCCCGGAAACCACGGAAAGGGGAACTTGGTCTTTTCTTGTTTTGCACTCAACCCCTTCCTGTCTCAAAGCTCCGGGCAGCTACTTGGCTCACCCCACCCTGGCCCCCACCCTCACCGCCCAGAAGCTCCCTCCCGGGCACATAGGTCCCGAGACCAGCTGCGGTCGCTCCCAGCGCGCCCACCTCCATCTTGGTCACGATGGTCCTTCGCTCTCACCTTGAAGCACTCTGGGACCTGCTTGCTGCTTCGCACTCTTTGGTCCTGGACCCTCCCAGCCAGGCTCCTGCACAGGCTCCCTGACCACAGCCTGGTGGCCCTGACAGCTCGCCCGCCCCCACAGCCCTGCTCCCACGCTGGCGCTGGCCCCACAGGTGGCCCTGGCAGCGATGCCCGGCCCTTGTGACCAGCCCTCCCCCAGCGCCCAGTCTCACCTGCTGCGGGGAGCCGAGCCTGACCCCCGCAAGTGGAGGAGGAAGGAGAGGAGGATGGAGGAGCCGCAGGCTGGCCGCCGAGGATGCTCTGTCAAGACAATGAATGAGCAGCGGCCGAGCGCCGGCCTCCTCCCGGTGGCAGCGCCCCTTTGGGGCGGAGCTCATAGAGGCCCGGCCCTTCGCTCCCGGACAACCCGCTCTCCACGCCGTCAGCTCCAACCCCCCACTCCCCGACAGATGCTGACGCGAATCTGCTCTTCTTTTAATGTCAAAACGCAAAAATATCCCGTTCCTTCATCCCTCCCCCGGCCGCCCGCAGCCTGTTCGAGGTCCTTTCCCTGGCATCGGAGAAAGCTCCCGAAGGGCTGCGACCAACTCGAGAGCCTTGTCGGCCACAGGAGCACTGCTCTTGTCGCTGCCCCGAAACGGACTCCTGGGTGGCCGTGGGAATCATTTCTCCTCTCTCGGAGCTCGGGGCTTCAAAGGAGGCACCCTTGCCCTCTGCTTCACAGGGTTGAGACCCGGAAGCAGTAAAATAATTGGGCAGTATGGAGCACCTGTTTTGTGCTCCTGGCTGAGAGGACAAGCGAGCCAGGCTCTCCCCTCTATAGAGCTCCCAGCCTGGGATAGGGTGGGGTGGTCAGCCACAGTTTCGAGGCCACTGAGTACAGACAAGTCTGACAGCGAGCACAACTGACCCTCAGTTAGAGGGTGGTGGGTTATCACAAAAGAAAGGCCTTCGCTAGAATCACAGTTCATACTCCTGACTTTCACTCCTCTGAGTGACCTTTGGCAGGACACTTTAATCTCATCTCAGCCCCAATTCCCTCTATAATGGTCTTACCCGCCTTACACGGAGAGCTGGACACACATCTACAGAGTGGCAGGTACTAAGGAAAGTTAGGTCTTACAGTCAGATGTGGTGGCCCACACCTGCGAACCCATCACAGGGGAGACAGAGGCAGAAGGATCACAGTGCCTTCAAGGCCAGCCAGTCCACAGATATGTTCCAGACCAGGGCTACATATGAGACCCTGCTTAAAAAAAAAAAACAAAACAAAAGATTCTTTTCATTATTGTCACTTGCCAAGGTTTTGGGCTGTCCTGAGAGGGTGAGGAAACACCAGCAATGACTTAGGGGAGGCAGGGGCCAAGGCACAGTCTCAGCCAAGTTCAAGAAAGCAGGAGTGCTGATAGTCACCTGTAATCTGAGCACTCAGGAGGCTGAGGCAGGAGGCCAGCCTGGACTACATAGCAAGACCCTGTCAGAAGAAACTGTTCTTCAAGGAAGAAGAAGTTCAAAGGAGCAAGAAGGGCCTGGCTCCAGTTCTACTGGTTAGCTGTGTGATCTTGGGCAAGAGGCCTAACCTCTCCCAACCTCAGTTTCTTTAGATAAGGAACAAGCAGAAGTGTCCTGCCCACCTCACGGTTCATGGGACTCAAATGAAGTAACAGTGATCAGAGTGCTCAGTTACTCGGTACAGGGCTATATTGTGCCTGTGGGTCTGTGACTGTGGGCAGGGACTGCACAGTCTCCAGCTAAAGTGTGAGTTAACATTAGTGGGGCTGAGAATGTGGCTCAGTTGGCAGAGTGCTTACATTGCATGCATAAAGCCAGGATCTCCATCACCACATAAACTAGGTGTTGGCGCTGCTGAGATGGCTGAGTGGTTAAGAGTTCGTACTGTTCTTGCAGAGGACTGAGTTCATTCCCAGCACACACATGATGGCTCACAACCCTCTGTAGGCATGCTTGTGATACGTACACATGCAGGCAAGCAAAACAGTCACACACATTGCCTTGGTTACCGGTCTGTTGCTGTGAAGAGACACCATGACCAAGGCAATTCTTATAAAAGAAAGCATTCAGTCTTTTTTGTTTTGATTTGTTTTTCAAGACAGTGTAGTCCTGGTTGTCCTGGAACTCATTCTGTAGATCAGGCTAGCCTTGGACTCAGAGATCTACCTGCCTCTGCCTCTGAGTGTTAGGATTAAAGGTGTGCCACCACCACCTGGCTAAAAGAAAGCATCCAGTTGGGAGCTTGCTTACAGTTGTAGAGGGTTAGTTCATGATCATCATGGTGGGAAACAGGTATGGTTCCGGGGCAATAATGGAGAGTTTTACATTCTCATCCACGGGCAGGCAGAGACAGACAGACTGACTGACTGACTGACTGACTGGGCCACTCCCAATGACGAGCTCCTCTAACATCTATCTGTTCCAACGAGGGAGCCGAGCATTCAAATACATGAGCCTGTGGGGTCCATTCTAATTCAAGATAGATAACAAATAAAAAATCTAAGCCAGGAGGTGGTGGCACACACCTTTAATCCCAGCACTCAGGAGGCAGAGGCAGGCAGATCTCTGAGTTTGAGGCCAGCCTGATCTACAGAGCAAGTTCCAGGACAGCCAGGGCTACACAGAAACCCTGTCTCAGAAAAGAAATGAAAAATCTAGAAACAAAAGCAGGTATGATGATGCATGGCTGTGATGTAAACACATGAGCAGCAGAGAGATAGCAGGCTCAGAAATCCAGCATCGTGCTCAGCTACATTAAGAGTCCATGGCCAGCCTGGGCTACAAGAGATCCTGGCTCAAACCTTCCCTGCAAGTACTAATAACAAGTGTGTATTGTGAGCTACTGTATACTGCACTTATCTAAGCATTATAGATTTAAATGCTCACTGGGCATGGAAGTGCGTATCTGCAGTTCCAATACGCTGGAGCCTGAGGCAAGATGGCAGCATAGGCTACACAGCAAGACTGAATCTCAAAAACAAATGAACAAGAAACACCTGAGAGCGGCTAGTACTTGGTGGTACGCTTCATTTCTCGGGGAGTATGTAGGAGTACACCATCGTCACCCCTGGAGGGCCTAACACTCACACTCATACAGAGAACGAGCACATTGATAAAACCCATGCCTTTGGCGCAGTGAGCATTTGGGCTAGTGAGAGAAAGCTAGGCAGCCACATGCTCTTCTTAGATGCCAGGCAGTCTGCAGTGTGGGGCGAGGATGACGTGGGCTGTCATAGAGGACAGACACAGAAACCAGTGGGACGGACTTCTCTAAAGCAGATGTCTACAGAACGCAAGAATGAGTTAACTCAGTGATAGGTTGGCCCAGCATCTCACTAACGCGTGCCTGCGTGCAGGCGGGTGTGTGCTGGAGACCAAACCCAGGAACTTGAGCATGCCAGGCAAGCATTCTGCCACTAGGCTGTACCACCAGCCCTCATCTGTGGCATCACCTTGAATTTCTTTCAGGGATGAGGTATTCCATTATAGACCGTCTGGAATTCAGCATGTGGCCATGCTTCCTGTCCAGTGAAACCCCTTCTCACTGGTTTAGCTCCACTGATTTGACTCAAGTCTGTGCTGTAAGAAAGAGGTTCATCTTAGAGTTGCAGGAGGCGGGGAAATCCTCTTTGCGTTCTGGTTAGCAACCACATGTGAAAATGTAAACACAACCCTAATAGAGTAGCTTGTGCCCATGTAGAAAAACTTGTCAGAACAGTCTATGCAGAGAACTGCAGAGGCAGAATACAAAGACAGATCCTAAACATCACTGGAGTGTCTGGATCAAGCTGCGTCCAAATCACTCAACCTTTCTGTGATATAAGTTAATAAAGTCTTTCCTCTATATAAACCTGTAGGTTTGAGTGTCAACTGGTCTACCTGCCCTGGAGGGAGGCGGGATCAGAGACCCAAGGAGACAGATATGCATAGTAAAGATGGACCAAAATATAGGAAGTCCAAACTCTTGCAGGAGGTTTTCTAGTCTCTCTGCCTCTAAAGAGGCTGTGGAACATAACAGGACCCAATGACCCTTGCTGCTGTTTCCTTGTGGCTCCTCAAGTGATGTCAGCTTGTCTAGAAAGGACATAACATGCTATATTTTGATGGTGTAGAAAAACAAATGCCTGCCGTGTATCCTAAGGTGCCAGAGTCAGAGTCCTGGGTCATCTCACCTTCATGTGAAACAAGCTTAACCGGGGATAGGCCTGATCCAGAGGAAAGCAGAGGTACAGGAGAGGCAAGACAGAGTCCTGAGAACAATATGCCAGACCCATCCTGGACCCAGCTGTACTTGAAGGAAGGATGTTCCATTTCTGTGAACAACAAATCGTCTACCTCTAAACATGTCTCTTCTCTGCTGATGTGATAAGACACCATGACCAAGGCAGCTTACAAAAAAACATGTTTCCTTGGGTTTACAGTTCCAGAGGGCTAAAGTCCGTGATGGCAGAGCAAAGTCGTGGCAGCAGGACCCCCGACCAGCTGAGAGCTCACGGCTTGCTCCTCAAGCAGGAGGCAGATAGAACACTAAGAATGGCTCGGCTTTCTTAAAATCTCCAGCACCCACCACCAGTGACACACCCCCTCCAACAAGGCCACACCTCTTTCCCAAACAGCTTCACCAACTGAGAACCAACATATATATGAGCCTATGGGTACCATTCCTTTTCAAACCACCACCTCCCCTCCCTCCCTCCCTGCCTCTCCCTCCCTGCCTCTCCCTCCCTCCTCCTTCTTCTCCATCTTGCTATTGCATCCTAGGCTGGCCTCACTTACCTGGTCTTCCAGATCACCCATTACAGGTGCCAGGCTCATATCACTCCTTCCCAGTGTTACCAAGAATTAGACGGTCAAACACTGTGCTCCTGCTATGAATATACACAACACCTTGGGAGTATTAATGTTAAGAAAATAATAATCATCATCATCATCTTGAATCCAATCATGCCTCTAAATATAACTATTGGTTTATAGGAAATAAGAAAGAAAGACGAATAGGCAATGGTATAGAAGGCAGTTACATGAATCTTCAATGTGGGAAATTTCATTGGACACATGACCTGACTTTAACAAATAAATGGCAGTAAAAGCAAGTGAGGGAAGGGTAGGCCGTACTTGTAATCCCGGCACTTGGAAGCAGAAGGGTGGAGAGTTTCAGCCCAGCTTGAGCAAAGTTTGCCCCTGTGGTCAAGGATGTAGCCACTCCGTTCTCCGAGCACAGCCAAGGATGTAGCCACTCCGTTCTCCGAGCACAGCCATGCATTTTCATTCCTTTTCTCTCCACTGTGACCAGACACCTGGCAGAAATCGACTCAGTGGAGGAAGGGTTTAGTCTAGCTCACAGTTCAGAGAGATACAGTCTGCCAGGTTGGTTAAGGAGAAGCGGGGCAGGGGTGGTGGAACGGGATGGGCCATAGTGGCAGGAGCAGGAGGTCACCAGCCATGGTGTGCTCTCAGCCAGGAAGGAGAAAAGAGCTGAATTCTGCTGCTCAGCTCACTGCTTCGCTTTCTCTCTCCAGTCTGAGCCCTCAGCCTGTGGAACAGGGCCACCCACACTTAGGTGGGACTGTCCTCCTCACTTTAATCTCTTTGGAAACACCCACACTGACACGCCAGATGTGTGTCTCCCAGGTGATTCCAGACATTGCTGTGTTGGCAGTGAAGATGACCCATAACACAATGACAGGGTAGCCTGAAACAGTGGTCACTCTGGTCACTTGGTCACTGCTGCTAGCTAGGCTTACTGCACAGGGTCCCGATCACTGAAACAACAGTTTTGCAAAAGAGGTTTTATTCCTAAAGCAGCTGTGTGTGGAGATGGGCATGCAAGCCTCAATCAAATCCACCTCCCTGAGTACAGCACTGTAGTGTGGGAGAAAGCGATTCGAGGCCAATCAGAGGCAGCTGATGTACATTAGGGATAAAGGATTTATTTCAATGCCCTTTGGGTCCATTCGTTCTGGGGTAATGTTGAGACCAGACTGAGCCGTGTGCAAACCGACTCCATACTGTAAAACAGAAGTTCTTTTAGATAGGAATTTGCCTAGAGAGACTCTATTTAACAAGCAGCATTTTTGTTTGTTTTTGTTTGTTTGTGGGGGAGGGTTGTTTTTGTTTTTGTTTTGTTTTGTTTGAGACAGGGTCTTACTAGATAGCCCTGGTTGTCCTGGAATTTGCTATTGTAGACTAGGCTGGTCTCAAACACACAGAGCTCTGCCTACCTCTACCTTCCAAGTGCTAAGATTAAAGGTGTGTAACACTACACCTGGCTACAAGTAGCTTTTAAGGACGAAGGATGACTGCACCTGGGTGAATGAACGGCACGTCTGTCTGGCACCATCCCTGCAGCACAGACTGATGCATGACCAATTTCCGGGAGTGGACGACGCCGAGGGGCTAGAAAGGCTCAGCAGTTAAAAGGGCTGGCTGCTCTCGCAGGTGGCCTGGGTTCAGTTTCCAGCACCCACATGCTGGCTCACAGCTGTCAGTAACTCTAGTTCCAGGGGACCTGACCCTCCCTTCTGACCTCAGCAGGTACTAGGCAAACACCGGGCACACATAGACACACAGACAAAACACTCGCATACATGAAACAAAATAACCTACAACATTCTTTAAAATTCTTGGGTGAACTGAGACTGTAGTGTAGAGAAGTGTTGGCATAGTAAAATAATTTAAGGGAAAGCAGACACACCATTCGGGAGAAGATATGTAACTCCCTCTCTTCTGCCCCACAAAGTGGTTGCAGCATTGTGGCCCACCACCCTGCCATTTAGCACCCCCGGTATGTGTTTGCTCAGTGCTCTCTGCCTGCTCTGTTTGCTCATCTGGATCTGCCCATCCACCCACTCATTCCTTCATCTGCACCCAGTCCTGCCCTTTTACCTCCGCAGCTGGACTCCGCCCCACCGCTCTGCTCCCAGACCTGTGACCTGCAACAGCGGCTTCTTTGCTGATTCAGGGCCATTGTCTCATCAATACAGAGACTTTTCCATCCTACCTCTGTCCCGGATTTACTTCCTGGGCCTTTTCTGTCATTTGTAAGTACTCCACAACCTACCTACATATACACACATAGACACAGCCACCGTGTGCTATACAGCATGCGATACACACATAGACACAGTCATTGTGTGCTACACTACCTGTGATACACACATAGACACAGCCACTGTGTGTTAATAACATGTGATACACACAGGACACAGTCAATGTGTGCTACACTACCTGTGATACACACATATACACAGTCACTGCGTGCTACACTACATGTGATACACACACAGACACAGTCACTGTGTGCTACACAACATGTGATACACACATAGACACAGCCACTGTGTGTTAATAACATGTGATACACACATAGACTCAGCCACTGTGTGTTAATAACATGTGATATACACATAGACTCAGCCACTGTGTGCTGACAACATGTGATACACATACAGGCACAGTCATTGTGAGCTACACAACATGTGATACGCACATAGATACAGTCACTGTGTGCTGTGCAACAAGTGATCTGAGGACATCTTAGTCACTTCCCATCACAATGATAAGCACCATGACCAAGGAAACTTACAAAAGAAAGCTTTTGATTTGTCTTATGGTTTCAGAATAGGTGGGAGCTCCCATCTTTTTTGTTTTGTTTTGCTTTTTTTTTTTCCAAGACAGGGTTTCTCTGTAGCTTTGGAGCCTGTCCTGGAACTAGCTCTTGTAGACCAGGCTGGCCTCGAACTCACAGAGATCAGCCTGCCTCAGCCTCCCGAGTGCTGGGATTAAAGGCGTGTGCCACCGTCTTTATCCATGGTCGTGAAGCAGAGGAAGAGAGTGCTAAGAACTACAGGAGAGTTTTGAAACCTCAAAGGCTTTCCTTGGTGACCACCTCCTCATTTTTCCCAAACAGGCCCACTAATTGGGAACAAAGTATTCAAAAATATGAGCCTATGGGGTTCATCTCATTCAAACCACCACAAAGAGTTAGTGTGGCAGTTAAAATTGGAGTAAGAAAACCCGTGTTCTGGGCTGGAGAGATGGCTCAGTGGTTAAGAGCAGCAATTGCTTTGTATATGACCCAGGTTCAATTCTCAGCGCCCACATCGTGGCTCATAACTGCTCATAACTCCAGTTTCAAATCAGGCTTGGTGGCGCATGCCTTTAATCCCAGCACGTGGGAGGCAGAGGTAGGTGGATCTCTGTGAGTTCGAAGCCAGCCTGGTCTACAGAGTTCCAGAACAGCCAGGGCTACACAGAGAACCTGTTTCAAAACAGAACAAAAAAGAGAACACTACAGTTCCGGGGATCCAACTCCCTCTTCTGGCCTCCATGAACACTGCACACATGCTGCTCACAGAGAGAAATGCAGACAAAATGCCATGCACATAAAATAAAAATAAATAAAACTTTTTTAAAAAGAGCCTTGCTTACTTCTCCAGGGTTACCAAGGAAATGCAGGATTATCTAGCAAATGGCTGCCATTGGCTCAACCCTTCTTTGTGAATTATTGTTATTCAGTAAATCTTGACATTGTGGAAAGACAGATACCCCCACACACACACCCCGCTTCCTTTAGAGATGGGATCTAACCATGTAACTCTGATTTGTCTAGAACTCACTATGTAGACCAGAATGGCCTCAAACTTACAAAGATCTACCTGGCGCAGCCTCCCAAGTGCTCGGATTAAAGGTGTGCGCCACCACCCCCAGTGTGCTCATTCCAAACAAATCCTGACATAGTGCGCTCATTCCAAACAAATCCTATTCTTTTAAAACAGGCCTGTGAGATGGCTCAGTGAGAAAAGAGACTTGCTGCCTAACCTGACCATCTGAGTGTGCACGAGCCCCAAAACCTGCATGGTAGAAAGATAGAAGTGATTCCTGCTAATTGTCCTTTGTCCTCTGTACACACGGTCTCTCTCTCTCTCTCTCTCTCTCTCTCTCTCTCTCTCTCTCTCTCACACACACACACACACACACACACACATACACACACACACACACACAGAGAGAGAGAGAGAGAGAGAGAGAGAGAGAGAGAGAGAAGTAAAAAAAAAAACCACTTAAAGGGTGGGGTGTAATTCAGTGGTGAAGCAATAACCTAACACATACAGACCCTAGGCTACATCCCTAGAACCACAGGGGGAAAAGTTAAGCAAAGTCAGCCTGGGCTACATAGCAAGAACCTGTCAAAACATAGTAAGTGTCCCATGTGTCAGGAGAACCTGCAGCCCCAAACCACTTCCCATCCCCCGCCCCTGTTCACACTCAGGGCTTGTGACTGACTTGCTTCTCCTTGTTTTCCCTTCCTCATCACCTCCTTTCTTCCTACTTGAGGCTTCTGCCTCTGCCGTGCCACATGGACTTGGTCATCCATAATCCTGTGACCACCAAATGAAACACTTGGCTTTCTCTGTGGTTCGGGGGACAAAACTGTGTGAACTGGGCAGGTGTTCCCCCGAGCCACCCCTCCAATCGCTCCACTGTCTTCTTTCTCTTGATGCCATAACCGAGCCTTTTGTAGAGCACTGCCCTTTCTCGTGGTGTCCCAGCATGCCACACTGTCTCCTCCACACCTGTAATCTCAGGTACCACCTTTGGTTGGCCACCTCCAGCCTGTGTCTGTGACTCCACCCCCTGCCCCTGGCCCTGTGGATCTGACTCATATGTCCCAACAGCACCTCAGGGTGCTTCCACCTTGGGGAGAAGGAAGTCTTGTCCTTGAATCTCTCCCTTTTCCTCCACCTCTACCAGGGCTACCCAAGTGGAGTCTGTTGCACTAGGCCCCTGACCAGTCTGTTGGCCACCTTCCCTTCCCGTGATACACAGCCCATTATAACATCGCCAGAACCACTTCCTAAGAGGCAAATGGAATCATCATAGCCTTGTTTGGTTGGTTTTCCACTAGGTTTCTATACAGCCTAGACAAGCTTCAAGTTCATGACCCCCCTGCCTCAGTGTCCCAAGTTTTAGAACCTCATGGGTATGCTACCATGCCGGGTTTTTTTTTTTTTTTTTTTTTTTTTTTTGTACTTATGCCTACACTGGAAAACTCCATCACCCTAAGCTATGTTATGCTCCTGCTTTGAGCATAGTATTTATTTGTTTTTCGAGACAGGGTTTCTCTGCAGCTTTGGAGCTTGTCCTGGAACTAGCTCTTGTAGACCAGGTTGGCCTCAAACTCATAGAGATCTGCCTGCCTCTCCCTCCTGAGTGCTGGGATTAAATGTGTACGCCACCATCACCCAGCAAGCATAATATTTTAAAACTTATTTCTCTCTTGTATTTGAAGTACTCGTCAAAGACACCCTGGGCCTGCGAGTCTCTTCCCACAGCCCTTAACCAGTACACAAGCTGCAGGCAGCCACGGTGCAGGGTTTCCCCTTTCTGTCAGTGAGCCCGGCCCATCCTCCTGCCTTCTGTTGTTTTCAGCCCTAATTAGGATGTCTCGGTGCTCACCACAAAGGGCATCCACTAACCTAACGTGCATTGGCTCCTCGCACTCTGATGCAAGGACCCAAGGCTGGACTTAACACTCTCTTAAGATTTGGCGACTTCACGAATCCCACTGTGGTCGAGGCCCTTCGTCAACTCTTGAGAAGCAGTATCGCTGACCTTTATGTCGAGCAGCAATGTCTTCCTCAGCCACAGCTGTGGGCTGTGGGGTGTTTCGGGTGAAGCTAAATCTTCAGTACACCTAAGTTTCTGCCTCCTCGACTCCACCATGTCAAGGGAAAAGGGAAAATAAAGTAAATCTTGGAGAAAATGAGAAGAAACCGTTTTACGGTCCTGATGAAGTCCAGCTTCATATTCTCCCACCCCCTCTGCTGTGCCCTTGGTGATGTGCGGGAGAAGCTCGAGGCTGTAGAGACTCAGCCTCAGTTTTCTTTGACGAGTTTTTACCACTTCGGCTTTTGGGGTTTTATCTGTTCAGTTGAGTTTTATATATGACGTAAAGTCACAACTCCAGATTTATTGTTCAATGTGTGCGCGCTTTGTCCCTGAATATTCTAGCACCATCTATTCAAAGGCTGTTCATTCTTCCATGGAATTATCTTGGCGTCCTTGTCCAAAACCGATTGACTTTAGTGCTGTGGTTTCTTCCCGAACTCTCTATTCTATCTCATCGGTCTATGGAGCTCCTCTTTCCGTGTGTTTTGTTTTTGAGACAAGTTCTTACTATGTAGCCCCGGCTGGCCTGGAACTCGCTGTGTTGACCAAGCCTTGAACTCACAGTGATTCACCTGCCCTCTGCTTCCTGAGGACTAGGATTAAAGGTGTGGACGACCATGCCTAGCTTGTGGATCCATTCTCAAGCCAGTGCCACCAGGTATTGGTATTTGTGGCTAAGTTGTTAACTTTTAAAGATAAGAAGCATAAATCTGTCAACTTTATTCCTTTTGAAGATTACTTTGGTGGCCTGGACAGGACAGTTTACATCTGTAATCCCAGCACTCGGGAAGTAGAGGCTAGGAGGTCACCATGGCTTTTAGGTCAGCCTGGACTACAGAGTAAAGCCATATCTCAAAAAGGGAGAAGGAGATGGGCCTGGAGAGATGGCTCAGTGGATAAGAGCACTTGCTACTCTTGCAGAGGGCCTAGGTTTGTTTCCCAGCACCCACGTGGTAGCTCATCATTGCCTGTAACCCCAGTTCTAGGGGATCTGACACCCCTTTCTGGTCTCTTTGAGCATGAGGCACACTCGAGGTGTGCATACATGCATGCATTCAAACACATAAGACATAGATACTTTTTTAAAGAAAAGAAAGAAGATGAAGGAACTAGGGGAGAGATCTGAGGGGACAGTGCTCACCAGGCAAATATGAGGGCCTGAGTTCAAATCCCTAGGACTTACGGAAAGCAGTAGACCAGCATGGTGTGTGGTCTCAGGGCTCGTACAGAAGGATGCAGGCCACAGACACGAGAATCCTGCATATCCAGAGAGGAGCGAGGGACAGCAAGGTGAAAAGCAGAAACCAACATCCAAGTTGTCCTCTGACTTCTGCACCCACGCCACGGCATAACATGAACATGCGTGCACACTTCATATATCCAGGTTGTCCTCTGACTTCTGCACCCACGCCACGACATAACATGAACATGCGTGCACACTTCATATATCCAGGTTGTCCTCTGACTTCTGCACCCACGCCACGGCATAGCATAAACATGCGTGCACACTTCATATATCCAGGTTGTCCTCTGACTTCTGCACCCACGCCACAGCATAGCATAAACATGCGTGCACACTTCGTTTATTTTAAAAAAGCCTAGCATGGTAGCTGTGTCAGCTGCTTTCTGTTGCTCTGCTAAAGCACCATGATCAAAAGCAGTTTGCAGAAGGAAGAGATGACTTTGGGCTATGCTTCGGGGGATTCAAGCTCACGGTGGCAGCGCAGCAAGCAGCAGGTGTGGTGGCAGGTGCAGACAGTGAGTGGTCACATCTCTGACTGCAAGCAGGAAGTGGAGTGAGACTCTAAACACTCAAAGCCCGCCCCCAGTGATGCCCTTCCTCCAGTCCACAAACTCCCCAAACAACATCACCAGCTGGGGACCAAGTATTCAAATAGTGGAGGCTCTGGGGACATCCTCACTCAAACCAACACAGTGGCTCATGCCTTTAATCTTAGCCCCTAGAAGGGATGGGCTCAAGGCTAGCCTGGTCTGCATAGAGAGTCTCAGGCCAACCAGGGCTACACAGTGAGATGTCTCAAAATAAATCAAATAAAAGAAAGGAAAAACATGAGGAAGGAATAAAATAAGGTGACTATGGGATGAGTTAGATAGTTCATGGGTAAAAACACTTCGTGTGAAAGTCTGGTAACCCGAGCTCAGTTTATAAAACCCTCATTGGAAGGAGAGAAACGGCTCTGAAGCTGTCTAACTCCTGAAAGTTGTCTTCTGACTTTCTCCTGTGATGCTTCCCAACACACACACACGCACACGTACGCACACATGCATGCATGCACACTAAACTAAACTTAAATTAAAATAGAAGTTATGCTGGGCAGTGGTGGCACATGCCTTTTATGCCAGCACTTGGGAGGCAGAAGAAGGTGAATCTTTGAGTTAGAGGCCAGTCTGGTCTATATAGCGAATTCCCGGACAGCCGAGGCTACACAAAGAAAAACCAAAATAGAAAACATTTAAGCTGTGTGTTTATGCCTCTGCGTGTGTGTGTGTGTGTGTATGGGTTATATGTGTGTATGGGGGTGTGTGTGTACCTTTGTAATCAGGGTTTAAGTGTAGACAAATCCAGACCTTTTTCATCTTCTGTGATTGAAACTCTATACCCAGCAGACAACAGCTCCTCAAACCCTGGAAATCACCATTCTGGTTTCTGTTTCTGAGTGTAACTGTTTTAGATGCCTCAGGTAAACAGAACCTGAGGAGCTGGTCATCCTATGTCTGACTTACTTCAATAGATACAATGCTTTCAAGGCTTGGCACATGGTAGCACATGATAAAAAGTCTCTTTATGGCTGAATAATAATAGCCTCTTATGTGTATGTAAGTATTACAATTCCTTGTTAGGGTGTGTGTGTGTGTGTGTGTGTGTGTGTGTGTGTGTGACACATGCATGCCACAGCAGCACATCTGTGGTGGCCAGAGGGCATCCATGGGTGCCAGTCCTTGCCTCCTACCTTGTTTGAGCCGGGGTCTCTCTCATTCACTGCCACATATACCAGGCTAGCCCGTGTGTGTCCAACAACTCTCCTGTCGCTGCCTGTCCATATCCTTTTAGGGGTGCTGGCCTTACGGGCACACCCCACCATGTCCAGTTTTACAAGGATTCTGGGGATCTGAACTCAGGTTGTCAGGCTTACCTGGCAAGCACTTAACCCACTGAGCCACTGCCCCAACCCCACGCTTTATTCATTTGTCGGTAGGAAGGCTGTTTCCACCTCTGAGCAATTGGAGACCCTGAGCTCTGTTCTTCCGAGCCCTTTGAAGTGGGATTTCTGGAGCAGATGCTTTCTGCTTTTACCTTTAGGAGCAGCCAGTACACTGCTCTCCGGGACAACTACACCTCTTAAAATTTTTATTTTGGCGGGCCTTCAAGACGGTTCAGAAGGTAAAGGTGCTTGTCACTAAGCCCGATGACCGGAGATTGATCCCGGGGTTCCACAGGGAGGAAGAAGAGCACAGTCTCTCACGGGTTGGCTGCTGACCTACATGCGCACTGAATGAATTTCTGTGTGTGCATGTTCACGTGAGAATGGGCACGTGGAAGCTCGTATGTAGAGGACAGAGGTCCCGATCTTTCATCTGATCTGTGGCAGGGTCTCTCTGCTGCTGCCTGCGGCTCTGTGTCACCCTAGCTGGCCTGTGTGCTTCAGAGAATTCTGCCGTCTCCACCCCAGTCTCGCTGGAGCGCTGGAGTTACAGAGGCCCTACCGCACCCACAGTGACCTGGGCTCAAACTCTTACACAGAATTGGGCTCCAGCCAGAGTCTCTCCCAGTCTGCGACTATGACTACACCTTACATTTCCAACAACGGTACTTGAATTTAAAAAAAAAAAAAAAGTCATGATATTTGTTTAGTGTCTGTGGTGGGAGCACCATGCATGTGTAGAAGTCAAAAGACAACAACTTTCAGGAGTCATTGCCTCTCCTGTCACCAGTGTGGTCATATGGATTGAACATGGATCCTCAGGCTTGGTGTCGGGCACAGTTACCCACTGAGCCATCTCACTGGTCCCAAGGTTTATATGTCTTTACACTCTTTTTAAAACAGGATTTCTCTGTAGCTTTGGAGCCTGTCCTGGAACTAGCTCTTGTAGACCAGGCTGGCCTCAGACTCACAGAGATCCGCCTGCCTCTGCCTCCCAAGTGCTGGGATTAAAGGTGCGAGCCACCATCACCCGGCAACTTCAACATTTTTTACAGAATATTTTTATTTATTCTGGGGTGAATGTAATGCACAAATACAATGTGTCCTCCCTCCTCCTCCCCCTGGGTGCCCCATGTGCCCCCTCCCACTTCCACGTTCTCTTCTATTTCCCTGTAACACGCAAAGTCCAGCGCTGCTGACTGTTTGCTGGCTTGATTTTGTGCAGGTGCCCACAGCTGCTGCGCGTGCGACGGCTCCGTCGTGTCCAGGGGACAGTCTCACCGTGCTCCTCCAGCTCTAGCGTTCTGTCTGGCCCTTCTTTCAGGATGTTCCCCGAGTCCGACCTGAGCTAAGCGGTCAACGGTGATTTATTCTCAGCACTTTGGTTGTTTATAAGACTCCACATTAACTGTTGCCCACTGGAGGAAGAAGTTTACCGAGGCCGAGAACAGCATGGATTTGTGGCTATTACCGTAAATATTTAGAAAACAGTTTCAAACATCCAAACAACAGTGTGGGTTCCCTCCACCTAGAGCCTATGAAGTCCAGGGCCATGTTCTTTCAACCAGGTTTACAGATGGGGAAGAAGTGCCTCCTGGGACTGGAGAAATCATCCAGTGGTTAAGAGCACTTTCTGCTCCTAAGTTCCCAGGTTTGGTTCCCAGCACTCGTGTGTGTTACTTTTCAATACTGGTTCCAGGGGCTCTGACTCCTTCTGGGCTCTGCAAGCACTTAATGCATGTGATGCACAGAAATACATGCAGGCAAAATACTCATGCACTTAAAGTAAAAGAATTCCCCTCTGTAAAGTAGGCTTCAAATCCAATCAGGAAGCATTTGCTTACCCCCAGAATGGTCATGCCACCATTGCACCAGTGGGCATATCTTATCTGCAGGACTCACCGCTGGGGAAGAGCACGGATGGCTTTTCTCCCCGAGCCTAGAGAAGAATCTTTTATTCTCTAACTTAGACAGGGTTAAATCTTTACTCCTATCAACAGCAAAAACAGCATCTTCACTAAGATCCAAGCTGGAGTTCAAACCCAGTAAACATTATCTCCTTTAAAAAAGACTGAAGGCAAGTGTAGTGGCACAGGTCTTTAATTACAGCAGTTGGGAGGCAGAGCAGGTGGATCTCTGTGAATTCAAGGCCAGCCTGGTCTACAGAGTGAGTTCCAAACCATCCAGGACTACAAAGTGAGGTATTGAAGAAAGAAAGAAAGAAAGGAAGGAAGGAAAAAGAAAGAAAGAAAGAAGGAAAGGAAGGAAGGAAGGAAGGAAGGAAAAAGAAAGAAAGAAAGAAGGAAAGGAAGGAAGGAAGGAAGGAAGGAAGGAAGGAAGGAAGGAAGGAAGAAGGAGGGAGGGGGGAGGGAGGAAGGGCGGGCAGGCCAGAGAGATGGCTCACTGGTTAAGAACACCTGCTGCTCTTCAGAGGACTAGAATCTGTCTCCCATTATCCATGTTGGGTGACTCCCAACTGCCTGTATCTGGCTCCAGGGAATCTAACACCCTCTGCTGGCCTCAATGGGCACCTCCACGCATGTGCACATCACACATACACAAAAATAAAGTAGATATTTTTAAGAGAGTGAGAAAATAAATCCATCTGCCAAAGTGTTTTATAAAAACATGGCATTCTCCAGTGTTGGCAGAAGAACAATTCCCTAAGTTTTTTTCTGGATTCCAGTCTCTAACAAAACAGAACTGTGGGTTGGTGCCCCAGAACCACAAAGATGGCATCGTTTGGCAGTGTGTGCTGCCTTAAAAAAAAAAAATCCCACCTCGGCACAGCCCTCCAGGAAAGCCAACCACCCCTTATTTCAAAACAAAACAAACCCCTCTCTTTTCCTTTGCTCAACGTCTACAACTTATTGGAGGAAAAGATCCAGAGACTAAATACAATTGTAAAAGAATAAGGGGGGTCACAAGATGAGCCAGCCGGTGAAGGCGGCAGCCCTGCACACCAGGAGACCCATGCTGGATCCCTGGAACCTATATGAAGGGGGCAGGAGAGAACTGATTCCACACAGCTGTCTGACACCCCGACATGCACACCGACACACATGCATTGTGCACACACACAATAATTATTTAAAAATCTCAAAAGGAAACGACTTAAAGAAGGACAGGATGGAGATCAGAGGCTTCTGCATCCGTGAAGGTTCACCCCAGACCCCTCTACCACATTCCATTATATACAGTTGTAAGTTGCCATGTGGGTGCTGGGAATTGAACTCAGGACCTCTGGAAGAGCAGCCAGTGCTCTTAACTGCTGACATCTTCCAGCCCAAGGTATCTAAATATTGTCTGACCAAAAAAATCTCCCCTCTAATGCAAAGGTAGAGAGGACCAGGAATTTAACCTCTTCTGGCTTTTGAGTAGTGGGTGCATTTTTCTCTTCCTTTCATTGAAAGTAATATCCTGATCATGATTGCCCCTCCCTTACTTCTCCCAGTTCCTCCCCACATCCCCTCCCATCTGGATAGATCCTCTTTTTCTCTCTCTTTAGAAAACAGGGTGATGGTAATGCACACCTTTAATTCCTGCACTCAGGAGGCAGAGGTAGGTGGATCTCTGAGTTCCAGGCCAGCTTAGTCTACACAGAGAAACCCTGACTCGAAAAACCAAAAAAGGAAGAAAAAAAGAAACTTCTAAGAAATGATAATATGATGTGATATAATATACAATATGATCAGATAAAACAGAAGCCAACACATCAGGATAGGAGAGAACAAGCGGAAGGAGAGGCCCAGGTGCTCTGACACAGGTGCACAGAGCCCTTGTTCACACCCCCTGGAGTCCTGTAGAACACTAAACTAGAATCCATAACATATACGGATGGGAACTGTAGGGTAAGAAGAGAGAAGAAAAATAGAAATTAAATTTAAATTTAAAAATAAGTAAGTTTTGCTGGGCGGTGGTAGCGCACGCCTTTAATCCCAGCACTCGAGAGGCAGAGGCAGGCAGATATGTGAGTTTGAGGCCAGCCTGGTCTACAGAGCAAGTTCCAGGACAGGCTCCAAAGCTACAGGGTACTCTATCTTGAACCCCCCCAAAAGGCAAGTTTTTTATATTAACATACTTTTTTGTTGATTCTTTGGGAATTTCACATCGTGCACCCCAATCCCACTCATTTCCCAGTCCTCCCATGTCCACCCTCCATCCTTGTAGCCTCCCTCCCCAAAAATAAAATACAAAGAAAAGTAATTTTAAAAAGGAAAGAAAACATTATGCTCCTCCAACTTTCCCGCCTCTCGGTCACACACTAGCGTCATAGTGGCCTTGGAGCTTTGGTGTGTCACAAAGCACACCCTTTTGCCCGGACAGCTTTACTTGCAAATGTTCGTTGCACGACTGTTGGTCTGGTTCAAGGCCTCTGGCTTCTGGGACACCACCAGAATACTGGACCCTCACTGAAACTCCTCTGGGACATCCCGCTGTTGTCCCCATGGAGATCCTGCAGCTTTGGCTCTGCAGGACCAGCCCCTTCACGTGCTCCAGCAGGTCATAGATGACCCGGGTAGATGCTGGGCTGGACCAACTCACAGCCCTGGCTGTGGGCCCGGGTGGTAACTGAGTTGGTCACTCTGGGCCTCCACCAGTACTATCCCCCTCAGGCGATGGTCAAGGCCAGCTCCTCTTGCCTAAGCAGTCTGGACCAGCTCTCCTTCATATATAGTGAGGGGTGGAGCCAGCTCTTCCTCTGGCCAGCTCTCCCATGGCTCCCAGTGACAACACAGACACCACAGTAGCCCCTGGCTGCCTTAGGCCCTCAACTGCAGCTCGGACCCGATGTCACATGGTCTCTGGTTCAGCACAAGGCACTCAGGTTAGTATGGCCTCAGTGGCTGCGTGGCCCCAGGTGGTGCTCCAGACCTCGGGGATCCATATGGTCCGTGGTGGTAATGGGGGCGTGGACATCACCATAGACCCTGCCCGCATGCAGACGAATCCAGCATGGCCCTTGGCAGCAGCTCGGGCTCAGCATCACACGGCCCCACAGCTTACTAACCTAACCATTCGGCATTTCCTCCCTCCCGTTTCTTCACCACATACCTGTTCATTATAGTGATGCCCTCCAGCCTGCCCAGGCCACTTGGTGCCTGGTGGGCAAAAATAAAATAAAAAATATACTAAAAACTTTTTTTAAAAAGTTGAAAGGAAAAGCACAACATTATGAAATAAGGAACCTTCAAAGATGTCACTGAGGTCATTTTCTGTTGGCGTCTACTACTGGGCATGAGGCCTACCCTTGACAGTGGTTTGTTTCCCCAGGAGGTGGTGGTGCACGCCTTTAATCCCAGCTCTTGGGAGGCAGAAGCAGGTGGATCTCTGTGAGTTTGAGGTCAGCCTGGTCTACAGAGCGAGTTCCAGGACAGGCTCCAAAGCTACAGAGAAACCCTCTCTCACAAAACCAAAAAAAGAAAAAAGAGTAGTTCTAAATTTTCATACGGAAGTGGTTATCAATTGGAGATTGCATCTGGGTTAGGGATGGAGGCAGGTGTCCACTTCAACTGTAGAGCCCCTGAGGTGCAGGCCCATGCAGGCCCTGTGCACGCTGCCTCAGTTTGTGAGTTCATACAAGCTGTGATCATGACGACTTAGAAGGCCATGTTTTCTGGTGTGGAGGCATCCCCTCTGCCTCCTCTTCCACAGGGTTCCAAGTCCTCAGGAGAGGGATTTGATGGAGACATCCTATTTAGGGCTGAGTGTTCCAAGGTCTCTCACGCTCTCCATAATGTCTGGCTGTGGGTCTCTGTATTTGTCCCCAACTGCTGCAGGGGAAGCTTCTCTGACGATGGCTGAGCAAACATTGCTCTAATGATGTCATTGGGAGTCATTTTATTACTACTCTTTGCTTTTTTGTTTGTTTGGTTGGTTGGCTGGTTTTGGTTTTGGTTTTTCGAGACAGGGTTTCAAGACAGCCCTGGCTGTCCTGGAACTCAGAGATCCACCTGCCTCTGCCTCCTGGGTGCTGGGATTATTTTTTTAAGTGGTATTTGGTTTTACCCTAGATACTTCGACTATATAGTTTCAGGTTCTTTGTCACCCAGGCGGTGCTGAGTATGGACTCCAGCTTACGGTGAGGCCTTAAATCAATCAGACATTGGTTGGTGACTCCCTGCTTTGTGCCCCCACCGCACTAGTATGTCTTGCAGGCTGGACATTACTATAGGTCAGAGGGCTCGTGACTGGGTTAGTACTTGTGTTTTTCCTTTGGTAGAGCGCTCTGTGCTTTATTGTAACACAGAAACTAGCATGTAGCGGCGAAGGCTCTGTGTAGGCACCAGCTTGACTTCTTCGTGTTCAGCGAGTTGTGTATGTTTTTCTTCAGCCACGGGGCCTTGCTGTCAGTTTCTAGAGAGCAACCTACAGCCTTGACAACAGCTTGGTTTGTGTGGGGATTTCCATGGGGCCCTTTGGACTAGCAACTCAATTTGGTGACAAGAGATGTCCAGTTGGGGCTTTGTCTCCCCCACTTTTCAGTGATTTCACTTGGATCACCTTCGTATATGTCTATATTTTAGGAAGTTTGTACTGGATTAGGTTTCCACACTCCCCTCAAGGGTCCTTCGTTTTAGCTGTCTCTCATCATGTTCCGTCCCTTGTCCCCTTCTTCCCTTCCCCTCCCCATTTGAGACTCGTCCCAGTTTCCCTCCCCATCCATCCATAACCATTTGTCCTGTTTCCCTTTCCCAGGGAGATCTAGCCACGCTTCCCAGTCCCTTGTCATCCCTCACCTCTGTGGTCCTATGGAGTCCAGCCTGGCTGTCATACATACTAACAGCTAATATCCACATATAGGTTAATACATACCATATTTGTCTTTCTAGATCTGTGTTACCTCATTCAGGATGATTTTTTCTAGTTCCTTCCATTTGCCTGAAAATTTCATTATTTCAATTTTTAATGATTGAACAATATTCCATTGTGTAAATGTACCACATTTCCTTATCCATTAATCCATTGAGAGACATCTAGGTTGTTCCCAATCTCTGGCTATTATAAATAGAGCAGCAATGAACATGGTTGAGCAAGTGTCTCTGGGGTAGGATGAAGCATCCTTTGGGTATATGTCCAGGAGTGGTATAGCTGGGTCTTGAGGCTGATCAATTCCCATCTTTATGAGAAACTGCCACACTGATTTCCATAGTGGCTGTGCAAGTTTGCCCTCCCACAGCAATGGATGGCTGCATCCCTTACCCCACATCCTCGCCCACCATGAGCTGTCATTTGTTTTATTGCTCTTAGTCAATCTGATGGGTGTAGTAGTTTTGATTTGCATTTCCTTGATGACTAAGGGTGTTGAACATTTCTTTAAGTGTTTCTCAGTCATTTGAGTTTCCTCTGTTGATAATTCTCTGTTTATATCTGCATCCCATTTTTGAATTGAGATATTTGCTTTCTTTGTATCTTGAGTTTTTTTTTTCGTTCTTTCTATATTTTGGATATTAGTCCTGTACTGGATCTATAGTTAGTAAAAATCTTTTCTTATTCTGTAGGCTGCTGCTTTGTCCCAGTGATGGTGTCATTTGCTATGCAGAAGCTTTTCCGTCTTATGAGGTCCCATATATAGTTGATCTTAGTGCCTGTGCTAAAGGTGTTCTGTTAGGAAAGTCTTTTCCTGTGCCAATGAGCTCAAGGCTATTCCCCACTTTCTCTTCTATCAGGTTCAGTGTATCTAGTTTTATGATGACATCTTTGATCCACTTGGACTTGAGTTTTGTGCAGGGTGATAGATATGGATCTATTTGTAATCTTCTACATGTTGACATCCAGTTAGATCAGCACCAATTGTTGAAGATGCTATCTTTTTTCCAATGTGTATTTCTGGCTTCTATAAAAAAAAATCAGGCATACATTTATGTGTAGATTTATATGTTGACTGAGTTTTCTGTCCTGCCCAGTTTCCACAATCGTTAAGTCCCAAAGAAATCACACAGAGGTCTACATTAATCATAAACTGATTGGCCCATTAGCTCAGGCATCTTATTAATTCTTATAACTTATATTAACCCATTATTCTTATCTATGTTAGCCACATGGCTCGGTACCTTTTTCAGCGAGGCAGTCACATCTTCCTTCTTCTGTGTCTGGGCAGGACTGCAGAGGAATGGGCTTTCCTCTTCCTAGAATTCTCCTGTTCTCCTTGACTCACCTCTACTTCCTGTCTGGTTGTCCCGCATATACTTCCTGCCTGGCTACTGGCCAATCAGCATTTATTTAAAATATAATTGACAGAATACAGATCACTGTCCCATACCATTTCTATCTAGGCCTTTAATTTGACTCCATCTATTGACATATCTGTTTTTGTCTTACTATCATGCTGTTTTTGTTACTATAGCTATGTAGTTCAATTTAAGGTTGGGGATGGTTGCTGTGGAACAAACTTTGTACACTGTAAATATGTATTGCTCTCATTGTTAATAAAAAGCTGATTGGCCAATGACTAGGCAGGATTTTCGGGGCAGAGTGAAGGCTGGGAAGAAGGAGAGTGGAGTGAGAGAAATCACCAACCAGACACAGAAAGGAAACAGGAGGTTCAAAATGAAAGAGAGGTAATTCCATGTGGCACAACATAGATTAATATAAATGAGTAAATTTAAGTTGTAAGAGTTAGGCAGTAATTAGCCTGAGATATTGGCCAAGCATTGATAATTACTATTAAGTCTCTTTGTGGTTATTTGGGAGCAGCTGCTGAGACACAGGGAAACTCCACCTACAGATGGCAATACCTGCAGCAGTTCTTTTGTTTTAGCCATCCTGGGATTTTTATGTTTCCACATTAAACTGAAAACTGTTCTTTCCAAATCTGTGAAGAATTGTGTTGGAATTTTGATGAGGATTTTGTTGAATCTGTAGATCGTTTTTGGTAGGGTGACCTACCAAATATAAAAATTACTATATTAATTCTACCAATCCATGAGCATAGATCTTTCCATCTTCTGCAATTTCTTTCTTCAATGCCTTAGAGCTTTTAAAATTTATTTTTATTTTATGTGTATTGATGTTTTACCTACATGTATGTCTGTATGAGGGTTCCAGATCTCCTAGAACTGGAGTTATGGACAGGTGTGAACTGCAATGTGGGTGCTGGGAACTGAACCTGGATCCTCTGGAAGAGCAGCCAGTGATCCTAACCTCTGAGCCATCTCTCCAGCCCTGTCTTAAAGTTTTATCAAACAAGTCTTTCACTTACTTGGTTAGATTTACCCCAAAATATTTTCAAGCTATTGTGAAGGGTGGTATTTCTCTGATTTCTTTCTCAGTCTGTTGTTTGTATATAGGAAGGCTACTTACTTTGTGAGCTAATTTTGTATTCTGCTACTTTGCTGAAAGTGTTTATCAGCTGTAGGAGTCTTCCAGTGGAATTTTGCAGGTCACATACTTATACTATCATATCATCTGCAACTAAAAATACTTTGATTTCTTCCTTTCCATTTATATCTTCTTGTTCTCCTTAAGTGTCTTATGAGCCAAGATTTTCACTACTATGTTGATAGGCATGGAGAGAGTGGACAACTTTGTCAACTTTCTGAATTTAATGGAATTGCTTTTAATGGAATTTCTCTCCATTTAAGTTGGCACTGGCGATGGGCTTGTTGCAAACTGCCTTTATTATGTTGAGGTACATCCTTGGCATCCCTGGGAAATTCCCAGTACTTTTATCATGAATGGGTGTTAGATTTCGTCAAAGACCTTTTCTGCATCTAATGAGATGACCATGTGATTTTTGCTTTTCAGTTTGTTTATATGGTGGATTACATTTATCGATTTATCTATGCTGAACTACCCCTGTATCTCTGGGATGAAGCCTAATTGATCATGGTGGATGAACTTTTGGATGTAGTCTTGTATTCAGTTTGCAAATACTTTATTATTTTTGCATCTATGTTCATAAGGAAAATTGGTCTATAATTCTCTTGTTGGGTCTATAATTCTTTGTTGGGTCTTTTTGTGGTTTGGGTATCAGGGTAACTGTGGGCTTGAAAAACAAATTGGACAATGTTCCCTCTTTCTATTTTGTGGAATAATTTGAGGGATATTGGCACTAACTCTCCTTTGAAAGTCTGGTAGAATTTTGTGCTAAAACCGTCTGGCCTTGGTCTTTGGTTGGCAGACTTTGGATGACTGTTTCTGTCTCACTAGGGGTTATAGGTCTATTTACATTGCTTATCTGATCCTGATTTAACATAGGTAGGTGGTATATATCAAAAAATTATACATTTCTTTTAGATTTTCAATTTGGTAGAGATTTTTAAAGTATGTTCTTATGGTTCTCTGGATTTCCTCTGTGTCTATTATGTCCCCCACTTTGATTTCTAATCTTGTTAACTTGGGTCCTTTATCTCTGCCTTTTAGTTCATTTGGATAAGGATTGGTCAATCTTATTGATTTTCCCAAAGAACCAACTCTTTGTTTCATTGAGTCTTTGCAATTTTTTCTGTGTGTGTTTCTATTTTATCAGTTTCAGGTTTGAGTTATTTCTTGCCTTCTACTTTTATTGGGTGTTATTTCTTCTTTCTGTTCTAGAGCTTTCAGGTGTGCTGTTAGTATGAGATCTCTCCAATTTCTTTGATTCATGCACTTAATGCTATGAACTTGCTTCTTAGAACCATGTGATTGCTTAAGTATGGGTATTCATTTTCATTCACTTCTAATTTCTTTCTTAAATTCTGTATTGACCTATTTTCACTCAGTAGAGAGTTGTTCAGTTTCCATGAGTTCATAAGCTTTCTGTTTCTTCTGTTGTTGTTGATCTCCAGCTTTAATCTGAGGCAGTCAGTTAGAAGACAGGGTGTTATTTTACTACAATTGTGTTGATATCCAGTTTTAATGTGTGGCAGTCAGTTAGAAGACAAGGTGTTATTTTACTACCATTTTCTTGTACCTTTTTGTGGGACCCTGTCCTCCCTGATCCTTGAGACCAAAATACTGGATGCAAATAATGTTTACGCTAACCAGCTAAGCTTCCTGCTAGTTCCGTCCTTGGTTCTACTACAGCCTGGTACATTAGCCTGAGGGATCTATTTTACTTTAAAATGGTAATTTCTCAACCTGCTTCAAAGAAGCTCAGGCGCCAAGGCCCATCTAACCTGTCTGACATTGCCTTAAACCCTTGACCACCTGCCTGGGGAAAAACTCCCACAGAGGCCAGTTTCCCCAGCCCTCTGGGTGGGAGGAGTTTTCCTTTACTGGGGCCTTTATTCCCCTCCTCCTACTCCTGGATGGGAGGAGGCCTTGCCTTTTTGATCTCGGTTGCCTACTGGTATAAATACCTGACTTGAGTTTAATAAAGTGGCCATTTACTCTTGGTAAATGAGCAAAGGTCTCTTTTTGTGTGTGTCTGTTTCAAACCCTCAGGACAATCGTCCATTCTCGTGGGCCCGAGTTCGGGAAGGCGCGCGCCTGGGTCGGGTGTGGATATCCACTGGAAGGCGGGGCCTAACACCTTTTGAGACTTGCTTTCGGTCCAAGTATGTGGTCAATTTTGGAGAAAGTTCCATGAGTTACTGAGAAGGTATATTCTTTTGTGTCTGGGTGAAATGTTCTGTAAATACCTGTTAGATTCATTTGGTTTATAGCATCAATTAGCTCTAGCGTTTCTGTTTAGGTTTTGTCTGGATTACCTGTCTATTGGTAAGAGTGGAGTATTGAAGTCTCATCATTGGTGTGTGAGGATCAATATGTGATTTAAGCTGTAGTAGTAAGGTTTTTTTGTTTTACTTGTTTGTTTCTTATGAACTGGGGTACCCTTGTTTTTGGTCTATAGATGTTATGAATTACAATATCCTTTTGGTGGATTTTTCCTTTGATGAGTATGTAGTGTCTTTCCCTACCTTTGGTTTGAAATCTATTTTATCAGATTTTAAAATGACTACACCAGCTTGCTTCTTGTGTCCATTTGCTTGAAATATCTTTTCCCGTCCTTTTACCCAGGAGATGTCCATCCTTGACATTAAGGTGTGTTTCTTGGATACAGCAGAGGGATGGATCCTGTTTTTGAATCCATTCTATTGTCTGTCTTTTTCTTGGGAAAGCAAGACCATTAATGTAAAGAGATATCAATGAGCAATGTTTGCTGATTTCTGTTATTTTGTTGTTGTGGTAGGGGTGGTGGAAAGAGAGAGAAAGAGTGTTTCCCCTCTTGATTTTCTTCTCTGAGATTATTTATTCCTTGTGTTTTTCTGGGTGTGGTTAATCTTTTTAAATTGGAGTTTTTGTTCTAGAGCCTGGATTGGTAAATAGCTATTGCTGAAATTTCATTTTATCATAGAATGTCTTATTTTCTCCATCTTTTGTGATTGAATGTTTTGCTGGGTATCATATTTGGGGCTGGCTTATGTGATCTCTTAGAGTTTGTAGAACATCTATCCAGGTCCTTCAGGATTTTAGAGTCTCCATTGAAAAGTCAAGTGTTATTCTAATAGTCTGTCTTTATTTGTTATTTGGTCTTTTTCCCTTGTGGCTTTTAATATTCTTTCT
Source organism: Myodes glareolus (assembly GCF_982192425.1). Classification (NCBI taxonomy): domain Eukaryota; kingdom Metazoa; phylum Chordata; class Mammalia; order Rodentia; family Cricetidae; genus Myodes; species Myodes glareolus. The sequence continues at coordinate 77,462,333 of NC_142032.1, read as the reverse complement.
TTGTTCTGTACATTTAGTGTTCTGATTATTATGTGCCAAGGGTAATTTCTTTTCTGGTCCAGTCTGTTTGGTCCAGTCTGTATGCTCATTGTACCTTGTTAGGCATCTCCTTCTTTAGGTTGGGGAAGTTTTCTTCTATGGTTTTGTTGAAAATATTTTCTATGCCCTTGAATCCAGGATTCCCTTCCTTCCTCTAGTCCTGCTCTTCTTAGATTTGATCTTTTCATAAGTGTCCCAGATTTCATTGTGTTTTCGACGTTTTGTGCCAGAACTTTTTAGATACAACATTTTCTTTGACTGAGGTATCCATTTCTTCTATCCTGAATTCCATGCCTGAGAGTCTCTCTTCTGTCTCTGTATCCTGTTAGTGAAGCTGAGATTCTCTCTTCTGTCTCTGTATCCTGTTAGTGAAGCTGAGATTCTCTCTTCTGTCTCTAGATCCTGTTAGTGAAGCTGAGATTCTCTCTTCTGTCTCTGGATCCTGTTAGTGAAGCTGAGATTCTCTCTTCTGTCTCTGGATCCTGTTAGTAAAGCTTGCCTTTGAGTTCCTGTTGAAAGCCTACATTTTTCATATCCAGATTTCCCTCAGTTTGGGTTTCTTGTTTGTTTGGTTTTGGTTTTTCGAGACAGGGTTTCTCTGTAGCTTTGAAGCCTGTCCTGGAAATTGTTCTGTAGACCAGGCTGGCCTCAAACTCACAGAGATGCACCTGCCTCTGCCTCCCGAGTGCTGGAATTAAAGGCATGTGCCACCACTGCCCGGCAGGTTTCTTTATTGACTCTACTTCCACTTTCAGGTGTTGAACCGTTTTATTCATTTCCTTCCATTGTTTGTATTTTTATAGATTTCTTTAAGGGATTTATTAATTTCTTCTTTAAGGATCTCTCTCACAGTCACACAGGCTGTTTTAAGGTCTTTATCTAGTGCATCAGCTGTGTTGGGATATTCAGGACTTGCTGTGCTCTAAAGGCGACATTTTGTCTGGGTATTATTGATTGGGCTTTTACCCTGGCTTCCAGGCATCTGGGTTTGGGAAAATTGAATTCTAAGTGCTGGTAATTGGTCTTGTCTTTGTTTGGCAGGTGTTTTGTTCTTCGGTTTCTTTTGCACTCTCTTGGAAGGGTGTGGTAGCTGTGTGTTCCTGGTAGAAAATTCTGGATTCCTGCTAGGTGTCTAGTAGCAGTTCTGGGTACTGGGAGCTGACCCTTAGGAATGGGGATGGGCTGAGGTGGGAAGGAGGAAAGCAGGGTGTTCCACCAGGATTAGTTCCCTGGCAATTGGGGACAGGTAGTGAGGAGAGGCCACAACTGGTGGTCTCCTGCCGAGCTGGGGGTGAGACTGGGGATTGGATTTGGAGGAGAGTGGGGTGGGGATCTGAAGCTTGGCTACTGGCTGGGCTGCCAGGTCCCCTGGGAAGGCCTGCTGGAGTTGGGGGCTGGGAAAACAGACTGAGTAGGGTGGAAGGCTGGAGAAAAAGATCAGCGGGAGTTGGGGGCAGACAGGAGGACAGGCCACAGCAGGTGGTCTCCTGCCGAGCTGGGGGTGAGACTGGGGGATGGATTTGGAGGAAAGAAGGGAGAGGTGAAGATGCAAAGTATCTTACCCCCTTGAGTGTAATGGCTGCTTTTTCTTTTCTTTCTTTCTTTCTTTCTTTTTCTTTTTTGTTTTTTTTTTTTTTTTTGGAGGGGAGGGTTTGGTTTTTCAAGACACAGTTTCTCTATGTAACAGTCCTGACTATCCTGAAACTCGCTCTGTAGACCAGGGTGGTCTCAAACTCATAGAGATCTGCCTGTCTCTGCCTCCCCAGTGCTGGGATTAGATGCTTGATGCCCCACCACCGACTGGCTAGTGGGTGCTTTTGAGAGAGGCCAGCTCCTGCCTTGGTGAGGGCTCTCACCTCATTGTCCTGCACCACTCCCAAGGTCAGTGAAGCACAAGCCTAATTGGTCTTTTATCAATAAAAACCCCGAGTCAGTTATCAAGGTGAAATTTGAAAGAGAGAAGCAAAGGAAGAGCCACAGTCAGCTCCTACCTCTCCGAATCCTATACTTGAAAGGGCTGAGATCCTGTCTACGCCCCGCCTTATCACTTCCTGTCTCCACCCCGAGTTGTCACTTCCTGTCTCCTGTCTGTATAGACCTCCACACCTCTATGGTTAAGTAGTGGCTAGCTCTGCCCTCTGATCTCCAGGAAAGGAAGGAAGGAAAGAGGGAGGGAAGGAGGGAAGGAGAGAGGGAGGGAGGGAGGGAGGGAAGAAGGAAGGAAGGAAGGAAGGAAGGAAGGAAGGAAGGAAGGAAGGAAGGAAGGAAGAAAGGAAGGAAGGAAGGAAGGAAGGAAATCAGCTTGCCAGGTGTGGAAATGCCTTTAATCTCAGCAATTGGGAGGCAGAGGCAGTCAGATCTTTGTAAATTCAAGGCCAGCCTGACCTACATAGCAAATTCCAAGCCCACCAGGACTACATAGTGAGACCTGGTCTCTAAAAGAAAATTATTTTAATTAAGTGATAGTAGAAATAAATCACTTGAAACCAGGTCCTATTTAATTTTCTCTCTCCTCTCTCTCTCTCTCTCTCTCTCTTTCTCTCTCTCTCTCTCTCTCTCTCTCTCTCTCTCTTGGCTCATATGTTGTCCAGGCTACCCTTGCTCTGCCCTCTGTCTCAGCCTCCCAAATGCCAGCATCGTGCACATATGCTACTGTGCCCAGATCTAAATGTCACTTCTTACTCAGTGAAATGTTATCTGTCAAACTACAGTAACTAAAAATTAGCTCACGTGTCTTAGGAGATATTTCACACATAGACTATCTAAAATCGGTAAATCTGTAGAAACAAAAATTAGGTTGGTGGGCTAGCAAGATGGCTTAGTTTGATCCCTAGGACCCATATGGTGGAAGGAGAGAACCAACTCCCAAAAGTTGTTCTGTGATACACACACACACACACACACACACACACGTGCACGCACTGTGGAGCATGTGAGTCCATACATAAATACACACTCTAACACAAAAACAATTTTTTTAAAGAACGGTGAAGCGTTTTATTTTGTTTTTATTTATTATTTATATTTTCGTTTTGGTTTTTGGAGACAGGGTTTCAGTGTTTCTCTGTGTCCTGGAACTCTCTCTATAGACCAGACTGGCCTTGAACTCAAATCTACCTGCCTCTACCTCCTGAGTGTTGGGATTACAGACGTGTGCCACCACCACTCAGCCTTAAATTTTTATTTTATTTGTGTGTGGGGGTTGTTCAGAGTCCAGAAGAGAGCATTGGACCCCCTAGACTGGAATTACAGGCAGCTTTAAGACACCCACTGTGGATGCTGGTATCTGAATTCTGGCCTTCTGCAAGGGCAGCAACTGCTCTTAGTGACTGAGCCATCTCTTCAGGCCTGTACAGTGTGTTTTAATAATTATGAGGACTCAGTGTGTCCGGCGAGAGCTACTGCTCTCTCACCCATGTCTCCTGTCAGCCAAACCTGACACTTAGTAGAGCTTGTGAGACTTCCCACTCCCTGCCTTTCTCCTCTGTTCCTTCAAACTGTGAAAATTGTGAAAAAGTAAACAGCTTCTCTCTCTCTCTCTCTCTCTCTCTCTCTCTCTCTCTCTCTCTCTCTCTCTCTCTCCCTGAGACAGTCTCATGTAGCCCAGGCTGGCTTCAAACTCACCATATAGTGAAGGAAAACCTAAAACATTTACGATCCTCCTGCCTCCATGTCTCAAGGGTTAGGATTACAGGGATATACCACTCACTGCCTGCCAATACAACTTTCTATCTTCCTTCTACAGGAGGTTTTTTTTTTTTTAAAGCAATACTTCTGGAAGTTTCTATACTAAATATAACTTGGAAATGTCTTTATGTTCCGTGGCACCGTCTTGAAATGTTTGTATTGGCCTTGCCAACATTCCTAGACCTGGTTTTCTCTGGAGGCTTCTACTCCAAAGACTGAGCTGAGGAAACAATCTGTCCGTGCAGGCCTGACCTCAGCTCTCAGGAACAAGGACCAGTATCTTGTGAACCTCATGGTCCCCTTCATCTTGGTGGGGCCTGAAGGCAGGGCAGCCAGAGCTCCTTGTTAATCTGTGATGAAGGCTGGACCACAAGTAACTGTGTACTTTGTCCTGCCAACTCCACCCTTCCAATAAATGAGCATCCAGCTAGTTCTGTCTCAAATCTGTTGTGTAGTCTGTTACTGCTTGTCTCTGTGAGAAATACTCTTGAGATGCGGGAGGGGCGCAGTTACAGGAGGAAAGCCTTGGTCCACAGTCAGCTGACACAGTTGCTTTCAGACTGATGGAGAGGCAGAAAGGGCATGGTAGAAGTAGGCTGCTCACCTCACAGCAACCAAATAACAGAGAGCAAAGGGGCCCAAATATGACCTGCTCCTCCAGGGCACCAGCCAGCCACCTACTCCTCCCACTAGGTCCCGCCTCCTAACTACCCACCCAGCTACTTGCATTGATGAGTTTAGCGGTTTGATGACCCAAATGCTGCCCGATAGCTCATGGCTCAGGATCATGTCTTCATCGCACAATCCTTCGAAGGACACGGGGACACTTTACATCCAAACCATGACAGGTGAAAGGGTCCACATTGCTGTTCCCAGCATGGTCGCGCCTAAGATCATAGTTTCTTTTTCCTTAAAACTCACATCCGTTGTTCAAACATCGGGTATCGTCTTGGCAGTGTCTACGTTTTTCACCCACCGTGACTGGTGGGATTGTATGACATCACTGACACCAGCTGAGGCTCTTATCAGGAAAGAGCACGAATTGCCACATTTTGTCTATATTTGTAGATGTCTTCATCAACACTGGAATGTGTAAATGTGTCACTGTGACACCCAGGAGCTGACGGGCATCTTCACTGTTCCCGTTGCTACCAACAGAGGACCCGCCTCCTCATCCTGGCTCTCCGTGGCCTCCTCGCAGCTCATAAATCTTAATTCCTTCATTTCAGCACATTCATCGACCCCAAAGGAACCCTTTAAAGTCGGGTGGCTGACCAACGTAGGGGCAGTTATTTACGAGACCGAGAAACAAAAGCTTAAGCTAGTGTGACGTGAGAGCTGGGGAGGACCGAACAGATTTTCTGTTTTCAAGACAGGGTCTCTCTGTGTAGCCCTGGCTGTCCCAGAACCTCTCCATAGGCCAGGCTTGACTGGAACTCAGAGATCCACCTGCCTCGCCTCCTGGGGGCTGAGATAAAAGGTGTGTACCGGCAAGCTCCGCTCCTGACTTTCTTTTCAAAAGATAGAGATTGGCCCCTTCAATTAAGGCTAGCCTTCTTGGAAGAGATGTGACGAGCCTGAGAAGACCTCTGGAGCACCCCGAAACTGCTGTCAGGGTGACCCTCCAGCAGAGGCCTCACAGGCTCAGTCGACAGGGAATTTCTATTTTTTTTTTCTTTTTGTTCCATGACTAAAAACTATCTTCAGCCTCACTTGCTACTTACTCTGCCATCTTGGTTTTCCCTCTAGGCCTTTCTACTTTGTGTGGCGGTGCATGTGTGTGTGTGTGTGTGTGTATGTGCGTGTGTGTGTGTGTGTGTGTGTTAGTATGCTTGTGGACACATATGTATACAGGTACATATATGCGGATGCAAGTGGAGGTCAGAGGTCAACACTGGGTGTTGCTCCCTAGGTGTTTTTTTTTTTGTTTTTTTTTTTTTTTTGACAGGATCTCTCTTGCTGTGCAGACCAGGATGGCCTGGAACTCACAGAGATTCACCTGCCTCTGACTTCTGAGTGCTGGGTTTAAGGGTGTATATCGACACACACTTGATTTGACCTTTTGTTTTGGGGTTTTTTTATTTGTTTGTGACAGGGTCGTGGGGTTGGAAAGGTGTTTTAGTGGTTAATAGCATTTGCTCTAGAATCCCGAGGGCCAGAGTTGGGATCCATCACCCATGTAAACGTGGGGTGTCCACAAATGCCTGAAATTTTAGCTCTGAGGAATCTAATGCCCTCTACTGGTCTCTGCACACTCACACATGTGCACGTATACACACACACTCACACACACATTTGAAAAATATCTCTTTATTTTATGAGTATTTTGTCTGCATTATATCTGTGTAGCGTGTGTGTGTGATTCCTATAGAGGCCAGAAAAGGACACTGGATCTTGGAACTGAAATTACAGGCAGTTGTTAGCCAGCAGGAAGTGCTGGGAACTGAACCCAAGTCTTCTGCAAGCTCAACAATTGATCATAATGACTGACTAAGCCATCTCTCTGGCCCCAGACAGAAATATAAAAATTGTTTTCTTGATTTCATTTAAAAGTAAAAAGACCCTCAATTGGTTGTCCAGTACCAATGGGTCACCCCAAAATCATATTACAAAACATTCACCCAGCTTCCAGTAGGCCCATGCTAAGTATGAGCAGACACCCAAGTTACCAGACACTAAAAAAGCATTCGATGTAAAAATCCATGTGTCCAAATTAACAGAACCCCAGTCTCCCCTCTTGCCTCCCCCAAGGGGTAATGTCTTTATCTGTCCTCTGTTTGGAACGCTGGAGTCTGGATGGTTTATAAAGAACAGAGGTTCATTCAGCTCACCATTCTGGAGGCTGGGAAGTCCACTCTCAGGGTGCGGGCATCAAGTGAAACCCAGCTTCTGTGCCAGGCTGGAGAAGAAGAAAGCTTTACACAGGGGTGCATGCCTTTAACCCCAGCACTGAGGCAGAGTGGAGCAGATTCCTGGTAGTTTCGGGCTGACCTGGTCTACATAGTGAGACTGTCTCAAGGGGAAAGAGGAGGAAGGGAGGGCTGACTCACTGACTCACCATAGGACACTCTCAGCCGGATGTGGAGCAGAAAGTGGGCATCACTGCTCCTGAGAAGTGAATCCAGACTGAGCTTCTCTTGCTCTGTCCTCACACACTTCACACCCAGTGCTTCTCTTGCTCTGTCCTCACACACTTCACACCCAATTCTATAATAATAGATGAAAACAGAAATTAGCCTCCAGATGGACTCAGCCAGCTTAGTGAGTGAAACAGACCCAGAACGAGACTTGAAGATTCTCTGAGCAAGGAAGACCCCACAGGCTTCTAGAGGGTTTTATAACCTAGAGTGAGATCACACTCCTGTCCCTCCCCCTCCTCCCCCTCTTATCCCACCACCAGTGTATGTGTATGTGTGTGTGCGTGCATGTGTGTGCATGTGTGTCTGTGTGTGTCTGTGTTTTGTCAGACACACACAGACACAGACATGCTCCTCACTGGAGGAGGTATGGCCTCTCTGGAGGTACATGCTTTTAATTCCAGCCTTCAGGAGGTAGAGGCAGAAGCAGGCAGATCTCTGTGAGTTCAAGGTCAGCCTGGTCTACATAGTAAGTTCCAGGACATCTAGGGCTACATGGAGAGTCCCTGTCTCAAAGAAAAAAAAATCAACAGCAAAGAAGACAGAGTCTCGGGGGCTGGAGAGATGGCTCAGCGGTTAAGAGCACTGCCTGCTCTTCCAAAGATCCTGAGTTCAATTCCTAGCAACCACATGGTGGCTCACAACCATCTGTAATGAGGTCTGGTGCCCTCTTCTGGCATTCAGGCATACACACAGACAGAATATTGTATACATAATAAATAAATAAATATTTTAAAAAAAAAGAAGAAGAAGAAGACAGAGTCTCACATAACCCAGGCTAGCCTCATTCAAACTCATAGATAGCCAAGGATGACAATGAATTCCTGATCCTCCTGCCTCCACCTCCCACAGGCTGGGATTCTAGGCAAACCCCTGTATCACCAGGAGAGGAGTGTGCACAGTATATTGTCAGGAGACTAGCCATTCCTCTTGGGACAGAATTAACGTTTATCACCATGCTGCTCTTTCTACCACCGAGTCCTCCTCTCACTGATAGGTGCCCAGGCACTCACAGGAACTCGAGTTGGCTTGTCATTTTTCCCTAGGAACTCTGGTTTGGCACAATTATTGTGACATTGTTTCTGAGTGGCCCAGACAGACCCCTTTGTCTGCTTTTACTTTTTGTTATCCCCTCTTGATTCTTTATAAGCCCAATTTGAAATCCTATCTAAGTTACTGAGGTCTGCCAGCGCTGCTCATGACCTACTATGGGACTCAGGAAATCATGGGAAACCCCAGCCTAGACCTGAGGTCCCTGCTGAATTAACCTGCTTCTTAATTCTCTGGTGAACACAGTGCTTGTGGTGGCTTGAATGGGAATGTTCTCCATAGTCTCAGGCATTTGAACACTGAGTTCCCAGTTGGTGGCACAGTTTGGGAAGGTTTAGGAGGTGTGGCCTCTCTGGAGGAGGTGTGGCCTCTCTGGAGGAGGTGTGGCCTCTCTGAGGAGGTGTGGCCTCTCTGGAGGAAGTGTGGCCTCTTTGAGGAGGTGTGGCCTCTCTGGAGGAGGTGTGGCCTCACTGAAGGAGGTGTCACCTCACAGGAGGAGGTATGTCACTTGGGTGGGCCCTGCACTACTTCCATGTGGCTCTTTCTGCTTTGAACTGGTGGTTGAGATGGAATCACCCAACACAGTGAGTGAAACAGACCCAGGAAAAGAACTACAAGATTCTGTGTGTGCTCTCAGCTTCCTGCACCTGCTCTATGCCTCATGCCTCACCACCATGGTGGACCCTTAACCCTCTGGAACTGAAAATCAAATAAAACTCATTTTTTTGGGTTTGTTTTTTATTTTTTGTTTTTCGAGACAGAATTTCTCTGTAGCTTTGGCGCCTGTCCTGGAACTCACTCTGTAGACCCGGCTGTCCTCGAACTCACAGAGATGCACCCGCCTCTGCCTGCCGAGTGCTGGGATTGAAGGTGTGCGCCACTACCGTCCAGCTATAAACTTGTTCTTATATAAGTTGCTTTGGTCATGGTTTCTCACAGCAACAGAAAAAGTAACTAATTAGCCAGGTGTGATGGCGCATGCCTTTAGTCCCAGCACTCAAGAAGCAGAGGCAGATGGATCTCTGTGAGTTCCAGGCCAGCCTGGTCTATGTAGCAAGACCCTGTCTCAAAACAAAAGCAAGAGAAGGGATTGGTAACTACTTACAATCCTATCTGGGCCAGTGAACTGGCACAAATGCTGCCCTGCCATGCCCAGTTGCCCAGTAATTCCTGTTCTTTCTCCACGGTTTTCCAGCCCTTCACAGTCACAGTGACCTCAGCCAGTGCCAACCAAGTGTTCCTAATGACCAGTAAGCTCAGGAACTAACTTTCTCGTGTTGCCTCAGACGATGGGGCCTTTGTCTCAAGGTGGGTGACTGTGTGATGTGGCCTGTCCACTTCGATGGCATCTCCATCATGTCCGGCAACCTCAGGAGCCCGATCGTGAGGCTCCTTCGGTGTGTTAAAAGTCTTTCCCAGTCAGGCAGCTCAGAGGTTGAGTGTGCCTGAGTTCCTGTGCCGGGCCTTTACTGGGGGCTTCTGTTTGCTGAGTATGGATTTTCCCTTCCTCTGTGTTGAAGATTGGACCTGAAGGGTATTCCATCATTTCTACCTCATTTCTACCTCCTCGTCGTCTGGTTCTTTCCTGTCTTCCGCTTCGTGACCATTGGCTTACTCAGGTGCCTCAGCTGCATGTCCACAGCCAGCACAGCCTATCTGAGGTCCTGCCCCGCTGAAGCTACTTTCCGCCATTTTCTCTAGTCCATCAGCAATGTTGGGAATATCTCCACACTGCCAGGGAAGATTTCATTCATCAAGGAGGCATGCCGCTCCATACCACAGACAAGATGACCACCCTAGGATCCCCACATATATATTCCACCTTCAGAGACTCAGCCTTGGTTACAGATCTCACCACCCAGAGCAGAGGCAATGCACTCGCCCCTACACCAAGAAGGCCAGCCATTCCAGACCATATTGGGCAGAACAGTCACATGGAGACTGTTCCCACGGACATTCTACCCTCAGGCGGCACAGTTCCAGGTGCCCATCTTATACCACCCACAGTGGGGCCAGGGCAACTGCTCTTCCCAAAGTCACCTTTGCCCCTGCCGTGTCCTGATGTGACTTTTACTGGGGTGTCATTTTCTATTTACCCCATCTGGGGCAACCGCAGTCCGGGAATGTTTCTACTCAAGTCTGAGATGAATGAGTCAATGGTCACAGAATATCACACCAAGTCATTGGCAACTGCTTGGCAGCTACATTCCCAGAGAAGAGTCTCGGCTCCCCGCAACTGTAACTGAATACATACTATCAGGGAGAGAAGGGGCCTCTTGAGCCTCATGAGCCCAGGGAGCCTCACTCACCCTGTTCCTCCCCACAAAGGAGTGTTCCCACTCCTGAAAGAGCCAGTGCAGAAGCTTTGTCATGGCAGAGGACAGAGTTCCACAACACACAAAGCAACCTAGTGCCTGGGCTGGAAGGCAGACCCAAAGTGTGCATGTACTGCATAGGTGTGTGTGCTGGAGGAGCAAAGAGTCGTGTGCACACACGCGCATGTGTACACACACACACACACACACACACACATACACACACACACACACACACACACACACAGATAACGCCCAAACCGAAAAACAAAAGTGCCACATGAGGCTACAGACGAATAAGCTAAAGGGGCTGAGCCAGCTGCTTCTAGAGAACAGGAAATGGCTGTCTGGGGAGCCCCAGTTTTTTCATCTAAACCACACAGATTTTTGACATGTACATTTCTACCTTCACAGAACTCACAAATAAAAGTAAGTTGGGCAGTGGTGGCGCAGGCCTTTAATCCCAGCATTGCCACAGAGGCAAGCGGATCTCTGTGAGTTCAAAGCCAGCATGGTCTACAGAGCAAGTTCCAGGACAGCCAGGCTACACAGAGAAACCCTGTCTTGGGAAGGAGGGAAGGAGGGAGGGAGGGAGAGAGAAAGAGAGAGAGAGAGAGAGAGAGAGAGAGAGAGAGAGAGAGAGAGAGAGAGGGTTTGAAAGTCACCAGGGAACTTCAACTGAGTGTGGTGGCCCCAACTGTAATAATAGCAGTTAGGAGGCTGAGGCAGGAGAATCATTGTGAGTTTGAGGTCAAATAATGAGACCCTGTCCAAAAAAAGGAAATTGAAGGAGAAATCTCAGGTCTGAAGAGACAGCTCAGTGGTTCAGAGCACGGGCTACCCTCTCTGAGGACTCAGGTTTGGTTCTGAGCATCCACATGTGTAACTCTAGTTCTGGGATCACATGCCGTTTTCTGGCCTCCATGGACCAGCCATGCACATAGTAGTACACAGACACCACACACACACACACACACACACACACACACACACAGACAAGACAACCATACTCATGAAATATAATAATAAAAAAATTAAAGTGTAGCAGAAGTTTCGATTGCGCTTCATTGAAGTGTAGGGCCTTACACATGTTAGGTAAGAACTGTACCGCTAAGACAAATCCCAGCTCTTGTTTTGTTATAAAAAGAAATTTTAAACCAGATGCCCACCTTTAATCCCGGGAGGCAGAGACAGGTCTACACAATGAGTTCCAGGACAGCTATATCAGAAAGACCCTGTCTCAACAAAACAAAACCTGTTTGGCAGGGCACATGCCTGTGGTTCTAGCACTTGGGAGTCTGAAGCCGGAGGACATCAAATCTGAGGCCCCCCTGGGCCTCATAGTCTTAATTATCAAAAGAAGAAGGTGATAGAAAAGAAAAATCCCTGACAAATAACTTGGAGGCCTTTTGATGATTCATACTTTATCTTTATGACTAAACATTTGTAAAACTGCAGCGATCAAAGTATGGTCATGATTTTTATGACAAAGCAATATAACTGTTTTTATTCAGTTTTCAATTCAGTGGGTGGGCTGGACAATTCTCGTCTGTAGTTTATTTAGCTCTCCTCCCCATCAAGAGGTCTACAGGGCGTCCCTTGAATCTGAGCTGGCTTATGATCATCCCTGAGTAGAATGTAGTGGAAGCAGTGTACGGGACTTTCAAGGGTGGGCTATAAGACAGCCAGCAGTCTTCACCCTGCTCTCTGCAAGCTCACTGCTGCAGCCTGGGATGCCCGCAGCCTGGGATGCCCGCAGCCCGCAGAAGAAATACAGCTAAGCTGGGCACAGTGCGCAGACCTAAAACCCTCACTCGGGAGAGGGCAGGTGGATCATAAGTTTGAGGCTGGCCTGGGCTATGTAGTGAGCTGGAGTCCAGGTTGGGACACACAGCTAGACACTGTATCGAGAAGAGGAGGAAGTGGAGGAGGAGAACGAGGAAAAAGAAATATTCACGGTAGCCATGGTGCAGCTGCTGACACAGCCGGCAGGGGAGGACTATTACTGGCTCTACGGCCGCCGCCGGTCCCACCCTTCAGCCGCCGGGATCACAAGTGTGCGAGCGAGCGGGGAAGCTGGGTTGGGAGCAGGTTCCCACCCCAGCTGTGGCGTCCTTCCTCTTGCTCCCGGCTTCAGTGGGTCCCAGAAAGGCTGAGTTGAGGAGCAGAGCACAGGTTTATCTCCTCTACACTCTAGACTCCACTCACAGAGCCCAGGAGCATCAAAGAAAGAAACAAAGTCTTGTTTTATGCCACAAATATGGGGGCTTTGTTTGTTCACACAATATCTGTGTAGCCCACACAGCCCTTAACATAGGGTCCCCCTGCCCCAGCCTAAAGCTGAGATTAGAGGCATGCATTGCTTGCTTTGGTTTTGAGGTGGGTTTCCCTATGTCGCCCAGGTTATGCACAAACTTGCACCCACCTTGCCTCAGCCTCCCCGTGACAGAAGTCAGGCGTGCACCAGCACAGAAACTTTATGGTGGAATTTTGACAGCACCAGATAACTGAACTAAATGTTACAGGGAAAGTGTGTAACTGAGTATTAGTGTACTTAGAGTAAAGCGGAGAATATCTGTGACTGTTCGAATACTAAATCAATCAAAAGGCACTAATTATGTAAATATAACGCATGCACTAGCCATTGACCCTGTTCCAATACTGAATTTATATATATTCATATAAATTTATATGTATATAAAATTTATATATTTATATATACATTTCAAGAATATCCAATGAAAAAATAAACATCTTTCTCTCTTTCCTTTTCATCCTTGATGAAGATATCGCAGGAAGAGGACATAAAGGGATTAAAGGATCAGACAGGAAATCCTCTGATTAAAAGGAGGCTGGGCATAATCTCAGCACTGTTGAAGAAGAAGCAGGAGGATCATAAGTTCAAGACCAACCTAGCCTTAAAGGAAGGAGAGAAAAGCCAGGGAGGTAGGTCAACAGGTAAAGACAGTTGAGGACAAGCTTGATGACCTGGGTTGAGTATCTGGAGTCTGTGAGGCAGAAGAACTCTACAAGTTGTCCTCTGACCTCCACACATGTGCATTTCACACACACACACACACACACACACACACACACACGTGCACGCATGTGCACACACACACGCATGCACACACACACAAATAAATAAATGTAAAGAAGTTTGTTGTGTTTTTAGTTTCATTTTGTTTTGTTTTGTTTTGTTTTGAGACAGGGTTTCTCTGTAGCTTTGGAGCCTGCCCTGGAACCCACTCTGTAGACCAGGCTGGCCTCGAACTCACAGAGATCTGTCTGTTTCTGCCTCCTGAGTGCTGGGATTAAAGGCCTGTGTCCCCACTGCCCAACTGGTTTTTGTTTGTTTGTTTTTTGTATTTTATAGAAAAGCCAGAAGGCTTCTACAACTCATGTGCACAGTAGTAGTATGGCTGCAAGTAGATTTAAGCTGAATTACAAAACAGGTTACCACCAACAAAAAGGCTACAGCTATATTTGGAAGAAGGAAGAAACCAACCCAGAGCTTGGGGTGGATGGTGTAATATCAACAGATGACCAAGAGGAAACAGAACTTTGCAACTTTCATCTTGTTTGTCTTTTCAACCAGAAGAAGTTAATCAGGATTAAAATGATTTAAGATTGCAGTTAGGGGCTGGGGTCATGCAGCGGCAAAGCAACTGCTGGTACACCAAGGCTCTCTGTTTGATCCCCAGAAGAAAAAGAAAAGAAGTAAGCAAACTAACAAAGGGAGGGGAGAGGAAAAAGAGAGAGAGAGAGAGAGAGAGAGAGAGAGAGAGAGAGAGAAGAAGAAGAAGAAGAAGAAGAAGAAGAAGAAGAAGAAGAAGAAGAAGAAGAAGAAGAAGAAGAAGAAGAAGAAGAAATTGTAGTCAAGAGGAAATAGATTCCTTAAGGAAGGGGATGAGGGCATTAATTCTATCAAAACGTTCTAGACCATAGACTTGGATCTGGGGTCTTCCTCTCAACCCCAAGAGAAGCTGTGTGCAGCCTTGCAACTATTGTAGATAAACTTTGAGAGTTTTGAAAAAACAAAAATTCTGAGGATGAAGAATGCTGTTCTGCCTTACACTTATAAACTATTTTAAATGCTTTAGCCAGGAGTGTTGGTATCAGTGACCCTGGCGAGCTGTATGGCAGGAAGAGCAGGAAGTTGCACGAGCTGATCAACCTCACTTCCCTTTCTCTTCTGTCGCCCAGTAGCGCTACTCCACCACTGACAGGAGAACTTTGAGGGCTTCCTTTGCTTTCTGCCTTAATCTTGGGCAGAAATAAAGTCATCTGGGAAATGCAGATGACACTGGGAAATAGAAACACAGGCTTAGTCATTTGGTGGCTCCCCAACAGTTTGAACATTAGCCAAGTGTGGTGATATACACCTGTAATCCCAGCACCTGTGAGCAGAGCCAGCCTGTACACCTATAATCCCAGCACCTGTGAGCAGAGCCAGCCTGTACACCTGTAATCTCAGCACCTGTGAGCAGAGCCGGCCTGTACACCTATAATCCCAGCACCTGTGAGCAGAGTCAACCTGTACACCTGCAATCCCAGCACCTGTGAGCAGAGCCAGCCTGGACTAAGTAGGGAGACCCGGTTTCAAAACCTACCAAGCCTGCTGCCACAGGCCCGTACTTCCAGCTACTGAGGAGGCCGAGGAAAAGGAACACAGCTTCAAGTCCAGCCCAGACTCATTCAAGAATATGCCTTGTCAAGGCCCAGTCTCAAAACAAAACAGCAAAGATCAGGAGTTCAAAGTCATCCTCAGTGACATAGCAAGTTCAAGACTAGCCTGAGCTATTTGCCTGAAAAAAACTTAACAAACAAAATCAAAATAAGTTGTACTAAGTAGCAGAGCATTGCCTAGCATGCATGAGGGTCAAATTTCCAGGACTTGAAAAACAGAAGTAAAAATAATAATCTAGCAGGGCATGATGGTCCACACCTTTAATCCCAGTACTTGGTAAAGGCATGAGATTCTGAGTTTGAGGCCAACCTGGTCTACAGAATGAGTTCAAGACTAGCCAGAGTTACATAGTGAGGCCTTGTCTCAAAGAAATTTTAAAGAGTCAGCAAAAATATTAAAGTAATGACCTATGGGAATTCATTCTTTAATAAAAGATATCAGGTCGGGCAGTGGTGGCACACACCTTTAATCCCAGCACTTGGGAGGCAGAGGCAGGAGGATCTCTGTGAGTTCAAGCCTAGCCTGGTCTACAGAAAAAGTTCCAGGACTGGTTCCATAGCTACTGGGAAACCTTGTCTTAAAAAACCAAAAAAGAAAAATATAAATAAATAAATAAATAAAATAAAAGCTATTAGAGTGAAGACCTATGGGAATTCATTCCTTAATAAAAGTAATGGGGGAAAAAAAGCTCAAAATCAACTTTCCAAACTGAAAGTCAACTATGACATGCAACAGATTTAGGAATACCTTTTAAAAAGGATAACTGAGGTGCTGGGGAGATGGCTGAGAAGTTAAGAGCACCTGCTGTTCCTCCAGGGGAACCAGGTTCATTTCCCAGCACCCCCACATGGTGGCTCAGAACCGTCAGTAACTCCAGTTTCAGAAGATTTGATGCTCTCTTCTGTCTTCCTGGGGCACCAGGCATGCATGTAGTAAATAGACATACATATAGGCAAGATACTCATTCTCATAAAATATATAAATAAATAAAATTTTTTAAATAAATATCTGAATCCCAGATGCTGGTAAAGACTTTTGTGGCTGTTTGTTTGTTTGTTTGTTTGTTGACAGGTTCTCATTGTGTAGCCCTTGCTGGCCTCCCAGGTGCTGGATTAAAGGTTTGGGACACACACCAAGCTCCTTTGAGGCATTTTTAACTGCCTAGTAGGATTGCAAACTCAAAATCAGCCTGAGCTACACAGCAAACCCTATCTCAAAAACAACAACAACCAAAAGACCGAGGCCAGCGAGATGGCTCAGTGGGCAAAAGCACGTGATGCTCAGCCTGGTAATGGGAGTTCGACCCCTGGGACCTACGTGATGGAGGAGGGGGAACATGATGAACTCCGGAAGGGAAAGCTGGTGCCTGCCTAGTTTACACTAACTTACACAAGCTAGAGTCATCTGAGAGGAGGACCCTCAGCTGAGGAAATGCCTCCATAAGACTGGGCTATCAGCAAGCCTGTAGGACGTTTTCTTATTAGTGATTGATGGGGAAGGGTCCATTGATGGAGCCATCCCTGGCCTGGTGGTCTGGGTTCTATAAGAAAGCAGACTGAGCAAGCCATGAGGAGCCAACCAGTAAGTAGCTCTCGTCCACGGTCCCTGCATCAGCTCCTGCTTCCAGGTCCCTCCCAGTCTGAGTCCCTGCCTCGGCTTCCTTCAGTGGACTGTGAATCCGGATATTTGAGCTAAATAAACCCTTTCCTCCCCAAGCTGTTTTGGGTGATGATGTTTATCAGAGCAGTAAAAACCCTAACTAAGACACTTGTCCTCTGTCTTCCACATGTAAAAGCTGGTGCGTGCACACACACACATACACACACCAATACACACACATACACATACACACACACACACACACACACACACACACACACCCCACTCAGTTACTTATTTAACAAATAAATGTAATAAGAATAAGCACAAACTTAAAAGGAGGAAGAAGAAGAAGAAAAAGAATCCATTTAAATCTCCTAATCCCATTCCCAGTAAAACTCAGTACAACCTGTCAGGCACTTGGGGACTTGCTTCAAAGTCACATTCCAAGGCAATTGTCCTTACTGAAGGTGCAGTGGAGTCCTCTGGAAGACAACCCTTAAAAGCTGTCCATAGATGACCTCATTTGGTGGTCCCAAAGGATCTGATGCCCTCTTCTGGCTTCCTTGGGCACCTCATACATGTGGTGCACATACATACAGGCAGGCAAAATACTCACACACAAAAATAAGTAAATAAGGGGGCTGGAGAGATGGCTCAGTGGTTAAGAGCATTGATTGCTCTTCCAGAGGTCCTGAGTTCAAGTCCCAGCAACCAAATGGTGGCTCACAACCACCTGTAATAAGATCTGGTGCCAACTTCTGTCTGCAGGGACACATGCAGGCAGAACATTGTATACATAATAAATAAATAAATCTAAAAAAAATAAGTAAATAAATAAAAATAAATTAACAGATCTTAAAAAGAAATAGCTTAGTCAGGTCACAAACCCAATAAGGAAGCAAACAACAAAAACAAGCTCTGTGGACTCAGAAGATGGCTCAGCAGGTAAGAGCACTGGCTGCTCTTGCAGAGGACCCAGGTTCGATTCCCAGCACCCACACAATGGCTACAGTGATCTGTAACTCCAGTTCCAGGGGAATCAGCGCCCTCTTCTGACCTCCAGAGGCATGATGACCACACGTGTGGGCACTAAAAGCAATGCCACTATGCCTGGCCCTGTTACTAGATTTTTGGTTTTGAGGGATTTTGTTGTTGTTGTTTTCAAGACAGGGTTTCTATGTGTAACAGCCCTGACCGTCCTGGAACTTACTATGTAGACCAGGCTGGCCTCGAACTCATAGAGATCTGCCTGCCTCTGCCTCCTGAGGGCTGGGGTTAATGGCGTGCACCACCACACCCCACAGTTAGTTTTAACTGTCAGTTTGGCACAGCGTGGAATCACCTGGGAAGGGAGCTTTAATAAGGGATCGTCTAAGTAAAGTCAACATGTAGGCATGTCTGTGAGGGATCGTCTTGATTGTGAATTGAGACAGGAAGGCACACTTTGCATGTGGGTGGCACCATGCCCAGGGCTGGCTCCTGGGCTGTATAAGAATGATCAATGGTGCTGAGCATGAATTTAGCTTGTTCTTGACGGTGGCTGTCATGGAACCAACTGCTTCAAGCTCTTGCCGCTCGACTTTCCTGAAGTAACAAATGGTAACCTGAAACTGTAAGCCTTAAAATAGACCCCTTCCACCTTCCTGTTGCTTAATGTCAGGGTCCGTATCCTAGCAACAGAAATGGAAATAGAAACTCTACCTGGTTCAGGGCTCTGCCATCTCTCTTTCCATCTCAAGCACTACAAAAAAAAAAAAAAAAAAAAGTAAATATGTTAAGGAACTAAATGAAACTATTGCCTAAAGAAGTAAAAGAGAGGGCTAGAGAGAGGTGGCTCGGTGGTTAAGAGCACTGGCTGCTCTTGCAGAGGACTGAGATTTGGTTCCCAGCAACTACTTGGAGGCTGACAACTGTCTGTAGCTCTAATTCCAGAGAGTCAGATGCCTCTTCTGGACTCTCCATGTGCTGCCTGTACATGGTGCACAAACATACATCCAGACCAAACGCCATACACATAAAACAAAATAAATAAATCTGCTGGACATTATGGCTTCGATCCCAGCACTCTGGAGGAAGCAGCAGACAGATTTCTGAGTTCCAAGTCAGCCTGATCTTTACAGCAAGTTCCAGCCTGTCTGGTCTACATAGTGAGACCCTGTCTCAAAGCAAAACAAGCAAACAAAAAACCTGAGTACTTCCCAACTTTAACAAAAAATTTTAATCTAAGAAACTCTGTGATCTCCAAGCAGGATAAATATGAAGAAGTCCATATTCAGACATGTCCCGGTAAACACACTAAAGGACGGTGACAAGAAGAAAGCTCCTTATGGCGTACAAGGAAACTACGCTAACTTCTCATGAGCAACACAAGAGGCCAGATGGCACGAGGGGACACATTCCAAGTACAGCCAACACAACAGCGAGCCAGGAAGAGTGGTTCGCATCTGTGATCCCAATACCTGGAAGGCTGAGACAGGAGGACTGCCATTAGTGTGATGCCAGCCTGGGCTATACAGTGAGTCTCAGGCCAGCCTGGGCTATGTAGCAAGATCTTGTCTCAAATATAAAAAGCAAAAATAATACAGTGGTGGTGCACACCTTTAATCCCAGCACTCCGGAGGCAGAGGCAGGTGGATCTCTGTGATTTCAAAGCCAGCCTGGTCTACAGAGGAGTTCCAAGACAGCCAGAGCTACACGAAGCTCTGTCTCAAAAAAAAAAAAAAAAAAAAAAAAAAAAAAAAAAAAAAAAAAAAAAAAAAAAAACCCTGTCTAAAAAAAGAAAGGAAAGGAAAGGAAAGAAAAAGAAAAAGAAAAGAAAGAAAATTAATAATTACAAAGTACTCCGACTTTTGTTTGTTTGTGACGGCTGACCATTGGCATCACATTAGCTCTGTTCTGTAGTCACTACAGACACTACGCTGACAAATGCTGGCCCAGGCCAAGATCATCCAGCTAGTGGGGAGGCTACAGGAGGATCAAAAGTTCAAGGCCTGCTAGCTGCTGAGTTCTAAGCCAGACTGGGCTACGTAAAGAGACCTGAAAAGTCTGAAAATGAAAGTGCTGGTGATAAAGTGTGCACGAGGCTAGGTTTAATTCCCAATGCCCTACACACACACAGGCACACGGCCTAGTGAGATGGCTCAGGAAGCCTGATATATGAACTTGTTGATCCCCAGAGTCTTAAGATAGAAAGAATCGACTCCTTAAATCTGTCCTCTGACGTCCACATATGCTTAGTGGCATGTGTGCATGTATGCACATGCTCACACATTAAAAATACAAACCAACCAATTATTTTTCATTCTAAAGCTGCATATTGGTCTCAGGAAAAATATATACTATTAAGGAAAATATACAGTATTGTTTCACTAACACTGAACTCATAATTATAACAATGGCACATCTCATGTCTGAGTGCAGCTTAGAAAACTCATGGGGTTTTCTCTATGACACATCTAAGCCGCTGTGAGCTGAGGCATGCCAGGCAACTCCTTGCCACTACAGCTGGGAGGTTTTTTGTTGTTGTTGTTTGTTTGTTTGTTTGTTTGTTTTTCTAGACAGGGTTTCCCAAGTAACACTACCACTGGCTGTCCTGGAACTCACTCTGTAGACCAGGCTGGCCTTGAACCAGCTAGGAGCTTTTTTTTAAGCAATGTTAGCATCAATGAAGAGCACAGAACGTGGCATTTAATTAAAGTACGGGGGGCAGGGGAAATGGCTCAGGGGTTAAGAGCACTGGCTGCTGTTCCAAATGATCCAGGTTCAATTCCCAGCACCCACATGGCAGCTCTAGATTGTCTGTAGCTCCAGTTCTAGGAGATCTAACGCCCTCACACAGACATACATGCTGGCAAAACACCAATAACTGCTCATAAAACAAAAATCAATAATTTTTTTAAAAGTCACTGATAAAATAAAAGACAACAGCTGTGATGTGGTGGCACCCATTAATCCCAGCATCCCAGAGGCAGAGACAGGCAGATCTCTGAGTTCAAGGCCAGCCTGGTCTAGCCTTAGAATGAGTCACAGGACAGCCAGGGCTACACAGAGAAGCCCTGTCTCAAGAAAAACAAAAAAGGAAAAAAAAGACTGCAAAAAACTTGGCCCATTGATTCTGATCTGTAATTCCAAGAGTTGAAACTAAGGCAAGAGGATTGTAGTCTGAGGTATAAAGTGAGATCTTGTTTTGAAAAGAGAACAAAAGCCAGGCTTGATATTGTACATCTCCAATTCCAGTGCTCAGGAGGCGGAGACGTTGGATCTCTGCCACTTTGAATCCAGCTTATTCTTCATAGAGAGCTGCAGACCAGCCAGGGCTTCATAGTGAGACCTTGTCTCAAAACAAAACAAGAAGGAGGAAGAGGAGGAGAAGACGATGACAATGACAATAACGAAGAAGGAAAAGAAGGAGAAACAAGAAACAAAGGAAACGCTAAACCTGGGTCTGGAAGCTGACAGAGAAATCTGAACCCACATGTGCAGCAGCAAAGACAGAGACACTATAAACTTTATAGGGTTTTTTTTTCCTGTCATTGAAATACTGAGCACACCTTTTCATTCCTGTATGCCAAGTACTCAGGAAGCTGAAGAGAAGGGTCACTGCCAGTCTGGGATAAAGGCTAGACTCTGATTCAAAACAACAATAACCCAAGATATCAGCTCCTCGGCAATGTGTAAGGGTTCAGTCACTGTATCTAAACACAGGGCAGCAGCATCTCTGAGACCTGATCCGACAGAACAGAGAGAAAGGAGATGATTCATTCAAAAGAGCAGCTAGAGACTCCAGCGCTGCAAGTGAACAAAGACTTGGACACTGTCACCAAACGAACCTCAAAGGCACCAGCAGGAGGCCCCCTCAGGGAGAGCAGATGTGCAGGTACCAGAGATGTCCTCCAGGACAGAGCTAGCCTCCACAAGTGTCTAAGGACTGAAGTCACACAAAGAACGCTCTTCAATCACAAGAGCTAAAATCTGAAAGTAACAAAAGAAATGTAGGGAATTCAGAAATATGTAGAAATGAAGCAACCCTACTCAAGAACTAAAAAGTCAAAGATAAAATCACAGAGGAAGTAGAAAATTCTTCAAGATGAACGAGGATGAATATACAATCTCCCAAAGCCTACAGGCTGTGGAGTCAACAGCTGCCCTTTGGATGGTAGAGGCAGCAGTTTTGCAATTGGAGGCCAGCCAGGGCCACATCACAAAAATGACATGAATTTCACACAGCTATTGTGAAGTAAGAGGGGACGTTATTTCCCTCTCCAAGTTAGCCGTGGCCGACCTGACCCAGAGATCTCCGTGTGCTGTGGTTTGAGTGGGAACAGTCCCTATAGGCTTTGGGATGTTTGAGTGTTTGCTTCCCAGTCGGCAGAAGGTTTTGGAAGATGAGGTAGTGTGGCATTGTTGGAAAAGGTCTGTCGCCAGGCCCATCTCTCTCTACCTGCAGATCAGGATATAGCTCTCAGCTACTTCTCCATCACGGCATGACCGCATACCGGCCTGCTTGCTGTCTTGTTTCCCCGCAAGGGTGCTAATGGAGCGATCCTCTGAAACTGTAGGCAAGCCCCCAGTTAAATGCTTTCTTTTATAAGGGTTGCATTGGCCATGGCGTCTCTCCACAATAATGAAACCGTGGTTAAGGCACTCAGTAAAAGTATAATTGTATGTATGTATGTGTGTGTGTGTGTGCTTTCTTGAGAAAGAATCTTGGGGTTTTGTTGGTTTTTTGTTGGTTGTTTTGTTTTGTTTTGTTTTTTTGGGGTTTTTTGGGGGGTTTTGGTGTTTAGTTTTTTTTCAAGACAGGGTTTCTCTGTGTAGCCCTAGCTTTCCTGGAACTCACTCTGCAGACCAGGCTGGCCTCGAACTCACAAAGATCCATCTGCCTCTGCCGCCCGAGTGTTGAGATTAAAGGTGTAGACCACCACAGCCCGGTTCAGAATCTTGTTTTATACCTCAGGTTGGCCTTGAATTTACTGTGTAACCCAGGCTAGCCCTCGGTACTCCATCCTCTTGCCCCAAGCCCCCAAGGACCAAGTATGAGCGTTCACCACCATGCTTGGGAAGCAGTGCCTGCTGAAACAGTAGCTATTGCTTTCGCACTTGACAGGAAGTGAATTTGAAGATGCAGACAGAGGAGAGATTTTGCAAGAGGTTCAGGAGCTGAAGGTCACCGTCAGTTACATAACAAGTTCAAGACCTTTTCTCAAAACATCCCCAAAGGACAAGGGGACTTTGCAGCCTGCACATATGCAGTCATGACAGTGCATTGCCCCACCAACGAGCCTATAATGACAGAGTGTGATGAGCTTCCTGGGGGAAAACATCACAAGCTAGGCACGCAAGGTGCTCAGGTTGGGGCTTGGGAACAAGCATTGGTGGAAGTGAATAAAATATCAACCAGTAAAGGGGAAGGATACCCCGCTATACTCCAACATCTGAAACTGGGGTTTTAGCTAGGTGTGAGAGCACACGCCTACGATCCCAGAATTTAGGAGGTGGAGGCAGGTGGATCATTCTTGGCTACATGGGAGTTTGAGGCCAGCCTGAGCTATTTAAGACCTTTTCTCAGAAAACCAAAAACCCTCAGTAGGGGGAGTCATTTTCTTTGGCAGTATATTCACTGGTAGATAAAACACCCCTCCCCCATGCTCCTGCAAGCAACTTTAATTAAACTCAGCGGGTAGCAAAGCACATAATCTACAGGCATGAAAACAGAAGGGGAGCTGGGAAAGGAGGCATTCAGTGGGGATTAGCTGGGTGAAAATGGTTAAAATACTCTCTATATACATACACTGAACTGTCAAAGAATAACAAATCCAAACACATAACTAAACCTTAAAAAATAATAAAACATGGGCTGGAGAGATGGCTCAGCAGTTAAGAGCACTGGCTGCTCTTTCAGAGGATCCAGGTTCAATTCCCAGCACCCCCATAGGAGCTGACAGCTGTCTGTAACTCCAAAATCTGACACCCTCACACAGACATGCATGCAGGCAAAAATACCAATGCAAATGAAATAAAAATTAATTTTAAAAATAATTTTTAATTAGTTAAATCAAGCTTAATTAATTAAAGAAAGAGGACATCCTGCTCTTCCAGAAGATCCAGGTTCAATTCTCAGCACCTACATGGCAGCTCACAACCATCTGTAGCTCCAGCTCCAGGAGGTCCAAACCTTCACACAGACACACATGCAGGCAAAACACCTATACACATAAGAGTAAGAATAAATAATTATTAATAATAATAAAACAAACCAGTATTTTTTTTATTCTTTCTTTCAGTTCTGGGAACTGAACATAGGCCTCACATATACTAGGTAAGTTCTCTACCGCTGAGCTATAGCCCCAGTCTTAATTTTATTTGTTTGTTACTCACGTGTGTGTGTGTGTGTGTGTGTGTGTGTGTGTGTGTGTGTGTAGCCAGAGGACAACTCTCAGGAGTCTCTTCTCTCTCCACATGGTTTTCTGGCCAAGCTCAGCTGATTGGCTGCCCTTCTGCACACGGAGCTCTAATCTCCCATGCTGCAGCTTTACAGCCATATAGTTGAGGTTCCTATGAAACATTTATTTATAAGGTGCAATGCAGTGCTTGTTGTTATCAGGCTGGAGAGAGGCTCAGTGGTTAAGAACGTGTACTGCTCTGGCAAAAGACCTGAGTTTGATTCCCAGGGTGGGACACACCTGCCTGTACCTCTAGCTCCAGGTCGAGCCAATCTGGCCTCCATGGCACTGCACATCCCCACACAAAGATACGTATATACACAATGAAAAATAAAACAAGAGGGCCTGACTTTGACTCCCAGCACCCACGTCAGGAGGCTCACAACTTCCTGGGACTCCAGCTTCAGGGGATCCAATACCCCCTGTTGGCTTCCTTGGGCATCTGTAGGCATGTGACATTCACTCACACAGACATGCATAATATACATATATGCATAAGTAATATTAAAAAATAAAAATAAACAGTGGTGGTACTGGCGAGATGGCTCAATGCCTGAGCACTTGTTGCTCTTTAGGGGACCTGGGCTTCGTTCCCAGCACCACCTAGCTGCTCACAACTACCCCAGCTACTGGGCTTCCAGTGCCTTCTTCTGACCTGGGGCACCAGGCATGCACACGGAGCACATGCATACATAGATACAGAACACGGTCTTAGGTACTTCATATCGCTGTTCTGGAACTCAATGATCAAGACAGCTTATAAAGTAGGCCCTTGATTTGGGGCTCATGTTTTAGAGGTTAGAGTTCATGGTCATAATGTCAGGAAGCATGGCGGCAGGCAGGCAGGCATGGCTCTGGAGCAGTAGTTGAGAGCTCACTACCTGAGACACAACTAGGAGGGAAGGAGGGAAGAGGAGAGGGAAAGAGAGAGAGACTCAGAGCAATGTGGCCTTTGTAACCTCAAAGGCCACCCCCAGTGACACACCTCCTTCAACATGGACACACCTCATAATCCTCTCAAACAGCCCTACCAACTGGGGACCAGTTATTAAAATATGTGCGTCTATGGGTACCACTCCCTTTCAGACCGCCACTCCCTTTCCGCGCATCACCAGTTGCTAGAGAACATGATTCCCAAGTCCTTTCGTTCTCTGTAGTTCAGAGTTTGCTTACCCCAGCGACATGGCGTGTTCTCCCCTTCATTCGGCTGATGGGAGGACGGTAGGAAATGCTGTTACAAGTGACTGTGGAGAACAGGCACTCAGTCTCCCTGAGCTTTGTTTGTTTGTTTTGAGACAGGGTCTATGTAGTTCTGACTACCCTGGAACTTGCTCTGTAGACTACGCTGTGATGGAACTCACAGAGATCCTCCTGCCTCTGTGTCCTAAGTGCTGGGATTAAAGGCATCTGTCTGGTTTACTTCAGTTAAATATTGATCTGTAAAGGAGTCTGAAAATCCGCAAATCCCAGTCCAATCCTTAAAGAAAATTCCAACCTCAGCCACTAGGGGGAGAGCGCAGTCGCACTCCCTTAGCCAGAGCCCAGAGGGTGGTGACACGCCCCGCCCATCCCTCCAACCTTTCCCAGGCTAGGGAAACGGACTCTGCTCAGGAAACCCACCCCAAGCAGAACCCCACTGAGCTTTGAGTTGCTATATTTTCCTGCAGTGGAAATATGATCTGGCAAAAGTCCCTCCAAGGCTCACACTGTTCCCAGGAGCATCCAAACTGCCTGAAGCTAAAGCCTTCAAGCCTCTTTAGGGTTATCCTGGACCTTCCTTGGATCCTTTCTCCCTCTGCAGCTGCCAGACAAGCCAAGCTCTTCCTATAACCCTTAAAAACAATTTTTTTGGGGTGGGGGCAGTCGAGACAGTATTTCTCTGTGTAGCCCTGGCTGTCCTGGAACTGTTGCTCTCTAGACCAAACTGGCCTCAAACTAAGGCACCTGCCTCTGCCTCCCAAGTGCAGGGATTAAACAAGTGTAACACCACTGCCCAGCACAGAAAAAGAAATAAAAATAAAAAATTTAAAACGTTACTGAAAGAGCTATAGTCTCAGACGGTTCTTGACCCATGCCGTCCTGTGTGAATCAGGGGCAGTGACTCCGTGACAATGGTCTTCTGTGTCTGGGAAGTTCACGTTAGAGTTCACGCACCACACTGACTACCAAACACTTGAAAGAAACTGCGTTCTTTGAGATACCGCCTCACGCAATAGCTCAAGTTCAGACTCTCCACCCTCCTACTCTAGGCTCCAGAGTCACCACGCTCAGCCATCCTCTCTTTAGCTGAACCCGGATGGAAGGCAGAGGGTGAGAGCCTCCATGTCAGAGATGCAGAGTGGGAAGGGGCAGGAGCCAGCCCCAAAGCATCCCTGAAGCTGAGAGCCTGGGACCACTTCCCAGGTAAAACACATCAACTGCACACCTGGAGTGATCAGATCTGGGCAGGGACAGGAGGAGAAACCTTGGCGCTCAGATGACTTCTGAGGGATATGTGCTGTGTTCTAGTTAGGGCCACTACGGCCACGATGAAACACCATGACCAAAAGCAAGCAGGGGAGGAAAGGGTTTGTTTGGCTTACACTTCCACATTGTAATCCATCACTGAAGGAAGTCAGGACAGGAACTCAAACAGGGCAGGAACATGGAGGTAGCAGCTGATAAAGAGGCCCTGCAAGGGTGTCGCGTAGTAGCTTGTTCCTCGTAGCTTGTTCAACTTGCTTTCTTACAGAACCCAGGACTACTGCCCAGCGATGGTATCACCCACAAAGGGCTGGGCCCTCCTGCTTTAATCACTGATTAAGAAAATGCCCGGGGGGGGGGGGGGAGCTGGGTGTTAGTGGTGGTGCAGATCTTTAATCCCAGCACTCAGGAGGCAGAAGTAGGCTGATCTCTGTGAGTTTGAGGCCAGCCTGGTCTACAGTGAAAGTTCCAGGATGGCTAGGGCTGTTACACAGAGAAACCCTGTCTCAAAATACCAAAAAGAAGAAGGAGGAGGAGGAGGAGGAGGAAAGGAAGAAGGGCAGAAAGAAAGAAAGAAAGAAAGGAGGAAGGGAGGGAAGAAAGAAAGAAAGAAGCAGAGCGATGGTGGCACACACTTTTAATCCCAGCACTCAGGAGGCGGAGGCAGGTGAATCTCTGTGAGTTCAAGGCCAGCCTGGTCTACAAAAGCTAGTTCCAGGTCAGGCTCCAAAGCCATAGAGAAACCCTGTCTCAAAAAACAAAACAAAACAAAAAAAAACAAAAACGAGAGAAAGAGAGAGAGAGAGAGAGAGAGAGAGAGAGAAAAGGAAAGAAAGAAAGAGAGAAAGAAAAAAAAATGCCCTCCAGCTGATCTTATTCTCGATTGGGGGGGTCCCTCCTCTCAGATGACTCTCACTTGTGTCATGTTGACATAAACCACCCAGGACACTGAATAATTAAAGACTGAAGAGGGAAAAGAAAGAAATAAGTCAAGTCTTAAACTCTGCCAGGACTTGTTTGGAGGGGGGGGGGAATGGGGAGGGGCTGTGTCGGTGACACTTTATTGTCAACTTCATGGCAGGTTAGAGGGGTGCAGACCAGAGTGCAGGTTGGAGGAAGGACCACAGAGTTATAGAGTCAAAAGGTCCATTGATTTCTCAGGGGCCAGGGTGGATCCAAACCCTGTGGGTGCTGCTGGTTACCGAGGTGCCTGGTTCTGGGTACTGTAACTTTCCTAATCCAATGACCCCACCACCACCCTAGACATGCTAAGCACACAGATCCCACCAGATCTCCTCCCCAGGTCCAAACACAGAATTTTGGACTTAGCAGGATGTGATGTTACATGCAGGAGTCCTCTAAGGTCAGAAGAGGGTGTTGGATCCCCTGGGACTAGAGAGTTGTGAGCCACCATGCTGCTGGAAGCTGAACCTGGTTCCTCTGCAGAAGCAATAAGTGCTTTTAGCCCCTGGGCCTTCTCTCCAGATTTTCAAATCCAACTTAAACATTACATTTCCGTCCTGGAGAGATCGGTGAGCAGTGAAGCACACGCTGCTCTTCCAGAGGAGCCCAGTTTGATTCCCAGCACATCGGTCAGGAGGCTTACAACTGCCTGGAACTCCAGCGCCAGGATCTGGCTCCTCAGGCCTCTGTGGACACCCACACTCACACACACACCTACTCATCTCACTCCAAACCCAGGGTCTTGGTTCTGCTGTTTTTTGCATGTGCGTGGGGTATGTGTGTGTGTGTGTGTGTGTGTGTGTGTGTGTGTGTGACAGAGAACAGCTAATAGTACATTTTAATTGATTTAGTCACCTTTGTTCACAACGTCGGCCCTTTCCCTACTTCTCATGTAAGGTAGGCTCGGTTTGCCCGTCTTCTGGGCAATCAGGCAGAGGACATGGACGGCACAAGGGCCTCAGAACACACCTGGCCTGGCCCCGGCTGCAGGCCTGCCCCTTCACATTGGAGTCTGGACTGAATCCGCAGCTTTCTAGTGTGCCTCCACCTACCCCCTTCCAGATCGCTTCTTCATTAAGAAATGTAAGATGTGCTCCCACAGCACCATGGCGGGGGTGGGGGGTGGAGGTGGAGGGGGGTGGAAGCGGGGGACAGGTGTGGGCACTTTCTATCAAGCTTGACGCCTGAGTTGGATACCTGGACCCACATGATGGAAGGAATCAGATGTTCTCTGATCGCCACATGGGCTCCGTGGCATGCTCATGCCCCAGAATGCAAAATAAATAAATGGGGCAAATAAATGAATAAGAAAATATCACCATGTATGATGGCACACGCCTTTAATCCCAGCACTCAGGAGGCAGAGGCAGATGGATCTCCTCTGGGAGTTCGAGACCAGCCTGGTCTACAGAGTGAGTTCCAGAACAACCAAGGCTACACACAGAAACCCTGTCTCAAAAAACCAAACCAAAGAAAAGGTACAGAAGCCGGGCATGGTGATGCACGTCTTTAATCCCAGCGCTCTGGAGGTAGATCTCCGTAAGTGGCCAGCCTGGTCTACATAGTGAGTTCCGGGACAGCCTGGGCTATGCATAGAGACCCTGCTTTGAAAAGAAAACAAAAGAAAAAGAATAGGAAGATGGAGATATGATAGCTCAAACCAGTAATCCTGCACTAGGGCCGTAGAGGCAGGAGGACTAGTTTAAGGTCAACTTCCAGCATGTATCCTGGATTATCACTGTCTCTACAAAAGAAGGTAAGAGGCAGGTCTCCAAAGGTAACGGAAACAGGGTGCGTTCCCTTAGCATCCCTAGAGCCACTGGCCTCTCGGGCTGCAGATCTCTCCCAGCAGACCAGGGTACCCCAGTGGCCAAGGCAGAGAAGGTCCAGGGTACCCAGGCGGGAAAGTCGGGCGCGTGCCTAGAAGACCACGTGACTCCGCGGGCCCGCGCAGGCTCGCCGGGCAAGCGCGGGGGCGGGGCGCGCGGGGGCGGGGGCGGAGCCTGGCGCGCGGCCCCGCGGGTGACAGGGCGGGAGGGAGGGGCGGGGCCGCGGGCGGGGCCGCGGGGGGAGGCGGGAGGAGTGGAGATGGCGGCGGCGGCGGCTCCGGGGGGCGGGGGCGGGGAGCCCCGGGGAGCCGCTGGGGTCGGCCCGGGGGTCCCGGGGGAGGTGGAGGTGGTGAAGGGACAGCCATTCGACGTGGGCCCACGCTACACGCAGCTGCAGTACATCGGCGAGGGCGCGTATGGCATGGTCAGGTGAGGGGGCGTCCCGGGGAGGGGGCTTCAGAGTGGGGGGGACAGCAGGTGCGTGCCTGGGACGTGGGGGTCTGGGGAGTGTCGCAGGGAGGGATCATGCAGTGACTTCTGGGGGATCGGGCGCTACTTTCTCCGGGGAGGGGGTTTGGAGCTTTGAAGCCACCTTGGATTGTTAAGGGAGGGGCAGCTGTGGGACCCTAGAGAAACAGGGTGGCGCTAAGAGGATGAGTGTTCTTGCTGAAGGGGGAGTGAAGGACCCTTCAGCAGGTAGTAGGAGCCTTGGTTCCCCCGGTGAGGCGGTGTCAGAGAGTTTCAGAAAGAAGAGCAAAGCTCAGGGTGGGGCAAACCTTTGCACCCCTGCCCCTGACAAGGCCAGGCGCCCACAAAAGGATGAGGGTTCCGGGGGGCGGGGGGTCTGCCTTATTTTGTGGGATACGGGGTTTGTGAGTTCTCGCTGCCCCACTGTGTGCTCTGGGCCTTTGTTCATATGGGAACAGCCCTGCGACCCAGGTACCTCACAGAGACCTACCCCTCCTTATCTCTTTTCTCCTGTCCCATTACTGAATCTTCTAGCCTATATTGGCTTCATCTACGTCCTCTGCTCGACTCCCGTCCCCTCGCCCTGTCTTGGATTGAGAGAGCCCAGTTTGGGAAAGGGGAGGAGGGTGAGGGCAGCTAGAATGGAAGAGGGTCCAGGAGAAAGGAAGTCAGCGAGTGACCACTCTTCCTCTGTTTGTGAAGTCACTGAAAGGCTGCCTGGCTGGTCCCCAGCTTTTCCCCTGGAGAGTCCAGGCCTTCACAGCAGGAAGGAGGCAGCATTGTTTACAACTTGGCCAGAGCCCTCTCCTGCTCTCTCCCGGCCCCGCCAAGGCCTGGGTGGGGCCGCCAGGCCTGGATTCCCCCTTTGCAGGGCCTCATCTCTCCGGCCCTTTCAGCTCGGCTTATGACCACGTGCGCAAGACTCGAGTGGCCATCAAGAAGATCAGCCCCTTCGAGCACCAGACCTACTGCCAGCGTACACTGAGGGAGATCCAGATCTTGCTGCGATTCCGCCATGAGAATGTCATAGGCATCCGAGACATCCTCCGAGCACCCACCCTGGAAGCTATGAGGGATGTGTATCCTCCACCTTTGTCACAGCCCCGAGCTAGACCAGGGAACTGGGTTTGCTTCTTTTGTGACACCCAGCAAAAATAACTTTTTAGCAAGAGAGCCCACAGCACATAAGCACACTGTCAGGCCTTTTCGTGGATCCTGGTGTGTTGCAGTCAAGTGAGGTGGCCTTGGACAAGTCCGTTTTGCTCTGTGTCCCAGTATGGTCTTGTGTGGGGGAAGTGCTGGGCAAAATGATCTCTATGGGCGCTTTGTCTACTGACATCTGCAGTTCTGTGACATGACCCAGTCTCTGCCCACAGCCCATTCTTGCTTAATAGACTCATGATTCTTTCTTTGGAGATCTCAGACTGGAAGGCAGGCGGGGAAGAAAGCTGGTACTGGGCATGCCTAGGGTTTTGATGGTTCTAAGTCAACCTTCTAATGTCCCTGTGAGATGAGCTGTATCACTTCCATTTCCAAGATGAGGAAACTAAGGCCCCTCATGGGAAGTTTTGCAGTGCCTTCTGAGGGACAGGTTGCTACTTTTGGTGTTGGGGGGAGCATGTGAAGTCTTTGAAACCACCATGTATTGTTAAGGGAGGAACATCTGGGGGGGCTTTGGAGTCACAGGGTAGAGCCTGGTCTTTGCACCCCTGTTCCTGGCTTCACCAAGGGCACAAGGAAGGATAAGGGTGCTGGAGGGTCTGCCTGGATAAGAAGGACGAAAATTGGCTGTTTCTGTTTCTCGCTTTCTCTCTTTCCCCAGTTGGCTTTCTTGGAGCCTTCCTACTTTT
The DNA here is from genome assembly GCF_982192425.1 of Myodes glareolus. Classification (NCBI taxonomy): domain Eukaryota; kingdom Metazoa; phylum Chordata; class Mammalia; order Rodentia; family Cricetidae; genus Myodes; species Myodes glareolus. The sequence continues at coordinate 77,430,798 of NC_142032.1, read as the reverse complement.
CTGAGAGCCCCACCCTAATTACCTGTGGACTTGCACCTTGCCCAGGGAAGCAGTTCAGCCTTTGTTGCCCTTGCTTGATATTGCTTGCCTAGTTCAAATATCTAGTTCATTGTCCACATCTACTTCCGTAACACCCATGGCCTCTTCCCTACCTACCCCTCCCAATCCCAGGATTCATTGGACAACATCTGTAGCTCTCATCACATGAAATCTCCATACTCTGGCTTGCAGTGTGATCTTAAGCAGGTCACTGTACCTCTAGACTCCCACACTCACAAAGCAGCAGGGTTGGGCCATGTGTGTGTGTCTGCATGTGCTGCTTCTTTTATTGAGAAGGATCTCACTTTCTCAGGCTAGCCTGAAACACAGGACATAGTTCAGGCTAGCCTGGAACTCAGAGCTCCAACTGCCTTTGCCTCCCAGGTACGACCAAGCCCAGCTCACATGCCCTGTGTAGAAGACAGTCCAGGCTTCCTTTTTGAGAGAGTATCACTTTGTGTCCCTGCTTGGCCTGAGGCTAATTTACTAGACCACGCTGGTCTTAAATTTCTAGGGAATAATCCTCTTGCACCTGCTTCTCAAGTGCTGAGATTACAAGAATGAGGTTTGGTGCTCAGTCCCTGGCTGCGCTTCCGAAGATAGGCCAGGTGACGTTTACTTATGTTTATTTGTTTTGCTTTGGTTTTTTTGGTTTTTCAAGACAGGGTTTCTCTGTGTCTCCCTGGATATTCTGGAACTCACTCTATAGTCCAGGCTGGCCTTGAACTCACAAGAGGTCCACCTGCTTCTGCCTCCCGAGTGCTGGGATTAAAGGTGTGCGCAGCACCACCCGGCTATTTGTGTAGAATCATTGTTTTATCTTCAAGTCTAAAGGGACTTTTCGTTCTCCGCCTTCTGGTGTATGGTCACTCCGTAGGAGCATGGTTGGGAGTGTCTCCTCACTTTTCTGGCACAAATCATTCCCATAAGGCAGGCATTTATTTTAAAGCAAACAGTTACTGTGTGTGCCAGATGGCGTTCATGCATTATCTCATTTAACCCACTCAGCCACCACATGGCTCAGCCCATGGAGTCACAGCATTTTTTGTTTGCTGAGCATCTCCGTGGGACATCTTTATCCTCACAGCCGCCTCTAAGGAACAGTTACTCTCCCTGCTTGTCAGATGAGGAAACTGAGGCATGGACAGGTAGAATGGGCACATCAGACATGAGTGGGTTAACTCAGAACTGCTGTGGCTCTGAAGTTCTCCCACTCCAATTTATCAGTACCCTCATTTGCCCCATAGGGAGACCGGGGGCCCAGAATAGATATGCCCTGCATACCCTCAGCTCCAGGCTTTGCTTTGTAACGCTCATGAGGCCAAGGGGCCCTAGCTGGAAGGAGTATGTGACCTTCTGGTCAGAATCTGTTTTCCTTAACAAAGTCTCCTACTGCCCCCAACCTGGGGGGGGTCTCTGGAATCCTCCTCAGTTACATTGTTCAGGACCTCATGGAGACAGACCTGTATAAGCTGCTAAAGAGCCAGCAGCTAAGCAACGACCACATCTGCTACTTCCTCTATCAGATCCTTCGGGGCCTCAAGTATATACACTCAGCCAATGTGCTCCACCGGGATCTGAAGCCCTCCAACCTGCTTATCAACACCACCTGCGACCTTAAGGTCAGAGGTTGAATGCCTGCCTCTTCTTCCCTGGGCGTGGGGCACGACCAGTAGAAGCATCCTTGGTGCATGGCAAGCAAGAACAGCATAGGCAGAGCAGGGGCACTTCCTGGGCTGCGGAGGCCTTAGGCACCTAACTCGGTGGCCTGGGTTTGATTCCAGATCTGTGATTTTGGCTTGGCCCGGATTGCTGACCCTGAGCATGACCACACTGGCTTCCTGACAGAGTATGTGGCCACACGCTGGTACCGAGCCCCAGAGATCATGCTTAACTCCAAGGTAGGAGAGCAGCCCACTTTTACAAGAAAGTCCTAGATCTTTCTCTGGGTCTTGGCATAATCCCTTTGGCCCTTGGGCTCTGGCAAAATGTAGAGATTGGAGATTAGAAATTTCCTAGCCTCTGTTCTCTGCCCTATGCTTGCTGTTGGATCTAAGTTGGTTGTAGTGCTTGGCCCAAATGCCAATAAGGCACTGATAAGGCTGACTGAGGAGTTGAGCATATTCTCCTCCCCAGGGCTACACCAAATCCATTGACATCTGGTCTGTGGGCTGCATTCTGGCTGAGATGCTCTCCAACCGGCCCATCTTCCCTGGCAAGCACTACCTGGACCAGCTCAACCACATTCTAGGTAAGACGACCTGACCGGCTCACAGGGATGGGAGTTATCAGAGGTGATGTTTCTGGAGGGTGACAATTGGGGTACCACATGTAGAGCCTCCCCAGCATCTCATGGTATTTCTGTAAGGTGTTCTTTTCCATTTGAAAGATGGGAAAAGCAAGGCTAAGGCCTACACCTAAGGAAGACTGCAGTCAGGATTTGAGCCCAGCACTCCCTGGTCGTCAGCTCCTTGCTTTCGTCACTGCCCCAGTGGGTTGATGAGGAGGTGGCTGCAGGTGGCTGAGCTTGGGTTCCTGTCCTTGCTTCCTGACCTGTTCCCAGAAAGAGGACTTGACATCTTAGCAAAACAACTGGTTTGTCCACAGGTATCTTGGGCTCCCCATCCCAGGAGGACCTTAATTGTATCATCAACATGAAGGCCCGAAACTATCTACAGTCTCTGCCCTCGAAAACTAAGGTGGCCTGGGCCAAGCTTTTCCCCAAATCTGACTCCAAAGGTGAGACAAAGGACTGGGGGTAGGCGAGAACCCAGCGGCCAAGAAAGGTGTATTATCCTGATGCCTGCCTCAGTAAATAGGCCCCTGGGCACTGGACAGGTGCTGCCTATGGGAGTTCCTTCAGCTTTTTTTCATGACTGCTACTCCTGCCTTGCCTTAGCACTTGACCTACTGGACCGGATGTTAACCTTCAACCCCAACAAGCGCATCACTGTAGAAGAAGCACTGGCTCATCCGTACCTGGAACAGTACTATGACCCAACAGATGAGGTGGGCTGGCCACCAGGGGCTGGGAGGGGCATTAGTATCCCCCGTGCTGGCCTGTGCCTTACTGTCTTTGCCCCCTAGCCAGTGGCTGAGGAGCCCTTCACCTTTGACATGGAGCTGGATGATCTCCCCAAGGAGCGGCTGAAGGAACTGATCTTCCAAGAGACAGCCCGCTTCCAGCCAGGGGCCTCAGAGGCCCCCTAACAAAACAGACATCCCTGTCCCCTGGGACCTGGTGAGTGGCTCACAATGCCCTTGGCTGCCCAGCCTGGGTGCCTCATCCACGTGTGTGGCCCATCTGGTCCTTTGTAAACCACTCCTCGGGCCCCGTCTGTCTCCTGCTGTCATCAGCATCCTCTGGAGACCCACAGAGGTGAGGGGTCCTCCCGCTCTGAGGAGCCACCCCAGACCTTAGGGACAGGGTGTACCATAATGGCTTTGAGAGGAGGCTACATTCACAGTAGCACTTGGTGGTGGCTGCTGGTGCTGCCGAGGAGGGAGCCAAGACCCACAGGCGGATCAAAGGCACTGGCGTCAGGGGCTCAGTGGGGTCTTCTCAGCTCACTTTGCTCTTCTTCTTCCTTCAGGTCCTGCTCCTACCTGGTCCTTCTCTGCAGATCGTTAGTAATGAACTTTGCTCAACCCGGACCCTGGCAGCCCAGGCTGGACCGAGGGTGGGCCTGGCCATCTTCTTCCACTCTGCTGGGATCTCCTGCTTCAGGCAGGCTCCCCTTACCCCTCACCCCAACCCCCTGCCCCATCTCCCTGGGGCCTAAGTGGTGAGGTGGCCCCAGAGCTGATCTCCGCTGCTCTGCCTTTATCTACCCCTGCTAGCCCTGGCTCTGGCAGACCATTCTGGAGCGGAAGGGCTATGACTGCCCTAGGACCTGTGCTATGGAGGGGTGGAGGACACTGAGTAGGGACCCAGGCTAAGCTCTGCCCTACTCAACTTGTTGGAACCCCACCCTGTTTTCCCCGAAGGAACATTCCTAAGTCTCAAGGGCTAGTTTCCCTGAGGAGCCAGGCCAGGCCAAACCCTCTCCCTCTCAAAGCTGCCACTTGTAACGCCCTTGCTGCTTCTGTGTGTGGGTTATTGGAAGTGGAGGTGGGGCCCGTGGAGAGCCGGTGCCCCTCCCCACCTCCCCGTGCCTGTATCTAATATATAAATATAGAGATGTGTATATGGATGACCCTGCCTCTGTCTCTGTGTGCCAATGCGACCCCCAGCGTGCTGCTTTCACGACTGACCCCTGTGTGCAGCTGTGGCCTCACATGGCCCTGTGGTCTTTGGCTCAGCTTGCCAGGGGTGAGGATGGGTTATAAGGCGCTCCAGACTTCTGGAAAGGGGTCAGTTTTCTTTCAGTCACTATGTTCCCAAACAGCTTCCTGTTTAACTGGCTGGGGTGATTTGTTGTGACTCAGGGGCACCCTACACCCCAACATTCCTGGGAAGTGGCAAAGGTAGTTACAGGTCCTGGCCACAAGCACTCATGGGAAACAGGAAGTTCTAAAAAATGGTGAGGGGAGTTGCTCACCCCCTCCCTCCACACATACACACAGTCAAGGACAGAAGGGGGTGCTGGGATCTATGCAAGGTCTGTGGACATGAAGCCCAGGGCTGCCTGGATTCCTGTGCCTGCCCCAGCCCTAGGGCATACTGCAGTCTGGCCAAGTGCCAGGGCATAGCAGCAGGCTCAGCAGGTCCTGGGGCGTGGTGCTGCCCAATAGTAGAGCCAGCCTACACCAGCTCAGCGGGCAGACTCAGCAGCAGGCAGCAGCAGCCAACAGAGCCTTCTGGGACTGGGAAGGCTGCGCTGTGGCAGGCGCCTGCGGTGGGAGTGAGGCTATGCTCTCCATCCTGTACTTTGCTCTGCCCGTCCTGGGCAGCTATATCATGCTCTCCTTCTTCTTCTTGCGCCGACCTCATCTGCTGCACACAACCTGGGCTCCCACCTTCCCTATCCGCCTGGCTGCCCACCGTGGAGGTGAGCTGAGTCAGGGAGGCGGGAGGCCTTGGCAGCCACTTGGGGCGATGTGAGCCTAAGACGACAGGTGCCACAGTGGGCAGCACATAGCGGAGGTGCAAGGCGTGAAAGACAGAGGTGAGGAGAGCCACGGGGGTCTGGGAGGCACAGAGCAGGGAAGGAGAGCCAGTTCAGCGTGGCTGATGGGAAAAGAAGAAGCAAGTAGGAAACCATCAGGAAGAAAGAAAGGTAAGAAGGTCAGGCCAGGCCCTAGGGACCCACCCAAACTGCTTCACACAGGGTCCGGAGAGCGGCTAGAGAACACCATGGAGGCTATAGAGAAGTAAGTCCGACACGGAAGGTTGTGGGGTGAGCGCTGCAAGGCAACCAAGGGTGCTATTTATCCACTTCCTAATTTGGGTGTCTTGAAGCCGCTGGAATTGTACAGGTGGGGTCATATGTCCCACCATAAATTCTGTCCCAGTATCTCCCCTCCACTACATGCCCTGGTCCATCCCTTGTCCCCTTCCCCCACCAACCTTTGCTCCCATAGTTCCATGGCCCAGCGAGCAGATATCTTGGAACTTGACTGCCAACTCACACGGGATGGCGTGGTGGTAGTATCACACGACAAGAACCTGTCCCGCCAGTCAGGCCTAAATAAGGATGTGAACAGCCTGGACTTCCAGGTGAGCTCTGCAGCCCCTCATGCTGAGAGTTGACATTTGTGCACATGCGTCCTAATGTCATGCCTCCACCCTCCACAGGAATTGCCACTCTACAAGACAGAACTGGAGATTTATTTCTCACCAGGTACGGTGTGGACATCCAGCCTCGCACTGCTTAGCCACCTCTCATATCCTCTCCCTACCCCCCCCCCAAGTTCATCTATCTTTCTCTGACCCCAGTTTTTGTGACCCAACTCCCAGGTCATTTTGCCCATGGGTCGGATCGGCACATGATACAGTTGGAGGATATATTCCAGAAATTTCCAAGGATTCCCGTGATTGTGGAGATCAAAGAAAAAAATGAAGAGCTCATTCACAAGGTGGTACTAAGGCCAGGCAGGTGAAGGCAGGTCCAAGAGAGGCCTGGCCTCCCTTACTCCCTGTGTTCCCATCCTAGGTAGCCAACCTGGCTAGGAGCTTTGACCGCAATGAGATTACTATTTGGGCTTCAGAGAAGAACTCAGTCATGAGGAAGTGCAAGGCTGCCGTGAGTCCCTCTTTCTCTGCTACCGGGATAGAAGCCACCCAGTCCAAGGAGCCTACGCTAGAAGGGCCCAGCATGGCCCCTGGAACTAGCTTTGAGCACAGTCCCCAAGGGTAGGATTTGGAGAAGCAGGACAACGTGACTGTGCACTGGTGCCATGCAGCTAGTTCTAGGGAACCCAGTACTGGCTGTGCTGGTACCATAACAGAACTTCAGGAAACACTGGCTGTGCTGGTCAGCTGTTACTGTAACAGAACCTCAGGAACTACTGGCTGTACTGGTTGGTTGTTACTGTAACAGAACCTCGGGAAACCCTGGCTGTGCTGGTCAGCTGTTACCGTATCAGAACTTCAGGAAACATCTCATGGCTCACAGTTTCAGAGATTTTAACCCATAGTCACTTTGGCCCAATTGCTAGAGGTAGAGAGGGCATGAGAAACAGTCACTCGCTAATGACTGCTGAGGAGCGAAGAGAGTGCCTGGTCTGGTGTCTTCCTTTATCTCCTTTTGTTTCATCCAGACTCCTAGCCTACAGAGATGGCGCTGCCCACATTCAGGGTAGGGTTCCTCCCTCCCCTAGCTAATTCTGTGGAAACATCCTCAGACACCCCACAGGTGTGTTTCACCAAACTCTAAGGTACTACTTTTTAATCAAGTTAACAGAATTAACCATTACACTGTTCAAGGTGTGACTTTGATGTCCAGCCCTGGTCCCCTCGGCCCATGCCAACTCTGCTGTCCCCACTTCTCACTTCTCTCCTTGCCACCCAGAACCCCGACATGCCAACGGCCTTCACCATATTGCGATCAATCTGGATACTGCTGCTCTACTACCTTGGGCTGCTGCCTTTTGTCTCCATTCCTGAGAAGTTTTTCTTATGCTTCCTGCCCACCATCATCAACAGGTACCAGGGGGGAGACGGGGCTTGTAAACACCCTGCTCAGGCCACACTGCCCAGGACCCAGGATCCCAAGTTTCATAAGAGTCCCCAAGAGTCTTTAAATTGTGTGTATGTGTGTGTGCACACGTGTGTGTGTGTACATGTGCCCACCTCATGTGTGCAGTGACCTACAGAGGCCAGAAGAGGGTGTCAGATCCCCAGAACTGGAGTTACAGGTGGTTGTGAACAGCACATGAGTGCTTAGAGCCAAACTCAGGTCCTCTGAACGAACAGCAAGCGCTCTTGACTACTGAACCACCTCTCCAGCCCCAAGGCCCCTTAGGGAGGGCAGTGTTTTGTTTTATTGAGACAGAGTTAAGTTGGCCTGGAACTAAGTAGCTGAGGAAGGCACTGAATTTTTAATCCTCCTGCCTCCACATCACTAGAGCTGCAGCTATAGTCATATACCACCACCACACCTGGCTCTAGCCAGGGCTAGACACTGAACCCAAGGCTTTTTGTTTTGTTTTGTTTTGTTTTGTTTTTCAAGACAGGGTTCCTCTGTAGCTTTAGAGCCTGTCCTGGAACTAGCTCTGTAGACCAGGCTGGCGTCAAACTCACAGAGATTCATCTGCCTCTGCCCCCCGAGTGCTGGGATTAAAGGCGTGCGCCACCACCACCTGGTGAACCCAAGGTTTTGTGTGTGCTGGGGGAACAAATCTACCAACTGAGTCACATCTCGGTTTGTTTGTTTGTTTGTTTGAATTTGTTATGGGGTGTGCGTGTGCATGCCATGATGTGCATATGGAGGCCAGAGACAACCCTCTTTCCGCCTTTGTGTAGGTTCCGGGGATTGGACTCAGGTTGCTAGGCTTTCATGGCAAGAGACTTTATTCACTAAGCCAGTGATTCTCAACCTGTGGGTTGAGACCCCTATGGGGAATAAATGACCCTTTCACAGGGGTAGCCTAAAACCATCAGAAAACACAGATATCTACATTATGATTTATAACAGTAGCAAAACTGTAGTTACGAAGTAGCAATGAAACTAATTTTACGGTTGGGGTCACCACAACATGAGGAACTGTTTTAAAGGGGCACAGTACCAGGAAGGTTGAAAACCACCACACTAAACCATTGAGAAAGGCTGATCTTGTTTTTTTGAAACAAGGGTCTCACTATGTAGTCCAGGCTGGCCTCAAATTCTCAATCCTCCTGCTTCAGCCTCCCTAGTGCTGGGATTATGGGCCTGTACACTGTAGTTCTTGCCTGGCATTCATGAACACTAGGGGGTCTGTGACACACACACCCCCCCCCCCCCGACTTGCAGACAAGTGTGTTATCAGTATGCAGTTTTAGAAGAAATTCACTCAATACGCTGATGGAAAACGTCTCTGGTCAATGTAGTTGTAGTAGTACATGATAATGTGGGCAGGCCAGTTTAGGAAATAAAACTGATGTGCCTGGGTCAGGCCCTCTGGGCTTACAGCCTGGCTTTCTCCTTCTCTAAAGGTGAGTCAGTCCACTCTACAGCAGCACTGTTAACAAAGTAACATAGAGGAAGTATTAGGAACTAGATACTTCCTTAGTGAGGTGGGAGGGGGCCTGCCTCATCCTTGGCCTTTCTGACAACTTCTCCAGGATTGTCCCCAAAGCTCTGGTTCCGCTATGTGTTTCTCAAGAAAGCTAGCTAGCCCCACAGCCCCTTCCAAAGCATTGCACTGGCAGCGTTTTACACAGAGTTAAAGGTTTTCACAGACTGGGGGAGTATTTGACCTTTACCTTATAGTACCCTGTCCCAGGAGGGGAGAGTCACAACAGCCCCGTTAGTGTCAGCTATGCTGAGACATAGTGTACAGCTTGCCCAGGGTCACACAGCTTGAAATACTCCAGAGCCTGACCTAGGACATGCTCTAAAATCACCCAGGGAGGAAGACAAGCCGTGACGAGAAGCATCTCATCTGAAACAGCTGTCCATGTTTGGGCGCTGCGTCAAACACCTGGAATCCCAGCACTCGTGAGGCCAAGGCCAGAGGGTTGCAAGTTCCAGGCCAGCCTCGCTACTCTTAAAAACCCACACAGACTCAACCAGAAGGACCCCATGACGTCCTGGAACCAAGCTGGTTCCAGGCCCATCGCTGATGCGCTTCTGACCCCCAGCATGTCCCACTGTCTAAGACTCAGTTCCCTGTGCTGAAGACAGGAAGAGGGACAAGCTCTTAAACCAACGACTCCAGGACACAGCAGGCTCTCACTGAGGGATGAAGGATTCCTCCAGGCAGCTTCATAGTTTCTTCAGGCTAGGCCAGGGGTGCACTGGTCAAGGAGTTATTACCACCACACCCCTGTGACGGGGGTGGGGGGCACGGACAACACCGAGGAGCTGACCTCACCAGTTCTCTCCACAGGACTTACTTCCCGTTTTCCTGTGGATGGATGAACCAACTGTCAGCTGCGGTTACAAAATGGTGAGGTGGGCAGGGCTGCCGGGTGGAGGGGTCACGCAGGGACCTGCTGCTGTCCTTTGTCCCCTCTCATCGTTGCCTTTGCCATCCCCATCCTTCCCCAAGGATCATCATGAGGAAGAGTCTGATTCAGCACTTGCAGGACCGAGGGGTGCAGGTGAGGACGCCAACACTAGCCCAGCAAGGAGCTGGTTCCCGGCATATACCTGGGAGCACGACCTCCATTATACTGCAATTGGAGGTGGAGCATTTGGGCAGGATCTCACCCCTGAGCCTCAGTTTCTTTGATTATAAAATGCAGAGAATGAGACAGGCAGTGGTGGTGCATTAATCTAGCACTTGGGAGGCAGAGGCAGGTAAATCTCTGAGTTCGAGGCCAGCCTAGTCTACAGAGCAAGTTCCAGAACAGCGAGGAAACTTGAGAAACACAGAGAAACCTTGTCTTGAGTCCGTTTGAATGCAGAGAATGGTATCTGTAGCTCTTTTGAATGTGCACCTGGGATTAATCAGGGATTGATAACTTAGGGCCTGCTGGATAGGTGCTGGGAAACCAGGCCTAGCCCACCCTGTTGCTCTGCCTTGATCAGTGGTCTATGGAATAGTGAAGGCATTTTGGTTTGGGTTTTGGTGGGGTTTTTTGTTTTAGTTTTTTATGTGTAATAAGTATCTTGCTTATATATATCTGACCTGGCGCTGAGGCCAAAAGATGGTGTCAGCTCCCTTGAAGCCGTAGTTACAGATAGTTTTCAGCTGCCATGCAGATACTGGAATCAAATCTATCCCCTCGGGAAGGGCAGCAAGTGCTTTTAACTGCTGAACTATTTCACTGGCCTCCTTTTTGTTGTTGTTTTGTTTTGAGGCAGGGTGTCACCATATAACTCCTCCTCTGTAAACCAAGCTGTCCTCTGACTCACAGAGATCTACCTGTCTCTGTCTCGAGTGCTGGGATTAAAGGCATGTGTCACTATGCCTGGTCATGGTTTTGTTTTCATTTTTTTATTGTCTTATTTTGTGTGAATGGGTGTTTTGGGTACCACATGTGTGCCTGGTACCCAAAGAAGTGAGAAGAGGACATCAGATCCCCTGGAAATGTAGTTACAAATGGCTGTGAGCCACCATGTGGGTGCTGGGAATCCAAGCAAGGTCCTCTGGAAGAGCAATTAGTACTCTAAATCACTGAGCCATCTCTCTAGCCCCTGTTTTTTTTTTTGTTGTTTGTTTGTTTTGTTTTGTTTTTTATGTAGGCCAGGCTGGCCTCAAACTCATGGCAATCGTCCTGCCCCTACCTCACTAATGGTGGAGTTACAGGCAGTTACTGTGCCTGACTTTGGACATTAAATCAGCAAGTCTCATTGAGATGGTTCCACACATTTACCTGCGATGAGAGCTTTCTACCAAATGTGGGGGGAAAGAAATGAAGACCGACAACCCCATGCGGGATGTGATATCACAGCTAAGGACAGGAGTCAGTACTATGGGTCATGGGCAGACGGAGGTGAGATCAGTCAGAAGAAGGGCAGGGGAAGACAGCTCTTGAGGAGAAGGACATCACAGGCAGGCATCTCCAGAGCTAAAGCTTGGAGGAGCAAAAGTCTGGGCTCAGAGGAACTGGGTGGGTTCCCTAGACTAAGGGCAGCAGAGGTCAGTTAGGCCCATGGCCTCACATCTAACAGGACTGTGAGCCTCAGCACCCAGGACGGAAAGCTTTTGAAGGTTGGTGCAGGAAACCCAATCTAGATAGTTCAGAGTGGACTCGCTTGCTCTACAACATGGCGACCGTATGATGGTGGGGAAAGTGTCATCATGGACAGGAGTCAACCTTGGGTGACAACAGCAAGAGAGGTCAGGCTTGGCTCCTGCCTGTGCTGGTGTCAGTGAGGGTCTAGAGAACAGCTCTTCCTTACCAGCCCTCGCTCACCGATCACCGCTGACCTCCACCCTCATTGTGAAACCCAGACAGCAGAGATCCAGTGAGCTCCTGGAATCCCATGTCATCCGGGTGCCCTGGCTCACACACCTAATCCATGGGAAACTGAGGCAGGAGGATGGTGAGTTTTAGATCAGGTTGGGCTAAATAGCACTCCCTGCCTCAAAAGGACAAAATACATGGCTGGAGAGATAGAAGAAAGAAAAAAAAAAAAAAAAACAGGAAAAAAAAACAAAAACAAAACAAAGACGAACCAGGAGGGCAGTCCAATGGCTCAGGGGCTAAAGGCTTCTGCTTTCAAACCTGATGACCTGGGTTTGACCCATAACTCCTACGAGCTGTCCTCTGACCCACACACCCGGGGTGCTGTGCACCCGCCCCCACATAAACAAACATAATCAAATGTTTAAAAATTAAAACCCAGTGGCTGGGGATGTGGCTCAGCTGGAGGGCGCTTGCCTTGCAGCCCCAAAGCCTGGGTTCAGTCGCCAGCACCAGGTAACACAATGTCATGGCTCATCGGCTGAGAACGCTGGCTGCTCTTCTAGCGCACCCAAGTCTGACTCCCAGCTCCCATAATCAGTGGCTCACAATCACTGTAACTCCAGCTCCCGGGGATCAGACGCCCTCTTCTGGCCTCTGTTGGTACACAGACATAACACTCACACCTGTAAAATAAATAAGTAAACCTTTTTAAAAATTTAAATACAAATAAATCATAAAAAAACAAAAACAAAAAGAAAACAGAAACAAAACAACAGGTATAACCTGAGCACTTGGGACATGGAAGAAGAATGACAGAAGTTCAAGGTCACTACCAGCTATGTAGAGTTTGAGGCCAGCTTGGTTACAAGAGACCCTAACAGACAGAACAGACCTAGGAAACTGTAAAATAATTAGTGATGGGCTGTTGAGTAGTTAACTTTAAAAAGATATATTACATTTGTGTGTGTGTGTTGTGTGGTGTGTGTGTGTGTGTTGTGTGTACATGGGGTGGGGGGCACATCCCAACATTCCACAGTGCACAGCAGAGGTCAGAGAGTAAGTTACAGGGCTTTTCCTTCCACCATGTGGATGCTGGAGATAAATCTCAGGTCCTTGGGTGCCTTTGCTGCCGCTGAGTCACTTCACTGGCCCTGGGTTGTGTTTTTTGTTTGTTTTGTTTTCCAGTACTGGGGATCAAATCCAGGGCTTTGCACATGCCAGGCCAGTGTTACACCATCGAGCAACATCCCCAGCTCTTGGGTTGTTTGTTTGTGACAGGTCTCATATAGCCCAGGCTGGCCCTTGAACTCCCTATATAGCAGAAGGTGTCCTTGAACTCCTTTTCCTCCTGTCTCTTGCTTCTTTTTTTTTTCAAAATATTTATTTATTTATGTATACAATAATCTGTCTGTGTGTATGCCTGAAGACCAGAAGAGGGCACCAGACCTCATTACAGATGGTTGTGAGCCACCATGTGGTTGCTGGGAATTGAACTCAGGACCTTTGGAAGAGCAGGCAATTCTCTTAACCACTGAGCCATCTCTCCAGCCCCTGTCTCTTGCTTCTTAGTGCCATAAAAAGAAACAAGCACCCACCACTGCACCCGGATTTCATCTTCTGTTTTGTTTTTCAAGGAAGGATTTCTCTGTTTAACAGTCCTGGCTGGCCTTGAACTCACAGAGATCGGCCTCTTCTGCCTCCCAAGCATTGGGAATAAAGTCGTGCAACCACCACCACCCAGCTTTTACCTTTGTTTTTAATAGAATTTCTTACTTGTTTTGAGACAAAGTCATTCTATAACCCTGGCTGGCCTAAAACTTACTGTATAAACCAGGCTGCCTGGAACTCACAGAGATTCACCTGCCTCTGCCCTCCTGAGTGTTGAGACTGTCCTTAATCTTAAGTTCATGCACTTATTTATGTTTTCATTTTTGAGGCACATCTTGCTATATAACTCTGGCAGGCCAGCTACTCACTGTAGCCCAGATGGCTTCAGAGTCATCCACCCTCTTTCCTCAGCTTCCCGAGTGTAGGGCTTATAGGCATGCACTGCAACACTTGACTCTAAGATCATACAATTTAAGTTTTGATAACAGTTGTGGGGTTTTTGTCTTGGTTTGGGTTTTTTTTTTTTTGGTTTTTTTTTGTTTGTTGGTTGGTTTGTTTGTTTGTTTTTTTGAGACAAGGTTTCTCTGTGTAGCCCTAGCTCCCTGGAACTCACTCTGTAGACCAGGCTGGTCTCAGAGATCCGCCTGCCTCTGTGTCCCCAGTGCTGGAATTAAAGGTGTGTGCCACCACTGTCTGTCAATAATAGCTATGTTTAATAACCAGTCTGAAAACTCCTAAAAAGGTTACCATCAGCTCCAGTTCACCATTGCTGGGAAGTCTGTGCAGAAGAGGGGGTGCCACCTCCTGGAAGTTAAAGGAAGCGTTGGGTAGATTTGGAAACTAAGCCTGTCCTTCTTTCCTGCTCAGGTGCTATTTTGGTGCCTTAATGAAGAATCGGATTTTGAAGTGGCCTTCAATCTGGGGGCCAATGGTGTCATGACTGATTTCCCCACAGCCCTGAGACACTACCTAGACAAGAAGGAAGAACCAAAGCCCCCTGCCTCCTCAATCTGAGGCCCTGTTCTCTCTTTAAGAAAAATAAATATTTTCTCATCACGGATCGAAGGGTTGGAGGGTCAGTCTTGAAGACTAAAAAGATGGGACTGTCACCCAGCGGTGTAATGCTTGCACACCATGAACGCAGCTCTGGGTTTGATGCATATTGCGTGGGAGGGCACGCAACATCTTTGAAGAGATCAAGAAAACCTGCGATGAGCTGGGCCTGGTAATGAACATCTTTACCTCAGTACTTGAGAGACAGAAGCGCGTGGATCTGTGAGTTAGATGCCAGGGCTACAAAGTGAGACCCCCGCCCCCCAAAAAAGTCTGGGGGGCCTAATTAGACTGGCCCACTTGTTCTGCTACATTCTAGACCCAGCAGAGAGGCACCACACCCTGTGACAGCTTGGCCTCCACTCTGAAGCATGTTAACCCAGGTGTCCTGACCCCAGACTCTAGAGATCCACAGATTTAGTGGTTTCCCTGAAGCCATTAAGAGACCCAGGCATACAAGGGACTTGATTTCCCTCACGTTGCTGCTGTTGGTCAGCAGGAAGGCATGGGGGATCTCACAGGCTCCCCACTGTACCAACTGTTTAATTCCTGATCTCCCACACTGGGTCTTAACTCTAAAGGATATTCCTGAAGCAGTACTTTTCAGGCCTGCTGGGTACTGGGATTCTGCAATGAACACAAGTCTATGTAAGCCAGACACATGTTTAAACAGACATTTCCACTGGAGTCAGGCCTACAATAGCCTGGGGGCCAGGCATACCAGAGGATGTCTGGAATAGATGATGCTCAGCAGTAGGGACTGGCTCCTAACGCTTTGGTTCTGGGAGTCTACTAGCAAAAGGACACCTTTAGCCCTTTCCTTCTAAGAGTCTGCTCCACGTGCTTGGGGAAAGTGAGACTTCCAACTTTGACTCTTACCATCTGGATAATCTCTGGAGAGGATCTCTTCTTCAAACCTCAGAACCTGGTCAAATGGAGAAACTATAGGACTGTGGGAGGGATTACCAGACTGGCCGGAGGATTAACGAAGACAATTACGACTATTTCTCGGGGAGGGAGGTGCGTACAGACACCACCTGCCGCTAACCCCACGTCGGGCTGGAATCCTTGTCTGTTCGAGCACCAGGGACAGCTATAGGCGAAATCAGGCCCGGACACTGACTGGCTTCCGAGCTTAGGCTGCGAGTCGCAACCGCATTTCCGGGCGAGCAGGCAAGCTGAAGCCGGGAGCAGGGGGAAGGGCAGCCCTGCCTGCGCTGGCCGCCGTATGACGCGCCCCCTCATTTGCATGAGGCCCTCCGATTGGCCACGGCGGCCGCCGGGACAGGAGGCCGGCCCCCTCCCCCTCCCGCCGCAGCCGCGGCAGCAGCTGGTCTCGGTGTAAACAAGTCGAGGCGGCTGCGATCCGGGCCGGGGGGGGACGGCGCCCATCAGGAGCGCCCCCCACTCCCAGGCCAGGCTACCCCGCGGACCGGGTCCTCCACGCGCCCAGGCGAGGTGAGGCCTGCGCCGACGTCGCTGCGCGTCGCCCCCGCCCCGCAAGCGAGGACTGTCCCTTCCCCCGCGCGCGTCCCCCCCATCCCCTCGCCCCAGGTGAGCCCCGGGGTCTCAGGTAAGGCTTGGCGATGCAGGTAAGATGTCCTCAGCGCAGATGAGGCTCGGCGCCTCCAGGTAAAAGCCCCTCCTCTCCCCAGGGGACCCTCCTCCTTTGATGAGGCCTCCTGCCTCCTCCAGGTGAGAGACCCTTTCCCCAAGCGAACTCCACGTACCCCACATTTGCCCTGCCCCTCGTCCAGATAGGGTCCCAAGGACTAGTCAGTTCCTTACCGCCCCGTACTCCCTCGAAACTGAAAACTGGCAGCCCATCCACTCTGAAGCCCCTTCTTCCCTTTTCAGATGCCAGCTCAGCAGGGGTGAGGCCAGAAGCAGGTGGGTGACTCACCTGGAACTCCTCCTAGCCTCAGTTTACCCGCTGATGCAACCTGAGGCCTCCTCAGTGAGTCAAAACTGAAATGACTCTGGTCCCTGGTGAGACTGCTGGCTCTAGGGAAAGGAGAGAGCAGCCAAGTGTGACAGAGTCCCCATAGTTTTGGGCTTGCCTACATATGTGTGGCCTTGGTCCTAACAGCCCACCTCTCTTCCTTGGCAGGCACTGGGCTCCCTCTGCTCCCCGTGGGCCGCTCCCCGCGTGGGGCCACTGCCCTTGGCCCCCGCCATGGTGCGGATTTCGAAGCCCAAGACGTTTCAGGCCTACTTGGATGATTGTCACCGGAGGTATAGCTGTGCCCACTGCCGAGCTCACCTGGCCAACCACGACGACCTCATCTCCAAGGTAAGCAGGGCACATTTGAATCTAGAATGGCAATGGGCTGCCTGGCAACTCCCCATCAATAGCCCTAACCCCTTCCTCTCGTCTTCCCACTACCCTCCAGTCCTTCCAGGGCAGTCAGGGGCGTGCCTACCTCTTCAATTCTGTGTGAGTATTCACCTCCTTCCTTTCTTTTCCTGACCTCTGTTGTGACCTGTGACCCCTGGCATCATGCCCAGCCCATATTCCCAGAGTCCCTTGTTTCAGACAGGAAGCCATGATCAAGCCTCTCTTAGAGCCAAAAACAGACACTCAGCATACTAGCTGGAGGGAGGCTGTGGGGTGCTGAGACCCTCCCTGGGACCACCCGTTGTCCCCACAGGGTGAACGTGGGCTGCGGACCAGCAGAGGAGCGGGTGCTGCTGACAGGTCTTCATGCTGTCGCTGACATCCACTGCGAGAACTGCAAGACCACCTTGGGCTGGAAATATGTGAGTTCATGATCTCTGACCCCAGACTGGCCTTTGACCTAACCTCACATCCCTTCTTCCTCGAAAGCATTCACCTTTCAGAGTAGGACCTGGCCCAGCACAGACAAAACAGACTTTCTCCCCAGTGATTGCCATTGGCCCTTTGTGTTCTACAGAGCTTTGGGGATGTTCCACTTCCCTCAAAGGCACCAGTGCCCCATCCTAGAGACGAAGAGCAAGTAGAGTCAGCATTTTTGATTGAATGCTTATATTCTACGCGCATGAACACACTTGGTGTATAGTCTCTCACTCAGTCATTACAACGGTTCTGATGGCAGAATCTATTCCAGAAGACAAGGCGGGGGGGGGGGGGGGGTCTGAAGATGTTAGGACATTTGCCTCAGATTACATAGCTAAGACCCTGCATCGATGTGGAAGTTAGGTCCACAGATCTCCTCTGCACAGCTCACATTGCTTCTGATGCTGTCTAGCATCTGATTTCACAACCTCAAGTCTCATTTCCTTATGTGGCATTGGAGCATAAAGCCACTAGCTGGGGTGGAAGATCTTTATGAATACCAGATTAGATGTTACAAAGGGGGTGCTTTTGGGAGTGTACAAGGAATTGGGTTGGGCAAAGCATTACTTGGAGTGGTTCTTGTGAGCTGGAGGCCCCAGTCAGAGACAGATAGTCCTAACCTGACTTTACCTCTGGCCCCTGCTGCAGATTTTCTGTGTGTCCCTGGCCCCTCTGAAGTTCCTAAAATGTGCCCTAGGCCAGAAGTTAAAAACTCAAATGTCAGCGAGGCAGTAGTGGCACGTGCCTTTAATCCCAGAACTCAGGAGACAAAGGCAGGCGGACCTCTATAAATTCAAGGCCAGCCTAGTCTACCGACTGAGTTCCAGGGCTGCCCTGAGAAACTCTGTCTTGAAAAACAAAAAACCAAATTCAAATGTCAGCAGGATGTGGTGTTACATACCTTTAATCCCAGCACTCAGGAAGCAGAGGCAGAAGCTTGAGTTCTAAGCCCACCTAGAATACACAGTTCCAAGACAGCTAGGGCTACATAGACCCTGTCTCAAAAAACAATAAAAACCCTCAAATGTCTGGAAAGCCAAGCAGATATTGTGGATTTGTAAATGGGTAGCATAGATTTAGGGCAGGAAAAGCAGGCTGGGGCAAAATGGAGTGAGCATGTATATTTAGTTTGGTATGTAAGTTTTATTGTGTTTTTTTTTTAATGTGGTGCTTGTAATAAATCCAGGCCCTCCCACATGCTAATCATCTCCAACCCCTAAAGTTATTTATATTAGGCGATCTGCTATCTAAACAACACTATCTATAGGCTGAAATGGCCCTCCAGCCACCAGTTTGCTATCCCTGGACTGTGAAATGAAGTCTGATAGGGACTTCCATGTCCTCCCTGTTGGAGCTGTCATTAATGTTCTAAAGGTACCCACGACTCCACGTTCCAGTCCCGGTGAAAAACGGCCCTGCCGGTTCTGTGTTTGTGGGCAGGTAGCTGGGCTTCTCTGGGCCACAGTTTTTTCATACATAAAACAAGATCAATCACATCCATTTTCCAGCCCCATTGCCTAGCGGTAAAAGTCTTGTCCATGGACGGCAGCCCTTTCTCTCCTTTTCAGGAGCAAGCCTTTGAGAGCAGCCAGAAATACAAAGAGGGGAAGTACATCATTGAACTCAACCACATGATCAAAGACAACGGCTGGGACTGACCTAGCTCCTGACGCATGTGGCTTCACCCTGGCCTGGCCGCCAGGGGGAGCCACTGGTTTCGCTCCTCCTCAAGGGAGCTCTGTAACCTTGGCGTCCCCACAGGGGAAGGATCCAGCTCCTGTACATATATTTTATTGCATGCACTGTGAACTTGGGGGGAGACCAGGAGGGGAATTGCACCCCCAGCACCTCCCTGCGATCTGGCTGGCTTGGATCTCATTTTTTAACCCCTTCTTGTCCTGCCTGTCCCATAGATATGGCCTGTGTGCTGCTCTCATGGCCCTGGTGCACTATCTTTCTGTGAACTTCTCCCACTGGATCCCTCTTATCCGCAGCGTGTCTGTTCTCATTCTGTAGCGTTTGTAAATAATAAAACAGTGGAATGGAGACTGCCCATGGCTCACATGGAATACAAGAAAGGGGGACCTGGAATTCAAGCTCCTTTCCTATAGACAGGTTACATTTTGGGCCTCAGCAGGAGGGATGGGGTAGGAACAGTAGGCCAAGATGTTCTAACCTTTGACCTCTTGCCAGTGTATGTCTTGGCTTTAATGCCTAGGAGGCAGCTTCAGGGAAGGCCACCTCTTCCCTGAAGGCTTAGATACCCTTACTTGGACTACAATTCCCAGCAACCCCAGCACAGACTGTCTGTGGCCTTTGCGTGTACCTGGCGCAGTGCTTGCTGGGAAATGTAGTTGTGTTTCTCGGCGCAAGACTTCACGCCTAGCATGAGATATTAGACTGTGGAGTTGTGCACTCCCCTCAACTTCTGAGATTTGGGAAGTTTTTCAAACTGTAAAGCAAGGAGCACTCTAGGTTTTAGCCCTCTGCTGCGGTCTCTTGTGAAGATGCCCAGTGTCTGGCGTGTCAGCTCAGGCACCAACCCTGCACTTGTCCTCCCGTTAACTTCGCAAGGCTAGTCCTCCAAATGAACAAAACGGAGGGGTCACCTTCCAGAAAGTCTGCCTTTAGGGTCTAACCAGATCCAGATCCCACCCCTGCCCCCCACCCGGGCTTCCCCCTCCGTGGGAACGGAGACCAGCTGGCCGGAAGCGCCAAACTGCGTCCCTGTCCTAGCCCTAGGGATCAATCAGGCCGAGGAGTTAATTATGTAATGAGGGGGCAGGGGGTCGGGACTAGTGAAGCCGTGAGGGAGAGGGGAGGGTACCCAGGTATCCGGCCTCCTCTTGGACCCCTTCGAGGCCCCAGGGGTCTCCATTCCAGCCCACCTCCAGGGCCCCAGGGAGGGGAGGGGCTGTGATCACTGGTTTGGAAGGGGCTGTGCTGTGAGCTATAAAGGGGGCATCTCTTAGACTCTGGACTGTAGCAACGGGACACAAGGCCAGAAGCTACAACATGTACCATCCACGGGAGTTGTACCCCTCCCTGGGGACTGGCTACCGTCTGGGACACCCCCAGCCTGGGGCAGACTCTAGCTTCCCACCTGCCCTGGCAGAGGGCTACCGCTACCCTGGTGAGCGGTTGGATCGGCTCTGGGTAGGGGGCAGGAGACTGGGAATATGTGGTCTTCCCCTGGATCCTCATTCTTCCCACATCTCCAGATTTGGATACCTCTAAACTGGATTGCTTCCTCTCTGGGATTGAGGCAGCCCCTCATACTCTGTCTGCACCCCCTCCTTTGCCCCTTCTGCCAACTACTCTGGGCCCTGAGACAGCACCACCACCTCCAGAGGCCCTTCACTCGCTTCCTGGGGTCAGCCTGAGCCTGGAGAACCAGGAACTGTGGAAGGAGTTCAGCGCTGTGGGGACAGAGATGATCATCACGAAGGCTGGCAGGTGAGGGATGGCCAAGTCAGTTTCTAGAAGATAGAATTCCTGGGGACAGAGCTGTGTTTAGGAGTTTCTCCAGGGGTAGTAGAACCCAGAGAGCAGAATCTGACTGTGGCCTGACACTATTTGTGACCCTGGATGGACAGGAGTTACACTGTAACGAGGTTCAAGGATCAGTCCAGAGAGTCTGTGGCTGGGTTTAGGAGCCATTCTATTTAGGGTCAGAGAGGTCAGTCTGGGCCTGGGGCAAGGAAGTCTGGATGGGTTATAGGTTGGCATGTGGTCTAACTCAGAAACAGCCTATGAAAAGGGGCAAAGAGCAGCCAGTGACCAGTGTCAGAAAATCTGTCCAGGATCAGGGTCAGTATGTGGCTAAGTCCCAGCTCATCCTAGAAGATAAGTGCTCAGTGTGTGAGCTCTAGCAAGGTCTCTAAGGCCTGAGCCCTAGGTAAATCCTGTTTCTAGGACCCGGCACCTATTGTTTCTGAGGAAAGTTAGTCTTGCAGCCACAGTGATCAGCGCTGCACCAAGGTGGGAGCAAGCGACTCAGGCTTCAGGAAGAAAGCAGTCTCCCTTGTTTCCATAGAGTTTGAGGGGGACAGGAGTGAGGAGCCTGGGCAGAAAGGGGCAAGGGCTCTGAGACAGGATGCTATGGTATTGTAACAGAATGGAGAGTGAAGGGGCAAGTGGGGAGATGAACCTGCTGGGGCCTGTCAGAACCCCTAACCTGTCTGTTCCATCTCCCCATCTGTAAAATGGAGTAAGTCTTCCAGCTCTTAGATTCTGCACTTGAGGTTCTAATTACACCTCCCTTGCTCTTACTGTGCCAAAATTGAGGTCCCTGTTGCTAGTTCCTTTGCTGGTGCTGGGCTCACTTCTGGTAGTGGGTAGCTCCAGCCCTCTCCCTTCTTCCCCTCCCCTGTGCAGGCGCATGTTCCCTGCTTGCCGAGTGTCGGTCACTGGCCTGGATCCGGAGGCCCGCTACTTGTTCCTTTTGGATGTGGTTCCAGTGGATGGGGCTCGATACAGGTGGCAGGGCCAGCACTGGGAGCCTAGTGGCAAGGCTGAACCCCGCCTGCCAGACCGTGTCTACATTCACCCTGACTCTCCTGCCACGGGTGCCCACTGGATGCGGCAACCAGTATCCTTCCATCGCGTTAAGCTCACCAACAGCACGCTGGACCCCCATGGCCACGTGAGGCCCAGGCTGGGACTCCTTGGTTGGGTTTAGGGTGGTACTGGGTGGAAGACAGGCTGGAGCCCAGGCCAGGGAGTCACCCCATGTCTTCCCTCCCAGCTGATCTTGCACTCCATGCATAAGTACCAGCCCCGAATCCACTTGGTGAGGGCCACCCAGCTTTGCAGCCAACACTGGGGGGGTGTGGCCTCCTTCAGATTTCCTGAGACCACATTCATCTCTGTGACAGCCTACCAGAACCCTAGGGTGAGTAACCTTGCCTGAGGGAGGGGCAGTGCCCTGCCCAGGCTACTGGGGCCTTGACCTGGATGTGTGTTCTCAGATCACACAGCTGAAGATTGCAGCCAATCCCTTTGCCAAAGGTTTCCGAGAGAATGGCAGAAACTGTAAGAGGTGGGCATCATTCATTCAATGGGTATTTACTAATTACTTACTGTGTGCCAGGCACTGGGAACATGATAGTAAGTAGTAAAAACACTTCTCCACTCTTGATTCAACAAATACTTAAGGTTTCTCAGTCCTCATACAATTGATATTCTAGTGGGCAGTGCAGCAGACAAAACCAAGAGAAACCTAGGATGTTCTAGTGAGCAATAAGGCATGGGGAGGATAGGAAGGCCCAGAGGAAGTGGCAGATAAAAAGCACCCTGCGGACATTAGAGAAAGACCTGAAGGTAAGGGTTAGGAGCCTTGTGGGTGCCTGCCAAAGCAGTGCAAAGGCCCCAGGCACAAGTGTATCACAGTGAGGCAGAAGAAAAAGCAAGTCAGGGAAGTGACTGGAAGGCAGACACTGCCTACCAATGAGAGACTTGGGTGTGGGCCCTGGGGAGAGCGTCTCGTCTACCCCAAGACAGTGACTGGTTCACTGGCTCACATGTAGACAGTGGCACATCATGAGGGAGGCATTCCTGCCTACAAAGTCAGGTGCAGCAAGCCTCTGGAGAGGCTGCGATACGGCTGATGGCCGGCCTTTGCAGTCGGGAAGGTGCTGTATCGGATTTTAATACCCAAGGGGGAAAGCACTGACGAGCCAAGTTCAAGTCAGAGAGAAACCTCTGCTCTGCTGCCTTTTAGTGGCTTCTCTGGCCTTCAGTTTCTTATCTGTAAAGTGGGTATAATATAGCCCCTGCCCAACAGGGTGCCTGGGAGAGTTAAGTACTATTAGTGCTATCATCATCATCATCATTCCCCAGGGAGCGAGATGCTCGTGTGAAGAGGAAACTTCGGGGTCCAGAGCCAGCGGCCACAGAGACCTGTGGGAGTGGGGGTGAGTGCTGTCCTCATGGTGAGGCCAAACTTGAGACACTGAGCCTTCCCTAGCCAACCTGTACCTTCTGTCTCCTCAGATACACCAGGGGGGCCCTGTGACTCCACCCTAGGTGGGGACATTCGGGACTCAGATACAGAGCAGACTCCAGCCCCCCGGGAAGCTCCTCCATGTGGTGGTCCCAGCGCTGAGGCCTACCTCCTCCACCCTGCAGCTTTCCACGGAGCTCCCGGTCACCTACCAGCCAGGTAAGGTGCTCCAGGAGGGCTGGGTGCTCCAGGAGGGCTGGCCTCTTCTGATACCTCTCTCCTGACTTCAGGAACCCCAGCTTCCCTGAGGCTCCAGACCCTGGGCGCCCAGCTCCCTACTCAGCTGCATTCCTGGAGCTACAGCCTGGACCAGGGGGTTCTGCCTACCAGGCAGCTCCATCTGTAACATCCTTTGCTCCACATTTCATCCAAGGGGGCCCCTTCCCTCTACCATACCCAGGACCTGGAAGTTATCTGGACATGGGATCCAAGCCAATGTACTGAGCCATGATGTAGTAAGCCAAGAGGGGGCCTATGCCATCTTCCCTTTAAAACCTCCTGCTCCCTTCCCCCAGCCTGGTAGCACCCTCATTCAAGTGCCCCCACTACCACCAAATGGCTGCCTTGGGCCTTTCTCTCCTCTACCCCTTACTTCACACCTTGATTTCACTCCACCCCCTCTGGCTTCAAAGCTCAGGCAAGGCTGCTCAGAGTCCAGCTGGGGCCAGCTTCCCCTTCTCAGCTCTCACCTTAGTGTGAATGGAGGGAGACTTTGCCTGGCCAAATGGGGCCCCAGCCCAGCACCCCCACCTCCTGGGGGCCTCATCACTGGTGTAAGTCACACCAGTTTGTTCTCAGGATCAGAGTATTTTTGGTTAATAAAACTCCAAAGACTCAGAAACTAATGGTGCTGGCCCTGGGGAAACCTGGGGGAGCCACAGCTTTAAGGGGAGACCCAAGCAGTTTCCAGATGCTTGCCCTTGTGGATGTGAAGTAGCCTGCTCTGAAGGTGTTCCCCCTCTGGAAGATGGGTAACTTCCCTCACAATGGTTGTTTAAGAATTAAGGCTGTCCTGGAACCTGGCCTTTACCCAGAACTAAGCAAGCCTTTGGGAAAGATCACCATATGGAGCCTGAAGGCTCCAAGCCAGGGGACAAACAGGACAGGTCTCCATGTCCACCTCAGTCAAACCCGACAGAAACCCAGAACCCCAGTACTAGTTTTCTTGTTTTATTAGAATTTTTTTTCTTTTTTTTTCTCAAAATGTTTTATCTAAAAACAAAACCAAAAAAGAAAAAAAGAAAAAAAAAAAAGGAAAAATGACTGGAAAACTTCATGGACAAAGTGGGAGGAGAGGAAGCCCAGAGCAGAAGCCCCAACCTCTCCAGAGCAGTCCGCACCCTGGGGCCAGCCAAGCCAGGCAGCCCCTCCACACCAGCCTCCGTCTGGGAAGAGGGCAGTCACAGTGGTCCGAGGGCCAGAGGGGCTGGGGCCAAGGAGTCACAGGAAATAGTCGGCCACCGGCTTCTTGGAGGGGATGCCACGTGTTTCTTGGGGTGCAGCTTCAAAGATGATGAAATCTTTCTGGAGATGCTCATCCAGTTCCAAGATGGCTGCCACATTCCCACAGCTGGATTTGGGAAACAGCACCGTTAGCAACAGCGGCCTAGATTTCTACCCTCACCCTGGCTCCTGGTCCTGCCAGCTTACCGGTAGCAGTAATTAGGTGCTGACCACACAGTAAGCACGGTCTCATTGAAGTGCCACTTGTAACCTTCCATCACCAATTGGTGGGCACGGCAGATCATGTCAATGTCATTGGCTGCATTGAACTGGGCCACCACATCACTGCCAAACAGGTAGCCTGCCCCACGGGGGCTCACTCCCCAGCCTGTGGTGTCTGAGACAAGACAAGGACAATGCGTGGGCTTCTCTGGCTAACTACTATACCACAGAATTAAAAGCCTGTGCCTCTTCCCTCATCAACCTTGCCTTCTTCTAGGGAATCCTGAAGACAGGATAGCAAATGCTGGAGCAGAGGAGCTCTGAGGAGAAAGACTGCCTCATGGCTGGCCCTCCTCATCAGCGGCCATACGGTTGACTGTCCAAGCAGCACTTAGTGATAGGAGGCACTCACAGCCAGAGTACCAGCCATCAACGACTCCTGGCAGTGAGGTCACTTTATGCCCCATGGGGCAGACTGCAGTAGCAATGATGGGATTGAAGGATATGCTTAGGACTGGTATGCAGAAAGCCAAGCTTTAAATTTCAGCTCTGCCCTCAACTAGAACCAAACAAAATAAGGAACCCTCGGAGGTCACTGTTCTAGGGGAACTGCTTTCCCCTCCAGAGAAGCTACTGTTAAGGTCTATGGCCTCTTCCCACCCAGGGAGCCAATGATTTCATCCTAAACAGACCCTATGAGCCATGAAACTCGGGCCCACCACTACAGGCCTCAGTACACCACCACTCATGCTTTCTGCTCTTATGGAGGGTCCAGTCAAGCAGTGGAAGGCAGAGACCAGTGTGGACCAAACTTGCCCTCCCCTCCCCTCCCCTGCCCTGACACTCCTCTCATCATACTCTCGCTTAATCCAGTCTCCACAGCTGAAGGGACAGCCAGTTCAGGTACCGCCCTCACCTTCAGGGTCAGACCATAAGAGGTCACACATGGGTCCATCATGGGGTACCTCTTGCTTCCGGTCAATCGTCCGGATCTGGTCCAGGGTCTGGATGGAAGGGGAGAGGCCCCCATGCACACAGAAGATCTAGAAGGGAGTGTAATACCAGAGAGAATGGAGGTGGAAGCCCAGAGACCCACCACTGCCCCACCCCCAAGGAGATCCCAGCCAACCTACCTTGCCATCAATGATGGCAGACAGGCTGAGGTAGTCAAAGATCTCAGTGCAGTAGCGCCAGACAGTCACTGAGCCATATTTGCGCAAGCACTCATCATAGAAGCCATAGACCTGGGTGATCTGGCGGCTCTCGTGATTGCCCCGGATCAAAGTAATGCGGTCAGGATATCGAACCTAAGGGCAGCACCAAGCCAGGACTGGTTCTAGTCTCCATCCTCCACTTAGCCCCTCCCAAATCTCCAAGATATATCCAGCAGCCTCACTCGGTCTTCACCATGATCTGCCTAACCTAGACTCCTGTTACCTCTTACATAATCATGGTGTCCCTGCCTCACAGGCTCCTAAGGGGCCTTTTCCAGAGTACCACAAGACCAATGATTCCTCTCACCTGCCAGACTCAGGGTCCAGTCCTCAGTGCCCCGCCCCGCCCCGCCCCGCCCGCTCACCAATGAACTCTCCCACTCCACTCAACTCCTGCTGCTCCCTGAACACACGGCCTCCCTCTGCCTCCCAGAACTCACATCACCAGCCTCTTCCTCAAGGGCTCAGGAGACGGCCCCACTCATGGCAGCAGCCATGACCAGCCCCGCTAAGCACAGTCCACAGCCACAGTAAAGTTCCAAGGTAGGTGACAGGGAAGGTGACGAGGGCAGCAAGTAGTGGCCAAAGCTCGTGTTCCAGGGGCTAAGTGTCCTCACCTTAAGAGCCAGCAGGAGGAGGAAGGTTTCAACACTGTAGAAACCACGGTCCACAAAGTCTCCCATGAAGAGGTAGTTGGTCTCAGGGACATCGCCACCTACCTGGGAAGAGGGATATGGCTCTGCTTGGCCCCAAACTATCCTCTCTGGTTGCAGTGGCCAGAGTCTAGCTGAGCCCCTTGTCTCACCCAGAGACCAAGCAGCCTAAGGCCTCTCAGAGATCATGTCCTCCAGTCACCCCTAGTTCATAGCCCCAATGTCCCCCCACTCACTCTGAAAAGCTCCTTGAGGTCATAGAATTGTCCATGGATGTCACCACATACCTGGAAAGGAAGAATAGGTGGACAGAGTGGACAAAGGCACAGTCTTTTTGTTCCCAGGGATCATCTTTCAAAACATCTGCTACTTTCCAGGCCAGCCAGGGCTCTATCACTCCATCTTAGGACCCAAATTCCACCTTTAGTCCCAAGTGAGCCTGTTCTGGTATCATCTATCGCCCCACAGTGAGAGCCAACTGCTCTGGTGCAGGAGATATGTTTTTCCAGGTAGACCTGCAGCAGTGTCAGGAAGACTGGCTTCATCTGTTTGCCCCTGTGTCCAGCACAGTTACTAACATAGGGGTACTGTTTCACAAACTTCTGCCTGGGCTATGAGCACCCCACGACAAATCGAAATCCCTGCAGCATCCTTTATGTTCTTGTGGTACGGAAGCTAGAGCTCAGGGCCTCATGCATACTGGGAAAACACCCCATCATTAAGCTGCAAGCTCTGCCCACCATCTAATCTTATACCAGGGCTCACCTGAAGGTCGAGAAGCAAGAGGCCAGGGGTGTTCTAACCTCTCATAAATTTAGAGGTGGGGGATGTTATTAAACCACTTAGGATGTCCATGTGCCTCAAAATACCAAGTCAGGTTCTAAGAGACAGAGAGTACTCACTGTGACTGGCGAGTCCACCCTCTGCACGTTGCTCTCTTCTACCAAGATCTCTCTGGAGACATGAGAAGACCAGGGTCACCACAGTCTGGTCAGCCCAGCCCAATTCCTGACCTTTTTTGGAGGGAGGGAGGACATGAGGTAGTCCTTGAACCTCCATGAGGCAGAAGGAAGTCCCCATGACTTGGTCAGAAAGCACTGACCATGGCCTTCCACCACTCAATACCTGCTCATGGCTTCCTGCTGCCAAATGGACAAAGGCCAAGTTCTCACACCACCCCCAACCCCTATTCAAGCCCTTCCAAGCAGGCTGGGACATTTCCAGCCTTGATTCTCCCAGTGGTTCCCTCTCAAGAGGAGAGCACACACCCCTGGGAGGGAAGTCCCTTTTCCTTAGAGCACTGACTGTTCCTAGGCTGAGCTCTGACCTCACTCCCTACCAATCAGGGCCCTTCTCTCAGGCTATCCAAAGTAAGGGTAAGGCCCAGGGCAGGGTGCCCCAGATGCACCTTTTCAAAGGGTTGTGTTGCTCCTTCACTGTCGGCAATTAAAAGGGGGGGGGGGGGAACAAATATTTTTGAGATAGGGTCTCATTTTGTATCCATGGCTAGCCTGAAACTTAATGTATAGACCAAGATTGTCTCAAGGTCAAGAGATCTACCTGTTTCTGCCTCCTGTGTGCTACGATTAAAGCATTGCACCACCGTAGCATGAATTTACAGTATATGGAATTGGCTCTAGTTCTTGTAGTGCGAACTACTTCTCAGAATCCCTTCGGCGGTTCCTGTTGCCCTCCCATCTCCAAACCTGAGCTTGGTAAGCGCAGCACTAAGCTCACATGCAGGACAAGACAGTATAAACAACTGTGTTAGGGTCAGTGTCATGGGACGGCCAACACTGGGCAGATCCCAGGATTCCCAGCACAGAGATGCTGAAACACAAATGGCTCTCTCTGAGCTCAAGACCAGCCTCGTTCAAGGCCAGCTAGAGCTACGTGGGAGGAAACACAGGCAGACACAGTCTCTCTCTATCTCCACCCCCCACTCCCTGTCACACAGGATTGGAGGGGAAGGGTGAGGACCAAGCTACTGCTCTATTAAACAGGGTAGAAGCCACACTGAAGCAGCTCCCAGAAGAGGCAGGTAATCAGCCTCAACTGCTGCCTATGTATTTCCCTTCCACTCCTACCCTGCTTGAAGGTTCCGTCTCACTGTGCTCTGTCAGCTGGAGTCTTTCAAGGACTGGTGTCTCTTAAAAACGATAGCTTCAATCCACAAATACGCCACCACGAATATCAACACCTCATGACTTACAGTACCCAAACAGCACACTAAGTTTAATTCGAGCCCAGATCCACTGGAAGAATATTCACAATCATTTTACTGAACACAATCTGTTCTGCTTTACTGACTTCAAAATCATCACCACATAAAGTGGCAGAGCAGATTCAAGTCCAAAACTTCCTAGAAAACGCTGCCTCTCTCCATATCTATAGCGCCTAACTCCTCTAAGGTTTTTTTTGTGTGTTTTTTTTTTTTTGCTTTACTTTATGAGCCAGTCTCACATGGTGGCCTTGACCTAGCTGAAGATGACCCTAAACTCCTTAGCAGCCCCCCCCCCCCCCGTGCTTGGGAGTAGAGGTGTGACTTTTTAGTTCTTTATTTTTAACAGGGCCTCAGGCAGTAAACCAAACTGGTCTGAAATTATTATGTCCTATTCTAGTTTATCTACTATGTTTTTCTTAGGGTACCAGCCGAACACGAGAGTGACCCAACTCCATCTTCTTGAATCACAACTAAAAGGACCAGTGTTGGGAGAAGCGGTTCCATTCCTTCCTTGCTGGGTAAGTGGAACAATCACAGTCCGTGCTTGGTAAAGTGAGCACAAAACCACTTTCTCTAAATTTAAGGACTGATGGGATTGAGAGACTTTTACAAACCACAAGGTTTTTTTGTTGCCTTGAACCAGCTCTTTATTCAAAGCCTGTCCCAGAACTCAGTCCCTCCAAGAAACTTTCTCTTTAGCCCCAACAGGGCAGGCCGGTTTCCCTGAGTTTCCTAAAAACTTTCTGTCACTCGCTCTTACTCCATGAGAAACGCATCTACATCCGATCCCGTGGTTCCTGAGGTGGAGTGGCCCTCGAGACCGCTCCTCTCCGGGAATGCTTCCGGGATGGGACAAGCCCTAAAGTTCTCAGCTTAGTCCGCCCAGCCGGAACCCCTGGGCGACCGGCTGGCCGCTCTCCTGCGGGCCCGCGGGCTCACCTGGCCTTAGCGCACAGGGCCTTGACTTCGCTCTCTTTGATGAGCTCGCAGCGTCGTAGTTGCTCGATCTGCCGGTCCAGGTCGCTGATTTCCGCCATGGCCCACCCCCCCCCGGCGCGGGTCAGAGTCGGGGCCGCCGCCCCCTCCGGACCGCACAGGGGTCTCCTGGGAAAAGCGAAGGCGAGCCCGCCAATCAGAGGGCCCGTGCGGGAGGGGGGACTCGATTCTGGGACCGCCCCCCCCCTCCCCTCACGGCGGTGCGGGACCCTCGGCGTCCCGCTGCCCCGGCCGTACCCCGCCAACTCCCGTCGAACCCCGCGGGCCCGCGCTAAGGACGGTGGCCTAGAGGGGCCTCGGACAATTACCGCCGCTAGGACTCCGGCTGGGGCTCTCCGACTCCCCACTTTTCTCCGCTTTGGGCCTCCGCCACCGTCGCTTCTACTTCCGGCCCCGCCGCGGAAGCAAAGGGAGGCCAGATCTGTCGCGCGCCGGAAGTGACATATCCCGATCACGCCCCTCTCGCGGCACGCGGAAGGAGGAACTAAGGAATCGGAAGTGGGCGGGCGACGGAGTCTAGTATACCAGCGTTAGCGTGTTTCAATTATGTACGCCAAATGACGTAAGCTCTGATAGACTTGTCATCTCACATTACACTTTTCTCTTGCCTGCTTTCTGTCCTTCTGCTACAGGTCCGAGGGTGAAGCTGCCATATTCATCATTGCTTTTCCACTGTTTAGAATAAAGCCAAGTATTGCAGACATGTATAGTTGTTCAATGAATGGGCCAACCCTAGCCACTTTTTTTTTTTTTTACTTATTATGTATAGTCTGTCTGCAAACCAGAAGAGGGCACCAGACCTCATTACAGATGGTTGTAAACCACCATGTGGTTGCTGGGAATTGAACTCAAGACCTTTGGAAGAGCAGGCAATGCTCTTAACCGCTGAGCCATCTCTCCAGCCCCCCAGCCACTCATCTTGCATGGCGCGGCCCTAAACGTTTGCCACGGGATTTCGGAACCTGGGCCAGGTATGTGGCACACCTGTTGTAATCCCAGAATACTGAGGTTGAGGCTGGATCGTGGATTTGAGACTGTCACAGCTACATAGTAAATATTCAAAAACAAAACCCACCAAGATGATATATTTGATAAAGACTTGAATAAAGACTTTAGATTTGATCAAGCCTAACTGACCTGAACTGGACCCTCAGGACACACAGGGTGATCAGAGAGAGAAAACACACACAAGCTTAAGTCTAACTGAAAAAAATAAAGTGCCTACTCCATTCATACAGAGCTTCGTTTTAGGACTCCCTGGACTCCAAAATAGTCTAACATGTTTCTTTTTGTTGACAGGGTCTCACTGTGGCTCAGAATGGCCCAAAATTTACAAAACATCCATCTGTGCTGACTCTAACTCACAGCAAATCTTGTCTCAGCCTCCCAAGTACTAATTACAGGTGTTATGCAACCCACACCCAACATAACTTCCTATTGCCTGGACATACTCCTTCAACGTGGCAATGGCTCAGGTTAACATGCTCAGTTGCAAAACTAAAAATTTGGTGTTTGAACCAAAGTTCAAATGTGAACCCAGAAAAAGCGGTTTTCATCTCCCGTTTTACTTTCTGAAACTCAAAGCACCACAAAAGCTAAGACCCAACACTCCAAATTCACACTGAAAGTCTTCTGCTTCCTTAGCCCTCTGATAGGTTACAGATTTTAATCTTCCAAGTCTCCACTTTTGCACATCACCTTAGGAATTTTTAGCTTTTGTTTTGTTTTTCAAGGCAGGGTTTCTCTGTGTAACAGCCCTGGCAGTTCCAGAACTTGCTTTGTAGACCAGGCTGGCCTCGAACTCAGTTCTCCTGCCTCTGCTTCCTGAGTGCTCAGTTGAAATCTTTTTCAGTTTTCTACTGGCCCTCAGTTTTTATGTGCTTTAAGATCTGTTTCCTAAAAGCCAGGAGACGCACACCTTTGATCCCTGCAGAAGCAAGTGGATCTGTCTACAGAGTTCCAGCATACCCAGGACTACACAGAGAAACCTTGTCTCAAAATAAAAAACAAAACCACACATACATACAAAAAAACAAAATCAGAGCTGGGCAGTGCTGGCACAGGCCTTTAATCCCAGCAGTTGGGAGGCAGAGGCAGGCAGATCCTGAGTTCAAGGCCAACCTGGTCTACAAAAACTAGGACAGGCTTCACTGCTACAGAGAAACCATCTTGAAAAACAATCAAAAGACTGTCCTAGAGTTACATGTGGTGTGCAAAGAAGTGAAACCAAAGTTCAGAAGACTAGAGATTTAATTTTCTTTGAAGTGCTTTGATGGAACCAGGGCTTATGAATCTAAGTGCTCACCCAATGAGCACTATCCCCAGCCTGGGCTTGGTTTAGCTATAGAAAATACATAGACGTGGACAGCAGAGATCATGTTTTGATACTCCTAAACTGTCCTACACATAACACTATATCACATATCACATATCACTATAACAGAAAAAGTGCAAAAAATTTTAAGGGAAATCAGAACAGAAAGGATCCAGAGTAGGAAGGCTGGAGATACCACAGGAAACAAAATGGTTCAGACTAAACAAGTCCCTATTTAATACCTAGAATCATCAGCAACATTACATACATTATTAGAGCTAAGATGGGGCAGCACTTTAAAATACTTATTGCTCTTGCAGAACCCAGATTCAATTGCCAGCAGCAACATACTGGCTCACAACCATGAAAAGGTCTAGGTTCAAGGGGTCTGAAACCCTCTTCTGGCCAAGGGCATCAGGCACTAATTGCACACACACACACCTTCAGGCAGACACTTTAAAAAAAAAAAAAATCCGACACCCAACATTGGGTGGCAAGGATTCAAAGACTGCCCCATGCTTTGGTGTGGGCCCCTTGTTCTAGCATCAAGGAACACCAACAACTCAGCGGCTCCATTTTCAACCCGGAACCTGAGTTCTGCAGTTGTAGACCTAAGAATTCTTTGTGTATCCATATGTCTGAGAGGATTCTCGATTCTTCAAAAGGATCCATGTTCTCAAAAACCTAAAAAGCTGTTGGTAATTCCATTTCATGTTGCATGCAATCGGAAAGCAGCTGCTCTATGCCACCAATAAACTTTTATCTTGGGCAAGATAACAAAGCCTAAGTTAAGACTGAGAGGGCTAGGGATATAGAGCAGAGGTCAAGTCCTTGCCTAGTATTGATGAACCCTGGATTGGATCCCAGTATGGCTTAAACTGGGCACTGTGCCCTATGCTTATAAACCCAGCACTCAGAAGGTGAGCAAATCAGTCACCTTCAATTAGAAGGGGTCACCACACATCACAGTAATCTTTCTCAAAACCCTCACCCAAACACACATAGACCAACAAAGCCCTACTCCATCCTTTTAACGGCACAGGAAGGAGGAACCCAAAATAAGGCTCTTTCCTAAACTTTGCTACCTCCTTAGCTTCCCCTATACCCTACAAGACATGGACAACAGACTCCCCCTTAAATAGTTGTTTATTGGCAGTGGGCTGGAAGGGATGGCAGAATTAGCATTCGCAGACAACACCACACCAGTCACGAGGGCAGCAAGAGTGATGGGAAAGCCTGAAGGCCCCCTCTTCAAAAGCAAGTGGGTAGGCGGGGGCCTGGAGTGTTGATGGGGCAGCCTTAGATCACCTCAGCTTAGTAGGCATGGTTAGAGATGAAGAGAGATTCGCTGGCTGCGGCTCCAGACTGACCACTTGGGGTGTACTTCCCTTGACAAGCAAGGCTGTTGGCCTAAAATGGAAGAGAAACCAGGTGAGTTCTTCTGAGTGCCCCCCCACCCCACATGCCCAGGCACCTGCTCCCACCTTCACACTGACTTACCAGGGCTCGCTTGATGTATTCCTCCTGAGCAGCCTTCAGGTTCTCCTTCTTCCCGCCCCAGGCCTTCAGAGCAGAGGCCTGCAGGGCTCGGCCATAAGAGAAAGTCAAGGCCCATGGCTTCAGCAGTGGGCACTTGTTGATGGCATTGAGGTTGATGGACGCCTCTTCCTCGCTCTGCCCTCCAGACAGGAAAGTGACCCCTGGAGACCAAGGGCAGAAGGAAAGGGGTGGCTTTCACTAGAGGTGCAGGGCAGGGAGGAGCTGCCAGAAGCTACCCTGGAAAGGAGTCAAATGTGATGGTGCAGCCACCCACTTCACCGAGCCAAGATGAGGGAGTGGGCCTCACCAGTGACAGCAGGGGGCACTGTGCGACGCAGAGCTGTGACAGTTGCCATGGCAATCTCCTCATTGGAATATTT
This sequence comes from Myodes glareolus, assembly GCF_982192425.1. Taxonomy (NCBI): domain Eukaryota; kingdom Metazoa; phylum Chordata; class Mammalia; order Rodentia; family Cricetidae; genus Myodes; species Myodes glareolus. The sequence continues at coordinate 77,396,851 of NC_142032.1, read as the reverse complement.
CTGGGTACAAGCATGGCCTGGGGTGACCATGTTGGGCTTCAGCAGTGTGCCTTCCAGATAGACATGGTGGTCACTCAGAGCCTTGTACACAGCAGCCAGTACCTGGAGCAGGGCAGGGTGTGAGGTGAAGGACAGGGTCACCCGTGTGTGAGTGGGACCCAGCCCACACTCCCCTGGCCACAGAGATAGGCAACCTACCTTCTCAGTTACATACTGGCAGCGCTTTAAGTCATGGTCCCCATCAGGGAGGATTTCAGGCTCCACAATGGGTACAATGCCATTCTGTGGGGAGGGACAGGGTAGTGAGTTCTCTTGACTAGGAACCTGGCAACCCCACCTACTAATCTCCATCCCATTAGCCAAGATGTTATCTTGATGATAATAGTGAATCAAGGCTTCAAAGGCCTCGGCAGATTACCAGGAACAATCTCCTCAGATTTGCCCATACACCCCCTGTTCCCACCACTGCTTTGCAGAGTGGCCTCCACTTGTTTGGTATTGAGAACAGTTGCTTAGGGGGAGGGAGATGTCCTGGCAGATGGACAGAAAGCTAGCCTGCACTGGAACCAAATGGCGTAGGAAGTGGTCTACTGTGGCCCAGTCGTTCAGTCCCACCTGCTGGCAGATGCTGGCATAACGGGCCAGAACATTGGCATTTTCCATGATGGCAAGGGCTGAAGGAGTATGCTCCCCAATCTTGAGCACACAGCGCCATTTGGCAAAGTCAGCTCCATCCTTCTTATACTGGGCACAGCGTTCTGACAGCCCATCCAGCCCTTAAGAGGAAGCAAAGCGAAGAGAGGCAGAGTCATGATTCCACTCTGGGACCCTGGTGAGCTGGTGAGGAAGGGAAGGAGGCAGAGCACTCTCACCTTGGGTGGTGGTCTCACCATTGGTTCCTGCCAGGGGTACCACACCTTTATCTACCTGCAGGATACAGGGCAGAAATTCAGCTCTACCATCCTTTCCTCTATCCAGTCAGCTCCATCCCTCACTGCAGCCTCTCAGGGCCTACAAATATTTTTTTTACTGAGACCCATGAAGAAAGATACACGTATTATTTGAGAGGACATTAACTAGAGGAGCTGGCGCTACCTCTCACTAAGCAAACCGTTTCACTGCTTTGCACTTTGACTTTTTTTTAGCTGTAAATAAGGAAAATCTTACTTATAAACAAGTAAACACCTTAGAACCATAGGGGGCTGTAGAGTTCAGAGACAGAGCACTTGCCTAGCATGCAAAAGGACCTGGGTTCCACCTTAAGTCTGGAGCAAACCATACCTAAATCTCTAGACCCAATCCCAGCACCCAATCCCTGCCCTATTAATCCGCTTCCCCAGATCTATCTCTAATCTTACACCTCCAGGGCCTTTACCTTAATGCCCACAACACCGCCCTTGGACTTGATAACTTGGGGGAAGGGACGACCATCATCCGCCTTCTGGTAGAGTGTTTCGTGGAAGAGGATCACCCCCCCAATGCAGGGGTTCACACGGTCATCAGCAGTTAGCAGCAGCTGGCGGTAGAAGCGCCTGTTCTCTTCAGTGTTCTCAGTGCCAATGGACTGCAGCCGCTTAGCAATGCTTCCTGAAGGGAGGATTGTGCAGAAGGATAAGGGGATCAGCCTGCCACCTCCAACCCCGGGTCCCCCGCCCCTCCCCTGTTTCTCCTGCCTCTACCGCACCAGTGGACTCATCTGCAGCCAGGATGCCCTTGCCCGGAGCCACAATTCGGTGAGCGATGTCAGACAGCTCCTTCTTCTGCTCCGGGGTTAGTGCTGGGTATGGGTAGGGCATGGTGCCAGTGGCAGCACGTTCCTGAGGGAAGGAGACAGACAGGGACAAGTGGTTAGTTGGGCCATCCTATAGTCTCCCGAGTAAATGAGGACTCCTTCCCTGGAGGCCAGGGAAGTAGTCCCACCTCCCCTGCCCCACTCCCTGAGGGTCCTGGGCTACTTCCTGTCCCAGAGCTCTCCCGTACACCCAACTTCCCTATACTAGACCTGCCTCTTCCTGTACCTTTCCTAACTCTGTCTGTTGCTGGGTGTTGCCCAGCTCAGAGTGGGGTTGCTCACTGACAACTGGGGGAATGGAAAAAGCCAGAGCCAGGGACAGACGGGTCATGTTGAAGCTGGACCCATCTGGCTTGCGCGTTGCCATGGGTCACCTTGCCTAGAAACAAAATTGAACCGGGAGTATTTTAGAATATAAGGATCATATAGGGCAGAGAGCCCAATACTATTATCTGAGAAAGCCCAAGAAAGAAATCATTTGTGTTTGAAGTCACACACCAAAGAGAGGAGACAGAACCCAGATTTTCTGACTGAGGTGGGGCGTCCCTTGTAGTAATCTACCCAAGTCTGGCCCAGGCTTCAAGGACACCCCAAGGTCAGGCTTCTCCCTCCTGGTGTGGGGGGGTGTTAGGAAAAGGATATTAGGAAAAATACAGGGCAATCAAAAACAGAGAAAGGGGTATGGAGCTCAGGTGGAAAGGAAGCTTTGCCTCCACACTGCCCAAGGGGAAAGGGTAGAAGTGAGACACGTGCCCCACCCCTTCCCTGAAAAGTGCTCCCGAGTAGGCGTCGGCAGCAGTTCCAGGCTCAGAATCAAGGTCACAAGATAAGAAAAGATAGCGAGGTGTTAATGGGCCACGGAGCGAGGCAGCGAGTTGTTTCCCCTCCTCCACAGGGGCTCCCCGAAACGAAGCAAACTCCCCCACCTCATCGAGGAACCCTGACGCAGTTATACGAGCTGACCTTCCCACACCCATCGCTTCTTGGGATCCTCGAACTGGCAATGGGACCCTAATGTTTGCATAGGGGGGAGTCCTTGCAAAAATAAAATAAGGGGGTCTAGTTTTCCTTATCATCTTGCTTCCTCCCCCGCCATGACTCAGCGCACGGGGCTGCTGCGTGGCGCAGCGCGCTCTCAGGGCGCAGGCTGAAGAGCAGAAGCTGGGCTGGGGGCGAGCGTGGAGGTAGAGAAAGGAGAAGCGAGGGGCCGTGGGGATGGAGGCTCCGCGAGGCTGCTTTGCCCGCCACCGGCCCAGGATCCTACCCCAAGGTCCCTTCCCCGCGCACGTGTCAAATGGCGCTCACCTGGCACAGGAGGGGGTGGATCTGCCGGGTACGGCGGTGGGTGAGCAAAAGACCGGAGGAGCGAACGCGGACAGAGTCACCAGAACCCCGAACTGCGTGCGTTCCAAAAGAACGCAGCCTATTGAGCTGAGGGGGAAGGGGGTGACGACGAGGGGCGGGGCCCTGGACATTTAAAGGCGCCGCTCCGCCCTCTGCGGGTTTTTTTCCTAGATGGGACACTAAGTATCCAATTGCAGGCAGGCACTGTGCACGGCACCGCCTCAAGATGCAACGATAGGAGGCGGCGCTGGGGAGGAGACGAGCGGTCAGAACCCGATCCCTCCTCCGCTCCGCTAGGACGTGACTCGAGCCACATCCCGCCGGTCACCCTCCCCCAGCTTCTGCCCGGCGCGCGCGCGAGCGTCGTGACTCAGCCGGAATGTGGGCTGGCGAAGGGGTGGGGGTGTCAGAGGGAGATGGTGGCTGGCCTCCCCTTCTAGACCCCTGGCTTCAGACCTGCGCAGTAGCAGCCTGACGTCACTGCAAAGAACCCAGAGATTCCGCGCCTGCCGGCCTCGTATGGCTACGGGGCGCAGCCCGCCCCTCCCAGGCCGGAGCACCCCCACAAGGAGCGGGAGAGGGCGACTTAGCTAGCGGGGTACGCAGGCAAAGCCTCCTCGGACCGCCGCGCAAGCCACCTCGCGAAAGAGTGGCCTAGCCTGGTCCGGGCTAAACTAGCAGATTGGCGGGAGTCACCTCCCGCGACAGCTAAACACCATCTTTGAGGAAATGATCGACAGGTGCTGGCTCAAGCCAGACTCGTCTTCCCCGAACCTGATTTTCTTCTTCAAAATAAAAATCCGTCTCCGAGCTCTCTGCCACCCACTTACTCTCAGGGCATCCAGTTCCCTCAGGCCCCAATCTGCAACCCCCATCCCTACCCTGGGATCTGGCGAGCGGCCCACCTGTGGCGCTGTGAAAGAAGCCGGCAGAGCCTGGTCAGCAGCGAGTGAGCCCGGCGGCCCTGGGCTGGGTTATAAGGCAGCGCCTATCCTCCACCCCTCCCCTACAGACACCCGCACCAGTGTCCCTGCCCGGTAACCCCTGCCCTTTCCCCACCACGAATCCCGCGGCAGGGACCTATATTTAGGGAAACCTGAGGCTCCTGACATTCATTCCAGCGTGGGGCCCCTGAGTCGGGAAAGAAAAAGGAGGCTTTGGTTTGCCTGGAGGGGAGGAGGTGCCCCTGCCCACTCACCGGTCTTTAGAAGAACCTCTTCCTTGAAAACAGAGCGGTGAAGAGAAATCAGTCTCCGGTCTGGGATCTATAAGGCAGAGCAAGAAGTCGGAAGGTGGCTGGGGTGTCTGGTTGTTGCCTCCCACTGACTCCTTAGGTCCCCTCCTCTTACTCTGGGCCTGCTAGTGGCTGTATCTTTTTTTTTTTTCCTTTTTTTCTTTTTTTAAGAAGAGCAAATACAGGCAGGATACTCACCTCCTAAAATAACTGGGAGTCTATAGGCAGGCTGCGACTGGCTATCCCTATATCTTGATATTCCAGGTTGGCAGAGCCCTCTCATACGGTTGCCTGGGTGAGCGATGTCCTGCATCCTCACCTTCACGAATATAGTTTACCAGGGATGGAGGGGGTGAGGGGTAGGGGCACTGGCCCGAACACCAGCCCCTTTTCCTTGCAGCCCTCCGAAGGAGCTGAATTCAGCTGTCCAAGGGCTCTCAGAATCCTATCCTGCAGGGAACCAGGCCCTCCACTCAAGGCTCCCAGGTTAGGCTGGACCTGCCAGCTGTGGTTCCAGTGGCCTAGCAGGGGTGTCCTGAGGGCCATTTTAGAGGGGGCCCTCGGGGCTGGCCACTCCCCAAAGAACAAGCCCCCCATTCCCATCCTTCATCTGAGCTTGATCTCGAAACAGAGGCAGTTGAGGCTCTGGCAGTCCGGAAGCTGGCAGGCGCAGGCACAGTCGCACAAGGGACAGCATTGAGGACATCGAGGAGCCCAACCCTGAGGGAGAAGAGGAGGGTAGGTGAAGCAGCACCAGGACTTGGGTCTGCTTTCCTCCAACTGGAGAAAGGATCAGAGGAACTTAGGAGGTCCCTCTGCCCAGGGGAACACAGGATTCCATCCACCTTCTCTGGAAACAAAGCAATTCTCCACGCTGAGAATTCAGCAGTGACACACACGGTAGCACACTAGCCTACTCCAGTAGCCTCCAAGTTCCAGTGCTCAGGGGAGGAGAGCAGAGCAGTGAAGAACTGGCTTTTAAGTCTGACTAGAATTTGGGGGTCAGCTCTGCTCTGCTCTAAGCCCTGTGCAACCCAGAGGAAGCCAGGACATGGAGAGCACATTTCGATCCTCACGAAGGTAACTTCTGGCTTTGGACTTCTTTGCTGGCATCAAACCAAACTGCAAGATGTCTTCCCTCCTTCGTTCCTTTGTGAGACAGGTTCTCACTGTATAGCTCACGCTAATCTGGAACTATGACACCTAGGCTGGCCTCAAAATCCTGACAGTCCTCCTGCTTCCACCTACCAAGTACTTGGGGTTTCTGTTGGCCTTTGTTTTGAGACAGAGTTTCACTATGTGGCCTGCCATAATGGAACTCATTTACTTCCTAGTGCTTAAAGCAGGTGGATCTCTGTGAGTTTGAGGCTAGCCTGATCTACATCTTGAGTTCCAGGGCAGCCAGGGCTACATAACAGCAGTGGCTCTCAACCTGACTAATGCTGCGACCCTTTAATACAGTTAGTTCCTCATGTTATGGTGACCCTCAGCCATAAAGTTATTTTTGTTGCTACTTCATAACTAATTTGCCACTGTTATGAATTGTGATATCAACATTCATGTTTTCCGATGGTCTTAGGAGCCCTCTGGGAAAGGACTGCGTGATCATGAAGGGGTTGTAACCCACAGACTGAGAAAAAGTGACACAGAGAGCCCCTGTCTCAATAAATAAATAAATAAACCCAACTTTTTAAGCCAGGTATCATGACTTCAGCCTGTAATCCCAGCACTTGGAGCAGGAGAAGGCAGGAGAAATTCAAGTCAGCCTGAGCTACACGAATTATCTCTAAATGACAAACAAGACAAACAAACAAAAATAAAACGAGGGGTTGAAGCAATGGTTCAGCAGTTAAGAGCAATTTCCCTCTTCCAGAGGATCTGAGTTCAGTTTCTAACACCTACATAGTGGCTCGGAGTCATTGTAGCTCCAGATCCCAAATTCCAGGGGCTGTGACACCTTTTGATGTCCTTAGCCACACATGGTGTATGGTTTTCCTCAGGCAAACCACTCATAGATAAAATAAAATAAAATAAAATAAAGAAAAAAAAAGGCTTTTTTCCCTCAATGCATAGAAACTAGGACCTCATGAACATTAGGCAAACACTCTACTTTTGAACCACCCTGAATGGGGAAGGGAACTTTTTACAAAACGAAATGGAGGGGCTGGAGAGATGGCTCAGCAGTTAAGAGCATTGCCTGCTCTTCCAAAGGTTCTGAGTTCAATTCCCAGCAACCACATGGTGGCTCACAACCATCTGTAATGAGGCCTGGTGCCCTTTTCAGGCCTGCACGTAGACAGAATATTGTATACATAATAAATAAATATATAAAAAAAACGAAATGGAAATGCATAGTGATTTGCCCAAAAGAACACCACCAGAGAGAGAAACTGGCTTGAACTGGAGTTGGTTTCCCCGGGCCTGGGATTCCCTGTGCCTATTTTCCCAAGGCCAGGAATGTTGGCTTCATTCTAAGGCTTCAAAGGCAAGGACAGTTGGTATCATGTTCTCTACTTAGGGTGAAGACACGCTCAGCAGGTGTTGGAGCCACAGATAAATGCTGAATGTATGAACTAAGCTAAGCATATCACTTTGCCTTCTTTAGAGAAAGGCAGAAGAGGGCCTCTCAACTCCAGGAGAGATGTCTGTCTCATGAACATAATGTCCTGAGAGATAGGAAGGGACATTCAACACGCCAACCCTAGCTCCTCTGGCCTGGGACTGGGATGATCTGCAACTGCCCCAGGCATGGATGGGAGGCAGGCCAAGGTACTGGCGTGGACACACCCTGGGTGGCTGTGTGACAGAAGGCTAGCCGGCTCCTTGAGGCCACGAGCAAAGCTAGTGACAGCCACAGTTGCATCAGAAACTGGGCCAAGCCAGGAATAGGGAAATGACCTTTCCAACAGCTGAAGTTTCGGGGTACTGTGTCAGATGACCAGAGAGATCAGCTGTCAGGAGAGGCTCCAGCAAGGGGGGAGACCAGCCAGCCCAGGGGAAGGGGTCTAAACTGGCCTGTTACTGTCAACAGGGGGCAAAGGCTGTCGGCGGACTGGTGGAAGGGAAAGAGAAGCGGCTTCTTTGTGTGAAGCATGCTTTGGGCATCTCTGGGGATGAAGTGGGGTCTGTGGGTTTCTAGTGGACCGCACCACCACCCTGTGTACACAGCCACTGGCCAGAGCACTTCACTGCCCTTACCTCAGGAAAGAGGGTATTAAAAGCGTCTTTTGGCTCTGTTCACAGAAGGGTTTAGTCCAGCCATTAATAACTGACTAATGGATTTCTTGACTCTCACGAGTAATGGGCCCTGGAAGACCTCTGCTGTTTTAAGTACATTAATGACTGCAGCCTGTTAACCCCTGTGTTCTTGGGTGGGGTTTACCTTTTGGACTTCAGGAGGGCCGGACATTTTACTGGCTAGTTGGTGCTCACACACTAGAATAGTAAGACCTAGGTGTGAATTCTGCCTGGTTAAATTATGTTCCGAGCCTCAGTTTCTTCGTTTCTGAGACAGATATCACACTGACTTTTCAGAGTGCCGGTGGACCGAAATGAGATCCTTGGTGAGCGCTCGGTGAAGGGAGCCACACCTGCCGTGGCAGGTCTGGTTTCCCTCTGCGGGTTATTTGTTCTTCCCCACTCTCTGTAGCCCAGGCTGTCCTTGAACTCACAGAGATCCACCTGCTTCTATCAAAGGCATGTGCTAAAATGCCCTGCTTTAGCTGTAGTTCTTAACTCTAACATGCATCCGAATTACAGGAGCTTGTTAAAAAGTACAGACTAGAATCCTGCCCCAGACCCACGAGTGAGCAAGAGGCCTGGAGGCCTGACGTGTGAGGTCCCGCTTGTTTCTGATCACTTAGCTGCACGTCACTCCCTTCTGAGCCTAGAACTGTCAGCTCATCTATCTCTGCCCTTCACCACAATGTGAGCCCTGGGAGCACAGGGAGATAGATGGTCTGGCTTACTTTTGCTGAGCCCCCAGGGTCAGCACAAAGCCCCACATAGTGTCTCCATGTGTACTGTACACATGAGGGAGGGAAGAAATGAAGGCTCCATCGCTCAGAAAGCAGGTCTCTCCTACAGAGAGGAAGAAAACCTCAGGTTTGTGGTCTGGCTGGCACATCTGACCCCAGGCGAGGGAGTCACCCAATCTTCTATGAGCCTCAGTGTCTACACTGGCCGAACAGACAGGCTCTGTAACCTTTTTGGCTGTCATTGTTACCATAAGGAATCCAGAGAACAGAGGCACTTCAATATACTTGGGGGAAAGACTTATCAAGGACAGGACAAGCTTGGCCTCCCCTTGGTCACTCTACATCTCTTTCTGGATCCAGCAGGAACCGGACAGGACCAGTTTCTCATGTGTACAAGGTTCTGAAGCCCTGCACCAACAGGTGAGAAACCCTGTCTTCTCACAGGTCCACGAGATTCTGAAGCCCTGCACCAACAGGTGGGAAACCCTGTCTTCTCACAGGTCCACGAGATTCTGAAGCCCTGCACCAACAGGTGGGAAACCCTGTCTTCTCACAGGTCCACGAGATTCTGAAGCCCTGCACCAACAGGTGGGAGGCTCTGTCTTCTTCTAGTCAGCCTCAGCTCATCACTTTTCCTGAGAAACTGGATCCCTGACCTGTCACTCCATGTGGACAGATAGGGAAGGAGACAGTGTCAGGACCACGAAGCATCCTGTATCTCCTTAAGATAGGTGTTCTCAGAGCCTAGGTCTCCTTTACCCCTAACCCACCCAGAAGCCTACCTTCTGTCAGTCTGGGGAAGCAGAAGCAGACGATCTGAAAGAAGATAGCTGCTTACCCTCACTATGAAGCCATAGCTGGCCTGGAACTTGCTGTGCAAACCAGACTGGCCTTGAATTGGCACTCACCTCTGCCTCTGGAGGCCAGGATTAAAGGTACACACCACCAAGCCTGACCCTACTTATTATAATGATCACTCGGGCCGGTGGTGGCGTACACCTTTAATCCCAGCACTCTTGAGGGAGAGGCAGGCAGATCTCTGTGAGTTCAAGGCCAACCTGGCCTGTAGAGCGAGTTCCAGGACAGACTCTGTCTCAAAAAAAAAAAAAAAGAACAAAAATAATATATTTCAACATATTTTGGTTGTTATGGTTACACGGGTGTCTGAGCACCACTTGCAAGAGTGTGGAGTGTGGAGTATAGACGAGGGTTTTGGATCCCTTGGGCCTCTGTACAGCAAGTTCCAGGCCCAGCAGTGGCTTCAGGGCTTCAGAGTGACGGTGAGCAGCTTTTTTTTTTTTTTTTTTTTTTTTTAGTTTTTCGAGACAGGGTTTCTCTGTAGCTTTGGAGCCTGTCCTGGAACTAGCTCTTGTAGACCAGGTTGATCTTGAACTCACAGCGATCCGCCTGCCTCTGCCTCCCGAGTGCTGGGATTAAAGGTGTGCACCACCACGGCCTGGCCAGCAGCTATCTTCTTTCTAATAGACTCAGAAACAGTTCTGAGTCTGATGTGGGTGCTGGGAATCAAACCCAGGTCCTTTGGAAGAGCAGCCAGTGCTCTTATCTGCTGGGCCATCTCTCCAGCCCTCAAATTTATTTTTTTGAGATAGGGTAGCTTGCCCATACTGGCCTTGAACTTCCTATGTAACTTTACCTTAAACTTCTTTTTTTTTTTTTGAGATTTTTATTACAAGTGTATGAGTATTTTGACTGTATGTATGTTTGTGCACCACATGCATGCCCGTTGCCTGTGAACCAGAAGGCATCCATGCCTAGTTTATGTGGTGCTGGGAATCAACCCAGTGCCTCCTGCATACAAGCCAAACACTCTCCTAACTCTACTATATCACCAACCCTCATAATTTATTTTGAAAGTCAAAACATCTGCCAGGGATTTGCACCAAGTACAGTCAATCCAAGTTATGAATTTGCTGCAGCTCAGTCTGTTACCCCCTGCTAAGAAAGGTCATCACTCCAAGGACAGGAACTCTGTTGTCTTAATCTCTGAGCCCAAAATAGTCCCTGTCCAAGAAGGTGGTTGATCACACTAAACATTTTTAAACCCACAAATGTAAAAATTGTTGTCTTCTGTAGGTCAGCTTCTCCCTTGAGGATTCTATTGCAGCTTAAACTGTGGAGGCAATTTGCTAGCCAAGACTTTTCTGTGTAACACTGGGGAAGCCGCAAGCATCCCTAAGCCCTCTTATTCCTCTGCAAGGAGAGCAGAATATTACATATATAGCTCCAGGTTCAGGCACGGACACATGGCCAAGTGTGATGTGTAGTTGAAATGGTCATAAAGAAGCAGACTGTGTGGTGGGGCTCCACCTTTGCAGGGAGGTGGGAATGCACGGTAGTCACGGTGAGGCATGAGGGTAGCACACACACACAAAGGCAACTTCACAGAGCACCTGGAAGAAGACCACTCCTCCTATCTCTGCACCCTCCTCCCTTGTTTCCTGTGACTCTAGCCGAGTGCTCTACCACTTTGCCTTTCTACCTGAGTATTTCATAGACAATACCTCTAGTAATAAAAATAGATTTTTATTACAAAACCCACCTGTAATCCCAGCACTAGGGAGGCAGAGGCAGGAGGATCTCTGTGAGCTGGAGGCCAGCCAGGGTTACATAGTGAGATCCTATCTCAAAAAAGCAAAGTCAACCAAAACAACTAAACCAGCAAAAATCCAGCCTGCTTAATAATTAATATGATTTCATTTTAGAAATAAAATTAAGCTTTCCACCATCTTAGACCCATGAAGTCCTGCTGGGAACAGGACCTCTAAAAGGCAAATGTGTTTGGAAGGCTGTGGTCCCGTGCCATTTCTGCTGGCTAGAAGCGAGGTCTCCGGAACCAAAGGGAGTCATGGCTCTGAAGTCTAGAGGTGTTATGACTGAGATGAAATTTAATTTTACTTGGGCAAGAGACATGCTGATGTGCATAAAGCAAGAACCACACTGCCTCCTAGGAGCACACTGAAAAGCCAGAGCGGTCTGGGGAAAGGGAACTCAGACCACGGAAACAGAGGCATGGTTCATCACAAAGTCCAAAGCAACTTTCTCGCAAAGGCCGCTGGACACAGACTCTGCTCACAAATTTAAACTAAAAGGAAGTAAACAGAAGTGAAAATTTTTACAGTTAAGCCAGAATGTTGTGGCGCACACCTGTAGGCTCAGCACTCAGGAAACAGAAGCAAGAGGACCAGGAGTTTAAGGCTAGCCTCGTCTGCAAGACCCTGCCTCGTCTGCAAGACCCTGCCTCGTCTGCAAGACCCTGCTGCAAGCTAAATTTTACAGTTTTAAATAATGTTAAATTTAAATAAATCCTCATCTCTCAGAGTTGCTGGTGAAAGCAGTACAGCACCTACAGCAGTGAGCTCTCTGGAATGTAACATCAACAAACAGAAGGCGTTTTGTTGAGGTCAGTGTGAGGTCCTGGTCCACACCAGACAAGCACTTCACTTACAACTCTGTTTACTTTTGACTTCTTTGTTCAGAAGTCCTGATTATGAGGTTGGGTATGGTCGTTCTCACCTTTATTCCCAGCACTTGGGAAGCAGAGGCAGGTGGATCTCTGTGAGTTCAAGGCCAGCCTGGTCTACATATTGAGTTCCAGGACAGCCAGCACTAAGTAACAGAGAAACCTTATCTCAAAAAAAAAAAAAAAAAAAAAGTCCTGAATATGCACTGGGCATGTCACACCAATCATCTTTCTCCAGTTCTCATCCTATTTTCTTTTCTTTCAAGTACCATTCATCTCCAGAAACAATCTGATATGCAGCCATGTTGCCTTTAGCTGTCTGCCTATGACTCAGTACCTGGCCTAGGGTTGGGGCTCAGTAATAAATGTGCTGAACAAAGAAATGAAGGCCCAGACCATGCCCAGACCAGAGGGTTAAAAACGGGTTAAGAATGGAACTCACAGCTTCGCTGGGATGAGGGCAGCAGGCATCCAGGTAGTGGGCTGGACTGGGCAGAGGGAAGTCGCAGGCTTCTGCGCAGTTCCAGAAACAGTCTTGGCTCTCTGAGGCAGTCTGCTTCCTGCATGGGGAGCTGCAGTCTGTGCAGCAGCCCTGAGCCTGGGAGAGCAGGGACAGACAACCTTCCTCTTTACTTTCTGGAGAGGGGCAAGGGAAGGACTAACTGGAGATAAGGCTCTCCTGGTCCCACGAAAAGGACAGATGTGCTGGCTAAATGGCAGGTGAGGGGACATACTAATCACCAGGTTCCTAGTCCCTTCCTTCCCCTCCAGGCTCCTCACCAGCAGGCAGTGCCTGGTCAGCAGCACTAAGCCCAGCAGCAGCAAATACACGCCCACAGTGATGAAGACGATAGCCGGGATGGGGAGCAGCAAGGAAGGGTTGCTGATGGCCGCTGGGGCTGGATTCCATGGGCCAGGGGAGGTCTGGATAAGCACAGAGAAGGAGGGGGGTGAGGTGGGGCAAGAGCTGTACAGGATGCCAGGAGGGGCAGAGAGCTAGGTGAGAGGTCCACAGGGCTCTGACTCACCTCCGCCCTGTCCCTCCGCCCTGTCCCTCAGCCATTCCCAGCCATCTTCATCTTACTACCAAGTACCTGCTGTTAGTTTAGAGATATCTGCAAACACTGCTCTCCTTTGTAGAACACTTCCCTGCACAGATTATTTTTGTATCTGGCACTGAGAGATTTTGTATCTAGCTCTGATCTGAAAGATTCTGTATCTAGCTCTGATCTGACGGCCTTCCCATCTCTCTCTCTGCCCTCATCCCTCTTCTAACTCCTTTCTTTCTCTCTCTCCTTCTTTCTTTCTTTCTCTCTTTCTTTCTTTTCTTTTCTTTTCTTTTTTTTTTCTTTTTTTTTCCCGAGACAGGGTTTCTCTGTAGTTTTGGAGCCTGTCCTGGAACTAGCTCTTGTAGACCAGGATGGTCTCGAACTCACAAAGATTCGCCTGTCTCTCCCTCCAAGTGCTGGGATTAAAGGGGTGCGCCACCACTGCTCTGCTTCTTCTAACTCATTTCTTTCCATATCAGCTGCCCTGGCATCTCCACCAGCGACTCCCGACAACTGCTTATTTCAGAGACAAAGCTTCTCCACCCATACCCTGCAATCAGGCTCCATCCTCTCTCTGGCACCCAGGCCCCTGCCTGTATTGCTTACTGTCAATTTGATTGCTAGTACACTATCTTGCTAGGAATCCCTAAAACGTGCCACCTCACGGAAAGTGCACCCCGGGCACTGTCTCACAGCTCTGGTCCAGAACTAAAAGGTATTGGATAGAAAGAAAGCCCCCTCCCCAGTCCGAGCTCAAAGGCAGGAGAGCACATAGCACTGGACTCACGTCCATGGGGCAGGGCAACACTAGTCCGTCCAGGAGCTGCAGAAAAGTGAAGATTCTGGGCTCAAAGACCGAGTACCCTTAGGCCGGGGTGCCCAATCTCCTCTCTCTTCCTGAGTGGGAAACTTGAGGCCCACGGATGGCGGCTGGACAGGCGGGGGTCTCGGGATCCAGCACCTTCCCTTCACCTGGGCCACGCCCTCCGCGGTCCCCAGGTCCCGGCTCCCTCTGGCCACGCGGCCACAGCACCTACACTCTCAAGGCGGCGGGCAGTTTACAGATTGCGCCAATCTGTAAACTCTGCCTTGGGTCCGAACCGCCAAGGCGCCAGCACCGCCCAGAAGCTTGGCGCTGCTTCTTGCCGTTGCCAAGGGGACCACAGTGCTTCCACTACGGCGGCCGCAGAGACCCAAACTCTATTCCCGCCTCACTGTAGTCTCCTTGGCTTTTTCGATCACGTACCCTAGGTAATTGCCACCATCCCGGCTTTCCCTCCAGAAATAGACGGAAGTAGCGAATTCTCGCCACCGCTGGCTCAGAAAGGATGCTCGTCTGATGCTGGATGTCGGAGGAGGCAGGCTGGGTCCACTCCCTCTTCTGCAAAGGGGGAACTGCCTTCCTCAGAAATACTGCGGGTTTTTTTGTTTTGTTTTTGTTTTTGTTTTTTTTTTTTTTAGAAATACTGCGTTTTTAAACTTTATTTTCTGGAGAAGGGCAAGAGCAGGATCAATTGTAGACAAGGAGCAAGACTCCCCAAGTCCCACGGAAAAGTGGATGCTCTGACTAAAGGGCAACGGTGTCTCACGATAAAAGCTTGCAAGTGAGGGGATATACTAATCACCAGGTTCCTCATCCCCAAGGTCTACCCTTTGTTCTTGGCCAGGCTCCTTTTTAATTGTATGGCAATATCAAATTTTTTCAGCCCCTCTCACTTCGCCAGCTTTAGTCGACCCGTCCAATCCCAACTCGTGTATCGTGTCCCCACTCCCCACGCCCCACCCCGGTTCAGCTGTCCTCCCTCGCCCCCCCCACACACACCCTGCTTTTTTCCATTTTTCTCTCTTTCGTTCACGTTTTGTTTACTAAGACTAGGCCTGTAACCCAGGCTGGCCTGAAACTCACACCATGTAGTGTGGTTTGGTCTGGGCCTCACGGCAGAGTCAGCCTCCTGAGTGCCGTGCTCACACCTGGTCCTGTTGTGTGCTGAACCACCAACACTCACTGACTGCAGGATAACACACAGCCTTAGCCGACTCAATGCCGTCTACTCAGCCTCCCCTGGCTTCCCTCCAGAGCTCCGAGAATAAAGCAAACTTCTTTCCCTCCTGCTGACTTTCTATTGGAGGACAGGGCATACATACGCCTATAAACAGATACGACTTTGTGTCTGATCAGTTCTTTCGGGGGTCCACAGAAGATCTACTGAAGGGATGCTGAGCCACGCACTGTCTCGGCTCAGAGGCCTCGGGGATGCTCTGCCCTCTGCCCAAAACACCCTTCCCTTTCTTTCTCTTGAACTCCTTCCTCATCCCTTAGGCCTGTGCTCAGCCGTGCCCTTTCAGGGTCTTACTGCCCACTTGAGGCAGAAGTTGCCATGTTGGGCTCCGCACTCTGCAGCCTCATCCCAGGGTACTGAATGTCTCCATGTCTGCCTGGCCCCTGGGTCAAACTGCTTGTGTTGAGCTGCTTGTCCTGATTCATCTCCGTGACCCAAACTCTTAGTACTTGGCCTTGGGACCTCCCAGAAGACAACAGTCCCTGACACTAAAGACCACTCAATCCAGATCCAGCTCCGACTCTACCTGCTGAGGGAGAGTTATCTAGCACCTGTTCCCTTGGCTGCCGATGTGCTCAGTTTCCCTAAGTCACCCTAACCTTCTGGTTGCATATGTGTGCATGCACGTGCCTGTGCACACACACAGAGAGACACAGCTCTTGTGGAGGCCTGTGATACAGT
This sequence comes from Myodes glareolus, assembly GCF_982192425.1. Classification (NCBI taxonomy): domain Eukaryota; kingdom Metazoa; phylum Chordata; class Mammalia; order Rodentia; family Cricetidae; genus Myodes; species Myodes glareolus. Next base: position 77,381,233 of record NC_142032.1, on the reverse strand, counting down.
GTCACCACACACCTGTTGTGTGAAGAGATTCCCTCCCTTTATGTACTTACCACAGCTGCTTCCCCTGGACTTCCTTTTTATTTTTTTTATTCTTTATTTACTTTTTATTTTATTTTAGGTTGTTTCCCCCAACCCACCCCCAGAGTCTCACTATGTAGCTCTAGCTACCCTGGATATGTAGACCAGGCTGGCCTTGAGCTCATAGAGATGTGCCTACCTCTGCCTTGCCTCCTAAGTGCTAGGATTAAAGGTGTGCACCACTATGCCTGCCTCCCATGGGCCTTCTTATACTACAAGAAAGCTACAGAAATTGTCAGGTGGTGGCACATGCCTTTAATTCCAGCAGAGGCAGGTACATCTCTGTGAGTTCAGGCCAGCCTGGTCTACAAAGTGAGTCCCAGGACAACTAGAGCTATTACAAAGGAAAACCCTGTCTCAGGATACTAGATAAATAGATAGATAGATAGATAGATAGATAGATAGATAGATAGATAGATAGATGTCAGGCTCTATGCCACTATTGTGTATAGTTTTCTCCAAGATTTAAGCATTCCATCTTGCAGGGAAGAAGCTCTTTAAGAAGGTAGACAACACAAAATAGCTTCAGGAAGTCCCTGAATCTGACCAGATTCACTAGTCCTCTACCTGCCGGAGTAAGTGACACCTGCTGAGAGTCCTTCTCAGACAAGATAAGCTGTGAAGATCCTTGAGACTAGGTTTAGGCCAACTGAGTGACATGAGCAGGACACTCTCTGAGCTGCCTGCTAACTGCAGTGTGCCCCTGGTTCTCGGCTTTCTGCGCTGTCACCTAACCTGGAGTGGGCTTTGACAATGCACATGTCTTTGAGTCATTTCTGCTCCTCTGAGTAACTTCACACCCATATTCCTGTAAGTAACCCCGACGAAACTCATAGGTTAACCAAGTTGGACTTTGGTAATATGGGTACTTTGGTCTTTCCTGGGCTGCCTATCTGGGGTGAGTAGATGGTGAGTAAGTGGGGTGTGTGTTTCCCCAGGAAAGTTTTGTCACACAACAGTTTCTGGGTCCTGAATGCCCCTTCAGCCTTCAATCACACCAGCAGGGTCCCAGCCATTCCTATGCCACCTCTGGCCTTCTCAGGAATGACTGAGCCCCGGGAACAGTGCTTGGCTAGTCCCTGAAGTCAGCCTTGTTGGTTGATTTGAAGCAGTATCCAATTGCTTCCTTGAGATTCTTTTCTTTCTGAATATCAAGGACCAGGATGAGGCCAGTTTCCTCTCTGCTGTAGGAAAGGCCTCTAATAATACAAACTCCCCCAGCCCCCCACCGCCTGTCTTCAGCCCCTTCCAACAGAGATGTGAGCCTTGGCGAGGGCCCCAGGCACACCCCTGCTCTGCAGTGGCCAGACTCACTGCTGATGGTGTTCTGTTCCTACCATTGGCTCCTCCAGTGTGTAGGAGGGCAGACAGTGCACCAGACAAGCCAATAGGAGGGATGACGTATGTGCCTCACTTTGCCAAGGCCCCACTTCTACCCACATTATACCATCAGTAGGAGGTAGGGACACTGACTTTACTGTAACCAATAGCTGCCATGCTCCTTCTACCTGAAGTTCACAGCTGCGGGTGTCAGATAGGATAGTGTTGAACTGACCCAGAAGAGTGAGAAAAGGGTACCATGCTCCCCATCATCATGGACTGGTTGAGAGATGGGAGATCCAGAGGGACCAGCAGATGAGAGAAGCTTAGGGAGGCTGGGTGTGGCCCTGAGAGGAAGTCAATCAAGCATCTTTTGATCTAATAATTTCAGCCCCTCCATTGGCTATCAGACAGCATTGTCTTCTAGATACTAAGAAAAGGCTCCTGGGCTGGCAAGATGGCTCAGACATGCATGTCTGATGAACTAAATTCAACCCTCGAAAGCCAAGGAAAGGTGGGAGGAAGGAACAGACTCCTGATCCACGCACACACAGGCTGTAACATGAGTGCATCTCTCTCTCTCTCTCTCTCTCTCTTTCTCTCACACCCACCCACACACACACACACACACACACACACACACACACGTGCACACATACACGCACACACACGAGAGAGAGGAGAGGAGTTTTCTCAGCATTCCTAACATGAAAATAAAAGCCTCAGAGGGTGGAGGCCCATGCCTTTGTTCTTAGCACTCAGAACGCAGAAGCAGGTGTATCTCTGAATTCAAGGCCACTTCGGTCTACAGAAAGAGTTCCAGGACAGCCAAAGCTATGCAGAAAACTACCTTGAAAAACAAAACAAAACAAAACAAAAAACAACAAAAAGAAAATGAAAGGCCTTTATCTAAGCCCTGACCATGTGAGAATGAAGAAGCTGCACTGGGCCAAAGTAGAGTCTCTCACACCTGTGGTTCCAGAATACAGGAGAGAATTTGAGAATAGTCAGGGCTACACAGCAAAAACCTGTCTCACAGGCTGAGAGAAGGATGGCTCAGTGGTAGACGATTTCAAGGCATGCACAAGACTCTTTGCTTTAATCCCAAGTACTATAGAAACACAAATAATCGGACAGTCATTAATGACGACCCCAGAGAGGTCTCGTACAGGTACTGCACTTTATGCTGGCCTTTTCAATCACTCCCAGAAGCCCTCTGTAGAGTTCCTCCCAGTGTCCCTATTCGTACATAAGCATCCCAAGACTCAGGGGAGTCGAGCCAGACACATACTCCTGGCAAGGGAGTGAGGGGTAAAACCAGGATTCAGACCTAGGCAATAGGACAGGCTCAGAAAACGTCCAAAACTTAGCTAAGGTCACACAGACAAGCTATGGAAGAACAGATTAGTGGATCCATGGTTGTCTGTCTCCATCTCACCTATTGTGAAGCTCGGTTCTTTCTGGTATCAAGAGAAAGGGGAGGACCAGACCTTCTTGGAACTGTACAAACTCAGGACAGGTACAAGCAAAAGAACTAAATAATGAATGCGCTGGCGCCAGGTTGGAGTATTAGGTGGGAAACAGACACCAGAGGCCGCTCAGCGGTTACTTATTTACAACCTCGGGATGTCACACCTGCATCTGCCCCCATCTGCCATCTGCCTGGGTCCTGAGGAAGAGCCTGGGAGCCTTTGGATAAGGGAGCCCAAAGCAACAGGAAATGGTACACCCCATCCTCAGAGGAACCTGCGGACAGGTCTGCAAGGGTGGTGCAGGGGTGAGAGACTTTCCTGGTGAGCCAGGCTGAGGGCGGGAAAGACACAGCAGTCACCTGAGCACTGCCCACATGGCCTCTTCACAGGCCATGTCCAGGGGCTACAAACCTTCCTGGTTGCAGTTCCAGGCATGGCCAGAGACTTCTAGCACACTTACACTGCAGCAATGGGTGGAGGGTACCCCATTTTGAGTTTATTTTAGGTGGTATGCCGTTCAGCAAGAACATACATACCAACATACACACACACACACACACACACACACACACACACACACACACAAAGACACATGCTCCAAGGCATACGTGTCTGTTCAAATATACTATTTTCCTTCCAGCCCCCTTTCTATACTTTTGCTTCTTTAAAAAAAAAAATGTTATTATTACCATGTAAGTGTGGTCTGTGTGAGTACAGGTGCCCCGTGCCACCGTGTGGAAGGCAGAGGACTATTTTGTGGGATCCATTCTCTTCTTTACCTTTGTGTGGGATCTGGAGATTGAACAGGAGCTTGGGCAGCAAGCACTTTCACCCACTAAGTGTTTTGCCCAGATCGGCGAAGTCCCCCAAAACCAACAAGGAGACAGAGGCCCCTATGTAAAAGCAAAAAGTCTTTATTTTATACAAGTTTGCAAATTTGGTCTCTCCATGTGTGCAACTTACTGGAATAATCGGAGAGACACCGAGTTCAGTTGGAATTGGATTTTTATAGTAGTAAAGGTGGGGGTGAGGGATCTCTAAAGTTCAAGACCCCTGATAGGCTGACATTTGTCTAGGGGTGTCCTGGTGAGTGTGTGCTGGCAGGTGATCCTACCTACAAAGGTTGGAACGGTAGGCATTTCCTTTGGACGATCCGTTCTTGGGTGGTGCTCGGGTAATCTCAGTTTGTGGTTCTTCCTGTAACCAGGCTTTGCTTCAGGGTAAACTCAGGATGGCTGAGTCCTACTCTGGCAGGTGATAATGGTTGGAAGTAAAGAACTTCCTTCGGAGGGTCTGTTACTATTTAGCTCACCATGGTTGGCTCCTACACTAAGCATCTCCCCCACCCTCCCCTTTTGGTTTGTTTTGAGACAGGGTCTTGCTACACAGCCCAGGATGGCTTTGAATTGCAACAATCCTGCTCACTCAGCCTGCCAAATACTGGGGTGACAGGGATGAGCCGCCACACTGGGCCCCTTTCCACACTCCTGTTGTAGCCACAAAGAAGCTCCCCTTTTGTAGAGGGGAAATGAGTAGAATCATTGTATCTAGGGTAAACATCAGAATGGCCTCAGCCTTTACTCTGTATCTAGGGTAAACATCAGAATGAATGGTTGTTTTCTAGAAGTACTTTGCCCTTAAAGAAATCATTGTAGAACACTGCTTGCTTTCTGCTGTCTGTAGAGTTGCCTTTCTGAAGGAGTTTTATAGACTTTGCATGACTTTGGTCACAAGACTATGACGGTACACCTGAATATCCTGCACACCTGGAGGGTACTGCCAACAGGACACAGTAGGGACTAAGGCTGCAGGGGTGGAATCTTTTCCTTCACAAACCGTACAGGTTAGATCCATGGGTTAGATCCACGCGCTAGTATGAGGAACTTGTTTTACCCAAAACTACTTTTGTGCAATAATCAATAAATTCACCTCTATGTGGCCATCTGGGGTTCAGTTCACAGAAACTGCTCCTCCCTGCTGCCAGAGAACCTAAAATTCATCTTAGCGCTGTTGTGCCCAAGTTTCTGGTCCCCCGGTGAATTCACGGAGCTGGCTTTCTGAGTTTGGAGCAACACCTTTCCAGCATCCCAGCATGGTGGGTGCAGAAAGTGTGACGGGGAGCCCTGGGAGGGTAGAACTTTTAAGGGGAAATGCCATAATCAGGGGAGTTCATGTCCTATAGAGTTGGGGTTGGGTAAGGAAGGCATAGGGTAAGGTAGTTTCTGAAACCATTGGTCAGTTTGGGGGCATGAAAACCTAACAAAGAGCCATTAATAACTGACAAGGTGTCTTCAAGGACAGGATGCCTCCCAGGAATATCTGGACCTCGTTAAATTTTATGGACCTGCTCCTTAACTTAATTGACTATTTTTAGGGTATCTGTTCAAATTTCTGCTATGGCAGCACATTTCTGGAGCTGATCTCTGCCGCGCCCTCCAGCTCACTATAGGACTTAAGATGAAGCCCCTTCTTTAAAATGGAGTTTGCAAAGTCAGGTCCTCACAGAGTGACCTTCTTTCTTTGATGACCTGAGCAACACCCTTTTACTGCCAGATTCAGTCCCTTATCTGTCTTTTTTTGACTTGGGTGGGGGAGCTTCAATACAGGGTTTCTTTGTGTATCCCTGGCTGTCCTGGAACTCACTCTGTAGATCAGGCTGACCTCAAACTTGGGGATCCTTCTGCCTCCTGAGTGCCGGGATTAAAGGTGTGCACCACCCCTGCCGGCTTCGAAAGCACAGCGATGGGATCTGGCCAGGACAGCCAAGTCTTGTCACTTATGATGCTTTGTTGTTGTTGTTGTTGGTGGTGGTGGTGGTGGTGGTGGTGGTGGTGGTTTTTTGAGATGGGTTTTTCTGTGTAACTCTGGCTGTCCTATAAATCTCTCTGTCGATCAGGCTGGCCTTGAACTCAGAAATCTGTCTGCAGCTACCTCCCAAGTGCTGGCACTAAAGGTGTGTGTCACCACTGTCTAGCCTGGCATTCCATCTTTAAAATATGTTTGATTTTATTACAATTCTTATGGTATGGGTGCTTTGCCCACATGTATATTTACCGCTTGGTGCCCAGAGCAGATGGAGGCCAGAAGAGGAAACGGGATCCTTTGGAACTGGAGTTACAGACAGTTTATGCTGGCACCATGGGGGTGCTGGGAATAGAACCCAGGATCTCTGGAAAAACTACCTGTGCTCTAACCACTGAGCCATCTCTCCAGCCCTCCACCCCCTCTCCCGTCATTCCGTTTCCAACAGCCTTAAAGCTTTCTTTTTGGAGCGCACAAGATGGTGCTGTGGAATTCACACCATGAGGCTCAAACTCCAGCTGCTAAGGCAGGCCTCTTGGCACAGTGTGAGAGAGATCTGAAGTTTACTAAATAGCAAGTTCAAGGCCAATCAGCGACAGTTGCAACTTTGTTTCCTGGACGAAAAAGTGGGGGAGGGGTTCAGTTCCCAGCGCCAACAGCAGCTCACAAACCACCTGTAACTGTAGTTCCCAGAGTGTTCAAGCATCTCCTGAATGCACACATTCATGTGGTTCATAAAAACTTGTGCAACGGTGTGCACAAACACATATAAATATTTTATTCATTTATTTATTTTTGGTTTTTTCAAGATAGGGTTTCTCTGTGTAACGACTCTGGTTGTCCTGGAACTCAGTCTGTAGATCAGACTGGCCTTGAAGTCACAGAGAGCCGCCTGCCCTCTGCCTCCCAAGAAATCTTTTTTTTTTTTTAACTGAAAGCTTCGTTTTCCATGTCCTTTTTTTAAAAAATATTTATCTATTTATTATGTATACAATATTCTGTCTGCATGTATGCCTGAAGGCCAGAAGAGGGCACCAGACCTCATTACAGATGGTTGTGAGCCACCATGTGGTTGCTGGGAATTGAACTCAGGACCTTTGGAAGAGCAGGCAGTGCTCTTAACCTCTGAGCCATCTCTCCAGCCCAAGAAATATTTTTTTAAAAAGATATGTCCATTGGTATTTTGTCTACATGTCTTTGTGAGGATGCCTGATCCCCTGGAACTGGAGTTACAAGACAGTTGTGAACTGCCATGTGGATGCTGGGAATTGAATCCGGGTCCTCTGGAAGAACAGCCAGTGCTTTTAACTGCTGAGCCATCTCTCCAACTCCCACACAAATAAATCTTTAAAAACACAAGCAAACAAACAAACAAACAAAGATGGGGTGGGTGGGTAGGTAGAATATGCTTTTAATACCAGCACTTGGGAAACTGAAGTAGATAGATTTCTGAGTTCCAGGCAAGAATCGTCTTAAAACAAAAACAAACAACCTCCCCAGTCCCGCAAACACACAACAAATCCCAGCTATGCCAGGAACTACTTACAGCAAGTACACACACACAACCTGGAGCGTGTCAACTTCTCTGTGCAGAGGGTGGGGGCATCTGTTTAGGGAATCGTGAGGACAGTAGAGACATATTAAAGAATTTAGATTCTGCATGGCGTCAGTAAAGGTTAAAAAGAAAGGAATAAAGCAAGCCAGCAAGCAAACGTCTCGGGGTCCTGAGTGTTGGGATTAAAGCTGTATGCTATTGCTTATTCCTTTGTTATTTATTTAGGAAGGGGACAGAGTCTCAATCTGCAGCCTAAGTTGACCTGAATCCCAGTATGTCTCAAACAGTGGCCTGAAACTCATGACAATCCTCTTACTTCTGCCTTCCTTGTGCTGGGGATATAATCCATCCAACTGTAACCGATCCTGTCTTATTGGCTATCAGGCCCGTGTGTGACTTAGAAACTGAGTGTCATGATGACGTCCTGTGCATTTTCAATGGGCAGCATTGTCTCCGTAAAAACACATTGCTTTTTGTTGGCATGTATTCATCGCAGGTGGTGATGGGTTTCACAGATATCTTCACACCAGGTACAATCTTTGATTGTATTTATCCTCGTTTACTCTTCCCCTTATCCCTTCCCCCTCCAGCTGTTTTCTTTAAGTTCTTTTTCTTTTACTTTTTAAAAATTTATTATGATTTATTTAACTTTTATTTTATGTGCATTGGTGTAAAGTTGTCAGATCCCCTAGAACAGGAGTTACAGACAGTTGTGAGCTACCCTGTGGGTGCTGGGAATTGAACCTGGGTCCTCTGGAAGAGCAGTCAGGGCTCCCAACCACTGAGCCATCTCTCCAGTCCCCTTTAAGTTCTTTTTTAAAATTTACTTTTATTCATTATGACTGGATACTCGTGTCATGGTGGCATCAGAGGGCAACTTCATGGGGTTGTCCTTCTCTTCTATCTTACACTGGTTCTGAGGGTCAGATAATATCACGAGTCTTCCGCAGCAGAACCCTTCCATCCATTGCGCCATCTCACTGACCCCTGTGCTTTTTGTTCTGTTTGACTGTCTTTTGGTTTTTCGAGACAGGGTTTCTCTGTGTAGCTTTGCCTATCTTGAAGTACTCTGGAGACCAAGTTGGCCTCAAACTCACAGAGATCCACCTGCCTCTTTCTCCCACGTTCTGGGATTAAAGGCGTGTGCCACCACCGTCCAGCCAGCCCTTGTGTTTTTGAGGCACGTTCTCACTATGTAACCCGGGATGGCATCAATTTTCCGATTCTCCTGTCTCGATTTTCTGAGTGTTCCAGACTAGAGTGGTGAACCACCACACTCGACAAAAACTTGATTCTTAGTGTACACACACAAAAAAATCTATTTAAATTTTTTGAAGTGAGCACACACACACACATAAACAGATAGACAGTGTACATGTGTTATTAAAATATTCCTTGGGGCTAGAGAGACAGCTCAGCTGTTAAGAGCACTTGGCTATTCTTCCAAAGTACCTGGTTCAATTCCCAGCACCCACATGGCAGTTCACAACTGTCTATAACTCCAGTTCCAGAGGATACGGCACCCTCATATAGACATACATGCAGGCAAAACCCCCAATGAACATTAAATAAGTAAACAAATCTTTTTTCCTTTTTTTTAAAAAAAATTATTTATTTATTATGTATATTCTGTCTGCATTTCAGAAGAGGGAACCTGATCAAATTACAAATGGTTGTGAACCACTATATGGTTGCTGGGAATTGAACTCAAGACCTCTGGAAGAGCAGCCAGTGCTCTTAACCTCTGAGCCATCTCTCCAGCCCCAAGTAAATAAATCTTTTTTTAAAAATATTTATTTATTTATTATGTATACAATATTTTGTCTGTGTGTGTGCCTGCAGGCCCGAAGAGGGCACCAGACCCCATTACAGATGGTTGTGAGCCACCATGTGGTTGCTGGGAATTGAACTCAGGACCTTTGGAAGAGCAGGCAATGCTCTTAACCTCTGAGCCATCTCTCCAGCCCAAGTAAATAAATCTTTATAAATTTTTTTCCTTATAGGCATAGATTAGGGGAAGGTAATGAAAGGTGCCTTAAGAATGTAGTTACTGAGGATTGCAATAAAGCCAGATTTTCCTAAGTGGGTTACAAAATCATGAACTGTATTTGGCAGGGAATGTAGAAAAAAAAAATCCCAGGACACTGCCTAGAAGGGCCATCAGTACTGGGAGAAAGTGAACTGGGCTGGGGGTAATTCGGCGGGAGAGCACAGGGGGAGAGCACATTTCTATGAATCCTGAAGCCAGAGTGAGCGTTGTGTCCCCTGTCTCTCACATCTCAGACAACCCTGGGCAGCTACGGGCTGTTTGGCTGAAGACACACGGCACTGACAGTGAAAGAAAGGAATGTAGAGGAGTCTAGAAGGTTCCAGTGAGACTCTGGTCTGACCCACCCATCCCTGCTCCTGGTTCTACATTTCGGGGTAAGCTTCGCGGTCAGAAGAAAACAGTTAACTGTCCCTGGGCATGGACACAGTCCTGTCAGGGGTTCAACCCCCAGGACTAAGTAATAACAAAACAAACAAACAAAACCCTTTCAGCTCCTTTAGGATTTCTACATCTGAATAATATTATAGAAACCAACAAATCACTGGGTGTGGTATAGCTCACATTTAATCCCAGCACTGGGGAGGCAGAGGCAGGTGGATCTCAGTGGATCTCTGCAAGTTCCAAGCCAGCCAGAGCTACACAGTGAGACTGTGTCTTGAAAGCTTAGAAACAAAACCAATGTTTCGCCATGTCTAATTGTACATTCTCGTGGACACACTGCGTTCTGGCCCTTCTCTGGGATCTCCTATCTGCACCATTCCCCAAGCTGAAGGCTCTGGTGGGTTTCACTCAGTTACATCACAGCAATTAAGCCATATAGAAGGCTGCTTACCACCACGCCCCACCACTGGTTGGTCTGGCTCGGCTTGGGGTTTTGGAGGCAGGATTCTCCATAGCACAGGCTAGCCCAGAATTTGTGGTCTGATGCTGCAGCTCATCAAGTTTGGATTTGTGATCTGATGCTGCAGCTCGCCAAGTTTGGGAATGACAGGCCCGTGTGTGTGTGTGTGTGTGTGTGTGTGTGTGTGTGTGTGTGTTTTATTTGTTGATTTTCTCCTTTGGCGGTTGCTGAGGAGAGAACACAAGCCGTGTGAATGTTAGGAAGGGTTCTACCATTGAGCCTACTCAGCTCCTACTTATATTTACTTTGAGAGACAGGGTCTTGGGCTCTGGAGATGTAGTTCAGTTACAATGTGCATTGTCAAGCAAGTGTGAAGCCAGATACGGTAATGCCCTTCAGTAATCCCAGCACTTGAGAGATAGAAGATCAAGGCCAGCCAGGCGGTGGTGGCGCAGGCCATTAATCCCAGCACTCAAGAGGCAGAGGCAGGTGAATCTCTTTGAGATCAAGGCCAGCCTGATCTATAGAGAGAGTTCCAGGACAGGCTCCAAAGCTATAGAGGTACCCCATCTCGAAAAACAAAAACAAAGGTGCTGAGAGATGGCTCAGAGGTTAAGAGCACTGACTGTTCTTTTAGAGATCCTGAGTTCAATTCCCAGTAACCACATGGTGGCTCACAACCATCTATAATGAGATCTGGTGCCCTCTTCTGGCCTGCAGGGATACATGCAGGCAGATGCTGTAAACATAATTAATAAATAAATCTTTAAAAAATAAAAGAAAAAGAAAAACTAAGACAAACAAACAAGCAAACAAACAAAATACATTCAAGGCCATTCTTAGCTAGGTAATGAATCTGAGGCCAATCTAGGCTACCTGAGCCACCATGTCTCATAAAGAAAAAAAGTATCATGAGTAGCTGGGACTTGGAGCACACCACCCCTCCTGTAACATCTTATATTGCGATGCAGACCCTCCCATCCTTGAAACTGTCAGCTTTATCGTGTGCGTCTTCCAAATCAGTGACTCTTTCTTTCTTGTGGGCTCCACCCCTGAAATGTAACTGTCTATCAGATCATCAACAAATTCCAATTGGTCAGTTCTACCTAAAGCACTAGAACGCCTCGCCCCGCCCCGTTCCCGTCCTCGAGAACAGGAGCAGATGCTAGGGCGCTGTGTCAAGAGACTGACCAATGGAAGGACAGTGTGAGGACACCTGCGGGTCAATGGGAGGCTGAGGTTCCTTTCTGTCTGACTGCCTCGGTGGAGCAATCTCGTGCGCCCTTGCAGTTCGACACCTTCCTTCTGGGCTGGGACGGTCCCTTAAAAGCCCCTCAAAGGAAGCAGGATAGCAGGCTACAAACTCCCTCCTTCACTCCTGAGCCTCCCTGACTCCTCTCCATGCTGTGGATGGGAGGAGAGGCTTTTCCTGGCAAAAATAATATATAAAGATATGCATTCCAGGGTTTCTGCCTTCCTTATTCATTTATTTATTTTTGGATTTTCGAGACAGGGTTTCACTGTAGTTTTTTAAGAGCCTGTCCTGGAACTAGCTCTTGTAGACCAGGCTGGCCTTGAACTCAGAAATCCCCTTGCCTCTGCCTCCCGAGAGCTGGGATTAAAAGTGTGTGCCACCATCGGCCGGCCCTTTTTTGTTTTTTTTTTATTTATTTTTATTTTTTATTATTTTTTAATTTTTTATTATTTTTTATTTTTATTTTATTTTATTTTATTTTATTTGGTTTTTTGAGACAGGGTTTCTCTGTATCTTTTGAAACCTGTCCTGGAACTAGCTCTTGTAGACCAGGCTGGTCTCGAACTCACAGAGATCTGCCTGCCTCTGTCTCCTGAGTGCTGGGATTAAAGGTGTGTGCCACCACCGCCCGGCCCTTTTTTTATTTTTATGGGATAATAATCTTTTAAAATTTCTTTCTTTTAACATTTTAAATTTTCAAGTATTTTGACAATTTGAACACCCCCTCCCTTCCTTTTTCCAAGTTTGGGTGCTGAGGAGAAGCTTCAGCCTCTCCCTTGCCCTCCCACCTTTGTTTCAGGGAGGTGAGGCCTGGAAGTCTGAGACAACACAGAGCCGGGTGTGTATCTGCAGAGGCGGGGGTGGGGGTGGGGTGGAGTGGGAGGCCGGTGGGGGCAGCGCTGAGAAACGCGGATCACTAGGGTGAAGGAAAAGAGGAACTGGGTTGTGGAGTTTTCTCTTTACTTTTTCCTTTCCCCTCCTCTTTCCTCTCTCCTCTCCCTCTCCCTCTCTCTGTTTCCCCTCCTCTCTCTCTCTCTCTCTCTCTCTCTCTCTCTCTCTCTCTCTCTCGTGTGTGTGTGTGTGTGTGTGTGTGTGTGTGTGCGCGCGCGCACGCAAAAGATCGAACCAGGGCTTCACACATGCTAGGCAAGTGCCCCCCTTTTAAGATTTATTAGCCAATAATGGTGGCACAGGCCTTTAATCCCAGCACAGGAGGCAGAGGCAGGCAGATCTGTGTTATTTCAAGGTCAGCCTGGTCTATGTAGCAAGTTCCAGGACAGCCAGGCTACATAGAGTGACCCTGTTCAAAAAAATTATATGTCTTAGGGTGTGTTTTGCTTGCATGTACATGAAGTGCCCAAGCAGGCCAGAACAGGTCCCTTGTAACCGGAGTTACAGATGGTTGTGAGCCACCGTGTGTGCTGGGAACCAAACCCAGGTCCTGTGCAAGAGCAGCCAGTGCTCTTAGCCACTGAACCATCTTTCCAGCCCTCTGCTTTTGTATTTTGGGATAGGGTCTTTCTAAGGTAGCCCATGATTCTCTCCAGCTTGTGAGTCTTCTTCCTTAGCCTCCAGAGTCCTGGGATAAGTTCTAGGGGTCTACACCAGCTCCAGGTCTTCAGGAAAAACTGAAATAGCCTGAACTGGGCTTACAGCAGTAAGGTGTAAGGTATTGACACATACCTTAACCCCAGCATTGAGGAGGTGGATGTGGAATACAAGGAGTTCAAGACCAGCTTTGGCTATATAGCAATTTCAGGGCTAGCCTGAACTACGTGAGACCCTATACCAAAGGAACAGGCATACAAATCAAACAAACAGTATGTCCAGATGCCCTGGATAAATGTGAAGCACAATCAAGGCCAGGAGCGCTGGCTCAGGTTTACCCTCTCAGATCGTAGGTAGCTGAGACAAGACGATCAAAGTTCAAAGCCAGCCTGGCCGACATGGCAAGACCCTGTCTTAGACCAAACAACACTAAGGGTCCAAAAGAGATAAGACTGCAGGTGTGGGTGGTGATTTGCAGTGCCTTCAGAGGAGAGGGACTCATGGGCCCTTGTGTCTTTACAGACTGTAGCTGGGGGAGGGGAGTATTCGGAGAGAATTATTTTCATGACTATATTTTCTCTCCTGCAGACCGGCATGGCCTTGCTCTTCCTGCTGGGCTGTGTTTTCTTCCCACTGTGCTTTGCTGGCCTCTGTTGGGGGCTTCAGAACCAAACCAACCTGCAGATGGAGAGGCAAGAGGCTGTTTTGGTGGCGTCAAAGTAAGACGGGAAGGTGGGCTATCTTTCCTGGGGCCAGAGCTGGTGGAGCTGAGGTGGCAGACTCAAAGAAGGATGCAGGGGAGAGTGAGTGGGGCTGCCTCAGTAGACTCTTTTGCATGTCACTGGCTGTCCGAGGTTAGACCCTCCTTTGGAAATGGGCTTAATACTAACGACCATTTCTTTTTTTCCACGGAGACATACGTGGGTTGTGGGAATGAGTGTCTAAGGGCCGTTGGGCTCTGGGGAGGTGGAGGGTGGGACTCACAGGGCACCCAGCGAGAGCAGAAGGGGCCTGGCCTCAGCAAGGTATCACAGAGCCAACATGTGAGCCCAAGGCAGGGCCTGTGTGAGCCGGGTAGGCGCTCTACTACCCAGCTGCATCCCAATCTTTGTCCCCCTGAGATGTAGCTTTACCTTGTAGTCCAACTGAGCCTCATACAAGGGGTTTCCTGGCTCGGTCTCCCAAGTGCTTGCAACTGAGTGTTTAGGTGAAATCAGCTAATAGGTTTTGTAAGAATTGTTGGAGGGGGTGCACATACCATCGCTCACATGTGGAGGGCAGAGGGCAGCTCGCAGGTGTTGGTTCTGCCCCTCCTCCGTGTGGGTTCCAGTCCTCCATGAACTCAGTCATGACGCTTGGCAACAGTCAGCTTCACTTGCTGAGCCATCTCGCTGAACTGAAGTGTATTGCTTTTTAACTGATGACTCAGACTGCAATGTAAGGAGACACTGTCTTCTGTTGGCAACACCGTACTGGGCAAACGTGTTTGTGGGATGGGTTAGACCCTCAGGCTGTTAATATAAACCTGAGCACTGCCAAGGCATGGCTAGGACAGGGAGTGTGCAATGCTTGGGTGTTTTTTTTTTCTTATCAATGTTGGGTATGGAACCCAGAGCCTCTGCAATGCTAGACAACCACTGATCTGTGTCTCTTGTCCCCAGCGGCAGAACTTACCAAGGTGTTCATATAAATCCCTAGCAGAGAGAACAAATCAGAAGCGTAGACACCCAAGCCCCTGTCTCCCTCTGTTTTAATCTGCACTGTCTGTCCACAGTTAGCTTACAGTCCGCTTACAGTCCCTTGACCATGTCTGTAGTCCTCAGTCAAGGGGTTTTGATGCCAGCTCATCAGCCCGACTTTCCGCTCGTCATTGTGTTATTGTTTGTTTTGTTGTTTGGGTTTTTGTGTTTTGAGGTAGACTCTTACTCTGTAGCCCAGGCTGTCTTGCAACTTTTTTCAGGTTTGCTTGTTTTGTTTTATTCTTTTACTCTTGGTGAGCCTCCTGCCTCGGCCTTCAGGCTAGGCCAGGTCCATCTGTCTACTGACAGGATCTCCCCATGTAGTTCTGGCCAGCCTAGAACTCCCAGGAGTCTGCCTGCGATTCCTGGATTGAAGCAAACCCAAGCTGGACATTCCTCTTTACCAATGCCCGTAGATAGCTATGTTATCTTGGCAAGGCCCTTTTTAAGTTCTAAGCTTTGGTTTCTCCTTCCTCAACCCTAGAAGATCAAAAGAACAGCGACATAAATCTCCTTGTTCTGAGCCCGGACTGGTAGTAACACCCAGGAGGGTGGGCCTTTCTCTTATATCTCCAGGTCTACAATGGGTTCCAGCACTGACTCCAGCACTTGCCCGGGCCTAGACTTCCCTCAGCCATTCCCACAAACTGCCACTAGATGGCAGCACAAAATAACAAATCATCCCCTTCCTCTAGGGAGGACAGGGAGTAGGCTGTGGGCTAGAAAGGTCAGTTGTCAGTAGATTTTTGAGGCTTATCTCAGGGGCAGCCAGAAACTCAAACTACAGTGTTAGGATGTCAGGCCCCATGCCATACAAGTCTGAAAGACTTCTGGGTTTGGGAAAGGCAGGACTCCAGGAAGGCCATGTTCCAGTGAGGAGCAGCCATGGGGCCGCTCTACCTGGTCAAACTACCCTGGTCAAAGCACTAGCCATACTTTCCCTTGGATTAAATGAGGGGTTTGAGTCAACCAACCCCCAGGCTCTTCCTCCTTCATAAACTAGACTGTTCTGAGGAGTGGCAGAAGAAAGGGAGCCAAGGCAGCAGGAGAAGGGAACCCAGGAGGCCGTGCAGCCTGGGAAGGGGTCTGGCTTCCATGGAGCCACAGGGGCTTTCAAGGTAGCATCTTCTTTTCCTCAGGCCCACTCTTGTTCCCCTCTCCCCGAGGCTGGCACTTCCCCTGTAGCCCAGGCTAGCTTTCACGTGCGATCCTCCTGCATGGGTCCCCTGCGTGTCATGCTGCTAGGAGCACATGAGGAGCCACTGTGTCTTTAACCCTAGTGCCAGCGATGCTGGCATGGGCGCTCATAATGAACCTTCTTCCCCCGCTTAGCCCTGTTCCTACTCTTTCTTAACTTTCTGACCCTGATGATATCGGCTCACACCTCAGGACTATTTCCTGACCTCTAGAAAGTGACTGAGCATAGAAGCCTGGTGCTGTCCCCAACAGTGAGGCAAGGACACAAGGCAGAGTGAGGTAGAGTACATGGGAGGTGCCTGGTGCGTGTGAGTTTCCACTCCTGACTGGTGAAGGGGGGGACCTCTGGCTCTGAAGGGCACCGTGAGGTGGTTGTGTTCCTAGCCATGCCTTCAGTGTTCCCTTCGGCAAAGCAAGAAGCCCCACCTACTTGGGCTGCCTTCCCCGGGGAATCTTCTCAGCTGGAGCAAGCACCCCTGAGCTGAGATCCCTGCAGGTCACTGAGGGACACACATTAATGTTTATAAGCCTTGGCAGGAGGGAGTGCCAGACATTTCCAAAGTGCTGATGGGAAAGGGGCTCAGAACCCCCTGCCAGCCGAAGGAGTCTGGGCCACCTTCTTTCCCAAGAGAAGAGCCATCTCTCCCCTAGCCCTGGTCCCTAGCAGCCCCCTGCGCTGCAGCTACTGTCTCTTTAAGGGCCTCCCCCTCTCTCTTTCCCTGTCCCCCCCCCCCATCTCTGTCGCAGCCGCTGCTGTGGCTCAGAGCTGCATGGGAGACAAAGCTGCCGCAGGTCCGGTTTCTTGGTGTCTGGTCGGTGCCATCATTTCCCTCCCCCTCTCCCACCCTCCCCAAGCTGGTGGCTTCCCCTCCCCCTCCCCCTCCTCACAGAGGGGGCAGGGGGCTGGGCACCAACTCTATCATGCCCTGTGCAGTGTCTGCACAGGGCTTTGGGGCTGTGGCAGCAGCAAGAGGAGGTGGTGGTGGCCTGTGGTGGCAGGAGAGCCGTGTTGACTGGTGACCACTTGCCCGGCTGCTCCTCGGCTTGCCTCGGTCCTTCCCTCCCTCCCTTTTTTCCGGGCTGGCACCATTATCCCCCCCTCACCCCGCCTCCTTGGGCCCTCCCAGCCTCTCCACGTAAGCCCCCCCACCTGCCGCGGCTCTCCCTCCCCTCCCCCAACTGCATCCTCCTCCTCCTCCTCCTGTCCCCTCTCCTGCTTGGTCCTCTCACCAGGTCCTCCCTTGGTTGTCTCTTCCCATCCCTCTCATTGGCGTCCTCCCACCCCCTCTCTACTCTGCCTAGCTAGCTTTCTCTCTGTGTCCCCAGTCTCATTGAAGTCCCTGTCTCCCTTGCCCTGGACTAGCCCTCTTGTCCCATCCTGTCCCCGCCCTGGCCCCTTTGTGCCTCCCCTTCCCTCTTTCTCTCTCCTTCTCTGGCTTGGCATCCCTTCTCCACCTCTGACTCCCTCAGTTTGGCTTTCTTATCCTTTCTGGCCCCTCTGGTCTCCCTGCCTGGGTCCGAGTCACCATGCTCACCCCAATGGTGGCTGGAGGGGTGGTGTTCCCCGGACTCTTCCTCTTATCCAAGAACACGCTCCAGAGGCTGCCCCAGCTGCGCTGGGAGGAAGCCGACGCAGTCATTGTCTCCGCCAGGTAAATGGCATGCCTTCCCTGAGTTCAGCCCCTCTCCCCCCAACAGGCTTCCTGGGGAAGGGACCCCAGCACCTCCCTGGGCTCTGTAGCAGTGGGGAGGTTTAGATGCAAGCTTCCTTCCCACCTTGGACCTCACCTTCCCTGGAGACCTCATTGAAACTCAGCCATCTGGTCTACTATCCAGCTTGATCTTCTTGCTTGTCCCTCTCCTACCCTCTAAAGCAGGCCAGCATGTGCCTAAAGAGTCCCACAAGATACAAGGAGCAAGTCAAGGGGCAAGATCGTGCTTTTCAGGGCTAGCGTTTGCGGGTCAAGGCACGGAGAAGTAGATGGGGAAACTTGTGTATCCCCAGAATAGGGCCATCAGGAAGAGGACCATGGTAACAGTCAAGGAAATAGTGGGAAAGTGGCAGGGGTGCTTGGGGTCACTGTGGGGCCAGTTACTGTAGGTACAAGGAGCATAATGACGGGGTAACTAAATGGTGCAGGAGCAACTGGGGACTCCCGTGTCCCTCACGGGTCCCTTCCCTCCCTCCCCAGGGAGAGATCTCACTGTCAGCCATTCCCAGCACTGGCTCACCTCAGAATGATCTCCCTGGCGTCCTGGGAGGAAGGAGACTCTGCCGTCACAAACTAGGAATGAAGAAGGCTTGGAGAGGCGGGAACTGAGGGATCGCAGCTAAGCGTGGCTTAGCCGAAAGCAATAGTGGGAGAGCATGGCTTGGGGGGAAGCTGACGAGAAATGGCCCTGAGAAGCACAGGGTCCACTGTGGTAGCAAGAAGAGAAATGGAGGCACACACCTTATTTTCCCTCCTTCTTTCTCCCTAGGCTGGTGTCCTCTGTCCAAGCCATCATGGCCTCCACAGCTGGCTACATAGTCTCCACCTCCTGCAAGCACATCATTGATGACCAGTAAGTGCCCCATGACCAAATTTGCCATGCCCCAGCAGTGGAGGTGTGGGAATCAGGGTCCCCCAGATCTGTAGTGGTCCCTGAACTTGGGCCCAAACAAGTTCATGTGATTATTGCAACTCAATACCAGGGATAAATTTATCTGACCCTGTCCTAAAAGGTCAGAAGCAAGGAAGCAGGGGTGGGTACCAAAGAAACTCCTCAAAGTAATTCCCAGGCAGCTTCCCGGCCTCCTGTCATGAGTTCTGAATGCCAATCAACTCTTACATCCCTCAGACTCTGTTTCCATCCGGAACCTTCCTGAGTGCCGCCGCACCAGGCCAGACTCACCTCTCAACTCCTTCTGGAGTCTAGTTGTCTCAGGGGGAAGAGAAAGGGATGACATAAACAAGGCCACTGAGGGTCAGGCAGTGGGGGCGGGGATAGGGTGAAGAGGCCAAAATTTGGCACTGGCAGCGACTGCAGTGTTTGGTGCTTGCCAAAAAGGTCCAGGCCTGAAAGGTGGGGCAGGAGGAGGGTGAAGGGGAAAACACTGGCCCTGTCCGTGGTGCTGATCCGCCCAATTTTAGCTGGTGGTGGGCTGCTGCAAGCTTGCTGTGTGCTCAGGACAGTTTCACTCGTACTTTCTGGCTCCTCTGCCCTTCTGTGGTGTCCTTTGAGCCTCAGGGGACATTGTCTGGGTGACCCTGGTCTCCATCCGCCTTCTGGTG
This sequence comes from Myodes glareolus, assembly GCF_982192425.1. Classification (NCBI taxonomy): domain Eukaryota; kingdom Metazoa; phylum Chordata; class Mammalia; order Rodentia; family Cricetidae; genus Myodes; species Myodes glareolus. The sequence continues at coordinate 77,362,101 of NC_142032.1, read as the reverse complement.
TCTATTTGTCTCTTTTTCCGGTGAGTGAGTTCTCTCCTCCTAAGCCCTAGAGTGAGGTCACATCCTTCCCCAGAAGGGCTTCTGCATGGAGGAATTGAGTGTGCTAAGTGCCTAGAACAGTTCTTGGCTCCATGATGCAAGGGTTTAGCTCTTAGGATCCTTCTCCGTGACTTGACTCCCGCTTGCCCTCTCCGAATGCCTTCCGCAGCCAGAGGGTCCAAAAGGAGCCTGGGCACTGGGCATTTCCTCCTCACCTATTCCCACCTAGAGGGCACCTTTTGGCTCTTACGTTCCCACCCCCTAGTCTGGTCTTGACCCTGTTCCCCCTTTAATCCTCAGGTAGGTGGGAGGGTCAGGGCTAATCCGGGGCAACAGCTGTTCTTGCTTCTGAGCATCTAATTGCTGACAGAGCAGAGACAGAATCTGACACCTCACTTATCAGCTCAGGATCCTGAGCCCCTCTGGCTCCCCCATAGCCCAGAGTCCCATGGGACCATTCTTCCAGCACATCCCTAGGCAGGCTCCTAATTTTCTCAGAGCATGGTTGGATCCTGCCAGTATTTCTGCTCTCTCTAGCCAAAGCCTCTCCCCAGCCCTCCCTACGTGACTCTGGGTTACATTCCCCCACACCATTGCAATGTGGGTCCTTTTGAGAGTGGGCTGCTCCCCGCTTCCAAGCCAGCCAGCCTGGGCAAGCTGGGGCTATTTTTAATGCTCACCCCATCCCCAGTCAGCCTGTACCCTCAATTCTCCCCACTCCTCACCAGAACCCTCACTTGATGTATGGTGACCAGCTGGGTTGACTTTTGCTCTGCTCCTTCTATCTCCCACCCTCACCCCAGGCCCGCCTGAGGATTCCTGGCCTTGAGAAAGCCTCAGTGCTGACTCAAGAGAAAAACCGCAGCGTTGCGTGTTCTTATGCTTCCCGTATTTGTTTACTCCAAAGTCTGTAGAACTTTTTCTCGTCTTGGCATCTTTGCTCAGCATTTTCTCTTTACTGCTGGCCGTACCTGAACTAACAATAGGCACACCACCTCAGAGCTAAGGCTAGCTGCCGTGACGGCCCTCTGCTTCACTAGGGATGGGCTCCAACCCTTCTCGAACCTTCTTGAGACAGTGGGGCTGATGGCAAGGGTTTCTGTGGTTATCCCTTGGCCGCATTACTTAGCCACTCCACGACACAGTGTTTCACGAGCAGTGAGCGAGTTGCCGCTGTGTAAAGATTTAAGTACCGGCGTAGAGTCTGGCATGTGATAAGCTGTCGTGTCAGCTGGTGCTGGGCCACGGGATCTCTACAGCGCTTGGAAGTGCTAACCGGGGCCATCTTTGTACCTGCCCGCATCTGCAGTGGTCTGGTCTCCTCTCCCTATGACACTGCAGAGGCAGGGGTGGGTGGAGGGTGAGAAGTAAAGACCCTTGGAGAGAAAGACAGAGACGTGGTAGGTCTGCCCCAAACCCCAGAAGCTGAGTGGTGGATTCCCACCTTTAGCAGCCTCCAACTCCAGCCTCTGCAACTCAAGCCTTGGGGGTTGTTCTGAGAGCCCCCGTGTGTCCTAGCTCACTCCCATTGAGCATCCTGTTCTGGGAACTGCTCCCCTCCAACCTGTCCGCTCCCTCCTCTTTCTCCACCCGACAGGCACTGGCTATCCTCGGCCTACACGCAGTTTGCGGTTCCTTACTTCATCTACGACATCTATGCCATGTTCCTCTGCCATTGGCACAAACACCAGGTTAAAGGGCACGGAGGGGAAGACGGGACGCCCAGAGCCCTGGGTAGCACCTGGGCCGTGGTCCGTGGCTACCTGCACAAGGAGTTCCTCATGGTGCTCCACCATGCTGCCATGGTGCTGGTGTGCTTCCCGCTCTCGGTGGTGAGTCCTCCCTCCTGGAGTCAGGAGACCTAGGGGTGGTTGTGAAAAGCTGCTCCTCCCCAGCATGCCAGCGCTGCCGTACAGAGGTCCCGGGCGGTGGGACTTAGGGTGGGTTTCCTGAGCAGCATTCTACGCAGAGCCTCAAGAGCTCCCGGAAGTCAGCCTGCAGGGCTTTGGAGCACTGGCTACAGGTCTGGGAGCTTGTCCTTCCCCTGTGGTGTGAGACAAGCCTTCCTAAGCTGAAGGATTGTAAAACAGGCTATTGCCTGTTTGGCAGTGCCCTCGGAGAGCTCAGATTCCAGGACGACATGTCTCTCTGAGCAGAGGAGTTAGCTCTGCTGACAGTGTTTCTGTAGCATGTGTGAAGCCCCGGGTTTAATCCCCAGCATTTTGTAAGGCCAGACAGCACGTTTGTAACCCTCACACCTGAGAGTGGAAGTGAGAAGACAGGAAGTTTAAAGTTGCCTCGGCTACACAGTGGGTTTGAAGCTGGTCTGGGGTACATGTTTTACAAAAGAAAAAGCTGCCGGGCAGTGGTGGCACATGCCTTTAATCCCAGCACTTGGGAGGCAGAGGCAGGCGGATCTCTGAGTTTGAGGCCAGTCTGGTCTACAGAGTGAGTTCCGGGACAGTCTCTGGCTATACAGAGAAACCCTGTCTGAGAGAGATTGAGGAGGGGTTGGTAATAAGGCCGAGAGAGGATACAATAATTGCTCTCAAGCACAAGGGCCTGAGTCTTCTTGAAAAGCTGGACTTGGTAGTGTGTGCTTAATCCCAGCTCTGGGGAAGTAAGTGAAAGCAGGAGAAGTGGGGCTCGCTGGCCAGGGCAACCAAATGAGAGAACTCCGGGGTCGGTGAGAGACCCTGCCTCAAAACAGTAAGATAGAGAGCAATTGAGGAAATAGAACTCTAGCCTTTACATGCATGCCTGCACACATGTGCACATACACATGAACACACACACACACACACACACACACACACAAGTCTCAGAAGGTAACGGGAGCCAGGCATGCAGACACAGCTCCTTAGGCCTTGCCTTTTCCCTCAGGTGTGGCGGCAGGGCAAGGGGGATTTCTTCCTGGGCTGCATGTTGATGGCTGAAGTGAGCACACCCTTCGTCTGCCTGGGCAAGATCCTCATCCAGGTGAGAGTGGATCTGAGGGCCTAAGGGCGCGTGGGGTGGACACGGCTGGGGACTTTAGGGAATCCTTCAAAGACCATGCAACCTCCCAGCATGCAGGTGTGTGCCTACAGCCCTGGCACTAGGAAGACTGAGGCAGGAAGATCATGAATTTGGGACTAGCCTGGGCTACATAGCAAGACTAAGGTTGGGTGGCATGGTAGTGGTGCATGCCTTTAATCCCAGCACTCGGGGGGCAGAAGCAGATGGATTGCTGTGAGTTTGAGGCCAGCCTGCTCTACAAAGTGAGTTCTCAGGACAGCCAGGAGTGTTTACACTGGGAAACTTTGTCTTGAAAACAAAACAAAACAAAAAGTAAGACCAAGAATAAGAGCACTGGCCGGGTGTGGGAGGAGCCATAGGCGGCGTGGAGGGCAGGTCGCTGTGGGAACGGGCAAGGAGACAGCTCTCCCTGCCCTGTCACGCTGCTCTGTCCACAGTACAAGCAACAGCACACGTTGCTGCACAAGGTGAACGGCGCCCTGATGCTGCTCAGCTTCCTGTGTTGCCGGGTGCTGCTCTTCCCCTACCTGTATTGGGCCTATGGGCGCCATGCCGGCCTGCCCCTGCTCTCAGTGCCCCTGGCCATCCCGGCCCACGTCAACCTGGGAGCCGCGCTGCTCCTCGCACCCCAGCTGTACTGGTTCTTCCTCATTTGCCGCGGGGCCTGCCGCCTCTTCCGACCCCGAGGTTCCCCACCACCCTCTCCTTGTCAGACTCAGGACTGAGGCTGGGGCTTGGGAGCCCTCCTCCCCAGCCCCGCGGAGACAGGGCTTTGGGGCCAGTGGGTTGGGGGTGAGAGCCAGGAGTCCCTTGCCTTGACAACCCCAAGACAGAAGGACTCAGAACAGGGAGGAGCTAAATACCCTCAGGAGTTGAGGTCGGAGGAGTGGAAGGCGGGGAGAGAGGGGACCCGGACCGGGATGAAGAGCTTCTTCCGGCCTCTGTGCTAACAGAAGGAAGGGAAGCGGGAGTGTCAGACAGTGTACTGAGGTCTGGAGAGCTGGGCTCAATGGGACCAAGGAGTCAAGGGACATGGGGGTGGCCCCGCTGCTAAGGACATCCCAGCTCCGCTGCTGCAAATTCCTCCCTGCTCCCTATCACCTGGGAGAGAGAAGACACTCTAACTCATCCCAAGTGGGCAGGTGACCCCTACAGTTCCTTCCTGCGGAGACCAATCTGAGGAACCTTATTTATTTTTTCGCCTGTCTCCGATTTGTTGGGGTAGGGGGAGGGAGGTGTGGCTCCCTTACAACCTTCCCAGCGCTGAGCAATCCTGGGGGCAGGCAAGGGCATCAGCCCCTTCCTTGGCTGCACATTTTGCCCTCGGGCCCTGGCTTGTCCCTGGTGCTACAGATCTCTCACGGCTTCCTCCGGTCTGGGGTCACAGACCCTGGGAGGTGCTTTTACAGACCGCTAATAAAGATGATCTTCGAGAACGCCAGCAAGACTCTCGGGTCCGCTTTTTGGGGGCCCAGAAGGGAAGAGGTAAGGGGATAGATGACTCCATAGAGGGAGGAAGGAGGACATGGGGGTGGGAGGGATGGCCACAGGGAGGAGCCCTGGGCAGCCTGGGAGGAAGGGGAGGTGTGAATGGCCACATAAGAGAGTCACTGGGCAGCCAAGGAAGGAGGTGGGTTGGGGAGTAGATGGCCACATAAGGGGCAGTCAGGAAGGAAGGAGGCACTGCCTTTATTTCTCTACAGAAGACCAGTAGGTGTGTGGCACACAGCAGAGTTGGGGGCTCCTGTCTGGCTCCTCAGGCCCCTTTCTGGAAGCTCCTGAGGAATGTGGAGGGAGATCAAATGGGGAGGGCTCATAGGAGACCTGAATTCTCAGGAAGGGGTAGGGCAGGACATGGAGACAGGACTCACACGTGCATGCAGAACTGCAGAAGGAAGAGGAAGAAGGCCAACAGCAATGCGCCCACCAGAATGTGCTGAAAGAGCCCAGGGCCGGAACCTGCAAGACAAGAGAGAGCAGAGTTCTCCCAGGTCCTGCTGGGAGGCAGGCCCCTCTATCAAGCCAGTTGTACCTGTTGTTACAAAGGTCACAGGTTTCTCTCCAATAAACTGGGCCACAGCAAGAAGGCTAGCTTGGTCTGAGTCTGGGTAATCAAAGAAGTCAGGCCTGTCTACAAAGAGCCCAGAGTTGGCTTCTGGTATTGAGGCGTCGGTGCCAACTCTCCTGGGTGCTAGGAATCAAAGCAAAATCTGTGACATGAGTCCAGCAGGCCACTGTGCCTACCCTGAGAAGCCAGGCAAACTCAGGGCCCTGCTCCTTTTGTTGCCTGGGCTGGGTGAGCTCCTATTAGACGCCCACCGTGTCTGAGACGGGGAGGGCAGCACCTGGCTGCGGAACGGAAGAGAAAAGCCTGCCCAAGTGCCTTGGCTCCCGGTTCTAATCCTATCTATCGCTTGGAAAGCAAAGCCTGAAAGGTCCTGCAAGTCAGTGCCAGTTTGGCTGTATTGTGAGCTCCAGTTCAGCCTGGGCTACACAGTGAAGCTTTGTCTGAAAACAAGAAAATGAAATGGAAGGGAGGGAGGGGGAAAAAAAAAAGAAAGGAGAGAAGGAGGGAAGGGAGGGGAAGAAAATGAAAGGGGAGGGGAAGGGTCACAGCCTCCAGGTCACAGCCTAAATTCCTCCTTATTCTCAAGCCTCCTTCACTCCTGCCGTTCCCGAGCCCAGCTTCCCACCTGTCTCTACAGCCCCCAGCTCAGTCATCCACATCCACACGCACATGGGCATCCACTGCCACAGCTCCATAACCCCTTCCCTGCTCTAAGTGCGGAGGATTCTATGATGTCACAGGCCAGAGACATTCCGGGAGTCTGACTGTGGGCTGCTTCAGTTCCTGATGCAGAAGAGACCCCCGAGCCTCATCCTTGGGGATGGCACTGATAGCAACAGTGGAGGGGGTCTGGGGATGTAGCTCAGTGGTGGAGCTTTTGCTCAGCATACATAAGTCAAGCAGTCACTGGCGTCCCAGAACTTAGCTGGGACTATGCGACAATGTATTTGTACAGCAGGTGTATTTGGGAGGTGAAGTGGGCTACACACCTCCAGTTGTCCTTTGGACCAACCGACCACAACTGTTGTTTATCGAACGCTTATTAAAATGCCAAGAAATTTGCGCAGATTGGCTCGTGTAATTTGCAGAAGCCCTAAGAGGGAGGAGCAAACCAGTGTGCAGTGGGAAGAGAGGTACGCTGAGGCTCTATGCTTCCCACGGGTGTGCATTTTTCTATCTGGGGCTCCCCTTTGCCTTCTGTCCCCAGATTCAGGAGTCCGCATCCATCCATCTCCAGACTTGGTCTTAGCGCTCAGCAGAGATAGAAGCGCAGAGATGAGGAACAAGAGAAATAGCCGTCTTTCCCCACCGGGTGGCAGCAATGCTCCTCTGACCGTGCGATCCTCGCTCCCGCTGGTCACACCGGGAGCGGCAGGCAGGTTCCTCTCCCGGGACTGGCTGTCAGGAGTCGTTCTGGGAACTCCCCCAGCTCATCCCAAGGATAGTCTCTTGACCATTCAAAGAATCTAATTGATTCACCTCACCGTAAGTCAGTTTCTCTGTTGGTGGTATTGCTGGCATGTGTGCGCACCCACCACACACCACACCCCCACATCCCCGCCTCACCCCACTAGCTCCCACAGTCCTCCTGGTGTCACTCCCTAATTGCGACTTGAGCTTCACAGGCCCCATCTCAAGTTGTAAGAGGTATCTCTCCTCTGATTGGCAGTTAGGCCTGTCTATCACAAACGTATTCCAGCCCACCCGGGCCAAGGACACTTCAGGGTCTCCTTGGTAGCGCCGGTGCCAGCGTTTGTTATAGAGACTCCTAAATACTGTTACTCCTCTTGGCCCCTAGGTGGCGACTCCTTAAAGGCGCCTCTGTCTTTCCCCGCACTGACGACCCACCAGCTTTCCACCTACCAACCTTGCCACGATCTGCTTTTCCTGTCTTTCTTTTTGTTTTATTTTGTTTTGTTTTTTTTTTTGAGGCAGGGTCTCACCATGCAACCTTGGCTGTCCTGAAACTAGCTCTTGTAGACCAGGCTGGCCTTGAGCTCACAGAGATCCACCTGCCTCTGCCTCCGGAGTGCTGGGATTAAAGGCGTGTGCCACTACATCTGGCTCAGCTTTTATTTTCTAAACAAAAACACCTAGAGAACTAGGCAGGGGATATACACCTCGAAATGCCAGTTCTCTGGAGGCTAGAGCAGGGGGGATACGTAGAAAGATCCCATTTGAAATTAAAAAAAAAATGTATGAGAGGCCCTGCTTAAAAACAAAACAAAACAAACAAACAAACAAAAAACAGGCAGAGGCTACCCTCTGGGGATAGCATAGCACCCACGCCTGGCATATTTTACCTTCGTGATTCTTGAGAAGCCTGTGTACTCAGGTGTGATCTTCTGAGTTATATTAAAATAGCTTTACCAACTCCCAACACTGCTTAAGAAAGACAAACAAGAAGCCAAAGTGGAAGCTGGGTGGTGGTGGTGGCACATGCCTTTAATCCCAACACCCCATGAGTTTTAGGCCAGCCTGGTCTACAGAGTGAGTTCCAGGATAGAATTTTTTTGTTTTGTTTTGTTTTTGTTTTTTGAGACAGGGTTTCTCTGTAGCTTTGGAGCCTGTCCTGGAACAAGCTCTTGTAGACCAGGCTGGTCTCGAACTCACAGAGATCTGCCTGCCTCTACCTCCTGAGTGCTGGGATTAAAGGCGTGTGCCACCACCGCCCAGTCAAAACTCTGTCTTTAAAAAAAAGGAAGAAGCCAAAGTGGAAAGTCCTGAGGAAATGTAACTGTTGGCCTCTATGCATGTGACCCCACAAAAATGCACAGTCCCCCCACCCATTCCCACAAATAACCAACAACAAAACCCCTGGGGTTGGAGAGATGGCTCAGTGGTTAAGAGCACTGACTGCTCTTCCAGAAGACCTGGGTTCAATTCCCAGCACCTACATGGTAGCTAACAACTATCTCTAAGATTTGACACCCTCAGACAACATACATGCAGGCAAAATATCAATGCACAAAAACAAACAAACAAACAAAAACCCACCCCCATTTTACCGGCCAGTCAGTAAGGCAGTTGCAACCCTTTTCCCTCAAGGAGCTCTCCCATGCTTTCATCTGTCTGACCATTAATTAGAAAATGTACTGGAGACTGGGCAGTGGTGTCGCACGTGTTCAATCCCAGCACTCAGGAGGTAGAGGCAGGCAGATCTCTGTGAGTTCGAGACCAGCCTGGTCTACAAGAGCTAGTTTCAGGACAGGCTCTAAAGCTGCAGAGAAATCCTGTCTTGGAAAAAAAAAAAGAAAAGGAAAAGGAAAAGAAAAGGAGAGAGAGAGAGAGAGAGAGAAAGAAAGAAAGAAAGAAAGAAAGAAAGAAAGAAAGAAAGAAAGAAAGAAAATGTATAGTACTCCTGCCATGTGCTGCACTGGGCTCAATTTATGGCTTAGATAGAGCATGATTTCAGAGGCAGAGAGGCAGAGGCAGGTGGATCTTTGTGAATTCCAGGACAGCCAGAGATACATAATGAGATGACACTGGCTCAAAACACAAAACAAACCAAAGTCCCCAGAATCCATACAGAGCTGCACACATGTAACCCCAGCCCTTCTACTTGGAGACGAGAGAACTGGGATGGGGCCAGAAACTTCTTGGAAGCTGGGGAAAGTAGAGAAAGAGACCTTGTCTCAAAGCAGAAGATGAGGCGGATACGTGAGGCTGTCCTTCCACATGTGTCCCCATGGCACACATAAACACGTGAGGAGGGAGGGAAGGAGGAAGGGAGAGAAAGGAAGAAGGGAGGGAGGAAGGGAGGGAAGGAGGGAGGGAGGGAGGGAGAAAAAGGAAGAAAGGAGGGAAGGAGGCAAGGAGGGAGGGATGGGCAATTTCTGCCTTGTGGGAGCCCGAGAAACAGCTCACAGGTGCACTTTGCTTTGGGACAGAGAAAACCAACCGACAGGATTGGCAGGCACCTGCTGCCTGTGCCCCTCAGTCCCCCTGAAGGGCCTTCTGCTCTCCACTCTCCTCACTAGCGCCCCTTTGCTGATGTCTGCCCCTGGGGGTTACTTCCCTTTTCATTCTGCATCTCAGTAGGGTGCCCTGTCCCTCACCCCAGCATGGAGGCACCCTCACTAGTTTTCGGCCTTCTCTTTTCATGTATATTCCCTTTCCCTAGGTGATCTCATCCATTCTCAGGGCTTTAAATACCATCTATATGCTGATGACTCACAAATGTATATTTCTAGCCCAGACCTCTCCTCAGCGCTCCAGACTCCTATACCCAACTTCCTGCTTTATGTCTCCGTGTCGAAAAACATCTCGAGTGCAATAACCCTACACGAAGCTCTCCATTCTCTTTCTCCAAGCCTGCTCCTCTCTCTCCACTTCAACTAGTGCTTCCATGATTTCCCTAGACGTTCTACCGGGAACACAAGAATTATCTTAGGTCTTCCTTCTTACCTGACAGTCCCCAGGTGAGCATCTGCTGGCACCATTTCTGATAGGAAGCTTATCTGTGTAGATGTGGCACACAACTGCAAACCAAGCATAGGAGAAACTGAGAATCAGGGATCCCGATCAGCCTGGGATGTATACCAAGATTCTGTCTCAAAGAAGGCGGGGGGGGGGGGGGGAATGAAGAAGAAGGGGCAGAAGGGGAAAGGAGGAGGGCAAGGCAAGGCAGAAACCTCTCTCCCCAGGTTTCCCTCCTGTTCAAGCCTTTCATTCGATGTGTGGATTGCTACAGACTTTGTTCTGGTTAAGCTACACTGACTGATTCCTGCCTCCTAAGTCTCAGCTTCAACCATTCAGCAAGAACCATTCTGACCCAACGTACTACACAAGACCTCCTGTGTGAGAGCTTCCCCGCCAACCTGTCTACCTGTTCATCCCATTTCCCATCTCCAAGCTTTTAGCCACACTGGTTTCAGGCCACTCTTTATATTCTAAGTTCTTTTCAATTGATTGATTAGTTTTTTTCTGAGATAGGATTGTGTTTCATAGCCCAGGCCGGCTTCAGGGTTGGGTTCCGGCCTTCGCCTCCTGAGTGCTGGGATCACAGGATTGCCCTCCATATATACTGTTCATGAGACATGCAGGGTCCTGACTGCCTTCCAGACGCTTTCAGACCTTGCCCAAGCCGCCCCAGCTCCACTCTAGATCCAGTTCATCTTAGAAATGCAGGTTGACACATTTCCCATAAGAAGGGAGCCCTGAGCCCATCCTTCACCCTCCTGCCCACCTCACTTGCTGGAATCATCTGTGTGTCTGTCTCCCTAAAGGGCTGTGAGGCTGGAGGTTGTTGCATAGAAGGCATTCAAGAAATGACAGGGTAATGGGACATAAGTGTGTCAGAGACCATGCCTTTCCCACTCTGAATCGGTAAGGCTCATCACTGTCTGCCATGCTCCTCTGGGCTCCTGCCTTTGGGGAGTCTTTGCAAGGCATGCTAGGATGGTTCCAAGCTGTGCACTATGAGAAGACAGCAGCGGGGGACTCACGGATCACGCTGTTCCCTTACTGCCCGCCCCTGTGTCTCCCTTGACCGCCTACCCCTTGTTCTATAGTTTGGGCTGGTCTGGAACTCACTATGTAGACCAAGCTGGCCTAGAACTCATGGATAATCTTTCTGCCTCTGCCTCTCAAGTACTGGGATGTAGGCATGTGCCAGCAGGCCTGTTTTCTGGCTTCCTTCTTTACCCTGGAGAGTTACAAAAGAACCCTCGTGGCTGCTTGAGAAACTTATCACTTTAGGCTGGTGGCTATAGCTCAGTGGAAGACTACACACTTTGTCTATACAAGGCCCTGGGTCTGGTCTTGGATACACAAATGAACAAATCTAAAACTTTTTAGTATTTATTGATTTGTGTATGTGTACCATCATGGGCCATGGCCCATGTGTAGAGGTCAAAGGGAAACTTGTAGGAATTCTCTCTTTCCTCGACCATGCAGGCTCCTGGAAGCCAACTCAGGCTCGTGTGGCATGCGCCACTGTCATTTGAATTTTCTCACTTCCTCACATGTATATGCTCTTCAAAGAGGTAACATGCATGTGGCACAATTTAGAAGCATTCAGATGGCATATAATCCCAGTGCTTGACGGCAGAGGCAGGCAGATAACGGAGGCCAGCCTGGTCTACATGGTGAGTTCCAGGTCAGCCAGTGCTACACGGTGAGACCCTGACTCAACAAGAAAAAACATGTGGAAAGTTGCATGTTGGAGACTGAGTCTTTCCTATGCTTGCCCTTTCCTGCTCCACAGCAGCCTCATTCTCCAGCAGTCACCATAGCTACCATTTTCTTGTGCAGTCCTCTGGAAATAATACATGCACAATTAAACATGTGTAAGGTCTTTCCTCATCAAATGGCAGCGTTTTCCACGTGTGTGGCTCTGACTCTGCATCTCGGTTTAAGGAATGAGATTGTGAAGATGAATCTCTGTGTGTGTGTGTGATAGATCTATCTATCTATCTATCTATCTATCTATCTATCTATCTATCTATCATCTATCTATCTACCTATCTATTTATTGCCTCCTTTTTCATGGCTGCATACTATTTTGATATGGGAAATTATGTCATAGCTAATTGACCAGTTTCTCCTGCATGAACATTTCATTTGTTTCCTTTTCAGAAGCTGTAGGGAAGAGTCTCCAACTTCTATTATTTTGCTTATCGCCTGGTATATGCATAGGATAAGATCAGAGAGCTGGGACTTCCGGTCAAGGAGTATGTGTGTTTGTGATCTTGGCAGCCATTGTCAGAGCAGCTGCAGCAGAAGAGTCACTGACTTTCTTACCCATAGTATTAGTGTGCCGGCATTTGATAGGTGACGGGTGGTGTGTTATATAATTTGACTTTATAGTACTCCTTTAAAAAGTTTTAAAATATGAACACATAACATTTACAGGTAGCATTTACCATATTATCTTCTTTATTTGGTGCTGGGGATCAACTGTTGCACGCCAAGCACACACTGTAATGTACCAGAGTCTCCAGTCCTCGGCTGTCTTCAAGGGGACAGTTAGTCAGTGTTAAGCTTTTGGGCAGCAGAATTTCTCTATTGAGTCCCAGTATTTAGTGAGGCTGACTTAATGTCAGGCCCAGTCTGGATCACTTGGGACTCAGAGATGAATCAGCCCATTTTCACTGCGGCAACTCCAGAGCTGATGGGAGACAGGACGTCAACGGGCAGACACAACTGTCATCAGAGCTGAGTCTGGGGCTAAAGCGACTAAAGCTAAAGGGGAAGGAAGGTGGTTGTGCTAGGGACAGGTGACTTGGAATGACCTGGAATGAACAGTTCTCAGGAACAGAGAACCTAAAGGCCCAGAGAGCTAGAGCAGGAGGTGACCTCTGAAATCGCAGGTTGCTTGTTGGTGGCCTGAGGTGGGCAGGGAGTTCCTGGTTTGAAGGGCCTCTACGAGGACTTGGTCTTCCAGGAGGCAAGTTTAGGACACAAGAGGTAGCACCAGTCTGTAACCCCAGTGAGGCAGGAGGTCAGGAGTTCAAGGCCAACCTGAGCTGCCTCTCTAGACTCAGTCAAATAGTAAAAAAAAAAAACAAAAAAACGCCTACTGGGGTGAGGCGGTGGGGTGAGGCGGGAAGCAATGCTGTGCAGACTCTTCCTGACTGCAGGTTCAAGCCCTGAGGTCTTCCCCGCTTGAGGGACAGAACTGGAGATGGCAGAGGGTGGCAGGAGGTAAAGAGACTAGGTCCTAGGGGCTGGTTTGGGTTACTAGAAGGAAGCCGGCGTGGGGAAATCAGTCTCCTTCGAATGAGGTTTCCCCAGCGCAGCTGGAGCGGCAGGCAGGTCCCTCCCTCCCTGGCGGGTCCCTAGGTCACTGCGGATCTCTAAGCCACGCCCACGGACACCCAGGGGTAGGACAGCTGCCCTCTTCCCTTCCCCCTCGGGTGCTTTGAGGGTTGAGGGTGTGCGTGAGAACCAGCGTCGCTATGGCAACTAGGCCGGGTGGTCGGGCCCTGGAGCCCAGGGAGCCAGAGAAGGCGAGAGGCGGGGCAGCGGGAGGCGCCAGGGCTGCGCGGCGGGGCGGGGGCCTGGGTCTCCCGGGAGGAGCTGGGGAACACCGGGCGCCTCTCGCGGAGGTGCACGCCAAGTTCTCGGGTGAGTGTGCACGCGTGTGAGCTGGCCCGAGGAGCACGGGCGGGTGTGAGCGCGAGCACACGTGTCGGGTGTGCACTCGCGTGCGCTCTGGGGCCCTTGCCTGGCCCTCTGCGCCCCGCGCCCCTCCCGGCCGCCCGCGGCAGCTCCCGCCACTACCGCCCCGCGTCTCCCGTCGCTCGGTCCTCGCCCGCCACGCCGCAGTCGCCGCTGCCGCCCAGCCTGAGCCCGCGGGCCGCCCGTGCTGGGCACCTGTTGGAGGCCCAGGGACAGGTGCGGGGGCCGGGCCGGCCAGGGGAGCGCGGGTGAGGGTGAGAGGAGAAAAACACCGAGGCAGGGGGTTCCCTCCTTGGTAGAGCGGTTGGCCGGGGTTAGGGACTAGGCAGGCAGGCAGGCAGGCAGAAGCTTGGGCTGAGCGAAGAGAAGCAGAGGTGGGTGACACCCTGGCCAGATCCGCGCCTGATGGAGAAAATGGCCAGAGAGCCTCAGAGCAGCAAAGAAGGGGGAGCTGTGGGGTCTCTGGAGGGTTTGAGGGGATGGGAAACAGAGGGGGAGTCTAGAATGAGAGGAAAGTCCTGGAAAGGTGACAGAGGGACAATGTACAGGTAGTGGGCAGTGTTAAGGGGAGTCACGATCTGTCTGCCCGGACTGATCTGGCAACCCAGCCAGCCCCTTGTGAGGCCAGGCCTCCTGTCTGCCCACCAGCTAGCACAGATCACCTCTCCCTTGACATCCAGGAAGGGAGGGCAGTGAGGTTTCTCCAGACCCCAGCCAGCGACTCCAGCTCTGCACCCGTCTCCCAGCCAGAGGTGCTGCATGAGGGGCCGCAGGGGCGATCGCATGACCATCAACATCCAGGAGCACATGGCCATCAACGTGTGTCCTGGACCTATCAGGCCCATCCGCCAGATCTCGGACTACTTCCCTCGCAGGGGGCCAGGACCAGAGGCTGCTGGCAGCAGGGGCTGCGGGGATGCCCCAGCTCATTTGACCCCTCTGGCTCTGGCCCCCCCTGCGGCTCTCCTTGGGGCCACCACACCCGATGATGGAGCTGAGGTAGAGGTAGACAGCTACGACTCGGATGATACCAGTGAGTCTGGGGGCTCAGCGGGCTCCCAAGTGTTTGTGTGTGTGTGTGTGTGCGCGCGCGCGTGTGTGTAGGGTGGGGAGGAGGGGAGGACAGTCCTGCCACCACAGCTGCAGTCTGGGTGCAGATTACAGCTTCAGCAAGGCTCAATATTCAATATTTCTGCTGAGACACTCCACCACCCACACAGTCAGTTGCGGCCGAGCCAGAGACCCAGACGCAGGCATGCACATGGCTGCTCAGCCTCTTGCACACACACTGGCAGGCCAGCAGAGATGTGGACACGGTCTTCAAGCCACTAGGTCTCACACTCTGGACTTGGACCAAAACCACATTACCTTCTCCCTCTTCTCTTCCCTTGTCTGCAGCTGCCCTGGGCACTCTGGAATTCGACCTTCTCTATGATCAGGCTTCCTGCACTCTGCACTGTAGAATCCTCAGGGCCAAGGTGCGTGTCCCTCCTTCCTGGGTTGCTACCCTAGGGTGGGGGCTGCATCTTCCCCCCAACCAGTGCAGACTCCCGCATCTCTGGAACTGTACTCTGTGGGGCTCCAGTCCTGCAGGAGGAGGGAACAAGGCTTGGGAGTCTAAAGCCCCCTTTGCACATATCCTGCAGGGCCTCAAGCCCATGGATTTCAATGGCCTGGCTGACCCCTATGTCAAACTGCACCTCCTGCCGGGAGCCTGCAAGGTATGTCTCCTTCCAGCATTGGCTTGACTTATGGGTCCCTCCCAGTGCCGACCTGCGGCCTTTGGGGCCCCAGGGTCCATGCATCAGAGCCCTTTGTCCCCATGCCCCAGGCCAATAAGCTAAAAACTAAGACCCAGAGGAACACACTGAACCCCGTGTGGAACGAGGAGCTGACGTACAGCGGAATCACAGATGATGACATCACACACAAGGTGCTCAGGTGAGGACTTTTCCTCCAGGCCAGCGCCTCTGGGATAGCTGTCATGGGAACCTTTGGTTGGTCAATCTCCCCGTGTCCCAGTAAGCTTGTTTTGCTGACACTCCATGGTAACTAGTGGCTGCCAAGCCCCCTCCGCAGCGGCCCAAATGTTCCCACTGGTCCTCTAGCACAGGACTGTTGGTTTGGCAGCTGAAGACCTTATCAGTGGGGCCGGGTGCTGCATTTGCTCATGGCTTCCTCTGCCCACCTAAATCTTTCCTCTGAGGCTCAACCCCAAACCTGCCTCTGGAAAGGTTTCTCTGCTCTCCAAGACCCCTCCCCAGAGCCCTTGGCTTTAGTCAGACCTTCACACCTCAAGCTGCTACCTACATTCTCTGAGGAGGAAAGTCTTCCCGGTTGGGGAGCTTGCCCTGTCACCATAGGTGTGAGAAGTACCTCAAAGAGGAGCGCATCAGCCAAGTGCAGGTCCAGAGAGACCTCGTCCTTTATTCTTGGGTAATAGGGAGCCACAGAGGGTTTCTTACCATGGGAGAGGCATTGTTACCAGGGTTCTTCTACAGAGCCCACCTTGGATATCAGAGGTGGGTGAGACAAAGGCAGAAGCCGCAGACTTGGCCTCATGCTCCTCAGGGTAGACAAGGAAGCCTCAGGGTTGCAGAACGCGACTATTGTTTCAACAGGGTCAGCCCAGGCTGGTCTTGAACTCAGATCCTTCTGCCTCAGCCTTCTGAATGCCAGGCTTGCAGTGTGCCACCATAGCCCATTATTAGGGAGCATTTTTGTTTGATTTTTTTGAGACAGGGTTTCTCTGTGTAGCCTCGGCTGTCCTGGAACTTGCTCTGTAGACCAGGCTGACCTCAAACTCACAGGGATCCGCCTGCCTCTGCCTCCCAAGTGCTTAGAGAGCATTTCTTTGCTTTACCTCGTGACAGTTTTAGGAGATGGTTATGCTCTACCCCCACTTTACAAATGGACAGTCAGGTGACCTGCCTAAGGTCACACAGCTAATGGGCAGGGCTGGAACTTCAACACACCTTCAAACCATAGCTACTCACCCCTTAAGCCTGTACCGCTCTATCTGGGACAGGCTGGCTCCCTGCTCCAGCAGGAAAGAGCAGGGCACCCAAGTCTATCAGTAGTCTGTGGCTGTGTAAAGCAGCTAAACACCCACAGGGGACTACCACTGTGCCTGTGGCCACACCCCGTGGGGGTTCAGCTGGCACCTGTCCCAGGTGGGTAATTCTTGATGGATACAAGACAGCTCAGGGCGGACAGGGCACACCCAATCGCCCTTCTCAAGCTTCCACCCATTTTACAGATGAGGTGTCAAACTTAGGGCAGAGCTGGGACTGGTCCAAGGACCCTTTCTCCCTCCGCGGGGCTCAGATACCCAGGGCCCTGACCCTGCAGTTCCCCGCCAGGATCTCTGTCTGTGACGAGGACAAGCTGAGCCACAATGAGTTTATCGGGGAGATTCGAGTGCCCCTCCGCCGCCTCAAGCCTTCACAGAAGAAGCATTTTAACATCTGCCTTGAGCGCCAGGTCCCGGTCCGTGTGGGGCTAACGGGTATGGGGGAGGGGACCTGGAGAGGTCAGCTTGCCAGAACCTTGTCTTTGCCCCCTCAGCTTCCTTCACCCTCTTCAATGTCTGCGGCACTGAGGGGCATTTCCTGTTACCTAAAGGAGGTGAGGCACATCCTGAGAACCCTGTCTGGGTGGGAGGTGGGAGAGGGCCTAGACTGACCTCTGACCCCTGCCTCCTTTTCTGGCAGCTAGAGCAGGCAGAGCAGGGACCTGGGCTGCTGGAAGAGCGTGGGCGCATCCTGCTGAGTCTCAGCTACAGCTCCAGGCGGCATGGGTTGCTGGTGGGCATTGTTCGCTGTGCTCACCTGGCTGCCATGGATGTTAACGGCTACTCTGACCCTTATGTGAAGACGTGAGCCCTTGCCTAAGCCTGACCCCAGCCTGACTGCTCTGGGGCTTAGCCTGTCCCTAACTTCATGGTTCCCCTCTCTCTGTAGGTACTTGAGACCAGATGTGGATAAGAAATCCAAGCATAAAACATGTGTAAAGAAGAAGACATTAAACCCAGAATTTAATGAAGTAAACATGACAAGGAGCAGAAGTGAAGATGGGCTGGGGGTGGGGATGTGGTCAGAAGGCCTGACAGAAAGCGCTGCCTGCCTTGTTCACAGGAATTCTTCTATGAAATGGAACTCTCCACTCTGGCCACCAAAACCCTGGAAGTCACAGTCTGGGACTATGACATTGGCAAATCCAATGACTTCATTGGTGAGTGGAGAGGCCCACCAGGTGCCGAGGGAAGTAGGGCAGGAGAATGGGCACTGATTGGGTCTGCCTGCCTTGGCTGTTCTCTAGGTGGTGTGTCTCTGGGGCCAGGAGCCCGGGGAGAGGCGCAGAAACATTGGAGTGACTGTTTACATCAACCGGATACAGCCCTGGAGCGCTGGCACACCCTGACCAGCGAGTTGCCCCCAGCTGCAGGGGCTTTCCCTTTGGCCTGAGCAGACAGTAGCTGCCCAGCATAGGCCCTTGGGGCCGGGTCCAGTACCCAACCTTCGCACGAGTGTGTTGCACGTTTACACGGGGTGGGATGCCCGCCCCACACTACCTGTCTTATTTTTGTGAGTCTCTGTGACTGTGGGTCTGTCTTCTTGTGAGGGACCATGAGAGCTATTTCACATATGCAAACTTTCTTCTGCCTAACTTGCTGTTACCGCAAATATGCAACCCCCATGCACGGGGCCCTGTGGGGTCTCCTGCCAGGGTCCCTACCCCACCCTGCTACTCCTCTCTTGGCCTCTCCAGGCTGCCCGGCCCCCTGCTGCACAGGGAGGAGGTCGGATTAGGGGAGATTAGAGGAGGACATTTCCAAAGGAGGAAAGAACGAGGAAAGAGCCAGCCCTTTAATACAGAGCCTTCTTTAAAAAGTCCCAGCCCTGTTCAGCTGCTCTTCTAAAGGGGCGGCCTCCACAGGGTCTCTGCTCCCTAAGATGTGGCAGATCCTCTTGGCCACTCGTTTAAATAACTGTCCCCTGGATGGGGCTGGGATGTGAGGGCAGGGCCCCTGCCACCTTCCTCGGGGACATTTGTGCATGTTTACGCCTTTTCTGATTGTGTCAGTGGCCGAAGCATGGCAACTGGGCATCAATAAACATCTCTTGAAGAAGTGGGCTCACGCGTGCTGTGTGGGCTCGGCAGGTCACGGGGCACTACTCCGGGATGTCGATTACCAGGTCGTCGTCTCCGTCAAGGGCGTCATCCCCGCTGCCTGCGTCGCTGAACATCTGCTGAGGGACGGTGCTCAGGATCGTGTGTGGGGGCATCTTGGGAGGAGGCAGGGGGGTCAGGGCTGCCCCAACACTGGCCCCAGAACCCCTGGCAGGGAAGGCCAGTGGCCCACCCACAGGGCAGTCAGGGGGTCCTACAGCCATCTGCAGCAGGGGAGAAACACAAGGAGGACTTGTCAGATGCACTGGCACTAGGCAGCTGCACAACGCCCACTGAAAGGCAGTTCGAGGGGTGGGGGCAGCCCCACCGCAGCCCCTCAGTCTCAAGCCGTGAAGTGCCTGGGTGAGGGGCGGTGATGGAGGCATGATGGGGATGGGGTGAGGGGAGTCTCATAGGGAGCCTGACAGAAAAGCTGGGCTCTTCCCTCACTAGCAAAGCACCATAGTTGCTCTGTGCCAGCAGTTAAAGTCAGATTCAGGACTAGCTCAGAGTGCCTTCCTCCTGCCTCTGGGCACCTTGGGTGTCATCTGCCACCATTGGTCAGCTTTCCCTCCTCCTCCTGTGGGATTCACTGTTTCATGGTGGGAATCACAGGCTACCTGAGCCAGAAGCCTAAGCAGCAGCTCTGTTCCCCAGCTTCTATGGCATTGTGGATGAGCCCCTCCTTGGGACCCCAGCAGTCACCGGCCTGAGTCAGGCCCTCCTCTCAGCTCACCTGGTCTAGGTACCAGCCTCCTAACTGGATTCCCTGCCTTCAGCCTCTCCCAGAGCCAGCTCCTCCTCCACACTGCGGCCAGAGTGATCACTCTAGAACACAAACCTGAGCATGTCACTCCTCTGCCTGAGGGCCCTGGCTACCCTCAGGGTGGTCTGTGCAGTGTGCCTAACAGGCTGACCCTGCTCCATTTGTCAAGGTCATCTTTGTCCTCTGAGCTGGGGCCTCTGCTCTGCCCCGCCCTGCCAGGTCCTCACACATCCTCCCTCAAGAGAGCTCTCTACATGTTGTGACAGCTCACATGTCGTGGGCACAAACTGAATACCTAGCATGCCCAGGTGTTCAATAATCTCTACTTTATAGGACCGTCCTGGAAAAGAGGTGTGGAAAGGGAAGTTAAAGGGACAGAATGCTAGTCCACACTGGGCAGGGCCCAAGGTGCCTCTGGGACTGGGGTAGCAAACGACATCTATGTGTGGTCTCCCCATGGCCTCCTGATTGCTTCCAGACCCTTACCTGTTTGTGGGTCATGTGACGGTGCTAGAGTAGGCAAGGCCTCAGGAAACATGGATGCAGACTGGAGGGCCAGCTCTGGGAATTCCCGAACCGGGACCCCTGTGGTGATCTGAATGAGAATGCTGTCCCACCCCCCAGAGGCTCTAATGTTTAAATACTTGATCCCCAGCTGTTGAAATTTTATAGAATTAAGAAGTTGGCCCTGTTGGAGGAGGTGTGTCATTGGAGGTGAGCTTTGACTTTTCAAAAGCCCTCACGGTTCTCACCTCAGATGCTCTCATTCTCCATCTCTCCCTCCCTCTGCCCCTTGCCCCCCCTGCCCGGCATCATGGACTCTACAGGTTGCCTTGGTCATGGTGTCATAGCAATAGGAAAGTAACCAAGACAACTGCCATGTGCCGGAGATGATATGCATAATGAGAACCAGACCTCTGCTGGTTCCCTCTGCATTGCCACCTTGCTCCCCAGGAATTACCCTAACCAGTATTCCCTCAGTATGACCAAGAGCAATCAGTGTGGCTCTATGGGCTGCCAGGGCCCAGGCGCTGGCTAGGCTATGTTCTCCACGCCTCGCTCATTTTAGCCTCTCCTGCCCTCCACTCCCACTGCCACCTCAGCAGGAACTAGCTAATCTTACT
Organism: Myodes glareolus; assembly: GCF_982192425.1. Classification (NCBI taxonomy): domain Eukaryota; kingdom Metazoa; phylum Chordata; class Mammalia; order Rodentia; family Cricetidae; genus Myodes; species Myodes glareolus. Next base: position 77,341,790 of record NC_142032.1, on the reverse strand, counting down.
GACCCCATGCTCCAACACTAGCCCTTCCTGGATCCTCCCATGCCCCCACCTAAAGCAGTTGACTCTAGTCTTTCCCTATCAACCCAGACTAAACACCCAAACCTCTTTCCTACCCTAGGTTGCTGAGCTGTTTTCTCCCACTTGTCCTGAAAGCCAGAAGCAAAACCTCTCAGGAAAGGCCAGTGTGTATTATTGCCCCACTGTTTCCTCCAGTGCCAGGGGTCAAACTTAGGGCCTTGAAAATGCCAGGCAAGAACTGCTACTGAGTCACATGCCTAGTCCCCAGAGTTCATACTTAACCCCCAGGAGCTAGAGGTACAGGAGGTTGCGAGCGTTTGGTGTGAACTCCTGAACCTGAGTCCCTGGAAGAGCAGCAAAGGATCTTAACTGCTGAGTCATTTCTCTAAGCCTGCAATTCATCCTTCCATGGTTTGTTCCTGCCTGCCCATCCCCTCTCTCTGAGGCTATAGCCCTGGCTGGCCCAGAATTCACTTGTAGAGCAGGATAGCCTTAGACTAAGAGTCTGTCTCTGCCTCCCAAGAGTTGGGATTAAAGGTGCATACCACTAGGCCAAGCAGAATTCCCGCTCTTAGCCACTAATAAATACAACCTCTGATTCTGCTTGTGGTATCAGAGCACCGAGAGCTGTTTAGCCTGGTCCAATGATGGCCATCCCCACCTTCCTTCATCTTTGGCTCAGTTCTCATCACTCCTGGGGCTTCATGGTTGGCTTCTTTCCTTCACCAGTCTTGCAGCCCTCCAGAGACTCAGCTCACACAGGCTGCTGACTAGTTAGCACTCCCAGATGCCTTCTCAACAGGCCCAAGGCCGGTTCTTCATCTCTCCTCTAAAATTAGCTTCTCTATCATCCTCATCCCAGAAAAACTGCCCCCTACTTCTTCACTGCTCAGAAAAAAGAGCCCTGGAACCCTTCTGGCTCCCTTTTCCCTCTCACAGTTAGTCTGGGTCTCTGAGGAAACCCTGCAGCCCGTCTTTGACATGGAGCTCTTCTGGGTCTCTTGAAGGTCCTTCCTTCCCACTGTGTCTACAATGCAAGCAGAACTACATCCTGCCCTGCTTACCCTGCCCAAATGGCTCTCACTCCTTTCTCTCTTTCACCTCAGGGTCCTATGTGCTTTCCTCAGGCACCAGGTCTCTGACCACCTGCCCAGCCCCCCCACCTTCTTTTTCTTGTTTGAAATACAACCTCATTATGTAGCCTTGGCTGGCCTGGAACTCACTTTACAGACCAGGCTGGACTTGAACACACAGGGATTCATCTGCCTCTGCCTCCCAGGTGGCTGGGCCTAAAGGCGTGTGCCAGCATGCTCTGTTCCCCCTTGTCTTTCAACAAGCACACTCACCACCAGACACCTCATGGTGTGCGTCCTGTACCCACTCAACAGCACCCTAGATAATCTACCTTCAAAGTCCTGCCACTGTCCTCATTTTCTCGCTGTGGCCAATCCACCTTATTTACCTTCTGCCCATTTCGCAGACAGAGTAGCAGCTCGGTACAGGGTTACAGGGTTTGGCTCCCTGTCTGTCACAAGCAGCAGCCCTGCAGAAAGGCTCTCAGCACAGGAGGCGCTCCATGGCCACCTGCTCATTTCCCCGTTTCATCACTCTGAGTCTAGGATCCCCTGTCAAAGTCACACTGCTCTGAACTCGGGGAGCTGGGACTCTACACATCACAGTCCTGCCCCAGCTCCAACAGGACTATGTACAAACATGCCTCACTCCAGCCATGCTGCAGGGCTTGGCCAGAGAGCCCGGCTGTGAGGCAGAACCTCGAGCAGCCTAACTTGGGAATCTTCCAAGACTGACTCTGGCACTGCTAGGGAGCCAGGGCTCCTCTGCTCTGCCCTTCAGGGCTGAGACTTGGACCGAGACTTAGCATTTCAAACCAATCTTTCAAATTTTGGATATCAGGCTGGGGATACAGCCCAGCTAGTACAGGGTGTGCCTAACACAGTACTGTGTGAACCAGATGTGGTGCACATGCCTGTAATCCTAGCGCCTGGAACGTGGAGGCAAGAGGACCAACAGTTCAAAATCATCTACTACCTACAAGAGGCCCTTTCTCAAACAAAACAAAACACCCAAAGTCTCTGTGCACGCTCTCTAGTCTTAAGCTTCCTTCAGGTGGATGTCCTGCCTTTGTGGCCCCTCCCTATAGTCCCCACATCAGGGTACCTTGAGTTTCCGGGGTAGGCGGGGCCGTTTCTCCAGCTTGGGCCTCAGGGGGCTGGGCTCAGGCAGCTGCAGGGCCAGGTAGTCAGAAGGGAATGGGGGGTAAGGGGGAGAAGCCAGCTGAGGTGGGAGTAAGGAAGATGGAGATGGGAAATGGAGTAGGTAAAGGCGAGGGGTGAAGGGCAGAAATGTACACAGGAGAATGGAAAAACAAGAGATGCTGATGAGTGTGGCTCCCAGGCTCCTGAGAACAGAGGGGAGGGACAGCAGCAGGACTGTGTCCTGGGTCTGCCCCTAGTCCTACCCGGGAGAGATGTAGGCAGCCTGACTCACACCCTCCAAAGGTTACTTGCTGGCCACATGTGGACACATCCTGAGTTGGGAAGCCTCGCCCTGAGACCTAGCCCCTTTGCCCGAATGATGCCCACTGTATTCCCAGGCTCGGTAGTGCATGCACTACTTCCTGGTCTTGATCCCAACTCACCGAACTCAGGTATGGGGACGGGGCCCCAGAAGTCTGCAGCGGAAATCCTGTTGAAGAAGGCAAGGAGAGGCTGGAAGGGGACGGGGCACCGCCCATTTGAGGGCTTCTCTTCCTGGAGAAGGGATAGGGAGAAGGGTCAGGGGCAGTTGGAAAGCCCAGATCCCCAACCCCTGCCCTGGACAATTCCGGCTCCTCCTTACCTCTTGGGGGCTGGTGTGTCAGACAACTTGGGCGTCCCCTCGGTCTCACTGTTATCTGAAGAGGCAGTGGCATCTGAATCTGTGGGGAGGGCTGGTCAGTGGGGCTGTGACCCCAAGAATACAGAGTGTTGTAGGGAAGAAGACTTCCCAGCTGGTACACGTGCAAGCACGTGATTATGAGAGCCCCTCGGCTCTCACACCTATTCCCTACTTAGAACCTCCACGGCACATTTGCCAGCACATACCACGTACAGGCTCCTAGACACTCTCCTGGTCTTTTTAAGCTCTGAAGGGGAGGGCAAGCACATAACCTCTGCTTTCCAGATGGCCTCACTGAGCTCAGAAGGTATGAATGGGCCTGAATGCAGGTCTGGGACTCTGTGATCAACCTCGGCCACCCTTTCACATGCTCTAAGGACCTAAGGACCTTTACTCAGAGACCCGTTAAAAACAGCCCTCAAGCCAGCCGGGGGTGGCGCACATCTCTATCTCAGCACTAGACAGAGGCAGCGGATTATATTAGGAAGGCAATAGCAGGAAGATCTGAGTTCAAGACCAGCATGGTCTACAAAGTGAGTTCCAGGACAGTCAGAACTGCTACACAGAGAAACCCTGTCTTGAAAAGAAAAGAAATGCCCAACCAAAACCAACAACAACAACAACAAAAAAACCAAACACCCCTCAAACTATATTTTCTTTCTCTGCTCCACATTCCAACTGCCACAAGTTCAGGCCACCAACATGTCAACCCCCACCCCCACTTAGCCATCTCACCACTCACTGCCCCTACTGTTCAGCACAATTTAATAACGCTGTCCACATGTTTTAGCATATTCTTATATCTGTCTTCAGTCTTAAGGAAGACTAAGTAAGGATTAAGTGCAGGACCTCCTGCACTCGGGCTAATTCATTTCTTCAGAATTGCAATCCTGGCCTCCACAACGGCAGGCCTCATTCTTCTAGATCTATTTCCTAACTCAGTCTTCTCCCTAGAAGGCTCGCCTTTCACTTACCGATCACTGTACGTGATATATGTTATTTCCCACTCAAATCCTTAATTTATATGTGAGACAGTCTCAGTATATGCGCGTCCCTGGCTGGCCTCGAACGCAGAGAGATCTTCCTGCTATTGCCTCCCTAATATAATATTCTTGGGGGCTGGAGAGATGGCTCAGTGGTTAAGAGCATTGCCTGCTCTTTCAAAGGTCCTGAGTTCAATTCCCAGCAACCACATGGTGGCTCATAACCATCTGTAATGAGGTCTGGTGCCCTCTTCTGGCCTGCAGACATACACACAGACAGAATATTGTGTACATAATAAATAAATAAATATGAAAAAAAAGAAAAGAAAATATAATATTCTTACTTAGATGTTTGCGTGTGAGTGTATGTATGTGCACCAGGTTCATGCCCAAGCCTGAGGGAGTCAGAAGGAGGAATTCAACTTCCTGGAATAGAGTGAGGTGGCTGTGAGCTGCCATGCAGGTGCTGGGAACTGAACCCAGGTTCTTTCCAAGAGCAGGATGTGCTCTAAACTACTCTTTAGTTCTCTGGTTGCAATTTAAAGTTAATTGTTAAAAAAAAAAAAATCAAGTTGGGCTATGTGTTGGTGTTGGCGCACACCTTTAATCATAGCAATTGAAAGGCAGAGGCAGGCGGATCTCTGAGTTTGAGGCCAGTCTGGTCTACAGAGGCAGTTCCAGGACAGCCAGGGCTACAAAGAACAAAAAAAAAGATGGGAAAAAGATGAACCTGTCCCTGTGCCTTGGTGCGCACCAGCCTGGCCTCCTCTCATCAGTTTTCATCCGGAAAGCTTGAGCCGCGTCTTCACGTGTGGAACGGATCCTAATTCCTAAACCCTTCTCAACGGTTCTCTCATCGCACACAATTCAGACATCACACTTGTGTGATTTACAAGCTGGAATGTCTCTAACACTTCGCTGGATGTTTTCAGGCTCTCTGTAATCCCAGTCGGTCTGAACTCAATGTGTAGACGAGGCTAGCTTTCAAAGTGGTGATTCTCCTGGCTCAGCCTCCTGAGTGCTAAAATTACAGGCATGTTCCACCATGACTAACTGGTTTTCATTTATTTGATTATATTATTATTATTATTATTATTTTGAGACAGAATCTTACTTTGTAGCTCAAGCTGGCTTGGAATTTAGCCCCATCCTCCTGCCTCATCCTCACAGTGCTGGATTATAGGTATAGGGCACCATTGCCAGGCAGCTACTGTATTTGTAGCTTTTCACTTTTATTTGTTTAGAGATGGGTATTATGTAGCCGAGGCTAGCCTTGAACTTCTGGTCCTCCTGCCTCTACCTCCTAAGAAGGACTGGGATTAAAGGCCAAGATATAATGTCTTGCTTTTTTACTCCCCACCCCCTTTTTAAAAACATGGTCTCATTATGTAACTAGGTTGCTTTTTTTTAAATATAAAAAAATTAGATTTACTTATTTGTGTGTATAGGAGTGCATGTACGTAGGGGTCAGAGAACAACCTAAGAGCCATTCTCTCCTACATAGTGGGTGCTAGGGACTGAACTCAAGTGTCTTTGCTCAGTGAATCATATCAAAAGAAGCTGGGTGAGGGGCTGGAGAAAAGTCTTGGTAGCTAGGAGCACTTCCAGAGAAACTGGGATCAAATTCCAAGTCCTCACTGATCACAACCATTTATAACTCGTTTTTAAGAGATCTGGTGCCCTCTTCTGGCCTCCATAGGGACTGCATATACATGGGACACATAAATGCAGGCAAAAAACCCATACACATAAAACATCTTTTAAAAAACAGAAGAAGCTAGGGGGCCGGGGTGATGTCTGTGGAGCAGGTGGTGTCTGAGTGGTGGGGGCAGGGGTGAAGTGTGTGGTGGAGGAGATGGTAGTGTCTGAGTGGTGGGGGCAGGGGTGAAGTGTGTGGTGGAGGAGATGGTAGTGTCTGAGTGGTGGGGGCAGGGGTGAAGTGTGTGGTGGAGGAGATGGTAGTGTCTGAGTGGTGGGGGCAGGGGTGAAGTGTGTGGTGGAGGAGATGGTAGTGTCTGAGTGGTGGGGGCAGGGGTGAAGTGTGTGGTGGAGGAGATGGTAGTGTCTGAGTGGTGGGGGCAGGGGTGAAGTGTGTGGTGGAGGAGATGGTAGTGTCTGAGTGGTGGGGGCAGGGGTGAAGTGTGTGGTAGAGGTGGCACGAGCGTGAAATCCCGCCCTGGTACTGGGGAGGCTGAGGGAGGACTGTGAGTTTGGGATCAACAAAAGCTACAAATGAAAAACACACTTCAAAAAAAAAATGTCAAAAATAATGTTATGAAACTACATAAAATTCATAAAATTCAATGTTCACAAATAAAGTTCTAATAAAACAGCCATTTTGCTAATTAATATGCTGGCTATGGCCACTTTCACATGAGCTATGAGGTTTGTTTCAGAGACAATATTTTACAAAATCAAAAATATTTTCTTGATCCTTTGCAAAGGAAATTTATCAACTCCTGTTATACTATAATTATTACCCTTTAATCCTGTTTTACTTTTCATCAAACTCTCATTATCAGTTGTATGCCTTTAATTCCAGCACCTGGGAGTCAGGTGGAGCTCAATGAGTTCGAGGCCAGCCTGGCCTACAGAGTGAGTTCCAGGACAGCCAGGGCTACACAGAGAAAAGAAAGAAAAAAAAGAGAAAAGGGAGAAAGAAAGAAGGAAGGAAGGAGGGAAGGAAGGAAGGAGGAGAGAGAGAGAGAGGAAAGAAGGAGAAAAAAAGGAGGAAGGCAGGCAGCAGCAGAAGGTAAGCAGTAAGACTTAAGAACTATTGGAGGGTTGGGTGGTGACACACGCCTTTAATCCCTGCACTCGGAAGGCTGAGGCAGGCAGATCTCTGTGAGTTCAAGGCTGGTCTACAAGACCTAGCTGCAAGATAAGCTCCAAAGCTACAGAGAAACCCTTTCTCGAAAAAAAAAAATACAAAAAACAACCAAAACTATTGAAGGGATTGCACCAGCTTCCACATCCTAAGAGGATAGAGCCAGGCACAATTGTTTAAAGCACCAGTATCTCATGTCTTCCTGCAAATGTTGACTTTGCTCACCGGAAGAATCTTCATCCACATTCTCATACTGCAGAAGTCGATCTAGAAGGAAACTGGGAGAAGTGGAAAAGAGAAGAATTATTCTCATTTTAGTAATGTTCTCCGGCAAGATAACTATCTAGTTCCTCCTAGAAGGTCCACTGGATCCTCCTAGGAGGGCATGTATTTGTGGTCCTATTTCAGGATGGAGCCAAAAGGAGGATTCCCTAGGTATCATCGCTCTTGTTCTTCAAGAAGCCTTACCTTTTGTCCCGGGAGACCTTCAGCAATTTCCTCTGTGCCTTCCTGAGCTCCTCCTGGAAGCACTCGTGTTCCTGTATCGGACAGGGCAGGAGCTGAGCCAAGAGCAATCCGTAAAATGCCCAGAACCCAAAGACATCTCTTCCTACCTACTCCCTTTACCACATGGGTAAACTGAGGTCCTCTCAGCGCTAGGCCTCCCACTCCACAACCTCCTCACACCAGCACTCACGTAAATGAGAAACTTAAGCTTCCGCTTCAGATTCCTGTATTTCTTTTTGTAGTCCACTTCGCCGTCCGCTGGTCCGTTCATGACCCGCCTGGGAGTATCGCCCCAGTGTGGAGTCCCGCTACCCAGAGCTAAATCGGCCCGGCCTCTTACACTTCCACTTCCGGAGACTTGGCAACGCCGCACGAAGCGGACTACAACTCCCGGCGCGCTCCGCGCGCAAGGCGCGTAATCACACCCCCGGTCTTCCAGGGGAAGACCTGAAAGCTACGCCGCTTCCAATGGCTTCGCGGTGCGCTGAGGTCACAGAGGAGCCGGACGCTGAAGGGCGGTTGATTCTAAACTGACTAGAGATTTGGAGCCATAAAAGATAACCAGAAATGCATTATGTTGGCGAGGATACCCTTTCCCTTCTGCCTTTCGAAACAACAGAGACCTGACTTGGTGATCCTGACCACAGAGCAGCGTGAAGAGTTGATTACGTTACAGCCAGAGATTTCCGGCGGCGAATCTACTTCTAATGAGAATTTTAATAAATAGTTTTAGCAAAGAGCAGAAACCTCGAGACCCACCAATTGCTTAGGGAAAGCAAGATCTGACAAAGTTCTCCGTCCAGCGACCCACCAATTGCTTAGGGAAAGCAAGATCTGGCAAAGTTGTCCGTCCAGCACTGCAGGCGGCGGTCCAATGGTCCCGCCCCTCACGAAGCGGCGTCACTGCGCGTGCGCAAACTGCTGTCAAACGCACTGAAGGCGGCCCGGAAGAAAAAAGGCGGGAGCCACCAATTCCCGGTGACGTAAAATGGCGCCGGGGATGAGATGCTGGAATTCACGCGCAGCTTCTTCCGACTTCCCCTGACTTCAGGTACATAGGGCATTAAGAATCTGGATTGGAAAGGGCAGGAGTCGGACTGGGACTCTGTCTTGACACGTGTCTTTGTAGCACGGTTAAGCACGCCATCGTTTGACAGCAATTTCTGACCCACGTGGGCCGGGATCACCTTGAACCTGAGGAGAAGCAGGCGTTGAAGCGGCTGGTGGAGGAGGAACTGCTGAAGATGCAGGTGTGGGCGTGAGCCTGGGCCAGGAGAGACAGGGTTTGTTGCTGAGGGACTAGGACAACCTTGGTTTGGTTTGCCCTCATGCTGCACCCACAGGTGGATGCTGGTACCAGGGAAGGAAAGCTAGACTTTATCAAAGTGAAGAGGTCTCCTGCTCCCGGCAGTGACCCAGAGGCAAAAAGGTTCCGCTTCAATTCAGAGTCAGGTTAGTACCTTCTCCCCTGCATTTATCTGTGTGTGACTACAGCATCATTGGTTTGACAAGGCAGAGCGCATGTATTACATTGCATGGCAGTAAATGAGGGTCAGGGAGGGAGGGACCAGATGGAATCACACCACTTTCAATTCTAACCAGAGTAGAGCCAAAGGTACCCTATCCTAAACGCAAGGAGCAGGAGGAGCCTATCCTAGCCCTATCCCCATGTTCCAGACTCCAGCTCTACACCATCCAGTCCAGACTGCTCAGAACATCCAACAAAGAACAGCACAACCAAGGAAAAGTCATGTTCGAGAAGAGCCCTAAAGAAAGCAGTTGTGAGCACAGATGAAGAACAGCAAACAGACCTGTCGGCTGAGCTGGGATTAGAGAGCAGTGAGGAGGAAGGGGAGGGCTCTGTCTGGAAGGAAGAGAGCACTGAGGAGGAGGATGGGGAAAAGGAGCAGAAGGCTGGGACTAAAAAGAAAGCTGAGACCAAGAACGAGCAAGCACCAAGCAAGGCTTCAGCCACTAAGCAGCAGGTTAGGGAAGAAAGTGGAAGCAGTGAAGAAGAAGCTATGCAGGGTAGAGCAAAGATGGGGGAAAGCACAGGTGCTAAACGCCACAAGGAAAGTGACGACAGTGACGAGGAGACCCTAGCCAAGAAGAAAGAGCACAGGGAACCCAGACAGAGGAGCAACAAAGGGAAGAGAATGAGCTCTAAGCAGAAAAGCCGGGCTGGGAGGCGAACTAGAGGCGTGGGAGACAGTGAGGAAGAGAAGGAAAAGGGGGCAGTAAGTAGTAGGGACAGCAGTGGGGAGGAAGGGGAGGAAAACAGGAGCAAGGCCGGGTCCCAGACTGAGAGCAGAAGGCAGAGCGCCAGCAGCGAGGACGGTGAGAGCGGCACACAGGATCCAGCAGCTGCTCAGGACACTACAGAGGCAGGCACACAAGGCAGCAGTAATGGGGAGAGTGATGTGGAGGAGGAAGGGAGTGACTCCCAGGCAGGAGAGAGCACCAAAGAGGAGAGGAAGAACTGCTCCTCCAAGAAGAGCTCCAAGAAAGGCAAGGCACGAAGTTCCTCTTCCTCATCAGACTCAAGTCCAGAACCCACAAGCCGGAAGGTAAGAGGGCATACCAGGTGGGTGGCTTCTGCCAGGGGAAAGGCTGGGCCTTCAGCTGCGAATTCCTTTACTAGGCTAAGTCTCGACGCTGTGGAGAGGACCATCCAGCTGTGGTGAGACTAAAGCGTTATATTCGGGCTTGTGGTGCCCATCGAAACTACAAGAAGCTCCTGGGGTCCTGTCACTCCCACAAGGAGCGCCTTAGTGTCCTCAGGGCTGAGCTGGAAGCGCTGGGCATGAAGGGTGAGACTGGGTGTGCCCAAGAGCTGCAGGAGGGCGTGGGTACTGGGCAAGAGAAGCTCATGAGCCACTTCTGCTCCAGGCAATCCTTCCTTGGAGAAGTGTCGGGCCCTGAAGGAGCAGCGAGAAGAGGCAGCTGAGGTGGCTTCCTTGGATGTTGCCAATATCATCAGCAGTTCAGGTAAGTAATTTTCTCTTTAGGAAAGGAAGAGGCTGGGGTCAGATAATTAATTTTCTTCCCCCACTTCCCAGGCCGATCACGAAGAAGTAATGCCTGGAACCCTTCAGGGGAAGGAATCGCCCCAGGGGAGCTTTATCGCCGAACCCTGGATTCAGAAGAGGAGCAACCACGCCAAGCACCTCCAGACTGGTCTCATATGCGGGGCATCATTAGCAGTGATGGTGAGAGTAGCTGAACTCCATGCTCCAGCATGGACCCTGTCCTGCTATACAAAGAGCCTGTGGCACTGAAGCAGTCTTTTAAAAAGATACTATAGCCCCAAGGACCTAAGTTGTTGGCACAGTATTCAATTTCATGTTCTCTAAGGTTTGTGGGTTTGTTTTTAGAGTCAATAAAGTAATGTTTGTAATTACTTCATCTGAATTAGACCCCAACTCTCATGCCCCATCCTTTGGGATGTAGCCCTTGCTATTAGCTAGTAGTCTCTTTTATATTCCCAATTGCCCCAGCCCCTGGCCTGCAAGGCTGTATCGGAGGATACAGTTGTCCTTTCAGTGTGACCTGGTCTCTAGTCAAACTTGCCTGACCAACATGAAGCCTAATGGTAGAACATACGCCTAACATGAACAAGGGTCTGGTCTCAATCCCAGCACCCACTCACCGCCCCCTCCCCCCCAGCTCAGTTAATCTTCTTTCCCCACACTGCCAGGGACTTTTAGCCTTCAAGAGGTAGGTATAGTAAATACTCCTGACCAATCAGAGCATGACAAGCCTCTGCAGAATTCCGTGTCCAGGCAGGCATCTAGTAAGACACAGACATGGGGCTGCTGGGGAGTTTCTGTACCAAGGTTTTCTGAGAAGCTTTGAACCCAAAGCAAAGCAGAAATGAAGGGATCAACAAGCTGATGATCTCCCAACCATATGTGCAGTCATTAAAGTCATTAGAATTTTTAATCACACAACCCAGTTAAGTACAAGTAACACTATCACTTGCTACTCATCAGTCCTTCACACACACCTTAGACAGAAAGGGAGAAGTCCCAGGGTCTGTTAGAATAACCAACAGTTTATTAAAAGCTTGCCCTAGGGCTCTGTGCCAGCCCCATAGCTGAGAGGGGCTCCCCTGACTGTTCCCAGGCTTGGCAGCAGCCCTTTCCAAGGTCCTTCCCTTGTACCCCGCCCCAGCCCTGACCCCAATTTAAAAAAAAAAAAAAAAAAAAAGACAAGACGGCACAGGACATCAGACAGCAACAGGAGAATGGTGAAACCCAGGCATCCTGACTTTAAGACCCCCAATCCTTCTGGAGGAAGGCCTCTTCCCATTCTCCTTGCCTTGGGCACCAGACCTGCCCTGCCATATCCAGGTCTGGGGACCCTGTTGTCCCCAGTTCATGGCCCCATCACAAGGGTTGTATAGTTCTCTGAATATAATATATCTAGACCCACCCTTCCCCTCCCCCAGGGGACCAGATGAATATTTGACACTCACAGTTCCCACCTTTTGTAGGTGGTGATGGAGAGAGACCCTGGCACCATGGTGGGGAGACAGGGCTCCTGGTCAGCCTTGGGGCACCAATGCCCAAGCTGGCCTGGGGTCACTGGCCAGCCCCAAGAAGCTCATGAGATGTGGAGGTCTGATGGGGAGCTGGAGCCAACATCCTGTCCCCACCCCCACTGGGTAGGCTTCAAGCCAGCCTGTAGGATCAGGCGTCACCCACTCCCACCTTGCCCTGTTCCTCAGCTCACCACCCTGCACTTCAGGAATAGAAGTGGGAGGAGCCATTGAGGATGTGGGAAGCAACACTGGTGCTTCGGCTCAGCGGCCCTGGTACTGCAGCAGGTGGGCCCACATTCTCACTGCTGCTGCCCCCTGATGCCGCCCGCCTCAGGGGTTGAGGGCTGTTTCTTAGCAGTAGCAGAGCCCCTCCACGGGGTGTTCCACTCTGTGTTGGGGGCCCTAGCCAATTTGGAGGCCCTGGAGGAGCCAGCAGAGCTGGCTGACGCCAAGCTGGTGGAGGCATGCCTGGTGGAGGTGGGCCGTGACTCCAATGGGCCCCTGAACGGGGAACTGGACGGGAGGGCCAGGCAGGGGCTGGGGGTGGAGCAGGATAGCCTTGGGCAGCAGCTTCAGCTGGAATGCCCCCCAGTGCCATGCTGGAGAAGCCCAGCCTCATGCTCTCGGCATCAAAGGCCTCGATCTCACGGGCCTGCCGCTCAAGCAAACTTCGGATTCGCTCAGAACGCCCTGTTTGCAGGGCCAGCAGCTCTTCTTCCACCTGGGACGCCCAAAACAGGGGTGAGAAGACTGGAATGGAGAACCCGCTCTCCCTTTCCCATGTTGGGGGGCAAGCCCCTTACCCGTTGCTCTAGCAGTGCCCGCCTCAGTGCTACTCTCTGCTCCAGCTCCCTCAGCTCCCGTTCATGCTGACTCTCTGTGCGGATCTTGATCTTGCTCTGGTAAGCATTGAGGAGCTCCAGCTCTTGTTGGAGCTGCTGCCGCAGGGCCTGAAACTCTGCCTCTTGGGTCTCATCAAGCCGGAGCTGGAGGACAGGGAGGGGAGGGTTTAGGGACCTCCTCCTCTGTTCCCCACTATACTCCCCTGCCCCAGTAGGTCTGAGCCCTAAGGTAGCAAGGCGCGGCAGTCTCAACCTCTACCAGAATGGAAGATGGTCATACACTGTGGACAGCAATTACACTTGCAGGAATCTATCCCCCAGGTATACTTGCACATGTGCTCCAAGTGTTCACGGAAGCGTTGTGATAGCAAAATGCTGGAAACAACCTAAATGTCCACCAGTAAGGGATGAGTTAAATAAATTATGGTATAGCCATTCCATGGAAAATTCTATACTGTATAAAAATGAGATATGTGTTATGTATAGTGACATGGAATGATGTCCAAGAAATACTGGGTGGAAGGGAAGTCAGAAAACTAAAGTCTGATTCCTTTGTGTTGAAAATTTTTATGTAATTTTCCAGATATGCACTGGAAACTATGCAAGTTAATCACTGCAAAATTACCTCTGAGAGGTAGGACTGGGTGAGAGTGGGGCCTCTAGCTCTTTGGAGTCAATGTGCATTCGAAGCAGCCCACTCCAGTGCTGTGTACAGTTTTCCTAAGAGCAACCTTCCAGATTCCGGAAGTCTGAGTAAAAGGCCTGAGAACCACACTCACAGTAATCTGCTCCCCTGCTCCCTGTTCACACAAAGTAAACTCTGGTCCAGAAAAAAAATATTACAGCCATTATTTTCCTTGATGTTTCTTGGCAGAGCAGGCAGGATGACTTTGTTAAGACATTAGGAAAACGGAGGAGAAAAAAATAAGACCACTGCAAAGAATATGAAATAAAACCACTATGAAGAATGCCAATAGTAAGAGCACACGAGTCTCCTAAGTCCAAAAAGTTCTGTTCACACCTCCCACCTTCCTTTGCCACAACGTTTAAAGCAAAGGCCAACCTCCATAGTCTCCCTCCCAGATCCCAGGCCTCACCGCCTGTGAGCTGAGCATCTCTGAAATGGACTGGTCATACTGCTCGGCCAGGATCGCCAGCTTGCGGGTCTGTTCCTCCTTGAGCCGCTTAAGGAGGCTCTTGTGCTGAGCTTTGGGTGTGGACTCCAGCAAGTGTGCCCGAAGAGCCTTGTATTGCCGTGTCTGGATCTTACACGTTTCCTGGAACTGCTTCTTGATCTGCAGCTCCTTCGACTGTGCAGTGAACGGATCAAAGGGAAATGGGGCAGGGAGAAGGAGGAAGAAGAGGAACACGAGGGGAAAGGAGAAAGAGGAAGGAGACAGAAGCAGAGACAGGGAGAGGGAGAGAAACAGAAAACATGTTAGACAGAGGGGGCGGGGGGAGCTGTACACAGACAGACATGGAGAGATGGAACTGTTGAGATGAAGAAAGTCTCCATGGGCAAGAGAGGCGGAGAAACGGGAGGTTCTGAGAGTACATCAGAGTTGCATGGACGTCACAAGAAGGAATGTAAGATCTTAGACAGGGAACTCAGAGTCTAAGAGGGCTGGGGACACAAAGAAGCTCAGCTCATGCAAAGAGGGAGGGAGAAAATCACCCTGAGACAGAAGCATGTGACCAAATGTTTAAGGAATGTAAAGACTGAGAGACCGAGGTACACACAACACTGACGAAAGGGCAACATGACTAAGGGCAGGCAGAGGAAGGCCCGGGTGCAGCACCTCAGGGAAGGCAGGAAGAAGTTGGGTTAGAGGTCACCCCATATCAGGCCACAAAAAGGAAAGGGCAGCAGAGGGTGGCCAGAAAAGGTCTGAGAAGTTCCACTGAGAGCAGCTGCCACCCTACCCTGACCAGATCCACTCATGATTAGCCCAGCCCAACATACTTAGCCCCCACTCCAAGTCCACAGTAATCCCAGGCCTCTAGTTTGCACATTCTACCTAGTCCCACCTCACCACCCTCGACTGTAGAGGGTCTGCTGCCCCAGCCCCCAACCCTGTGACTAATGCCTGATCCAGCTGATAGACGCAGTTCCAAATCATGTTCACAGTAAAGGAAGGGGCAAAGTGATCAAAAGACTTTAACCTTAGGTACTCTCTGCAAAGGTACCACAGCGGAAACTGGGGTCAGAAGGTCTGTGGAAGCTCCACAGGGGTTCACCGCCCAGAGCTGGTTGTGGTCATGGTGCAATGAAGCTATGAAGGCAGAGGATGAGGCTGAGGAGTGAGAGGAGTGAAGACAACGGAGATGGGGTGAAGAGTCATGGAGCTGAGGGCCAAGGGTCCAGATTTGGGGCAAACCAGGGAGGCTAGGCGGCAGGACAAAGCAGACAGAGGCAGCCTGGGCCAAAGGTATAGTTCCGCTCAGATATTTTATTTGTGTTTTTCGTTTTTTCTTTTTTTCTCTCTTTTTTTTTTTTTTTTTTGTGGAGGGGGAAGGGGACAGGTTGGAAGGGAGACAGAAAAACAAAATCAAAGAGGGGAAAAAACCCCATGACTTCCCTCCCTGCCACCCCTGGCCCCAGGCCTGAGCCGATGAGGGTGAGGATGAGCACACACACAGCAGGGGAACAACAATAACTTAGGGGATTGGGGGAAAACACAGAGTGTCATTTCTGGACTCCACAGTAGAGGAGGCTGCCTGTCTAGAGATCTCTGGGGCTGGGACCGAACCTGGGGAAATATACTGAGGAAGAAAGGTCAGAGGGGAGGAGAGGCCAGGGGATTGGAGAAACTTCACTGAGTTGCAGGAGATAAAGTGCTCAATGCCCTAAGTTTGGGTAGAGGGTTGGAACTGGTTACCTCCAGGGAGGCAGGGCCCTGCGGGTCTGAGATCTCCGTCCAGCCACAGTCCCGGGTGGTAGCTGTCGGGAAGCAGAGAGCCCAAGACGGCGCTGGCTGCGCGGTAGCAACCGAGGGATTCGACTGGGCCTTTCACCCTTAAGTAGGCCCCAGCTGGCTAGTGTGTGAAGAGCCCAGGGGGGCAAGCAAGAGGCTAATCTGTGGCTAGCCCGTGCTAGGCGCCAGTTCCAGCCCTTGCACAGAGCCCAAACTCTTGCCAATAGAGCGAGCGGGTGTTGAGTAGTGCGAGGATTTCCCTGACGGGGCCAAGGGACAGGTAGTCGGCTTCGGAAACCATCCTTGTTGGTCTTAGGGTATAGCGCAAACAGTCCCCGGTCTCCCACGGCCCCACAGCCCTGAAGGGCCCGAAAGGCCATGGGCGACAGGCGTAGCAGAACCCGCAACCAGAGTCGAGAGATGCCTCGACGAATCTGGGGGCCTTGCTGCCGTACCCATTTGCCCCCAGCTGCCACAGCTGCCAGAGGTAAAGCCAGGCTAGGCCAAGCTAGAAGCCAGGCAGCCCCAAGGCCCAGAGGCACACCCATAAGGCCTCGGCGCCAGCTCAGGCTAAGGACAGCCCCCAGCGCAGTGCCCTGAGCCAGGAGAAGGAACAGACTGGGGGGCAGGTGTAGGGCTGTACAAAGGAACAGGTAGGAGGCCCCCAGGCCTACTAGTCCTACCTCAAGGGCCAGCAGTGCTGCCTGCAAGCCACCCCCACCCTGGGCTGCCAGCAGTGGGAGTAGCAGCAGAAGGAGTAGGGGCAGGAGGCCAGAGGAGGACCCCACTGCAAAGGAGAGGCCAGCCAGGAGGCCATGAGATAGGAGTCCAGGGAGCTGGCTAACAGGGGACTGTCTCAGATGTGATGGGGGTGGTTCTGGAGGGATATCTGGGGAAGGACAACCATCTCCAGGATCCCTGGGGGTTCCAATAGGAGCCCCTCCCTCCTCTTCCTCCTCCTCCTCCTCTGGGACTGGAGTCAGAACAGGACCCTGGACCCAGCCAAGCTTGAACTCCACATCCACAAGGTTCCCACCCTCCTTCCCCCACAAACTC
The DNA here is from genome assembly GCF_982192425.1 of Myodes glareolus. Lineage (NCBI taxonomy): Eukaryota > Metazoa > Chordata > Mammalia > Rodentia > Cricetidae > Myodes > Myodes glareolus. The sequence continues at coordinate 77,325,201 of NC_142032.1, read as the reverse complement.
CATGCCCCATCCTCTTCCTGGCCAATAATACTTCTCTCTTGGGATGCCGTTGATGGGACTCTAATCTCCTTCATCTCCTCAGATATATCCCAATCTTCCTCATCAACCAGACTCCTATGTTTTTGTGGGCTGGAACTAAAGGTTCCCATTTCTTCCCCCAGAATCCTCTGCTCCTCTGGCTCCAAAGTGGTCCCTTCCTTTCCCAGAATCCTTCTCTCTGGCACTGCTTCCTCCTCCTCTCCCAGCATCCTTTGGTCCAGGATTGCCTCCTGGCCAGATGAGCAGGGTTGCTCTTCACTAGGGGTGCCTGTGCTGAGTGGTCCCAGAGCCCCAGTAGCAGGGAGGCCCATGGGTAGCTGGCCTGCACGTACTTTGAGGCTCTTGGGTTGCTGGCGAACCTGGGCCGCGTGCTTCTGCCGCAACTCTTGCTCCCGTCGCTTGTTGTACTCCAGCTGGTTGCCTAGCTCTGTCTGATGCTGGAGGCGGGTTAGTTCAGCACGTGTACGCTGGACAGCTTGGAGCTGCCGAAGCTCCAGCTCTCGGGTAGCCTCGTGTTGCCGCAACAGCAGAGCACACTCCAAGTCTTTCTGTGTCTGTTTCTTGTTCAGGTCCTAAGTCAGAAGAGAGGCAGGACCCACAGCCCAGTCAGGGAGCCTTCTTGGTATTGAAGAATTAAGAGCACAAGATTCCTTAGCCGAGAGTCGGGGAGGTGAGGAGTATAAGTTCTTGATTGGCCTAGGAAAGGGACACCTAAGGACATCTTAGCAAGGTCCGGTGGGGATGGAAAGCCAGAAGAATGCTGAAAAAAGCCAAACCCAAACACTAGGAAAGCAGAGAAGAAAGAAGACATTAGCAAGGCAGATGAGAGAAGAAAGGTGCTAGGATCCTGGACTGTGAGGAGAAGAAGGGCAGGTGGGCCAGGTCTACCTCTCGAAGCAGGTCCTGGTCTAGGCTGTGTCTAGCCAGTAGCATCTTGCGCTTGTATTGGCGACACTGCAGTTCAAAGTACTGGCGTTGTCTCCGCAGCAGCCCCGCCTCCTCTTCTGCCTGGCACTGTTGCAACTGCTCCTTCTGCCTCAACAGCCACTCAGCCTTCTCTCGTTTGGGTGTGCTAGGGTTCTCCTGGAGTTCCTGGGAAGGGCATTGGGGGAATGGGTCAAGGTCTGCCATTGTCTTACCTACCTGATGGCCCTTGGCTCACCCAAGGCAGATCTAGTCAAACCTCCTTTAACTGCTCCTTCCGAAGCTTATAGGTTCTCTTCTGTGCCTCCAGCAGGGCAGCCAGCTCCTTCTTCTGCTGCCCCAGGATGTGCTGCTGGAACTTCCGCTCCTCGGCCTGGGCAGTTCGGGCTTCTTTTTCACCAATGGCCTGGTGCCTCCGGGCCAACTTCTCAGCTTCAGTCCCAAAGCCAGCCCGTTGTGCCTCAAGCTCCCGCTGCAGCCGCCCACTGTGCTCTTCCCGTTCACCCCTCAGACGAGACTCCAGGGCCAGCAGCTGCTTCTGGTGCTGACGCCGCATCCGCTTATAGCCACTTAGTTGCTCCCGCAGGGCTGAGTCCTGCTCATGCTCCTGGATCTGACGACTGACCTAGAGTAGGAGAAAGAATAAACAGTGGGACTCAGTCCTAGCCCCATTTCACTTACACAGATATGGTGAAGAACAAGGTTTCATTATTATTAAATATCTCTCCTACACTTAAACTCTCTGAATCTATTTCCTCAACTGAATAATTATCTGCCTCATGGGTTGATGTAGTAGACCGAGAAGATAAAACGTGGTAAGTGTAGGTCCTGGTGCAAAGGTAGGTACAGCTTAGATAAGTGCAAAAGAATGAATCAGATACATCTGGGCTCAGGTCCCAGCTCTGTCCATTATTATAATTTAATCTCAAGTAAGCTAACATCTCCAACCACCAAACCTCATCTGTGACACAGGCCAACAATTATACTGAACAGACAAGCGCAATACACACAGAAAAATGAACCAGTGAGAGCTGGCCAGCATCCTCCCTTCAGCAAACACTACTGAGGGTCTACCATGTTCCAGGTACTAAGCCAGGATCTGAGTCCTGATATGTTAGATCAAGATCTCTGGCTCCAACCTCTGGTCTCACCTTAACTGTGCTATCAGTGGCTCTGAAGCTAGTCTAGGTTGCCAAGGCCCAGGAAAACCAGTCTTTTCTGCACAGTATCACAAGGCAGCAGCAGCTCTAGAGTGGTCCTAGCAACCCACCGTCCCTCCTGGCCAGGCACAAGCAAAAGCTTGAAAAACACATTAGACTTGCCCAGTGGCCTCTAAGGGAATTGCTGGTGCTCAAATGCAGCCAAAAGTGGAATGCCACTTAAAGTTTTATCAAGAGCACAAACAGAAAACTATGTTTTATGAGAAGTCTGAACTTACTGGGCATGGTAACACGTGACTATAAACCCCAGGACTTGGGAATCTAATGCAGAAGAATCACAAGTTCAAGGCTGAGCTACTAGTAGAACCCATCTTGATAAGCAAACACTTTTTCCCCTATGAATTGAGAAAAGTGAGATTCTAGAAGACTAAGATCCTATTTACACAAATAGAACCCCACCCAAAGGTGCCTGGGCAAGTATCCTGGGCAAACAGCCTCCTGAAGTCATGGCAGCATCAATTCTTTTTTTTTTTAATATTTATTTATTTATTATGTATACAATATTCTGTCTGTGTGTGCCTGCAGGCCAGAAAGAAGAGGGCACCAGACTCCATTACAGATGGCTGTGAGCCACCATGTGGTTGCTGGGAATTGAACTCAGGACCTCTGGAAAAGCAGGCAATGCTCTTAACCTCTGAGCCATCTCTCCAGCCCCAGCAGCATCAATTCTTAAACGGGATTCAACCCTTTCCCGCCCATGAAAAGCTGGAAAGATTAAACATAAGCATGTGCGTGGGCCTGAAAACAAGTCATTGACATGAGGCAGATCTCTGAACCCCGCCCCTGCACTCTGAAGCACTGAATCCAGCAAACTTGCACATTGTCACCAGGAGCACCACGGCAGGGGACACATGCCTGTGCAGGCATGTAAAGCACCTGAGCAGCCAGAGGAGCCCAGGAAGGTCTCCACAGCTGTTATTTCAACAAGGCCTGAAAACAGCAACAGTTTGCTAGGCTAAGAATACCCAGAATAGGTAATGTGACTAAACAGTCTGCTGGTAAAGGAGCAGGCAAAGACAGCAGCAAAGTGAGTAGAGAATCTTGATGTAAATCATGTGTCACAAGAAGAAAGTCATTTCTGGACTTCGTTCTGATGTATCCAGGTAACAGAGAAAAAAAGACTTTAAAGAAGTTGAGTGAGGCCAGGCAGTGGTGGCACGCGCCTTTAATCCCAGCACTCAGGAGGCAGAGGCAAGAGATCTCTGAGTTTGAGGCCAGCCTGGTCTACAGAGCTAGTGCCAGGACAGGCTCCAAAGCTACACAGAGAAACCCTGTCTTGAAAAACCAAAAGGAAAAACAAAACAAAACAAACAAACAAACAAACAAAAAAACAAAAAAACTGAGTGAGGTTGGCCACACTTACCAGGGAGGCAGTACGGATGGTGGCAAAGTGGTCCCGGTTACGGCAATAAGCCCGGCGGCGAGCAGAAGAGGTGGTGGAGGTGGGAGGGGCTGCAGGTGGTTGGAGTGGACCTGGGGTCATCTCTGGCTGGTAGGGATCATCATATAGGTTATCTGAGCCCTAGAAAAAGAGAAGGAAGAAGGGATGCCCAAAGTTCAGGTGCCAGTGAACCCCAGAGAGTTACCTAAGAAGACTCATCCAGGCTGAACTGAGAATAGGGACCTAGGCAGCTCCTCAGCAAAACAGCTCAGACGTGGCCTCTTGCCTCCCAAGCTGCTCAGGGTGAACTGCATACCGGTAGCCTGTGGATGATGGAGCTGTGCGAAGTGACTGTATGCTCCCCCTCCTGCATCATGGCCATCTCTCGGGCTTCAGGGCCTTCCTCTTCCTCTTCTTCCTCCTCCTCCTCCTCCTCTTCTTCCTCCTCCTCATTGTCTGAGGCATCTGCTAGGCTGTTGACTGAGCTGCTTTGGCTGGAGGCGCTGATGGACATGCTGGGCACCGAGTGGCTACTTTCTAGACTTGTTAGTGTCCCGGCTCGGTGCATGTAGGGTTCTGCTTCCTGCGAACAGGGTGTGAGCTGTTGGGCAGTGAAAGGGAAGGACAAGAATATGGAGTAGCACGAGGAAAGAAGATGAAGACAGGTTGGGAAGAAGGGCCAAGCCCAGTATGGGGAGTTGTCAGGACAAGCTAGGTCACCTCCTCTTCCTCTGGGGCCTCAGCACCAGGGCCATTGGGTGCCTCTTGGAATAGTATCTTCTTCATCTTTCGATACTGCAGATTATCCAATTCCCGAACAGCATCCTTGGTCCTCTGGATTAGGTCCATGATGACTGTGGGTGGGCGCTCCCGGAGAACAAAGCGGTGCTAGGGAAACAGAACACCTGAGATCTGCTGTCAGTTCTCCCCATCCTTCTTGATCCCAGGCCTCTCAGTATCTCCTTGGCCTGAGGCCATGCCCACTGCAGCTGGATGCTCACCTTTGTCTTATCCCTGTTTCTCACAGTAACTGTATTACTACCCGACAGCTCATTTCTCCAGGCATCCCTGATAGGTAAGGTATTCAGGAGACCCCAATCCAGTTTTGCTTACCAAAGGCTAAATGCTTTTGGAGGTATCACATAACCTCTTCAGGCCCTCAAAAGTTACCCTTTAAAAAGCCAGGACGTCAATCTAGGAATCTGTTAGTCCCAACTAGGGCTTCTTAGAGGACACTTTGGGTCTGTGAAGGGAATGAGGTTTCTCCAGTTTGGAAAACTTAAAAACATCTCAGGGAAACCATACATTTATCCATGATCTTTGACTAAGAAAAATGTAAAAACAAATTACTACTTAAATTAAGATAGTATGGCAGATAAAATCTAGCAAAACATAGGGCCTTGAGGCATCAGGGCCTGAGGCAAAATTTATAAAGGAAGATTCCTGGATAAAGAATTGGGACTCACTGACCCACGTTTTCAGGGGCTCTACCAGCTACTGTTCCAGAACACTTAGTCCAGGGAGTGCTCACCTTCAGAAGAACCTCTGAGGTTGGTCTGTCTTGAGGGATTTTCTGAAGACAGGAGTCAACAAAATTCCGGAAGTACTCAGACCTGACATCCCAGGAAGGATGAGACAGAAGGCATGAGCCAAGCAGCTAAACCCCAGAACCCCTTGGCCCAAGAAGCCCAGTCCTCACCAGTGTCCTGACTGGAGAGCAGGGGACTCGTTCTGTGCAATGTGGTATAAGGCACTCATTGCATTCATGTTAAACAGTGGTGGCTTCCGCTCCGCTATAGAAAGGACAAAGAAAGAAGATGAGAAGAGGTAGATGATCAGAAACTACAAGGGAACTCAAAAATCCCATCTCCCTGGCTTCCTTTCTGCTTGACTTTGAGCAATTCCCGATCCTGCTGAGTCTTAATTTGCTCTCAGTAAAATGTAATGCCCATCCTATCTGCTGCATGTGGGCAGAGAAAGGATTAGAGAAAACAGCAAAAAGGCATAAAGAAATGCACTCAAGTTATCATAGAACAAAACCTACCAGTGTGGGAAAGAAAAAAAACCAGAGACATGTTCTGTGTTCAAGAAACTTCCAGTCTAAAATTAACTAAACCAGCAACACTAGAAAGAGCTGGAAATGTATCTTAGTGGTAGAACACTTGCTTAGCACGTGCCAGGCTCTAGATTTGATTCCCAGAACCATCCAAAAAACAAAAACAAAAACAAAACAAAAAACAAAACAACAACAACAACAACAAAAACCCAGTAACACCAAGTTAACATTGCTAATTGGGTAGGAGGGGAAACAGGTAAATGGCTAAGAGACTAAGGAGAAGTGTTTAGAAAAGGGAATACTGGCAGTAGCTGTAAGAGTGCTGACCAGGAATTCCTTGTAGCCCAGAGAAATGTTTTTATTTTGTTTTGTTTTTTGAGACAGCGTTTCTCTGTATGTCTCTGACTATCTTAGAACTAGCTCTGTAGCTGGGTAGTGGTGGCACACTCCTTTAATCCCAGCACTTGGGAGGCAGAGGCAGGTGGATCTCTGTGAGTTCAAGGCCAGCTGGGTCTACAAGAGCTAGTTCCAGGACAGGCTCCAAAGCTATAGAGAAACCCTGTCTCAAAAAAGAAAAACAAGCTCTGTAGACCAGGTTGGGCTTGAACTCATTAGCTGCCTCTGTCTCCCAAGTGCTTGGATTAAAGGCATGAGCCGCCACCACCTGTTTGGTTAGTTGTTTTTGACCTAAATAGTGAATTCAAAAACTTACTTGCCAACAATAATTACAAGAATATAAATTTGCAGTCTTTCTTTAAGAATCAGATATGGGGGCTGGAGAGATGGTTCAGTAGTTAAGAGCTGTTCTTTCAAAGGACCCAGGTTCAGTTCCCAACATTCGTATGGCAGCTCACAACTGTCTATAATTCCAGTTCTAGGAGATGACACCTTCACATTAATGCACATAAAATAAAGTTAAATAAATTATGAAAAAAAAGAATCAGATATGGTAAAATGGAGTCTCTATTCCTATATAACAATGAGTGGGAACTAAGCAATAGTGGTCCTCTATAGGAATGGTGGCCTCCAGCTTATCCTGCCTTCCCCCAACACTGATCCAGACACTGAATACTGGCTGCCTTTTCTCCTTCCTGTCTGTCTTTCCTTCCTCCTTCCTGTCTTCCTCTTTTCTCTCTCTCCATTTCTTCCTTCCTTTCTTTTTAATAATTTATTTTTATGTGCATTGGTGTTTTGCCTACATGTATGTCTATGTGAAGATGCCAGATGTTCTGGAGCTGGAGTTACGGATAGTTTTGAGCAGCAATGTGGTTGCTGGGAATTGAACCCAGGTCCTCTGGAAGAGCAGCCAGTGCTCTTAACTGCTGAGCCATCTCTCCAGCCCTACTGGCTGCCATTTCTAATGAGGCTTTCAATAGTGGAGAACCTGTGTATCTACATCTCTACAAAATCTACTAATATGGTAGACAGCTCGTCTCTATGACCTATTTCATACATTTCACCACCTGTCTGGCCATGGCCTCAGTGGGCACAAGCACAACTAACACTCTGATGGCAGGCACAAGCTCCTAACATGCTCCACATGGCAGAGCCCATGCAGGAAAGAGGAAGCAGAGGCTCTAGCCTGGTATAAGATGGCTTAGAGGCCACAGGAAGCCACTGATGGCTCTGTGAAGGGAGTGAAATGACTGCAGCGAGCTTCTCTGAGTGTGAGGCCAGCGTGTGTGTGTGTGTGTGTGTGTGTGTGTGTGTGTGTGTTATGGGAGGTGAGTGTAGAGGGTGGACAACTGTAGAGGAAAGATCTCTGCAGAAAGCAATCAGTAAGAACTACTCTTTCTTGGACTGATGTTATGCTGGAAGTCTTACAAGCTTTACATTAGACAACTGCTTCGGTAGTGCAAAGAGATGTGCAAAGAGAGCACCAACATGGCTCCGAGGCCTGAGGAACTCACTGGGCTTAACTTTTGGGACCTGTCAACTTACTCCTCTGCATTACACATCTACTTCCAAAAGCTAGTCTCAGTTCCTCAGGTCTGCTCACCCTCTAAGCTTCTACAGCGCTGCTTTCCGTCTGGAATGCTCTACCCTGCATCTTTCTAGCAGTTCTTTGTCTTGCAGGTTTGTTTAAACATTTCTATTATACACAGGGCTTCCTTAGCCCCTAAACTAGGTCAAGTTTTGGCTCTGTACCACTCCTGGAGCTTCTACACTCTTATCCCATTGACAGAAAACATGCCTAGTCTTCCCTACTTGAATGCAGTTTTAACGAAGGCAGGAATTTTACCACTGTGCCCCCAGAACCCAGCACACTGGGCACTTAAAACAGATTTAGAACCCAGGGAGTGGACAAGAGGCAAGAACTGCTAAAAAACTTTTAGGTATAAGAATTGGCAGGGAGCCGGGTATGGTGGTACATACCTTTAATCCCAGAACTCAGGAGGCAGGTGGATCTCTGAGTTTGAGGTCAGTTTGGTTTACAGAGCAAGTTCCAGGATAGCCAGAGCTACACAATGAAACTGTTTCTTAAAAATCAAGGTGGTGTTTGACAACTGCTTGTATCAGAGAAGCTCCAGGGTAGTCAAAATGGACAGGCACTGGGTCCATGGGGTGGGACAGGGAGAGGAGTAGACAGGAGTGGAGAATAATCTGAGGCGAAGAGGACATCCTTACCCAGCTCAATACAGGTTATCCCCAACGACCAGACATCCACTTTGCCATCATACTGCCCCTCATCCATGGCTAGGATCACCTCTGGAGCCATCCTGGGAGGACAGTAGGAAAGAAAGGCTACCCACTGAACCCAGATCGTACATGTCTTATTTCCAACATCTTTGGACTCTTCTCACCTACCACCCCTCCTCTCCCACTCACCAGTATGGAGTGCCCACAAAGGAGTTGGCAGGTGCCATGATAGATGCGGAGCCAAAGTCTCCCAATTTTACTAAGCCTGGTTCAGACAGCAAGATGTTTCCAGCCTTCACATCCCTGACAGAGGCAAAAGGAAGATGAAAATGCATCTCAGAAAAGATGTGGAGAGGCTTTAGTAAAATGAGTTCTGGTACAAAACCACCCCACTCCTAGCCCTGACACCGTCATACCTATGGATCATGTTGTGCGAGTGTAGATATGCCAGGCCCTGAAGCGCCCCATGGGTCACGGCTGCAATCTCTACCTCCTGCAGGGGCTTCTTGTGTACTGCAGAAGGAAGTGAAGTAACAAACTGAGGAGGCCACAGGGTGGAGTGGGCTACTTTCTCCTACAGCTTTCCCGCTTATCTTCTTCACCCCACTTTCTGGTTCACTTACCTTCTAGAAGGTCAGAAGCTGAGCCCAGGCAATACTCCATCACCAGCTAAGGAAGGGTCAAGTGTTAGAGATCAGCAGGTTCTGGCCACCCCTGGCCCAGCTCCCTTGAGCAGAAACTCAAAACAGAGCTTTCTTGTTTATCTTCCACTCAGGCAATGCCAAAAGGGTAATGACAGAGAGGAAGGGAAGCTAGAGAAAACAGAGGTGGTAGGAGAGTCTCTGGATTCAAGGCCTCCCCGAGAACGATTCCAAGACACCTACCATTGCTCCCATCCAGATCCCTTTAAAGTCCCCTTCAATCACCTCCTCCTAAAGAACACATGTCCCTTGCAGCTCGTCAACTGTCTATGCCTCTCTGGATCAGCCTCTCATCCTGTGCCTATACAAATACTTATATTTTTGTTTTTCTTTTTGATACAGGATCTCACAGTGTAGCCGTGGCTGGCCCAGAACTCACTATGTAGACCAGGCTGGTCTTGAACTCAGAGAGCTACCTGTGCTTGTAGCCTCAGTGCTGGGATTAGGTGTGAGCCACTATGCCTGGCTCATGTTTTTTCTGAGAACTTCCCACTTGTGAGGCTAGACCAGGAAAAGATGGACCTGAGTAAAAGTGTTGTAGCAGTTGTAGGTTGGCTCACCCAAGCTGTGTGCTCCCTCAGGTAACAGCCCCGGTACTGAATGGTATTGGGATGTCGTAGCTTCTGTAAGAACCGCACCTCCTTGATAATGTCCTGCCATTTCTAGGAGGACAAGAGAAGAGGGGGGTTACCTAGCCTGCATGTTGAGACTAGGGGGTCCTCTGCTTTCCACAACCTGATCTCAATGAACCCAACTAACCTCATTTGACTGCTTCCCACTATAGGACATCTTCTTGATGGCCACCACCTCACTGTTCCGGACATCCCGGGCCTAGAGGACCAGATTGGAGAATGGGAAAGATACTTTAGGCATGGTGTGGAGGAGGAGGAGGACCTGCTGAGTCAGCAGGAGACGGTGGGTAGGGCTATTGTGGTGGAGTGGCACAGAAAGCCTGAATAGTGACCCACAGGTTAAAAAGACTCCACCCTTGCTGGCTTTACCCTCTTTTAAGACCCAACTCACAAAGTACACAGCTCCAAAGCTGCCATGGCCAATTTCCCGGAGGTCAGAGAAAAGCTTCTCAGGATCATCCTTGAAGAAGAGTTCAGCTACATCAGGGTCCTTCAGGCTCCCGGCCCGGCCCCCAGCTGGCATGATGGCCCCTGGGGGCCCTGAGATTGGGACCTTGCCTGGGAAAAGCAGATAGTACTGTTAGAGCAAGGACAGGGCTCTGAGGGAGATGAGGAGCCTCCCTCAAGTTTCTGCCTTCTCTGCCCCTCATCTGCTAATGAGGGAGGTACTGTTGAGAAAGGGCAGGGGGCTATTAGGAGCAACACCAAAGCTTATAAATTAAAAAAAATTTTAAAAAGGTGGGGGAGGGGGCGCTGGGTTCCTGCAATACTCACGTTGCTAGGAAGATAATTCTGGGAAGCTAAGCATCCTCATAACCCCCTCAGTTTTCAACCATTTCCCAGTTCCCTATACACAACCGTTCCCCTCAGACATCAAAGTCTCTGCCTCCCAATCAGAGCTTCATAAGCCAACATGTCCTGCCCCACAAGTTCTCACAGCCCAGTGATTTCCAGGCACCTTCCTGTCCCCCTTGGTGCTGAGGCTATCTCCTCCTTCAAGCTCTCACACACTGGATGAGAACAGGAAACAGTCAGGCCGGATGTGGTGATATCCGTCCATTGTTACAAGTGGGTACTAGCCTAAAGGGACCAGGAGACTCATTTGCAAAAAAACATAGGGACACTGTGGCAAGGAGGACATCTAGAATGGAAACAGTAGGGACTGGCACTGACTGAGGACTTCTGTGTTCTGGGTTGTCTTACTTATTCAATCACTGTATCAGCAGCACACATGAGCATGGGAGGTTGTGGGTCACAAAGAACATTTACTGAGCACAGACATCGAAGCATCTCACATGCATCACCTCTCACTGGGCTCCTACAAACTTACAGATCAACACTATTGTCACCTTTATCCTTTATAGATAAGTAAACAGGCTCAGAAAGGTAAAATGATCTGCCCAAAGCTGGTTTGTCACCACCAGGCATCCAGGACAACCATATAAAACCAGCAAAGCATGACCAGGATCACCATTTTCTAGAGTAACTGAGGCTTTCCCAAGGTCACAGAATAAGACCTTTTCCTCTCTGCTCAGGACAGCATTGTTAGGAGGGCAACCAAGCACAGCCTCTCCATTAGAGCAAAGTCTCCCAGGTCATTCCAGCCCTTAGGGGGTGGGGTGCTCCAAGCCAAATTCAGAGAGTAAGCTGCTGCAGGGCACCAGAACCAGAACACTGAGGTACTCCAAGACAGGCTTTTTTTAAGAACTAATGGGGGATTTAGACATAAAGAGCCCTCAGCAGAGTTGGACTCCCAAGGCAGAGTTCTAGCTACTTAAAAGTACCTAACAATTTCAGCATATAATTATATTCCGCGGTGCATTGTTTCCTGTCCACGCTGTTAATTTTGTCTCCTCAGCTCAACTGGAAGCTGGAGGGTAGGGAGGGAGCCTGAGTCTTTGGTGGGCCCCCAGGGTGTGAAGGGCTCAGAATAGCCTAAGATTGATTGATTGACTGCCCCCAGCAGCCTTTAGTCTGCTTAAGGCAGGCCCCCTTCTTCTGGAGTAATAGTGGTAACCACCCCTCACCACATACCCACACAAAAGGCAGGTGCTCACAACTTGCCTCATGACTTCTTAACCAGTAACAAGCCCAAGACTGCCAAACCAGAACCTCAGGCCACATGAAAGAGTGCTAGCCATTGGAAAAACATCATACAGGCCCCCTTCCTTACAATAACATCTGAGCAATTACCATGGCCTGCGCTAAATCACAATCACCTTCTAAAACCCATGTTGCAAAAGAGTCCCTAAATGATCCTGCAGTGCATCCCATCTGCAACATACAGCATCAGAGCTTCAGGTAAGTTCCTTCTACTTCTCTTTGGTTAAGTGGATTACAGAGCACAACTCCATGAGATCCCACACTCAGAACACGGTGTAGACCCTAAACAAATGCTTTTCCTTCCCTGATTCTAGGGTTGCCACAAGGCTTAATCCTGGGGCTGTGGGGAGGAGAGGGGCTCATTCTAACTTAATAGCTAAGAAAAGTCATTAGAGCTATCATTTGTCATAAGAGAAAGCTATCTCTGGAACCCAGGCCAAAGTCTGGGATCAGGGTAAAAATGAAGGTCACATTAGAAAAAAAGACCCATGGGGCAGAACACAAGCAGGGTTTCCTCTCAGGAAAAGCTCTTGAGTATAACCTTTCTGGAAAGGAAGATCATTATACCCCCATTTTAAACCTCACCCTGATACTGCCTCCTGTGGAGCCCTAATCAAGCCCAGGCTCCAAAGAAAAGGGATGGCAAGAAATGGGTCCAAGCAGGGACAAGACTTGGGTTAAAGTCTTGATTCTGCCATTGGGTGACCTTGAACAACCTCTCTGGGCATCAATATTCTCAACTGTAAAATGGGAAGACAATAATAAAAGAGTTCTCATGGGTTGAATGGATCTGAGTGTGGCATGAGAAAAATGTATTCTAAAGTACTTTGTAAAGGGTAGGTCACTTGGCAAATGTGTGAGGTTATTTACACCGCCACAGCAAGGGACAGGTGGGTAAATGCAGCTGGAGGAAAATATTAGCAAGTACACACACACACACACACACACACACACACACACACACACACGGGCAAAAAAACTCCAACTAGACCAAGCCAGAAAAGAATATAAAGCAGGCTTGCACCTCCAGTCAAAGCAGCAGAGGTTAAGGCAGGACTGCCTGCCTCCAGTTTAAAGCCAGATTCACCAGCCAGGGCTACAGAAAGGCTGTCTCAACCATAAATAAATAAATAAATAAACAAACAAACAAACAAACAAATGGATAAGCCCACCAACATGGGAATCAACACCAAAGAGCAGTCTAGAGAGAAAGGAGTATAATAAAATCATGTAGAAGAGGTGGTTATGATGGCAAAATTAACGAGGGAGAAGACTTGAAAGGTGGAAATCCATTGGATTAGCTAAGCATCCTAGGGCGTGACCCTTGGAGACTTGACAGGCCCTGTCACCCGAGGTCCCCCTTCAACCAGACACAATGAAGGGAAGAGGAAGGGAGAAAGGTGGCAGCAGAAGGCAAGGCTGGCCAGAAACTGACCATGGGCCCAGCAGGGCTTCCCCATCCTGGGGAGAGGGCCTACCCAGCCCCGGCTTCTTAGAAAGGACCTGGCCACAGAGACTCATGCCCATGCACCCATGTCTCACCTGGTAGGGGTCACTATGGTGCCCCAGCGCCTCCGCTTCCGCCTGAGGTACTCCAGTTGCTCTGACAAGCAGGGAGAGGGGCAAGGAGACCTTCCCCCTTGCCACCTCTTCCTCAGCTTTCGCCCTTCCTGACGGGCGGGCCTGGGAAGCCTCCCCTGGAGGGGAGGGGGTGACAACCTGATCTGACCTCGCGGTCCAGTCCTCCCCCAACTCGAGGGCGACAGTTGCTGAATCCCGGATTTCCGATTGTGGGGTCTGAGCCCCGTATATTTGCAAGGACCAAAAATGAATCCGATATTTGGACGTCTGGAGAATGAGCCCCGGATACTGGTGCACGCAAGGTCCTGAATCCCAGGTATTTTAAATTGTATAAAACAGAGACCCAGGTTTGTAAAGGTTGGGACTCGAGTCCCAGATATCTGATATATGAGGGCTTGATACCTGGGTATTTAAGAAAGGAGGGGCCGAGTCCCAAAATTTGGGACCCAGGGGCCTGAGCCCCAGGTCTTCGGCCACCGACACGGGGCCCACCCCGAGGACGCCCAGCTGCACGGCTCCTCTCAAGCTGGGGTCCGAGAGTGACAGCCCCCACTCCAGCCCTGGCCTCCTCCCTTTCCCGTCCTCTCTCTCCGGAACAGCTGAAAGAATGTAGCTGAGGCGCTGCTGATCGTCCCTGCGTCCTCACTCCCTTTCCTCTTCGTCTCAGCTTCCCACCGCACCACAGCCCTGCTCTCGTCCCGGCCTCCCTCTCCCTCTTCCTCCCAATTCCAAGATGGAGACCGGGCGGGAGCGCGCAGGCGCGGCAGGGACGCCAGGCCAAAGGGGGTGGGACCCCAAAGGAAATAACCCCGCCCCTCGCCTCCAGCTGCCGGGGCCAAGACGAGAAGCTGCCCTGGAGCCCAAGTGCGCGCGCGCCCCGCCACGCGGATGCTGGGTGGGAAGAGAGGAGAAAGGCTGGGCTTGCTTGGGGAGGAGCCCGAGCGCGCAGTCCGAGGACTGCCGGTGGAAAGAGCTGTGGCGCATGCGCCCGCCCAGCTTTCGCGCTGCGACTGAGCTTGTTGCTAGGGCAAACTCCGAGGGGGCGCGCAAGGAAGGAAAGCTGTGGTTTGCGCCTGCGTGCAGGATAAAGGCTGAGAGGAGTAAAGCAAGGGTGCTAGCAGCTGCGCGAAAAAGGCGCGAAAACGGGCCATTATGATGTAACTAAGTATCAAAACTAGACCTGAGCTCTCAAGTGCGAGGTTGATTTGCCAAAGTTGGGGAAACTCAACAGGTCAAATCCCTACAGGAAAACTGAGGTTCAGTAGGGTTGCATAACTTGCCAAAAGTCATGATGCATTTATGTCAAAGTATTTCTACTATCTGAAAGCCCCTACCTAAACAGAATCAACAATTTGAGTTCATGGAAGAAAACAAGTGACCAAATGACCACAACTGGGGGCTATGGTATGTCTAAAAGATATAGTGAAGCCAATGCTTACAATTCCAGCACTCGGCAGGCTGAGTCTGAAGCAGAATACAAGTTCAGCAGCATGTAACCTAATGGAGTGACAGTTTGAAAATCCAAAAAAAAAAAAAAAAACAAAAAAAAAAACAAAAAACCAAAAAACCAAGCTGGGCGTGGTAGTACATGACTTTAACCCTAGTGCTTAGGAGGCAGAGGCAGACAGAACTCTGTGAGTTCGAGGCCAGTTTGGTCTACACAGTGAGTTCCAAGACAGCCAGAGCTGCTTGGAACACAGAGAAACACTGTCTCGGAAACAAACAAACAAAAACCCACAAATGTTTTCCAAAACAAATTCACAAACATGGGCAAAGTAGTAAGTGACCCATGCCCTATGCCAACCTATATTCCAAACTAAGGATAACAAGGATGCTAGTCATCTGTACCCTGAAGAGGGTTACATCTGAAGATTTTGAGATCCAGGTCAGCATGGACTACACAGTGTGAGCTCATCTCAAAAAAGAAAAAAATAATTCAAGGAGCAGGCATTTCATCCCAGCACTTGGGAAGCAGAGGCAGGCAGATCTCTGAGTTTGAGGCCAGCCTGGTCTACAGAGTGAGTTCTAGGTAAGCCAGGGCTATATAGTGAGATCCTGTCTCAAATAACAAATAAAACGAAACAAGGCTAGGGATATCATTCAGCGACAGAGTGCTCGCCTAGCGTTTCTGAGGCCCTGTGTTCAATTCACAGCACCACAAAGGGGACGGGATCAAAACGGCTAAGCAGGTGCTTGCCGTGAAAATCTGGCAACCTGAGTTCCATCCCCTGAACCCACGAAAAGGCTGAAGAAGAGAATACAGTCATCGATCTGTGGTCTCCACGTACATGCCATGGCATGTACATACATCATGCCTATGTGCACACACAATAAAAGGAAATCCTTTAAGTAAACAAGCAAAAGTATCCCCCAAAAGGCTTACTTTAATCCAATCCCCAATAAATACCTTACACAACAGTAGTCAAAAAGCCATTTATTTTCGCACATTCCAGTTCTTCTTTTTTTGTAATAGGTCTCCTAAGCTCAGAAGTAGGCCCAAGAATTTGATCTTCACCTGGAGAAAAAGTAAAAACAGAACAGGTAAGAAAGCCCAAAAACTGAGGAAGGAAGAGCGGAAGAGACATCTGAGGACAGGTTCTGGCATTAATCCCATGGGGTAGCCTCAAGACCCTATAATCACCCAGGGGCCAGAAAGCTGAAAGCCTTTTCCCGCTCCAGGACTGAATAGGCTCCACTGTTTGCTATTCTAAGTCTAGAAGATGGGACAGAGCTTCAAGGAACATTAACAAAGGCTGGAGCGGTTCCATAGTCTAGACTGCTTCCACTCTCCCACAGTAATTTCCTAGCACACAAAGGCCAGCAGAACCTGAGGAAGACTTAAGAGCTGGATGCATAATACTTTTTTTTTTTTTCGAGACAGAGTTTCTCTGTAGCTTTGGTGCCTGTACTGGAACTAGCTCTTATAGACCAGGCTGGCCTCGACCTCACAGAGATCCACCAGTCTCTGCCTCTTGAGTGCTGGGATTAAAGGTGTGCGCCACCACTACCCAGCTGCATAATACTTTCAAATGGGGTGCAAGTCTCCCAACAAGATGGAGATCTTTTTTGGATAGATTTTTTTCACTCAATGAGAGGATGTAACTGGTGGTATTAATAGTAGGCCATCCTTGGCTACATTTGCCAAGCTCATTCCCTCCAAAAGTCTAGTTAGTAGAGAAAGCCGTTTTCTAAATGCAATGATGACTACATGAAGAAAAACACACAGAATGCTTGGGCAGAGTACATGTCCAGTTAATAGGCATCACCATTAATTAGATTCTTTTGAGCTGTCTGAGTAGAATTCCAGAAAGGCCAGCAGGATGGCTGTCTCCAGGCTAACAGCTTGAGTGTGATTCCCAAGACCCACAAGATGGAAAGAGAGGACAAACTGCTGGACACTGTCCCCTGACCTCCAGATGTGCACTGTTGTGTGCACACATACACATGGCTCTCCTAAAATAAATAAAAGGAATTTAAAAAATAATAGTTTTGCCAGGGGTACTGGTGTATGCCTTTAGTTCCAGCACTCAGGAGGCAGAGGCAGGTAGATCTCTATGACTTTGGGTCTGGCTTACCCCGCAAGTTTCAGGCCATCCAGAGCTACATAGTGAGATCCTGTCTCAAAATGAATCAACCAATATTAAATAAATTTCAGGAAAAAAGCAAGACTACATATTCAGAACAGATCACCAAACCTGAACCCTCTTAATTCATCATTGCTGCCATAAACGTAGGCGTGAAGAGAAGCTCTGCTGAGTCTTACAGTCAGAACATGACTCGGAAGACAGCAGTCACAAAGGATGTGTACAAAAGCATAGCAAGTCAAAGAATTAGGCCCCAGTATGTTGGTAAATGTCTTCAATCCCGGCACTTGGAAGACAGATGCAGGTGAATCTCTGTGACTCTGAGGACAGCCTGGTCTACACAGTACGTGTCAGGTGGCTGGGGCTACAAATGGGACCCTATCTCAAAACAAACAAAAAAAGGAAAGTAAGGGGCTGGTGGTCCCAAGGTTAAGAGCACTTACTGCTCTTGAAGAGAACTTGAGTTTGGCTCCCAGAACCTACATTTAGCAGCTCAAAACCACCTGTAACTCCAGGTCCAGGGGATCCGCCACCCTTTCTGGGCTCCTTGAGCTCCTGTGCACATATGATGTACATAAACTCATGCAGGCGCACACATACACACATAAATAAAAATAAATAAATCTTACAAAAAAGTAAGGGCAGGGTTTTAGGGGGGTAAAAAAATAGAAACAGATAAAATTAAACCACATCTATATTTGTGGAAAGCTTTCATTTAAATAACCACACCTCCAATGACCTTCATTGGCTGTGATCCTGTCACTCACTAATCACACGTTCGGAGTGCACAGGAGGAGTGGGAGCACTGTCAGGAATGAAGGGGAGGAGGTGCCTTTTTTTTTTTTTTGAGACAGGGGTTCTCTGTGTAGGCCTGGCTGTCTTGGAACTCATTATGTAGACCAGCTGGACTCCAGCTCACAGAGATCTGCCTGCCTTTGCCTCCTGTGTGCTGGGTTTAAAGGCGTGCATCGGCGCTGCCACTACCCAGTTTAGGGGAGGCATCGGAATTGTTGGTAATAGTCTTTTTCTCCCTGGGTGGTGTGTCCACTTTACAATAATTTCCCAAAATGTACTTTTATGGCTTTTCTTTCTTTTTTTCTTTCTTTGGTTTTTTGAGACAGGGTTTCTCTGTAGCTTTGGAGCCTGTCCTGGAACTCACGCTGTAGACCAGGCTGTCCTCGAACTCACAGAGATCCACCTGCCGAGTGCTGGGATTGAAGGTGTGCGCCACCAAAGCCCAGCTTGGTTTTTCTTTTTACATGAAAGTTACTTATTTCACAGTAAAAATAGGGCCAGCGAGACGTCTCCGCAGGTAAAGCTTCCTGCCATGAAAGCGAGCCTGACACCCTGAGTTTAGTTCTCCTGACCCTACATAAATGTGGGAGAGAATCAACTCCACAAGGTGGTTCTCTGACCTCCACATGCACACCACGGCACATGCTCGGCCACACACACACAAAGAAAAAAGAAAAATAATAAAAACACTGTATGTTTCTGGAAAAAATTGTTTCCAGTTCCCATAAGGAGACAGCTGAATAGGGCTCTCAGGGACTTACAGGAAGCAGCATCTGAGGATGGAGTCAAAGGATCTGCTTTACCAAATTACAAATGCCATCCCTTCCCCACCGGTTCCCACAGAATCTCACCTGAGAACAGAGGGAGGGGCAGGCCGTGCCCTCAAAGCCGTGTTCGAGACCAGTGGAAGTCTGGGCGCGGAGGGAAGCACACAGCAGTCACACAGCAGAGCAAACCACAGAAGAGCAGCAGGACCAAGCCCAGGACCAGCAGTCTGGTGCCACACAGAGCTAGCTCCTCCTAGCGGTGGGGACAGGGGACGGGAAATGACAACAGAGAGGGTTGGGAATCTCCCAGTGGGAAGACAGTTTGCCCCACACCCTGAAAAACAGAGGTAAGCCCCAGGAGGCAGAGTCCTCCTGACACCCAGGGAGCGGCTCTGGGATAGGTCAAAGAGAACATTTGTCCTGATGGGTTCCAAACTGCTCTCTTGCCCAGTCAGCTGAACTCCCAGGAGTCACTATTTTCCACATTCCACCAGTCTTTCTTCCCTCCCTCCCTCCCTCCTTCCTTCCCTTTTAATAAAACAAGGCCTTATTATGTAGCTCAGGCCGGCCTCAACTCTCTTGCTCCTCCTGCCTTCAGCCTTCTGGGTGCTGGGCTGAGAGATGTTTACCATCACATCCAGGCATGTTCCTTTTAAGTTGGTGGGTGGGGTTTTGTTTGTTTGTTTGTTTTTTTGAGACAGGGTCTCTCTGTATAACAGCCTTGGCTGTCCTAGAACTCACTTTGCAGACCGGGTTAGCCTAGCACTCACAAAGACCAACCTGCCTCTGCCTCCTAAGTGCTGGGATTAAAGGCACGCGCTGCCACCACCCGGCCCTTTTAAAATATTTTTATATGTATATTTGTATTATGGGTATTTGGTCTGCATACATTATCTGTGCAACACCTGCATGCAGTACCTGCAGAGTCCAGAAGAGGGCATCGGATTTCCTAGAACTAAGATCACAAATAGTTGTAATTTGCTATGTGGGTGTTGGGAATTGAACCCAGGCCCTCTGGAAGGGTGGCCTGTGCTCTTAACCACCAAGCTGTCTCTCCAGCCACAAAACTTTCATTGCCAGAAAATGGCTTTACCTGCTTAAGGACTGTGCAAGTAGAGCCAGATTCTGCTTCCCCTAATGGCCTTTTTGTTTATTTGTTTTCAAGACAGGATTTCTCTGTGTAGCCCTGGCTGTCCTAGAACTCGGTAGACCAGGCTGGCCTTGAACTCAGAGATCTGCCTGCCTCTGACTCCCGAGTGCTGGGATTAAAGGCATGGGCCACCAAGAGGCTTTTTAAATTATGGGGCGTGAGATTGTAGCAGCTCTTTACCCAGTCTCCTCCTCCACTCGGTTCAGCTCCTCCACCCTGCAGGTGTCTCTTTCTCTTCTCTGAGAGCTCTAGGCGGCTCCATCGGTATCGACTGTACCGTTTGGCCTAACATAGCAGCTCCCAAAGCGGCTGAGACTGCGATCTCCTGCTTCCTTCTGTCATCCCTAGGCTCTCACGTGAATCCCAACAGGCTGGCTGCGCTCACTTCCTCCTTGGAGGATCATCTTCCCTGGGAAAAGGAGCTGGACCCCTACCCAGTCTCACCGTGTAGCCCTGGCTGTCCTGGAACTCTCTTTGTAGACCATGTTAGTCTCCAAGTCAGAGAACAGCAAATGGCTGCGGTCTCTGATCAAACCTGTTTCGCATCAGGCGCTGCACTGAGTACTTTCGGTCATTTTTTTTTAATATTTATTTATTTATTTATTTATTATGCATACAATATCTGCCTACATGTGTGCCTGCAGGCCAGAGAGGGCACCAGATCTCATTACAGATGGTTGTGAGCCACCATATGGTTGCTGGGAATTGAACTCAAGACCTTTGGAAGAGCAGGCAATGCTCTTAACCACTGAGCCATCTCTCTAGTCCTACTTTAGGTCATTTGTACTCAGTCCTTAGTTACTGGATTTTGTAAATTACGTCACTGGTGACGAGGCTTAGAGAGGCTCCGATACTTGCTCCAGACCACGCTGCCTCTAACCTAAGGCAGGGTTATAAAAACCCACGCTTGTTCGCTGTTGTCCTTCTATTTGAACAGACTGTCATTACAAAGTTCAGACTGGCAGTGAGCTTTCAATCCTCCAGCCTCAGACTCTGGCGTACCAGAGCTGGAAGAGAGCTGGCACTACAACAGACCAAGTTCTGCTTCGTGAGGTTGCCTCCTCAACCCTTTCGGACAGCGCTGCACACGAAGCCTTGAGGATCAACCTGAGGCACTTACCGAAGTCAGGAGCTTGGTGAGCACGAGGCGTTCGTGGCTCCACACCCTGACACACTCTTCACCCATCACTGAGCTCAGGACAGCATTTCCAGCTCCCTCCTCTGAGCAGGATATAGGTGGCTGGCTAGAGGGCAGGATCTCTGGACTAGCACTGAAATAGAGGCAGGTCTCTGGAGTTCTTCCTGAGGCCCCTCTGGCTGTGACAAGGATAGACTCCCCTGCAAAGGACCCTAAAGAGGAGCAAAACAGGAGATGGAAAACTGAGTGTGCAGCCAGAGAGATGGGCAGCAGCAAAGGGTTCAGTTCTCAGCACCCACATCTAGAGGTTTCCAAATGCCTGTAACTCCAGCTCCAAGGGATCTGATCCCTTCTCCAGGTCTCCTCCAGTAAACACACACACACCACACCCCCACATATACCCCTCACAAGCCTGCACACATACACCCACACACACCACACACACATACACATATACCACACACACACACAAAGCACACCCCCACCACACACATTACAAGCATGCACACTCACAGCAGTCATAGACATATGCATACATGCAAACCAGGCATGGTGGTGCACTCCCTTAATCCCAGCACTTGAGAGGCACAGGCAGGTAGATCTCTGAGTTTGAGACCAGCCACAAAGCAAGTTTCAGGATAGCCAGGGCGCCACCTCCGCCCAGTACATACAAAATCTTTTATGGGATGCCAGCGACAGCAGCTCATACCTAGAAGGAGTGAACCAATGCCTGAAAGTTGTCCTCTGACTTACTTACACAAGTATGCCGTGGCACATATCCATGCTCACACACACACAGAAACAAGTAACTAAGTAATTGTAATTAACTAAAAGACTGTCCATGAGTTTCTACTTCCTGCTTTGGACCTATTTCCCAGCTCAGTATTCCGTCCCTTGTAGGCACCATCCACACTGACACTGGGAAGTTCATAAACACGCCATCCTGGTTCCTTTCCATCTACATGCCTTTGTCTGCTGCTCCCTTTGCCTGGAATGGTACATGGCTACACATTCTAAAAGCCTCAGGTTGAATGCTGTATCCTTGGAAGGTCTTCCTTCACCAGCCGACTTCATACACTGACAGGTGTGTACTCCTGCTGTGTCTGTATTCTTGTTAGACTGTAAACAACTTAAAGGGACAGCTGACACACCTGAAAAATCACTACCAGAACCTCAGCGGACCAGGGCTTCTCAGTGATCAGGGCGGGAGTGTGAACACTGGTGAGTAGAATGGTGGTGCACGCCTTTGGCTCAGCGCTCAGGGCAGAGGCCAGCCTGATCTACACAATGAGTGCATACAGAGTCACATGGAGAGACCCTGCCTCAAACACAGACACACAAAACAAAGGGCTAGTGGGGACGGAAGAAAACACAAAGTTCCAGCTGTTAGACTGTAAGATGGTACAACAGGGGCCGGAGAAATGGCTCAGCAGTTAAGAGCACTGATGGTTCTAGGGGTCCTGAGTTCCATTCCCAGCAACCATATGATGGCTCACGATCACATGGAATAAGATCTGGTGCAACTTCTGGCCTGCAGGGACACATGCAGGCAGACCGTTGTATACATAATAAATATATCTTAAAAAAAAAAAAGATGGTTTAACAGTTTGGATGTTCCTCAAAAGATTAACCACAGAACTACCCCATATTCCAGTTGTGCCTATATTCTCAATGGTACTAAAATGTATGTCCACACAAAAACTGGTGTTAAGAATTGCATAATTACAGCTGGGTGGTGGTGGCACATGCCTTTAATCCCAGCACAGAGGCAGGCAGATCTCTGTGAGTTCAAGGCCAGTATGGTCTAGGACAGGCTCCAAAGCTACAGCGAAACCTTGTCTAAAAAACGACGACAACAACAAAAATAATTTCTTTCTTCCTTCCTTGGCTGGCCTGGGCCTTGCTATGTAGATTAGGCTGGCCTGGAATTTGTAGAGATCCACCTGGGCACCTTTTTCTTCCCAGCGCTGGGATTAAAAGTATGCAGCACCACGATGAACCTTAAAAATCTCAAGTCACAAAGGACTGCGTGTCGTAGCAATGTTCAGAATAGATAGGCCACCAGAGAGAGCAAGAGGCCAGGAAACCTGGGGGAAAGAGGGCAAGGACAGCTAAGGTGCAGATCTACTTAGACGACTAAAAAAAGTTCTAGGTCAGCCTGGTCTACAAGAGCTAGTTCCAGCACAGGCTCTAAAGCTACAGAGAAACTCTGTCTCGAAAAACAAAAACAAAAACAAAAACAAAACAAAACAAAATCTCAGGATGACTCCCAATTGTGTAAATAGACTAAAAGTGACTTACTTTAAATGAGGGGAACACACATCCGCAGTGACTCATACTTCAGTGTTGTCAGACATATACATGTATGTGAGATAGTTTCGGAACTTGTTATGTAGTCTTAGACGAACTCCCAATGTAACCCTGGCAGTATTGGCATGCTTACGCTCTCTCTATATATATATTCATCCTGGGGAGGGGTATTTGGTGTTAAACCTAAGGCCTCCTGGGGCATGCTAGGACAGAACTGAAGAAACTTAGAACTGGAACAGCAAAGTCAAAACATAGTGAATGTGAACAATATTCACTGCAAGCATCTTCTCCTATCCAGTCTGCATTGCAGCAGGGGTAACTAAGATGCACAGCTGTACCCAAGGTCACCAGTCTGTTGAAGTCAGAGATGGGGCCCAACCCTACCTGTTCTGGTGCTGGACCCCCATATTCCCCAGTTCTCACCTTTCAATCCTATCTGACTACCATGGATCTGGGCTTGGAATATTTGGGTTTTGTTTCTATCTGGACCATCTCCGAAGTTCAAAGTAGTACGTAAGCCGACGACGTGAGGCCCTCGCCACTTCCCTGTGACTGTCCCATTCACGGGGCACAGGCTCAGCTGGCCAAAAGACCTCAAGAAGGCAACCCAATCCTGTGTGCAAAAGAGGAGTGAGAGAGAAGTGAGATTAGCAACAGGGGCAGACATATACCAGCAGGGTGAGCACCCGGGTACTTACCTGTGGAATGTCAGGGCTACGTAGGCCAGATGTATGAGTGAGGAGGAAGCCACCAAGGCCCAGACCAGAGAGGCCAAGGAGCAGCAGGATCAAAGTGGCACAGACCAAAGGTGGGTGATGAGCCAGACAGAGATGCAGGTTGTGCCCTGCCTGGCAGCTGCCCATGGGGAGCAGAGGGGTCTGGGCCTCCACGGAGTGCCTGCTGGAGGACAGTGAGGGAGAACTGGACAAGAGCCTGCAGGTCAGAAGGCCCTCACCCATGTTACTCAAAGGTAAGCTAAAGCTAGAAGACAATAAATTTGCTCAAGGACACACAGGAGATGGCAGAGCCAGGACCAAAATCTAAGATTCTGTACCCAAAAAGTTCACCTCCTTAGAGCACTTAAGAAATGCTTGCTCAATTTCGTTGCTAAAATAACCAAGGGAGAAGCAGGGGACAGCATTCTGTACTAGCAAAGAGGATGTGAAAAGAATTCTCGCCTGGAAAAGAGGAAGTAGTTGATATGAGGCCAGGGGTTTGGCAGCCAAACAGTACAGCCAGAATCCAGACCGGAAGTGTCTTGGGTCAAAGTTCGTACTTTGGAGCTAAGCTAACCAGCTAGGTAGGAATGAACGAATGAATCTGTCTTGCTGCTCTCTAGCGAAGTTAAGATGTGAACTGGGAGTTCTAAGAACACCAAGTAATGAGGATTCGATGGGGCAGTAGTTTGGTCGGTACTTGGCCATGCAGGAATCCAACAGACATCCATCGCCTTTCTTATTATTGGTATCATAATGATCCTTAAGACCAGACGCCAGTAGAAGTAAAATTGTGGCTTTTAACACAGAAGTAGTAGGGTTAAGATTTGGAATCCGTCTCCAACTTCCGAGTACCCTATTCCAGGCAAGAAGCGATAGACTGGTGAAAATAAACATCTGGAAGGCAGGAGCTCAGCATAAGGAGTGGGGGGAGAGCACGGGAGAGTGTGGAAGCCCCTGGGAAACGCCAAGTGTCACATATGCTCGGCCCCTGCGCGGCCCCACGTCCCGGAACTTCTGCAAAAGGGAGGGTAGGAGGAAGGAGGACAGAGTCTGAGGGGCAGTAGCGGCTGGTGCATCTCGGCCTCCCGTCCTCCCCAAAGCCCCCTCCAGAAGGATCTCGACACCCGAATCCCTTCCCGATCCAGTGGCTTCAGGTCGGACCGCCACTAGCTCTCACCGCTTGCAGCCGGGCGGAGGCCGGCGCCCCGTGACGTCACGGGCGGCGCGGCAGAGGGGCGGGGCCCATGCAGGCGTGCGCCCGCTCCGGCCCCTCCCCAACCCGCCCGGATGCGCTTGCGTGGTGGCCACGAGGGCCTTTGAGGGCTTCTCCCCGGTCTGCGTCAGGCCAAACCAAGAGGAAATTTATTCTAGGGGCCAAGTAAAGAAAATAACTCGCCGGGAGGTGAGGAAACCAGAAACAGGCGAGGGAGGCCGTGCTAGCCGTCGTGGACACCTCAGGTTTTCCTCCCGGGAGTGCGCTGTAGGGTTTCGGCGGAACCTCACCAAAATCACTTTGCTGTTGCTTGCCGCGACCTGTTCGCACAGCCCGACCACGCCCAGGTTTTCGAGTCCTCTGGGTAGGATTAGGGGGCTCCACTCCTCCGCCCTGCGAGCAGCCTGTAGGTTCTGCTCTTCTCTGCCCTCTCAGATAGTTAAGGTCTACACCTTGGCTTGGTCCTTGGCTCTTACTGGCTCTTAAATGCACAGGACCCTAGAGCTACAAGTCTGCTCAACAGGAGGCGTCTCTTTAGAGGGGGAGATCGGCTTACCTGAAACAGCATAAAACGAACTAGGACCTCAGGTTCAAATCCTCTCTCCGTCCTGGTGTGACACCGCAGTCCTGTAACCCCAGCACTTATAAGGTGGAGGCTGGAGGATCAGGAGCTAAAGGTCAGTCGAGTTCAGCCTAGGATCACCCCCAAAACCAAACCCAAACAACAAAAGAATAGCTCAGCATAAGTTATTAAAACCATGCTGTCCTGGGATTAATATTGTTCCTTTTAAAGGAGACCATTTGTTTTTTGAGACAGAATCTCACTGTGTAGGTGACTTGGAACTCACTTATGTTGACCAGAGTCGTCTTGAACTCAGAGATCCACCTGCCTCAGCCTTCTGTATGCTGGGATTAAAGGTGGGGAACATGGCCCTCTAAAGAAGAAGGTTTGTAGCGCCGGGTTTGCGTCAAAACAGTTCTCAAAAGATGTAGTAGTACAGATGGGCATTAGACATATAAGGAAGCATTCATGCTCACTGCACATCAGAGAAAAGTGAATTAAAACCACATTGAAATCCTATCCTACCTCAATCAAAATTTATAAAAAAAAAGAAATGCTGGTGAGGATGTAGACCAAAAAGAACCCTTATGTACCGATACTGGGAATGTAAGCTAGTCTAGCTACTATGGATGTCAATATATAGGTTCTACAAAAAGTATAAATAAACCTAACATGGCCTGGCTATATCAGTCCTGAGTATCAAAATACTACAGGTAAACATAGAAGAAATATTCACACATTAGTCTTCATTTATTGCAGCACTATTCACTACCTAGTTCATCTATAGTGATATTTCATTTGTATTTTAATTAATAAAGCTTGCCTGAAGACCAGAATGCAAAACAGCCACATTAGTCAGCCATACAGGCCAGGCAGTGGTGGCACACACCTTTAATCCCAGCAGCCACAAAAGTTAGCCATAGAGGCTGGCGGTGGTGCATGCCTTTAATCTCAGCCCTGGAGGGGAATATAAAGCTGGATAAGCCAGGAACTCGCTCTTTTTCAATCTGAAGATTTCGTAAAGGTAAGAGCTCTCGAGTGGCTTGACTGCTTTGCTTTTCTGATTTTCAGGCTGAACCCCAATGTCTGTCTCTGGGTTTTTATTATTTGTGCTACATTCATAGAGAAATGTATAAAAAATGTATATATACACAGTGGGATTTTTTTTCAGCCATAAAGTACAGTTATTCCAGTTGGGGTGTGGTGGCACAAATCTTTAATCCCAACACTTGGGAAGCAGAAGCAGGCAGATCTATGAGTTCAAAACGAGTCTAGCCTCAACATAAAGCCAGTTACACTGAACCTTATAGAAGAGAAAGTGGGACGTACACTTGAACACATTGGCACAGGGAACCACTTCCTAAATATAACCCCAACAGCACAGACACTGAGAGAAACAACTAATAAATGGGACTTCCTGAAACTGAAAAGCTTCTGTAAAGCAAAGGACATGGTCAACAAGACAAATCAACAGCCTACAGAATTGGGAAAAGATCTTCACTAACCCCACATCAGACAGAAGTCTGATCTCTACAAAGAACTCAAGAAATTGGTCATCAAAAGAACAAATGATCCAATAAAAAAAAAAAGGGAGTACAGACCTAAACAGAGAACTCTCTACAGAGGCATCTAAAATGACTGAAAGACACTTAAGAAAATGTTCAACATCCTTAGACATCAGAGAAATGCAAATCAAAACAACTCTGAGATTCCATCTTACACCTGTAACAATAGCCAAGATCAAAAACACTGATGACAACTTATGCTGAAGAGGTTGTGGGGAAAAGGGAACACTTCTGCATTGCTGGTGGAAATGCAAGCTGGTACAACCCCTTGGGATGTCAGTGTGGTGATTTCTCAGGAAATTAGGAAACAACCTTCCTCAAGACCCAGTAATACCACTTTTGAGTATATATCCAAAGGATGCTCAATCGTGCTACAAGGACATGTGCTCAACTATGTTCATAGCAGCTTTGTTTGTCATAGCCAGAACCTGGAAACAACCTAAATGCCCCTTGATTGAAGAATGGATAAGGAAAATGTGGTACACTTACACAATGGAGTACTGCGCAGCAGAAAAAAATAACGACATCTTGAATTTTGCAGGAAAATGGATGGAGCTAGAAAACATTATTTTGAATGAGGTAACCCAGACCCAGAAAGACAATTATCACATGTACTCACTTACAAGTGGTTTTTAAACATAAAGCAAAGAAAACCATCCCACAAATCATAATCCCAGAGAACTTAGGCAACAATGAGGACCCTAAGAGAGATTTACATAGATCTAATCTACATGGGAAGTAGAAAGTAGAAAAAGACAATATCTTCTGAGTAAATTGGGAGCCTGGGGACCATGGGAGAAGTTTGAAGGGCAAAGGGGAGAGGCAGAGAAAAATGTAGAGTTCAATAAAAATCAGTAATACAAAAAGAAGAAAAAAACAGAAACAAACAAACAAAAAATGAGTCTAGAACACAGTGAGTGCCAAGCCAGTCAGGGCTCCACAATGAGACTATCTTAAAAAAAAAATATGGAAGAGATAGTTTAGCAACTAAGAGCACTTGCTGCTCTTGCAGAGGATCCAAGTTCAGTTTGTAGCATCCACATTCCAGCTGACAACCAGTGGTAATTCCAATGCCAGGGGCTCTGATGTCCTCTCTGACCTCCACAGGCACCAGGCACACATGTGGTACACATACCCAGACAGGCAAAGCACTAATACACAGAAAATAAAAATAAGTAAACCTTTAGAACATTGTCATCCCTCTAATCCCAGCACCTAGGAAGCAGAGGTAGGAAGATCAAGAACTCAAGACCAGCCTCAACTAATTTGAAGTCAGTCCAAGCTACACAAGGTCATATCTCAAAAGCCCATCAAAAAAAATGTTAATGAGGTGACTCAGCAGTTAAAGCCACAAACTTGATGACCAGAGTGCTATCCCCAGAACCCATGCTGGGAGGAGCGCACAGACTTGTGAGAATTGTCTCCCGACCTCCAGAGCACACGTGCACCTGTGCGTGCGCGCACGCGCACACACACACAAGATTTAAAAAGAAAAGAACAAAGTTGTGATATTTGCAGGAAACAAGTACAACTAGTAATAACCATATTTAGTGAATTAAGTCAGCCTTAGAAAGATAAATATGTGTCTTCTCCCATTTGAGGTTCTAGGATTTTATATAGATACAAGAAATCAAGAAAGAGAGAGAGTGTGTGTATCACACATATAAAACACACACAAAAATAGAAGTAGAACTGACTCACCCAAAATAGTGTAATCCGGAGACTCAGGGAGGGCAAGAGTAAGAGCGGGGAGGAGAGGGAAGTTTGGAGGGAAACTATAGGTTTATTTATCCACACATACTAAGGTATATTTAGTTTCAATTTTTCAAGAGAATACTTTTAATTGAAAGATAACACTTTTCTGTTGCTGAAAAACATTTTGCCCTAGTAAAAATATAACCTGCCAAAAATAGAACCTCCCATAGTTAGTGAGGCAGGGTTTTGCTCCTATCTTTCAAGGAGAATAAAAGCATCCAACTAAGGAATCCAGAGACTACTGGACAAGTGAAACAGCTGAAGAAAAAGGACAGATCAACAAGAGGAAATGTCCCAAATAAAAGAGTAAATTGGTCAATTGATATTGCCCACCTCCAGCTGACTGTCCTGAAATCCTCGCTCAGCCCCAGACTGGTGCTAGCACCCATGCCACCATTTTGCCTGAGTGGCTGCCCCTTCCCATCTAACAACCCCCCAATGATTCCAGCTAAAGGAGATGCACAGGAAAATAGCATGTGATTCCACCTGTGTGAGGTAAATAAGACAATAGCATATTCTGGCAAAATGAAATGCACCAAGGTATTCCACCTCTATGGAATGCGAAAGACAATATGTAATGATTCCCCCTGAG
This sequence comes from Myodes glareolus, assembly GCF_982192425.1. Taxonomy (NCBI): domain Eukaryota; kingdom Metazoa; phylum Chordata; class Mammalia; order Rodentia; family Cricetidae; genus Myodes; species Myodes glareolus. The sequence continues at coordinate 77,295,774 of NC_142032.1, read as the reverse complement.
ATTCACAATACAACAGCCTATGATTCTCTGGGCATGAACTACGTAAGATGATAGCGTATAGTTCCACCTATATGAGATACAGAAGGCAATCGTATATAATTGCAACAAAAGGAGATGCACAAGAAAGTAGCAAATGATTCCACCTCGATGAGATGCAAAGACAATAGGAAATGATTGCACCTGTAAGCAATAGAAAATAGCAGATGATTAGCCGGGCAGTGGTGGCGCACGCCTTAAATCCCAGCATTTGGGAGGCAGAGGCAGGCGGATCTCTATGAGTTCATGGCCAGTCTGGTCTACAGAGTGAGTTCCAGTATAGGCTCCAAAACTACACAGAGAAACCCTGTCTTGAAAAATAAAAAAAAAAATCGAATAAAGAAAGAAAGAAAATAGATTCCAGTGGCATAAGAAGCACAAAACAATAGTGAATGATTCCTCCTATATGAGACACATCAGACAAGTGATTCAACCTATATGAGATGCACTAGATAATAGCATATGAGTTCACCATTATGAGAGGCAAAAGCCAGTAGACAACTGCACATATGTACAACGTGTTGTGCACAACACAATAGCATACTATTTCACTGTTGTGAGACGCACAGCAGCTCAGAGATGGAAAGCCATAGCTCCCAGGACCTGGAGAGCAGAAGATAGGGAGTTATTGCTTAATAGATTCAAAGTTATGTGTTTGGTGGGCAAAGGCAGGTGAATTTCTGTTTTTGAGGTCAGTCTGGTCTACAAAGCAAGTTCCAGGCCAGTCAAGGCAGTGTGCCAAGGCCTTATCACAAAGACAAAAATAGAAGTTTTAGTTTTGCACAGTGAAATATCTTGGCCATGGGTAGCGGTGGTAACTGTCTATAGTCACCAGCAAGTGAACACCCTTGATACTACCGGATGACACACTTAAAATGGTGAAAGAAATACTAGGTGAGCTGGTGTGTGCCTTTAGTCTCGGCACTCTGGAGGTTGAGGCAGGAGGGTTGCACAAGTTCAGAGTCAAACCTGAGCTACATAGCAAGATCCTGTCCCAGAGGGGGAGGAGGGACTGGCAAGAGAGATGGCTCAGTGGTTTAAGTGCATGTACTGATCTTCCTGAGGACCTGAGTGTGACTCCCCAGCACCCACATCGGGCACCTCACAACTACCTGTAACTTAACTTCAGTTACAAGGATCTGACACCTTTGTCCTCTGTGGCCCCTCACCCGCAAAAAACACACACTGAGACACATATACATGCACCTAATTAAAAACAATTCAAAATATGTGACAGCAATAATTTTTATGTATATTTTATTACAATTAAAAATAATAGGGCTGGGGGGTTGGAGAGATGGCTCAGAGGTTAAGAGCACTGACTGTTCTTCTAGAGGTCCTGAGTTCAATTCCCAGCAACCACATGGTGACTCACAACCATCTGTAATGAAATCTGGTGCCCTCTTCTGGCTCACAGACATACATGCAGGCAGAACACTGTATATATAATAAATAAATCTTAAGAAACAAATAGAGCTGGAGAGATGGCTCAACCATTAAGAGGACTTGTTGCTCTTGCAGAGGACTTGGGTTCAGTTCCAAGCACCCACGTGGCAGGCTCAGACTCACCTGCAGTTCCAGGCCAGCCAAAGCTACATAGTGAGTCTCTGGTCTCAAAAGGAAGATGGGTAGTTAGGATGGCTCCGTGATTAAGAGCATTTGCTGCTCTTGCAGAGAATCTAGTCTTGGTTCCTACACAATGGCTCAAAACTTTTCTAACTCAGATTTCAGGGGATCTGAAACCCTTTTCTGGCCTCCGTAGTTACCAGGCACGCACGTGGTACACATACACGCATGCAGACAAAACACTCATAGGTATAAAATAAAAGCAAATCTGAAATAAACACTTAAAGAAGTTATTGAAAAATCTGCATTCAGCTGGGTGGTGGTGGCGCACGCCTTTAATCCCAGCACTCAGGAGACAGAGGATCTCTTTGAGTTCGAGGCCAACTTGATCTACAAGATCTAGTTCCAGGACTGGCTCCAAAGCTACAGAGAAACCCTGTCTCGAAAAACAAACAAACAAACAAACAAAAATACAAGAAAGAAAGAAAGGAAGGAAGGAAGGAAGGAAGGAAGGAAGGAAGGAAGGAAGGTCAACAGACAGTTCGGGGATGCCTGCTGTGTACCATGCTCATGTTGCTGGGGGCTCAAGACAGAACGTGACAGCTGGATTTCTGATGTCAGAGCTTTTCCTCTGACATGTCAGAGGAAACACTTGATGCAGAGCAAAGGGTAAAGGGCAGGGTGGGAACTCTCCCCAGCTCTGTCAAGAAAACACAGCAAGCTCTAAGAAAAATCACACATCAGTGCACTGGAAGCCTGCAGCAAAGACTTCCTGATGCAGGAGAAAGAAACAGAAATGTGAAGGCTGGCGAGTTTTCCAACTAACTTTGACCAGTCCCTCCCACTGAGGCACTGCCATGCTGCTTCTTTTTTTCTTTTCTTTTCTTTTCTTTTCTTTTTTTTTTTTTTTTTACGTTTTGACTTATGTGTGTGTATGTGTGTTTTACATGAGTGCAGATGCTCAAAGAGCACAGAGATGACCAGTCTTCCTGGAGACGGAGCTACAGGTGGTTGTGAACCATCAGCACAGGTGCTGGCAACTGACCCTGGTTCCTGTCCGAGAGCAGTATTTGCTCTTAACTGCTGAGCCACCATTCCAGTCTCACACCCTCCCGTACATTAAAGTATTTTATTTGTGATCCTCAGGTTGGGCGTGCATGTGAAAGCCAGAAGTTGATCTCTCTTTCTACTGTGTGGGCCACTAGGGTCTGATTGAAGTCATCAGTCTTGATAGGATGTACCTTTACCCACTGACCCAACACATAGTCCCTTGTTGTGTTTCTTGGTTTGCTTTTCCAGACAAGATCTCACTGTGTAGCTCTGGTTGGCTTGAAACTTGCTATAAAGACCAGGCTGGTTTCACATTCACAGAGATCTGCCAACCTCTGCCTCTAGAGTGCTTAGTTATGTTTTCTGACATTGAGACAGGATCTCATGTAGTCCATGCCTGCCTTTAGCTCACTGCATAGCTGAAGGTGACCTTAAATTCCTAATCCTCCTGCCTCTTCCTCCCAGGTGCTGGCATTACAGTCAGCTGCCACCTTACCTGGCTGACTGCCTTTGTCTTACCTCACTCTGAGTCTTTTCAGGGAAGGAGAACAGCTAAAGATGGCCTGGAATAGATGAGACCCTTTCTCTAAATAAGTAAATATAAAAGTTATAAAAAAAAAAAAACCAAATATGGGCTTGTTGACATACAGCCCTCACCCCCCCCACACACACACGGAAGGAGGGAGAGATTGGGGATATAGTATATATGCAAAAAAATTCCCAGCAAAATACGAAGAAACAAAGCAGCATAATAAATAGATTGTAAACTATAGCACAGCACAAGACTTTAATTCCAGCACTAGGGAGGCAGAGCCAGAATGATCTCCATGAGTTCAAGGCCAGCCTGGTATACATTATGAGTTCTAGGCGATCATGGATACATCATGAGACCCTGTCTCAAAAATAGCAACAACAGCAACAAAAATCAACCCATGCAATACAGCAAATTACTAGAATGAAGGGGAAGAAATAATCATTTTAGTTAATAAAAAGGATTCTTTGATGGGTGTGGATGTGGGACCACCAAACTGTAATCCCAGCCAGCATTCAGGAGCTGGGGTAGGAGGGTCAGATGTTCAAAGTTAGGTTTAGCTACATATTTGATTTTGAGGTCTACAGAGTGTCTCAGAAAACCGAAACATAAACAAACAAATAAACAAAAGTAGTGGTGGAGGTCAAGCCTGGTGGTGCATGCTGTAATCCCAGCTCAGGCAGAGGCAGAAAAATCGCCACAAATTTAAGACCAGCCTGGGCTACAAAGCAAGTTCCAGGCCAGGCAAGGCTATGTGACAAGACTGTCAAAAAATTAGTGAGGGACTGGAGAGATGGCTCAGAGGACCTGGGTGTGGTTCCCAGCACCTACGCGATAACTAACAACCATCTGTAATTCCAACTCCAGGGAATTCAACATCCTCTTCTGACTTTCATGGGCACCAAGCCTGCACATGGTACACATGCCAAGCAAGCAAAACACAAAACATTTTTTAAAAAATAATAAAAATTGGTAAAGAAAAAGAAAGACCTTTGATAAGGAGCTGGAGAGACAGCTCGGAGGTTAAGGGCATGGACTGCTACTCCAGAAGACCGGGGTTCAGTTCCCAGTACCCACACAGTGGCTCACATCTTTGACTTTAGTTCCAGGTGACCCAATGCCCTCTTCTGGTGTCTAAGAGCACTGCATGCATGTGATACACAGACACACCTGCAGGCATAATGTTCATACACATACAAAATAAAATGAAGAGGGGGGACACCCCCTTTCATGATAAAATGCTCAATAACCTAGAGAACTTTCTCAGAGAAATGAAGGCCACTAAGGAGACACTCAGAGCCATATGTCTAGTGGTGAAAGATTGAAAACGCAGCACCGAAGGATTCCTACTTTGTCCTGTGTGATCGAAACCCAGCAAGTGAAATAGGAAGCAAAGCCTTTACCATGTGGGCACCAACAGATGTTTCCAGTGAAAAGCCATCCCTATGCTAAAGATTCTGTGTGGCTGATTAACGGAACTAGAATTTTGTGATTGTGGAGAGTTGGAGGATGGCAGAACCATATGCAAATTCTCTTGGGCTGTCTTTAGTCCCCTTAATAATCAACATTTGCCCACCTCTGTATCTGGCCTTATAGTCTTCTGCCTGTCATGTGAAACCTTTGGGATGTATTATTACCTTAAGAGACCACCAGCTCCCACCAACCCCGAAAGCTAAGGTAACATCGGAAATCTGTAACAGATTTTTTTTTTACACTTTTCTCTAACCCGCCTATCTCCTGTTCCCACACATGGATTTGAAAAGCGCCCTGAGACCTGTGAGAAGCTCAGCAGGTGAAGGTGTTTACTGCCAGCCCAGTGAAGCGCTTGAAGAGCTGCCCCACCCACAGGGCAGAAGAAGTCCCACAAGCTCTTCTCTGACCCCATGTGCATATGCACTCATGCGCACTGAATAAATGTAACAACTTGAAGTGCCTTGACTCATGCCTTTTTCTTGTTCTGTAACTATAAATCTCTAGAGAACTATTACTATATTGGAACATGGCATGGGGGCAACCCAGCTCGGAATTTCTGGGCATAGTTGTTTCCAGAATGAACTGTCTCATTGTCTTTGATGTGAGAGCTGTTTTTGTGTTGACACTGGAGCCAAACTCTGCAGACATCGAGACGGTACAGTACCTTCAGCGATGCTTCACACTCCTTGGCATCAGAGAATCCATACTGGAAATAAGCCCTGTAAAGGCAAAGAATATCAAGGCCTTTAATCAAATCTCAGTCCTTCTTGAGGATCAGGAAATCCAATTTAGTAGAAACTTGTGTGTGGAATTATGAGGGGGGTTGGGGAATGGGGAGCTCTGCCAAGTGTGCAGAGCTGAGAGCAGCAGAGATCTGCACTGAAGAACATGGTACAGATGCGGAGAAGAGAAAACTCTCTGCTCAGACCCCGCTTAAGTGAGGCACCGGGGGATAGAAGGCCTTTCCCCATAGATTGTGGCCAAACCCTGAATTGTTGCTCATCATTTATTGGCCTTCTTCCATTCATGTTGTGGGGGAAATACACCAACCTAGAAATCAGAATAGCTCAGCTGACTTGTGTCAGAAAGGCTAGACATTAGTTATGAATTCAAATGTATTCCGTCACCACACTGTTAGAAATCTCACGAGACACAACCTTAGGTTGCCATGTCAGAATCTCAGCTGCTTCCACAGGGCTCTTTGTCTGCGCAACTATGTTTGGAATAAGGGCAAACCGTAAAGGTTTGAGTACATAACAGTGCTGGGTAGAAGTGGGAGGAGAAAGGAGAGGAAGTGGCTCAGTTTAAAACAAGCAAAGGCTGAATACACTGCTCAACCAAAAAAATAGGCAGACAGAACGCTTTTCAACATCGTCAGTCATTTTGGAGACGCAGAACAAGAGCACAGTTTCGAGGCTGGTGATTTTAGGTGGGCATGATTTTAATCCCAGCACTCAGGAAGCAGAGGCAGGTGGTTCTCTGTGAACATGAGGCTAGCCTGGCCTACAAACAAAGAGCCTGTCAGAAATAAACAAGCAGTTAGGGCTGGGGCATAGCCTAAGTGGATAAAGAGCTTGTGACAGCCTAGGGGCCTGAGCTCAGCCTGGGACCCACACACAGCTAGGGGAGCCGGCCCAGCCTGCAATCCCAGTCTCCCACGGCAAGATGAGACAGACACGAATCTTTGCAAGCTCAGAGTCCAGCTAGCCTGGTACCTACCCAGTAAACAAAGACCCCGAAAGCATGGACTGACTTCCAGGGTTGACTGTGGCATCTACAGGTATGTCCGGATGTGGCTGCACATATGCATACATATCACACACACACAATAATTTTTGCATGGTATCTGTTTTATTGCTGGTTATTAGAGCTTTGTTGTTGTTTGTCTTTTAGTCAGGGTTTCATTCTGTAGAGCAGGCAAGCCTGGAACTCACTATGGAATACTTTTTAAAGGCAGGTAGGTGTTGATAAGTTTGTGGAGAATCGAGAGCCCTTGCTCACAGTTGCGTGTGCTATGGAAAACAGATCGCCAGCTCCTAGATAATGTAGCCACGGCATTATTAGACGATCCAGCAACTCCGCTGCTAAACACACAACATCACATTTGAAAACAGGTGTTCAAAGGAAAGAGCTCGTGTGCTGGCACAGGCGTCCGACCCTGTAATAGTGAAAAGGAGAACGAACCCTGCGCCCCCAGTAGATGAGTGGACAAACAAGATGTGTGATACCATACAGCACTGCGTCCTTCAGCCTTAAGAAAAGAAATGCAGGGTCTGAGAAGTTGGGGAGTTAAGAGCACTGGCTGCTCTTCCAGAAGGCCAGGGGTTCAGTTCCCCGTACCTATATGGGTCGGGGGTAAAATCTACTGCAACTCCAGCTGCAGGAGATGAGGTTTCTTATGAAGGCACCCCTTCCCACCCACACGCAAGTGGTGTAAATTCACACAAATGCACACATATATACATAAAAAATAATTTAAAAAAAAATAAAAGTAAGGGGCTGGAGAGATGGCTCAAAAGTTAAGAGCACTGGCTGTTCTTCCAGAGGTCCTGAGTTCAATTCCCAGCAACCACATGGTGGCTCACAGCATCTATAGTGGGAGCTGATGCTCTTTCTGGCGTAAAGTCATACATGCAGATAGTGCATTCATATACATAAAATAAATAAATAAATCTTTAAACGATAAAAAAAATAAAAATGAAGGAGGCTGGGTGGCATGCTGGAGTCTGAAGAGGCTTTGTGGATGAGATTTTAAGTGAGATACGCCAGGCACAAGAAACCGAACACTCTGCTCCCACTTATTCCAGACACCCAAAGGAGTCCAACTCCTAGACTCAGAAAGTAGAATGAATAGTGGTTGCCTGGGGCTGGGAGGAGGGGAAAAGCTTAATTTGCTTCAAATTGAGAAGATGAAATAAGTGCTGGGGATGGGTGGAGGGGTGGCTGCCTCTGGGCTATACATTCAAAAATAGCTAAAATAGCAAATTTTATTCTGTGTGTGTTTTGCCAAATAGAAAGTGGAAACAAGGAAAAAGAGTAGGAACCGCGTCCACCGCAGGCATCTCCACCCCACCCTGTCTCCCAAGCCGGAACCCTCAGTCAACCTTGACTGCGCCCCCTACCGCTCTCCCACGCATCGCGTCTGTCATCAGAGTTGATCTGGAGCCGCCCCCACCCCCTGCAGCTGGCATCTCTTATTCCAGGCTCTCCTGTCAATGCTGCCGCAGCTGTGCCTCACCCTCCTCTCTGCTTCGAGCTCCCCCCACCTCATTCCACCTCGTTCCCGCCATTCCTCTACACCTCCTTCCGCGTCCTTTTCCTAAAAGAACAATGTCAAGGCTAGGCTGCTTTTTACTAAGGACCTCTGCAGAGCCCTTCTGCCGAGGCTAATCCTTTCCGTACGCTAGTGCACTTTTCCCTCTCCCTGTACGTTCGTCTCCAGGCGGCTTTCGCTCTTTTTCTACCTTCATCCATTTGCAAGTATTTACGGAGCAATTCTAGCTGGCTAGGTGCCGGGATTACCATGAGAAATGAGTTAGCCTCTGTTTATCTGAGAAAGGGGATTAACGAGATTTTTGAAATGTATATAAGGGAAATGAGTATGAGGTTTGCAGACCTTTAGAGTCAGGGTTCCTTAAACAGTGAAGCCAAGGATGGTTTCCGCGTGCGGTCTGAGCTGATTCCTATGCCCAGGAATACGCTCAGGCACTCAGGAAGGTCTGTGAGGCCAAGATTCAGATACAAGGAACAGCAGTACAAGCAGAGGCGAGAGTGGTTTCCTGGGCAGGTGCTGGGGCTCTGCCTGGGGCTGGGGAAGAGGCTAGGTCACAAGTCTGTGGCTGAAGCCTACTAACAAACCATGGCCGAGACCCCAGGTTACTAGAAACTCAACGGAGGATTCTAAGAATTTATTTTATTTTTATATGCATGTTTTGCCTCCATGCATGTAAGTGCCCCTGTACCTGCCCGGTGGCCGCAGAGTTCAGAAGACAGTGTCTGACTCCCTGGAACTGGAGTTACAGGTGACTGTGAGCCACCATGTGGCTCCTCTGGAAGAGCAGAGCCATCTCTCCAGGTTTTTGTTTTTTGGTTTTTTGTGGTTTTTTGTGGTTTTTTTTTTTTTTTTTGAGACAGAGTTTCTCTGCAGCTTTGGAGCCTGTCCTGGAGCTAGCTCTTGTAGACTAGGCTGGCCTCGAACTCACAGAGATCTGCCTGCCTCTGCCTCTCGAGTGCTAGAATTAAAGGCATGTGCCACCACCGCCCGACTTTTTTTTTTTTTTTAGAGGAAAATGAAGCTGGACATGACTGTGTGTGCCTGTAGTCCCAGAATTTGGGAGGCAGAAGCAGGAAATCAGAAGTTCAAGGTCATCTCAAGTAGACTGTGAACTTCAGGTAAGTCTGGGCTATATGAGATCCTATCTCCAAAAGAGAAAAGGGAAAAAAATAGCCTAAGGTATGCTTTTAAATTTTTCTGGTGTGTGTGTGCACGCATGCACGTATGTGTGGTGTGTGTGTGCTGTGGTATGTGTGTTCATGTGTGGTGTGTGTGTGAGGTATGTGTGTTCATATGCATACATAGGTACAAGGATATAAATATCTATGTATGAGTCCAAGTGATTTGAGTCCAGAGCAGAGATCTACCGGTATCTTTAGGCCTTCGCTAGTCACACTCTGTCTTATCTTCTGAGAAAAGGTCTCTCACTGAACCTAGACTGACTGGCTAGTGAGCTCCAGGAATCCTCCTGCCTCTGCCACCTCAGTACCAGGATTACACGGGTTTGCCACCACACCCAGATTTTTTTGTTTGTTTTGTTTGAGGCAGAGTTTCCCTGTGTATTTCTGGAGGGCCAAGAACTCAGCGTGTAGACCAGGCTGGCCTTGAACTCTTGGGAATCTACCTGTTTCCATCTGCTGAGCATGAGCCATAGGGCTAGTTTCACCTAGCATTTCCCAAGGGTTTGGGGGATCAGCAAGCATTTGACCTGTTGAGACATCTCAGTCCAATTTCACATTGAAAAAAAAAAGTATGCCCAGAGCCAAGTAGTGGTGGTAACGCCTTTACTCCCAGCACTGGGGAGGCAGAGGCCTGCGGATCTCTGTGGGTTCAAGGCCAGCCTGGTCTACAAAGTTAGTTTCAGGACAGCCAGTGCTTCACAGAGAAACACTATCTCCAAAAACAAACAAACAAAAAATTTAGGTGTGCACAATTTGGCAAGCTGGGGCAGGAGGATTTTGTGTTTGAGGCCAGCCTGGGCTAATAGTAAAATTCTTGTCTTTAAAAAAAAGTTACTCACAGATTCAACGCAATGCCCATCAAAATCCCAGCAAAATTCTTCAAAGACCTCGAAAGAATGGTACTCAGCTTCATATGGAAAAGCAAAAAACCCAGGATAGTCAAACAATCCTGTACAATAAAAGAACTTCTGGAGGCATCACAATCCCTGACTTCAAACTCTACTACAGAGCTACAGTACTGAAAACAGTCTGGTATTGGCATAAGAACAGACAGGAGGACCAATGGAACCGAATAGAAGACCCGGATATCAATCCACACATCTTCGAACACCTGATTTTTGACAAAGGAGCAAAAAATATCAAATTGAAAAAAAGTATATTTAACAAGTGGTGCTTGTATAACTGGATTTCAACATGTGGAAGAATGAAAATAGGGGGCTGGAGAGATGGCTCAGTGATTAAGAGCACTACTTGTTCTTCCAAAGGTCCTGAGTTCAATTCCCAGCAACCACATGGTGGATCACAGCTATCTGTAGTGAGATCTGGTGCCCTCTTCTGGCCTGTAGGCATACATGCAGACAGAATACTGAGAATACTGTAAATATAATAACTAACTAACTAACTAAATAAATAAATCTTAAAAAAAGAATGAAAATAGACCCATATCTATCACCATGCACAAAACTCAGGTCCAAATGGATCAAAGACCTCAACATAAAGCCAGTTACACTGAACCTCATAGAAGGGAAAGTGGGAAGTACATTTGAAAGCATTGGCACAGGGAACCACTTCGTAAATAGAACCCCAGCAGCACAGACACTGAGAGCAACAATTAATAAATGAGACCTCCTGAAACTGAAAAGCTTCTGTAAAGCAAAGGACATGGTCAATGAGACAAAACGACAGCCTATAGAATGGGAAAAGATCTTCACTAACCCCACATCAGACAGAGGTCTGATCTCCAAAATATACAAGAAATCAAGCAATTGGACACCAAAAGACCACATAATCCAATAAAAAAAAAATGGAGTACAGACCTAAACAGAGAACTCTCTACAGAGGAATCTAAATTGGCTGAAAAACACTTAAGGAAATGTTCAACATCCTTAGTCATCAGAGAAATGCAAATCAAAACAACTCTGAGATTCCATCTTACACCTGTAACAATAGCCAAGATCAAAACCACTGATGACAACTTATGCTGTAGAGGTTGTGGGGAAAAGGGAACACTTCTGCACTGCTGGTGGGAAGGAATGCAAGCTGGTACAATCCCTTTGGATGTCAGTGTGATTATTTCTCGGGAAATTAGGAAACAACTTACCTCAAGACCCAGTAATACCACTTTTGAGTATATATCCAAAGAATGCTCAATCTTGCCACAAGGACATGTGCTCAACTATGTTCATAGTAGTTTTGTTTGTCATAGCCAGAACCTGGAAACAACCTAAATGCCTCTTGATTGAAGAATGGATAAGGAAAATGTGGTACACTTACACAATGGAGTACTACACAGCAGAAAAAAATAATGACATCTTGAATTTTTCAGGAAAATGGATGGAGCTAGAAAACATTATTTTGAATGAGGTAACCCAGACACAGAAAGACAATTATCACATATACTCATTCATAAGTGATTTTTAAACATAAAGCAAAGAAAGCCAGCCTACAAACCACAATCCCAGAGAATTTAGACAACAATGCGGATACTAAGAGAGACTTACATAGACATAATCTATGTGGGAAGTAGAAAGTAGAAAAAGACAAGATCTCCTGAGTAAATTGGGCGCATGGGGACCTTGGGGGAGGATTGAAGCAGGGAGGGGAGAGGCAGGAAGGGGAGCAGAGAAAAATGTAGAGCTCAATAAATAGCAATAAAATAATAATAAAAAAAGAACACTGGCTGCTCTTCCTAAGGTCCTGAGTTCAGTTCCCAGCAGCCACAACGTGGCTCACAAACTTCTGTAATCAGATCTTGTGCTCTCTTCTAGCATCTAAGCATACATGCAGACAGAACACTGTATACTTAACAAATAAATCTTAAAAAGCAAAGCAAAACCTTCTGCAAAGCCCAGGAAGGAGCTCTTTGCAGTATCATCTAGAGTCCCCTGGTTCTGTTGAATCCCAAAATGGAGACTCATCAGTTTCTTAGCAGCTGGCAGGTCATCATAGACCTTGATCCTCTTCGTGGACATGTGGCCATAATCCAATGGACTATGTTCAGAGAAACTTGATTAGAAATGTCATTAAGAGCCACGTGGATCGTTGAAGATTTTGCTCAGTGGAAAGTGCTTGCCCAGAGTGGGCAGGACCCTGACTTCATTCCTCTAGCTCTTCAGTATATGTAATTTCTGAGTGTGGCTTGTAATCCCAGCACTTGAGAGGTGAGCGATTTATGAGGCTGGCCTCCATGACATGCTTTCTCAAACATACACGCAAACAAGATTCACACAGTGTGTTTGTGGCAGCCTGTGACCCCTGAGAGTAACTCTGTTCCCAGTGGTGGTTCTGAGTAAGCTCTTTCCTTTTCAGCAGGGCCCAGCCTGGCGCTGAGAGCACAGGAAGATGGTCTTGACTCAGGACCATCCCCAGTCCTAAAGAAACTGGGATGTTAGCCTGGTCCACAGAGCAGAAGAAAGGGGAAGTTTAAGGACTCACCTTCAGGTGCTCAGAAGAAGGCAAAGTTCAAGGAGGTTTTGGAGAACAGAGTGAAGGATATATCATCAAGGATGCAGAAAAGTGACTTGGTGAGCAGGACAGGCATCACCTAACTTGAAGCCTTTCTGTTCCTCCCTGCCCCACAGACCTAAGCAGCCATCACAGAACTGGGGATGGTCTTAGTGGTAGAGCACTTGCCTATCAGAGGCAAGGCCTCGGGTGGGTTCAACTCAGCACCCAAAACAACAGAAAACTGATGTCCTCACTCCTGGCTGCAGGGCTGGATGATCCCTATATAGATGTTCTAGCCAATACTCTTGGTAATGGTAGAAATGCTTCTAGCATCCAGACTGGTCTACATATTCACAGACCAGCAGAGCTCTTAAATACCCAGGACCTGGTACACAAGGTCCCTCTGCTGCTCTCCCCAGGAAGAGCAAGCCCTAAAGAACTCTCCCTCCATGCCTGGCCCAAGTCCCAGTTCCCAGGGAGAGGCCCTACCTGAGATAGCTCCATGTCCTCCTCCTCCAGAGGCTGCACAATGCCGCCAAGTCTGGAGAGTCTCCCCGATTCCGCTGTGCTCAGGCCAGCTGTATTCCAATGAACTTTGTTCCCTGAGGATTTGTGCATGGAGGTGTTATTGTGTACTTGACTGCAGTTCCCATGGCTACAGGCTCATAGGGAGAAGGAATGGGTATACACCAGCGGCTTCTGTAAAATAGGAATCTGACCTCATTTATAGTCAAGCACGCAGCAGGAACTCTCGCAAACGGCCGAGCTGGAAGAGTTCAGAGAGTTCAGAATGGCAGTCGGAAGGAACATTATGGAATAGACATGAGGAAGTATGGATTCTACCCCTGGATTACCAAGGCGCATGGAAGCTTTGAGTCCTTCATCAGAAGATTAATCTCCACATATGGGTAGTGGACCGTTCAACTGAGAGGTTGTCTAGTGATAGCCAGTGGTCAAATCTAACTCATTTTAGTCATGGTAATTAAGAATTTGTTTTGGGAGCCAAGGATGGTGGTACATACTTTTAATTCTAGCACTAGGGAGGCAGGTGGATCATTATGAGTTCTCGGTCACATAAAGCATTCCAAGCTAACCAGGGTGTTTTAGTGAGACCTGGACTTTTAAAAAAAAATGTTTTGGAGCAAACTTTTTTTTTTAAAAAAAAATCTGCTTTAAACCCTGTGTACATAATAGATAAATAAATCTATGTATACAAGTGCTCTATTCATATCTGGTGTACTCCTGCAGGCCAGAAGAGGGCACCAGATCTCATTACAGATGGCTGTGAGCCACTAAGTAGTTGCTGGGAATTGAATTCGGGACCTCTGGAAGAGCAGTCAGTGCTCTTAACCTCTGAGCCATCTCTCCAGCCCAATAAATAAATCTTTAAAAAATAAATAGAAATAGTTAGGAATCCTAAAAAGAGGTCCCCTGATGGACGTGGTGGAGCATGCCTTTAATCCCAGCACTTGAGAGGCAGAGGCAGGTGGATCTCTGAGAGTTGGAGGCCAGCCTGGTCCACACATTGAGTTTCAGGACAGCCAGGGCCCTTATACATAGAAACCCTGTTTCAAAAAAACAGAACACAGCAAGAGCGAAACAGGGTTCCAAAGGCAGCTTGTCTGTTTCTCTTGAATGGACTTCTCCAGTGAGACAAGTTCTGGAACAGCACTGCAGCCCTAGTCCAGGGTCCGTCTTTTTAAAAGCTCCAAGTGATTTTGTCTTTTCTTTCTTTTAATTTATTATTTTTGTGCATGCGCATGTGTGTTTGGGGTCCCTTGGAGGCCAGAGGAGAGCTTTAGAACCTCTGGAGCTGGAGTTAGAGATGGCTTTGAACCACCCATCTTGGGTGTCAGGCACTGAACTCCCTTCCCCACTGAGCCAGCTCTCCAGCTCTGGCTGTCTCTGTCAGTGAAGCCTCAGACTCTTCTGCCTGAGCTGAATGCAGGCACAGTGGGGAGCGACAGCTGCAGTGTGCCTTTCCTTTGGTCAATGGATGTAAGTGGAAATTGGTTTTGAGCTTCGGAGTAAAAGGTCTATTCTCTGCGTTGCCCGCTGAGCTAGAGATGAGTTTTGGATCACCTTTTCCAGTAGCGTCATTTCTACCTGGAGAAGTTTAGCCCACACACTGTGCATGATAAGGGACTCAGTCTCCCTCCCTGGGAGACAGTATGAGTAGCCTCTTGCCTCATTTTAGAGATTTAGATGAAAACATGACCTGAAAGACCCCCGATTAGGGGAGACTCTCACTCGAGCCTCGGGGTGACGCGAACCCCCCCAGTAACTCACGAGAGACCGTCCTTGCTGCAATCACACGAGGTTTAATGACAAGACGACAAGACCAAGACGGGAACCAGTGCACTGGGGCCGAGACTCATAACCCACGCAGGGGAAGAGTTCGACCTCGAGTGACCGGGACCGGGAGAAGTAGTTTTTATAGGAAGAAACCATATAGCCCAGTAATCCGAAAGGGGGGGCAGGGAGGATGTCACAGAAGATTTCAAAAATTGCAGTGATGATTACAAAGGGGCAATTCCCTGCCTCTCAAGATCATTCTCTAAGGTCCTAATCAGCTAGTTCCTATTCCGGTGATAATTACTAGGGGGTGACAATTACTAGGGGGAATCTCTTAGTCTCTCAAGATTACTCTCAAGATTACAATCCACCTTTATCTTTAGCTAGTTCCTGGAACCCTGGAACTGGTTAACCTTAGATTTCTGATTCTTCTCTTCCTGCTAGATTTTTGGCTCTATTTTCCTGTTAGGGGGATCTGGATTTATCCAGGTCTTTCAGACCCACTGGAGAAGAGGTCACTTAAAAAGATTCTTACAGCCACCACAAATATACATGTTCACATGTAGCAGGAAAGAGAAGAGCCTGCTGTCTGCCAACAAGTAGGACCAGGTAGGGCATAGGTTCCGGGGGTAGGGGGTCCAGGTGTCACTCATCCACAAAAGGCACGGGTAGTTCTCATCTTTTGCAGTGGACACATTCAGTGTTCAAAGTTACAGTCCTGGTGCTAGAGAGATGTCTCAGAGGTTAAGAGCACTGACTGTTCTTCCAGAGGACCTGAGTTCAATTCCCAGGAACCACATGGTGGCTCACAACCATCTTTAATGGGATCTGGTGCCCTCTTTTGGCCTTCAGGGACACATGCAGACAGAATACTGTATACATAATAAATAAATATTAAAAAAAAAACCAAAGTTACAGTCCCCATGTGGGGGACTCGGTATCATACATCCTAATCCTAACCTTAAGAGGCTAAACTGGGCTGGATGGTGGTGGCACATACCTTTAATCCCAGTTCAGGAGGCAGAGGGAAGAAGATCTCTGTGGGTTCCAGGCCAGCCTGGTCTAATACATAGTGAGACCCTGGCTAACATCGCGAGAACCTGTGTGTGTGCATCGGGTTGGTGTATGTGGAAGGACGGGGACAGGACAGGCTAGGACATGACTGGAAAACAGACCTCTGTGGCAAGGAGAGCCCAGATACTAGATTAGTTCCCAGTCCTGACAAGCTAGGTTTTATTTATTTACTTACTTACTTATTTATATTTTGGAGACAGGGTTTCTCTGTAGTTCTGTCTGTCCTGGAACTCTTTCTGGTCTTGAACTCAGAGATCCGCCTGTCTCTGCCTCCCAAATTCTGGGATTAAAAGTGTATACGTGTTGCCATGCCAAGACCAGGCTAGATTTTATGACTAGGGTGATAAAGATCTCAGCAGGAAAAAAAAAAAGATCTCAGCAGAAGCATTTTTGCTCAGGTCCAATTTTTACAATACCAAAGCTTGGAATTAAATGCCTAAAGAAAACTTAAGAAGGGACCTATGGAAGGGCTCTACCTTCTGAAGCATTTGAAGCTATTAGATTGTTTGCCAGCAGGATTAGGAGATGGGGCAGGGCAACAGAGAAGCAGTTAAGGTCTGAAAAGTCTACACTAGTGTTTTTTTTTAAAAAAAGATTTATTTATTTATTGTGTATATAGTATTCTGCCTGCATGCATGCCTGCAGGCCAGAAGAGGGCACCAGATCTCATACAGATGGTTTTAAGCCACCATGTGGTTGCTGGGACTTGAACTCAAGACCTTTAGAAAAGCAGGCAATGCTCTTAACCACTGAGCCATCTCTCCATCCCTATACTAGTGTTATTCTCTTAATTAGGGTTTCTATTGCTGTGACCAAAAAGCAAGTTGGAGAGAGAAAAGGGTTTATTTGACTTACACTTCCATATCACCGAAGAAGTCAGGACAGGAACTCAAACAGGGCAGGATCCTGGAGACAGAAGCTGATGCAGAGGAAGGGTGCTGCTTACTGGCTTCTCCCCAAGGTTTGCTCAACCTGCTTTCTTACAGAACCCAGGACCACCAGGCCAGGGATGACACCACCCACAATGGGTTGCTCCCCCCACCCTTCGCTCTCCACATTAATTAGTAATTAAGAAAATGCCGTATAGCTGGATCTTATCACTTTCTCAATTTTTTCCCTTTCAGAGGACTCTAGTTTGTGTGTCAAGTTGACTAGCCAGCATGTGTACTATTTTTTGTTGTTATTTTCTAAACTTATTTATTTTTACTTGCAGTGGTGTTTTCTCTGCATCTATGTCTGTGCAAGGGTGTCAGATCTTAGAATAACAGCTGTGAGCCATGTGGGTGCTGGGAATTGAACCTGGGTCCTCTGGAAGAGCAGTCAATGTGCTCTCAACCACTGAGCCATCTTTCCAGCTACTCTTTTTGGTTTTTCAACACAGGGTTTCTCTGTGTAGCTTTGAAACCTGTCATGGAACTCACACTGTAGACCAGGCTGGTCTCAAACTCTGCCTCTGGAGTGTTGGGATTAAAGGCAGGCACCACCATGACACAGTTTTAGACAGAGTTTTAATATGTATCCCTGGCTGGCCTAGAACTCATTAGGTAGTCCAGGCTGGCCTTAGACTTGCACTGACCCTCCTCTCTCTGCCTCCCTAGCATTGAGAACAGTCTCATGCCACCTTGGCCTGCTTAAGGTTTTTATTTTGTTTTATGGTGTTAGAGATTAAATCCTGGGGTTTCATATATACGTTGCAAGACGACCACTGAGTACCTCCCACATCCTTCAAAAAAAATTTTTTTTTTAAGTTTGAAAACAAGAATTCACCAATGAAGACATCAAGTCCAGGGCTTTTCTTTGTTGGGAGAGTTTTTATTACTGATTCAAACTCTGTAGTAGACATGTTTATTCAAATTTCATTCTTTTTTTTTTTCTTCTTCTTCCAGTGTTGAAGATTGAACCTCAGAGCTTCTACATGCTATACACACATTCTACTACTGATCTGTATCCCCAGAATTAAAGAATATGTATCTGGAGGCTGGAGAGATGGCTCAGCAGTTAAGAGCATTGCCTGCTCTTCCAAAGGTCCTGAGTTCAATTCCCGGCAACCACACGGTGGCTCACAACCATCTGTAATGAGGTCTGGTGCCCTCTTCTTGCCTGCAAGCATATACACAGACAGAATATTGTATATATAATAATAATAAAAGAATATGTATCTGTATGTGCACAAACATGTATACACACACATACACACACAAAAACCCCAAGCGATCAAAAACCAATAATAACAACAATAAAGCAAGAAACTGGCCAGGCAATGGTGGCGCATGCCTTTAATCCCAGCACTCGGGAGGCAGAGGCAGGTGGATCTCTGTGAGTTTGAGGCTAGCCTGGTCTACAAGAGTAGTTTCAGACAGGCTCTAAAGCTACAGAGAAACCCTGTCTCAAAACAAAAACAAAAAAACACACACACACACACACAAAAAAAAACAAGAAACTGTGCTTCAATAAAAGAAATTGAGAAAAGACACCAGATATCAACTTCTGGCCTTCATTCACATATATACCCTGTACCCACACATGTGAATACACATACATACAAACATGTATAGGACATGTATATACACATTTGCCCTAAACCAAAAAAAATGGCATGCATTATTATTTTTTAGGAGTATACAAATATATAGGTTTTTCTTTAATATAAGCAATATATAAAAACTATGTGTCTTAATTCATTTTGTGTTGCTAAAAAAGCATACAACACTAGGTAGTTTATAATGAAAAGAGGTGTATTTCTCACCATTCTGGAGAAGGGGAAATACAATCTCAAGGAGGTGGCATTTGGGCTAGGCCTTGTCATTTTATAGTCCTCTGGTGGAAGGGAAAGAGAGGGAGGAGGGGCCAAATTCACCTTTGCTCAGGAGAATTGAGCTTTTGTGCTCAAGTTGAGTCTTAAAGCTGTCCTTGAAGGCTGATTGTTTTGTAAGGCTTTGTGACTGCCTTTAATCCCAGCACTTGGGAGACTTGGTGGGTCTGTGACCGCCAGCAGAGGCTACAGAGTAAGACTCCTCCCACCCCCCACTCACACTCACACACACACACATAGATACAAAAAATTAAAAAGATGGAAAATGAATTTTGATGTTCTATAAAGATATTGTACTGATATTATTTTTTTATCCCATACCAGTTAAGAACTGATATTATTTTTATATGTGATTTAAATTGGAAAAAAAACCCAAATTATTACCAGGCATAGTACGAATCTGCAATCCCAGCTCATGGAAAGCAAAGGCAGAGTTCAAGTTCAAGGCCTAGCCTGATCTACATAACAAGTTCCAGGCCAGCTGGCCTCAAAAAATAGAATAAACCCGAAAGAACTAGATAATGCCGAGAACTATTTTGTCTGCCTCAACAGGGTAGGCCTTTCTCATTTTGTAGCTAGAATAACAAAAGCTATTATAGGGCCAGCGGAGGACACATCTGGAAATGAATATCGTTTATTTCCTTTAAGCATCCTTGACTGTTTAATTGGACTGGATTTCCCAGAGCATTCATACACAATTGAACACTTTTTTATTAGTTTGTTTTAAAAGCTTTCAAGGAGAGGATGAGGGAGAAGAGGACAGCAAGAATGAGAGGCGGACACCTCAGGGAAGATGAAGCTATCGTCCTCAAAGGCCAAAACCATCTCCCCCTTCATGGAGAGGACACCCATTTGAATTGCCAACAAACAAACAAACAAACAAACAAACAAAAACTCTCCCCCAAAACCCCAAATTTTAATACACCGAGTGACACTGTATTACTATTACAGTATATAATAACACGATATGGCATTTATTTACTTTTGTGATGCTGGGCTAGAACAAGCTAAACAAGTCTCTGCCCCCTGGGGGTAGCTCAGTGCTAGGGCAACAGCTTAGCATGTGCGAGATTCAGGATTCTTTCCCCAGCACCACAAAACCAAACCAGACAGTAACTCAGATACTTAATGCTTAATGAAGACCCAGACTAAAAGGCACTGTTATGCCAGGCACAGTGCTGCAGGCCTAAAACCCCAGCACTAGCCAAGCAGAAGCAGACATCAGGAGACCAAGGCTAGTGTCAGCCACATGCTGAGTTCAAAGCCAGCCTGGATTACACAAAGCCCTGTCTCAAAATTCAAAATACAAAACACAGAAGAAGCCAGAATTTATTAATGCTCAAATGAAAATTTAACCATGTTAAATGAAGTATTTCTGTTTTTGATAATAAAGACAATATCCTTAGATTCCTTCCTTTTTTGGTTTTGGGGTATCTCTCAAATAAATTATCGTATTATTATCAAAAGTTCCCCCAAGTGGCCACTGGAATTCCAAATTGTCCCTGGTGCAACTCTGTACTTAGAAAAATTAGGACACATGTTAATATAACCGTGAGAAATGTGCAGAACACTAGGCTCGATGCAGAAGCCTGAAGTCCCAGCTTCTCTGGAGGATGAGGCAGGAGGATCAAAAGTTCACGGTCTGCCTAGAGTGAGTTCAAGAAAAACCTGAGTAATTTAGTGAGAGACTGTCTCAAAATGAGAAGTATGAAGTGGGGTTGTGGGTTGGGCCCAAAAATAGAGCCCTTACCTAGCACATCTGAGATGTTAGCACAAAGAGCGAAAGGGAAGACTGAAACAGCCCGCAGGAGATGAGGGCCCGTGAAGATGGTGTCAAACCTCGCACTTCCACTTAGACCTGGCTAAAGACTCAGAGTCATTCATCATAGCCAGAAAACAAACAAACAAACAAAAAACAACCTGATTCTGAGTAGGCAACATGAAATAAATGGGTGTGAAGAGACACAGACAAAACTAAGAATTCCTTAAGATTTAAAATAGTGACCTAAACAAAGCTATCCAAACAAAACAAAACAAAAACTCTAAGAATATATTCTCACTGGTAGTGGTGGCGCACACCTATAATCCCAGCAGTCAGGAGGCAGAGGCAGGTGGATCTCTGTGAGTTTGAGGCCAGCTTGGTCTACAGAGTGAGTTCCAGGACTGTCAGGACTACACAGAGAAACCATGTCTCAAAAAAAATAAAATAAAAAATCGTCGTTTTACAACCTGTGGAGATGGTTGTAGGACTCACTAATCCTTGGTTGATGGAGAGATGTGTCTGAAAAAAAATAAGGGGATGGAGAGGTGGCTCCACGGTTAAGAGCACTGACTGCCCTTCTAGAGGACCCAGGTTCAAGTCCCAGAATCCACGTGGTGGTCTGTAACTCCAGGTCTAGGGGATCGGATGCCCTTTTCTGGCCTCCTAAGGCCAGACACATATAAACATGCAGACAAAACACACATACAAGCTGGAGAGATGGCTCAGGGGGCAGAGTGCCCGACCGCTTCACCTGAGGACCTGAGTTCAATTCCCAGCCCACAAGTAGTTCCGTTACCGTCTGTCAGCACCTCCCCACCCCGTGGTCTGCAAAATGACCCACACACAATCTTCCACCGTCCACTGTAGATCCACGTAGAGTAGTAGGCAAAAAAAAAAAAAAACAAAAGCAAAAAACCAAATAAAAAAAAAAACCCACATACCATATAGGTATATACACATATCATATATGGCAATTTGAATAAAAATAGTCCCCATAAGCTCATATATTTTCATGCTTAGTCCCCAGTTGATGAACTGTGTGGAAGGATTAGGAGTGTGGCCTTGTTCGAGGAGGTGTGTCACTGGGAGTGACACTGGGAGTGGCTTTGAGGGGTCTCTCTCTGCCTGCTGCCAGTGGATTGGCATGTAGAGTTCTCAGCTACTAACTTCTCCGGCACCGTCCTGTCTGTGTGCCTGCCACCTGCCCCCACCACAATGATGATGTTGATGATGGACTAACCCTCTGAAACTGTAACCACATCTTCTCTAAGTTAGCTGCCTTGGTCAGGTCATAGCAATAGAACACTAGACTCCCTCCCTCTCTCTCTCTCTCTCTCTTTCTCTCTCTCTCTCTCTCTTGTGTGGGAGTTTCTGAGATGTTACCCAGCTGTCTATTTCCAGTGAAGGTGGTGTGTCCAACTTTTTGCAGTACTAGGGATTGAATTCAAGGCCTCGAATACTCTAAGCAAGTGTTATAACATTGACAGACATCTGCATCTTCATTTTCGAGACAAAGTCTCCTAAAAGTGATCAGGTCGGCCTTGAGTTCACTGTGTAAAGCCCAGGCAGGCCTTGAGTTTGAGACCCACCCCCCACCATTGTGGAATAGAATATTTGTTTACCTATGTAAAGATGTATTGCATTTGTGTTGTAGAATAATTGTTTACCTGTGTAAATATGTATTGCTGCTGCAGGAGCTCCTTCCGCTCCTTCAGCCAATAGCCACTGAGATACCAGCCCACTGGGGCGTGGTCTCTCTCTCTCTTTAAAAAAGCAGCGCTGTCCTCCACTCCCTCTCTGGCTTCCGGCTCCTTTCCTGATCGCTCAGAGGGACTGTTGTTTGGGACGGTAATCTGTAAGTTTTTTCCCCTTTGAATAAATAACCATTCTATTAATCATAATTCAAAACTGGTGTGGGATTGTTTGTGACTTATGCCTTCATATTGCATTTGCTTAACTGTGTGAAGATATATTACTATTATTTATGCTGAATTTGTTTAACTATATAGAGGTGTATAGGCTTAGGCACCTTGCCTGCCTAAGGCACCTGATTGGTCTAATAAAAAGCTGACTATCCAATCACTAGGCAGAGGAGGGATGGGCAAGGCTGGCAGGCAGAGAGAAAAGGGGAGCCCGTCAGGCAGACACAGAGGAAGCAGGAAAGCAGGACAGACAGTATGTCGATGAGGTAAACCAGCCTTGGGGCAGCACACAGATGAATGGAAATGGGTTAAGTTTAAAAAAAAAAAAAGCTAGCTAGAAACAAGCCTAAACAAAGGCTGAGCATTCATAATTAATAAGTCTCTGAGTCATGATTTGGGGGTGGGCAGCCCAAGAGAGTCAGTTACACCCCTTGGCTCAGACTCCCAAGTACCTGGGATCTGGGGTTATAGTCATGCACCATCATGTCTGGACCGCCTCCAGCTTCTTGGAGGGACAAGTACCATTCAGTCACCATAGAGAAAGCACTTATGATGCTTTTAGCCGCACCTGAATGCCTTACATGTGGACAGCAAGAAGACAGCCATTAGGAACTGGCACTGAAGCCCAGAGGATAATCTCACCAAGGAAAGATGAAAATCTAATAAAAACCAAAAGGCTCAGGGAGTCCTTATTCCAAGACACAAGAGCAAAAATAAAAGATACATTTTGTTCATGGATTCTGACAAAATATCAAAGTTCAATTTAGTAAAAACTTAACTTCTAATCTTAAGAATGGTGCCCCAGGGGCTAGAGAGGTGGCTCAGAGGTTAAGAGTGCTGGCTGCTCTTCCAGAGGTTCTGAGTTCAATTCCCAGCAACCACATGGTGGTTTTTTTATATTTATTTATTTATTTATTTATTTATTTATTATGTATACATAATTCTGTCCGTGTGTATGCCTGAATGCCAGAAGAGGGCACCAGACCTCATTACAGATGGTTGTGAGCCACCATGTGGTTGCTGGGAATTGAACTCAGGACCTTTGGTAGAGCAGGCAATGCTCTTAACCTCTGAGCCATCTCTCCAGCCCCACATGGTGGTTTACAACCATCTAGAATGAGATCTGGTGCGCTCTTCTGGTGCGCAGAAAGACCAATTACTAAATCTCAAAGAAAACAAAAACAAAAGCAAAACAAAACAAAAAAAGGACTGGTGACCTAAAGAGAAACACAGATTTCAGCAGCATCCACTGTGACTAAAACAGAGTCCTCATCCCAGTAGTGAGGGCTCAGCTGAGTCTCTATTGACCCTCTGTTTCTGGCAATGCCCTGTAACCAAAGACCATTAAGAATAAACCATAGTGTTTAGGAATAAGTAGCAAGAGGTTTCAAAACAAAAAGGAAAAAAGAAAGAGAGCACCATAGGGATTCATATTTTAGTCAATCACATGTTTAGGAGAACTTACTACAGGATTTGGGAATTGTTATTTGATCTCATAATAGGTTTCAAGAAAGGAAGGACTTACTGTAGGTTGTATACTGTCAGGAAGTGGTGTTTTTGTTTTGTTTTGTAAGATAGGGTTTCTCTGTGTAGCCCTGGCTGTCCTGGAACTAGCTCTGTAGACCAGGCTGATCTCGAATTCCCAGAGCTCTACAGAGTTCTGCCTCAAGTGCTGGGATCAAAGGTGTGCATCACCATTGCTCAGCAAGGGAATAATTATTTTTTTAATTAATTAATTGAATGTTCTAATAATTTAGAACTCTGTGGATGTGAGACATGGCTGCTCCTGGCAGCACCAAACTATTCCCAAGAGAATGATGGGCACCAGAGGCCCTCCACATGGAGCCTGTTTTCTTCTCAGCATAACTGTCTATTGGACAAAGAACTGCCCTTGCCTTAACTGCTGACAGTATAAACACACTGTCCAAACTGGACAAGCAAGAGTCAAGGAAAAGCGACTGTTGAACCTTGCCAAGACAGGGTAAGACAGTCTTTTGAATTTTTCTGCTTCTGAAAATGGTCTGTCAGATATTCTAGGCCTACAGACAAGTTGGATGCCCCAACGTTGCAAAGAAACTTTAGGTGACTGTCCAGGTAGCCAGTTGTTTGTCATTTCTTGCACCTTTTGGAAGTTGCTTGCTTGTACTTCCTTCTTACTCAGGTAGTATTATTTTCCTTCTCAGGACTTTGATGGGGTTAAAGACTAGATAGTCACAGCCACTGTCCTCTCATATCTTCACTAAGGTATTTTAGGTACAAGACTTAGACTCCTCAGGATAGAACAGCTGTTGGAAGGATAGACAATTAGCAAGTGTTTCTTGCTTGATGTTGCTCTCGCTGGTTACATGTATGTTATTTTTATGTATGTTATTGCCCTTTCCTGGACAAAACTTGATAATTGTTCTTATTGTATATAGTTTTGTTTAGAAGTTTCTTATTTAGACCAAAAGGGGAAGGGTAGTGGGTATTTGCCCCATCTATGACCTTGGGCTCTTTGGCCCAATAGAGGCGGAGTTTCTTGTCTGCTGATGTAACTGCTTTACAAGAAAGAGGGGGCAGGCTCTCACACTCTCACATGGTGGTCAGAGATCAGACTGCTGATTTCATTCATCCCCAGACAGAGCAGAAGACCTCAGCGGCTATTTCCTGTGAGTGTTTTCCTAATAAATCTCTGATATCCATTTGAACGGGCTGCTGTGGGATTCGCCTGTATTTGCCTACACATGTAGGTACCAGAAGAGTGAGTTGGATCCCCTGGAACTGGAGTCACAGACCATCCTGAACTGCCATGTTGATGCTGTGCGCTGGCTCCTGCTCCGCTGGCTGAGCACCCATGTGTTTTATTTCTGAGCCATCCCTCTAGCCTCAGAAGTGGAAATAATTGTTTTTGGTTATCTTAGTAATTTTTTATGTAGGCCAGGGTGCAGCTTAGTTTGTAGAGTGCTTGCCTAGCATGTCCAGACCCCTGGATTTGATCCCCAGAATCACACAAACTGGGTGAGGTAGCCCGTACTCGTAATCTTATCACTTGGGAGGTGGGGGCAGGAGTTCAGGGTCAGCCTTGGCTGTCTGTCAAGTGTGAAGCTCGCCTGGGACATGTGGGCAACTCCCTCCACCCTCAATCTCATCTACAGGTAGAAGGAATGAATCAGGGCTAACACAGTATTTGTAAAGTGCAGGGGGCTCTGAGACCTTCACAGTCCTGTAGAGAGATGTCCAAGGCAAGGCAGCAGTTCAGTTCAGCATGGCTCAGTAGCCAGTGTGGGTTCAAACTTAGATAAAGTCTGACGCCAAGTAGTTTATTTTAAACATATTTAATCACAGTGCAATTTGGTGAAAGCTTATACTGATGATAATTAACCCAGTCCTGCAATCCTGTGTACACAACAAAGCAAATATAAATTTCCTTGAGGAACAAAGTAAGCTAAACACAGATCAGAATGGCTACACTGACACTCCATGAAGTCCATAAAGATGGGTTCTAAAGACTGACTGAGAAAAACAAATTTACAACACTCTTGGAGGGTGGAGGCAAGTTTCTAGTCAAACAGAGGGAGCCAGTGTCACCAGGCTAATAAACCTGCCTGCTTCCAGCCTTCTAGACAGGTAACAGTTGTAGTATTCCTTCCCTTGAGGGAACAGCCCTGCGTGTTAATGTTCCAGGTTACTCTAGTGTAGTGGTTCTCAACCTTCTCAATGCTACGACCCTTTAACATAGTTCCTCATGTTGTGGTGACCCCTGACCATAAAATTCAATAATTACTACTTCATAGCTGCCAATCTACTGCTGTTATGAATCCTAATGTCAACATTTGTGTTTTCTGATGGTTTTAGGTGACCCCTGTGAAAGGGGCTGAGACCCAAAGGTTGAGAACTGCTGCCTATGATAAAGTCGGCAGAAACATCATAGAGGAAGGTTGTGTTTGTGTTCAGATGTGGTAGTCTTTTTATCCACCAAGTGTGACTTTGTCTGAAATTGGTATTTCGTGAAGTTGTGCTGAACCGGATGACAACACCACAGCCTCACTATTGGTGCCACGCTGGTTCCCCGCAACACCAAGACTTCAGGAAGGAGCGTGCAAGCCCAGCTGCTAAGAACTGCCTTTTCCTTTTCACCGCCACACTCGAGGGGGAAATAGAATTGGCAACCCCTTTGTGTCAGAACACGAAGTCCCCTCAATTACACTTCTCATATCTTCTAACAGATTCACCTGGCTTCTCCACACCTCTCCCTGTCCACGGCAAACACTTAGGTTTGCACCCACACTAAGCAGGTAAAGCAGCCAACTAGACCCAGCGAGAGGAGTTTTGCCCAGATCTTCCGGGGTGACAGGTTGGAAACTAGAACACTGACTTGGGTTTTCCATCCAGCAAAGCCCCCTTCCAGACATTAGGGCGGGCTGTTAAACCTCTGAGGTATCAGATTCTAAAAACAAAAACTTTTTAAAAGCTTTTAAACCAAAACCCTCTTGTCCACAGTGCACTCTACTTCTTTCTTCTCTTTTGGGACTCAGTGGTAGGTCTCATGACAGCTGGGATTCTAAGATCTTCACTAGTCTGTCCGGTCATATGCTTCCAATTTCCAGGTTCCTTTTGTTTTGAGACAGGTACCTATACACAGCCCAGTCTGGCCTGGAACTCACTATCTTCCTGCCTCAGCCTCCAGGGCTGAAATTACAGTCACACTTGGCTCAGGTTTCTATTTACCCTTCTCTCTGCCTGGAACTGTTTTTATCACAGACGCTTCTTTCCATCACCGCTCCTCTGTTTGGCCTTCCAACCTGGGCGTCCTAGTTTTACTTCCTCTGGGACCCTTATGGCCTCATTGGAGTATTTTCTTGGTTTTTGTTGACTGTTCTTCCTACAGTCAAATGCACTGTGCTGGAGTAGGGAAAATACCATGCGCATCGTCCAGCCCTCTCTGAGCTTGCTTCCTTTTACGTGAATGAAGCGCTCTGCGAGCTGAGACCGTCATGGGCTGCGAGCTTCTCTGTCCACATGCTTAAGGAGCAAATGGAGCGGGCGCTTTCTCCATCTCCCCAAGAACGACTCTTCCTGCACCCGCACTCCAGACCGCAACGGCACCCGCAGACTGCGCTTGCTCCAGCTCTTGGCCCCGCCCCCGGGCTGGCCGCGCCTGCGCAGTTGCCCGCGCCGGCTTCCGGGTGGAGAGTACGCGCGCGATGGGGCGGAGGGTGGACGTCGCGGTGTAGCCGCGGCGAGTGGGCGTGTGCGCCGAGCGGTCTGGCGCCCCGCGCTGGAGTCGTGGGGTCTCTGAGAACCGGTCCGGGACGCGGAGAGAGCCTGCGACCGCCACCCGAGTCCGCTCACTGGCATGTCGGCCGAGGCCTCTGGCCCGGAGGCGGCTGCGGCCGAATGCCTGGAGTCCCCTAAGCCCTCGGGTGTGGAGCCCGGCTCCCCCTCGTACAGTCTGAAGCCCCTGACCCCGAACAGCAAGTATGTGAAGCTGAACGTGGGCGGCTCGCTGCACTACACCACGCTGCGCACCCTCACTGGGCAGGACACCATGCTCAAGGCCATGTTCAGCGGCCGCGTGGAGGTGCTCACAGACGCCGGAGGTATGCGTGTCGCCGGTACACGTGCTGCCCTCCAGCCCCCGGTTCGTTCCCGGCTCCCCCGTCCCATCTTACCTTTTCCTTGTTCAAAGTCTCCCTCCTTCCCCAATCCTTTCCTTCCAACAGTGACCTCTGCCAAACACTCCATTGCCGATTATCTTCTCGTCGCCCCTTAGTTCCTAAAGCCTGGAAACCAGCCCCCTCAGACAACCTTTACCACTTTCTTCCTACCGCCCAGCCTTTTGTTTGCCTCTCTGCCTTAGAACCGCCACTAGGCAGCCTGGAGAACCGAACGGTCTTGTGTGTCTGTCTCTAACACATGCCCCTGCCACTCTCTAGGAATCATCCGTAAATGTAGATTGTAGAAGGAGAAGGATTGCTTTAGGTTTACCAGGGACCACAGTGAAGGGTGCAGCTTTCCTTGGCAGGTGAACTTTAACCTTCTAGGAGTGTTACCTTTAAATTTGGGACCCACTTGCTGTAGTATAACCTGAAAGGGAAGAGTTAACAAAGATTATGAAAGCAAACGCTTAGTTTGCCTTTAAATACTGAAGTTCAGCCTTTAAATACTAAAGATGAAAAATCACTTATTTGATAAGTATTTGTGAAGAGACAATTAGTGCTAGAGAAGGTTTGGTAAAGGGATCTGATGAGTCTTGAGGAGTTATCCCCCTCAGGGGGGTATTCAAGGAGGGCATTGAGTGGGAATGACCAGGAAGCAAGAAAACCACATGTAATCACACAGAGAGTAAGTTCTTTGAATAATGTTATTATTTTTATTATTCTGGTGAACTGGAGGGTTGAGGTGGACATTTTCACTAAATGAGATGGTTAAAATTAATAGAAAGGGTTAAGTTTATTGATAAGGTAGTTCAGTAAGAATTTTCCATGGTAAACTGGGCTTGGTGACATGAGCCTATAATGCTAGCCCTCAGTCTGGGCTACAGAGTAGCCTTGAAAACAACTTCCCAACCGGCACCTTTAATCTCAGCATCAGGAGGCAGGTGGATCTCTGTGAGTTCGAGGCCAGCCTGGTCTACAAAGTGAGTAGAGGACAGCCAAAGCTTCACAGAGAAATCCTGTCTTGAAAAACAAAAGACTTGCCCATGGTGAGAGCTTCCTGATTGTCCAGCAGACTTTGGAGGGAGTTATTCTGTGACAGGTGTGTGTATAACTCACTGGAGATGTCTGAAAGAGTTCTTGGATGTGGCAGAGGTTTGAAACAGATAAGTTTTTAGGTTTTATTTTGGTTTTGGAATTGGTTTTCTGAAAAACAAAAACAAAAACTGTTATCTTCAATCCCCCACCAATCCATCCTTCCTTTTGCCTTTTCCCACTCCACCAGGTTGGGTGCTGATTGACCGGAGTGGTCGTCACTTTGGTACAATTCTCAACTACCTGCGGGATGGGTCAGTCCCATTGCCTGAGAGTACCAGAGAACTCGGGGAGCTGCTAGGTGAAGCTCGATACTACCTGGTGCAGGGCCTGATTGAAGACTGCCAGCTGGCACTGCAGGTGAGAGCCGTCACCCCCACCTTCTGAGTCCTTGTGCTCCTGTTCTTGGGAGAGCTAGCCAATAGTTAGCTATTTATTATAACAGAAGGAGAGAGACAGCCTAGAGAGCCTGTCTTGAACTGGGCATAACCCCCAGAATTTTGGGATTTGGGGTACAGTCTTCCCAAGTATCCCTGCTGCTTGAGGCAGGGCGGCAATACACCTGCTGTCAGGACAGTTGTCCTTCGAAATACCTGCTCTGTGCTTGCAGCTGTTCCTACCCAGCTTGTACCTGAGTGACGTCATTAAACACAACCCCAGTTCATCCTCTCCTTTGTTCTGAAGTCTTGAGTAGTTCTCCAGGCTAGTTGGGAGGGGAGGAGGGTTCCTCAATTTATATAATTTAAAATTTTGATTTCTGAGTGTGTGTGTGCACCACAGTTGGAGCGCTCGTGGAGGTCAGTCACAGGGCAGCTGTCTGCCCATGTTCTCCTTTTTCACAGTGCATTCTGGGGTGGAGTACTGGTCATCAGGTTTGGCCACTGAACCCTTTCACCAGCCAGCTCCCACCACATCTTAGCTTAAATTGGAATGCAATAACCTCCATGATCTGGTCCTGCCCTGGGAGGCAGCCCACCCCCACCCTGTTTCTTTCAACCTTTAAGGGCTTCTTTATTTATTTGTTTTTTCAATGGTGAAATTCTTTCCTCAAATGAAGTTGTCACAGAAGTGGAGCCATAATCCATAAACAGAGCTGGGGATTCCAGGCCCTCCCCACCCACTCTATTCCACTTCTGCAGGTTCTTGGGATCCCCTCAGGATCCCGGCCATCTCTGGCCATCTCTGCGATGCCTAGTAACCTTGAGCTTGTCAGTTCCTGCCTCTAGCATTCTGTTCTCACGTTCCAAAAGATAAGTAAGAAAAATAAATACAATGTAGTAAGTTTTAATCAAGTTTTTGTATTGTCCAGGGTTTTTTTGTAATAATTACAGAAGTAGATTGTACATTGTATGTCTTGAATGCCAGTTGCAAATTAAAAAGACTGAGCTATAATTCAAAGCATTTTGTGAAGGAGCGCTGTTAATAAAATGTCCCTTAACATATTGCTTCCTTCACTAGCCCCCATCTCTCTTATGTTTGAGTCCTATTATACTTATTTTATGACCCATTAAAGAGTTACCATGTAGCAATTTGAAAAATACTGAATTGGATCTTTTTTAAAATATATTTTTTTGTGAGTGGCGTGTGTCACATCTAAAGTGTAGAGGCTAGAGGCCAGCTTTGGAGAATGGGTTCTCTTCTGCGTTGTGGGACCCAGGGAGGGGGAGATCAGATTCAGGTTGTTAGATTCTGCCTCCTTTCCCCTCTGAGCCACCTGCTGGCACTGACCTATATCTTGAAAGTACAGTTCTGCTCAGTAATTTTATCTTACATTTTTAAGACAGAGTCTAACTGTGTAGCCCAGGTTGTCCTTGATCTGAGGATCCTCCTGCTTCAGTCTCCAGAGTCCTGGGGTGACAGGTGTGCATGCTTAGCTCCGCTCTGAATTGAAGTTGAGCTAATGTCATTGCACACCGGCTGTGTCGGGAGGGATTTGCTGTCTGCTTGTTGGTAAAGCTTGTGCCCTCAGTTACCCTACACAGATACAAAGAAACATTAGGGATGCATTCAAAGCCAGTGTGTTCAGTTTCAGCTCCAGGTTATCTGACTCCCAAGTGTGGCACTTCCTTTCCATGCTCCAGCAGCTTCTTCCCACCCATCCCTCCAGCTCCACTAGTCCTCAGGGCATGCCAGAGTGTCACTGGTCTAGGCAAATCTTCTCTCTTTCAGTTTTGTCCCCCTCCCCTTCATGCCCAATCCCTTGTCCATTTCCCTCACTCCCACTCCTGTCAGATCCTAATGTGTGGATACATATGCTTGGATTATATCTCTTCCTTTGAAAAACTAAAGCATTTTTGTATGTATGCTTTTGGTGTGCATATCTTTACATAAATATCACTTAGCTGTTACTGTTTCTCACTCAACCACTTCTCGGGATCTAGTCACACTCTATGGTACGCAGGACTCTGCTGACTGCTTACTGTAGTCATACATTCTCCTGAGTTTGGAGCTTGCTTTCTTTCCTGTCCCACAAACAGTGCCACCGTGGGCATCCTTCTGTGTCCCCTCTGGTCCTATTCGAATTTCTTAAAATTATAGCTAGAAAGTTACTAGGTCACGGGACACATGCAAGCCAGTTTTCAGTTTTCTCAGATGGTTTCATTGCTTTGTCCTGACAGGCAGTACCTAAGAAACCTCATTCCGGTGATTCTCAGTAATCCTTGGCATCCTCCACCTTTCTAATTTTACCACGCTGATAGGTGTGGAGTGATCTCATTGGACTTTGCAAGCTTCTCCTTACTAATGAGTTTGAATATCTTTCTCATATATACTCACTCGCCTTTTTTAGAGTCCCCTTCTGCAATTGCTTTACATATTTACCCGATGTTCTCTCCAGTTTCTTGTCTTGTTGCTTAAAGGGAGATCCTTGGCTATTTTAATTAAGTCATAGACATAAGAGCATGTATTACCTATCCTCTAAAGCATAATTCATATGAAAAAGTTGGCTTTTCTCGTAAGCATCAGTGATACTGTGTACCTACCATGCCCTTTGATTGCCAATCATGGTGGCGTATGCCTGTAATCCTAGCAGTCAGGAGGCAAAGGTAGTAGAATTGTACACTCAAGGCGACCAGCAAGAGTTACATAGGAGCTGGGCATAGTGGTACACACCTTTAATCTCAGCACTGGAGAGTCAGTCCAACAGTCTCTGAATTTCAGGACAGGACAGCCAGGGCTACACAAAGAAATGCTATGCTGGTTTTTTGTTTTTTTGTTTTTTGTTTTTTTAAGAGTTATATAAGGAAAAATCCCATGTCAACAAAAAAAATAAATAAATAACAAGGCTGGGTGGTGGTGGCGCACGCCTTTAGTCTCAGCACTCAGGAGGCAGAGGTAGACAGATCTCTAGTTTGAGGCCAGACTGGTCTACAAAGCGAGTTCCAGGACAGCCAGGACTACACAGAGAAACCCTGACTCAAAAACCAGAAAAAGGAACAAACAAACACTTCCAATTTTTTCTGGCTCTCAAGGGTTGGATTTAGATATTGTCAGTATTTTCTCCTAGAATGTCATTTATCTGTAAAGTAGAGGTGTGTGTGTTTAATGTTTTTATTAAATTTTATTCAGTTTGGTGTGTGGGTCTGCGTGTACCACAGTGTGCATGTGGGAGGTCAAAGAACAACTTGTGGGAGTCAGTTCTCTCCTTTTAACATGTGTAGCCTCGAGACCAGATCAGGCTGTCAGGCTCGGTGAGCTGCATCTTTATATGCCGAGCCATTTGCTGGCCTGAGATTCTTGAATTTTAAAATTACAAATAGCCATATATTTGTATGTATATATGTGTGTGTGTGTTTTATATATGTGTGTTATATATGTGTGTGTGTGTGTTTGTGTGATGTGTACACATGTGTGCATATGAGTGTGGAGACCAGATGTTAACATCAAGTATCTGATGTGGGAAGTCCTGTATATGTGTTGCTTGTATTGGTTAATGAATAAAGCTGTTTTGGTCAATGACTTGGGCGTATTCCTAGCTGACTCTTACATGTTAAATTAACCCATTGCTATTCATCTATGCCATGAGGCTGTGGCTTACTGGTGTGGCATGTTACTCCTTCAGCGGCTTCATGGCATCTCCTTCAACTCCTCCTATTCTCTCTGTCTCTGTTAAGGTTTCCCACCTGGCTTTACTCTGCTAAGCCATTGGCCAAAAAAACTTTAGTCATCAACCAATAAAAGCAACACACACAGAGAAGGACATCCCACATCAAGTTTCTTCCTTGGTCACCTTCCACATTATTATCTCTGATTTATTTGTTTGTTTGTTTATTTATTTTGGTTTTTTTTGAGGCACCGTTTATATAATAGTCCTAGCCATCCTGGAACTAGCTCTTGTAGGTCAGACTGGCCTGGAACTCCCAGAGCTCTGCCTGCCTCTGCCTCCCAAGTGCTGGGATTAAGGCCTGTGCCACTGCCCTCTGGCTTTTTTTTTTTTTCTTTTTAATTTGAGGCAGGGTCTTACTTTGCTATTGTTCTTGTCCTGGAATTTGCTGTGTAGGCCAATCTGGCCTCAAACCCCAGAGATCTGCTTCTGGCTTTAGAGTGCCAGGATATCTTCTTTACTCTGAGACAGGGTCTCACGGAAGCTGGATTCACTGACTTGGCGAGGCTTTCTGGCCAGTGAGCTCCAGGAACCTGCCTGTCTCCACTGCTCGGTTGTGGAGTCACAGATGTTTGTCAGGGGCTGTCTAGTGGATAGTAGGACTCTGAACTCAGTGCTCAGGGCTGTATGACAAGTATTTACCGACTGAACCATCTCTCCATCCCCAATACCTATTATTTTTAAAGCAGTATTATTATCAGTATTATCAACTATAGAAATTTGGGAAATGGATCACAAAAAAAATAAAGCACCAAATTGTTTTTAGTTTATTTTTTTGTGTGTGTGTATGCACATGTGTGTATCTGTTTACTAAATGTGGCCATATTGTATGTACTGTTTGGTATACTGCTTTTATTTTTTGACATTGTTAATAATTGATAACTTTGTATGTCAATAAAGTTTTAATCTAACATCCACGGTATATGCTCCCTTTTCTCCAGTTCTGCCTGAAATGTGGTAAGCAGTTCATTTAAACCAAGACCTGTAGTCAAGCCTCACATTGTCTGTTGCTGATGTCCTCTAAGTCTCTTCCCACCTGGACCGGCCTGGTTTTCGTTGTTTCTTGTTTTTCTGATAAAGCTGAGTTGTTAAAGACACTGCCTACAATGGTCTGCTTACCACCTCCTAAATGCCAAGCTTTCAGGTATACAGCACCACACTCAGCTCTATGGCATAGCTTTTGCCCCCTGGACATTCACTCTGGTAGCAAGCCATTATATGAGGAACCCCAACAGCCCTTGGGAAGTCGTGCAGGTGAGAAACTGGAGCTTGCTATCAACAGACTCCCAACTATGTGGGCCAGTTTTATTGGAATCAGATCCTCTAGGTCCAGTCAAGCATTGAGAAGATGCACTCCTGTCCAGCATCTTTTTTGTATTGTTATTAGTTTTGAGACAAGGTTCTCTTATCCCAGACTAACCCTAAACTAAGACCTTCCTCTTCTCACTCCTCAAAGACTGGTATTACAGCGTGTGCTACTATGGCCAATTGTGGCCATTATCTAGACTGTAGTTTATGAGAGACCATGAGCCAGTCTGAAGTTCTGACCCTCGGAAATTTAAGGAGGCAATAATAAATGGTTGTTGTGCGGGCTGCTGTGTTTGTAACAGATTGTGTTGTTGCTTCCAGACACAACAGGATTGACACACATGAACTCAAACTATGCCAAGTACAGGTCCAAACCAGACAACTTCCAGCACTGAGAAGGGGAAGTAGATACAAAGACCCACCCCAACCAAGAGTCTATTTGCAATGGATACCTTTGGGGAAAGGGAGAATCAGTGCTCTCCAGTGGCGTGTCACTGGGTATACCAACCACACTCCGAGACACTGTCCAGGGATAGATGGCCAGCACAGAACAGACTCCATGGTTTTTGTTTTGTTTTGTTGTTTTCTGTCTTACTGATTTCTCTCTCTCTCTCTCTCACTCTCTCTCTGGTTTTTGTTTTGTTTTGTTTTTTTGGTGTTTTGATTTGTTTTTTGTGTAGCTTTGGAGCTGTCCTGGAACTCACAGAGATCTGCTTGCCTCTGCCTCCCAGGTGCTGTGGGATTAAAGGCGTGCACCACCATCGCCCAGTCAGGACCTTCCTTTGTAGCACAAGCTGAACTCGTGAGCCTCCTGCCTCAGGCTTCTGAGAACGTCTGCAGGAATGTGCTATTCATCTAAAGACAGCTCTTTTAAGAATTTTAAGATTGCAGTGTCCTGATGGGCACACCTTTAATCCCAGCAGAGGCCTTACAATAAGATCGAGCCTAAAAAAAAGTAAAAAATTTAAAAAGACAGCTTAAGGTGTGCCTCTCAGGAGCCTGTTTACAAGCCCAAAGTAGTCAAAAGCTCTTTTTTGTAGAGGTTATAGGTGTGGCTTTTGTCTTATAACCTGAGCCCCGAGGCTTAGAAGACAATAAGTATCTAAGACGTTGGCAGGGACATCACCTGCCTGGACTTAAAGGGCAGGTATGCTGAAGTGAAGGGGGGCTTTGGACAGGGAAATTTGTGCATGTGAGAAGCAAGCCAAGGAAACTGGGGCTATGACCAGCTCCTGAGAAAAGAGTGATCACTCTGGGCATCAGGACTGATTACTGTGGGCATCAATGGGTTCTCAGGCGTTCGTCCCAGTGATTTGCAAACTGTAGGACCAGTGGCTTCTATGACTTCCACTTGCTGTTGTCCCACCGCCTTAAACAAGGGCGTTCCTAGTAGGCGAGTGGAGGAGACAACGTGCCTGTAGTTCACAGCTCCTCAGGTAGAAAGCAAAAGTGCCCTTCATGAGCTGAATTTGGTGAACTGTACCCAGATGGCCTCATCCCAACCTGGACCTGGTTTAGATTTTCTGTGCTTTGAACTGCTGATGTAATGGATGAGACTTGGAGAATCCTAGGAGTGTTTTTGTTTTTTGTTTTTTTCCAACATGTGAATCCATGGACATGACAATGGAGCCAACCCTGAGACAGCCCCCAGTGACTTCAGGCAGATGAAGCTAGTCATAAAGGATAGTGAGCCATCCATCTTTTGCACTGTTTTCTGTAGAGAAACCAACTGTTATACAGATACAGAGAGGTCCAGGTGGCAAAGGTTAGAGCCTCTGTACACCAGCTGTGTGAATATAGCAGCTGTTTCTCAGCAAGCGATCCTCGAGAGGCAGTCGTGCTTCTAGACGTCTGCAGCCCCTGCCGTGCAAGCCTTCATGGGAGACCTGTGCCAGGGGGCCCAGCCACTCCTGAAGGACTTCCTGACCACGGGAAAAGGAAATCATCAATACCTTTTAATTTAAGCTATGATGTTTGGGCCTTTTGTTACACAGTGATAGATAACCCTTGTGCATGCACTCTGCTTCCTCCGCGGTTCTCAGATGTACACACTCATCTCTTTCCAGGTTCTGTGTGCTTCATTGTGTCATTGTGAGTTTTGTCTCTGCACCAAAACTACCGTTTTCATTATTTTGCCTCCATAGTGTATCTTTATGTCTTACAGAGTTGGTGCTTCAAAGTTGATTTAATAATGGCAGACTTTTGTGCCTCTGTTGTTTATTTTTTTGTTCTTGTGTTTTGAAATAGTTTTATTAAGTAGGCGAAGCTGGTTTCAAACTCGATAACCATTTGCCTCTGCCTCCCAAGTGTTTTGATCACAGGTGTACACATTCCTGGCTTTTTGTTGTTTTTTTTGTTTTGAAACAATATTGATGCAAAGTTCTGGATAGCCTCAAATTCTCTAATGTAGACCAAGCTAGCCTTGCGTTTGTGGCTATGCTCAACATCTGTCTTCTGGGGTTATGGGTGTACTGATTTCATCTATAATTTCTTTGAGAGTGAGGTCTGGGTATATTGTCTAGGCTGCTCTCATGTTCCCATGTTTAAGCAGCCCTCCCACTTCAGCCTCTTTGTAACTGAGCCTTAAGGCACCTGCTGCCATGCTTGTCTTTCCATGTTAATTTTACACACACATCAAAAAACAAACAAAGGAATAAAAACCAAATACCTCTTAGGTGGACATGGTGGTATACACCTTTTATCCCAGCACTCAGGAGGCAGAAATAGGTGGATCTCTAAGTTCGAGAACAAACTAGTCTACATAGTAAATTTGAGGCCAGCCAGAACTCTTAAGAAACAGTTAGGGCCGGGCATGGTGACACTAGCCTTTAATCCCAGCACTTGGGAGGCAGAGGCAGGCGGATCTCTGTGAGTTCGAGGCCAGCCTGGTCTACAGAGCTAGTTCCAGGACAGGCTCCAAAACTACAGAAAAACCCTGTCTCAAAAACAAAAAACAAAAGTGAGTTCCAAGGCTACATGGAGAAACTTTGTCTTGAAAAGCTAAATAATAATAATAATATTTCTGTAATTTGTCTCAGAATTTATAGCTTTAGAAACAGACATGTCCAACATTTGGGAAGCTGAGGCAGAAGGGTTGTTTTTGGTTTGTTTGTTTGTTTGTTTTCTTGTTTTTGAGACAGGCTTTCACTATGTAGATCAGACTGGTCTCATTCACAGAGATCCATCTGCATCTGCCTCTCGAGTGCTGGGATTGAAGGTGTATGCTCCACTATTGGAAGGCTGGGGCAAGAGATTGTAAATTCAAGGCCAGCCTGAGCAATTTAGCAAGGCTGTCTCAATATTTTAAATTTTAAATTAAATTTTAATTTTAAAAAGGGTGAAGGTCGGGCTGTAGAGAGGTCCTGAGTTTAATTCCCAGCAACCACATGGTAGTTCACAACCATCTGTAATGAGATCTGGTGCCCTCTTCTGGCCTGAAGGCATACATGCAGAAAAGAACACTGTATACATATAAATAAATAAATCTTTTTTTAAGAAAAAGGTGAAGGGTATAGGTCAGTGATGATAGAATACTGCTTGGTATTCCCTGATGGTCCTGGGTTCAACATCCAGCACTGCAAAAACAGCCTCATTGTACTCAGCCAGGCTTATTTATTCAGCAAATGTATGCTGACCATCACCAGGACAGTCCTCAGGAAGACAGACCATAAATATAAAAAACAGCTGCAGACTTAAGTGCTGTGAAGAAAAGGAACCCATAATCTGAGCCCAAGGAAGCTATGGTAGTGAGGCGCTGGAGCGGGGCTGGCCTCGTGGGGGTCAGCATGCTGAGTTGAGAACTGAAGGGTTAGCCAGCTTTGCACACAGGTCAATGAAGCATAGCCCAGGCAGGCCAGCAAGTTCAGAGTCCAGGAGGGCACAGCTGGGTGTCTAAGGAACAGCAAGTTGGCAGAGAAGCGGTAGAATTGTGGGGAGGGCACCAAAGCCCAGCCAGTACAGGGATCTGCAGAACTAAAACTGTAGTGGTCACATCCCTGTGAGCCTTAGAGACACTTAAGAGTGTGTTCAACCCCCATGCAGCTTCAGAAGGCCTTTATTTAAGTGGAGTGAGTGAACACGTGTTGTACTGCTAATCACCTTCTACTTCCTTCTCAGCAAAAACGGGAGAACCTGTCCCCACTGTGCCTCATCCCCACAGTGACATCTCCCCGGGAAGAGCAGCAGCTCCTGGCCAGCACCTCCAAGGTGAGGCCCTGGAGCCTGGTGAGGGGGGTGGGAGTGGGGGACTGAAGGCTGCTGTCCTCTCTTGACTCCACTCTCCTTTGGCTTTCCTCGTAGCCTGTGGTGAAACTTCTGCACAACCGCAGTAACAACAAGTACTCCTATACCAGGTGAGAGCTGGGAGACGTGGGTGTGTCTGCATGTGTCCACACACTGGGCAGAGACGTGGGTGTGTCTGTGTGTGTCCATTCACTGTGCAGAGGTGTGTGTGTGTCTGCATGTGTCCACACACTGGGCAGAGGCGTGGGTGTGTCTGTGTGTGTCCATTCACTGGGCAGAGGTGTGTGTGTGTCTGCGTGTGTCCACGTACTAGGCAGACATGTGGGTGTGTCTGTATGTGTCCATACACTGGGCAGAATCCTAGGGTTAAGCAGGCTCTGCTTCTGTCTCTTAGAGGATTATGGTTACATGAAGAGACCACAGAATGCCTGCCTTTTGAATGCCCCATTCCAGCTGTGCCACCTGCCATCAGTAAAGGAGGTTTAGGCTAAGACTATGATAATGGCTGGCATAGGTTAGCTCCTTATTTTCCAAGGGGATTGGTCTCAGTGTGTCTGTTGACTATCTACTCTCCCTACAGTCTGAGGAAATGTTGATCTCCATGTAGAGATGATACTGTGGCACTGAGGGACAGAATAACCTACTTAATGTTGCTCAGTTAGAATGTAGCAAAGCTGACAGCCTGGTTGAAGACCTGCACTGGAGCCTCTGTGCCATGCAGTGATTTGCTTGGCAAATGTTTCCCTTCAGAGGCCTACACAGTTGGAAGTCCCCTGCAGGGCAGGGCTGGAGTGCTGGGAATCTGGGCCCCTCTGTGGGAGTTGGGGGAGGGAAGACAGCCAGTCACCTAAGGCCTGATGGACCCTGGTCCTCAGCACTTCAGATGACAACTTACTGAAGAACATCGAGCTGTTTGACAAACTGGCCCTGCGCTTCCATGGGCGGCTGCTCTTCCTCAAGGATGTCCTGGGGGACGAGATTTGCTGCTGGTCTTTCTACGGGCAGGGCCGAAAAATCGCCGAAGTGTGCTGCACCTCCATAGTCTATGCTACGGAGAAGAAGCAGACCAAGGTCAGAGGGGATCAGGGAGGGGTGGGAGGTAGGACCTGGGACAGAGGCAGATCAGTGGGTCAGGCAAGGGCAGGATCTTTGGTGGACATTAAGGACCAGAGTTCTAGGGCCAGGGCTGTATAGCTTGGTAGGTCTCACTTCAGTGACCTCTATTTCTCTGCCTATGAAATGAGGCTGAGAGTAGAGCCAGACTCTTTTTTGCTTTGGTTTCGATGCTGGGATTGAGCCCCCACCCTGCCTTGTTTAGATAGAACATGATTGGTTTTTGTTGTTGATTTTGTTTGTTTGTTTTTATTTTGTTTTTCAAGATAGGGCTTCTCTCTGTACCCATGGCTGTCCTGGAACTCTCTGTAGACCAGGCTGGCCTAGAACTCACAGAGCCTCCTGCCTCTGCCTCCAACTGCTGGGATTAAAGGCGTGTGCCACCACTGACCAGCCAGTACCCAATCTGTGTTAGGCACTGCCCCAGACTTCAAACCACAGACAGGGCATGTTGAACAGCATGCAAGTCCCTCCTCAGTAGGATGTGATGAGAATCTTTCTTTTTCCCTGTCAGCTAATGAACTTATGCTTTCAGACCCAAGCCAAGCATCATTTCTCTCTGGACACCTTTGCTCATGAGATTTCAATATAATTGCCCCAGACAAAGTTGATCAACTCCCTTTTTAGTTGGACAGAGTGTTGTAGTGTAGAACAATGGCTGCAGAGCAGTGTTGCACCTTTTCCTTTCTGATGCCCCCAGCTACTATTGCCTGGTACCTGTGACTTAGTGGAAGTACTAAGAAACATTGATTAAAGGCATGAAGTAGGTACTTCAGCTTCCAGAGGTTTTTTTTTTTTTCTTCTGCAATTAGGAAGATACAAGCTGATAGAATGTAGCTTAAGGGAAAGGCCTGGTGGTGTGCCCCTGTAACTTCTCCTAACTGAGAGGCACTTTTACTCAGTTATACTGGCAGACCTTGTGCAAGAGGACTGCAAGTTTAAGACCATCTTGGGCAACGTAGTGAGACTCTATCTTAATTCAGTAATAAACAAATACGGGTATGGGTTTAGCTCAGCAGTAGAACTGGTTCAGGATTCTTGAGATTCTGGGTTCAGTCCTCAGTACTGTAAAGAAGGAAAGGCAAGCTGTATTCATTATATCCTTCCTTCCAAGACTGCCCAGCAAAATGCCACTTTTCATACTTCATTTCCATGCTTTTCTTCATCGCTTCTTCTTGACATTTGAGACAAATTCCTGACCAAACCCTTCCACTCCTTGCTGCTGCTCCTCAGTGTGTTTTCTCTGTCTACCTGCCTCCCTCTCAAGGTAGTCAAACACCACATTTCCCACAAGGCCTTGCCTGAATGCTCTTGAAAGATGAAACACTCCTGGGAGAGGCCATTCTCCTCCCTTTTTCCTTTTTTCTTTTTTAATGTCATCATCTGACTTAATGTATATTTTAGGAAGTGTGTCTGTGTCTTCCCCTAGACTTCCGGTGTGCTGAGGACAAGCATTTGTTATCACTGCTATATTCCTGATGCTCAGAGGAGCCTCTGGGACAGTGGCAGTACTCAGGATTTGATAAATGAAAGAGCATTCCAAGAGGTTGGGCAGTAAAGGATCCCTGCCTGCCTTCAGGCCTGGAGGAGAGACTGCAGAGGAGCTGCTGGGGAAGGGCTGTGGGACTGGGCCAGAGGGTAGGAGCTACAGGTTGCTGGCCTTTTGCAGGTGGAATTTCCTGAGGCTCGAATCTTCGAGGAGACACTGAACATCTTGATTTATGAGACTCCCCGTGGTCCAGATCTAGCTCTCCTGGAGGCCACAGGGGGTGCAGCTGGAGGTGGTGGGGCAGGCCGAGGGGATGATGAAGAGAACCGAGAGCACCGTGTCCGGAGGATTCATGTCCGCCGCCATATCACCCACGATGAGCGTCCTCACGGCCAACAGATTGTCTTCAAGGACTGATCTTTGATCTTTCTCCTGCCTTCCTCTTGCTTCTGGAACCCAGTCCCTCTCTCCCTTTGCCCCGGCTCTGCTGGCCAAGTCGCGGGTCTTCCCTCTGTCCCTTCATTGCATGCTGTGCTCAGTGAGGCCCTTTCCAGTCATTGCCACTCACTGCTAACAACATGATACATTCCAGCATTCCCCTCAGGCGGGGCTCTTCGGAAAGCCAACGTCCACCCCTTTTCCACATTCTTGTTCTGCTGTCTTTCTCTTACCATCTGGTTTAGAATGACGCAGAACCCCCTTCTCTTTTGTTAATGCATTGAAAACACGTGTAGAGAGACCTGAGAACCGTCAGCCACATTCCAAGCTGCTTTCTGCCCTTGCACAGAGCAGCCCCTCCCCTCCTGTCACCATTCCCCACCTCCTTAACTTTGTACTAGGCTGGCCTGGACCTGTACCAGCTCGGCTATCTTGATCTGGTTCATATTATTTATTATTTTAATTTTCTATTAAATTATTGGAATAAAGTTGAGCTGAGGGTCTGCTGCTGACTCTTGGGTGAGGGATGAGAAGATGGCGTGTGTTAAGGAGATGTCTGGCTGTTAGCATGGCAGAAACATGAGCCCCAGCCCTGAGCCCTAACCTGGGACTGGTAACTGGGAAGGAAGGAGGCAGGAGGTGGAGAGGATTCCAAATTTGTATTTCAGTGTTGGCAGAGTAAGTCACACCCTGCTGCCCCCTCATAGTGGAAAAGAGGTCCTGACCACCACGCAAGCTGTCCTTGGGTGCAGCAGCATCCAGCTCAGGTGCTGGAAGGAAGCAACTTCTCTCAAGGGTCTGGTGCGAAGACAAAGTCAAGAGCTTGGCGTTCAGCCCCAGCCACGTTGGGGTGCCAGAGATCCACAATGAAGACCACTCGAGGCCCATCTTCAGGGGACCCTAGGGCACATAGGGATGGAGACAGCAGCTGATATCAAGTACTGCTCTGCCAAGGTATTCATATCAGACCCTGGGGAAAGCAGTACAGTGCCAGGCCCTAGCCAGTATGTAGTTGTTCATTTAAGGCAGGGTCTCATGTAGCCCAGCCCTTGAACTCACTATTCTGGTTCAGCCTCCTAAGTGCAGGTGCTGAGTTCTCAGGTGAGTGCCAGCATTCTAATACCAGGTTAGAACCTAGTATTATTCTGACCCTTTCTGTTGGTAACTCTGTGCCTAAAATGGGCACATTATATACCAGCTAACTGAGACGTAAGGTTAGGTGAATGCCTGCGGTCCCACAGCAATAGTTGGACAGGAGCGCAGACAGTCGCTCATAGTCCTGTGCTGATAGCCATATACAATCACTTGCTAAGGAAGGCTGATGCCCATTAGGTGATTAGAGAAGCTGTGATTTACCCAGGGCTATTCAGCACCAAAACGGTACCACTGAGTCAAGGTTGGCTGGAACTCCTCAGCTCTTGGCTCCCTTAGCCCCAGCCCAGCAGAATGAGCCCCGTTACCATTGTGAGCCACTGTGTGCAGGAAGGAGTCATCCACCAGGAGACAGTGCCCTTCAGCCCAGCACTGAGGCTCTCCGCCCACAACCAGCTCGCAGCCAGGGGGGATCTTCAGGCCTGTGAGGAGAGAATGGGCATCTACCACTCCTGCCTGTGTTCAGGCAGCCTGCCTACTCAGTGGGCCTTATAGGAAGGATCTGTGGTCCTCAAGAGCGCCAGGGGTACATTGACGACACTGCCCTGTCTGCAGGTTGACCGGACTGAAGTGCTGTTGA
Organism: Myodes glareolus; assembly: GCF_982192425.1. Lineage (NCBI taxonomy): Eukaryota > Metazoa > Chordata > Mammalia > Rodentia > Cricetidae > Myodes > Myodes glareolus. The sequence goes on along the minus strand of NC_142032.1, from coordinate 77,252,195 downwards.
AAGAGCCACAGGGCAGCCGGGCGCTGGTGGCGCACGCCTTTAATCCTAGCACTCGGGAGGCAGAGGCAGGGGGATCTCTGTGAGTTCAAGGCCAGCCTGTCTCCTGGACTTTCTGTCAGTCCAGCTCTAGAACCTACTGTGTGCTGGCCCTTCTCCCAGGAGGTATCACCACTGGCTCCAGCCTGACCTCAGTCAAGTGTGCTGAGAAAACTGAGCCAACGCTGATGACAAACAAGGCATTCCAGAAGGTGGCATTTGGAAAAGTCCTTAAGACTGAGTAATGTTCTCACCATTACTAAGATAAAAGTCTAACGTGTGCATGGTGTCTGCAGGGAGCAGCCAGAAAGCCTTTGTGAGTGGGGGAGGGGGAATCTGGACTTGATTGTGAGGCCAGAGTGCCCCAAAGCATAAGACATATCTATCTGATAGCACAACAGAGATTCAGGGTGAGCCAAATTCATAGCATAGAATAACAGCCATAACATTTTTTTCTGGTTTTTTTAATCTTTAGAACATTAAGACAATCTCAGGTCCGTGCTACCTAACATCTCACTAACTTTGTTACTTATCAGTGGAGAAGCCTAGATAAAGTAGGCCAAATGTAATGGCGAGCACCTTCAATCCCTGCACTCAGGAGGTAGACGACGGACGATCTTGGTGAGTTTGGGGTCAGCCAGAACTATATAGTAAGAGCCTCTATCTCAAAAAACAAATCGGGGTGGGGGAGGGGCTAGAGTGTCTCACTGTACTCTCTAAAACTAAGTCAATAAAGGTTAAGACCCAGGCTTGCCTCAGTCTCTTAGGTGCTGAGATTACAGGCGGGCAGCACTGCTCCTTCCTCAAGGCTTTCTCCGTATAGTTTAAATTTGGTTTTCTGAGTGTTTTCTCTTGAGGGCAAGTAACAGTGACCACTTACAATGAGGATTTCTTTTCAATTAAAGAAAGGGGGGTAGGGAAGAATGAGATTCAGTGTGGAACTGCAAGTCGTCACTGACAAGATAGCTTGTATGGAAGTGGAACTCAGGAGATCTGGTTGGGGAAGATTCTGAGAAGAAAGGCATGATGGGAACCATAGTGCAAAAAGATTCAATGGCAGAGAAAAGGGTAGGGAAGGAGAAAATGCGGAGGCAAGGATTGTGGACAGGATATACTCACCCAGGTGACATCTAACCCGAGCATTGGTGGGTCCACAGCGGCCCTCAAGCCGGGCCCCAGGCAGGAGAACGGAAAAGCCAGCATTGCCGAAGGTATTGGCACTCATGAAGCTCCGCAGCCCCCTCAGTGCACGATAGGCTCCTGGGCACCGCCGGCAGTTGCTGGGTTGGCACCGGCCTGCTTGGTACAGCAGGAGCTGGTAGCACCCAGGGGCCAGGGATTGGGACCAGCCCCGAGGCGGAGGGGTAGTCCCTGAGAAATCCCAACTCACAGCCCCAAAGTCCCGCAAAATGGCGGGGAAGCTGCTCTGTAGGAGTTCTACGTCATGCCTCTGGGCATCACGTGGCACAAAGGGAGACGAAGGCAGGTCTGGTAGAAAAAGTAGGCCTGGGCGCTGAATGCCCAGGAGCCCTGTCCCTCCTGCCAGGCCAGAACCTCCATGAGCTGCCCGCCTCACTCTGCCCATCCCAGCCCAGGAGTAGCGCCTGGCATAGGCTCGAAGTCTCCGGCTAACTAGACCTTCTGCCCTGGGCCCTTCCCCAGGATCCCCAGAACCCCTTGGGCCAGTCTGAGAGCATACCTCAGGCCCACCATTAACACCTCCAGCTTGGCTCCCAGCCCCCAGGGCCTGCATGTCTTGGGAACCCAGACGGTAGCAGTACCAAAGGAACAGAGAAGTGAGGGCTCCCAGGAGCACCGTAAGAGCTGACGAACCTAGGGGCAGTGGCCATGGAAACACAACAGGCAAAGAGGCCCTGGCCAAGAGGCCTGCATCTTCTAGACCCCAGCTCCCGGGCCCCCCCAGTTCTTCCCTTGTCCCCTCGATGACTGCTTCCTGGTTCCTGCCCTTCCACATCCCTACTCCTGCTCCCTCTCCTCCTGCAGGCCACTCCACAGCCGGTTCCTCACTTCCCTCTTGTTCTCCCTTTCTCCTCTTCCTTTCCTTTCTCTATTTGACTGTCTCCACTCTGAGATCGCTCTAGTCCTCTTTCTTCTATGACCCCTCTCTTCTTTCTCCTTCTACGTCTCCTCTCCCTCTCCTCTCTCTCCACCCTCTATCTCCCACTCACCGCTCCTCCCTCCACTGCACTCCTGCCCCCCTTTCCCTAATCTACCCTGTCTTTTTCTTCTAGCTTCCCTGACAACAGCAGTCCCTACTCCACCAGGCCAGCAACCCCACTCTGTAGCCGCTTCTTTCTCCTTCCTCTTTCCTCCTCCTTGTCCTGTCTTTCCCCTCTACCTGCTCGGGTCCGTCCTCTCTGGTTCCCGGTTTCCTACACACCTCTTCCTGGGCGCCCACTCACCCTGACGTCACTCCTTCCCGCAGCCCTCTCTGCTTAGCTACCCACGACCCCTCCCAGAGGCAGCCGCAGCACACAGCCTTGGGGGGAGGGAAGACTTCTCTCTAGATTGGCCTCTCTAGACCCCCACCCCCAGCCCTGACCGAGCGCCACGTGGGGTACAGGGGCACAGTGCCAACCTCCAGCGGCCCCGCAATGCGAAAAGAAGGGCGGGGCAGGCTCGGGGGCGGGGCGAGGACGCTGACCCGCGCGCGAGGCCGATGCTCCCGGACTGCGAGGAGGGCCGTAGGCCTGCGGGTCCCTGGAGAGGTCGGCCTGTGACTCCCCTTACCCCTGGCTTGGCTTCGCCAGAGCCAGCACTGAGCGGGACGCGGGATCGGGAAAGCCGCTTCAGCCAATCACCGGCCTCGAGGCTCGCCCGCGCAGGCGGGGCCGAGGAGCTGTCCGCGCGCCGTGGTGCTGAAAGGGCGCCCGCTCGCTGCGAGGCAGAGCCGGGAGATCGCGAGTGGCAGGCGCTGGGCCGCAGGCCGCTGTCAGGTCGTGTGCAGAAGGAGGGCCCTCAATCCGCACCCCTCAGACTCCTTACAACGTATATACTCCTCTTTTCCCTGGGGGAGGGGCGAGCCCATCCCACCTGAGTTTCTATAAAGGACACAGGGAAGGCCCTCGGGGAAGTCCGGGTGTGAACAGAGGACATACTGGACAGGCCAGGAAAGCGCGAACCAAGCTGCGACCCCTCTCGGCTTCCTGGGAAGACCAGGTGTAGATTCCAGATGTGCTGGAATGGCGCCGGGAGAGAACCTAATTACTACTGGGACCAGAGTTTCCTTTCGCTCCCCTAGGGGCCTCGGAGTGCAGATTACGGTCCTGGCTCGGGATCCCTCCTTCCTCCATCTGCACTTCCTCCTCCTCCCTCATCGGCGAATAAATCCCAGGCCCCTCCCTTCGCCCGTCCCCAGGATCTGACGTGGGCTTGACACCTTTCTCAGCTTCTCCCTCCCGCAGCTCCGTGGTCGAGCTTTGGCTTCCCTGGTTCCGCAACCCCTTCCCTCTTCCTCTCCCCGACAAGCCCCGTTAGAACCCCGTAAGGACCCTCTGGATCCTCAAGCCCACCCTGGGCCCCCGGAAGCTGCCTTTCCCTTGCCGCTTCCCCCGGCTGGGTATCTATCCATCCCGATGGACCCAAGCGCCCGAACAAGGGGATAACCTTCGGCCCTCTCGGCCCCACCCCCCGCAGCGGGAGCCGCGCCCCCCTTTGCCATAGATCGGAGAGCCAAGGATAAAGATTGAGCTAAAGGGGGCGGACTCCAGGCAACCCCTAGGCCAATTCTGCTTCTCCATCCCAAAGGGAGAAAAATTGTCTTCCTTTGCTAACCCTTAGCAGGAAAACAAAATTAAAGGGAAAGATAAAAGGACGCGGAAGGAAAGTGACAACTAGATTATTCAGAAGAGCTACAGAGGAGAGAGATTAGGGTGAGTCGCCATGGGGACTCCCAAGGCCCAGCACCCACCGCCTTCCCAGCTGCTGTTCCTAATTCTGCTGAGCTGTGCCTGGATTGAGGGTAAGGACATGTGGGGGTGGGCCCTGGGGAGGCCCTGGGGGGTCCTCCACCTTTCTCTGAACATATTGGGTCTTCCGATCTTGTGGGGGAGGGGAGGGACACAGTTGACTGGGAAGGGGCAAGCCAAGGCTTTCTGACTGGTACATGGAGCCCTTGAACTCCTAATGTTAAGGAGATGGGGGAATGAATAAAGAGAGCTTTTAGTTGTATCTTAGGGGTTAAATCCAGGAAGAAGAGCTAAGAGAAGTTGGGTGGATGTCTGCGGAGGCGGTAGAAGCAGCCAGGGTACCTGGGTGGGAGATGGAGGTGCTGGGAGAGATGCCAGGCGCTGCACACACAAATGTTCTTGGACATATGGACAAAGATGAACACAAGCAGGGATATTCAGTCCCTGACTGCACTGTGATCCCCAACCCGACTCTAGAGAAGGCAACAGAGACGTTGTGGGGGGGGGGGGTAGAGTCTGCAGAGGCAGAAACCCAGAGAGAAAGCTGGCACTGCGGAGGGAAGGTCTGGGAGGTGCTATTAGACTCTTCTCCGAGTTCTAGGATTGGGGAATGCTTCACTGGGGAGAATGGAAAGCAGTCCCAAAGGCCGGGCTCCCGCATTCCGCTAGAGCTGTCCAGGGTTAGTAGTAACTAAGGCTCTTACTGAAGACCCAGAGACTGGGAGCAGGGGCTGTATGAGGGAGAGGGCAGATTGGAGCCTCTCTTCTGATCTTGGCCCTCAGCCCAGTCTAAGACCCTCTGAGTGTCCACTAAGAAGTGCTTTGGGAAATATCTCTACAGAGAAAGGGGGATGTAGGGGAATGGAGAGAGAGGCTCATAGGACTTCACCTCCTAGGTCTGCCCCTGAAGGAGGATGAGATGATGCCAGAACCTGGAAGTGAGACTCCCACTGTGGCCTCTGAGGACCTGGCTGAGCTGCTCCATGGAGCTTTGCTGCGGAAGGGCCCAGAGATTGGCCTCTTGCCGGGTGAGGCCCCCAAAGTGGCATAAAAGTAGAAGCAGAGACGATGCTCTGGGAGATGGAGTGCCCGGCCAGAGGAAAGGCAGGTAGAGAGTTCAGAGAGAAAGACCCCCTAGAAAGCCAATGAACTTCGGGGACAGGCAAGAGAAGAAAGAGCCAAAACTGTCCCTAGACAGAACCAGAGACAGGGACAGAATGATGAACAGTCAAGAGAAGGACATGTATGTGTAGAGACATGTGAGTTCAGAGAGCCAGAGTCACAAAAATGGGAGAAAAAGAGTAATGTACAACCAGCAGTTGATTGAGGATCACTCATAAAAGCAGAAAGCAATAAGAATACTAAGCAGAAGAAGGCTCCAGAGAGAACAAGACGGAGATGAGAGGAAGGGGTAGGCAGGAGAGAGCCAGATCTGGGGGGTGGAGAGATGCTCAAGGGGGCTGTCGAGGCTGTGGTGGAAAAAGAAAGGGAGCTTTGCAAAATCTTGAGAGAATGTGGGGAGCCTGGGTGGGTAAGGAATAAATGGGGGCCTTTACCTTGTGGGGAGGCTTCGGGGTTTCCATTTCATTCTAAGCCATTTCCCTACCCCCATGGGCCAATTTGCTGCTCCTGTGCTCTGACTACCCTCAAACTATCTCAGGATCTGACCCAGACCCCACACTAGCCACCCCTCCAGCCGGCCAGACTCTTGCAGCGCCCTCCCTGCCACGTGCCACTGAGCCAGGGACAGGGCCTCTGACGACAGCTGTCACCCCTAAGGGGGTCAGGGGGGCAGGCCCCACCGCGCCAGAACTGCTGACCCCGCCCCCTGGAACTACAGCCCCGCCCCCATCCGGCCCCGCCTCCCCAGTCCCACCTCTCAGGCCTGAGGGAGGAGAGGAGGAAACCACCACCACCATCATCACCACAACAACTGTCACCACTACTGTCACTAGCCCAGGTGAGGCGATGGAAAGGGTATGGAAGCCCCCATGTGGGGATGGATGGAGGAACTGTGTGGGAGAAGAATCTTTAGGTAGGAAAAGGGCTTGTGGTTAGTGATGACAAAAGACCAGTATTAATGTCCATGGGCTCATGGGCTTCCATCTGTTTGTACTGTAGTGGGGGAAGGAAATTCTCAGTGGAGGTAGCAAGCTAGCACTGGGTAAGGATGGAGAGGGATGGTGGGGGATACAGGTGACCACTGAAGATGGTTGGCCTTCCAGGAGGGCAAGTACGCAGGACTTCTCCATCCAAGCCACTTCTCTCTCTCTCTAGTTCTGTGCAATAACAACATCTCTGAGGGGGAAGGGTTCGTGGAGTCTCCAGACTTGGGGAGCACTGCCAGCCGCTCTATGGAACTCCTAGACTGCACCTACAGCATCCATGTCTACCCTGGCTATGGCATTGAGATTCAGGTAATTTTCTTTGGTGTCTGCCCACTGAGTGTGCCTAAGTCTGGCCTGGGGACTGTGAAGCTGTTTTCTGAGCTAGATGATCTCGAAAACTTTTCTAGAGTTCTGCAACATAGGTGGTTTTACCAGAGGATGGGGGCTTAGGCTGTCATGCTAACCCCTCCCCTGCTAACTTGCCCTGGCCTGCCTGTATCTGGCTTCTTTAGGTGCAGACACTCAACCTGTCTCAAGAGGAGGAGCTCCTGGTGCTGGCCGGTGGGGGATCCCCAGGCCTGGCCCCCAGACTCTTGGCCAATTCCTCCATGCTGGGAGAAGGACAGGTCCTTCGGAGCCCAACAAACCGGCTGCTTCTGCATTTCCAAAGTCCTCGGGTCCCAAGGGGCAACGGCTTCAGGATTCACTATCAGGGTGAGGAGTCTGAAGAGCGACTAGAGGGACAAGAGCCACATAGGGTAGAGAAGGCATCTCCAGGGCTTTTCTAACTCAGAGGACTGAGAGCATCTTCCTCCTGCTCGGGACCCTGTGTGGGCAGGACCCTCAAAAGGCATGCATGACTATTTTTCTCACACAGTCATGGATCTGTAAATAGGTGTGGATGAATCCAAGTAGCAATTTATTTATTTGGTTCAATGCCTTTTTACTGAGTGCCTACTTCATACCAGGCTCTGCTTTAGCCTTGGGGAGAAGAATGAATAAAAGTCTGTTTTTAAGGAGCTGAGGATCTGGGTAGAAACATAAATAATCAGAATGGTTGTGTCAGAGATAAGGATTATGAGGAAACTCAGGCAAGAGGAGCAGGTATCAGAAGGGACTGAGCTTTTTCTGGGGAATGTGGTAATGGCTTCTTGAGGAATGTGATGGCTAAGGAGGAAGCCTCTTGAATGAGCTGGCCAGGGGAAGGGTGGGAGGAAGGAGAAGAAAGAAGCAACTGTCTAATGGATGCACATTCCGAGTCCCAGAGAGGAGAGAGATGTGACACTTTGAAGAGTGAAGCACTTCAGCATGGAAGGTAGAACTGTCTGTACTGTGTGGCCCAGGCTAGTTTCTTCACCTTTCTGTGCCTCGTGGCTCCATCTGAAAACCAGAAGCTGTAATACTTAGTATGAAGGGTTACTAGGAAGAGCAAATGAGTTAGGACCTGGGGAGCATTTAAAACAGTGTCTGGAACACAGTCAACTCTCAGAGATGTCAGCCAATGCCACCACAGTCAAAGCAGAGACGGCAGTGAAGGGAGGCAGGCAGGGCGTCAGTCTGCAGGGGAGAGGTGGACAGTTGAAACAGCACCAGCAGAAAAGGGACACTCCTAGGTTTGTAACTTCGGCAACTCCTGATTTCTAGGGCAGGAAGGGGGGCGTGTTTCATGCATCCAGACACAGACGAGATATACATGCACCTGTGCTATCCTGTGTGCGCATGTGTGGGACCACTCTTACAGTGCACAAGCATATTCTAGCACACATATATGTGCATGACCTAAGGGACTCAGCCAATGTTCCCATTAACGTGTCTGTCTTCTCCAAGGTCCCTCCGTGTGCTCTTCAGAGAGACAGGAGCCACTGCCACTTGGTTTCATGTACTTCCTCCTCCTTCCCAGATTCCTTGTGTGTGTTGCAGTATATATCCCCTCCTCAAGCTCTGAGGGTAAATTGTGTAAGGCAGAAGCTCCCACCATCAGGCCTATCGGAGAGACCAGTGAGCTGGCTCTTGTACTTGGTGCCAGGGACCTGGTTGTTAGAGGCAAAACCACGTCTGCCTTGGGAGTCAAGGACTAGACATCAGATGGGGAAAAAAACAGCTACTCACTGGCTCCTTTAAGCAGCCATTTCCCTAGGGCATCAAAACTAGGACTCTCGGGCTAAGTGGAACATGGAGGGGAGCAGGGCTATTGCATAAAGGGACTTCATTACCTGCCCTGGTCTTCCCTTGTCTGCAGCTCCTGCAGGCATCTTTGAGACAGAGGCACTACTTAAGCCTTTCTCAGCCTGCTCTAACTGCGGCTTCACGTGCAGAGGGCCAGCACAGCCCAGCAAGCTTGTCCTGTGCAAAGTCCTCCCCCCCAACCACTGCTGCTCACCGTAACCCAGAGAGGACCAAGTCAGTTCCATCTCTCAGAGGAGGGAAAAGATTTAAGGTCACAGGGCTTTCTGAGACAGCTGGCAGAGTCAGAAATCAGCTGCCCAAGTCCCTGCCCTACGCTCCTTCCTAAAACGAGGATGGGGATGACTGCGTGAGTGCCCTTGGGTGGGGGATCCTTTGCCTGTTTTGTTTTGTTTGTTTTGAGACTGAGTCATGGGTAACCTAGGCTGGCCTGGAACTCACTATGTAGCCAAGGATAGCCTCAAACTTTGGATTCTCCTACTTTTACCTCCCCAGGGCAGGGGTTATAAGCCTGGTTAATTCAGAGCTAGGTGTTAGCAAATGAGTTAGATCCCCAACCCTGCGTTTAAAGTTTTTGTTTAGATTTCAGGCCACCCATTACTGGTATGAATTATTACTATTGGTACGAGACATCCCTTCCCAGTGTGAGATCAACCTGTTCAGGCATTGCTTCAGTCTCATAGGGATAAGAGAAAATAGGTAACATGATAAGAAAATACATATCACTGGGAGGTGGTGGCTCACGCCTTTAATTCCAGCACACGGGAGGCAGAGGCAGGCGGATCTCTGTGAGTTTGGAGCCAACCTGGTCTACAAGAGCTAGTTCCAGGACAGGCTCCAAAACTACAGAGAAACCCTGCCTCAAAAAAAAAAAAAAAAAGGAAAGAAAATTACATATGTGGACTTGAACACAGGCAAGACCTTATGGGAGCAAGGAAAGTCATGAAGTCTTCCCAGAAGGCGTGGTACTCAAGTTACTCTTTGAAAGATCAAAAAGAGGCTAGAAATCCTTGCATGCAGAAGCACAAGTGTGAGCAAAAAATATGGAAGTGGTCTGTCTGTGGTGGTACATTAATGTAATTCTAGCTCTCTGAATGCTGAGGTAGGAGGTACAGGAGTTCAAAGCCAGCCTAGACTACATAGTGAGATCTTGTCTCAAAAAAAAAAATCAAAGGGTAGCTAGGTGTTAGTGGTGCATGCCTTTAATCCCTGCACTCAGGAGGCAGAGGCAGATGGGTCTCTGTGAATTCAAGATCAGCCTGGTCTATGTCGAGAGTTCCAGGCTAGCCAGGGCTACATAGTCAGTCCCTCTCTCAAAAACAAAACAAAAATCCCAAGGGCTGGGAGTATAGTTCATGGTGGAACATTTATCTAGCGTGTACAGCATCCTGGATTTAACCCCATCACCAGAAGAAAAGGGGGGCAGACTGTGTGAGATAGTAAGACCAACCATCGTGTAGGACATTCGGGCCCAGGAGCTGAGCACTAATTTAAGGACTGGGCTTGACCTGGCTGGGGAAGGGACTAGACTATCAAGCTAAAGCATTCGGAGCTAGCTCTGTTGGCCACAGAGGGCTGGCATTTACCGAACTTGCTGTGTTTTGGATGGATGTTTTATGTGTGCTGGTCTTAGCAGTCTAGGGCCCATGGAAAGGCAAGGTATGGGTTTGTTTTGTGTTTTGTTTTACTCCTGTCTGCCCCACAGCCCAGCCAGATAAATGCTTGATGACTTTTGGAATGTGGAAGGGATAGGTCTCTGACAGAATCACTGAAGGCTTCACGGTCAGGAAGCCAAAGCTTCTGCTGAGTAGAGCCGGACTGCACCTTTAAGACACAGCCTTGCATGGTGGTGCAGGGTTATGAAGGCAGAGATAGCAGGACTGAGAAACTAAAGTTAACCTGGGCTACACAACAAGACCTTGTTTCAAAACCAAACCAACCCCACCCAGCCCCCAAAAATAACCTCAAGAGGCTTTGAGAAAGAAGCAAGCAATATACCTGTGAAGGATGTGTAGAGGGGATGCGACACCAGGGAGAGATTATATGAGAGGGCGGAGTGACCTACGTGTGGACGAGCAGGCCATGGTTGTCCTAACTTGAGGTACAAGGAAGCAGGTGCAGAAAGGGAAGTTACACAGTTCTCAGTGCAAGAGATACATCAGCTTCTCAAGGAGACAGTCACTGCTCCATCAGCAGGGTCAGTCAGGGGCACTGGGTAGTAAGTCTGAAGTCAACATTCCTAAAGCAGTTTCTTGTGGTTGGCCTGGCTGAAAACTGGCTGCACCTCCATACAAGAAGGTCTGTGAAAGAAAACAGCACAGAGCATACGTGGGAGGGAGCCTCAGCATCCTCTCCTAGGAAGCGGGTCATGGCTGGGCCATGGTGGCACACGCCTTCAATCCTAGTACTAGGGAGGCAGAGGCAGGTGGTTCTCTGTGAGTTCGAGGCCAGTCTGGTCTATAGTGTGAGTTTCAGGACAGGCCCCAAAATTACACAGAGAAACCCTGTCTCGAAAAACAAACAAAAACAAACAAACAAGAAAGAAAGCGGGTCATGCCCTCTCTGCCTACCTCTAAAACTGTGTAAGTTGACACAGGAATTGAACCATCTCGCAGATGCCGTTTATTATTAGTGCTGATAGAGTTTCAGGGTGGTCAATTGATTTGCTTGAGATCAAACAGCCAGAAAAACTGGTTTCTAAAATAACGTTTATCTATAAAAAGAAGGCCCAATGGGGGCAAATTACAAAGACCAGAGTGAGCCCTGTTGATGTTCCTGAGGCAGGGATCCAGGGTCAAGAGTTTGTTTTCCTCAGCGTGCACCCCAGCAATGAGCCTGTTTGCCCCCTGGGAGCAGGAGAGGATTTGCAGAGCACCAGGGAGTGGCTGTGAGACCAGAGCCCCGCTTCCTTCTCTTTGACCTGTACAGCGTACCTTCTGAGCTGCGGCTTCCCACCCCGGCCAGCCCACGGGGATGTGAGTGTGACGGATCTGCATCCTGGGGGCACTGCCACCTTCCACTGTGACTCAGGATACCAGCTGCAGGGTGAGGAGATGCTTATCTGCCTCAACGGTACACGGCCGGCCTGGACTGGTGAGCCCCCCAGCTGTATAGGTGAGTCTTGTGCACACATCTGTCCTAGGGCAGGGGGACTGAGCTGGGGAGTCTCTGTCTCTGGGGAGAAGCCATACTGAAGAAGTTTCTAGCTGCAGAGTCCCGTCACTGTGTCTTCCCCAGAGTGCTCTACCATGAGGGTCTCCATCCTTAGGGAATCCCCAGTCTTGTCTGGGCTTCATCTTGGAATGCCCAGTTGGTGCTTGCTATCCTGTTACCACTCTAGATGCCCTGCCTTTGGAGGTTCCACTCCAGTGGATCGTGTTTGGAGTCCCTGGTTGGTAGAGTTTGGGCCTTAAGTCTTCATTCTGCAGCCCTCCACCAAGCATGAAATGCATTCAATCTAGGGATTCTTAACTTCTCGTCTGAGAGTTTCAATTTTGAGGCTCCCTGTCTCAAAGCGCCCACCTTTTGGGAGGCTTCATTTTATCAGGAGTCCCATGCATAGGGTTCTATTTCAGGCTAGACAGTAGTTGGAGAAGGTCTTGTCCCTCTGCCAAATGCACGGGACAAAGGCCATCCCTGGCCAGTAGCCCTCAGGCTCTAGAATTGAGCCTGAGAAGAGAACTGAGACTTTCCTACTCCTTCTCTGCCCACAGCATCTTGTGGGGGCACCATCCACAATGCCACACTGGGTCGCATTGTATCCCCTGAGCCCGGGGGAGCTGCAGGGCCCAACCTTACCTGCCGCTGGGTCATTGAAGCAGCTGAGGGACGCCGGCTACACCTGCATTTTGAGAGAGTCTCTCTGGATGAGGACAATGACCGGTGAGGATCTGGGCTGTGGGCTAGAGGTCCCTGCCTTGGGAAGGCTGGGAGAGCAGAGAGTCAGGTGACACTGGATGGATCCTTGTGTCAACTTCAGAGTGTGCAACTTTATGCAGTTTTAGATGGGCCAGTGCCCCTCACTGCACCTCAGTTCTCTCTCATTGGTAGAATGGAGATAAGAGCACCATTCCAAACGCTTAATTAATAAATGCATTAAGATATGTAAATAATTGAAGTGGTTCCTAGGGCATGATAAGTGCTATAGAAGTGTGTGCTATCATTTTTCTCAGTCTTCTCTGTTGCTTCAGAGTGTGCTCTCAGGCTGAGCACCAAGTCTTTCTGTGCCTCTGTAGCTCACCTCTAAAGTGAGAGGTAACAATGGTGTCTGACTCAAGAGTTCTTGTAAAGATCAAACAAGATAAAATGTGCTGGGGCTTAGCAGAGTGCGTGGCACGGGTTAGCATATGATAACATCAAAACAGCTTAAAGGTAGCCGGGAGAGCAGGCAGGGTGGCAGCTTCCGAGGCAGCAAAGCACCTACCGTCCTTCTGTTCATCCCAGGCTGATGGTGCGCTCAGGAGGAAGTCCCCTGTCCCCTGTGATTTATGACTCTGACATGGATGATGTCCCTGAGCGTGGCCTCATCAGTGATGCCCAGTCCCTCTACGTAGAACTGCTTTCAGAGACACCAGCCAATCCCTTGCTGCTCAGCCTCCGATTTGAAGGTAAAGGACTCATTTCCTGGCCATGCCCAACCCCAACACCTTTCCCTCTCCCTCACACTAGGACCCACTAGGAATAGTCAGAAGCACATCCTCCCTCCATGCTCGCCTCTGTGTTTGGTTCCTGATACTTGACAGGGTTCCCTTCACAGGGACACCGGCGCATCCCAAGTATGGCTGGATCCAGCATACAGCCAGGCCGACAATTACCTGTCTCTCAGTTCTTTACTGTTCAGTGAATTCATTCCCATGCAGGCATTCCCAATGTGGTGAATCTGACTGCAGACTTACAGACTATTAACGCCACCAGAGAGAGGAAATGCTCAGGAGGGCTTTGGCAACAATTCCAGAAAAGGTTCTTATTGACTTGATTAAGTTCAATTAAGTCAGGAAATGCTATGATTGATAGGTCTGCATGGCATGGTTATCTCTGCTTGGTTCCAACTTAGCCTCGTGTACTAGAAGTAGGTAAGGCGCTAATAAAAATAGGAGAGCAGTTGCCAGGTGGTGGTGCACACCTTTAATCCCAGCACTCTGGAAGCAGAGACAGGCGGGTCTCTGTGAGTTCGAGGCCAGCCTGGTCTACAGAGTGAGTTCCAGGACAGGCTCCAAAGCTACAGAGAAACCCTGTCTCAAGAGAGAGAGAGACACAGAGAGGGGGGGAGAGAGAGAGAGAGAAGGAAAGGAAATAAGATAGGCAAGCTGTGACCAGAAGGAAGAAGAATGGTGTTGGACAGATGAGAAGGAATCGGTGATGATGGGAGAAGAGGCATCGGGTGTGGCCTTCCAGAATGGAGGTTAAGCAGATGACTAGAGAGAAGAAGGTGGAGAACAGCTCGGGGAAAGGGGCAATGATGCATTTGAGAAACAGCGCGGCTGAGTATTTATAAAAGTAGTAGCAATAGGTAGACAATGGACCAGAGGGCAGTGGTGGTGTGCGTCTTTAATTAATCCCAGCACTTGGGAGGCAGAGATAGTCAGATCTCTGAGCTCAGGGCCAGCCTGGTCTACAGAGTGAGTTCCAGGAGAGCCAGGGTTACATAGAGAAACCACGTCTTGGAAAGACAGAGAGAAGGAGGGGCAATGGGAAGGAAATGCTCACAGATTAGAAGGGCATGGTTTTGAATGGGTTCCGAGTAAGTGGAATTGGCACTGGGCCCCGGTAGGTGGGCAGGATTGGCACATGATACCTCATCAAATTAGGAAACATAACAGTGAATCTGCAGAACCCCAGCACCTGATGGGGTCTGGAAGTGCTAAGAGTTTTCTGTCTTTGGTGAGCATCCCAATCTACCTCCCCAGGGGGGCCACTGTTGTGCTGTGAGCTTCAGTTTCTCCCCCGCATTGTAGGTGGTTTTGTAGATGAGACACAATCGCATGGCCAGAAAAAAGTGCTCTAGAGATGTTCATTTGTGCCGATTTGGTCCTCCGGAAAAGTTGAGCAGCTTCTGCACTAGCTGCAGTTTGGGATTCTAGCGACAGTGTGCATGATCGGAATCCAACTGTTATTTCTGAGGCTAGAACACACCCACGCAAGCCAGTTCTCCAGAAACACCCCTCCGCAGGCCCCTTGCTGTTTCCAAAGCCAGATGTCTGTGGATGAGAACAAACCCTTCAGGATTATAGTTCTGGCTCTGTAGTTGCCTCCTGGTGACCTTGGGCTGGTGGCTTTTTGTCTGACGACATCCTGATCTGTGAAATGGTGGGTAGTACTTTTGGCAAAGGTGCATGGTCGCAGCCACTTGGAAGGCTGAGGCAGGACGATCTCAAAGTCAAGGTCGGCCTGAGCTATATAGTGAGACCACCACCTCAAGAAAAGTTCATGTAAGGCCGACCAACACCCAAATTCAGCCCAAGTGCCCAACCTGAGATGCCTGAACCTGTCCTAATGCTTACCTCTCCTGACCAACTCCTCTCTAGCCTTTGAGGAGGATCGCTGCTTCGCTCCTTTCCTGGCACATGGCAACGTGACTACCACTGACCCCGAGTACCGCCCAGGGGCACTGGCCACCTTCTCGTGCCTCCCAGGATATGCTCTGGAGCCGCCAGGGCCCCCAAATGCCATCGAATGTGTGGATCCCACAGAACCCCACTGGAATGACACAGAGCCAGCCTGTAAGGGTGAGTCTTCTACCTTTCAGAGTCCTTCAGCCTACAGACTGCCTGCCCCTGAAGTTGGGACCTCTGGAAGGCAATTGTGAAGGAGATCTGAATGAACATTAAGACCTAATAAATCCAAAGGCAGACTGGGGAGATGACTCAATGGTTAAGAGCACTGACTGCTCTTCCAGAGGACCCGGGTTCAATTCCTAGCACCCACATGGCAGCTCACAGCTGTCTGTGACTGCAGGATCCAACACCCTCACACAGACATACCTACAGGCAAAACACCGATAAAATAAATAAATAAATGATAAATTGGAAAATAACAGTTCCAAAACAAAAAACAAACCCAAACCCTGGGCAAAGCTCTACCTTTCAGAGGCTGCTTTCTTGGGGGAAGTAATTGCTGGGCTTATTATGAATTCAGGCTCAGACCAAAAAGGCTTCTAGAACTAGAACTGGATTGGGTTGAGTCGTGGTTCTGCGAGTAAGCTGGAAAATGGACAGGGTTAATTAAGGGCAGGGCTGGAAAAACAATCATACTAAAACCAAGATATGAAAAGAAATCTTCACAACAAAAAGCCTGTTGAGGTGGCGTTGTGCCCAGCACTGAGCCCCATGGGGAGTATGGCGAATGGAGATGGAATGCCCGCGGGGGTCCTGAACCTGACACCTCTTCCCTAGCCATGTGTGGAGGAGAGCTGTCCGAGCCGGCTGGTGTGGTCCTCTCTCCCGACTGGCCCCAGAGTTATAGCCCTGGCCAGGACTGCGTGTGGGGCCTGCACGTCCAGGAAGAGAAGCGCATCTTGCTCCAAGTTGAAATGTATGTTAGGGCCACTTAGTTTGGGCGATGGGTGTGGGCTCCATCAGGTGTGTGAGACAATGCACTCGGAGCCCAACTGGCTCCTCTGAGTTCATACGGAACTTTGTGGGTACATTGGGGTTCAGAAAGAAGACACCAAGTCGGTGTAGGACAGAGGTGGGAGACCTGGGTTCAGTGACTTGGAAAATAACTCAACTCACCTCTGGAACCTGTAGGGAACCCTAAACTGGTCAACACTGAGAGAGAGGAATTAGAAGGCGAGCTGGTTAAGAGCGGGGGATTGGGCAGAACCGGATGATGGGCGAGTCACAGTCGCCTCATTCTCTGACCCCCCTCACTGCAGCTTGAATGTCCGAGAAGGGGATATGCTGACACTGTTTGATGGCGACGGTCCCAGCGCTCGAGTCCTGGCCCAGCTGCGGGGACCTCAACCGCGCCGCCGCCTCCTCTCCTCCGGACCCGATCTCACTCTGCAGTTTCAGGCGCCCCCAGGGCCCCCAAATCCGGGTCTAGGCCAGGGCTTCGTATTACATTTCAAAGGTATGGAGGGCGAGGGCTCTGGATGGCCAGGGGTCTGGCAGGAACGGGCCACCAGCGCGAGGCCCTCGGAGACTGGAAGTGCGCTCCATCTTCACTGCAGAAGTTCCAAGGAACGATACATGTCCCGAGCTGCCACCTCCTGAGTGGGGTTGGAGGACGGCATCCCACGGGGACCTTATCCGGGGCACAGTGCTCACCTACCAGTGCGAGCCTGGCTACGAACTCCTGGGATCAGACATCCTCACTTGCCAATGGGATCTGTCCTGGAGCGCCGCTCCACCTGCCTGCCAAAAGAGTGAGTAGAGCCCCACCCCAAGCCAGTCCTTCCGCTCTGACTTGGCTCCTCCCTGTCCCTACTGAATGCCATCCCTTCGCCCTGAATCCTGCCTGGGTCTTTAGCCCTAACCACTATGTCCTTTTGGGCCCATCGCGTTCAGTGCCTTGAAATTGCTACACACACACACACACACACACACACACACACACACACACACACACACACCTGCCTTTAGTTCAGACTGCTTTCATCCTGTGCTCAGTCCACTTTTCATCATGGCTCAAGCCCCTTCCACCTCTACCAGGTTTCACCAAATTGCCCCTGGTTCTGTCCCATCAACTCTTAGTTCTCCTGTAGACACCCCCAAACTCTCACTCTGTTAGAATCAAGGCTGGTCAGTGGATTTGATCCGCTTTAATGCAGTCATTGAAGCCTGGCTGGGTTGTGGTTATAGGACCAGTTCCTTGCTCTTTCCTATCCTGAAGGATCTCAGACCTGGGAGGGAGGGAGAGAGATAAGCAGCTAGGCTTGTTAACACAGTAACAAGGCCTGGGGTAAAGTACTTAACATCCCTGAGCTTCGGCTCTCCTGTGAATGAGGTGAGAGCAGGGTATTGTACAGGGCAGAGGCAGCAGTTCACATAGCGCCTGGCGCATGGCAATAGTTGTCCCAGCTCTGAGCATGCAGCAGCTTTGTAGCAAGATTATGGCTTCATTCTCCCAGGAATGAGACAAATTTACTTCAGAGGAGTATTAATTATTATTATTATTATTATTATTATTATTATTATTATTATTTTGGTATGATCTTTGCAGGAGCTTGGAGATTTTGTTTATGTATCTATTAAAAAGGCTGGGCATAGTGGTACACACTTGTAATCCCGCACTTGGGAAGCTGAGGCGGAATAATTATGAATTCAAAGCTAGCCCTGTCTGAAAAGCCCAAGGACTGGGGACATAGCAAAATACTTACTTGGTAAACAAAACAAGTAAAACAGACAAAAAAAATATGCAGAGTCAGCTCTGCATGCCCAGCACTCAGGAGCAAAAGCCGAAGAATTTCCATGAGTTTAAGGCCAGCTACAGGGCTAATTATTAGCAAGACTCATCTCAAAAACTAAAAAGACAAAATAAAGCAAATAGCAGAAAGAAGTAGCATCTTGTTCCCTGAATTTGGAGAAAATGACACAAAGATTGGTAGTAGTTTTTTTTTTTTCATTTTCCCTCTATTTGTTTGTTTGTTTTCAAGACAGGGTTTCTGTGTGTAGCCTTGGCTGTCTTGGAACTCGCTCTTGTAGACCAGGCTGGCCATGGACTCAAAGATCCGCCTGCTTCTGCCTCCTCAGTGCTGGGGTTAAAGGTGTGCCACCACTGTAGTTCTTGCAAAAGGCCCCGGGGAAGGGAAACAATGGCGGGGGGAGGGGGGAGGAATTTCAGAAAGTCAGGTTTGGACGGGAAACAAGGAACACCGCGTAGCTGACACCTGCACCTCAACCCCGGGAGGACTCACAGACCCGTGGACCTAAGTGGACCCGAGTGAGCCAAGGCTGGCCTTGGAAAGTTGCCCAGGCTACACTGAGTCTGATGCTGAGCTGAGACTCACGTCTCAGGATCTGTCTACTGTTCCATGACTATGATCTCGACAGGTTCCAGCTTGGCTGCGTGCCAAGCCCGGGGCCCCGAGAGCGATGGTAGTGACATTGATCTCTCTGGATAATCAGGATTAAAGATCTATCAGGCTGCTCAGCACAGGTTTATGGGAGTCAAAGGCCATGGAGTTGGAGAGATAGCTCAGATGCTACACAAGCATCAGGACCTGAGCCCGATCCCCTAAACCCACATAAAAGCCAATCACACATGTCTGCAACCCCAGTGGCAGGGGCATGGAGGGTCAGGAGCTTACTGGCTAGCCAGTTCAGCTGAAGGAGAGCTCCAGGTTCAGAAAGCTGTAGAAGACACTAACTGTCAACCCTACTCTACAAGCACATCCAGGAGCACACATAGATTCACACTCGCAGAGGCCGTGACTACAACCTTCTCCAGCAGCACTGGGATAAAAGTGCAGGCAGTGTAGGTGAGCACAGCGGGCTAGGCACCGTGCGCGTGCACAGCGGGCTAGGCACCGTGCGCATGTGGGGGACGCCACCTTCTGTTCAGAACCGTGATCTGCCATGCCAGGGCCAGCACTGGTTTGTATATGTGCTGTAATATAATGGTTAAATATTTTGAATTAATCCAATGACAAGGGTCTGAGTTTGCCCCACTCGTCCTGCTTTCAAAAGAAATATACACTCAGGAGGCAGAGGCAGATGAATCTCTGAATTCGAGGCCAGCCTGGTCTACAAAAGCTAGTTCCAGAGTGGATAGGACTTTTACACAGAGAAACCCTGTCTCAAAAAATAAAAAGAAAGAAAGAAATATAAAACACACTGACCCCACCCCCACCCCAATCTAATTTTGTAGCCAAGGGTATCCTGTTCTGGAACTTGTTTAGGCCAGGCAGGTTTGGAGTTCATACTCCTTCCTTTAGTCCCAGAGTGGTGGAATTAGAGGCATTGTACCATCAATTTGGCAAATCCATTGACTCTGAAGTGCTTCTGACTCACACTGAGGAATTGGTAGGAGGAGGACAAGATGGTCCTGAGGAGATGGCTGGAAGCTCGGGCCTCTGTCAGCCCCATTTCCAGGCAATGCCCTAAGACCCTCGCTTCCTCTAACCTTTCCTGTCTATTACCAGTTATGACTTGTGCTGACCCTGGCGAGATCACCAATGGCCACCGGACTGCCTCAGATGCCGGTTTCCCAGTCGGTTCCCATGTCCAGTATCGCTGTCTGCCAGGGTACAGCCTGGAAGGGGCAGCTGTGCTCACCTGCTACAGCCGGGACACAGGAACACCCAAGTGGAGCGATCGAGTCCCCAAATGCGCCTGTAAGTTTGGGGGACACCCCGGGAAGGGAAGACCTGGAAACCCAGACTGGCCCTACCCAGTTTCTAAGCAGCCCTGTGGCCGGGTGCTCCCTGCAGTGAAGTACGAGCCGTGCCTGAACCCTGGTGTCCCCGAGAACGGTTACCAGACACTGTACAAGCATCACTACCAAGCCGGCGAGTCTCTGCGTTTCTTCTGTTATGAGGGCTTTGAGCTCATTGGCGAGGTCACCATCACCTGTGTGCCCGGTCACCCCTCTCAGTGGACCAGCCAGCCCCCCCTCTGCAAAGGTGCCTGGGCAAACGGGGCAGAGGGGCATATCGGGATCTGGGGAGTGACTGAGCTGGAAGAACAGGGTAGAAAACTCCAGACCAGTGCCTGACTGCCGAGTGCCCTAATGTGTGGGCTTATTCTCACAGCCAGAACTGGAAAACCCGGGGAGATCTGAGGGATGTAGCAGGGGGGCCTTGGTATAGAAGCCCCTTTGCCTCTCCACAAAGTCCTCGGTTCTGCTATCACTGAGAAATAGACTCTCCAGGAACCTTGAACCTTTAGTAGGTTTGGAAGAGGAGGACAGGCCCTGGCTTACCAACCGCCATGGCCTCTACACACACAGGGAAAGACAAGAATAGACTGATCAGAGGGTAGAGACCCAGGCTGTGCAGCCCAGCCGCACCGGGCTTCGGCCTTCTCCCCAGTCTCCTTCCCTCCCTGGCTCAGACCCCGTCCCTCCTCCCCCTCCTCTCCCTGCAGTGGCCTATGAGGAGCTCCTGGACAACCGAAAACTGGAAGGTCAGTGAGGGCGCAGGTGGAGACCAGGCCTGGCCAGGCTGGGAGGGCAAGGTCAAGACTGGGGGCAGGAGGCCAGGCCCCAGAGGGGTGAAGCCAAGGGTTCAGGACCCAGGGCAGGAGGATGGGAGAGCCCAGGAGGGGGTCCAGCCTTCCCTCATTTGCTATTCTTCCTCCCTCCCCAGTGACCCAGACTACTGACCCATCACGGCAGCTGGAGGGTGGGAACCTTGCTCTGGCCATCCTGTTGCCCCTAGGTTTGGTCATTGTCCTTGGCAGTGGTGTTTACATATACTACACCAAGTAAGTACCCTACCTTTGACTGCTGGCCAAGGTGGGTGTCGAACCTGGGAGTCAGGGAAAGGAGTCCATGGACTCACACGATAAGCCCGCTGTCCTCTCCCTTTCCCAGGCTGCAAGGAAAATCACTTTTTGGTTTCTCCGGGTCCCACTCCTACAGTCCCATCACCGTGGAGTCAGACTTTAGCAACCCACTGTATGAAGCTGGGGTGAGTCCCTCCCCTCCGCTGGGAAAGCCCCAGCTCTCTGTCTCCCCCCAGGACTTTATAATCTTCTCCCAAAGTCTCCGTGGTCTCTTTGGGAAATTTCAAACTCAGATGCCTACAAAAGTCATGATGATGGTCAAAGCAAGCTGTGTGTGGACAATAGTGAATAGTGAGGTCTGTAGCTAAGTGGAGGACCAGAGCCCGTCTACAGGACGCAGCTCAAATCCATAGTGGACACTTAGGTCCAGTCTCCAAATCCTCCTCCTGTTCAAGGCATTTCAGAAATGCCTTTTTGTCATCGTACGATACTATTGGAGAAACCAAACATATCTATTAGCTAGATTCAACCCAGGATTCTCTCTTTTTTGGGGTTAGGAGGAGACAGGGTTCTATGTAGCCCTGGCTGGCCTGGAACGCTCAGAGATCTGCCTGCCTCTGTGTCCTGAGTGCTGAGATTAAAATGTGCACCACCAAGCCTGACTTGGAATCTTTACTAGAAAATAGTTTCTAGCTGGGCTGTGGTGGTGCACGCCTTTAATCCCAGCACTTGAACAGAGGCAGGGAGAGCTCTCTGAGTTTGAGGCCAGCCTGGTCTACTGGTCTACAAAGTGAGTTCCAGGATTGCCAGAGCTACACGCAGAGACATCTTATCTCAAAAAATCTAATAAAAAAAGAAAAAAAATCTTAAAAAATTTAAATTGTAGCCGGGTAGTGGTGGCAAACACCTTTAATCCCAAAATTTGGGAGGCAGAGGCAGGTAGGTCTCTGTGAGTTCAAAGTCAGCCTGGTCTACAAAGTGAATTCCAAGACAGTCAGAGCTACACAGAGAAACCCTGTATCAAAAAACAAAAACAAAATTGTTTTATGCTTGCCTGTCTACACCAAGTACATGAAGTGCCCTCAGAGTCTAGAGAGGGCGTCAGACCCCAGGGAACAGGAGTTGCAGACAGTTGTGAGCCACCATGTGAATGCTATGGACCCAACCTAGGTCCTCTGAAAGAGTAGCCATCTCTCCAGCTCCCTATATTAATTTAAATATGAAGGTCTTGCTGGGCATGGTAGCTCAACGACTTTAATCTAGAGGCAGAAGCAGGCAGATCTCTGAGTTTGGAGCCAACCTGGTCTACCTAGAGAGTTCCAGGACATCCAGGACTATACAGAGACACCCTGTCTCAGAATAACATGGTCTTTCTGTGTGTGTAGTACTGGAGATTAGTGCCTTGTGAGCCGTCGGCAGACTCTAGGCATTGGGTGGTGTCTCTAGTGTCTCACCCTCTTTTATTCAGAGACAAGGATCTCTCTATGTACCCCCGGCAAGTCTGGAACTCTATGTAGACCAGGCTGGCCTCAAATTCACAGACACCGCCCCCTGCCTCTACCTCCAAGTGCTGGGACTAAATGCATGTGTCATCATGCCGCGCTCTCCAATCCTCTTTGAGTTTTGAGAAAGAGTTTAAATTATCCAGTCTGACCAGGAACTGCCGTAGCTCAGGCCTGCCTTGAATTGTCATCTTCTTGCCTCCCTCTCCCTAGTAGCTGGAATTACAAGTTGGTACCACCCGTCTCAGCTCAGATATTATGTCTTGCCCCCTCCTTGTGGGTGCCTCTTCACCTCCCACTTACTCCAGCTTATCTGCTTTTCTGTCTTCAGGATACACGGGAGTACGAAGTCTCCATCTGAACCCCGAGTCTAAGTCTGCAGGACCCAGGACCACCCGTTCTCTTGCCATTCTGGGCAGTGAGGAGCATAGGACCTGGCTCCCCTCCCCCTGCTGTGTAAATAGTCTTCCCATCCCATGAGGGGGCTTTGATGGCCCTGGAGACCCTACAGTAAATAAACCAGCATCCTGCCGCCCAAAGCCGCCTCTTCTTAGTTGCCAAACAAGGGGCCTTCTGCCCCCCTGATCCTACTGACTTCTGGACCCAGGGAAGGGAACTCAGCCCCTTGCAATTCCTGGGGCCCCTCCAGCCCAGGGCCCCACTCAAGAATTGTCCCCTAGCACTACCATCCCCACGGCCATGAAGGCTCCCTACTCCCAGATGTCCGGCACTGCTGGGCCTCAAGGGTGAGAAGGACGGAGGAATGGGTGGGCCAAGTCCCATCCCTTCCCTGTGTCTCCCCGCCCACTCTCTTTCCACCTTTCTTTGCTTCTGAGTTCTTGTTTTTGAGCAATAAACAGAAAGTTGCCACTTGTAACTGAGCTGGTGAGTCTGGGAAAGCGCGTCTTAAGGTGTCGGGGCAAGTGGTGGGGAAATGGAAGCTCTCTGGAGGAAAATAGAAATCCCAAACTGGGCAGTGTCCCAGGTGCTGGCCTGGAGTCCAAAGGCCTGGCTATACCCGGTATGATGGTGAGCACTGTTAGTCCCAGCTCTTGGGAGGCAGAGGCAGGCAGATTTTGACCTGGCCTATATAGCAAGTTCCAAGCCAGCAAGAACTACATGGTGATACCCTGTCTCCAAAGGAGCCTGGCTTGAGGCTCAGCCCCTGTAGAGAGCTGGCTGACACAACAACCTCTCCGCTAGTTCTTGCTAGGTTCCCCCAGCTAGAAGAGCCATACTGTCCACACCCTTCCACAGACCCAGGGAGCAGTGAGCCTTCTGTTCTCTTCATGAGCTGTTTCCCCTTTTGAAAATGTTTGTTGTATACATTCATGTGTTCTTGGTTTTGGTTGTTTGGTTTTTCAAGACAGGAATTCTCTGTAGCTTTGGAGCCTGTCCTGGAACTAGCTCTTGTTGACCAGATCTTGAACTCACAGAGATCCACTTGCCTCTGCCTCCTGAGTGCTGGGATTAAAGGCGTCAGCCACCACCGCCTGGCTACATTCATGTATTCTGTGCTGTTTTTTCTCCTGCTGACCTTTTGTGGAGTGTTGCCTCTATTATTGTTTTTAGATGGTCTTGCTACAGCACAGACTTGTTTTTTATTTGTTTTGTTTTGTTTTTTGGAACAGGGTCTTACTATGTATCTCTGGCTGTCCTGGAACTAGCTCTTGTAGACCAGGCTGGCCTCGAACTCACAGAGATACACCCGTCTCTGCCTCCCGAGTGCTGGGATTAAAGGTGTGCGCCACCACTGCCAGGCCACTCAGTTTTCTATTTAGGAAACTAAGATTGAGAAAGGTGAATGGACTTTCTCAGAGGGCCAAAAGAAGAGGCCAAACTGGGCCCGAAACACAAACTCCTCAGGCCTTCTACCTCACCTTCTGTCTGGCAACAAGTCAGCATGTTCTCATAGACATGAGACTCCCAAAAGCTCAGAGGGAGAAGCAGAGGCCTGGCCCTCAGAACCCAAAGTGACAGAGAAGGCCCTCCTTTGGCAGCAGAGTGGCCCCCTGCATGCTGTAGCTAGCTAGCCACAAGGTGCTAGAGAACAGATTTGGGTCCAGCAGGTGGCCAACAACTGGATTCCAGGAATATGCTGACACGCACCATGGCCCTCTGGAAGAAAGCACGCCCCCTCCAGAAGCCACTGCAGAACACTCCTGAAGTTGGAGGGAGAGGGAGGATCCCTGGCTCTTTATTAAAACTTTTCTCCTCAGTAGTGTGATTGCCCATAGAAGATGGACAGTCCTGCAACAGGTCCAAAGAACTTGGTTGGTTTCAAAGGTGGCATTGCTGGCGAGCAGGAGTTCCTCCCGAGATGAGGTGTTTAGCCAGTTGCAAAGGAGGGGCGTTGAGGCTTTCACTGAGGAGCAGAGTAGGGGAGGGAGAGGCCAAGAGAGCAGCACAGGGAGGGGGGCTCATCCTCCAGTTGTCAGGCTGTTGGGAAGTACTCCCTGAAAGAGAGGGAGAGCTGTAGGCTTTTCACACTCAAGGTGCCTGTCTCTCCTTCCTTCCCACAGCCATCCAAAGCCACAGACCACCCGGAAGAGAGCACCGTGCTCCACTTTCACCGACACCCTCCTTCCGTGCATTCATATCCAAATCTATCCACCATTTCTTCCCCATCACTCCATGCACCTGCTCCGCATCCCTTCCTTACCCGTCTTCCCCCGCTTATCTTTCCCCTCCCACTTCTGGAGAGCGGGAGGCTCTGTTTCGTTCAGTGCTGCACCCCAGGACAGTGCTTCCTGCCATACAGCAGGTGCTTAGCACATGCTCAGTCAACATATCCATTCACCCATTCACCATGTGCCTGCTACTCCTTCAGCCTGTCCATCCGTTTCCCATCTTACATTTGTCTGCTGTTTGGTTAGTTGGTTTTTTCAAGACAGTGTTTTTCTGTAGCTTGGGAGCCTGTCCTGGAACTAGCTCTTGTAAACCAGGCTGGCCACGAACTTAAAGCGATCTGCCTGCCTCTGCCTCCCGAGTGCTGAGATTAAAGACATGTGCCACCACTGACTGGTTTGTCTGCTTTTTAAATTGAAGTTTTATTTATTATTTATATACTTATTTTTTGAGACAGGGTTTATATAACCCTGGCTGACCTGAAACTCACTGTGTAGACCAGGCTGGCCTGGAACTCAGAGATTCCCCCTGCCTCTACCTCCTGGATGTTGGAATTAAAGGTGTGTGCCACACCAGGCTTTAAATGGTTTTTAAATTGCCTGCAGATAGATCTGAGTACCACTTTTGTGCCTGGTCCCTGTGGAAACCAGAAGAGGGCATTAGATCTCCTAAACTGGAGTTGTGGACAGTAGTGGACCATTTTATGGGTATGGGTGCTGGGAATTGAACCTGGGTCCTCTACGGAATCAACAAATGCTCTTAACTGTTGAGCCGTATCTCCAGCCTCTTTATTTCTCTGTTTTTAAATTTTTAAATTTCTGTTTCCCCAGCTGGGCGGTGGTGGCACACGCCTTTAATCCCAGTACTGGGAGGCAGAGGCAGGTGGATCTCTGTGAGTTCGAGACCAGCTTGGTCTAGAAGAGCTAGTTCCAGGACAGGCTCCAAAGCTACAGAGAAATCCTGTCTCAAAAAAATCAAAAAAAAAAAATTTGTTTCCCCATACATATAATTTCGATTATATGTTATATATTTCTATTATCTCTCATATATTGTATGTTACATATATATAATTTTTAAATCCCTAAATTTGTTTATTTTGAGACAAGGCCTTTCTATGTAGCCCTGAGTGTACAGGAACTGACTATGCAGACCAAGGTGTCCTTGAACTCATAGAAATCATCCTCACCTCCTCCAGAGTGCTGAAACTGAGGGCTTGTGCCACCAAGCCTGGCAGGCCCTAGAGCATACAAGCTGCTCACAACCTCAGTAAGATACCTCTCTGTGCCTTGGGTCACACAATCCCTGCTGCTTAGGATACTTATATTAGAGCTGCCTCCCTGACAAATTCTTCCTTAGGTAAATTCCTTCTTCGGGCAGCTCCATGATACCTTCCTTCCTAGCCTACCTGAGGACGAGGCTCAATCTTACTGGCTTCTCTTCTTAGGTGGGTAGCATTCCATATTATGTTGTCATTGGCCATTAGCTTGGCCTGGCCTCATTCTAAACTGAATTCTTCTGGGAATGGTGGCACACGCCCTTAATCCTAGCACTGAGTCAGAGGCAGGTGGATCTTTGTGAGTTCAAGGCCAGCCTGGCCTGTGTAGCAAATTTCAGGCCAACTAAACTAGTAGTAAGACAAACAAAAACAAACCAACAAAGCCCTGAATTCTTCAAGGGCTGAGTCTATACTGTGCATTCTGTGTCCCAGACTCCAAACACAGGGAGCAGCACACAGTGGACACTGGAAATGCTGTAACTGAACGACCTCGCACAAACCTTTTCACGAGGAGATGGTAGAAGGTGCGCCTTAGAGCGGGTGCGATTTCTGTCAGTGCTGGAGGCAGCGGAAGAAAAGAGAAGGCTGAGAATCATAAAATGCAGGATCAGGAAGGAACAGAATAGATCAGCATGGCTCAAAACTCCCCTTACCCTGCTGAGATGTTATAAACCCTTGCTCTTCCCCCTCTTCCCCCCCCCCCAGGCTCCTCACCCTCCTCCCTGGACAGAGCATCACTCACCGGGTGTCTGTGCCGCGGGTCTTGGTGAAGACCACTGGAAAGAGAGGCCCCAGTCAGAGAAGTGACTTTCCCCATGGTTAGAAGGAGTTGGGGCTAGAGTGGATGGGGATAAGGGGCCCGCTGGCTAGCAAGAATGAGTGGGTTAGAGGGTAAGGGGCACTGTGCCTAGGACTGGCATTGAGGAGGAAAAAATGGGCAGATTCCCTGGGAGGTCAGGAACTCGTCCCTACATGGAGAGAGAGAGCTCACCATGTCTAGCTGATATCTGAGTCCCTTGGTCTTTTGTCTGCATTGTTTCCTTGATGGGCACAGAGTTCACATGGGAGCGAGCAATAAATAGTGCTTCATCTGTGAGTTCTGTGCTGATTTGGGTCAGGAATTCTTCAGAACGGGATAATGAGACTTTCTGGAAAGGAAGTTAGAATTGAGCCTGCAAACTCCCACAGGTCCGGTGTCTTCCAGGCTGGTATTAGCGGGTTGAGATGGAAGGCCCTGGATCCTGGACTCAGAACCAGAGTGCCTGCCTAGCTTCCCTTCTCCTCCTTCACATCCCATGGTTGTTCACCTGCCCTCCACCTAAGGCGGCTGCAGCTTGAGATGGCCAGCTGTCCTTTTTCTCTCCGTTCCTGGCAGATGTGGATGCCATCACCCTGGAAACAAAGTTTGTGTTAAGACTGAGGAACCAGCCCACTTCCTCCCAGACCCCATCTCACACCATTCCCTGGGCCCAGGTTTAGTCCACGCCTATAACTCGAACACCGTCTTAGTCTTGTCCTTGGAAAAAGTTAGTTGCCCTGCCTACAACTTTGAGGGGAGGGGCTCTCAGAATAGCTCCCTCCCCCATTCCATCCAATGCCCTTCCTCCTTCTTCTCTGCCAAGGCCCTTCCAAAGGCAAGGTAGCCAACAAGCAGCCCCCCGACCTGGCTGATGAAATCTTGGGCTACTCGGCGGGAGGGGAGACGGAGAGGTCTAAAGGGAGACCCTATGTTAGACCTCAGGGGATAGGGAGTTGGAGTTGGGGAGGAAGGTTGAAAAGAGGGAGAGCCAGGGAAGCGCCGTTCCGGGTTGCTATAAAGACCTAAAAGTTTGAGGAGGTTCTATAGTTCCGTTGCTAGGAGACTAATGGTTCTAGAACTAAAGACATTTTTCTTGGGTACCACGGCTGCTCTCCAGGTTCCTCCTTGGAGTTGGTGACCACAGCGTTATTTCGAGACATTTGGGAGATGACGTAGGGCGGAACCTGGGCTCTAATCCTCCCACCACCAGGGCGGCGCTAAAAGCAAGCGACAGGCGCGCCCCGAGCCTCTCTAGCCACCTCTTCTCTGCCTGGGTCCGGGAAAGCGACCGAGGCCGCGGCCGTAGCGGGCGGGGGAAGCGATGTGGGCTGTACTAAGTCACCCCGTCTCTCGGGGAGGCTCAGACTCGGAACGTCGGAATCTCACCGCCGCACCTTTGCCTCCAGGAGTTTATGCCCTCTGTAAAAGGCAGAATGAAGGTTCCTTTTCAGATCTCTTCTGCCCCTCCCTTGGCAGTTTCTTCCTTGGCGGATGGCTCTCGGCACCCACCCCTCCCTCGTTGAGTTGGTACGCGCCGAAGCCAAAGGACGCCGGCAGGAAAAGGAAGCAGACCGGCCTTAAAGGGGCCCAGCTACTATTTATTTAATTAATTTATTTATATTTAAAAGCCGCTCTCGCCTTCCTCCGATGCTCTTAACGTCCCCGACAGAAGAGTAAGCTTAGTTGCGCAGCCTGCAGCAGGGCCAGCTGCTGGAGACCGCAGCTCCTGCCCATCGGAAGACCAGGTGTGCGGGAACTGCGCCCAGGGGTGTCCCGCGCCCTGGCACCCTGCGGGCTCTAACAGCTGGGATCGCGCGGGGAAACTGGGCCCAGGGCTCAGGTGGAGCGGCTGATGTCCCTGGCTGAAAGGTGAGGCCGCGCTGGTGAGACTGGGACAAGTCCTTGCACCTCCAGAGCTGGACCAGGGCGACAAGGGGAGCCGCCAAGATGCCAGAGGAAAATATCTTCCTGTTCGTGCCTAACCTCATCGGTGAGTGCTCTCTGCGGCCCCAGCACCAGCGGAGGGCGAGGGACCATGAGCTGGCTCCCCGATCACAACCTGTCCCTCTCCCTTGCCATCCCAAGGTTATGCCAGGATTGTCTTCGCCATCATTTCCTTCTACTTCATGCCCTGCTGCCCCCTCACGGCTTCCTCCTTCTATCTGCTCAGTGGACTTCTGGACGCCTTCGATGGACACGCAGCTCGAACCCTTAATCAAGGTGACAGAACTCTACCACTACCGCTACTTGGGGACCCAACATCCCCCTGCCCTTTTCCTGCTTTCCCAGGACCTCAGAAGTATTCCATGCCCATCTCTGTGAGAAAACAAGACAGGGATTGGGGGAGGGAGGACACTTAAGCCTGCTCTTGAGGGCTGTTCACGGTTTATGAAGGGTGTGACCTAAACTGGGCATAGTGGTGTAAATGGAAGAGGTCTCTGGATAAATTCCCTTTGGGTCAGGCGTGGTGACTCATGCCTGTAATTCCAGCACAGGAGAGGCAGACAGAAAGATTGCTCCAAGTCAAAAGTCCTCTTAGACTTCATGTTAAGTACCAGGTGAGCCAGGGCTACACAGCAAAATCCTACAAAAATAAAAGTCATTGGGGCTGGAGAGATGGCTCAGAGGATAAATTAAGTATGCTTACTGCTTGGTTGGGCGGTGGTGGTGCAGGCTCTTGGGAGGCAGAGGCAGGTGGATCTCTGAGTTCAAGGCCAGCCTGGCCTACTACTCGAGTTCCAGTTCTGTTACACAGAGAAACTCTGTCTCAAAACAAACAAACAAACAAACAAAAAGAATGTTTGCTGCTCTTGTACAGGACCTGGATTTAGTTCTCAGAATCTACATGGTGGCTTACAACCATCTATAACTCCAGTTTCAGGGGTCCAGTGTTGTCTCTGGCCTCTGTGGGCATCGGGCACACATGTTTACATACATATATGAAGGCAAAGACTCATACCATAAAACAAAAGATAAATAAGAAAATAAACTTCTATTCAGGTGTTTGCTAGGGGCTACTCTGTGCACAGACAATAGGGAACACCCAAAGGGGTTGGAGCTGGGTCGGGGGAAGCAGGTGGTGTTTGAATTGCTGACTAATTCATTAATGTGTTCTCCAGAGCCAACTCTAAAACTGCCCCTGAGCCTTAGGGTCTGCTTGCCTTTTTGGGGGGCTTGGTTCTGGGTTAGAGGAGTTGAGGGTGGGGCTTCTCTGCTCCTCCATCAGCTTTCCTGCCACAGCCCTGGTCTCCTCATTTCTTGTCCTCATATCCCGTCCTTCTGGCCCCTCCATCTCTTGACAGCAACCTGCCTTCCTCCTCAAGCAGTAGATGGTAGACATTTTTAAATTCCTTTCATATTTGACCCCAAGTGATAGACCAAACAGTCCCTTCCAACTTAATATTTTCAACTTAATTATTTTTCAGGGACCCGGTTCGGGGCCATGCTTGACATGCTGACGGACCGTTGTTCCACCATGTGTCTCTTGGTCAACCTGGCCCTGTTATACCCCCGGGCCACTCTTCTCTTCCAGCTCAGCATGAGCCTAGACGTGGCCAGCCACTGGCTGCATCTGCACAGGTCTGCTTTGATGCTGGAGGTGCTGATGGGGGGAAGATATTACAGTGGGAGGGAGACGGGGATGATTCAGGCTCCCTGGGAGGTGTCTTCCTTTTTCTTTGCCCCTTGAGAGAGCAGCCCAAGGCTTGCTTAGAATTTGTGTGTACCCAGGCAGGCCTCAAATTCACGGCAGTCTTCCCACTTCTGCCTCCTGAGTGCTGGAATTGTATACCAGCATACCCCTGTCCTTAGCGGAGGCCTCTTTTTAAATTTTTGCTTTGTGAAAGGTCCCTGGGTGAGTGCTGGGTTTCTGAGTGGCCTTGTCGTACAGGTGGCCTAAACAATTTTTAGCATTGGCCTGGCTGGATATTTTTGGATTCCAAATGTGGGGAGCAGCATGGGTGCTTACGGTGGGACATTTAATCCTAACTGCCCCTACCTGGGGAATGATAGGGCTATGAACAAGAGGCAGTTTTCCGCTTCACACCAGCTCGGCCAGACAGTAGCCGCAGTGCCAGTTGGTGGGATGGCTGGACGGATGTAGTGGCGGTGAGAGAGCTCATGAAGTCTTGTGATATTCTCCCCTAGTTCTGTGGTAAGAGGCAGTGAGAGCCACAAGATGATCGACCTCTCTGGGAACCCTGTGCTTCGCATCTACTATACTTCTAGGGTGAGCACTTCCTGCCCCTCCCCTACCTGATCTGGAGATAGAAAGCCTTAGGCTGGGCGCGGTCAGGAGGGAGTGGCTGACACAGCCACCTAAGCGGCAGTGGTCTTTGGGCTGAGGCATGGTGAAGGAGAACTGACGGGAGGGCTCCTGGAATCAGTGAGAATGAGCCTCTGAGAGAAAGAGGGAGGGAAGGAGGGACGGACGGAGGGACAGACGGACAGACGGACAGACAGACAGACAGACAGAGGCTGAAGAAGTCTGCAGGAGGTTGCAGTATGCAGCTGGCTGAGATTCTCCTGTCTGGCAGAAGTCCCTGTGGGTTACCGTAGGGACGTGGCCCTGCATCTTAGGCAGCCTTGTATTGTGTGCAGCCTGCTCTGTTCACGCTGTGTGCTGGAAATGAACTCTTCTACTGCCTCCTGTACCTGTTCAATTTCTCCGAGGGACCGCTAGGTAGGAAAAGGGGGTGGGGGTGAGGTTTCACCCTGCCCTGCTGGGGAAGAAAGAGGCCTCGATCTCTCGCCCCTGTCCCTCGGTCCCCTGCTACCGTTCTTTGTCTCTGCCTCCCCACAGTTGGCTCCGTGGGGCTCTTCCGAATGGGCCTCTGGATCACGGCTCCCATCGCCCTGCTCAAGTCCGTCATTAGTGTCATCCACCTCGTCACAGCTGCGCGAAACATGGCTGCTCTGGATGCGGCAGACCGTGCCAGGAAGAAATGATCCATGCTGGCTCCCTGCTGCCCGCCTGCCCTGGGCATCAGCTGTGCCACACGGCTCCTCTCCTCCTCCTAAGAGGTCCTAGTGTCATGTCTTTCTCGTGTGTTCCCTAACCTCCTGGGATGGGGGTCAGCCTCTTGGGTGTTGTCACTGTCTTTAATCCTGGGGACCAGACCCATGCCTGTGACCCCGAGGACCCAGCACTGCAAAGCAGGAAGAGTGCTTAGGAGGCCTCGCCCATCCCACTGGCGCTCCAGGAGGCCTGTCTGAGGATTGGATATTGCCTCATATCCCGCTGGCTCAGCCCTAGGGTCCAGCCTGACCTGAGGTTTTGGGGACATATGAGGGAGAGAGACATATGGGTCCCAGGTTTCCCAAAAGGCAGAAGAATCAGTCTGATGCCATTGGGCCAAGGAAGCCTGGGGTACCAGGCCGTGGAGGGAAGGGGCCAGGGGCCAGCTAGATCCTTCCCTGAGGCAGACTCCTCTATCCTGTCCTCTTGCTTTGGAAGCCTCCATAATAAAGGGGGGACCTTCACACTTTTTGGACTTGTTTACTTTGAGACATTCTTAGATGAGGGCCTAGGGTTAAAGGAACTGGGTATAAAAGATCCTTCTGGACGCTTTTCCCAAAGAAGGTGGCTGGCTCCTCCCTG
This sequence comes from Myodes glareolus, assembly GCF_982192425.1. Lineage (NCBI taxonomy): Eukaryota > Metazoa > Chordata > Mammalia > Rodentia > Cricetidae > Myodes > Myodes glareolus. Next base: position 77,219,748 of record NC_142032.1, on the reverse strand, counting down.
TCATTCCAGTGACCTTAGAGAAGCCCTGCCGGCTCTTCAGGTTCATAACAATGTCTCTGCCCACTTGCTCTATGTCCCTGGCTGGCCACTTTCATTGTAACCTTGGTATTTTCTACCCTCACAAGAATGTAAACTTCCTGAGAGTAGACACGTCTTTCTTGTCTCTGCCTAGAGTGAAAACTAGCCTGGCATATGGTGGCTGCTTAATAAATACTCATGGAAAGATGGATGGTCTTCTCAGAGCGTGGTTCTTAGGCCCCCTATAGCATAGGCCTCCCCCCCCCCCCCCCATCGTGCTTCCGGGAACTCCTGGCCTTCCTGCTTTGGCCTCTAGGTTCTGGGTTTACACTCTTATATGTCAACTTAAGGGTTTGTGTTTAGGTTTGGTTTTGGCTTTTTTTTTTTTTTTTGAATGGTTTATTTTATGTACATTACTGTTTTGCCTGCATGTCTGTGCTGGGTCCCCTGAAACTGAAGCTGCCGACAGTGAAGAGCTGCCATGTGGGTGCTGGGAACTGAACCTGGGTCCCTTGGAAGAGCCGCTCGCTAATGCTCTTAGACACTTAGCCATCTCTCAGCTCTGAGGCTTTTGGTTTGTTTGTTTTTGAGATGGTCTCACATAGCCCATGCTGACCTTGAGTTCCTAATTCTTCTGCCTCCTGAGTGCTGGGATGTGCCACCATACCCATTGAATTTTTTGAAACAGTATTGCTATATCCTAGCTGGCTTTGACACAATTCCTAGGTTCAAATGAGTCTCCCGCCTCAGTCAACCGGATCTACGGGTGTCACTACCTGGCACCAGATTGCTTTGTTTTGGGTTTTTGAGACAAGGTCTCCTGTAGCCCAGGCTGACCTCAGTTTCTCTAGGAAGCTGAGATGACCTTGAACTCCTGATCTTCCTGCCTCTACCTCCCTCCCACCTAAGATTACTATATGTAGGTGCCAGTAAGCCCTCAGGCTTCCTTTTTTAAGTCTATTGGACATGTAGTGTGAGACCCCCACGTTGGGGTTGTTGTCAGGCATCACCTGTTCCTTCCTCTTAACAGCTTGGCTGTTTCACCCAGCTTGTGTTTGGGGAAGCTGACATTCAGGTGCGATTTTGGAGTTTTTGGAGACAGGCTCTTACTATACAGCCCAGGTTCACCTCAAATTCAGAACCTTCCTCGCTTCAGATTTTTCAATTTGGGCATGTGCCACTATGTCCAGTAGGATGGGGTGTTGATATCTTAAGTAGATAGTTGGTAAGACTCAGTTGGGGGTGGGGGATGGAGTGGGGGTAGTGATTGCTCTTGGCAGAATAAACAGCCCAGAGGCAGGCATCCAGAGATCACCCAGGCAATTAAGAGAGGTTGAAATAGAGATTGATCCGTGTGTCTGGAACACTAACTGCTGGGATGTAGGGGAGCTGGTGAGAGTTGAGGCCCCAGCAGCCAGCTGAGCAGCCTGAGGAGCTCAGAAGGACATTATTTTATTTCTATTTATTTTCTTATGTGAAGATTCATTTCATGTGTGGGCTACCATTTCACAGTGCTGTTTCCATGCACGCTTCATCTTCCAACCACGCTTCTCTGAATGAGATGGCTACTGTGGATGTGCTCGTCCTTGGGGGGCAGCGCGGAGAGGGGTGAAGAAGCTGGTTTGGCTCCAGAGCCTGCCCTCTGCTGTTTCACATCAGCAGGCTTCTAAAACATGGACTGCCCTCTTCCTGATGTGACCAGATCCTGCCATGACTGAATGCCAACGCTGGTAGCTCGTCTCATCTCTCTTTGGGGGCATGCAGGATGCTCTTGGACCCACACAAAGCTGATCACATTTCGCATGGTCTAGCGACCCCATCAGGCCTGCTCTGGTGGAGGTGAGGGGGTCCTCCTGGAAGTAGCCATCGCTCCCACCCAGTGGGTCTTCTGAGTCCTGCTGTCCTTTCTCCCACAGCCCCATCTAACTCTAGGGCTCTGGCTGTAACCGTTTATGATGACATTAGCAGCCTTGCTATATGGAGCACAGCTAACTGCTCCTCACGGGGGAATGGGAAGGAGAGGGTGGATACCCTGTCGCAGGATGGAGCCTGACAGGGCTATCACTGCACAGAAGGGCCCCTGTGTCCCTTGAGCCTGAAGGCAGTGTAGGACCTTTGGTCTTCCATTCGGTGGTTGCACTGAACTTTGGAAGAACCTGCAAGGCGCAGCCTTAAAACCTAGAGGCTCTTGATCTGGATGGGGTGGAGTCTGGAGTTTGGTCCTTGAGTCTATACTTAGTCTAGGGAATAGAGTGGAGTCACATGTGTGCAGTTTAGCCAGCCCTCAAGATATGAGGGATTCCCCAGGGATTTGACCAACTTTGAATGAAAAATATTTGGGAAAGAAACTCTGTGTCTAGTGGCCGTGTCCAGACACTATTTCTGTCATTCTTCCCGTATGACATGGTATACCAGCTAGCTCCATAACATCTGCATGGTGAGACACTACAGGAATGTAGGGCTGATCTGAAGTGTGTGAGAGCATTATGTAAGTTATAAAACACTGGGTTTTTTGTTTGTTTGTTTTTTTGTTTTTTTTTTTTTGTTTTTTTTTTATGGGTGGACACAGATCTTGGGTTCCATGTTGGGCACAGAAGGCTGATAGTAATAATTTCCTAGAAATCAGCTATGTCCATTCAGGCTGAATGAACAACCTCATGCAAGCAGAGGTGCATTCCATGCCACGGCCTTGTCTTGGAGAGGGCAGGCGATAGCTATTCCTAGTCTGCTGATCCTCTGTGCTGTCAAGTCTCCTCCATCTCATGCTGCAGTTAGAAACGACCCTGAGTGTGGAAAGATGGCTTAGCAGGGAGCAGTCCTTGCTGTTCTTACAGAGGATCAGCATCCAGTCCTGGCCCCCATCCATACCAGGCAGCTCACAGCCATGCATAACTGCAGCTCCAGAGAACCCAGTGCCTCCCAGGCACCCATGCCCAACATGCACAGGCACACACGAACATAAATAAAAGGTGGTTTCTTTGTCTTTGTTTTAGCCAGATATGGTGGCTCACGCCTTTAATCCCAGCACTTGGAAAACAGAGGCAGATGGATCTCAATGAATTCGAGGCCAGCCTGGTCTACCAGAGCTAGTACCAGGACAATCAGGGCTGTTATACAGAGAAACCCTATCTCAAAATAAAATAAAATAAAATGTGTGTGTGTATATATATGTGTGTATGTATGTTTATAAAGAAGTGGAGAGGCTGGGTGGTGGTGGCACATACCTTTAATCCCAGTACTCAGGAGGTAGATCAGATGGATCTCTGTGAGTTCAAGGCCGGCCTGGTCTACAGAGTGAGTTCCAGGACAGCCAGAGCTACACAGAGAAAGCCTGTCTTGAAAAACAAGTGGAGGTGCACTGGTGAGGACAGTCTGAAAAGCCAGTGAGGAGTGGGAACTGAGACCATACAGAACTGGGGAAATCTGCTGGGAAGAAAAAGAGGAGAGGTAGACAGGAAGGGGTGTAGGACTTGGGGAGCATTTTTGGTTTTTGTGGGGTCCATGCACACGTGTGTGGAGGTCAGAGAGAGACAACCCCATCGTATTTCCTTGAGACAGGGTCTACAGCCTGCAGTTTTATGGCTGCGCTAACCCCAGCAATCCTGTCTCTGACCTTCAGGGTTGGAGTTACATCCTTGCAACACAGTGGCATTTTATTTTTTGTGGGTACTTGAAATCCAAACTCAGACTCATGCTCTTAACAAGGAATGACTTCTGCCTGTTTGTTTTATGTGTCATAGAGTTGAAGGATTTCATAGCTGAGGACTGGGGCCCAAAAGAGAGGAAGAATTGCTGGTTGCCGAGGCAGGAGATGATGGGCCTAAGGTGGGTGGGGTCTAGGGCACGAGGTGAGGACCCTTGGTGGGCACCATGCTGAGCACAGGCATTTCAGTTTGCTGCCAGGAGGGAGAGAGCCTTCCTGCCCAGTTTGCTTCTATTTTCTTCAGAGAGGTGAGAAAGAGTGGGCAGGGGAGGAGGAGGTGAGAAGAGGAGGCCTGAATAGTTGTTCTGAAGGGATGGCATCTGGGAGAAGATAGTTGGGGGTGGGGGACAGGCCTCCCTGGGGATTGTGACTGCAGTCTAAAATGGGTATGGTCACGTGCAGGGGTCTTCCCCAGCAGCAAGCCTCTGGTCCGGGGTTACACAGGGAAGGGGGAGCTGGGGGACGGCAGGTGACACATGCCAGTAATCTTAACACTCTAGACAGTGAGGCTGGAGGCCTGTGAGTTCATGGTCAGACCCTGTCTCAAAGAAAGAAAGGAGCCAGGTGATGGTGGTGCACACCAACGCCTTTAATCCAAGCACTTGGGAGGCAGAGGCAGGCAGATCCCTGTGAGGCCAACTTAGTCTACAGAGTGAGTTCCTGTACAGCCAAAGATACACAGAGAAACCCTATCTTGAAAAACCAAACAAAAAACAATAAAAAGAAAGAAAGGGGAGGGGGCAGGGTGATGGGGAGAGAAAGGGATCGAGGAAGGGAAAGGAGGCAAGAAAAGAAAGAAGGAAATGCTGGGGTATAATTCGGTGATGGTGCATTTGCAGTGAGGGTCCTTCCTAACATTCTGCCATGGGAGAGGGTAGGGAGGGGAGGGTCTTTTCCCACTAAACATCACAAGGGTGGGGAAGAGAAGGGAGTCACAGGTTTTTATTGGTGACTTGTAGGGACAGAGGCAATGAACGAATGACATTCTCCAAGGTGCTGTTCAGTCAAAGGACAGCTTTGGGAGCCGATAGCTGAGGCCTAAAGAAACACCGCCATGTACAAACTCACTTGTACCCGGAGGCCCACGGTGACACACAACATGGAATAGACAGCAGGTACCAGCTGAAGAACCTTAAATTAATTAGTTCTCCTGAGGAAAAGCTTGGGGGAGGACGGGGCCAGGACTCATACACAGCCAAGCCAGAATGGTCCAGGGCTGGGGCTTAATACAGACAGACCCTCGGCCTCATCAAACTCAGGCTTTAGCAGAGACACCAACCACACAAATGCACCTCAGAAGCCACTCAGGGAAGAGGCAAGACTCGTGAGAGGAGGCTCTGTGAGGAAAAAGGAACAAAAACAATATCGCTAACCTTGCTTAACTGGGAAACCATGGGCCCATTTCACAAATGGGAGGAGATGAGAGCAGCTGGGTCCCCTTCAGAGCCACACAGGAAATGGGGTCAAAGTTTTCTCTCTACTCTAGGATCATTTAACTTCCACAGTAGTGACGGGGCAGGCCTGATATCTAAAGCCCCACCTGGCATAAAACCGGCATACCTGGAGCCCCCACTGGTATTTCCAAACAGAGCCCACATCATTTCACCAAATAAAAGCCCTTCACAAGTTTGGATAAAGTTTTGGGGTCAAATAGGAAAGAGGGCACCCTCACACTCCTTAAGAGCCCAGACCAGAGGCTGCCCCTAGCAGGGTCCAGAGTGTGTTCTAGACCCTGCTGCCCCTAGCAGGGTCCTCTTCCCCTGTCTAATAGCCGTATCTAGGCGGGAACAAGTAGTACACGGGTGCCTAGTGCAGCCTGGCACATCTGCCGGCGCTACAGGCGCTACAAGGTGAGGCCGGCAGGTGGCGCCAAAGGAGAGTCTCCAGGGACAGGCTGGGCAGGCTCTACATCCTGAGGGAGACTCAGTGAATGACCAGGATTCGTGGAAGGACCACTGTGAAAGGCTGCACGTGCAGAAGTGGTCCCAGTTTGTCCTGGTCCAACAGAATTCTCCTACAGTACCACTCTCCCCTGCCTGGGTTCTAGAAAGTCGTGGTCTACAGCCTGTGGACAGCAGGCTTGAAAGGCTTTGGGTTGCATCCTTAACATTGTAGCGTCAGGCTAGGTCCCCCCCCCCCATTTCCTTGGAGACCAGCACAGTCTCCGGTAATTATATCAAGATTTGAGGGGCATCTTCTCTTCACCAGTAAGCTCCCTTGTTGCCCAGGCTAGAGGTGACAGAAAAAAAAAATTCCAAAATGATCATTTTATTTTATCCATTGTCAGTACAGTCAGTGTTGACCTAAGGCACAGGGTGGCTGCCTCAAAGAGCCTGGAGCAGGAGGGCCTGGCAAAGAGCAGCTTTCTCCAGGCTGGGCCTGCCCACGTTACTTTTGCGCTGGCGGTTGACCATCGGACCCCAGCCCCAGCAGCCCGAAGGCTGTGTTGAAGAGGTTGATGGGAGAAGAGCCATCTGTGATGAGAGTGGATTTCAGGCCCAGGGACTGAAGAAGTTTCACCTGCGGGGTGGGAGGAGCAAGTCAGGCAGGACGACACCTCAGAAACTGGCTCTTTATCTCAGCTGCTTCCTCCCTAGGGGGCCAGCCTTCAGAGCGGCCCTCGTGAACCGAGTAGTTTTTGAAGAGCCACCACCCCCTTCATTGTATCACCCTCCTTGACGTCCTCTGAGGATCTGGTGTCTGACCCCGTACTGTCTCCTCGCAGTGCTAGCTCTGCAGGGTCTAGGACAGTGCCTGGTGCTGGGATGGCATCTCACGGTGTCAGTGACAGGTCACAGGAACAGCTCAATCCCAAACAAGCCAACATTTCCCCAAATGTGCTTGTCTTTTACCTTCTCCGTTGCAAGGCAAACACCCACCCTCCTCCTGTGTCTCTGTTCTCACCTGCATCTCTGGCCCAGCCACAGCCAGGTCCCTGATGGTGCTGGGGCCCAGAGCCTCCGTCATCTCCTTGAACTTCTTTGCCTCCACATCAGCCAGCTGCTGCGCCTTGCTCACTTCTAGTTGCAGCTGGGCCCGGGCGTAGACCAGTTCCAGCTCGCGCACTTTCTTTACTCGCTCCAGCTCAGCTTCCTGGAAGGGGGAGACCAGGCTAGCTTGAGGTCATGTAGCCCAGGAACTGTCCAGCAAGTCACCCAAGCCAGCAGCCCCTAGGGAACCGAAGCAGAAGGGAACCGCAGGTGCGAACCCCAGTCATGCCACTGTTGAGCTAGTGACTCTTCGGAAGGAGTCCCCGAAGTCAAATGGTGTAAAATGGAGGTGACATGTACCTCAAGCATGAAATGAGGTCATGGATGTAAAACACACACAACAAAGGGGCAGCGTTCAGCGCCGTCTGTGGAATGGCTGTAATAATCCCCTTCTGGGAATGCACATGGCTACAGGGCAGAAGTCTCTGCAGACCACTGGGGGCTTGAGCCGTGCTTTGTGTCCGGCTACCTACTCGGTTCACTGGGGTTCAGAGCCTTTGATGAACTGGCCTCTTCCAGGCCCCAGTGGCACCCTTCCAACAGCAACCTGAACTCACCGTCTCAATGGCTAACGCCTCTGCCTTTAGCTTGGCCTGCAGCACAGAGCCTTCTCCTTCGATCCGGGCAGCCTCTGCACGGGACTCGGCCTCTGCCTTGGCATTTCCGGTGCTTTCCACAGCCATGCTGCAGGGGAAAGAGTTGGGGAAGGTCTAGGAGAGAAGGTCACCCACCCAGGGACTTGAGGGGGACATCATGACACAGGTCTGAAGGTCCTTGTGACAACTTGTGAATCAGCTCTCTCTGTGCACTATGAGGGTCCCTGGGAACCCAGATCATCAGACTTGGCAGCAGGTGCCTTTACCCAGTGTATTACCCTGCTGCCCATATGTTTTAATTTTCTTCCAGTACTAGGGGATGGAGCCCAGCACCTTGTACAGGATAGGCCAGCGCTCCGCCCTTCTTGAGTCTGGATTTATGCCTGGAGGCATGCTCTACCTGTCTCTCACCCTACCCCTGCCTGAGCCGGCAACTTTGCCAAGACCCTCAGACTGGCCAGTCTTCCCGCCTCCGTTTCTCCACCCACCTCATAGCCTCAAGCTCCAAGAGTTCCTTGCGGGCTTTTTCCGCTTCTGACTGGTCCAAGATCTTCTGCCTCTCCAGCCGGCCACGGGCTTCCTGCTCCAGTCTCTGAGCCTCATGCCTGGGTAAGAAGAGGAGCAGATAAGATGCTAATGCGGGGCCAGAGCTGAGAAAGGAGCACCTGGTGTGGAGACTGACCCTTCCCCTTCCCCAAGCACCTGGGCCCAGAACAATGAGCAAACAGCAAGCAGCCATGGTGTGGCTCGAGGCCTGTGGAAGACAGGCGTGCCTGACGCTTCTGCTCCCCCTGGAAGGACTCTGCCATGGGAAGAAAACAGGCAAGGATGCTCTCAGACAGTGATGAGCAAGTGGATGAGTGGGGAAAAGAGGGCAGAGAAAATAGGGGCTCTCCAAGGAGGTGACCTTGGGGCTGAAAAAGTTTACACTAGGAAGGAAGTTCCAAAGGTCCGAGGTGGGACCAAGCTGAAGGCTGAGGACAGGGGAGGCCAAATTCTCCTGGAGAGCCTGGAGGGCCCTGGAAAGAGTGGGAAGCCATAGGAGCAGAAATTTAATAGTTTTAAAAACTATTCCAGTTTTAATGGTTCTGCTGAGGAGAGAATAGAGCCTTGGGGACCAGATGGCAAGCAAGCACACCGTATTCGGGTCGTGGCACCAGCTGAGATGTTTCCCCTGGCCCCCTGCACCACTCACTTGGCTGCTGCCTCCTGGGAGTTGGTGGTGATTTCAATGGCCAGCTGGACACTGCGCTGAAGGGCGTCCCGGGTCCTCTGGTCCACTGGCTCCACTGACTGCACATCCACACTGCTGACCACCAGCCCGTTCTGGGGAAAGACCGCCCGGTCGCGAGCGCGGGGCAGGAGGGTGCCATCAGGACCCGTGTCTTCGGATGTCTCAAAGCCAAAAACAGCCATGCGAATGATTCGAGCTGAGTTCTTATGGAAGTCATCAAAGGTGACAGAAGCTACAGCCCCTCGGACTCGGGATGCAATGGCCTTGCACGCATCACCCACAAAGTCAGGCACGGAGAAAAGCTTCGCTGTCTCAACAGGGTCATTCCGGTTCTTCAGCTCAAAGTGCCTGTGAACAGAGACCCAGAGTGGGGAAGCTATTTTCCCACAAGAAATGATACCCTCTCTGAACAGGGTTTCAACATTCATCCTCTGGGGATGAACAGCGGCAGCTCTTACAAGGGAGATGTAAGTTTGTGCCTAGCAAGCACCTATGCTCCTGCTAAATCTTCAGAGTCCCTACAGTGGAGATGCCTAGTCTCCCATTTTACAGAAGAGCAAGTAAAGGGTTAGAGGTATTAAATTCAAGGTCACATCACATGTAGCAAGCCAAAACTCAAATCCAGGCAAGATGGCTCTAGGGTCTGTTCTCTTAACTGTCACTAAGCCAGCACCCTATCTGCCTTGGCCACAGTGCTAGCTGTTCACCAGACACTGGTGAACACCATTTCTCCAGGTGACTCCCGGAGACAGGCCCTCACACAGAAGGCGCAGGCTGGCTTTGAGCTCTTTCACTGACACTGGCCTAGAATACCTGGTCCCCTGCTGCTGCCTCCTGAGTGTGTTCAGGCTACATGTTCACACTGCTCACATCCATTGGTTGTTTAAAAAAAACAAAAACAAAAAACTGTTCTTTTAAACAAAATCTTGCAGACGTTGGGAGTGGTGACGCATGCTTTGAGTCCCAGCACCAGGGAGGCAGAGGCAGGCGGATCTCTGTGAGTTTGAAGCCACCCTGGTCTATATATGAGTTCCAGGAGAGAGAAACCTTGTCTCAAAGATAGATGAATGGATGGGTAGATAGATAGATAGATAGATAGATAGATAGATAGATAGATAGATAGATAGATAGAATCAAAAAACAGCTTGAGATAGATAGATAGAATCAAAAAAACAGCTTGCACCGATAAAAGATAGAGGTGTGGTTGGGTAGTCCCCCTTTACTGGGGTCCTGAAGTCTTCATCTAGAAGGGTAGGCCATATGCTCCTTACATTTTCTTTTTTAAAAAAAAACATTTATTTATTTATTATGTATACAATATTCTGTCTGTGTGTATGTCGGCAGGCCAGACATTACAGATGGTTGTGAGCCACCATGTGGTTGCCAGGAATTGAACTCAGGACCTTTGGAAGAGCAGGCAATGCTCTTAACCACTGAGCCATCTCTCCAGCTCCTGCTCCTCCTTCTGGTCCAGGGCATCAAGACCTGCCTTCTGTCCCTCCCTGTTCCTGAGGCTGCCCCCTGGGTCCGCGGTCTCACCAGTTGTAGGCAAGTTGCAGCTGCAGCCGGGCATGATCCGCCGTTTCAATGGTGATGACGTCAGTGAAGAAATCGGGTCCCAGCAGCAAGCAGAGAGCGCGGCGAGCGTGGGGACGCTTGGGCCGCCCGGCAGACAGGGACAACACTGTGAACTGCTCCTCAGGATCCAGTGACACTAGCTCAGGCCCAAAGACCACACTGCGGAGAGAGGCGGAGGTCAGACGCCCTGAGAGCGTCCCCGAGGCCCCCCGCAGAGGCCTTCCACTGGCTCACCGGGCTCTCTTGGCTCTGTAGTCATACACCTGCACGGCAGCATTGTGTGGGACTCGGTAGCTGACCACTCGGGTCTTGTTCCTTGGAGCTGAGGGCTGAAGGCTCTTGCCTGTGGCCTTCTGACCCCTGTCTGCCAGAGGGTCATGCCCCAAGTTCAGCAGCTCCTCCACCCCGGGAGGCAGCTCCTTTTCCCATAGGACTTCATCCTGGGTCAGCATGTAGGTGCTTCCAATCACAGCCCGCACCTAGGGAAGGTGTTTTCAGAGAGGATAAGAGGGAGAACGTTACCCCTAGCTGTCCTGAGCAGATCCTGCCCAGGGGCAGCACTAGATCCTGGCTAAAGGAGGTCTCTACAGGAAGGCTGCACTCAGGCTTGGTTTGTCATCTGCTGGGTGTTTTCTCAAGCTCTGTCCATGCTTTACTTTCCCCATCTGTATAATGGGCCATCTAGGGGATAGACAATGAGGAGGGTTCACAAGGCCAATTCAAAGAACAGCACTTGGTATGTAGTAAGTGCTTGATATTATTTCTAGGATTTTCCTTAATGGAGCCGCATGGTGGGCATCACAGTGACAGATGTGACCCTAGGGAGCACCTCACACACACTAACATCATCCTGGATGCTAAATTGTTCCTCATTAGATTCGCAGGGAAAGAGGTTGCAATGCAGTCCTCAGCCAAACCAAGGTCAAGGTTTTAGGTGAAGTAGCAAAAGAGTCTACGGAGACGCTGAGACGCAGGCCATATTCCAGTGAGACCTCTACGCTAGGTCCACATCTGCAGGAGGGCAGACCCCTTGTCCTAAAGCCTAGTTCATTCTCTCAGCTGGAAGCTCTGAAATGCAGAACTAGATATTTAGCACAGAGATGACAAATGGGGCATGAGAAGGCCTGGCATCTGCCAGACAGCCACCTGGCGGCAGCTGTGTGTGCTGTGACGCCTTCCCCCACCCTGCCTCTTCCCATCAGCAGCACCTGCTGGCCCCGAGGAAGCCACAGCTGGCACCTCCCAGCCCCCAGCTGGTACCTTCCCGGTCTTGACGTCTTGCACATAGATGCCCTCATTTAGGTCCAGAGGGATGGCCTGGCGCTCTTCCACCACCTCCACTTTTGCAGAGGGCACGTACTCCAGGGGCCCACGGATGAGCCAGCGGTCTCCAGCCTGGTGGGAGACTTTCTCCTCGTTCTCCCCCTCCTCCAGGGGCTCCAGGGCCCTCAGCAGCAGCCCCTGTTGCTCTGACAGCACATACACATCCTGGATGCCTCTTTCCAGCCTCTCCCCTGGCTGTAGGAAAAAGGACTTCTCTCCCTAGTGGGAAAGAGGGGAGGTTAGGACACGGTACACTCAGGCCTATAGCAGAACCGCACTGCTTTGATACAGTCTTCTGGCTTGCCACCTCTGCACGACCTTGAGCCAGGTCTTCTGGTGACACTAGCTCACCCACATGCTGCCTTGGGCTTGTGTTGAAGAAAAAAGTCCAAAGCACAACCCCAGCATAGCCCCTGTCTGTCTGTGTGTCTGGACAAATGCCGGCAGATCACCAGGTCAAATCTGTAAACAGTCGAGACCTAGGTCCTCAGGTTAAACAAATGAGAATTACCCTAAACTGAGCGCAATGCATGTGCCTGTAATCTCCACACTTGGAAAAGTAAAGAAGGATCATCCTGAATCCAAGGCCAGTCTGGGTAACAAAGTGAGAACAAAATCCAAAAAAAAAAAAAAAAAAAAAGAAAAGAAAAATCCCCAAAGAAAATAAAATGTCCATAAAGAAATGATATATATTTAACCTACTGCCACTTTTCATTTCTCCACAGTCTGTTTTTTTCTTGATATGGTGGAATTTGAAGGTGGGAAAACTTTAGTCATAGGGTCAAATCTGACCTGCCACCTATGGTGTTTGGTGGTGGTGTCGGTGATGTGGGACCTAGCCATGTTTCCCAGACTGGCTTTGGACTTCTGGACACTTGTCTTCCAAGTGGGTGGAGCGGCAGGTACACACTTCACTGGCCTTTTCTCTCCCCTCCTTTGAGACGAAGTCTTGCTGTGTAGGTCAGATTGGCCTCAAATTCACAGTCCTTCTGCCTCAGCTTCTTGAGTGTTGTGATTACAGGTGCGAGCCACACCTGGATTATCATATATATTATATATTTTGGGTTTTTATGTTTGTTTTTCGAGACAGGGTTTCGCTATGTAGCTCTGGCTGTCCTGGAACTAGCTCTTGTAGACCAGACTGGCCTCAAACTCACAGAGATCCGCCTGCCTCTGCCTCCCAAGTGCTGGGATTAAAGACGTGCGCTACCACCGCCCGGTTCAGCTTATATCTTAAGAAATATACAGACTTCTCTCTATATCTTGGGATAATGGGTTCTAGAACTTGTTACCTAAAAACCCCAAATTGGTACTCAAGTCCCTTATGGATGTAGCCCAGACAATCTCCTGTGAGCTTTAAGTCATAAATCATAAGTAGATTACTGATAATACAAAATATCATGTAAAGGCTGTACTAGGAAAAATAATAAAAACTACATATTTTCTGTTCAGATGCAATTTTTCTTAAAAATTTTAATCTGCTGTTGGTTGAATTGTAGATGTGGCGCTGTGGATAAAGAACACTGATTGTGTTGTGTGTGTGTATATAGGTGGGTGTATGTATGTGTGTGCGGGTATGTCTGCATGTGTGTGTGAATTTGTGTGGAGGCCAGAGGTCAGCCTTAGATGCCACTCCTCAGAAGCCATTTAATTTTTTAAAAAATTGATGTTTAAATTACTTTATCACTATTAATAATATTTTGTATGTGTGTGCACACACATATGTACACCTGCATACGATGGCACACACGTAGAGGTCAAAGTTCAGTTTGCAGGAGTCAGTTTTCCTAGTCTACCAAATGGGTTGTGGGGATTGAACTTGGATCATCATTCTTGGTCGGGGGCATCTTTACCCACCGACGTCCCTTGCCAGCCAGCCTTACCTGGTTTTCTGAGACAGGGTCCCTCACTGGAACCTGTGGCTCACTGACTAGACTAGGCTGGCTGAACAGCAAGCCTCACGGTCCTCCTGGCTCTAAGCCCCAGCCCTGGGATGATAAGTACATGCCACTATGCCCAGATTTTTAAAACATGGGAAGTAGGCATTGAGCTCAGGTCTTCATGTTTGCCCAGCAAGCATGTTACCAGCCGAGCTGTGTTTCTATTGCAAAGAATTCAGAAGTTTAAGTACTAAGAGTACGCAGTTCACGTGAGGAGACTCAGAATCAGTTGCCTGTCTTGACTGTGTCCATCTATAATATTTTTACCACCTTGAGAAGAAACCTGTACCTGCTGCTCCCATCAATCCACGCCCGCCCCACCAACCAGCAATCTACTGCCTGAGCATCTGGATTTACATGTTCTGGACAGTTCACATATATAGAATAATACAGTAGCTAGTCTTTCACATCTGCTTTCTTTCACTTAGCTGTGTTTTCAGTCTTAGTCTGCTGTGGTATAAAGAACTACTTCTTTTAACATTCCACCATATTGATACGCCACCCTTTAAAAGTCCATCCATCAATGAGAGGCATTTGGGCTGTTTTCACAGAGACTGGCCTGCCTCTGCTTCCCGAGCGCTGGGATTAAGAGTGTGCGCCACCATGTCCTACAAGGGTTATTTTGACTTTTACTACCTCCTCCATCCCTTTTTCTTTTTTTCTTTCTTTCTTTCTTTCTTTCTTTCTTTCTTTCTTTCTTTCTTTCTTTCTTGCCTGCTTGCTTGCTTTTCTTTTTTTTTTGACACTTTCTCATGTATTTAGGGTGGCCCAGAATTTACTATGGGTCTTGAACTCCTGATCTTTCTGCCTTAACTCCCCTAGTCCAATGAAACAAAACTAATTTCTGGCTTTGCTTTCATATTATCTCCAAGGTGCTGTGACAACAGTCTAGTTGAGTAACTTCTACAGAAATCTCATCCACATAAGCCCTAAACTGTCTAGTCCCTGCCTTTGCAGAGAGAGGTAGACAGTTGAGCTCTTATAGGAGGCAGGGGAGGGCAGGGGAGGGCAGGGGAGGGCAAGGAGGGCAGGGGAGGGCAAGGAGGTCAGGAGAGGGCAAGAGAGAGGAGGGGAGGGCAAAGAGGGCAGGGGAGGGCAGGGGAGGGCAGGAGAGGGGAGGGGAGAGCAAGGAGGGCAAGGGAGGGCAGGAGAAGGGACGAGAGGGAAGGGGAGGGCAAGGAGGGCAGGGGAAGCAGGGAAGCAGGGAATGCAGGGGAGAGGAGAGGAATGGAGAGGAGGGGAGAGAGTGGGGAGGTTGTGAGATTTGTCCTATACAGAAGACAAAAGTTCTGGAACATGGAAGAGCAAATTCCAGGAACTTCAGGAGGGGCAAAAGTTCCCAGAAACAGTAGCAGGTACATAAGAGGAAACCCAGGCTACTAGGGGAACCAAATAGGACAGTGAGTCAGGAATATAAACCAAGCGTACAAAAGCACTGAAGCTGTGGTATGAAGGTCCTTCTGTCTATGTGCTGCTTTTATTGGTTAATGAATAAAGAAGCTGTCCTGGGCCTGCACAGGGCAGAATAGAGATGGGGGGGGAACTAAACTGAATGTTGGGAGAAAGAAGGTGGAGTCAGGGAGACACCATGTAACCACGAGAGGCGAAAGATGTGAGCTGCCAGCTGGTAGGCCATGAGCCTCATCATAAAATATAAAATAATGGAAATGGGTTAAATTAAGATGTAAGAGCTAGCTAGCAATACACTTAAATGATTGGCCAAGCAGTGACTTAAATAATACAGTTTTCTGTGTGATTATTTCAGGAGTCTGGGTGGTCGGGAAATAAACAAGCAGCCTCCTTACAACAAAGGTGTTTCTAGAAGTGTGTGCTGTCTGGGAGAAGTGAAGGGAGGCAGATAAGAAGGCCTCTTGTCGCTCGAGGGTCTTGATCCTGACAAGCTCTGGGAGGAGAGCCGCTTACCTTGACAACACGCTTTTGTCCCAGCTGGTTCTTGCCATCTGGCCCCATGGGGTCAAGGATGACACAGTAATGTCGAGGTCCCAGAGTGGTGATGGGTACGACCCCCAGCACCTCCTCATAGACATCTGGCACATGGGCTTCTGTGTCCTGGACCGTCACTAACCATTCCTCCCCAGTGCGGTGGGCCACTCCCCGAAGGTCCTTGAAGTTCTGCCGAGCCCGGAGGTGCAGGGCTGTCTGCAGGAGGAAACACAGGGTGTTTGTGGAGGCCTCCCTCCAGCACCTTGGATCTGGGAACACCACAGGCCCCTAACTGACCCCAGTTCTCAGGGACAATTCCTACCCACTGAAGGGTACTCCAGGGCTGTCCTCTGGAGACCTGATCTTTTTTCCCCCTGTGACCTTAAGGATGCCGCTGCTCCCTTCCTTGCACTCTGTCTGCCTCTCTGAGCACCACCTAGCCAACTCCCTAACCCACACCCAGAGCACAGACCTTTTCTGTAAGGATCACAGCGTCCACCAGATCCAGCACCTCTTCGAACACAGCCGGGAGGTAAGCACCCACAGACCTGACCAGCCACTCTTCACCTAGGTGATGAGCAGGAAGGAGGGGTCAGCACAACCAGCCTTCACCACGGCTTCTCAACACAGCCTAGGTGACAGGACCAAAGATATGCCTCCATCTCCAGGCTGAGCGCCTGACAAGGTCCCTGCAGCCACTCTTTTCTCTGGGGCCAGAGGAAAACGAACTTCTATCCCAGAAGAATTAAAACAACGACAACCACAAAAACCTTTTAGACGCTGGCATGGTGGCACATACCCATAATCCTAGCACTCATGAGGTCAAGGTGAGAGGATTAGGAGGTTTGGGGCAATTTAGGCTACACAGGGAGATCCGTCTCAAAAGGCCAAAACCACAGAGGCTGTTCTAGAATATCAAGTCATTGCTACAGCTACACCCTGTGACGCTGTCTCTAAGCACCAAAGACTTAGTTTTCCATTCTCCTGCAAGGGGCAGAAGGGCCCCTACTAGGTCTGTGAATGTCATTTTGTTTATTGGGGCAGCAAGCATGCCCAGCAGCAAGTCAAAGACTCCCCCTTCCTGGCCACATACCCCAGGCAAGTGCCTCAGTCTTGCCATGGAGAAAATGGGAACAGCAGACTCCCGCAGCTATCAGGGAGTTCAATAAAACACCATCTATCATTTTGATCCAACATCGGGTCAATGTATTTGAACATCTCACTTTTTGATCTAGAACCAGGTAAGAGGTGGCCTCTGCCCACAGTTTGGGGTAAAGAGTGGGGAGGGTAGCCGGGTGTGGTGGCACGCTCCTTTAGTCCCAGCACTCAGGAGGCAGAGACAGGTGGGTCTTTGTGAGTTCGAGGCCAGCCTGGTCTACACAGAGAGTTCCAGGATAGCCAGGGCTGTTACACAGAGAAAACCTGTCCTGAAAAACAAAATAACAACCACAAAAAATTGGGGCGGGCAAGACTGTTATCATGGTGTGATATTGTCTACATCCATACCACCCTGAACGCGCCCAATCTCGTCTGATCGTGGTGTGACTGCAGGATCAGGGCTAGGGCAGAGGTAACCTGGAAGCAGGTGTAAAGAAGCAACAGGCAGACTCATCAGCTCAAGAGACCCCAGAAAAAGCCAGGCGTGGTGGTGCACTTATAATCCCATCACTCAGGAGGCTGAGGCAGAAGAATTGCCATGAGTTTGAAGCCATCCTGGACTACGTGATGACTACCAGGTAAGTTGGGGCTACATGAGATACTGTCTCAAAAACAACAGACCTGGGGAACCTCTTACCTGGCTTGTTGGATAAGAGCACTGGCTCTTCTTCCAGAGGACCTGGGTTCGATTCCCAGCTCCCAAATGGTGCCTCACAACTGTCTGTAACTCCAGTATCAGGGGATCTGACACCTTTTTCTGGTCTCCATGGGCACCAGACATAAAGTGGTACACAGACATACATACTACATACATGCAGACAAAACACTCATACACATAAAAATAGAGTAATGGTAAAGTTTTTAAAATCTTAAAGTCAATAATAAGAACAAACAGTGAAAGACAGAGACAGGCTGGGTGGTGGCGCACGCCTTTAATCCCAGCACTCGGCAGACAGAGGCAGGCAGATCTCTGAGTTCTAGGAAAAAAAAAAAACAAAACCAAAAAAATCCCCACAGATAGAGACAGACAGACAGACACCAGGGAAAACCCTGTCCTGACTTCACACAATTTCTCTTGCTTCTCCCGCAGGGAGCCCTTCCTGCCCACTTATCCTTTGTGGGCCTCACCTGTCACCCTCTGCTTGCCATCCCGGTCAAAGCATTCCTTCCGGGCCCTTAGCCGCAACGCTTGGTTCTGTTTGATGATCGTGGCCTGAATTATCTCCACGACCTCCACTTCCTTCTGGGGGATGTAGGTGCCTGGGGAAGGAGGAGGAAGTCAGTGCTGGCTGTCAAAGATGTTGGGGCAGGAAGGCAGGAAGCCCCGGTCCAGACGAAGCCGGGGAGATGGAGCTGTAACTCACCAGGCCCCTCAAACAGCCACTCATCACCCGCCATGATCTTGTCTCCATTCTCATCCTCAAAGTCCAGCAAGGCCTTAAGATGCAGGGCAGTGTTGGGCAGAATCACCTGCAGTGGGGTGATGTCCTACAGGGGAAAAAGTCGGGGTGTTCGAGCTGTGCCGATATTCTGGAGATCAGAGCCCACAGCCTCAGTAGGGGGAAGTCCGCACTGCTGTGGATGGAATCGGGGCCTGGAGGACGCTGAACAAGTGCTCTGTCGCTGAGCCACACATCCGGCCCCGCAGCGTGTCTGTGCATCTCCATTAAAGCCGTAGTGGAACACACAAGGTAGGGGTGGGCCCGAGGTCACCTGACCTGAAGAGCTGACGAGGAAGTCAGCACGGACGGACGGGTCAAGAGCACCGCCCTCTGCCGAGGACAAGAGCGAGGAGCAAAACTGGTAAAAGATTGGGAAGACGTCTCGGACGCCGAACCATGACAACTGCAGGACCTGATGCTCTAGAACAGCAATTCTCAACCTGTGGGTCGCGACCCCACGGGGCTGCATATCAGACGTTTACATTACAATTCATAACAGTAGCAAAATTACAGTTACGAAGCAGCAATGAAATAATCTTGGGCTGGAGAGATGGCTCAGTGGTTAAGAGCATTGCCTGCTCTTCCAAAGGTCCTGAGTTCAATTTCCGGCAACCACATGGTGGCTCACAGCCATCTGTAATGAGGTCTGGTGCCCTCTTCTGGCCTTCAGGCACACACACAGACAGAATATTGTATACATAATAAATAAATAAACAGATATAAAAAAAAAGAAATAATCTTATGGGGGTTACTACAACACAAGAAGGAACTGTCTTAAAGGGCCGCAGCGCTGGGAAGGTTGAGAACCGCTGCTCTAGAAAGAATTTAAAAGCACAAACATAAAGCTGGGCACAGTGGCACACGCCCATAATCACAGCGCTTGAAATGCCAACAAAAGAGGCAGAAGTTCAAGATCATCCTTAACTACACAGCAGGTCCTAGTCAGCCCGGACTACACGAGACCTTGTCTCAGAAGCAAACAGAAAAAGAAAGAAAGTAAAATTACAATAAGTGCTATACAAAGCAGGTTTTAATCCTGTGGCTTCGCTTTCAGGGTGACCTCATGCTCACAGGATCCCCTCCCGCACCTTACAAAAACCAGCCAACCTTAAAGTTTGTAGACATGTCTTTACAAATACAACTTGATTTGGTCTTTGGAAATATTCTAGAAGAGGCAGGCAAGAGAGAGGTGCAGACACATTGGGGGTGGGGCAAGCCCACACAGCTGTTAAAGAATGGAGGAAAGACATGAGCCCCAGTAATGCACATGTCCCTATGACAGACAGACTGGCCGGACTGTGGGAGGTGGAAGGTCACTTCACCCCCTGGCCTCACATTGGGCTGGAGAAAGGCAGACCCCCTGACAGCCTCTGTCTAGCCTCGGCTGTCTTCAAAATCACCACATCCTGCCTCTGCTCTCCAAGGCACATGCCAGCACACCTCACTGTCACTTCCTGTCTGCAGCATCGCAAAACCACAGCGTCTCCCTGTCATGTTCCCTCTGTAAGCCACTGGGATGGCAGTAACACCTTCCTAACAGTCCACTGGCTGCCCCCACCATTTCTCTCCAGTTTGTCCCCCATTCCCCGACAGGTGTCTAGTTTAGGCACATGGTTACGCTGTGATATCCCTAATCCATACTGAGGGTATGGAGGAAGAGAACGAGGGGCGGGAAGTAGCTGGGTTCAGATGTTGAAAATGGACTGTTGTAGAAGAAGAGTAACCCCCAGATTCAGCCAGGGCTACAAGTCAGCCCTGAGTAGTTAAGGGTGCACAGGAGGTCAGGACATAATGTAAAAGCAGCAGAGACAGGGACACAAGGCTGGCCTAGAACTCCTGCTTCAGCCTCCCAAATGCTGGGATGACATGCAGGCACCACCATGCCTGGCTTGTCCTAGGAGTTCAGTGGAGGTGGGATGGGGGGCCAGAGGGGTTTGTGAAGGAGTAACTTAGAGACATTAAGTACAGGTTGCTAAAAAAAAAAATAAAATAAAAAAAAAAGAGTAGAGAGGAGAGAGAAAGCCACAGACAACTAGAAACAGATTCACAGGGTCATTAGTAAAAAGCCAACAAAGAACTAATGTGGCCAGGAGGTGGTGGTGCACACCTTTAATCCCACCACTCAGGAGGCAGAGGCAGGCAGATCTCTGTGAGTTCAAGACCAGCCTGGTCTACAGCGCGAGTTTAGGACTGGCTGCATAGCTACTGGGAAACCCTGTCTTGAAAAACCTAAAAAAGGAAGGAAGGGAGGAAGGAAGGAAGGAAGGGAGGGAGGGAGGGAGGGAAGGAGAGAGAGAGAGAGAGAGAGAGAGAGAGAGAGAGAGAGAAAGAGAGAGAGAGAGAAAGAAAGAAGAAAAGAAGTAGAAGATGCACCCCTCCCACCTGGCAAGTCTCATTAGTCCCAACGCTTGGGAGCCATTGGACAGGTGAATCTTTGCCTTCTGACTAGCCAGGACTACTATCTCCAAATAAAACAAAGATCTGAGGGAGCTGGAAAGGTAGCTCAGTGTGTAACTCAGAGTGTAAGCTACACTCGCAGCTAAGTCTGTCTGACCGCCCAAATCTGATCCCCAGGACCCACATGGTGGAGGAGAGAACTGAGTCTTGCAAGTTAGTCTCTGACCTGCACATGACACCACACACACACACACACACACACACACACACACACACACACACACACACACACACACACACACCACACACACACACACACACACACACACACACAGCAGCAGCACCAGCACCACCACCACCATTGCCGCCATCATTATCATCAGCAGCATCATAAAATATCCTGTTCTTTAAAAAAAAAAATACCTAGAGTTGGATCTGGTGCTCTATAGACCTGTAATCTTAGTACCTGGGAGCCTGTGGCATGAGAACTGCCACAAGTTCAAGGCTAGTGTGATCTACATAGAGAGTTCTAGGCAAGCCGGGGTTACACGGTAAAGTAAGACCCTCTCTCAAAAACAAAACCAAACCAAGAACAAACAAAACAAAATGCAAAGGCAAAGGTCAAGCGGTTGTCATGGTCACAGCAAAAGAGGAGGTTGAATCAGAAAATGTCTCTCATGCCGTCAGCAAATGCTGCCAGCCTCAGAGAAGGTGGCACCGTGGAAGGCTGAATATTGATTCAAGATGGAAAGACCCTTCTCTGTGACACCCCAGCCCTCCCAGCCTGAGTGAGAGGATGAACCATCGGTGGGAGTCTGTAGGGGGAGCAGTTAAAGTGAGGCAGGGACAGAAAGCTCTGCTCCTCACTCCAGGGCTTACATCTTACTAAGCACAGGGCTCCTGCACCTACTACTTCTGTGGGCTCCCGCACCCAGATCGGGACTTGGCTAGTCGAAGTTAAGACAAGGGTATAGATTTTCTGTTTGTTTTTTGTTTTTCTAGGCAGTGTCTCACGATGTACCTCTGGCTGTCCTGGACTCACCCTGTAGACCAGGCTGGCCTTGAACTCACAGAGCTCCGCCTGCCTCTGTCTCTGAGTGCTGGGATGAAAGGCCTGCGCCACCACTGCTGAACTTCACTCGGATTCTTTAAGGATTGCTGTCTTAACCATTCCTCATTATTTTTAGTTTCGTTGAATTTTTTCTTGTATTTACTTCTCTCTCTGTGCACGTGCGTGTGCGTGTTGATGTGCATGAATGACCATGCAAGTTCAGAAGTCTGGGGATAACTTACAGGAGGAGGCTCTCTCCCCTCACGGCTGTGGGGGATGGATCTCAGATTGACAGGCATGTGCAGCAAATGCTTCTACCTGCTGTACCATCCCCCTGACCCCTCATTATTTCCCTGTGCCGTGCTTCCCCCCAGCTGTGTGTATCTCTGTGCTCTCCCGGAGTCCTGCCATTTGGCACTCAAGAGCAAAGGCACTGATTAGGGCTTATGGACAGAGAGCACTTGTCTAGCATACTCAATGCCCTAAGTTCTATCCTTAGCATGGCAAAAGGGGGACAATTTAAAAGGGAGCTGGCTAGATTGCTCAGGGGTGAAGGCACTTGCTGCCATGCCTGATGACCTGAGTTCAACCCCAGGACCCACATGATAGAGGGAGAGAACTGACCCCTGCGAGTTATCCTCTGACCTCCACATGCAATCAATAGCCCGCATCACACCCCGTCCCCCAAATAAATAAGTAAATAAAATATAATCATAGCATAAAATGCACTGCTCTGTAGAAAGTCAGTTTAAAGGTATAAAATACCAAGCAGATAAAGATAGAACTATTAAAGAAATTTCAGCAGATTCCCCTGCTTGGGGGCTCAGGCCTGAGGGCAACGTGGACGAGGGTCTGGCTGTGGTGGTGGGGCAGGCCCCCACTGCAACAGGCACAGGCATGTAGGATTGTGTGGACACCAGGGCAAGTCTGAGGTGTGCGTGCAGAGGGACAGTGAGTCAACTTAATATCCCTCCTCCTTCACTCTTCCCACAGGCCCCTTGTTTTCCCATCAGAAGGCAGTGAGGAGCCCTAGGAGCAGGGGCAGAGCAGGCAGAGTGCGTCTCAAGGGAGGAAAGTCAAATACCTTTTCCAGCACTTCCCCTGGGTACAGAGGAAAGGGGTCCTGGGCCAGTCGGATCTCCTGGTCAGCATGGCGAAGTCGAACCTGCCCTGTGGTATCAAATAGCACCAAGTTCTGGGCGTCCCGGGACACAGGGTTGGCCACTATGCAGTAGTGGCGTGGGGGAACTGTCACCATGCGCACTGGGGCAAACAGTACCCTGTTGTGACGTAAGAAGGGATGTGAGGACCCAGGATGCTGTTCCAAAGGAGGCAGCCAAAGCAAGAGAAGCCTCCCAGCCACCCAGGCAAGGGTCTCTCCTGCCAGCCAGGCTCTCCTCAGCTGGGAGACCTCCACACCAACCTCTCATTGTCCTGCCGGATGTATGTCTTTGGTCCAACCTCCACACGGGACACATTGCTGTTTTGGTCCAGCACATGGATATAGTGGTATGGGGGGATGCGGATGATGGCCTCTTCAGTTGCCATGGTGAATCCCAAGCCCCGGCCAAACCTGATGGCAGCATGGAGCAGGACAGGAGAAGATAGAAGATAAATAAACACAGGGCATTTGGGACGAGGCAGGGCAGTTCACAAATGGCCTCCTCTTTCCAGCTCCCCTTCTCATCTCACTCCCACTTCCTCCTCTTCTGTTTTTTAAAAAGTAAAATATTTTATTTCTTGTCAAGTGCATTTGCTTGCATGAGTTTATGTGCACCGTGTGTTTGCTTACAGGAGACCCCGGAAGCCAGATCCTCTGGAATTAGAATTCATGGTGGTTGTGAGCCAGCACATGGGTGCTGGGAACTGAATTTGGGTCCTCTTCAAGAGCAGTAAGTGCTCAACTGAGCCGCTTCTCTAGCCCCTCTTTTTTTTTTTTCTCCTAATGTGTATATATGATTTATTTTATGTGTATGAATGTTTTGCTTGCATGTATGTATGTGTAGTACCTGGTGCCCTACAGGGGTCAGAAGTGGGGTGTCAGATCCCCTGGAGTTGGAGTTAGAGGTAACTGTGAGCCACCCGATGTGGGTGCTAGGACTCAAACTTGGGTCCCCTGCAAGCACGCTTCACCTCTGAGCCGACTCTCAGCGCTGCTGCTGCTGCTGTTGCTCCGACGCCCTCTTCCTGCCCTGCCCCACTTCTGAGACGGTCGGACTCTATAGCCTAGG
Source organism: Myodes glareolus (assembly GCF_982192425.1). NCBI lineage: Eukaryota > Metazoa > Chordata > Mammalia > Rodentia > Cricetidae > Myodes > Myodes glareolus. Next base: position 77,196,143 of record NC_142032.1, on the reverse strand, counting down.
CTGACTCTGAGCTCACGCTCTTCCCGTCTCAGTGTCTTGGAAGGAAAGGTAGGCTCTGCCACACCTGCTTCTCCTCTTCTTAGCCCCACCCTGGACCTCACCTCTGCTTGCTTCAGTTACCCCAGAGGTACTGCCACCTTTCCCTCACTCCAGGCCACTCCCCCACCACTACCTGTAGATCAAAGGTTCCCAGTTCCTGAGGTGCACCAGGCCAAGCTGGGCAAGCCCATCAGGCTGGGACTATGCAGCCTTGTCCTGCACACGCTAGGGAGCCATGACTCTGTGAAGCTTGCTGGTTTCTCCAGCATCAAGCAGCTTTTTGTCCATGACTCATGAAGGGCTGGCTGTGTTCAGATGTCTATCCGCACCCCTCTCCCTTCCTGTGCTCTAAGGGGCCCTGAGGTGAGCCTTTCGGAAGTGGCAGAAGTGGCCCCTATCACAGAAAAGACCCAAGCGCCACTCCCATGGGGCCGGTGGATTCATAACGCAATGGCAAAGCCCTCTCTAGTCTCACCCTCCTGGGCTCTCTGGTCTGTGGATGCCCCAGCTCCCACTGTCAGGCTGCCACAGTATTACAGGTAGGAGTAGGGGAGGAGAGGAAAAGAAGGCAAATGTCTTCTGCATACAATAAACACATCTCAACCTCAAAGACATGCATGTCTCAGAGTAAAGGGTTGGGAAAAAATATACCAATCAAATGGACCTAAGAAACAAGTGGGTGTAGCTATCCTAATATCTAACAAAATAGACTTCAAGCTAAAATCAGTCAAAAGAGATAAGGAAGGTCATTTCATATTAGTCACAGGAAAAATCCATCAAGAGGAAATTTCAATACTGAACTCTATGCCCCAAATACAAGGGCACCCTCATATGTTAAAGAAACACTTCTAAAGCTTAAATCATACATTAAACCCCACACACTAATAGTAGAAGACTTCAACACTACTCTCTCACCACTGGACAGGTCAATCAGACAAAAAAATGAACAGAGAAATAAGAGAACTAACAGATATTATGACTCAAATGGACTTAACAGACATCTATAGAATATTCCATCCAAACAGAAAAGAATATACCTTCTTCTCAGCACCTCATGGAACCTTCTCAAAAATTGACTATATACTCGGTAACAAAACAAACCTTAATAAATACAAAAAAATTGGAATAACCCAATGTACCTTATCATGCTTTAAAACTAGAAGTCAACAGCAATACCAATTCCAGAAAACCCACAGACACATGGACATTAAACGATGCTCACCTGAATCATCAATGGGTAAAGGAAGAAATAAAGTAGGAAATTAAAGACATCCTAAAATTCAATGAAAATGACCACACAACATACCCAAATTTATGGAACACAATGAAAGCAGTGTTAAGAAGCAAGTTCACAGCACTAAATGCCTACATAAAGAAGCTGGAAAAATTATACACTAGTGAATTAACAGAACATTTGAAAACTTTAGAAGAAAAAGAAGCAAACTCACCTAAGAGAACTAGACGGCAGGAAATAATCAAAGTGAGAGCTGAAATCAACAAAATAGAAACAAAGAAAACAATACAAAGAATCAATGAGACAAAGAGCTGATTCTTCGAGAAAAATCAACAAAATAGACAAACCTTTATCCAAACTAACCAAAAGGCAGAGAGAGAATATCTTAATTAACAAAATCAGAAATGAAAAGGAAGACATATCAGCAGACATGGAGGAAATACAGAGAATCATCAGGTCATATTTCAAAAACCTGTACTCCAGAAAATTGGAAAACTTAAAAGAAATGAATAACTTTCTGGATAAATATCACTTCCCAAAATTAAATCAAGACCAGATAAACAAATTAAGCAGACCTATATAACTGCTAAAGAAATAGAAACAGTCATCAAAAGTCTCCCAACCAAAAAACGCCCAGGATCCAATGGTTTCAGCTCAGAATTCTACAAGACTTTCAAAGAAGAACTAATACCAATACTCCTCAAATTATTCCACACAATAGAAACAGAAGGAGCATTGCCAAACTCTTTTTATGAGGCTACAATTACCCTCACACCAAAACCAAACCACAGAAAGACATTACTAAGAAAGAGAATTACAGACCAATATCACTCATGAACATTGATGCAAAAATACTAAATAAAATATTGGCAAATCGAATCTAAGAACACATCAGAACCATCATCCACCAGGATCAAGATGGCTTCATCCCACAGATGCAGGGATGGTTCAACATACGAAAATCTGTCAATGTAATCCATCATATGTTAAAAAAAAAAAAAAGAAGGCAAATGGTGGCAGTTGGCATCTACCCACTCCATTCCCCCCACTTTTTTTTTTTTTTTTCCGAGACAGGGTTTCTTTGTGTAACACTCCCGGCACTCACTCTGTAGACCGGGCTGGCCTTGAACTCACAGAGGTCCTCCTGCTTCTGTCTCCCAAGTGCTGGGATTAAAGGTGCGTGCCACCACTGCCCGATTCCCACTCCATTTTCTTTTTTACCTCTGAATCCCAGGTGGTTTCATTCAGTGCTTGGCTTATTTGTGAGTGCCACACACCCTTACCACTGCCCATCTTTATACCCAGCACCCCTTGGACTTTGGACAAGTCTGTTTGAGTCAGGAAAGGCAATTAAGTTTGCTAGGCAATACAGAGCCTTCACCCAGAAACTATACCTGAGCTGTTCCTCCTTCCGTTCTTTCAAGTGCGTGTACCTGCAGAGAATACAAGAAAGCTTTGAATTTCCTGGTGCTAGAGACACAGGCAGTTGTGGGCTGCTTATTATCAGCGCTGGGAACAAACTCCTGTTTCCTGCAGGAGTAGCAAGTGCTCTGAAGTGCTGAGCCTTCTCTCCTGTGCCTGGAAATATTCTGTCTTCTATCTCTAGACTAGCCATATGTGCTTCTACCGAACATCTGGAATGTGGTTAGTGCATCTGAGAAAATAGAGTTTTTTGTTGTTGTTGTTTATTTTGATAAGATTTTGAAACTTTTCATTTAGCCTAGGCTGGTTTTAAACTCTCCATCTCCCAGCTTCAGCCTCCTGAAGTGCTGGGGTTACACACATGCTCGCTCGCATGCTCCACCATGCTTGGGCAAAGCATTTTTATTTCTGCCGAGTTGAGAATGTAACCCATGCCTTGTTTGCACAAACTGGGCACTGAGCTGCACTACTTCCTGTCCTGGTTAATTTTTTGTCAATTTAACATAAGCTAGCGTCGGGCGGTGGTGGTGCATGCCTTTAATTTCAGCACTAGGGAGGCAGACGCAGGAGGATCTCTGTGAGTTTAAGGCCAGCCTGGCCTACAAAATGAGTTCCAGGACAGGCTGCAAAACTATACACAGAGAAACCCTGTCTTGAAAACCAAAAAAAAAAAAAAAAAAAAAAAAAAGCTAATTTAAATAGGCCATTGTGACTGGTTGATGCCATGTTGCCATTTGGATACTGTAGCTCTAAGTAGTTGTGACTCAGAGACTGGGAGTCACTCAGGGTCACACAGATGTGGTGTTATCGGAACTAGAGCTCTGAGGCAATGACTGATTTTTTTTTTAAAAAATTGTATTATTGTTGTTACTATTTTTAATTGTTCTGACAGAACTGAGGATTGATTTTTACAAATGCTAGACAAATTCTCTTTCTGGCACTGAGCTACATCCCGGCTGGCCTTTATTTTTTTATTTATTTTTTCTTTCTATAAAGGTAGTTAGAAACACTGGCAACATTGGTTAGGGACCTGGTGGTTGCCTATGATGCCTGAAGCCCTGGGTCCAGTTTTCAGCACCACAGAGACTGGCACGGCGGCTTCCCTCTGCAGTCCCAGCACCCAGGAGGAGATCAGGAGTCTAAATTTAGCTTTAGTTACACAGCAAGTTCGAGGCCAGCCTGGGGTTCATGAGACCCTATCTCAAAACAAGAAGACAAAACAGCAACCAAAAACCACACAGGATGAAGTGTTTTTGTTTGTTGTTTGGGGTGTGTACAGGTGTACTGGATAACAACCTTGGATGCTATCTTCAGGTGAGAGCTACTTTTTTTTTTTCAAATTTGTTAAATTAAATTTTATATCATGAGTGTGTGTGCCATTGTGCACCTGTGAAAGTCATAAGAAAACTTCTAACAGTAAAGTTGGTTCTTTCCTGTTGTGGAAAATTATCTTAAGATGTATTAGTTTAGCAATCCTGTGCAATAAAACTTCTGGAGGCATCACAACCCCTGATTTCAGACTCTACTTCAGAGCTACAGTACTGAAAACAGTCTGGTATTGGCATAAAAACAGACAGGAGGACCAATGGAACTGAATCAAAGATCTGGATATTAACCCACACACCTGATTTTTGACAAAGAAGCAAAAAAAAATATCAAATGGAAAAAGAAAGCATATTTAACAAATGGTGCTGGCATAACTAGATATCAACATGTAGAAGAATGAAAATAGACCCATATCTATCATCATGCACAAAACTCAAGTCCAAATGGATCAAAGACCTCAACATAAAGCCAGCCACACTGAACCTCATAGAAGAGAAAGTGGGAAGTACACTTGAATGCATTGGTTTAAGAGACCACTTCCTAAATATAACCACAGTAGCACAGACACTGAGAGAAACAGTTAATAAATGGAACCTCCTGAAACTGAAAAGCTTCTGTGAAGCCAAAAGAGTAAAACACCACACAACACCTCCACCACGTGGTTCAAGCTCAATTTGTCAGGCTTAGCAGGAAGAACCTTCACCTCATCTCTTCTGTTGCACCTAGGTTCTTCTGAGACAACAAAACAAACCAAAACACCTTTTGGGGGGACCGGCGGCTGCCAATTCCGGCGGGCTAGCCGGCCAGCAAGCTCCAGGGATTTGTCTTCACATCGCAGTCACAGAGTTTAGCTTTCACTTGGGTGCTAGGGACCGAATTCGGAACCTCTCACTTGAACGACAAACACTTTAAACTGAGCCTTTCCCTGGCCCAGGGTTATAGTTTCCATTCCATGGTTTTCTGCTATGCTTCCCACACGAGAGGGATGCAGTGTTGCTTAACCTCAAACGATGAAAAAAATCAAGTCCTTCCGGAAGCTGCTTTTGTGGGGATTTTGCCACACATACAGTAACTAACACACTGCCTCTTTCTTTACCCTTGCAGCCGTGTTGGGATTTAACCCAGATGTCTTCCGGGGCTCCCTTTCCACAGGAGGCTAAGCTCCCTAATTCTCTGGAGTAGCTGTTCCAGTCTCAGAGCTTGCCTTCTGTCCTGCAGACCCTGGGCCCACTCTCATCCCTCTGCCCGGAGCCCTCCTGGCCACTGTTCGTTCATCTGGCTGCACTTGGTCTCTTTTCCAGCTGCTCCAGGACATGAAATGGAGCCCTGTTCTAGGAGAGCAACGTTCAAGGCTTTGGAAGGTTGGGGCCCCCAAAACTGTGACTCTAACTTTTTTTTTTCTCTCTCTCTCTGAATAACTCTCTCTAACCTGAAACTCACTATGTAGACCAGACTGGCCTCGAAGTCACAGAGATCTGCCTGCTTCTGCCTCCCAAGTGCTGGAATTAAAGGCATGTGCCACCACATCCCAACGGACGACCTTCGACAAGTCTTTTGTTCTTCTATCTGCCTCCTCAGTGACAAAATTGGCCTGACGGGCAGTCTTTTCCCGGCACTGTGATTGCATGTTTGCGCAGAAAGCACCCAGAGCCAAGCCTGGGTTTTCACCAGTGCTGTGTTTATTACTGAGAATAGACATGGCCCAAGGCCCAGTTTTCCTAACCCAGAGAGGGGTGTGGTTGGGGCCTCCTTCCCCACCTGGCATTAGGGCTTAACCCTCACTTGTCTGTTGGTGAGGAAGGAGGTTAGTCTTGCACCACCAGCCTAACCAAGCATCGGGGCACAGCAATGCAGAGCGTCTCTCCAGGGCTCCTCTGCAGGGTCTCTGGAAAGGTTTCACCAGGAAGCCAGATGGGCCAAGAGGAAGGGCCTGGGATGCCAGCAGGGTTCGGAGGCCCCACCTGGAAGAAGGGCGCTGTAGAAAGTCCTCTGAGGTGGGGGTCAGCTCCAGGCACAGCCTCTATTGGCTCCTCGCTGTACAATGCTCCACTCCCCAAGACTGAGGCCTCTCCACCATCTGTCACCCCAGCTGGGAACAGTCAGGGGGCCTGAGAGCCTCTCCCAGCTCGGGTGACTCAGCAAGAGCCTCCCTCAAAGCCAATCAGGCTGGGTTCCGGCTTTGTTCTGAGGCCAAGCCCTTGCTTCAGTAAAAGGATCCCATTCCATCCCGCCCCCCCCCCCCCCCCCCCCCGCTCCCCTGCCACGCCCCACAGCTGTGCCTTCCGCGAAGACCACCAGTCAATTCCCTTGGAGCCCACATAGCCCTTATGTCCCCAGCGCGGGATTCGTGACCGGGCGCAGGCTCTAGCGGCTTACTGGATGATACGTGTAGTTCCAGGCTTTTATTTCCGTTAAGTCAAGGCCCTCAAAGGACAGCGGTATGCTGGGCGTGGTAGAGCTTGACTTTAACCTCAATATTCTGGAGACAGACCGGCGGGAAGGCTCTGAGATGGAGGCCAGCCTGGTCTACAGGGTGAGTTGCAGGTCAACCAGGACTACATAATGAAACCTTGACTCAAAATAAGCCAGTGGTAAAGGACCCTTGGATGTGTCTGTGTGTGGGTATATGCATGTGAGTGCTGGGAGTTGAACTTGAACTTGGGTCCTCTGAAGGAGCAGGCCCTTAGCTGCTGAGCTATGCCCCCCAGAGATTCTTAAAACCCTATAAATCTGGGGATTTGTCTTTTTTGTTGGTGGTGGTTTTTTTTTGTTTTGTTTTTTTTGTTTTTTTGGTTTTTCAAGGCAGGGTTTCTCTGTTGCTTTGGAGCCTGTCCTGGAACTAGCTCTTGTAGACCAGGCTGGCCTCGAACTCACAGAGATCCACCTGCCTCTGCCTCCCAAGTGCTGGGATTAAAGGCATGCGCCACCACCGCCCAGTTTGGATTTTTTTGGTAGAGGGTAGGGTCTGAGCACCAATATTTTTAAACATTCTTCACAATGTCTCAAAAACTGAGAGCCACTCTGGAAGTGAAGGTGACCCCAATAGTTCAGGCTAGCCTGGTTTACACAGATGTCAAGGTGTCGGGGAAGCTGGGCCTAGGGGTTCAGGCCTGTAATCCCAGCACTTAGGTAGTAGGCAGAGACTGCAGTTTGAAGGACTGAGCCAGGTAGCACGTTTCAGTTAGCTGAATGTACAGTCTCTCAAAACTTCTATCTCAAAAACTCAACAGAACCAGGTGTGGTGGCTCACACCTTTAATTCCAGAGCTTGGGAGGCTTGGGTAGGTGGGTCTCTGAGTTCGAGGCCAGTCTGGTCAAGGAAGAAAGTTTCAGGGCAGCCAGGGCTACACAGGGAAGCCCTGTCTCTGAGAACCAAAACAAAACCTCAACAGCAGGAAATGTCTATCAGGGTTCTGTTACAGCTACCGTGACTCTGAACGACCAGCAACGGAACTTCTGCAGGACTGAAAATTGGCTGTCCCGAAGCTACAGGTTTGTGGCCAGAGGGGTGGTGGTGGAGAAACCCATCTTTTTATTTGTTTTCCGTGACAGGATTTCTCTCTGTGTAGCCCTGGTTGTCCTGGAACTTGCTCTGTAGACCAAGCTGGTCTCAAACTCACAGAGAACAGATGGCCTCTGCCTCCGAAGGTGCGCACAACCATCACCTGTTGGGGGAGCATCCATCCTAAGCACTCCAAGCTCAATAAGCCAGACCACGTCTGGAGCACAGAGATTTTTCCTCCCTTCTCTGGGGCTATCTGGTCCAGGGTAGCACTGAGCCAACTGTGAGGCTCATTGACAATGACCTGTATCCTCAACCCCGCCCTGTGCCAACATTCCAGTTTGAATAGCCTCCCTCCTGTGGATAATAGTTCCAATTGCCCCGCGCTTCCTAGTTTAAGCGCTAACACTACCAAAGTTCACTTTCCTGCCTTCTCTGGTAAGAACCCTTCTGAGGTTCATTCCAAACATTAACCTGTCTGCCCCCCTCCCACACACACAGCCTGAAGTCTCTTCATTTTTCTTTTCATTACACACACCTCCCAAGTTCTGAGATTACAGGCCTGTGACACCAACACCCAGAAACTATTTGCTCTCCACTCCTTCCCCAGCCTAGCTTCAAGTAGCTCTCTTTGTCCCCAGCACTGCTCTCTGCCTCAGGAGAAGACACACAGGGAAAGTGGTGACCCAGGCCAGCCACCAGATCATCACCGGCTTTGGGTTTAAGAAAAGATTCACATTCAGTAAAGCAGGGACGCTCCCTCGGTGACCTCACCTTCCACCATGTTAATTTGGGGATTTGAACTCAGCTCATCAGTGAGGCTTGGTGGCAAGCTCACTAGTACCTCCTAGGAAAATCTTAACCAACCTATGCCTGGAGTGGCAGCCCACGCTGCAGTATTGTAGCATAGGCATGCCAGGCTAAGGAAGGCTAGATAGAATGACACCCTGGAAGAAGAAGACAATCTTAACCTGAACTGTGGCCCGGCCAGGTCACTTTGTGGTAGGGGAACAGTTTGGTGGCTTCACCATGCGATAAGGTGCTCTGCCAGCCCAGAACTTTGCCCCCAGATGTTATAAATAAATGCCAATCACCAAAGGTGAGTGAGTGTGTAGAGTAGAAGGGGCTCAGAACTTCTAATCTAGAGCCAAGTTTTCTCTCCCGGAAAAGTCTTGCCTGGGACTTTTTTCTTCTTTTTCTTTTTTTCTATCTTTTTTTCTTTTCTTTTCTTTTCTTTTTTAACTTTTCAGTCTGTGAGTGTACGTATGTGCAGGTGGCTCGTGAAAGTCAGAAGAGGGCATCCAATCCCACAGAGTTAAAGTAATTGTGAGCCACCACATGAATGCTGAGAATTGAACTCAGGACCTCTGGAAGAGCAGTGCTCCTAACCTCAGAGCCATCTCTCTAGCTCCCCTGCCCCCGCCAACACACACACTCTGTTTTTTAAGAGTCTTATTTTACTGGTAGGCTGGCCTTGAACTCGGGATAAAACAATCTTCATGCCTTTGTTTCCCAAGTAGATGAGACTAGGGGTTCATGCTCCCATACCTGGCTTCTGGCTGACATTTAAGCCTATCCACACTGTCTCCCAGGCTTTACTGGAACTTGGCTGAGGCATAACCAGCTCCTACTTGGAGTAACCCAACCCACCATGAGTTAAATATCTTTGATTGACTCATTGTAACCTGAGCCGGCAGGGTCTAACTCAGTCATTCTGCTCTGGAAGGTTGACCAGAAGGTTGATGTTGAAGGTGTCCTGTTGGGAGCCACCTGGAGGCACAGGTGGTCCTGCAGTTTGGAGGTAGCCACGTGGGGCTGAGCAACCCTGCCTGCACCCTTGCCTGCACATGCTCAGACCAGCAGAATGGCATTAACCAATCAGGACAGCGTTCAAGCTGCTCCACCGTTTAAAAGCAGATGCCTCGGGACCCTACTTCCTCTCTCTAAGCTTTCTCTCGTCCCTGCTCTATCGTCCCTTCCCCCAATTTTCCTCAAGGGAATGCTCCAAATAAAGATGTGACCAGAGAAGGAATTCTCGTTTTTGGTGGGGTTCATTCCTGCTGGACAGGATGGCGCCCCGCAACTGGTGCTCGAAACTCCGGGACGCTGAGGGACCCTGACAACTACGCCGGGGGACCCTGAGAAAGCCCGGGAGAAAAAGCCAAGATCAGACACCAGCACAGAGAGCCTTGAATTTCAGAACTCTGAGAACATGGAGCGGTGAGTGACGTCGGTTGAAATCCCCAGAAAGGGGAGGAAAAGAAATGTAAAAAGGAATTTCAAAGGATAGGCCTAAATAGAAAAAAAAAAAAAAAAAAAAAAAAAAAAAAAAAAAAAAAATCAAAGTTAAGGTATCTGAAAGAAGGTACAGAAAGCAACGGGGAAGAAAAATCCCTTAAGTTCAGTGCAGGAGGAATGTAAACAGCAGCAAAAAGGGCGAGGTTTACGGTTGGGAGATCCGCGGCTTCCTCCGTGCGTACTCGCTGATAAGAGACTCGGGGCAACAGTCTCGTAGGGAGGCGAGTTTGATCGTGTTCTAAGACTGCCTTCCCTGTTCTTAAAGAGCCACAGAGTTTCTGAGGTGATTTTCGCCTAATTTTGTTAAGAGAGCTCAGTCTCTGGCTCTCACGTACAAAAAACTTTAATTTTTTGACTGAGAAAGACAAGCTGCTTGATCGTGCTGAGAGTGCTGGCGGCAGCCGGCCCGCCTTTGAGCGGTAATGCCTGATTAAAAACACGGAAGTGGGCCAGGCACGGTGGTGCACACCTGTGATCCCAGCTACTCAGGAGGGAGACGCAACCGGTTGCTGGCGGGGAGTTTGCTGGGGGCCTACGGAAAGCCAGATCGCCATGGCGACGGGCAGGCTAAAGTCCGTGTGACATCAGAGGCTATATGTCCCGGCCTTCTGGCGGGGCTATGGTTTTTGGAGGACTTTTTCAGCACCTGAGCGGACTCGCCTGACTGAGGCGGAAGCTGCGTGGTGAGCAGCGGCGCCATAGAAGGCAGAGAGGAGCTGAATCGGCTCTGCGGAAAAACTGTGTTTCCATAGCAACATGGCCGGGCCCTCCCTGAGCGGGGAGATGAGTTCCCAGAGAACGGGGCTCTGCGCGCGGGCGGACCGGGCAGGAGAAGCCCCTCCACGGGTGGGCGGATGCCCCCCCTCGCCGGAGCTTGAAAAAGACTCACAGCCGGCGGTGCGAGTTCATTGCCTGAGGTGAAACGGAGAGCCCGCGCAAGGCCCGGGGCGGAGCCATGCCTTTGGGCCATGCGGAGCGTGCCATTATGGGCTTCAGAGGCGGAGCTGTGGCAGCCGCCACCGTCCGCTGCTGCTGCCGCCCTCAGCCAAGGTCGCTAAGAATTTAGTCAGATAAAAACATTTGTCGCCAAGAATTCAGTCAGATAAAAACATTTATCCCCCAAACATCGCCCCTTTGTCAGCAGGAAGTAGCCAGATGATCGATGCTACGCCCATTCTCCCTTAAAGAACTGGTCGTGATTATCATAATAAAGGCATGTTTACCTGGTTACCGTATCCTAGGTAACAAAGAAAGGCGGACCTTTTGCCTGAGGCACCTGGTGAGATAAACAATGCTACCTAGAGGTTTTTCCATCTGAATAGGGGAGCTGGAGAGATGGCTCAGCGGTTAAGGGCATTGCCTGCTCTTCCAAAGGTTATGAGTTCAATTCCCAATGACAACTGCTTTGGTTTTTAAACAATAGAGGGGGACTACACTACCAGTGACAGCTTCCCCCAGAGAAAGGATTTCTCTTGCATTCTTTACACTTAATTTTTAATTCAAAATTTTGCTGGTACAGGCAAACAAGATTTGCTTTTTGAAGCAGAGACCTGCAGATCTCTAAGTTCAAAACCAGCCTACTTCCAGTACTGATTGTGCTGAATTTTTACACTGAGAGTTTTTAGTACTCTTAAATGTTAATTTGGGAGGAGAGTTTTGTTTATGTTTTTCTAGGAATGCTGACATACATCTGGATGCCAGCAAGACTGACGAGAGAAGTAAAGAAGAAAGATGACCCAGTGGATGCTGAGTGTCCTGCTGTGGAAGATTCGTGCGGAGACAGCAGAGATGACCTTCTGGGCGGTGCCAAGAGCAGCTGTTTCACAACATCGACTTGAGCAACACCCTGTGCAACCTCTTATCTCTTAACAATTTTCTGACTGACTCTATTCTGCCTTTCTCCCTCCTTGGAGATGGGTGGGAGCAGAGATATCCTTGGCATGCTGCGTCTAGGTGGGGACCAGATTGGAAAATAGTTTTGCCTTATTGCTCTTAAAGACAATAATTAGGGGGAGATGTTGGGAGCCACCTGGAGGCACAGGTGGTCCTGCAGTTTGGAGGTAGCCACGTGGGGCTGAGCAACCCTGCCTGCACCCTTGCCTGCACATGCTCAGACCAGCAGAATGGCATTAACCAATCAGGACAGCGTTCAAGCTGCTCCACCGTTTAAAAGCAGATGCCTCGGGACCCTACTTCCTCTCTCTAAGCTTTCTCTCGTCCCTGCTCTATCGTCCCTTCCCCCAATTTTCCTCAAGGGAATGCTCCAAATAAAGATGTGACCAGAGAAGGAATTCTCGTTTTTGGTGGGGTTCATTCCTGCTGGACAGGATGGCGCCCCGCAACGCCTTTCTCCCTCCTTGGAGATGGGTGGGAGCAGAGATATCCTTGGCATGCTGCGTCTAGGTGGGGACCAGATTGGAAAATAGTTTTGCCTTATTGCTCTTAAAGACAATAATTAGGGGGAGATGTTGGGAGCCACCTGGAGGCACAGGTGGTCCTGCAGTTTGGAGGTAGCCACGTGGGGCTGAGCAACCCTGCCTGCACCCTTGCCTGCACATGCTCAGACCAGCAGAATGGCATTAACCAATCAGGACAGCGTTCAAGCTGCTCCACCGTTTAAAAGCAGATGCCTCGGGACCCTACTTCCTCTCTCTAAGCTTTCTCTCGTCCCTGCTCTATCGTCCCTTCCCCCAATTTTCCTCAAGGGAATGCTCCAAATAAAGATGTGACCAGAGAAGGAATTCTCGTTTTTGGTGGGGTTCATTCCTGCTGGACAGGATGGCGCCCCGCAGTGTCCCTGTCAACATCACTAGAGGCAATATGGCTTGGGAGGCCATGGGACATGGAGACTATGGGTGGGTTGTTGCTGTTAAGAAAACAACACCAATGGACATCCAAAGGTAAAAACATTTTCCATAGCCTGAGCTAGTGACCAGCCCTGGCTACACGAGAAGCTGGGAGTGTGGCATTCACCACCACAGGAGGACTGAGCAACCAGCACCTAGGCACACAAGGTAATAGCTGTCCTGCCCAAGGGCCCCACCTCAGGGCAGGGTAGATATATACCAAAGGCATAAGAAGACAGTTTCCGGGAGGGCCATCCAGTGCTACTGTGCTGGCCAGCCCTCTTCTCTGCCCCTGGGTCCTCAGGTAGGAAGCCGAGAACAGTTAGCTGCCTCACTTACCATCTCCTACCAGAGTTGGGCTCCAACCAGAGATTCCAAGGCCCCAGAACACAGGCTGGTTGTCTAACCGAGCTTACTAGTCTCACTTTCTCTTTCCCAGAGACGCTTGTTCTCACTACACTCTGTGCCTTCTGGAAATCAAGCTACCCTTCTGATCGTCCTGCCAGCCAGTGCTCAAGTGACTGGCCAAGGCCAGTTCTGTTGGCACAGCCCTGCACAGGGCAGCAGGAAAGCTTCTACAACTGGTAGAGAAGGGAACCCAGGGGGTTAAGTCACATGCCAGTCATTCAAGAAGAGAAAGCAGAGCCTGGGTCCTCAGGGAGGGAGGGCAGGGAAGTAAGATCAAAGATGGAGTCTGAATGGAAGCTGTAACTTTTTCTAATTGGCTTTTGTTATTTGAGACAGGATCTTACACTGTAGCTCAGGCTGGGTGGCACTATGTAACTCAGGCTGGCCGCAAGCCTCTGGAGACCCTTACTTCAGCTACTGAAGGGCTGGGATTAGAGGCATGCACTGTGTCTGGCAAGGTACCTTCGTTTGCTTTTTCTTTTTTAAGAAAAAAGTGTGCTTGGGGCTAAAAACAGGGTCTTGGGTATGTAGTTATGTAGTGAAACTGAGTTACACCCCATCCACCAGTTTGTAGAGTCCTTGCCTAAAATGTATGAAGCCCTAGGCCTGAGGCCCAGCACTGAACAAAACTGATAGTGGTAGCAGACACCTATGTCAGCATTCACTCAAGAGGTGGAGGCAAGGTCATCCTGGGCTATAAAGAGAGTTCAAGACCACTTAGGAAACATGAGACCCTCTCTCATAAAAACAAAAGCCAACGAAACAAATCAGAAACAAAAAGGTGGGGGCCTCCCACATGAGGCTCAGAGCTTCTGGCCTCAAGGCATCCTTCTGCTTCAGCCTCCAGAGTAGGTCACTAATACATGTGTGCAGCTGGGCCCGACCAAAGTACCCCCTCACCTCCAATCTTCTGTGAGATCCTGCGGTCAGGGAGGCTTAAGGTTTGGGGGCAGTGATATTGGCAGGGCGTTTCAAAACCCTGAACACTACTAGAAAGTGAAACCTCCCAAGGCAGAGCTGCCACCGCCCTCCTTCCTGCCCTTTGTAACTAAAGGGTTCTGCCCCTCCCAAAGGCACTGGAGAGCAGGAGCATTAGAGAGCCATGGGCCAAACACCTACTCATGGGCTGAAGTCAGGGGGTCCTGCCTGGGTGGCAATCCCGTACTCACATTTAGCTGTGTAGCTAGCTGGCTGCTGCCCGCTGGAATTTCCTTCACCAACTCTGGGGATGACTTCCCCATAGGGCTGGACAGGCAGGGGTGGAGCTTAGATTTAAAGGGCCCTGCCACTGGATCCTTTCCCCCACCAGGTTGCTTCTGAAGACACTAGGGCTGGATCCATACTCAGCAGCAATTTCGGCCTCAGCACCATCTGGTGGGGCTAGACTGAGACTGAGAAGGGTCAGAGGACCTAAGTGGAGGTTGTTATGGTGACAGCTGGGTACACTGTTGCCCTATCTGGCTTCAATATTCCAGTGTGGAGGAATACAGCTCTGTTTCCGCCCAAGTGAGAACAACTGCCTGGGTCCAGTGGAAGTCTCTGCTAAGAAAAGACCATTCTGTATCTTTTATTAAGACTCAGCAAATCCAGCTTAGAACTACAGGGAGACATTCAACAGAACACACTCTCCCACAAGGCACTGCACTGGGAGCTTGAGGCTTTTCTCCGTGACAAGTTTCCCAGAGTCTGGGCTGGGAAAGGCTGGCCACACCCAGCAGCAACAGTCTGCACCTGCAGGCCATGGCAGCAACAGTCAGTACTTCCGCTGCCTGGGAAAGAGACTGCTCCCCGAGGATCGGAGTGGAGGGCTGGCAGGGCTGGGACCCTCTGAGTCTAGGCTGAAGAGGTCTCTCCCAGTCCGAAGGATCTGTTCCTCTAGTTTCTTATGCCGCTTCATGTCCGAGAGGACCTTATCCAGGCGGGCCTCGCGTTTCTGGCTCCGGGCCGCGCTCCCTAAGAAGGTAGGAAAACGGGAACGGGACAGGATGGGACAGGATTGAGGCAGTGAGCACCTCCCTGCCCCCCCACTTGTAGAGACTTTGTTGGGCACATTCATTTTAGGCCTCAGCACAGAGGAGCTAATGCTTCAGGATGGACCAAACACAGGATGACTGACCTCCATAATGCGATGCCTAGGGAACATACCTAGCAGGGGTGGCTGGGGGGGTATGCAAAGGTCCTGGGGCACTGGGGTGGAGAGAGTGGACAGACAGACTCTCCCTGGACATGCTCATCCTCCCTACAATGGAATCATCTGGAGAACTATAAGCAGAGAAATGACAGGACTTCACCTAAAGGGCGTACTCTGGCAGCTGAGACCAGAAGCAGGGAGACTGTGGAGCAAGGGAGCGATGGTGTTAGAGGTAGATCTGTAGAAGTGGAGTGAATGGAACTTGCTGCTGGCTGGACCAGCTGGGAGAGAACTCAATGACTCTGAGAGTAAATTTTAGGAAGGCACGTGGGCTGGGATAGCGGGTCAGTTCTGGTGATGGACACAGCACTACATAATTGTGTTCTGGGGAATAATGACCAGGGAACTTTGGAGTTCTGGGAAGACGAAAGGAACAGGAAATCTGGTGGGAAGGTCCAGTGAGGTAAGCACTGACCTAAGCCAGCGACCCTACCACCGTGTCTGCTCCTTCCTGCAGCTGGTGCATCACTCTGGGGCATGCAGAAGCCCCTTACTTCCCCTCAATTCTTCCCTCTTACTCGTACCTGGTGTACGTCTCCTGTCAATCAGGGAGTCTTTCGGTGTCATGGGCTCATCATCAAAGTCAAATTCTGTAGGCATGTGCGGCCTGAGACAGGGTGAACAGAGAATGAGGGTGAGGGAGGCCCTCCCAAACACCTACTGGTACACCCCCGCCTGCTGACTCATCCTTTCCCGCTCTCCCTCCCTCCAGTTTCTGTGCTTAGGAGAGTGGTCCCAGGGACAGCGTGTAAAGTTAGTAAAGTTATTGCCTCACTTTTCCTCCTCCTCCTCTTTGGCCTCCGGTTCCTCATCTGATCTCTCCTCTTCACTCTGGGCTTCAGGAGTAGGGGGTCGGCGGGGCAGGATCTCCGCTTGAAGCTCCAGAGTACCTTGGGCTGCCAGCAGTTCATAGAGTCGCTGGATTTCGGAGGGTGGGGGCATCCAGGACTGCCCATTGGCCGGCAGCTCCACCTCCTCATCGCTGCAGGGCACGCACCAGTCTTCGGATTCTCCCTCGGCGCGCTCGTCGTCCACAGCGCTGGGAGCTTCTAGTGCTTCCTCAGCCCTGGATCCCTCACGGCCGGCCTCCTCCTGACCTCCTTGCCCCTCTTCCTCGGCCTTACTAGCCGAGACGGAGGGACCTCCGGTGTCCTCCACCGCCAGAGCCTGGAGGCCGGAAGTCACTTCCCCTTCTTCAGACAGAGGCGCCGCTGTGCTGCCTGCAATGGTTCCATGGCCCAAGGACATAGAGCACTAGGGAAGCCCAGCAATATAGGAGAGTCTGGAGTACCAAACCAGGGTGCCTCCCCAAAAGGATTGCGATCCCACCGGATTTTACGAAATCTCCAAGCAGTCAGTCCAACACTGACTGCGGCCAGAGCACCGTCCCCAGGAGGGGGCGCTCAGATCCCGGCAAGGACAGACCCCACCCCACGGATCCAAATCCAGAATCCTGCCGTTCCCGGGGACCCGCAGAAACCACGCTCAGAGCTGGAAAGGGAAGGGCCTGTTTTCACATCGCCCTCTCCAACACCGGGATGGGAGTCATTTCCTTGGACCTCGCAGACCTAGTTCGCTTCAACTCAGCGGCTGTACAAACCTGGAACTAAAACCCGCCTCCCAGGCTGCGCAGGGCCGCAGGACGCAGGCGCAGAGAAATGGCGCGCGGAGACTCCACTGTACTCAAAGCTACTCGAAAGAGGAAAGAGAAGGCTTGCGCATGTGCGATAGGCCCATAGGCATCACTAGCTTCGGCCCACACTAAAGATGGCCACTGCGGCAGCGCATGCGTATTTCGTTCACTAGGGCCTGCCAGAAAGCAGAGCCTTGACACTGCAAACGAACACAGGGACCAACTGAGGCGACTCTCATGCATTCTCTGTTTATTGGTTTTTAAAACTCATGCAGCATTCAGCATACAAAAAGGGAGACTCAGTTTACTTTTTTTTTAAAGGAATTTTAGTTTCCCCCAACTTTTTTTTTTTTTTGAAAGAAACAAAAAACCCTCACCAACTCAGAAATGCATCGCAGCTGGCTCCCTGCCTCCTCAGAGGGCTGTCACGTGCAACAAACCTCCCTCATCCTCTTAGAAAATAATCACAGAGCTCTTCCACCCCTCCCTCGCTCCCTGTAGCTGGAAACTTTGGTCCTTTTCTTTTTCTTTTTTAAATTCGCCTGTTTACAAAGCAAGTGGATGGCCCAAACCCCTCAGACCTTCAAATACGAAACTCTGAGGTTATAATTAAGCCCAAATGGGCAGGTCAACTCAGGCTGACCCTTCAGCCGCTGCAGCACTCCTTTCTCCCCTGGATGTTCAGAATAAGGACGTCCACTCTGGTGTAAGTCCCCCAGGAGAGGCCTGGCTGGCCAACTTTGCGACCCAATAGGCACCTTAGGGATTGGGGTCGGGGTATGGTCTGGGCCCGGGTGGTCCCCAGCAGAGAACAGTCAGAGCCCCTAGTTAGGCAGTCCGCTTCCCACACCGTCCTTCCTCCCTCAGCCTGACCTAAGTACTGCAGTTTTTGCAGACTAAATGGTGGCAGGAGGGTTGAAGATGGGAAGATGAGAAGGCAGAAGGGGTCAGGGGATGTGGCAAGGGGAAAAGATGTTAAGGAAGGGAAGGAAAAAATGGGTTAGATGCCGAGACAATGAAAGTCAGGAGGTCGAGGTTAATTAAGGTTCAGAGGATTCCAGAGGCAGGAAGAAGTGTTGGGGGCGGGGGTGGGGGGGAGAGATGCAGAGGTGTGGAGTACAATTTGGATGTTCAGGAGGCTTTCCAGAAGTGCAGAGAGGTTTTTCAGAGTGCAGGGTTAGGGAGGCCAAGAGGCAGGAAGGGAGATCCGCAGGCAAAAGTGCAGGAAGAAAGGAAGCCAATGGCTGGCAGTGGAGCCTGGCAGGATGCAGGAGCAGGACATAAGCTGTAAACAAGGCTGCTCAGGCTCCCTTGGTCCCTAGGGATGGGGGCCAGGGCCATGGACTGGGCTTCCCCCAGGGTAGGGATGGACCCAAGACAGCTCCCAACAGGAAGAAAAGTCTTGGAAGGCAGGGCAGAGCCCCTCACTTATACACTGTGGGAGAGGAGAGGGAAAGACAGACAGGGAAGGAGACAGGAAGAGACAAAGGAATAGGGAGAACAGACAGGAGAGAGCAGGGTCAGGGGTTAGTAAAGCTGCCCTTGTCAACCCTTCCACTCCTCCCTTTCCTGTCCCCGACCCCCACTCACCGCCTAAGTTGATGACGCAGGAGGCGATGATGATGAGGACCCCCCCTACCAGAGCCACGATGCTTAAGAGCTTGGCTACTCGGCCCAGACGTTGAGCCCCATCCACGTCCCCCTGTTGCAGGCTGTTCCGGGACTAGGGTGAGGGTGAGGGGTTTGGAGGTATCATGGCCCAGGTCAGCAGGAGCCGGCCCAGCATGGATCAGGTGAGAGTCCAGAGGAAGGAGGTCAGCCCCGTGGGGTTAAGAAAGGAAGGATTGGGAATGCAGGAGGAAGAGGGCACAGGTCAGCAAGGTCATATGAAACATCTTTCTGGTCCCCTCCCGCTTGAAGGGGCAGCCAGGAGTGGCTGGGAGGGTTAGGCCCTGGGGAGAGGCAAGCAAAGGCCCAGCAACTGGGAAAGTGGGATCCATGCAGAGAGAGGGTTGGGAAGGTATCATTATTGGGGCTCTCTTCTGGCACTGGCAGGAAGCTGGGAGCCACGATATCCCTGGGCCAGGGTCCCTTGGGGCTCACCATGACGGCATAAGCGAAGGCCACAATGTTGACAGGCCACATGGGGCAGAAGCAGGACAGGATGGCAAGGATGATGTAGTCCCGAGGTTTCTGGGTGCCATCACCCCCTTCCACCCCAGGCCCTGCCAGCTGGGAGCTGGGATGGCGGCTCAGGCTACCTCGTGGAGATCCTGGGTGCCCACTATGAGCCCTTCCTATTCTGTCCTCCTCGACCAGCTTCTGCAGCACACGAGGGGGAGCCCCATTGGCTGGTGGTGTTTTAGTTGAGGGTGGCGAGTGAGGCTCGGGGGCTGGACCCTCTTCCCCATCACCAGCCTGAAGGGGAACGACTGCTCCATTTTCTTGTTTGTCCCCTATGCTTTCTGTCAGGATCTCAGGGGTAGGGTCCTCTTGGGTGGGGGCCTCTGGCTGAAGGGGTAGCTTAGGAGAAGGCTGGGGAGCTGGCTGAGGGTCTGACTGGAAAGCAGGCTCTGAGACTGGCTCAGGAGGGGCTGCAGACTGCGGCTCGGACCCCTGTTCTCCTGCAGCTTCTTTGCTCACATCTGGTTTAGGTGCCGGCTCTTGGCATGCCTCGCTGGGGCTGGGGCTGGGCTTGGATTCTTCTCCTGGGTTTAAGCTGAGGTCTGTGGCCTGGGCTGTTTCTGGGGCCTCAACTCGGGTCTCTGTGGTTTCTGGGGCCAGCTCAGCCTTAGGCCCTGAGTCCACAGGGGCTGCAGTGATACCTGGGCCTGGTTGAAGGGCCTCTGGCTGGTCTGGAATCTCTGCTACAACCTGGGCAGGACCTAGTCCAGTTTCAGAATGGTCAGGTCCTTCTCTCTGGGTCTTGGACCTATCTTCTACCCCCTTCATCTCAGGGACCTCAGAGCTGCTGGCTGCCATCTTAGAGAAGGGAGATAGGAGAGGGCCCGTGGGGAAGAGGAACCAGCAGTGACAGTGGCAAGTCCTGGAAGAGAGACAGGTTTGGTGAGGAGGGAAGAGGGCTCTCATCACCACAGGCCAAGGCTAACCTGTACTGTCCCTAGGGAGAGGAGGAAAAGTTGGAGATCCCTTTGCTTTGAGGTGGGACACCCTTGGTGGAGAAGTGTTCTACCTAAAGTCTGCTTGGAAAGTCCCGGGAAGACAATCCCTTTTTAAACAGAACCACCCTAGGTCTGTTCCTGAATCCATCCAACACAGCCAACAAGACCCAGACTCTCTGATCCCACCTTGAAGGTACCCCCAGCTCATCAAAATCTGTGCATATAACAGCCACTCCAACAGGCAGACTGACAGAGAACCCCACACATTCTGCTCCTTTTGTGCCCTTCCCTCCTTTCTGGGCACCACCTGAGCAGTGCGGGGTTTTCCTGCTGCGCATTTGGGCTCAAATATCCCCCCACACCTCCTCCCCGCCCCTTTCCAGAGAGACCTAGCATCTTGTCCGTCCCTTCTCAGCCCTTCATTTAGGGGTTCCCTTGCTGCCTTCAGAGAGGTCGAGGGGGAGGGGATCTTCTCCCGATGGCATGGCGCACCCAGCACCACCCTCTAGTTCGCCTGGCACCTGCATTCCCATGCCACCCAGCTGTCTGTCGTCCACTCCTACCAGCGGCCTCAGTTCGTCCCAGTCTCATCCGCTGCCAACCTCGGGACTGCTCCTGCGTCCCGCCGCCACTGCTGCCGCAGCAGCCGCAGACCGGGAGGGAACAAGTCTGTGAGCAATGAAGGGAGGTGGCGGATCTCCCCTCCTCTCTCCTCCGGGTTTGCTCGGCCCTTCTTCTCTGGTCCCCTCCCCTAAGCTGCACTGCTGCCGCGCCGCCCCCGCCCCTAGCACGCCTCCTGCCCCTCCCGGACAGCACAAGGGAGCCTCGTGCCAGCTCCGTGTTACCTGGGTAACCAGCCCGGGGACCACTCGTGCCCCCTCCCTGCCCTTTCTCACGCGCATCTCCTGGTGGGGCACCCCCTTCTTAAGTCCTCGGCCCCTCCCGCCAACGGTCACCGGGGGATCCTGGCAGAGACCTGGGTTTGTGAGGAGGCCGACCAGTGAAGACTGGGAGGAGGCATCCTGAGCAGCATAGATGGGTTAAGGAGACAGGTCTAAGTCTGGGGCAGCTGCAGGGGTACCGCATCGGGTTTCAAGAGAGGGGAGCCTGCAGAACTGAAGCCTTGCTACTCCAGGAAAGCAACAGCAATGCCTGATGAAAAGCTTAAGGGAGGGTTTATGGAAAGATCTGAGCAAAACCCAGAAAGAAATTCCAGCAAGCTAGGCAGATGTGCTGGGCCACATTGGAATGGGTAGGGCAAGCAGTCCACGACCACCATGGTAGAACTGAACAGTTTATCCAATGCTTCTGCATCTGCGCCAACCATGGCCTCCGGGATCTAAATGTGCAGGCATTTGGCAGGGCTCTATACAGACTGCTGCTGGGTTTTGGAAGGGAGGATAGCATGAATAGCCAGCCAGCTTGGGCACCCCAAACCTCCAGTGGGTATTCCCTAGAGACTTGGAAATTGCTCCCCACAGCCTCAGGATTCTTGGGTCCATCCTAAATCGGTGCTATAGCTAGAGGCTGTATCTCAGGAGGGGAGTCAGCACTTTGCAGGACAAGAAAAGCTGAGACCAAGATGAAGGCCAACAAAGAGCTCCCTCTTCTCCCTAAAAGGGGTGAGGTGCACATACGATGGGGGGCACGATGAAGATAACTTAGGAACCCAGAGACAAATTTTTATTTAAAATTTATTGTAATGGGGTCTGCGCAAAAGGAGGGAGGGGAAGGGGGGAAACATGCAAGGGACACAGGAACACGATGACATGGCCAGGGCCACAGCTTCTGTTGTGGGAAAGAGGAGAAAAGACCAGGGCTGGAGCTGGGGTGGAAGAGGGAAGGGGGAGACACCGTGGCTGCATTCCCCCACCCCCAGGAAGCACCTCTTGTCCCTGGCTCTCCTCCTTTACCCTGGCCCCCTAAGATTCCATCTCTCTTGTTCTGCCTCTGGCCCTAGTGGCTCCTTCTGATGCTCCCCTTGGCTTTTCCCTGGAGATACTCCAGTAGATGTTAGGATTTAGTCACTCCACCTTACTGAAGTATCCCTCTGCCTTCCCTGGTTCTGCCCCTCAATACTACTGTATCCTTTCTCTGGGACAGAATCTTAATCCCCCTCCTCTCTCTCCTCCCTCCCCCTGGGAAAAAACAACAACAAAAAAAGAAAGCACCAACTCCCCAGGAAGGGGCAGCAGACAGTAGGAGAGGGGACTCAAGGAGGAGAGCACAGGACCTTCTAGGGAAAGGCTCACAAATCCCTGGGAGGAAAGGCAAGGGGTTAAAGGTTGAGGGCAGTGGTTGCTGCTGTCCTCTGCCACCCCTGCTCACTGTCCAAGGGACTTCAACACAACTTAGGGGACAGGTGTTTGTAGGGTCAGCTCTGATAGGGAGAAGAAAGGAGCAGGAGAAACATTGTTAAAACCTAGTGAATTCCTTCTTCCTCCTCTGTCTGGAGGCTCCGTGGTTGATGGTGAGCAGTGAGTTGGTGGGAAGAGGAGACTGTACCAAGAGCTTTCCTCCACTCTTCCACTCTTCCCCTCTTCCCCATCAACCTGGAGCTCACCAGGGCTGGGAGGGAAGTGGCTGAGAGCTCACTGGTACCCCCTCTGCCCCAGAGAGGGAGCCCACAGCTGTAGGAGGGGCTGCCACTGCTGCTGCCGCCGCCGCTGCTGCCGCCGCCGCCGCCATTGGACAAACCTCACCAGTACCTACAGTGAGAAACACCAAGGATCACAGCACAACCTGAATGGCAAGAAATATGTTCCATGTCCCAGACTTTCCAACTATTTCCCTACTTCCCCTGGGACACAGCCGTTACTCACTTCCTATCTGGCCCCCAGAGGCTTTGGCCTGCCTGCTTACCCCAACAACAATTCTGTACTGCCCTCTCTTGACCCCGCATCTCCCTAAGCTGAGTGACAGATTGGCATCCCTAGCCTTCCTGAGATCCCCTATTGGGCCCTTTGAACTCCCTTGTCCCACACATCCCATCCTGCCCCCCCAGCCATGTCCCACGCCTTGCCTGGTGGGTGCAGGGGTCCCCCTCAGCAGGTAGGCTGTGGCTGGGGGGCATCTCCCGGGATAGGAGGGGCGGCCCCCCCCAGATGGGTCTGCATGTGGCCGGCCAGCTGGGCAGGGGTCTTGCAGTGCACGCTGCACAGTTTGCACAGGATGCGGTCAGCCCGCGGGGCCTGGAGCCCATGGTCCTTCACCGCGTGGATGCGCAGGTATGCTGCTGTGGTGAAGCCTATGGGGGGGGGGGTGGATTGCGATGGGGGGTGGGGGTCAGCCTGGTGGAGACCCCAGAGACAGGGCTGTTCTCCTAGGCTGGGGACACCCTCCTCACATGGCACTGTCCTCCTCCCACCACATCCTTGGTAGGCTGGGGCCAACTACTCCACTGGGACATAGCCCTTCCCTGAGCTTGGGGCCTGGTTTGAACGGTTCCTGGTCCTTGATCTTTAACAGTATTCTACAGAGATCTTCCCCCATAGCCGGGAGACCTCTCCCATTTGACAGGACACTGTTGCCTAGCTTTTTGAAGGGTTGACTCTCAGTAGAGACGGCTGTGTCCCCCCTCTCCAGTGCCCCGGTCTCAGCTCATTTAGTGAACTAACCACACTGAAAACAGCTCTCTCTGTTACCGGGCAGGGTGTGTGCTTGCTACACCCGTGCTGCTGTGCTCCACCTACCCCAGGAGCTGGAGACAAGAACTTGTGGCTGTGAAGTTGAAACCCTGGGGACTGGTTTTCTTGAGCCCTCCTTTCACAAATCAACCATGTCCCACTTCATTCTCCCCAGGCGCACCCAGGAGATGGACTCTGAGCCAGGGCACAGAATTTAGTGAGGTCCAGTTAGTTCTTAAAGGGCTCTCCTACATGCCACGAGCTCTTGGCTACAGCACCTTTAACCCACATCCGTGAACACACCAACAGCTTCGTGCCCACCCACCCACCCACTTTGTCCCTGCCCTCCTGGCATCCCTTAGCATGTACCTTTGTTGCAGAGCTCACAGACATGGTGAGGGCCTTGGCTGTGCACCTTCATGTGGTCCGAAATATAAGCCGAGCTCAGCATCTTGCCACACACATGACATGGCACCTTCTCCTCGTGTCGTACTGTGTGCGCCCGGAGTCGATCCTTCGTAGCAAAAGCTGCCTCACATTTCTGGGGGGGAGGGCGTGAGGGGTCACAGGAGAGTTAAAGCTTCGGGGAGTAGAGAGAAGGGAGCAAGATAAAGGGATCAGAGCCTTGGGGATCTTTGATCTGTAGGAAATGGGCGTGAGATGACCAGGCCTTGAAGGAGAAATGCGAAAATGGAGTGAAAAGGCAAAAAGAGAGAGAAAAAGGGGGTCTGAGAGGTTGAACTCAGACAGCTACAGTGAGGATCAAAATCATGAACACCAGGACAGGAGGCAGCGGTCTTCCTACCTCACATTTGAAGGGCCGCTCTGTTGAGTGCACTTGTCTGACGTGACTGTTGAGGTGATCCGGCCTAGGGATATGTTGAGGTGGGGGAGGGGGGTTAGGGCTAAGGTTCCAAGGTGAAGTGTGCCTCAAATCTGCCTAGCTTCCTCCAAAGTGCCTTTCCAAAAGCCCCAGCGTTTTCCCACAGAGCTTCGGTCCTTAGGCAGGAAATCCCTCAAGCCGGGATTCTATCTCTGCCCTGGAGGCAGCTTTGCTTCAGCGCAAGGACCCACCTCCTCTAAAGTACCACCCCCTGCTCCCAGTAACCACGAGGCTCACTTCCCTCCTCCCGGGGAGTGGTTCCCGTCCCCAGCAGCGGGAGCCGCCTCCCCACTAGGCAAAGACAGGCCACCTCGTTGCCCTCCCCCCCACCATCGGCCTAGTGGGCAGCCGAGGCCCCTGCACACCGGGAGAAGCTCTTGCCACAGTGGGAGCAGTTGTAGGGCTTGTGCACAGCGCCGTCATGTGAGCGCACGTGGTAACTCATGCGGTCCTTGCGCTTGAAGCGCTGCTGGCACACAGGGCACTGGTAGGGCTTCTCGTCCGAGTGCGACAGCTTATGTCGGTTCAGGTGGTAGACGTCGCGGAAGGCCTTGCCGCACATCTCGCAGGCATGATTCTTCCGGATGCGCTTTCCAGAGGCAGTCGTGGTCACAACGCCACCGGGCGCCACGGCGGCTGTGCCTCCGCCAGCCCCGGCTTCTCCCCCTCCCCCGCTGGCCCCGCTCAGCTGGGGCACGCTCAAGAGGCTCAGGGGCACCATGGTGGGCATCTTCATAGCACCCGAAGGGACCCGGCCAGCCTTGGCTCCTGTGTGGATGGCTTCGTGCCTCCGGAGGTTGTAGCCGTTCTTGAACTCCTTGGCGCACAGAGCGCAAATGTAGGGCCCCTTGCTCTTTGTCTTCTTCTCCAAGACAGATGCAACAGGGGCCACAGCGACTGTAGAGGTTGGGGCGACGACAGCGGTGGCTGCCGCGGCGGCGGCGGCGATCGTGGCGGCCGCGGCGGGGGGCGCGGCTTCGGCGGCTGGTGCGGAGACGGCAGGGGGTGGCGGAGGAGGCGCCGGAGGCTGCTTCAGGGCCGCTGTGTCCACGGTGGAGGCGGCAGCAGGGGCTGGGGGTGCAGTAACCACTGCAGCGGCCGCCGCCGCCGCGGCTGCAGCCGCCGCGGCCGATTCCTGCGCAGCGGCGAGAACCGGGAGCAAGTCCACTTGGAGGGGCTCGGCCGCCGGGGCCTGGGGCGTGGGTGGGGGCGCCGGTGCGGCCTGCAGAGACAAGGCGCCGTGTGGGCCGCGGTCGCTGGTCGGCGCCTGCCCGCCCGGCCCGGCCCCTACTCACCTGGAATGGACTCTGGGCGCAGCCCTGGGAGGCAAAGAAGCGGGACTGGAGCTCAGCCCCGACCTGCAGGGGGTTCTGGGCGTGACCCTGAGGTGGCGGGAAGGAGTTCATGAGGCCGCCCACCCCCCGGGAGTCCAGGCCCAGCACGGGGAAGGGGGGGGCCAGCAGCGTGCAAGGGAACACGGGGAACATGGCCTCGGCCACAGTGGGGCCCCCGGAGCTCAGCGGGAGCCGGGGGCACGGGCCGCGCGGGGCCCGGGCTCGGGGCGCCGCCCCCGGCCGGCCGGGTTGGGCCGAGCCGAACGCATGGCCCGAGGGCCGCCCCGCCGCCCGCGCACCCCGGCCGGCGGGAGGGAGGGAAGGAGGGCGTCTTGTGGGGCGCGGAGCGCGGCGGCGGCGGCGACGCCCCCTGGGTGGGGGCGAGAGGCCCCGCGGGGCCGAGGGCCGGGGCCGGGGGCGGGGGGCCCGGGCGGCGGCGGCGGCGGTGGCGGCAGTTGGAGCCTGGCGGGGCGGGGTGGGGGGAGCGAGGGAGCAGCTTCGGCCCCCGCCGCGCGCGCGCGCCCAGCCGGCGCCTCGGGGAGGGCGGGGGAGGGCGCGAGGGAGGGAGGGGGACAGCTGCGCGCGCACCGGGCGCGCGGAGGGGGGGTGGGACGGGAGGGAGGGCGGGCAGAAGGGGGTGTGGGAGGGGGGGCAGGGGCGGGGGGGCGGGGGTTGTTACCTGGAAGATGAAGCTGCTCCAGTTGCTGGGATCCATGGCGGAGGGAGGAGGGAGGTGGCTCGCGCTCACCCTGGGGCGGGAGGAGGCGGTGGGGGGGAGGGGGACCCGGGGAGGAGGCGCGCAGGGAGGGAGGGGGGAAGAGGGTGGGGGAGCGGAGCACACGGCGCGCCGGAGGGCGGGCGGGGGGCGCGAGGACACACAAGAGGCTGGAGCGGGCGCGAGCGCGGGTGCGCGCGGGGCCAGCGGGAGGGGGAGGCACGGGAGGGACTCTGGAGGGAGGAGGGACGGGGGAGCCACCCAGCAGCCCGAGTCGCCCCGAGCGCGAGACCCTCGAGACGGCTGCTGATTGGTTGGCGATGGTGCAGGTGGTGGGCGCGCGGGAGACTAGGCGGCTTCTCTTCCCCCACTTCAACGATTCCACCCCCCACTTCCCTCTGCTAGCAGCCGTTATTCCGCGCGCACGCGCACACAACACGGACGTCGTCCAGAGCAGAATGGGGAGCGCGCCCAGGGAGTTACAGTGGGGCGGGGCTAAGCTAGAAGCGCGTGCCCGCCTAACGGTCGTTGTTCTTAGGCTTTCGCTTCAGCTTTTTGATTCATCTAGGCCACCGTCCCCTTCCAGTTCCAGTGGTTTATTTACAATCTTGGCCTAGTCGGGATTTCCCAAAGATGGCGCCCAGATAAGTATCCCCGCAGAGCGTGACCCTGATCCCAAGGCCAATTGTGGCTCCCACCCCAGCCCTGCCATCCCTAAAAACCAGACTCAAGCATGGAACAAAAACTGTATTTACAATAAAAACATTATACAAGGGTTTTTAAAGGGAAAGAGTGTGAAGAGCTGGTAGTCAGGAGGAATCACAGGTCTGGCCGGCAGCCAAGCCCAAGAGGTTCGCCTGTAAGGAAGCATAAAATGCGTCAGTGTAGCAGCTGGGCTAGGGTGGGGCGGGGCGGGGCGGGGCGGGGCGGGACTGGGGCACAGCCTGCAGGCTGGTAGAGAAAGGTAAGAGATGCTCTTACCTTCAGGAAAGACTCCACCTGCTTTCCAGAGATGCCTTCTACCTGTTCCAAGTCCTCCACCTAGTGAGACAGCGTCAGTAGGAAGGAGGTGGACAGAGAGCAGGGGCACCCCTCTCCACCTGCCTTCCTAGGTTGTTACCTTGCTGAAGGGGCCATGGAGCTCCCTCCAGCCCAGGATGAGTTGGGCCTTCTTCTGGCCAATGAGATGCAGGCTGCGCAGATCCCGAACTGAGCCTTCATTCAGCAGATCCAATAATTTTTTGCGCCCATGTGCCAGTAACTCTGGGCTAATCTGTAGCTCCCAGCAGTCCTCTGCCTTTTCCACAGGCTTGGACGCAATTGATGGCTCCAGCTATGAGGTAACAGAAATGACAGCAAAGGTCTGTGGATGACTGCGAACACCTAATCACCTTCCCCCCCCACCCGTACTAATTTTGCTGGCCTGGTGTAATTCCCAGTTGCTGTGAAGATTCAATGACTATGAACCACACATGGAGTAACTAGGAGGAGCCTACAGTTCAGCAGTGGAGCACCGGGAGTGCCTACCGTGCTTGAGGACTGGTGCTCGAGAAAAAAAAAACAGGAGAAAAAAAAACATCCCCAGCTTGTCAGTTCTGGGGCAGTTCAACTAGTGTTCATTTTGTGTGAAGACCATTCTGCATGAGAGATTCTTAAATGCCTGTCATTTTCCCTAAATTTCTTACAGCTTAGAGAACCAATCAGTAGCAAGTCCAAGTGTAAGGGGCATCCAAAAAGGAAACTCACAAATGGTGGATACCCACTCTGAGATACACCATTTTTCATCCAACAGATGGTGGATACCCACTCTGAGATACACCACATTTCATCTAATGTCTTTTTAAGGCATCACTGTATGTAAAACATTCCCAAGTGGAAACGCGGGGTGGGGCTCACCTTTCTTTTGTGGCCTCTCTTCAGAATATGGATCTTTGGCTCTGCCTGTTTCTGAACTGAAAGCAGGATTAGGAACTGGTCAGGGCACAGGCAACCTCCTTCCCTCCCTGCCTCCCATTTCTCCAACCTCTAGGTTTTGTTGTTTCCAAGAACTTTGTTTTTTGAGACAGGGTCTCACTCTATAACCAAGGCTAACCTGGGGTTTAGGGCAACCCTTCTACCTCGCCCTTCTGAGTGCTGGGATCACAGGTGTGTGCCACCATATCCAGCCAAGACCCTGCTGTCTTTAACTGGCATGACAAGCACCAGGGCATCTTCAGACCCCAGGGGAGGGTGTGAGCGACAGGACAGCTGGGTCAGCCCAGACCGTGGGGCTAAACTTACCCAGTTGCAAGGGCATCACCACAGCCTTTTTCAGAGGCTTTGCCACTGTGTCTGTACAAGAGGGAAGGGGCTGGAGAACTGTCGGAGTGTTCTCTTTATCCTTTGGATCCAGCGCTTCCTGGGCTAGCACCTTGGCCTCCAGTTCCTTTTGCTTCATCTTAAGCCTCTGTTGGGAAGGATCATGGGAATATGTGACTCAGCCTCAGTCCCGAAGTAGCGGATTAGGAAGGTGAGCAGGCAGAGCTCTGAGGTCCAAGAGGATAGATGTAGGACCAGTAGGAGAATCGATGAGGAGACAGAGTTCAAAATAACTAAGGGTATTCTAATGATCAGGGGGCTACTTAAGAGAATAAGTCTTCAAGCAAGGAAGCCTTGTGAAATGGAGTTTTTTTTTTGTTTGTTTTTGAGACAATGTCTCACTATGTAGCCATGGCAGGCCTGGAAATTGGTATGTAGATCAGGCCAACCTCAAACTCACAAAGAGCTGCCTGCCTCTAGGCAGATTATATATTTTTATGTGTGTGGGTATTCTGCCTGCACATATATTTGTACATTATATGTATGCATGGTGCCCTTGTGGGTCAGTAGACAGGGTAGGATCCCTTAGAACTGGAGTTATAGGTAGTCGGGAGCTGTCATGCGATTGCTAGAAAGTGAGCCCGTCTTTTTTTGTTGTTGTTTGTTTTTCTTGTTTTTCAAGACAAGGTTTTTCTGTAGCTTTGGAGCCTGTCCTGAACTCACTTTGTGGACCATGCTGGCGATGAACTCAGAGATCCGCCTTCCTCTGCTTCCCAAATGCTGGGATTAAAGGTGTGCGCCACCACCCCAGTGTTCTTAACTGCTAAGTCATGTCTCTAGGTAATTATGTCTATGTACTTGTGTCTGTATATGTGCCCAAAGACGCCAGAGAGATGTAGGCTCTCTGAAGCTGAAAGTTCTAGACAGTTGTGAACTGCCTGACATGGGTGTTAGGAATCGAACTCTGGTCCTTTGCAAGAACAATGTGCTCTTAACTGCTGAGCCATTTCTCTAGACTTAAGTAATGTATTTCTAAGTTGGACGTCCCCTCTTATCTGATCTCAATTTTTTCTTTTCTTTTTTTAATTTTCAAGACAGGGTTTCTCTGTATAATGGTCTTGGCTGCCTTGGAACTAGCTCTTGTAGACCAGGCTGGCCTCGAACTCACAAAGATCCGCCTATCTCTGCCTCCCAAGTGCTGGAATTACAGGCGCGTACCACCACCGCCCAGCATCTCAATTATTTCTTAACTCAGTTTTGAACCCTAGCACCCACATGGCAGCTCATAACTGTCTTAACTTCAGACCCACGGTATCCGGCATCCTGTTCTGGCCTCCCATGAACATACATACATGTAGTTCATAGTCATATATGTCAGCATAAAAACCCATATACATAAATAAATCTTATGAAAATATGTTCTTCCTTGCTTCTCAAAGCTGGTTAGAATACTAGGTCAGCTTCCCAAACAGTTACCTCAATCTCCATGTTCTTCTCCTCCACTGTCTTAATAAGCGCCATCCGCTCTCGCTTTGGAGTGCTCAGTAGAGGTGTCCCGTG
Organism: Myodes glareolus; assembly: GCF_982192425.1. Taxonomy (NCBI): domain Eukaryota; kingdom Metazoa; phylum Chordata; class Mammalia; order Rodentia; family Cricetidae; genus Myodes; species Myodes glareolus. The sequence goes on along the minus strand of NC_142032.1, from coordinate 77,165,707 downwards.
GCTCCCCTGAGAGGCCAGTAAACGATCCAAGCTCAGGAGGCTCTCCAATGTGGCTGGGTCCATACTGCGTAGCTTCCCTAAGAGGCTGAGTAGGAAAAAGGGCTGCTTGCACCTACCTCATCACCTCCAGTAGAGCAGGACTACCTTTGTCACGCCTTACCTTGGTGTCATCTGTTTGGAAACAGTTAACTAGCCTCTGAGTATAGTGTCTTTATCAGGTGAAGTAAATCCTCAGGGATACCAGAATATTAGGTTAAAAGCAGCTAATAAGCACTGAATGCCACACATTAGGGACCTAGCATTCTGCTCTGTCTAGGAAGCATTTGTGTGTGGTAAAGAAAAGAGAGCTAGGGAGCTAACTCAGCAATTAAAATAGTTGCCATGCAAGCAAGGGGCCTGAAGTTGGATCCTTAGAGTCCACAATAAATGGCAAGCGGGTGTGGCGGCCTGCCTATAATTCCAGCCTCAGAAGGCAGACTCGGGGTGCCCCAAGTGCAAGCAGGCTAGGTATATTTGTCACAACAGGGAGTTCTCAAGGAATAAGGTACAGGAGTGATTGAAGAAGATTCTCAGCACGTGTGTGTACACACATACATAAATGCTACAAACATGTATACACGAAGAACTAAAGAGTAAGAGCTGAGGGATTAGCCATTTGGAAGCAAGTGGGGAAAACGCCACAGAAGAGGTCCTCGTTAGCAGGTATATGACAGCTACTTAGGATAAGACCCTTTGTCCAGTGGGCTGTACACACAGGAGTCTTGTTCCAGCAGTCCTGGCTATCCGAGCACAGTAACTTCTAGCCATCTTTGTTCTCTCTGAAATATTCACCCTCACCCCTGGTGAAAACTGTCTTTCCCATAATGCCTAGTTAGATTATCTGTGCTACACTGAACTAGCTCCTTAAAAACACGGAATCGATCCTGTCCTGTTCTTTATGCAGAGGTCGCAGAAGAGCAGCAGCAGAAAGCTTAGGTAAACAGCACAAGTAATTTTTCTTCCCAAATTTCACAGAACAAGCCATTCTTTTTGTTTGTTTGGTTTTGTTTTTAGAGACAGGGCTCCTCTCCATAGCTTTGGCTATCCTAGAACTTGATCTGTAGACCAGGTTGGCCTAGAACTCAGAGATCCATTTGCCTCTGCCTACTGAGTGCTGGAAGTAAAGATATGGGATTAACTGCCTGGTACCATTCTTTTCTCTATTATCTACCTGGCTTTTTTATAAACTTAGGTTCCCCATTTCCTAAAAGTGAATCCTCAAGGTCAAGGTCTGAGTTTGATGTGCCCCATTTCGGAGCTCGCTCTTATCCAGAGTGACAATTTGGCCCTTTGGTGAGTTTAGGTCGTAAGAGTGAATTCACTGGGGAAAAGGTTCAAGGATTTGACAGGCTAAACCTCCTGCTAGCCAACAGCTATTACAGATGCCGCAGGGAAGACCTGACTCTCACCTCAGTTTCTCGGAGGCAGGGGCTGGAGCTGCTACAGACGAAGGGCTCCCAGCTGATTCTTCTTCAGGGCCTTTGGCTTTCTTTGCCTCTGACGGGCCTGGCAGTTCTGTCTGAGACGGCTTACCAGGTGCCAAAGCTGAGAAGAGTGGAGGGATAGCAAGGAGAATCAGAACGGTCCCCCTGGTGCTGGTGCTCAGCAGTTTTGACAAACTCCAATTGTCCTCACCATGAGGCTGTAGACTCTCATTGGTGAAAGGCCGATTAATCACTTCCTTGGACCTAGCGGTGAAGTTTAACGCTGAGATTGTATCCTGGTAAAAACGTCTTTCAGGAGCAATATTGGCAATGATGATGCTATGAGCTGAGCCACCCAGAGAGTCCTAGGGGGTAAGAATTGGAGTATGGTTCAGACTCCTAGCCTTCTTATTCCTTGACGACAGTTCCCACTACCCTAACCAGCAGGCCTAAGAGCCACCTTCTTTAGTCCCCTTTGGCCCAATATGGGTAGACATGACCTGCAATAAGCGAGTGAGCTTGCTGTCCCGGTATGGTATGCGAGGGAGACCCTGACTTAATGCATCCACCACTTTGCCTAGTACAAAGAGGGAGGAATTGATGGCTCCACTCTCTTTTAGCCGAATGCCCTGGTTGCCTGTGCGACGGTTGTCCTCTGAACCAGCCAAATCAATAAGATAGAGTTTTCCTTCCCGCTGGCGAAATGGAGCCAAACGTTCACGCTGGTCCACCTAGGGGAAGATCAAGGGGCCCAGACTGAGTTTAGGCTTCAGGGGCTTCCCAGGGCAGGCCCTTCTTCCTGTCAGTGGTCTTACCTTGACCAGGAGTACCGCATGACTGCGGGAAGAGCGCTGGTTGAGCCGGGTGGCTCCCACAGAGCGATTTCTACTGGCTGGCAGGAAGTGCTGCTCAAAGTCAGAGAAGCTAGCGATTGGCTTCTGTGTGAGGCCGGGAATTAGGATGTTCCCTCGACAGTCCTCTCGGATCACTAGGTCTCCTGATGCAGGATCCAGGAGGTCTAATACCTATTTGAGCAGTGATAGTAAGGCCATTTCTCCATGAAGAGGGTGTTTGCTTCACGGGGATTAGGGTTCTTGTCTCTACTGGATTGCCAGAGCTCTTCCATCTGATAGCCCACTCCACCTTTCCAGGTCTCACTACATATACCTCCTTAATCTAGAGCGGAGCTTCATGCTCTAGAAGGCACTCTTTGACGCCTCACCTTCTCCTGATAGATCTCTAAATAGGACATAGTGACGGAAAGGTCCCATGGCCGGCCCTCTGCACTTTCGTCCCTTGTGAGCTGCAGGAGGTCCATGAGAGCCCTGGGAATTACTCCAGGTTGTTCTGGGCTGCCCAACATTGTGTGTGTCTTCCCTAGGGAATGAGCAGAGGAAGCTGTGAGGTTTTCCTCTCAGTTTTCCTGACTCCTTCTCATGTACAGTTCTCTTCTGGCTTCTCACCTGCCCCAGTAGGCCCATAGGCAAGCACACTGGCATTCTGCCCTTCCAGCAAGTGCCTTAGGATAGGCTGTACTGAGCCGACATAGATGTCCTGCTGAGTGCTCTTCTCCCCATAGAAGGCATCGAACCTGTAGGCAGAAAAAGGAAGGCATTAGGGCATTAGGTTGACACCCTAAACCTAGATGATGCCGGCTTTAAAGGCTCTTCCATTTCTTGAACAAAGACCTTGAAAGTGTCCCTGGAAAATCTACTGTATTCCAGTCACTGTGTTGATAATAGGAAACAGAAATTAATTTCACATTGCAATCAGATACCCATACTTTGCAATGATTCAGGAGACGAAGATAAGAACACACTAGGAGGAATAAATGATTGTGCTAAGGCAAGGAAGCACTGCCAAGCAGAAGAATACAGAAACAAGACATGGTGCTTTGTGCAGCAATTTCCATTTTGGAGGGAAGCCTAAGCTCAGGAAGTCCCAAGAATGACCAGGTAAACCAGGCATCTCCCTCCCCAAGCATATAAAGCAGTAAGGGCTGCCGAGAGTCGCTCTCAGACCAGCAGAGCAGCTTGAAGAGGCTCACTGCCTGCAGACTGTGCAGTCATCTCCAGGTCCCTAGCTTGTCTGAGCTGTCAGCTGTTCTGGGCTAAGCTTTGGTGATGCAGCTATCTTTGGGTCACTTCTGCTCCTGTAGTAACTTACTTATTCCTGTAAGTAAACCCAATACAATGCACTGGATCACCGAGTTGGACGTTGGTGGTGTCCTTACTTGGTCTGCGGTTGGTTCCCACTCTGGGGTGAGTAGACATTTGTTCATTATATCCCCAGCAATAGCGTCACACAACATGGTGTGAAACGGCCTCTCAACCTTTTTCTTGAGGTGGCACTTTAACAGGGCGGATAAAAGGCCAGTCTAGATTCAAACACAGCTCATTCACTACACTGCGGCAAGAGAAGGCTGAAAAGGAAGGAAGGAAGCCAAGCTATTAAGGACCTACAACTGGAGCAAACTGATCTTCTATAAAGAACCAGACAACAAATATTTTAGGTTTTGTGACCATGTGGACCTTCCAAAACCACTTAACTCTAAGGCTAGTCACACAGCTCTATTGTGTAATAAAAGATAAACTTTTTTTTTTTAATGGAAAAGTCTGAGTGGGCCGGGCAGCACACCACCTGAGCTCCCAGCACTCAGAAGGTGCCTCAAGAAAGAAAACTGGGAAGCCAAGGCCAGTCTGTGGTTTGCTTTGGTTTTTCCAAGACAGGGTCTCTCTGTGTAACAGTTTAGCTGTCCTAGAACTCACTCTGTAGACCAGGCTGGCCTCAAACTCAGAGATCACCTGCCTCTGCCTCCTGAGTATTGGGATTAAAGGTGTGCACCACCACCACCCTGCTCAGCCTGTGTTTTATGAGACCTTGTTTAAAACAAACAAATAAAACAACCAAACTGAAGACTCCTGACTGAACTTAACCTGTGGGCTGTGGTTTGCTACCCTCTAGGCCAGACTACAGGCCAAGTTTAAACTTTAAAATCCCATAGACTCCCTTAAGGAGTTGCTCTCTTGTGTGCCATTCCCAAATCTGCACAGTCTTCTCTGGATTGGCTACCACATCTGTTTTCCTACCCTTTCTATGTATTTTCTAGAACCTGTTTGAGGCAACACTGCTCCTTCCTCCCTTTGTCCCAATTTCCCCAAGACTGAGATCCAGTTCAACCTCTGGTCTTTGTCTTCAGTATTCACCTGTACACCACGAGCACCTAAATCATCAAATGAGGTTTGGGGAACAAAGATTGGCCTAGCAAGGAGTAGGATCCTGAGAGACAGATCTCAGGACCTGGGAAAGTGATAAAGTGAGCAGGTCTAGATAGAGGAGTAGCTTGAACCTTACTGATATTTGAGTGTCTCCTGGTATTTCCTCCAGTTGGCCACCTCAAGAGAGCAGCTGTCTATGCCTCGTACACAGGAGGGTTCGCTTGCTTTTGTTGCTTCATCCATAAATGGCCGCAGTCGTACAGCCACCCTCACTCGCGCTGGAGGTGGGCGCCGGCTAGCCCCTACCTTGCTTAGGCAGCGACCAGCTCCTGGAAGAGACCAGTTTTCGGTGTTAAATTTTGATGGAAGCACAGAGAAACGGGAGCCAACTTTTCCCGGAGGCCCAGGGATGCCTCTTAAGGGGAAGCGAAACATAAGACAGATACAAGCGGGTAAGCTGTTTCCAATCCAGACCTCTGCTGTTCATCTGACAATCGCTACACCCTGTGCATCCTACGTATGGCAGCTTGAAAGCAAGGAGAGCACAGTGACACCACCTTGATCCCAGCACTCGGGAAGCCAGCCTGCTCTACAGAGAAGTTCCAGGACAGTCAAAGCTACACAGAGAAATTCTGTCTTCAAAAACATAAACAAACGAAACAAAACAAAAAACCTACTTGTTGGGGTTGTTATAATAATAAATGTAATTCATATAAAAGTGCTTATCTTCTGGTACTTGATTTAAAAAGAAATCCAGTTTTATTTATTTATTTGGTGGGTTGTTTTGAATTATTTTCGTTTATTTTATCAGTATTCTGCGTGTGTGGATGTATATGCACGACATGTGTGCCAACAGGTGGTTTATAAGCCACCATCTCCACATGAAAGCAGGGCATTAAATCCAGGTCCTCTGGAAGAACAGCAAGTGGGACTGGAGAATCGACTCAGCAGTTAAGAGCACTTATTGGTTTCGCAGAGGTCTCCTATGTGGCAGCTCACAGCTGTCTATTAAGTCCAGTCCCAGGAGAATTTGATGCCCTCTTTTGACCCCACAAACACTAGGCACTCTCGTGGTGCACATACATACATGCAGGTAAACACACTCATGCACATAAAAATAACAAAACTAAGTAAATCTAAAACAGCCAGGTGATAGTGGCACATGCCTTTAATCTCCAGCACTTGGGAGGCAGAGGCAGGTAGAACTCGGTGAGTTTAAGACCAGTCTGGTCTCCAAATCCAGTTCTAGGACAGCAGGGGCTATACAGAGAAACCCTGTCTAGAAAAACAAAGCAAAACTAACTAAATAAATAAATCTTAAATAAAAAAAACCCCTAAGAACAGCAAGAGCTCAACCCTGAAGTGAATTCTCTAGCCCTTGTTTTTGAGATAGGGACTCACTGTATAGCCCAGGTAGCTTAGAATTTGCACGATCTTGCCTCAGTATTCAAGTGCTGGTATTACAGGTACATGGTATTAGATCCAGGCTAGTAAGTGCTTTGTTTTATTGACATCCCCTACTTCCCACTTACAGGCACAGTATGAAGGATTTAGGCCAGGGATTCTCAACCCATGAGCCTTGACCCCCTGGGAGTCAAAGGACCCTTTTATGCAGTCTCTAAAAACCCATCGGGAGGGCTGGAGAGATGGCTCAGTGGTTAAGAGCATTGCCTGCTCTTCCAAAGGTCCTGAGTTCAATTCCCAGCAACCACAAGGTGGCTCACAACCATCTGTAATGAGGTCTGGTGCCCTCTTCTGGCCTGCAGACATACACACAGACAGAATATTGTATACATAGTAAATAAATAAATATTAAAAAAATTAGAAAAAACCATCGGGAAACATAGATATTAACATTATTATTATTCATAATAGTAGCAAAATCAAAGTTATAAAGTAGAAATGAAACAACTTTATGGTTTGGATCACCCACAACACAAAGAACTGTATTAAAGGGTCCCAGCATTAGGACGGTGGAGAACCACAGTTTGGGCACTTTGCCCCTCCTCTAACAGCTTGTTAATGTCAAAGCTTCAAATGAGGTCTAATTCTGAAGTCCACACACGAATTACCAGACCCCTTCTGTGTATACCTATGACATTTGGAGTCAAAGACAATGCTGTCTGGCAGTTCTCTGACCCCAATAAAGTCACTTAGCCACTCCAAACTTAATTTCTCTCTACAAAAATAACAGTATTTATTACAGAAAACCCATCCAGACAAAAAATGTATATAAAGCGTTCAGCATAGTGCCCTGCAAGTCTCAATGTCAGTTGTTGCTATTATAATTATCATTCTCTTTCTTGACATATTTTAATCTCAGCAGCTTGCTTCTACCCAGGATCCTAAGGGACTTCATACTGCCAGATTCAGCAGACACACTCAGTCTCAGCCTGAACCCTATCTGTCTTCCTAAGGAATTCAACACTCTTTTTTCCTTCGTTTCTTTGTATACACACACAAGAAGAGGGCACCAGATCTCATTACAGATGGTTGTGAGCCATCATGTGGTTGTTTAGAATTGATCACAGGACCTCTGGAAGAGCAGCCAGTGCTCTAAACCTATGGGTCATCTCTCCAGCCCCCGGAATTCAACACACTTATGAGATACCCTTTTCCCTTGGTTTCTATGCCATCCATTTCCCTGACTGTTTTACTAGTTTTCGATTATTCCTTAGTTTAATGGTGTTAAATGTTTCTACATTTAACCTGTCAGCTACAGGTTAAATGACCTACACCCTGTCAGCTTCTGTATGATTAGCATTTTGAGTTGTGTAATTCTCTGTTGTGGGGCTCACACTGCAGGCTGCTCCACATACACCCACTAGAGCCCAGCAGCATTCTCCGTCTTCGTCTCCAAGTCGTAACAAACAAAATATGTCTTCAGACGCTTCCACATGCTCCCGGGGCACAAATGTCACCCACGATGAGACAGCTCAGATTCACTTCACAGGCAACAGCCACCTCCTCTCAACACCAATCACCTTTTTTGTCATTTTCAACGAACATCTTCAAGCCGATGATGCCCTTTAGCCTCTTCATAGCAGAGAGCCGACTCCAATTTGCAGGTCCTCCGTTCAAGCTACCATCTCTAGGATGGTTCTGAGGTGCCTCTAATTCCACCTGCGCTAAACCTTTCCCATCTATCTCTCTGCAACAGGTTCCTCACAAAGGCCTCAGACTCCAAAATAGGAATTTTAAACTGTCTTCTTTCTTCCACATAATCATCAATACCTGTCAGTTCTTCTTAATTTAAAATATATTTAATATTATGTATGTCTGTGTACCACTGTTGTGATTAGTTTTATATCAACTTGACACAAGCTAGAGACATCTGAAAGGAGGGGACCTCACCTGAGAAAATGCCTCCATAAGATCCAGCTGTGGGCATTTTCTTAATTAGTGATCGACGGGGGAGGACCCAGCCCATTATGGGTGGCGCCATCCCTGGACCGGTGGTCTTGGGGTCTATAAGAAAGCAGGCTGAGCAAGCCACGATGAGCAGCCAGTAAATAGCGCCTCTCTAAGGCCTCACCTCTACACCAGTTCATCTCCAGGTTGCAGCCCTTCTTGAGTTCCTGCCCTGAGTTCTTTCAGTGATGGGTTACAGTGTGGAACTGAAGCCAAATAATCCCTTTCTCCCTTAGCTTCTTTTGGCCATGGAGCTTCATCACAGCTATGCTAATTTACAAAAGCCTGTATGTGCCTGGTGCCTGTGGAAGCCAGCAGAGGAGATCAGATCTTCTGAACTGGAGTTACAGATGGTTGTGAGCTCCCATTGGGTGCTGCGGACCCAATCAGGACCCTCTGAAGAGCATACAACTGTCTTAGCTGCTAAGCCACCTCCCTAGCCTCTGCTCTATCTTTCTAAATATTTATTTTTGTTTTGTGAGAGTGGCTGCCTTGACCTCCCAATCCCCCTGCCTCAGCCCCCTGAATGTTAGGGTTACACCAGTGGTGGGCTTTAACTCGTCTCCGAGTGTGCGGACCTACACGTGTCTGTGGGAATGCATGGAGGCCGAAGGTCAACCTCTGGTGTTCCCCAAGACGGGATGAAACTCAGGTCCTGTGATAAGGGCTTTGCCCAACCAAGCTATCTTCCCAGGCCACTCCTCTCTTTTAAGAGGAGAAAAATGAATCAAAGAACATTTTGGCCTTCTTTATGTCTAATAACACTAGGTCTTTTGGTCCTTTTCAAGGTTGAGTAAATCCTGCCCAAACTTTGAAACCTGTTTTGACCACCATTTTCATATTTCTCTGTTTATGTGTATGAGAGTTTGGCCTGCTTGTATGTATTTCCACCGTGTACATGCCTGATACCCTAGAATCCCCTGGAACTGGAGTTACTGAGAGGTGGGAGCCACCATGAGGTGCTGGGAACTGAACCCACATCCTCTGGAAGAACAAGTCCAGCCCTAACTATCACTGTTTCTTTTTGTTGTTGTTTTTGTTTTTTAAGACAAGGTTTCCTGTGAGTAAGCCTGCCTGTTCTGGAACTCCCTTTGTGGACCAGGCTGTCCTTGAACTTAGAGACCTGATTGCTTGCCTGTACCTCCTGAGAGCTGGGATAAAGATGTGGGCCACCACTGACGCATGGAACTATTGTTTCTTTTAATAAAAAGCCTTCTCAAACTGGGTGGTGGTGACACATGCCTTTAATCCCAGCACTCAGGAGGCAGAGGCTGGCAGATCTCTGTGAGTTTGTGGCCAGTTTGGTCTACAGAACAAATTCCAAGACAGCTCCAAAGTTACACAGAGAAACCCTATCTCACAAACAAACAAAACAAAGCAAAGCTAAACTAAACAAAAGCCTTCTCAAAACACTGAAGGGTTTGTTTCAGCTTCTACAAGTTTCTGTCTATCTACCATTGTTTTCATGATACAACATTAGTTCATGAGACTGCTTGAAAAGGACCTAGCTACCTCTAGGACAGGAGCAGCATTCATTCAAAGACTTCAGTTTTACTATGGACCAGACACAGGGGGTCTCAGCCTGTACTTGGGCATAATCGACAAGGGAAGCGCATTGCTGGAGTGTGAATTTAGACCTCCCCAATTCCCAGTACTAGCTAGTTGTGTCACCTTGGGTGAACAAGCTACTTAGCTCATGCATGCCTGTTTCCTCTTGTCCAAGTACAGGAAGCTGGTGAGCCTTCGAGGTTGAGAGTGTCTACTGCTCTTCCAGAGGACCCGGGTTTGGTTCTCAGCACACATCAGGCAGCTCATAACACCTGTAACTCCAGCCCTAGTGGACCCAACTCCCTCTTCTGGCCTCTGCGGGCATCCACACACAGGTGACGCACACAAGATAAAAATAAACCTTTTTCTTGAAAGCAGTTACCATCTCGGATCTCTGTACAAACATTAAACCATTCATTATAAAATGCTTGCAGCCGTGCCTGGGGCGTGGCGTTCTCCTTATGTCTGCCTCCCCCAAAGGCTGAACAAACAGCAGTTACAGACCAGAATTCGGTCTAAAGAAAGAAAAGACAGGCATATGCAAATCCACTTAAAAACGATTCCGAAATTTCTGACTGCCTTTCCAACATGAAAATAGAATTCAATTCTACGGCTAGAGGGGAAGTTCAAGTCTTTGATTTGTCTTTGCCAGAACTCGCAGCGATGCCAAGCAGAGCCTTCAGGCGTCCCGGCGAATCCCCTGAGATCTCTGGGGACCCAGACACCAGGTCTCTTCACTGCTCAGTGCTCACAGATGGGGTGGCTGCCCGGCTTTACAGACAAGCAAAGGGCAGCGCACAAAATGTGCAGACACTAGACGGGCACCGGAGCCCGGGCAGCGGGTCTCAACCGGGCTTAAGGCGGGGAGTGGAGGGCAGGGGCTTGCGGTGTCCACCCCCGCACTTCCGCCCCGCGCCGCGGCCCCCCCGGATTCTTCGAGACAACCGCTACTCCGTAAGCTGAACACAGCTTCGCCTCGCCCTCCCGGCCCGCGCACCTGAAGTGGCCGCCGCCATCTCCCGCCGCCTCGGCCTCGCCTTAGCCCCAGAGTCCATACGCCTCTCTTCTTCGGGACCCGCTTCTCTCTTTTGAATTGCCCGGGTCCCGCCCCTCTATCAGATTCGACCAGTCACGACTTCTCACTACCGGAAGCCTCTGTTATAACGTACTACAATTCCGCCTTCTTGGGCTCACTTCCGGTCCCAGAAGCAACGCTTCCAAGGGATAGGCCCTGCAGTCTGTCATTAAGTGGTGCGCACCCGAGGGTGCTGCACCTTTAGGATTTTGGATTTCCAGGCACGGAATTGGCAAAGTGCAAACTTTTCCTCCTCAGCTACGAATCTGAAAACCCTTGATTGCTTTTATCTTAACGTTATCGGCGCTGAATATACAAGTTTTGCCTTTTGGAGCGGACATGATCTCTATAGAGCCCTGGCTGTCCCGGAGTGACAGGCAGGGCAAAGGTTTCTCTGTGGTAACCCGAAATTGACACGCTCATCCCTTTTCTACTGTGGGAAATTACCCAACCCTGTTCTAGAAATTTGGGGTTGAAATGCCCCAGCTAAACTGCTTGTTTTACTTTTCCTTGTAACTGCCAACCGGGATGTCGTTTTTCTGTGATTAAAATAAAAGCTCCATGAAAAATGCATTTGGGGCTTCTCCATGAGGAGTTTCTCTCCAAGCATTTGCAGATCGGCTTACTACAGATTCTCAACTCGAATTTTGGTCATGCTGAGTGGTCTTTAGGTTTCTATCCCGCAACTGGAACTCACTAGGTAGAACAGGCTGGCCTCAAAATCACAAATATGTACCTGCCTTTGCCTCTGCCAGAATAAATGACACCACCATGCTCTTCTGTTTCTGCGTTTGTTTTTCATGAAAAAAGCCTGATCTCTTCAGTTCAAGGCTAACCTGGACCTGGTCTACAAAGTGAGTTCCAAGGGCCAGGGCTACACTGTCTCCAAAAAAAAAAAAAAAATGGAGTGGGAGGAGGAGAAGAGAAGAAAAAGGGTTTCTGTGTAGCCATGGCTGTCCTGAAAGCCACTCTGTAGACCAGGCTGGCCATTACTCAGTTCTGCCTGTCTCTGCCTCCCCAGTACTGGGATTAAAGGCGTGCACCACCATTGCCTGGCCAGGGTTCAGAAGTCCAGCCCAAACAGCTCCTACCTTTAATCCCAGCACTCGGAACTCAGAGGCAGGCGGTTCTCTGTGAGTTCTATGCCGGGCTGGTCCAACAGTGAGTTCCAGAGCATCCAAGGATACACAGAGAAATTCAGTCTTGAAACAAAAATGAATGATAAAAGCCAAGGTTTAGATTTATGGTCCATAAAGGGGTATTACAATGTAAAGTGTTGGTTATGTTTTATTTTGTGAGACAAAGTATTTTTATGTAGCCCTGCCTGTCCCAGAATTCACTATGTATAACTAGGTTGAACTCAAACTCACAGAGACCTGTCTGCCTCTGCCTCCCTAGGGCTGAATTAAAGCCAGGATCAAAGTTCTGTGCCACCATGTCCAGCTCAATTAAAAATATTGCTTGGCATTATTTACAGTTCTAGAATGGGACCACATTCCACACAGTAAATACTGATTGGTTATGGTCTGTTGACTTTAGGTTAACTGCATTACCGTGGCAACGGAAGCTGGGTTGTTCGGAATCTTGCTTATTACTTTTTTTTGAATTCTTGAATGGAAACTTTCTGTTTGATGTTGTATAAACTTTCCATCATTCTGAATTTTTTGTCGTTGTTATTGTTTATTTTATTTTGTTTTTGTTTTTTGAGACAGGGTTTCTCTGTGTAGTCCAGGCTAGACTCACAGAGACCCGCCTGCCTCTATTTTGAGTGCAGGGCTTAAAGGTATGAGCTGCTAGGGCTGGGCTCCTTTCTTTCTTTCTTTCTTTCTTTCTTTCTTTCTTTCTTTCTTTCTCTCTTTCTCTCTGTTTTCTTCTTCTTCTTCTTCTTCTTCTTCTTCTTCTTCTTCTTCTTCTTCTTCTTCTTCTTCTCGTCTTCTTCCTCCTCCTCCTTCCCTCCTCCTCCTCCTGTTCTTCTCCTCCTCCTCCTCTTCCTCCTTCTTTCCTCCTCCTCTTCCTCTCCTCCTCCTCCTCCTTCTCCTCTTCCTCCTCCTCATTCTTATTCTATGGGTCAGGGTCTCACTCAGTACTCCAGACTGGATTGGGTCTTACTATGTAGGCCAGATTTGCCTCATACTCTAAGGAACCCTCCTGCCTTAGCCTCTTAATGCTAGGATTGCAGGTTTGAGCCATCACACCTGGCAAAATAAAATATTTAAAACGTTTTCACCACACAAGACAGTATGCAAGCATAAATTTGCTTTCTTTCTTTTTCTTCTTTTATAGATTTATTTACTTATTTATTCTGTATACTGTGTTCTGCCTGCGTATATGCCTACAGACCAGAAGAGGGCACCAGATCTCATTACAGATGGCTGTGAGCCACCATGTGGGTGCTGAGACTTGAACTCAGGACCTCTGGAAGAACAGACAGTGCTCTCAACAACTGAACCATCTCTCCAGCCCCCAGATTTGCTTTCTTAATCATTCCATATTGTAAGTATATATCAAAGCATTGCGCTGTACTGCATGTATAATTCTTTCAATATAAGAGCACTTTTTTGTGGGGGTGTTTTGTTTGTTTACTTCAAGACAGGGTCTCACGATGTTGCTCTGACTGTCCTGGAACTCTCTATAAAGACCAGGGTGGCCTCAGACTCACAGAGATATCTGCCTGCTTCTGCTTTCTGAGTGCTGGGGTTGAAGGCGTGTGCCACTATACCCAATTTGTAATTTAAAAACCAGCGAGAGAGAAAGACGCCATGCGGCAGAGGGCATGTGAAGGGGTTTTTATTAGAGGAAAGGAGATGGAAAAAGGGGGACAGAGACAGGGGAGTCAGGCCTCTGGAGAAAGGAGGGAGAGTGAGAAGGAAAACCTGAGGGAAGCAGAGAAAGAAGCAGAGTGAGACACAAGAGGTGGGCAGGGCCCTAGTGAATGTGCATGGGGTTGGGGGATGATCCTAGTGGCTGTAGCTGTGAATGTATTCTGTCAGGACCCTAAGGGCAGGCCAGTGTAGATGCCTGAATACTAACCTCTCCCTTTTTTGTTAAAGGTGAGGCATTGGAAAGGGATATCAGGTGAGGCCTGATGAGGATGTTTCCTGCTGACCTGGGGGCGTCATTCATCTTTGCGGAACCTGGGAAAGCAGGGGTGTTGGCCACATACCTGGAGTATCCAACCATTTCACTTCATTGACCAGGCTCTGTGGAACCACACTTGAGAGGCAAGTCGTCACTCAAGAAGTAGACAGAGGTGGAAAAGGGGAGGGACCACCAATCATGCCAATTTTAGGTGGAGGGACCCAGTGATGCAAAGAAGCAAGGCTGTCATCTGTGGTTGGTTCCCAGTACTTTGTATACCGAGTGTGGTGGCACATATTTGTAATTCTAGCACTTTGAAAGGTGGAAGCAGGATGATCCAGAAGTTTGAGGTCCTCAGCTCCAGAAGGAGTTCCAGGTTCACCTGAAGTATATGTGACCTTATCTAAAAAGGAAGGCTAGAGAGTTGGGAGTTTCTTTCTTTCTTTTCTATTTTTTTTGGGGGGGGGGGTAGGGATTTTTAAAGACAGGGTTTCTCTGTGGCTTTGGAGCCTTTCCTGGAACTCACTCTGTAGACCAGGCTGGCCTCTAACTCACAGAGATCCACCTGCCTCTACCTCCTGAGTGTTGGGGTTAAAGGCATGTGCCACCACCACCTGGCAGGAGTTGGGAGTTTCATGGCTGAGATGGTTCAGCTCACAGACTATTCTACCCAGGACTTGAACGTTATACTAATTTTGTCAGGGTCTCCCAGCCAATGCCCCAGAAACAGGAAGCAGTCTAGAGAACACAACACCCACATTCCCAAGAAGTAGGGTAGGTGGCTTTTGGTCAATCAGTGGATTATGGATGTTTGTCATCATTTATGGGGGTTGGTTACAAGTTGTTATTAGTAATGCTCAGGAAAAAAGTTAAACAGAGGAAATTAGATTCAGGGATTTCATTCTGTAAAGAAAAAAAGGGAGTATAGAAATGACAGGATGAAAGGATAGATTATTGAAACTACTTTTAAACTAAAAAAGCAACTACTACTAGTCTTAAATATTTTACAATGGTATGAATTTTTTATAATGATAAAAATTTAAGGTTGTTTTTGTTGAACATACCATACACACACACACACACACACACACAGACACACACACATATATATATATGGGATTTTAAAATTTAAAATAAATTAAAAAAATTTTTTTGATGATTTAAAATTTTTTTATGATTTCTCTATCTTTATTTTATGTGCATTGGTGTGAAGGTGTCAGATCCCCTGGAACTGGATTTTCAGACAGTTGTGAGCTGCCATGTGGGTACTGGGAATTGAACCCAGGTCCTCTGGAAGAGCAATCAGTGCTCTTAACCGCTGAGTCATTTCTCCAGCCCCTATATATTACTCTTGCTTAAGTTATTGTACCTATGCAGCTCATTTAACACTTTAATGTAAATTTCTAATCCTTGAAAGTTGTTATTACAAACTATATAGGATAATAATGAAAAGCAGGTTAGTAGTTAGTCACCTATAACAATTAAACTTGTAGTTGTGTTAGGTATGTTTTCAAGGTGAAAGAGGTGTACTTATGTATACAGGTGGTCTTCAAACACGTCAGAGATCTACAGAAATATGACATGTAAGGTGTTTTAATAACATACAGCTTTTCATGACAGTGAGACACGTCTGCTCCTGGCAGCACCAATTTACTTCAAAAAGGATGGTTGGCATCAAAGAACCTCCATATGCACTTTGCTTTCTTTGTGACAAAAACTAGCCATTTGAGCAAGAGACTGCCCTGCCTCAATTGCTGACAGTATGGTGTCCAGGTGGACAAGGAGGACACACAAGAAAGTAGCTGCTGATCTTTGTTAAGACAAAGTGGGAGAGTCCTTCAAAATTCTTCCTTCACAGAATAGTCTATAGGATTGCTAGGCCTGCAGCCCGAAGATGGATGCCGTAATGTCACAGAGGAACCGTGGTTGATTGTCCAGGCAGTCAGCTTTTTCTGTCATTCTATAGTTTTGGAAGATGTTTGCTCTGAATTTTCTTTTTACTCAGGTAATATTATCTCCTTCTTGCATTGCTGATGGAGTCAATGATGAGTTAGTTATAGTCACAGTTTTCTGTTACCAAATTCAGAGAAAAGTCACAAAGGGGGTATAAAGTATATGGGGTCGAGAGACTTCAAAGCTTGAATTATTCATTTAGGAGAATGTTTTGAGGTCTAAAAAGATAATTTTGAGATGGTAATACAAGTTATGATAGAAAATGATTTAGGTATATAACTTTGGACTAAGATAGGATAGATAATGGTGTACTTTCTCCAAATTTGCCAACCACAAATGGACTGGACATTGTTAATGTAAATTTTACCTGATAATTGTTCTTACGGTATTAGAGTTCAAATCTTTTCTTTTTATTTAGACAAAAAGGGGGAAATGTTGTGGAATAGCCTTTTTGTACACTATGAAGATGTGTTACTCTGTTTGGTTTAATTAAAAGCTGAATGGCCAATAGCTAGGCTGGGTTTACAGGCACAGAGGATACTGGGAAGGGGAATGGAGATGCCAGCCAGATGATGAGAAAGCAAGAGGTGCAGGAGGACAGGTAAAAGCCACGAGTCACACGGCAACACGTAGATGAAGAGAAATGGGTTAATTTAAGTTATAAGAGCTCATGGGATAAGTCTAAAGTATAGGCTGAGCTTTTACAATTAATTATAAAAGTCATTGTCATTTTTTGTGAGTTGGTGGCCCAAAGAGGCTTGTTTACAGGTCCAGAGGTTTAGTCATATTCACATGACAGGAAGCATGGTGGCAGGTAGGCGGACGCTGAAGCAGTATCTGAGAACTACATCCTGATCTGTAGATAAAGATAGAGGGGTTAGCATAGTCTTTTGAAACCTCAAAGCCAACCCCCATGATACATTTCCTTCATCAGGGCCATACCTCTTAATCCTTCTAATACTTTCAAATAACGCCACTCTCTGGTGACTATGTATTGAAATATATGAGCTATGGGAACCACCACAGCCAGGTTCACAAACAAGACAGAACAAAAAGCTCCAGAATGGTCTCATTAGCTCTAGACAGAAATGGATGTATTGTCTTGAACAGCAAAATTTGAAGCTTGTTTTAGAAAATATCAATACTTGCCAAATTTCCACACGGATAGCTGACGAAACTGTTGTCTGAGGAATCTGCATGAGACAGTCCACCATGCTTTGGTAGCACACCTTAGGGCTGGTGAGCTGGGGTGGGCTGCACCTTCACACAGCAGCTTCACCCCTACCCTACCTCCCACCGCTACCACATTGGACATTGCAGCCTCAGCTCTGCAGGTTGTCTCTGAAGTATATCCCATCCGGCAGCCCATTTACTTTGCCCTCAGCCACGTTTCTCAGCTTTAAGCTGTGTGATGGAGAAGATGGGAAAGTCCAGCCGGAATCAAGGATGAAATGATGAGGTGAGAATCAGACCCAGAGCCACAGCCTCCTGGAAAATGTTCTTAAGATTCATTTTATTAGCCAGGCGGTAGTGGCACATGCCTTTAATTCCAGTACTGGGAAGCAGAGGCAGGCAGATCTCTGTGAATTCAAGACCAGCCTGATTTCAAAGAGCTAGTTCCAGGACAGGCTTTAAAACTACAGAGAAACCCTGTCTTGAAAACTAAAACAAAACAGGTTTATTTATTTATTTCTCCCCAACATAATATTTTTATTGATTGTTTGAGAACTTCATGCAATGCACCCAATCACACTCATTTCCTATTCCTCCCAGGTCCACCCTCCCACCCCCGTGCCCTCTGTCCTATATTATCCAAGTCCAGTTTGTGCTGTTCATTGAGCATGGTCAATCTCCCAGTGGCCAGTCCTTGAAAACATCTGAGTCCCATGTTGTCCCCTTGTGCTCCACCCACCAGAAATCATCAATTATAAAGAACTACACTTTATCACATTTTTAAAGGATTTACTTCAGTGACTTCCTGTCTAGACTTTCTTGTGGACAGATGTTTCTCTCCCGACTGCCCTTTCCCAAATAGCTGGAAGCCAGTTCCCAAATAATTGACTCAGAGGGTGTATATGAATTATAAATGCTTTACCAATAGCTCAGGCTTGTTACTAGCTAACTTGCACTTAAATTAATCTGTATTTCTATATTTATGCTCCTCCACATGGTGGTACCTTTATTAGCAAGGCACATTGATCTTCTGCTTCTTCTGCTTCTTCTGCATCTGGTTGGCATCTTGTGACTCCGCCCTTCTCCTTCCCAGCATCCTTAGTTTGGTTGCCACACCCATACTTCCTGCCTGGCTACTTTCCAATCAGTGTTTTATTAAACCAGTTTCAGTGATAAGTCTTTACAGTGTACAAGAGGATTATTTTACAACATTATCTTTTTCTTTAGGAGGTAGGGTGGGGTGTGGTGGGAGGTTGTCACAGATGCCTTCAATGTCTCTGATTCTCACTTTTGAGTCCACCATCATCAATACCACTGCAAAAGAAGTTACCTTGCCTGTTATGGGCAAGCATCAGTGAGTTTTTGTTGTTTGCTTTTTTAAAGACAAGGTCTCTCATTGTGGCATTGGTTATCCTGGAAGTCACTATGTAGACCAGGCTGGCCTGCGGTTTAGAGATATCTGCCTGACTATGCCTCTCCAGCCCTGGGATTAAAGACAATCTCTACCATGCTAAGTATTATTTATTTTATTTTATGTGAATGAATATTTTCCCTGCATGTCTGTCCAGGCACCACATGTGTACCAGAAGAGGGTTATCAGATCTCTTGGAACTGGAGTTAAGATTGTGAGCCGGCCGGTCGTGGTGGTACATGCCTTTAGTACCAGCACTTGAGAGGCAGAGGTAGGAGGACTCTGTGAGTTCAAGGCCAGCCTGGTCTACAGAGAGAGTTCCAGGACAGCCAGGACTGTTCCACAGAGAAACCTTGTTTCTCCACACCCCCCCACCTCTGCCCCACACCATGAAAAGATTGTGGGCTGCCATTTGAGTGTTCTGAGCACAGGGGGTTGAATCAAGGTCCTCTGCAAGAGCAGCCTGCTGCTCCTCCTCTCCAAACTGTCTCCCAAACACTGCTAAAAACTTCTTTTTTTAAAATATATGAACTTCTTCTTCTTCTCATTCTCCTTCTTCTTATTCTGTGGGGTTTTTGTTTGTTTGTTTGTTTGTTTGTAGACACGGTTTCTCTGTGGCTTTGGTGCCTGTCCTGGAACTAGCTCTTGTAGACCAGGCTGGCCTCAAACTCACGGAGGTCCTCCTGCCTCTGCTTCCAGAATGCTGGGATTAAAATTCTTCAAATACATGTGTTTTGCAAAAAAGAAAAAAAAAAGTCTAAATGTGGTTGGTTTTAAAAGCGAGAGGGTCAGAGGTCAAATCTCCTCCATAAAGTCAGGTGTGGCCGTTAGAATGCCTGCAGCTTCAGCATTGGGGAGGTCTCTGGGCTGACAGCGTAGCCAAAATAGTGAACTTCAGGCTCAACGAGAGACCCTGTCTCAAAACAAGGAGGCATGTGATAGAAGACACAATGATGAATGTGATCTCCCCATGCATACATGTACACAAGTGTGTGTACCTGTACATATACAATGCACACAAAAATGAAAGAAGAAAAGAAATATTCAAAAAGGTGGAGAGCAACAGAAATATGTGATGTCATCATCTATCTATTACATGTGATATCAACATCTATTACATATGTATCAATATCTATCTATTACATGTGATATCAGCATCTATCTATTACATGTGATATCAACATCTAGCTTCCACACAAGTGAGCACACACCCATCACACACATACTCATTACATGTCATTACATGTACTTACACACACACACCATAGACTATATCCCTACTCCACATTGCATACTTTAAAGGGGTGAATTTCATGCTATATAATTTACATATAAAAGACAATGGCATAATCCCCTTCATGTAACTGTTTGAAAGAAAGGACACTTGGGGACATGGCTCTTTGATAGAATGTTCTCCTACCATGTATGAAGCCACAGTATTTTATAAATGGGATATGGATGTGGTGGCATACTTCTGTAACCCAGACTTCATTAGCTCCATGCTGCTACCCATTAAACCTCTTAGTGTTGTAGAATTCAGAACTTGGATCCTAAGTATTATTTTCAAAGTAACTTTATATCTTTGCTGAATTTATCTAGTGACCCATATTCTCACCAACCCCTTATATTCATGAATGCCCACAATGAAAAGCTCCCCTCTTGCCCGTTTATCTATTTATTCACGTATCGAGGTTTCTGGGACAGTGTCTCACTATATCCAAGATTAACCTGTAGAACAAATAATAAAAACCCAGAGGCAGATATTGGGGTTCAAGCTGAAGATCAGGAAAGCAAAGCAGCTGGTCACTAGAGAGACCTTTTACCTCTACCAGATCTTCAGACCGAATGTGCGAGATCCTGACTTTCTGAATCCTCAGACTCCACACTCCACTGAGTTCCTGTCTCTTCCCCGTTTATATTCCTCTCTCTGCCCAGCCATATTGCTCCTATCTCCTTCTTCCTAGTGCTAGGATTAAAGGTCTGTGACTCCCAAACCCTGGGATTCAAGGTGTGAGCCACCACCACCTGGATCTGTTTCTGGATCGATCTTGGGTAGCCCAGGGTAGTCTTGCACTCACAGAGATCCATCTGCCTCTGTCTCTCAAATCCTGGGATTAAAGGTATATGCCACCACTTTCTGGCCTCTAGCTTTGCATTCTGATCTTCAGGCAAGCGTTATTTATAACAATACAAATAAAATATCCTAACACTAACCAGGAATTCACTCTGTTCCCCAGGCTGGCCTTAAACTTGTGGCAATCTTTTTGTCTCCTGAAACCTCTTAGGGTCTAACTATGTAGAACTGTTGGCCTTGAACTCACCATGTAGACCAGGCTAGGCTAGTCTCTCAAGTTCTGGATTACAGGTGTGCACCACCATGGCTCACTTAGGATTTCCCCTTTTGTTTTTGATTTCTTGAGATAGGTTTTTTTCTGTAGCCCTGGCTGTCCTGGAACTCACAGACAGCTTGCTGCCTCTGCCTCTGCCTCTGCCTCTGCCTCCCGAGTGCCGCCATTAAAGCTGTCAGCTCACCATGTCAGGCCAGGGGTTTTTCCTTTCTGTGCACAGATAGAGTTCACACTACTGGGAATGTGTTAGCTTCCTGAGGAAAGAGTCTCAGTTTTGAGAGATCTAAGTTAGAAACACCCAGGCTTGGGAGTCAAATTAAGAGGATCTGGGCTAGGACAACAGAGTGAAGTCCGTGGCAAACTTTAGAAGTTAAGTGGGTTCCAGAAAGGAGAAAGGAGAGTGCTCCCGCCACGGACAGCAAGAGGCTTCATGTAGATGGAAGAAGGTGACATCTGGGGCAGGAAAGCATTTTTCCAAGCCAAGGAGTAGAGGAGAGCTGGAGAGTGGGTTTTGGCAAGTTGGAATAGCTGAGCCGGATCCTAGCCTCAGAACTCCTATTGGGAAAATTCTCAGGGGCTATCCTTGGAAAGAATCAGTACAGGCATGATTTTGTCCTATTTTTTTTAATAACATGTAAAGAAAAGCCTCTAGCGCTTCTCTTTCTTGTTCTCCCATTTTCCAGATTAATGTTCAAGAGCAGCAGATATAGTGAGGCATGGTGGCACACCCCCCTTTAATCCCAGCACTCCAGACACAGAGACAGATCTCTGTGAGTCCAGCCTGGTCTACATAGTGAGTTCAGGGACAACCAGGGTATGTCCAGAGGTCATGTCTCAAAATTTTTTTTAAATTTTTTTAAAAATCCAGAAGTAAGAAATTCACAATTCTATTAGAATTAAGATGTAAACAAACACTGTCTCAGTCATATCCTTTTATTAAGCTGTTTGCACATTTGCATGGGGCTTGGTGATGAGGGAGTTCTCACACCCACCACAGAACCCCACCAGAAAGAAAGGTGGGCTTCAGCAAGTGCTGCAGTGGCTAGGGTAGAGATCCCAGTGTAGGCTGATGGCATCAATGACAGAGCCAGATCGGCCACTAATGAAGCGGAGGACGGTGTTGGGGTGCAAGGGAACAGCATTGAAACTCGTGCCTGAGTCTTTTCCAAAAGACAGGTAGCGGCCTTTGTCTGTCACGAAGACCAGCTTCTTCACATAAAGTCTGTATTTGCCAGACACCTGGATCACGGATTCCCCGGGGTGCAGAAAGATCTCCTCCAGGTCTCCCTGTTTGCCACCCACGTATTCGCTCCACACTGTGCCATAGCGCACTTGGAGACTGGGGGCAGGGGTGAGAAGGAAGAAGGAACACATTGGTTATCACAATCAAGACTGGGATGAATGGTGAGGTAGCTCAGCTTGTAAAGGCTCCTGCTCCCAAGCCTAACAACTTAAGTTCAGCCCCTAGGTCCACAGGGTGGAAGGAGAGAACCCATTCCCAGAAGATCACCTCTGGCCTCCACATGTATAAGAGGACACTTGAGCAATTCCACACGTACACACAAACATAAAATAAATGTATTATACATTTTATATACATCACATATATTTAATATATATTATATATAATATCATTTATATATATAAAAATCAAGTCTTCTTAGTCTATATGTTGTATCTTGAACTGGTGACATGTTCTACAAGACACAAAGACTGTGTCAGCCCTAGGAGACCATGCAGAGAATCTCAACTTCTCATTTTGCTGAAAATCAGCTTGTGGAACTAAGGTAAGTTTCTCAGAGTCACTCAGACAGCGAGTCTGAGCTCACCCCCAACACACACTTTAAAGAAGTCTGAGGATTTCAAACACTGGAAGGTGCCCCGGGCGAGACAGAGAGGAGGCAAATCAGCACCGGGTCACAGTTCAGAACTCAGACTAAAAGGAAATGTTCCAGCTAGAGGGAGGAATGGCACTATCCCAGGACAGAAACAAGCAAAGATTAAGGATGCCTGAAAGAAACATTGAAAAGAAGTTTAGATCTCAGGTTTAGATCCAGCCCAGGTAATGAGAGGCCCCTGAGAGTCCGGGGTTATGACTCACCAAGATTATGTGCACTAGGGGACTAAATAGCACATTCCGGACTCAGGGTGCACGCCACTTCACTGTGACTTACCCATTTAAACAGGTGTGATCCAGAGTGAACAAGACTTTCTCAACCTAGTAAGGTCCTAGTAAAGTCCCACGTCACAGAAACATGAAGATGCTCACCCAGTGATGTAAAGTGAGTTGGCTCGGACACGGATGGCGGTGATGGGGCCGTCCAGCTGGTTGCCGGAATGGGAGAACCGCTTTCCTCCTTTGCCTCCATATTCCCCACTGTAGGAGGAGGACCTAGACTGAACTAGAGGAGAAGGAAAGGCTTGGAGGGACAAACACTCTGGGAGCTACCCTCATTTCCTATGCCACCCCAATGCAGAGTCTGACAGCCCTGCTGAGTGGCAGCTCACAGGCTGCCTTCCCATGGTCCCACGGCCGGTTCCGTGGCATTTCACTTACTGGCATTGCCGGAGGCCGAGGCACAAAGAAGGGCTAAGAGAATGATGGCCAACATTCTGAGGCTGCAGTGGGAAGAAGGGGGAGAGGAGGGCTCATTCCTTTCTTTCCAACCTCATTAGCCCAGGCATCTCTGGCCTGGAATACAGACCCACGCTGTTCCGATGCATCACTGCAGACCTAGCCCCAAGCCTAGAGAAAACTGTCGATGAACAGTCTCGTTCCTTCCAGATTTTCTAGGCCCCTAATCCCTCTGGTTCTCCCAGCTCTGACAGTCAGAGCCTAACTTCCCTGAAATCTGATGGTTTATGAGCTATCTGAGGCACAGCTAAATCTAGAGCGTCACCCTACTCCTAAATGAAGGCAAGGAACATCTGTGAGGGCCTCTGTGTCCCCTCCGAAGCAAAGGAGACAGTAGAAGATGGTGCACCAACACCAGCGTCCAAGGATCCCTCCCTGGTGGAGCCAAGAGGCTGAGAGCTTTCAGGAGGAGCTTGCACGAGCTCAGACAACAGGTTCAAGGCAACTTGCCCATGTGTCACAACTGTCTCCACCAGCTAAATCTGCTCCTATCCACCCCCTTAGCCAAAACCAGACATCCTTGCACCCCAAAATAGCTCACATCCAGGAACTGCTGCCCAGGTCTCCCCTGCTACCGTCCAGGCATTGTCTTTTCTAGCTCAGATTTGAATACCCATCTCCCCATTCCCCCTGTACCAACTCACCTTTCCCTTAGCAATTTCAGGTGCAGATCTTCTAGAAATTCCCAGGCCTTTATACCAGGTCCTGGCCCTCTCACTCTTCTTTACCATGTGAACCTCACCTGCTGAGCAAACAGGACCAGCCTCTTGGGGTCAGGTGTCAAGCAGGGTCTGGAACATCTTATTCTGCCTCTCCCCAAGGGTTCCAGGTGGCAAGGTGGGGTCCACTCTAGATACAGTGAAGATTTGTGAAGAGACAGAATAAATATGTTTAAAGTCCAGCTGAAGGGTGGGAAAAGCAGCTCGTTTCTCAAGAGTGCAATTGATCTAGACATGGTGGCTCCCGTGCACAATGCCAAGGTCTGGACTGGGGGGTGGGAGGTGGGGTGGGGAGGGGCTGAGGCAAGGAGATTGTGACTTCCAGGTCCGTCTGGGCTACAGTTGGAGACCCTGTCTGAAGACACAAGCAAATGAGAATGCCTTCCAAGAGTCCTGGAGGGAGGTTCTCCCTACCCTAAATGGTCTGTCGGTACTCTTGCCTTCTGCTGGGTAAATGTTGCCCTCTTCAGTCATTTGTAATATGCCTTCTCCCAGAATACAAAACCACTTTCAACACTGAGCAGTGCCAAATATTTGCCTGACAATTTTTCTGTGTGTTGACATCTTCTTATGAAAAAGTCACTCATAGAGTTTAAACATTTATATAGTGAACATCTCTATCACAAAGTCTGCTGTGACCAACATTGGGTTGTCTGTTCTCTATGCCTACATCCAGCCATCCTTAGTCCAGACCCTTCTCAAGACTTTTTTCTCTGAGAAGGGGAACTTAGGGCTGTAGGTGGGCTCTAAATCTGTGGGTTCCCCATCTCTTCCTCCAGACCCAGTCAGCCCAATGGGCGTGTGGGAAGCTGAGAGTGTACAAGTCCTCCTCTGTGAGTTCTGGACTTGGAACCTCAGGACTTCTAGGTACCGCGGTGGTAGACCACCAGAGCGAATTGCCCCTCTCCTTAAGCCTGAAACAGCACCAGAAACAATGCTGTAGATTTCTCCTCTCTTTAGGTTTTTTTCCTTCCAGGACTGATTCCCTTTTGATCTAAAGTCCCTAGAATTGACCACAAGTCCTAGTGCTTGCCCTTGTTAGACTGGCCCTTTGATCCCGCCGCGTCATCAGGACTTTTCTGGTACAGAGGATGGAGCCTAGGGAGGGGCTAGAATAAGCAGTAACAACAACCCTAACAACCCGCAGCAGTCAGACATTCAGATCATCCACCCTTTCCTCGCAGGCTTACCATCTGGGACTGGAGACTCATCCCAGATAGCACAGGTGTCCTGCCCCGAGGGGCCGGGAATAGGGCAGGGCTGCCGGGTGCCAGCTTCCAGGAACATAGCCAGATTCCAGCTCCCCCTCCTTTCCTTTTTTCTAAGTTCAAGATAAGCAGAGAACATTGGCTCCATTCCCATTGTCCTGTTATGTCCACTGTGCTCCCTGCTTTTCTGTCTCAGTTCTTATGTCCGAATGTTTCCCCACTTTTCTTACTCTGAGGCTCTTTCTTTATAGTCTTTCCTTTCCCCTGGACATAACAAATAGCCCATACCTTCCAAAGTCATTTGCTACGGCAGGGTACCTGGCATTTCTCCTTTTTCTCTGCCCTCTTGATAAAGAGACTCACTCAACCTATGTTGGAGGCCTCATTTGTCGGAGAGGTAGCAGGAGCGCCAAGAGTGCACCTCAGGGACTTTCTTCCCTCCCAGTGAGAGGAACTAGACAAGTGGATGCTACCATAAAGTATGTCAAAGCTATGAAGCTGTAAGGCGGAGTGAGAGCGTGACGGGCACTAGGGAAGCGGGAAAGCAAAGAGCTGGGAGGCATCTCTGCAAGGGGAAGACTGGCGTGAGGAAGAGAAAGGTAGGTATTGGGGTGACTGCTGATCCAGACAGAAGTGTCAAAGCCCTGGGTAGTGAGTGTGAGAATCTGGAAGAGAAAGGAGGGTGGGAAGATGGGTAGTCTGCAGAGGGAGCCAGCAGGAGGTGATGTCTCCTCGGCAGCTGGTGGCAGCGGTGGCAGCTGGTGCAGGACTGGGAAGTAGGGGTTAGGAATTTGGCTGCTGTTCTGTGAGGAGTCTTTTTAGTCAGAACTGTGAAGAAATAAATGTTCTCTGGATTTTGGTAAAGTGGAAGGCAGAATGGGTCGAGTAAAGGCGGAAACGGGGTGCATAGGAAAAGTGGCATAGCCCTCCCATTTTACTCAGTCCTCTCCCCTCTCCTGAACTGTTGCAGAGATTGCAGTCTCTCCAAGAGAACAGGCCTCGCTCCCTAGGTGCAAACTCAGACCCCATGGTAAGGATCTGCCTCCCCACCCTATCGGAAGTAAAAATGGCGAATTTAGTTCAAAAATGCTAATTGGCTTTTATTTGCAGTCCAAGGAACAGGCAACACTTCATTTCATCAAACAGGAGAAACGTTCCATTGAGCGGAGCCTGAGGCAAGATGGGACGATAGGGAAAGTTAAGGGGGAAGGAGAACGGAAACAGTGCCTCCCACTCCTAGATCTACTTTACATTTCTCATTGGCCAAAAGTCAAGAATCTTGATACATTTGATCAAATCTCACAATATCCTAGGAGCTATATACTCTCTTTTCTTAGAAGTATCACAAACAGGGTTATTAAATCAGCTATCCAGAAACAAACAAACAAAATAAACAGCTAACCAGTCATGTCCTGTGTAGTGTAAGAATTCCTTGATATTTAAATATCTAGACTATATTCTTTAAAGAATACAACCTAAATATCACTATTGTTTATTTGTTTCTTTAATATTTAACTGTGTTTGTTTGTATGTGTGTGTATGTGTCTGTTTGTCTGTCTGACTAGTGCATATGTGTGGTACACGCGCTGAGCAGACATGTGCAGAGATTGAAACAGGACCTTGTATCAGAGTTTTCCATCAGGACCATAGGCTCCCCAAAGACACGAAGACTTATTATTAATTATAAGAACTTGGCCGATAGCTTAGTCTTGTTTCTAACTAGCTCTTATAACTTAAATTAACTCATATCTTTTAATCAACGTCCTTTTACGTGACTTGGTTATTTTTACTTTATACTGCCAATGCAGCTCACTCTGCATCCCCTGGTGTCTCTGCCTTCTTCTTCCCAGCATCCTCTCTGCCCTGGAAACCCTGCCTAGCTATTACCATTCAGCTTTTTATTAAACCAATCAGAGTGACACATCTTCACAGTGCACAAAGAGATTGTCCACAACAGAACATCGAGCGTCTTCCTTCTCTCTTTCTGCCTTGGTCACCTTGAGACAGGACCTCTCACTGAATGGGATGCTCACCATTTTGGCTAGGTTGGCTGGCCAGGCAGGCTTTCAGGATCTGTCTGTGTCTGTCTTCCATCTCTTGGTTGCAGGCACAAGTGACCACGGCCACGCCTAGCTCCTGTGGTTATTCCTACAGCCTTCAAATGTGTACTTCTCTTTAAGGCTGCACTCTGTTCTCCGAATTTGCACTCTTCACTTAAAAACCTCCAATTTTTGCTTCATTCTGACTTGGGTTGAACTTGTCTCCTGCAGCATAAGTCAAGGTTCTGACTACACCAGCGTAGAGGTCTGGGAGGACAACCTCAGGCTTCACACAGAGCTTGCAATGTTGAGTTACCTCATTCACTGCCAGTGATTTCTACTTTGTTTTTAGTTTTCAAATTCAGAGTTTTTGAGACAGGATCTCATGGAGACCAGGCTGGTCTCAAACTCAGTATGAGGATGACCATGAACCCCTAGCACCCCATCTCTAATTTCCAAGTGTGGGGATTTTATGAGCATGCACCACCGTGCCCAACTTCTTTGGGATACTCTCTAGGATCCTTGTGAGCATGTCAGTGAGCTTTTCTGACTGTTGATTACTTGACCAGTTCATTTTGATTTTTGTTTCCAGAGACCACCTAGTGTATAATAAACTATGGGTGCTGAAACAGGCATCCACTGACCGGATTTTCATCCCCTCCTGGTTTCGATGGAACAATGACAGCTGTCAGAGAAGACATCTGTGTAAAAACTGACCCATCTATATCTTAAGCTGCTTTGTTTCTTCCCTCCCTCTCTTCCTCCCTCCCTCCCTCCCTCCTTCTCTCTCTTTTTTTTTTGTGTGGTGGTTTGAAAGAAAACGGCCCCCAAAGGGAGTGTCACTATTAGGAGATGTGGTCCTGTTGGAGGAAGTATGTTGCTGTTGGGGGCGGGCTTTGATATCTCTTTGGTTCAAGTTTCCCTCAGTGTGATGGTCAACTTCCTGTTGCCTCAAGATCTAGGATTCTCAGCTCCAATGCCCTGTCTGCTTGCTCCCTGGCATGTCCCCACCATGATAATAATGGCTGAACCTCTGAAACTGTAGTCAAGCCCCCTCAATGAATTGTTCTCATTTATAAGGTCATGGTGTTTCTTTACAGCAATAAAAACTCAAGCTTAGACAGTTTGTTTTGTTTTTTCAAGACAGGGTTTCTCTGTATGGCGTTGGCTATCCTGGAACTTGCTCTGTAGACCAGGCTGGCCACAAACTCACAGGCTGCCCTGCCCTGCCTCGGCCTCCTGAGTGCTTGGGTTAAAAATGTGAGTCACCACACCTGACCTAGACATTTTAATGTCTTTTAAAATGACTGTAGAGACAGCAGAAAAAAATAACAACAGCTTGAATTTTGCAGGAAAATGGATGAAGCTAGAAAACATTATTTTGAGTGAGGTAACCCAGACACAGAAAGACAATTATCACATGTACTCACTCATAGGTGGTTTTTTAAACATAAAGCAAAGCAAACTAGCCTACAAACCAAAATCCCAGAAAACTTAGACAACAATGCAGACACAAAGAGAGACTTACATAGATCTAATCTACATGGGAAGTAGAAAGTATAAAAAGACAAGATCTCCTGAATAAATTGGGAGCATGGGGACCTTGGGGGAGGGTTGAAGCAGGGAGGGGAGAGGCAGGGAGGGGAACAGAGAAAAATGTAGAGCTCAATAAATATCATGGGGGAAAAAAACTAGTAGAATTAAATATTTATAAAAAACAAAAACAAAACAAAATAAAAACAAAAAAAAAAATAAAATGACTGTAGAGATATGATGTGGTTCATTTGCTTAGAGGTCCCCACACACTGGAGCCTCAGAGACTCCCAAAGCCTTTCCATGGTAGAACGGAGCAGCCAGGGCAGTGATGTAGTTCTCCTGGGAGGAATGAAGATGTTTTAAAAGGATGCTTATGCCCTCCTTCTGATTATCAAGCCATTCAAATTGCTACCCTAGGAACTGGAATTTCCCTAGGACGCCTGAGCTGAGAGGAAGAGATAAAAATACTGAAGCTTAGTGCCAGCGGACGGAGGAGCTTGTCTCCAGAGTTTCCATACTTGTCAGACCATCCTACCCAAGAGAGTGGAACCCACACCGTGGTAGCAACGACAACAGAAGAGACCACACCTTGGCCAGGACTGCTTAGTTATGCATGTCTCTTTCCTTAGATGTAAATCTAAATTTGCTGTCAGCATCCAGAAGATGGACTTAGGAAGCTGTCTTTTCATTTCTCTTCTCAGTGTTCCGCTTAGATAAGCTCTTTTCTCCGCTGCTCAATATTAATTTTTATAAAAGTTGTAGTTTACTTATACACTGATTCCTAGTTTGTTTATTTATGTAAATAAAGTGTTTATTAACAAAGTGTTTAATAAAACAAAGTGTTTCGCCTGACGCTTGAGGAGGTCAGAAGAGGGTGTCTGATACCTCAGAACTGGAGTATCGTGTGCTTGAGAGCTATTATGTGGGTGCTGGGAATTGAACCTGGGTCCTCTGGAAGAGCAGCCAGTGCTTTTAACTGCTGAGCCCTCATTAGTTGAGGATGATGTCTGAGCCTAGCTTGACAGGCTGCAAGGACCCAGGCTTGGGCCTGAGAAGTCTGGCCCGGGGATGTCCGGAGAGGAGGATGAAAGGGCAGTGGCTCAAAGGTGTTGGGTGTCTTGAGTTTCTTTTGAGTTTTCCTTTTCTTCTTTCCCTTTTTGTTTTAGAAACACAGGTAGGTGAATCTCTGAGTTGGAGGCCAGCCCAGTCTACAGTTAGTTCCAGGACATCCAGGAGTGCTACACAGAGAAACCCTGTCTCAAAAAACCACCATCACCACCACTACCACCTAATGGAGAATTCAACTAGCCCCAAACCTAAGGATCCTGAGTCCAGTGACTTCTTCCCGCTAAGTAATCCCAAATCCCAATAGCATTTTTAATTTAGATTCTACATAAACACACTTGGTTTACCGTACTTACAGGGTGTGTTCCTCTGTATCCCATTGTATTCAAACTCTCAATAGCTGTTTGACTGTGCATGGACTGACCTGGTACTGTGGAAGCTCTCAACGTCCTTGGACAATGCTGGCTCTAGGATTTAGAGATTGTTCTCACCTGCACACATTAGCTGAAGAACTTGTCTCTAGCTTCAAGACGAGAGTTTGCTTCAGCATGTAGATGATGTGATTTGTAGCCCCACAAATGAGACTCTGGAATCAATAGAATTAACATTGTAACCCTTCCAGAAAATGTAGTCCTCCGAGCAGCTCCACAGAAGGCTCAACTTTCTCCACCGTTGGTAAAATGGGCAGGGCAGACTGTAACTCAGGGCCTAGGAAGGAAAAAGGGAAGCCACCTGAAAAGCAGAACCACTGGGGGCTGGAGAGATGGTTCAGCGATTGAGAGTGTTTGCTGCTCTTACAGGGGCTCTAAGTTCATTTCCCAGCACCCACATGGGGTGGCTCACAACCTCCTGTAACTCCTGCTCCGGGGCTACCTTCTTCTGGCCTCCGAGGGCACCTGTGTATGTGCATCTACTCACATGCACATCAGACACACACACACATACCCACAAATACAAACTTAAAAAAAATAGGATTACAGAATTAGTTACTTGTCTCATTGCTGCAACAAAATAGCGGATAAAAGCAACATAAAGAAGGGAGGAAGTAATTTGGCTTACAGTCCCAGGGGATACGGTCTCTCATGCAGGGAAAGTAGGAATGTAGGAATGTTCATACTGTGTCCACAGTCAGGAGGCAGAGAGCAATGAATGAATGAATGCTGGTGCTTAGTTCTTTTTTATATCTATCCATCCATCCATCCACTTATCCTATCTCTCTCTCTCTCTCTCTCTCTCTATCTATCTATCTATCTCTATCTTACATACATGTGCAAGCACATAGAATTTGTTCTCTCCATTTACAGTGTGAACCTCAGGGGAATCGAACTTGAGTTATCAGAATTGGTGGTAGACGCCATCTAGCCCAACCCAGTTGCTACTCAGTTCTGTTTCTCCTTTGTACTCAGTCCCCACCCCAGTCCACTGAATAGTGTGATTTCACTTAGGGTGGGTCTTTTCATTTCAGCATAACCTAGAAACTCCCTCACAGGTATACCTAGAGGTTTGTTTCCATGGTGATCTCAAATCTAATCAAGATTACAACAACCAAAATTAAAACACAATTCAGAGCCATTTTAGGCTTGCCAAGATTCTGCCAACTATGGATTCCAATGTTTGGTTTCATAGCTAAGCCCTTTACACAGGCTCATATTCTGAATCCCTGTAAGAGATAAGTGAACAGCTGGAGTAGGCTTTCCGAAATCTAAAGATTCACCGGTAGCAGCCCCAGCCTGGAGAATTCCCAATTTGGATAGACCTTTTGCTCAATCTGCAGTAGAACGATAGGATGTGGCATTGGGTGTCCTCACCCAACAGTTACAGGGATATTACCAGACTTCCAGTCTGACTGTCCAGACAGCTATGATCCGTAGGGGAGTGAGGGATGGGGGCGCTTGTGCACGGCAGCAACTATAGCAGCGCTGGCTGAGTGACTCTCAGAGGTCAATCCTCAAGTTCAAAGCCTCCTAAAGTCAAGTACTGCCACCTAACTGGCACCTGCTATCTGAGGGCCAAGCTCTCTTGTTAGAACCCCAAGAGATTTTTAGAAATTACATCTATTTACTAAATAAAATCTATTTATTTTATTTAAGTGGTTGTAAGGGCCTGTGCGGAGGTCAGAAGACAATCTCTGGGAGTCAGTTCTCCCTTCCCACAATGTGAGTTGTAGGGATCAAATTCAGGTCATTGGTTTGGCAGCAGACGCCTTTCCCCTCTGAGCAATCAGAAATGTCTACACGTGATGGCAGAGGCCCATAATTCCAGATATTAGGGATGCTGATCCAAGAGGATCACTAGTTCAAAGCTACCCTAGGCTAAAGAAAAGTTCAAGGTGAGCCCGGGCAACTTAGTGAATCCTGTATCAAACAAGCAAAAAACTGGGCTGGGCAATAGCTCAGCCAGTAAACTGCTAGGTCTGATCCCTAAACTCACATAAGGAAACCGAGTATAATGAGATGGACTTGCAATCCCAGCACTGGGGGCAGAGACAGGGGAATCCCTGGGCTGGACGGCCAGTCAGCCTAACCTACTTGGTGAATTCCAGGCCTAGGATGATCACTGGCTTCTACATGAATGTACACAAACACACATACACATACATACACACATAGAGGCACACATACGTGTGCCCGAGCAAACATACACATACCCGCACATTTAAAAGGGGTAAAAATAAAGAGAATGGGAAGACAGCTCAGTGTCTCAGTGCTTTGTCCAACATGTGGAAGGTTTCAGGTTCAACCCAAAGCATTGAAGAAAAAAACTAGTTTATCCTTTAAGCTTTCCAGACACAGAGCACTGGTTAAACGGTTAAGATCATTGGCTGCTCTTCCAGAGAACCCAAGTTCAAGTCCCAGCACCCACAGAGAGACTCACAAATGTTTGTAACTCCTGTTCCAGGGGATCCGATACCTTCTTCTGGCCTCTGAGGGCACCGGGCATGCTGGAGACACAGACACACGTGCAGACGAACACTCATACACCTAAACGGAACTGAACTAAACTAAATAGTTCGTCAGATGCCGAGCATCTTTGATTTTACTTCTAGAAACAAATGAGAACGTTGAGCACTGTGTGGAAGTCATCCAAATGTCTTCTAGCAAGCCTGTTTGAGAAGCCGTTTGAAGCCCAGCCTGTTGTACACAGTGGGCTCCAGACCAGCAGGGCTAGATAGCGAGGCACTGGGTCAAAACGAAAACCAACCTTGAGTAAAAATCGTGTAGAGTACAGTCGGGTGGTGTGAGGTGGGAATAAACCCAGTTGTGGAGTGATTTACACAGGGCTTTTAATGGAAAAAAAATCTCCTATGAAGTGTGACCTTGCAGCTTTATCTTTTTTAGAGACTCTGTGACAGTTCACACAAGTAGCAATGTAAGTGACATCAGAATGACAATCCCCTCATTACCCGGGGAAACGGACCAACAAACAGACAGCATTCCAGGAGGTCACAGAGATGGGGTAACTTTTGCCCTGTTACCTCATTTAAATGCCCATGCTGTGCAGAAGCAGAGGGCACAGAAAACGGCTCCAGGGAAGTGTAAGTAACAAGATTCTGGTGCCCCAAGCAGACCAGGGGGAAATGGCGAAAGTAGTTCATGACCCATGACACCGGGAAAGAGAGGGGTTAACCCGTCTGGTGCCTCCTCTAGGGGGAAAGACACAATCAGAGAAGTGGGGAGAGCCTGTCTCCTTCATCTCCATCAAACCCAGAGTGTGCAACCAAGACCCCACCTTATCCTACGCAGTTCAAAGCAGAGGGGGCAGTCTCGGGAGAAGACTGGCAGTTAGATTTCATTCAGATCCCTGAAAAGGGTACAAGTACAGTCAAGTGTTTGCTATCATGGTGGATAGAGGACTATTCTACCACTGGGAATACCAGAGCAAGTTGTTGAGGCCTTATTAAAAGGAATCATTCCTCATTTTGAACTCCCCAAGTCTCCCAAAGTGACAATAGGCCTTTTCTGTTGTAATAAGCCAAGAGGTTTCACAGGCTTTCCACGTAACGATTTTTGGCACCCTCCGTCTGGTAGAAGGTAAAAAGGCAAACCCACAAACTGGGTCAAGAAACCCCATTCAGAAACTTGGCTGCATTTGCTTTTATCTCTGTTAAGGTTTCTGTTGCTGTGATAAGAACACCATGACCAAAAGCAACTTGGGGAAGAAGGGTCTGTTTTATTTTAGAATTCCAGGTCACGCTCTTTCAGCAAGGGAGGTCTGGCCAGGAGCTCAAAGGCAGGAACCTAGAGGCAGGAGCTGATGCAGAGGCCATGGAGGAGTGCTGCTTGCTGGCTTGCTCCCCATGGCTGGCTCAGCCTGCTCTATTAGAACACCAAGGACCTCTAGGCCAGGGGTAGCACTGCCCAGAGGGAACTGTGCTCTCCCACACAAAACAGCAACCTAAAAAATGCACCATAGGCTTGCCCACAGGCCAATCTGTTGGAGGACATTTTCTCAATTGAGGTTCTCAGTTCCAAATGACTCCAGCTGTGTCAAGTACATAAAAGCCAGCACTACTGTCCATTGTTTTATTAAAAATTCAAGTCAGGAGCTAGTGAGGTGGCTCAGCCATTAAAAATATTTGCTTCACAGAGTTCAATCTCTGGATCCCACGGTAGGAGGACAGAACAGACTCCCAAAAACATGGCCTCTGACCTCCCCCACACCTAGTACTAACACTGCAACTAATAAGTAAAGTACAATTATGAAAATAAAAAAGCAGAATCATTCCTAAGGCTGACTAATGACTTTGGCCTTAATGATCACCTTTATGACAGATTTTTTTTTTAAAGTGTTGTTTTGAGGCAGGGTTTCAGGTCACCCAGCCTGGCCTTGTAGTCACCGCAGAGCTGAGGAAGGCCCCGAACTGTTGATCACCCATAAATGGAGGGATTAAAGGACTGTGCCACCACCCCAGACTATGACAGGCCTCTCCTAACCTTTCTCTTTCCTCTCCATTTGTTTGTTTGCTTGCGTGCATATTCACACCCGTGCAGACATGCATGCGTGGGCACCACAGTGTGTGGAGGTCAGGGGTCAGTTCTCTCCTGTCAGCAGGTGGGCAGTGGGGATCGGAGTCAGGCTGGTAGGGCTGGTAGCAAGCCCCTCTACCTGCTGAGCCTCTCGCTGCCCCTGGCTTTGCTGTTGCCTGAGGCTTGCTTGCTAATGCAGCCGTGTTCACTCAACAGCCGCGAACGTGCGCTGTTTCCCTCATCTCTTTTTCCTTGGATTTCTTCTCGGGTTGTTCTTTTGGATTCTGCCGCATTCCCAGCATATGACATCAGAATGTGTTTCAGCCTTTCAGCTTCTTTACCCCAATTCCACTAAGTCTTGTTTACCCTGTGAAAAATTCCTGTTAGCTGGCCACAGGCGTGTGTTGTCTGCAGAGAAGAGTGCTGGGTTTGTATTTCTAGTGTTTGGATCGGCCTAGTGGGCATCCCTCTCACAAGGTCACGACTACAGCTCTGACAGCTCATTGATGATGAGCAATGATTCGTCCATACTTCAGACAGCCACACGTCTCGAACGCTTCTCTATGGCTTATAAATATTACCAATCCAGCCATGGAAGAAATTTTTCGAATCTTCTGTGGTGAAACTCCAATTGATGGTTCCCTGGATTGGAGAGTTTTAGAGGTTAACCATAGATATAAAGGAAGATATTTTAAGGCCTGGGATGGTTACATCCAGACAGCCCAAGTCAGATGAACCAGCTGGCTCCACTTTTTCAGGGGGAAGAAAGCATTCACTTTACTGATAGGGGAATTTGTGTATGGAATTTCTCAACAGTTCGGATGGGTG
Organism: Myodes glareolus; assembly: GCF_982192425.1. NCBI lineage: Eukaryota > Metazoa > Chordata > Mammalia > Rodentia > Cricetidae > Myodes > Myodes glareolus. The sequence goes on along the minus strand of NC_142032.1, from coordinate 77,130,032 downwards.
CTTGCTACCAGATGTCCTTCAACAGTATTTGTAAACTAAGCAGGTTGAATCACTGTTAGCTGGACCTGAAGACGTGGAATCAAACGACCTGCTCTTAGTGGTACCAAACGCTTTACAGTAGCGGCTTCTGGCTGACCCTGCCCTAGGATGGATGAAGCTGTGTTTTGGGATGCCGTCAGGTGGCACCAGTGCTGGCTGAAAACTACAAACCACCCTGGGAAACCTCTTGGTTCACAGCACAGGTCTGTTTTCACTGCCATGACAACTTAGCTTCTGCGTTTATTTAGAGTCCCCAAATATGCACGGAGGGTCCTTACTGATATGGTTGTAGGAACATCACCACTAACTCAGAAGTTAAGTCAGGCACAGTCAGTGGTCCTAAACTGACTTTGATATTTTGGAGGCAGCATCAGACTGCCTGCCTTGTCTCTTTAATTATTATTTTGCATTTGTTACCACAGCACAGACGTGGGACTTGGAGGACAGCTCGCGGTTCTCTCCTTATACCACGTGGGTCCTTAAGATTTAATTCTTTATTAGCTTTATGGTTCTCGGTGCAATATAGTATATCTATTTTTGGTATTAACATTAGGATTATATGTAACAATCTGCTACGTCCTTGAGTATATAACCTCAAGAATGACGTCTTTTCTTTCTGATCTACTGAGTGATGAACCTCCAGAATCCAAGCCTGGACCTTCTCGTGACCCTGTAGGTCAGACAGGGTCCACATTTTCTGAGTTCAGTTCCCAGGACCCACACTGATTTCAACAGCTGTTAAGCCCTGATATTAAAGGATCAAAACTGATGGTTGGGGTGGCGCACACCTTTAATCCCAGCACTCGAGAGGCAGAGGCAGGTGGATCTCTGTGATGAGTTCAAGGCCAGCCTGGTCTACAGAGTGAGTTCCAGGACAGCCAGAGTTGTTACCCAAAGAAATCCTGTCTCATAAAACCAATTAATTAATTAATTAAAGGACTGAGGTCTCAAAGAGGGAAAACGAAAAAAGGGTCCATTAAAGGGACATGGTCAAGGAAAGAAAAATCTACTCCCCTAGCTCTTGGCTATGGCTCTCACTGGCTGAGAGCCAAGAATTCATATAGGTATGGTATTAGTAATAATATATAGAATGAGTATTAATATTAGTGTAGTAAGTGTATTAGTGTAGCATGAATATAATATTAATATAGTATTAGTATTAATATGAATATGAGTATAGTATTAGCATGAATATATTAGTATTTGTTGTAAAAAAGCTGCCTGTTTGTTCCCGACTGCTCAGCCCCGAAATAACCACATAGAAACTATATTATTTGCATTACTGTTTGGGCAATAGCTTAAGTGTATTTCTGGCTAACTCCTATGTCTTAATTTAACCTACTTTCATTAATCTGGGTATTGCCACAAGGCTGTGGCTTACCAACAAAGTTTCAGCATGTCTGTCTCTGGCAGCTCCATGACTTCTCCCTGACTCTGCCTCCTTTCTCCCAGCATTCAGTTTAGTTTGCCCCACCTAGCTCTACTCTACCCTACCACAGGCCTAAGGCAGTTTCATTATTAACTAATGGTATTCACAGCATACAGAGGGGAATCCCACATCCAGTATTAGAATCAGAGTCTTGCCTACGTATATGTCTGTGCACCACATGTGTGCCTGGTGCCATTGCAGTCCAGATGAGGACATCAGGTCCCCTGGAACTGGAGTCACAGACGGCTGTGCCAGTGTTCTTTAACCACTGTGCCATCTCTCAGCTCCTAAGAGTCAAGAATTTTGACTTCCAAGTCCTCTTGTAAGGGCTCTTCCGCCTTCTCTGAGAATTTTCAGAAACAACGTTAAAACAGCTAGTGATTCATGGTTTAAGTCAAAACACGTCCTTGTGTCCTATTACATTCTGTGCTATATGACAAGACAGCATGACCCTTGACAACCCCTTCGAGATTCAGCTGATGGAGTGCTTGCCTAACATGCACAAAGCTATGGCGTCATTCCCTAATGCCACATGAGCTGGCTGTGGTGACCCGTGTCTGCAATTCCAGCACTTGGAAGGTTGAGACAAGAGTCTCCTAAGTTTTAACTTAAGTCATCTGCAGCTCCATAGCCTGGGCTGCACGAAACCCTGTCTTTAAAAAGCAAACAAGGGCTGAGAGACACATCAGCAGCTAAGAGTACCTTCTGGGGGACCCAGAGTTTGGTTCACATCAGGCATCTCCCAGCTGCAACTCTGGGTCCAGGGGATCTGACGCCCCCTTCTGACCTCCATGGGCAGTCCCATGTATCATACAATCACACTCTCATAAATGAAAATAAATCTTTTTAAAAAAGAGGGAGGCTCATTTCAGCCAGTGACAATCAATGGACATCTCTAAGGACATCTGTCACAAGTGCCACAAGACAGGGGCAAGAAAAATCCTCCCACAGGAAGCAGAGTGCATGCTGGGATAGCCTGCTGTCAACGCTAAGATTGCTCCCACAGCATATATACACAGTCCAAGTTTTAGGAGTATCCAGCACCTTGAGAATGTGTGTAAGAACTTCTTCTGGGACTCTGAGTGCTGAACCAGCAAATCAAGGATCACTGAGGTTGATGATGGACAATGCATCCAATGAGGACCCTGGTGGAGAACTGCATGGTGCAAACATTACTAACAGCGGTATAGTCCCACTGTGTACTGCCCCTTGGCTGCAGGAAGGAGCTCCTGAGGAGGAAGAGATTTTAAACAAAACTGATCAAAGAAAATTCAAATGAAAATAGTGAAAGGAAAAAGAAGGCCTTCGGCAGGAAGTAGTTTTCTCCTCGTCCAGACTTCTAGAGGAGCATCGCAGGGCATGCTTCCGGCCTCAAGACTGAGCCTGTGTGGTAGAGCAGGATTCATGGCCTCAAGACTGAGCCGGTGTGGTAGAGCAGGCGTCATCGTCTCAGGACTGGGCTGTGTGCTAGAGCAGAAGGCAATGTGCTAGAGGGCAAGGAGCTGGAGTTCTACGTGCGCAAGATCAAATCCCAGAAAGGCAAGTTAGTCATTCTCACAGCTCATGTAATAAAGGTGTCTATTGCTCTGTGTAACAAAGAGGAGAGGCAGTGAGCAGGGTGGCTCACACCTTTAACACCAGCCCCCAGGAGGCAGGGCTGATGGATCTCTGTGAGTTTAAGGCCATTTTGGTTTACAAAAGGAGTTCCAGGACAGAGAAAGACCCTATCTGAAAATCAAAATCCCAAACAAATTATGCCCAAATAAATGTATTGCCAAACAATGGCAGATCTGTTTCCTGTTTAGAAAAAGCCTTTTCTACTTCCTTTTTAAACACAACAGGCCGATGGGTACAGAACAGCAGAGTCTTGTCACAAAGACCGCCCGAGTACTCCATTTTCAGTTCGCCTTCAACAGCTCCAATAAATACACAAGGCTCACAAGCAAAAGTGGCTTTGCCAGGTTGGCGATGGGGCCACTCTGTTCCCATCTCCTTGTCCCCCCAGCTCGAGTGTGTGGCAGCCTAGTTTTTCACCTTCTGCTCCTCCCTTATCTTAAGTTCAGCTACCTCAGACACCCTGGCTTCAGTCCACTCCAGGATTCACCGCCCTGCCCCCGCCTCCTCCGCTCTCCACTCCACCCCACACCTCAGCTGCCTTCCTCTACTGTGGTTCTGATTACCCTGCTGTAATTTGTCTGTTTACATGAAGGACTCCTCCACTAAACTAAACTCATATTAGGCATGTCTGAGTCACCTGTGCATTGCCAATATAAACGAAGGCATCACATCTGGCCCAGAGTAGTCGATGCCATAAATGATTGTTGAGTGAGTAGGCGAGGCAGGGTTTTTGAGCTGACACGTACTCCTGAGACTTTGCTCAGCCCTCGCCCCTGGTCTCTTCCCAGGTATGTGTCTCTCTTCCTCAAGGTTCCTTGTAATGCATTCTCTGCATTGCAGGACTCTGGTCAAGCTGTCAAGCTGGAAGTGGGCAGAAACACCTCACGGAAATGGTATTATGAAGAGCCAGGGACTGCAGTTCTTTACTTCTACAAAACCTTAGGAGCACTAGTTTCTGTACACAGATGCTAACAAGACCAACTGTGTGTGTGTGTGTGTGTGTGTGTGTGTGTGTGTGTGTAATGAAAACGACAGTCACAACTTGGGGCATCACTCAAACTAGGCAAGCATTCCGCCACTGAGTTATACCCTAGCCGAGGCCAACCAAGTTCTGTCAACTCCCTGGCACAGGCCTAGTAGCGTGGAAGTCTGAATAATTTTTTAAAGAGTTCATTTGCCAAGCGGTGGTGGCGCATGCCTTTAATCTGCCTTTAACACTCAGAAGGCAGAAGCAGGTGGATTTCTGTGAGTTCAAGGCCAGCCTGGTCTACAGAACGATTTCCATGACAACCAGGGCTATACAGAGAAGCCCTGTCTTAAAAAGCAGAGAGACAGAGAGACAGACACACACACACACACACAGAGAGAGAGAGAGAGAGAGAGAGAGAGAGAGAGAGAGAGAGGAGAGATCACCTAAAGAGGTCTGTCAGTCACCTAGATAGGAAAATGCCCCTCGGAAAAGATGGTCTTTATCACATTTTATCAAGCCTGGACTTGAATGAAATATTGTCCAGCAATCTCTGTCTCCCTGTTTGTTTTAGCAAAGGTGGCAGGCTATAGCCCGCACCCCCACACATACACTCTGCCCAGGCCCCTCACGCTGCATAGTGAAACACAGTGAGAGCGGTTTTCCCTTCTGCGCCCTTTTGGCCACTGTGTACCCTCCTCTCCTGAAGGTGCCCCCACTTCACCCTGTGTAAAGTGAGGGTCTCCTGCTCCAGAGGGTTCACGGGTTCACGAAGGGCAGACACAAGCAGATAATTCTTCACAGCACAGGGACCTGCTCAGGCACAGCCATGCACAGCACAGGGCTGACCCTGCCTGTGAGCGGGAAGGGCGCCCACAGATGCCAAAGAGTGAGAGAATTTCAGCCGAGTCAGAACACCAAGAATTCCTGTGTTCTCACACCTTGTCATCCAATTAGTATGTTTAACTCCCCCTTTCCAGAAGCAGGGCGTCTCTGCCTGGACACTGCCCTGTTCTCCTCTTCCTCCCAGTTCCTTGGTGGGATTAATCCAGATATTTGCCTCTTGGTGACCATTTGACTCCCCCAACAGACCCCCTCACTCTGTTTGGTCTATGTAGGTATGCCACAGAGACTCCCTCCGCCACTGTGGTAATTTCTGGAATTTTGCCTACTTGCACTGAACCCACCAGTTAGCAATCCCAGAAAATCTGCTTGGCTGACACAAAGGCTCCTGTAAGGGCTTTTAGTGTAGCAGTCTCTGTCAGTGCCTGCTCACCGTGCTGCCTCTTCCCGTTGGCCCTCTTTTCTCTGGGAGCTATATGGATTTTAAAGATTGCTTCTGTAATGTCATTGGCTTTGTTCTGCTGCCTCCCCCACACCTCTCCTGACACATGGGAGCCCAGCTCTTCTCACTGCCCAGGGAGAGTGGACACTTGGGGTCAGACGAGAGTAAATCAAGACAGAAAAAAAAAGGAGGCTGAAGTTCTCTCCTGTCACTTTGGACCAATTACTGAAAATGTCAGCCTGCTTTGTGTTAGTAAAAGAAGGAAAAAGGCTGAGGCTTGGGCTCAGTGGCGCTCGCCTGCCATGCACAAGGCCCTGCTTAAAAGAGTCTACATCACAGGACTGAGGGAAATACACAGGGGTGCCTAGGAATCTGTTAGGGACATGGACTCACACTTGGTTCCAGTTGTGAGCAGTAAGAAAGGTCAGTGTTGGGGACAAGGAGCAACATGTCTTCCTGCTGTGGGGAGCATCCAGAGATGGAGTCCTCACCTGGTCACAAGACGGAAGGAAGGTGGGTGCCATGGTCAAGGTAGAGGATGTGTGAGGAAGGTGTGGCTGGAAGATAAGGCTGCACATACTGGAGTGAGAGAAGGAAGCAATTCTCTGTCAGACCAGTCTTAGAGGAGCCAGAATGGGGTCTGAGAAGATAGTCATCTGTGCTGGGTTCCATACAGCTTATGAGTTCCAGGGAAATGAGGTGTGTGCACAATGGGCCAAACAGTGAAGTAGAACAGGCTCAGAGCCCGGGGAATTTGATGACCAGTTAAAGACAACCCTAGAAGACAGCAAGGCAGACACTGTGTGGTGACAGAATTCTCCAGAGCTCAGCCCTGGCTTTATTCCCATGGATAGCAGGAAGATCCAGGCTGGGGCTGGAGCTATTTGCTAGGCTAGTCTCTACTACAGAGCAAAGGGTAAGAAAATACAGGGGGTCCCTGCACTCTCTCACTGGAGGCCCAAATGTTTCACGTGATTGGCAGGTCTGACAGGAAATCAGCAGCAGAGGGGGCATTTGAAGTTATTGGATCTAGGTTCTGTTTTCTCAAGATCAGAGGGCTCAATCCTAAAACCAGAAGAGTGGCAGGTGACACAGGATAAACGCTCCTCCCAGACAGACCACTGGACCCCTCCACGCCTCAGTCTCCAACTATAAGACATGGAATCCCCCCGCTTGCTGGCTTTAATGTGAGCCTGCCTTTGCTCCTCCTTGCCATCAGGCTGTGCCTTTCAGAGGACACCAGGGCAGGGGCCTTACTGACTTCTGCACAGGAAGAACTCAGGGCTGGTCACATTTTCCTCTGTCTACTGAAATGCAAAGCACTTTCTGCCACCCTTGTGTGTGAAGGTCTCAGCTTTCCTCGTGTTGCCGTCTGAACCACAAGCTCTCTCCTTATGTTCACAGTTTCTGTCTCATCACCAGGGGTGCAAAGTGAGGCCCAGGCACACCATACTCAGCAGTGAACTGAGCTAGATAGGATCTAGGTGTGCAAGGAGGAATTGTAAGACAGATCCAGGCATGGTGTTGCATGCTTATAATCACAGCACTTGGGAAATAGAGGCAGGAAGATCAGGAGTTCAAGGTCATTTCTAGCTGACTAGCAAGTTCAAGACCAGCCTGGGCTACCTTAGAGCATGTTCCTAAATATACATAAAACAAAACTAAAGTATAATACAGACAGAGAAGAAAAAATGGAAAGGAAAGAGAAACAGATGCTCAAGGTTTAGCCCTAATGGAAGGCACGGACAAGCCAATAGCCAGAGTCTTCGTGAAGGATTCCTTACTCCCACACCAGCTATCAAATCTCCTCTTACATGAGTCTGGTGGTTACTCTGTGTAGGGGCTGGAGACATGTGGGAACTGTTGTTGATGGGAAGGAAGAGTTCTAAGTAAACAGTTGAAACTGAGTCAGCCTAATTGTTATAAATGTGCTCACTCACAGGGCCTCCAAGGCACCATAGAGTCAAGCAATTCTACTCCCAGGCACGTGCCCAAGTGTCTTAGTTACTTTTCTATTGCTGTGAAGAGATACCATAACCAAGGGAACTTAGAGAAGAAGGAGGCTTTTGAGCTTGTTGGGAATTCATGGTTTCAGAGGTGAGTCCCTGACCATCACAGTAAGGAGCATGGCAGCAGGCAGGCATGGCTCTGGAGCAGGAGCTGAGAGCTCATATCTGATCCCCAAGTGGGAGGCAGAAACAGAGAACTAACGAAGAATGGTGTGGACTTTGGAAAACTCAAAGTCCACTCCCAATGATACACCTCCCCCAACAAGGCCACACTTCCTAATCCTTCCCAAACAGTTCCACCAACCAAGGGCCAAGTATTCAAATCTATGAACCAATAGGAGCTGTTCTCATTCAAACCAGTACACCAAGGTAAATTGAAAGTACGTCTACACAAAGACATGCCCATGGATTTTCACTGCAGGACTCATGATAGTAAGGAAGAGCAAATCGCTCACATGTCCATCAAACAGTGACTAGATAAACAAAATGGTATCGTATAATAGAATATTCTATAAAAATAAAAACAAATAAAATGGGGCTGTAGGAATAGATCAGTGAGTGGTTAAAAGCACTTCCTGAGTTTGATTCCCAAGACTAACCCAGGCAGTTCACAACTAGCTCTGTAACTCCAAGTTTAGAAGCTCTCACTCCCTCTTCTGGCCTCTTTGGGTACTACACTCACAGGCACACGCAGAGGTACAAGAGAGAGACATAAACACATACACACACAGGCACAAAGACACACACGTATGCATGCACTCACAGGCTTGCACACATATGTGCACACATACAGGCACTCACACATGTACACACCCAGAAAGACAAGCAGAGAGAATTAAAAATAAAGGAATGAAATGGAAGAAGAAAGAGCTCATACATACTACAGAATGAATGAATCTTGAAAAGATTTTGTCAGTTAAAAAAAAAAAAAGCCAGTGTTAAAGGATTACATATCCTATGATTCCCTTTGTACAGAATACCCAGCACAGACAGAAAAATCCAGAGAGGCAGAAAGTGAAAACAGAGTGTCCAACTCTGGCTGGCCTGTAACTGGTTATGTAGAACAGGCTGGTCTTGAACTCATGGAGATCTGCCTGTTTCTGCCTTGGAGCATTGAGATTAAAGGTGTATGCCAATATGCCAACATACCTAACATCATTATTCTTTCTTTTTGTTTATTTGTTTTTTGAGACAGGGTCTCCCTATGTAGCTCTGGCTGACCTAGAACTCTCTATGTAGACCAGGCTGGCCTCAGATGTACAAAGATCCACCTGGCCTGCCTCCCAAGTGCTGGGATTAAAGGTGTGCCCTGCTATGTATGGCCCGTTATTCTTTCTACTACTCCCCTTCTCCCACCAAACCCAGATCCCTTGATGCATTTAGTTAGGATTGCCTGTGTGAACATGGGGAGGGAGCTGAGATTATTCACTCAAGCAAGGGCTATTTACCAGTGGGTTCCATCATTGAAACTATAACTGCCCCTCACCCGCCACCATTAACTGCTTATAGTTTCTCAGGGAGGGGTGGGGCTTCATGACCCCCACCCATGCATGATGGAGTGAACGGCCCCAGTCTTAGGCAGGTTAACTGCTGCTGATCTGAGCTAAGGGGTGCAACAGCCTTGTCACACCTGGAATACAGCCTCCACATCCTACCGTTTCTTAAACTTTTTCTCTCCGTGCAAGTTCCCTGCGCCTGGGAGGAGGGTATGACACAGGTGTCCTGTTTAGGGCCGATCACTCCACCATCATTAATTCTTAGCGCTCTGATTGGTTATGAGTCCTGCATTAACTGCTGCCTACTGCAGGGAAAAGCTTTCCTGACCAAAACTGAAGGATGTACTAATTTGTGTACAAACATAAATATTGAGAAGACACCACATCCTTTAGCAAGACAGCAGCAATAGGCTCCCTATAGGACCAGTGAGCTCTCCAGTCTGGAGCTTTTGACCAAGCTTACGGTGCCGTTGTTTTATCTTGGTTAGCGGTGGGGCCCCTCCACTTGCCCTCTCAATGCTGAAACCTCATCTGGATTAAACCTGTGCAGACCCTGATATGATGTCACAGTCTGTGAGGACATATGTGTATCAGCCCTGTTGTGTCTGTCCGGAAGCCACTGTTTCCTTGGCAACGTCCATCATTTCTGGCTCCTACCATCTTTTCACCTCCTCTCCCGAATTGATCTCCAAGTCCTGAGGGGAAGGGTTTGGTGAAAATGTCTCATTTATTTAGGATGGAGTATTCCAAAGTCTCTCATTCTCTGCACACTGTCCAGTTGTGGGTCCCTGTGTTAATTCTCATCTGCTGTAAGAAGCAGCTTCTCTGAGGATGGTTGAGCGAGTCGCTGTTCTATGCTACAGCAAATGTCATTAGGGGTCGTTTTACTGCCATGGTCCTTTAGCAGAACAATAAATAGTACTTTGTTTTTCCCAAGGCCTATCTAGTCTCAGGTTCTTGACTTTCTGCAGCGTCAGGCATGGATTCTGTTTCTCAGAGTGGACCTCAATTCCAATGAGAGTGGTTGGTTACTCCCACAACGTTTGTGCCACCATTACGCTGCATGTCTTGAAGGCAGGTCACTGTTGCAGGTCTCAGGTTTTGTAGCTGGGTTGCTGGTTACCTTTCTCCTCTGGTAGCATACAGTGAACCTTCCAGAAGCATGAACACTAGTCAGGAGGTGTGAAGGCTCTAGGCAGGCACCAGCTTGGCTTCTCAGTGTTGAATGAGATATTTAAACGTTATCTTCAGTAATTGGGCCTTAGCATCAGTTTATAGAGAACAGCCAACAGTCTTTGGAAATAGCCTGAGGTGTTTGGGGTTGCCATGAGATCCCTTTGGCCCACCATTCTTTTCATGTATCACAAATACATATATACAAACGTGCACACACCACAGGCCACAACCACCACACTGGAGATCTGCAGTGTCCCCAGGTGAGGAGAAGCAGAGATGGGGAGTCTGAGGTCAGGGAGGCCTGAGAAGCTTCCAGAATTGGTCAACCATTCTTCCCTCCAGTTCCAGGGGATTTAACCTATTCTTCTGACCTCTGCACACACCAGGTACTCACGTGGGGGCACAGACATACATGTAGGCAAAACGATTATACACATAAATAATAAATGAATAAACTGCTTGGTGGGGAAGGCTTAAGGATGGGGAGAGAGACTAAGGGAGAGAGAGCTTGATCGGCACACCTCCTATGAATGAAGGAAAGTATGCTGCACTCTATTAATATATATACATACATACATATATATATATATATATATATAAAATTTATACCTGTCAGTGGGGCTAAACATGCCGCTCAGTATAGAGTTCTTGCCTAATTGCAGAGACTTGTGGGTTTGAACCCCAACCCAATAAAACAACAACCAAACCCAAAAATCAAAAGAGTTGCCAGTCAGAATGGTGCACACTCATGATCTTAGCATGGAGGAGGTTGAGGCAGGAGATGATAAGTTCAAGACCAGCCAGGACTACATATTACAATCCTACCTCAGAACACCAGCAAAACAAAGCAAATGTCAATTAAAAAAAACATAAGGAAATACCAAACAGCTGTGTATGTGTGCGTGCGCACATGTGGCACACAGAGATGAGGGAGGAAGCTCGGGTGTCCTCAGGTACCCTCTGCCTGTCTCTGTCCCCCACCATACCTGAACTAAAAACTCCCTCACCCCAAATCACTGTTTCTCTGAAACAGCACACGCGGCTTTAGAAGTCCTGGTCTAGAGGTTTCCAAGGAAACAAGATGGAATGGGCTGCAGGAAATCTGCCTTCGGTTTATTGTCTGGAGTCAGAGTGAGGCACTCTGGTCTCTGCAGTATTCAGTTAGGGTGCTCATGTCACCAAGACACCCCCATGCTCAAGACAATTCTAACCTCCCTAGAGGTCAGTCAGTCTGAGTCATGCCAAAAAGTCCTGGGTTCATGCCAGGCGGAACACTTCTGGGGACCCTGGCGGCAGCAAGTCACATAGCTGTAAAGTGGTTCAAAGGACTGAACTAGCTCCAGTTCAGACACCCCCAGGTTCTGAACCCCGCATTGGCTCAGATCCTCTTGCAGACAAGCCTGCAAGGGTCCAGCAGCAAATACATGCTATCCTCAAGTCCAGCCCCCTGCCCAGTTTCTGGGTCCTTTCCCCACACCTGCCAAGAAGTATTAAGCATGTTCTTTCTTTTTGAAAAAATGCATTTTGTTTATTTATTTTGTGTGTGGGGGGGCATGTACACATGTAGAGGTCAGAGGTCTGCTTGAACGGGTGCGTTCTCTTTTTCCACAATGTGGGTTCCACGAATGAAATTCAGCTTGACTGACTTGGTAGCAGGTGCCTCTACCCACCGGGTCACCTCACCAGCCCCAACACAGCCTTCCTTCCTTCCTTCCTTCCTTCCTTCCTTCCTTCCTTCCTTCCTTCCTTTCTCTTTCCTTTCTCCCTTTCATTCTTCTTGGAATGGAATCTCCCTGTGTAGCTCTTGTTGACCTAGAATTCTCTACGTAAATCAGATTGGCCTTGAACTCGAGGTATCCACCCAGATCTGCCTCCCAAGTGCTAGGTGCATGCTATCACATCCGACCTATATTTTCCTTTTTTTTCCATAGGTGTTTTGCCTGCATGCTTGTCTGTGCTCCATTTATGCGCTTGGTGCCCAAGGAGGCCAGAAGGGGGCATCTGATCCCTTGAAACTGGAGTTACAGCAGCTGTGAGTTCTGCAACCACTGAGCCACCTCTCCAGTCCAGACTACAGTTTCTCTAAGATTTACTTTCTTTTTAATTATGTGTATGTGTGCGTCTGTGTGTGCAGGTGCCTGAGAGGCCAGAGATGGTGCCTGGAAGTAGCATTACAGGCAACCGTGAGTTGCTCAACACGGCTGTGTCTTCTGCAAGAGCAGCAAGTGCTCTTAAATACTGAATTATCTATCCAAGCCCCAAGCACAATGTTTTCTTTGGCGCATCCATCTCCGACAAAATTGGGGGAAGAGCCTCGGTTTGATCAAGCTGTCACATGCGGCTGGAGCCTAGAGAGATGTGGGGGTCCTTTAAGTCCTCTTCTGCTTTGGAAACATCACATACATGACATTGTGTGTGTCATAGGGTCGGGCACTGGCCACTGAAAACTCAAGTCTGGAAAGACTAACCCATACTGAGTAGCAGTAGGCAGGCTGCCCCCGCACATACTCAGCTCAGCGAATTGCTTTTTCCGGGGAGCATCGGAAAGCTGGTACTTCCTGTTTCTCCTGCTGGGGCCTCTGAGCTTCAGCTTCTGTTTAGGGCAACAGAGGACTTTAAAGGAAGGGGCAGCCAGACTGGGGAAGTAGGATCCAAGCCAAAGACATGAAAGTTCCCGGCCTTAGTCAGCAAGCACACCAGGCTGAAAGCAAGCAACAACTATCCCGGGGTGTGGGAAAATGGTTCCGTGAGCAAGAGTACTTGCTGTGAGCAGGACAACCTGAGCTCAGACCTCCAGAACCTGTGTAAAGAGCCAAGCTTGCACACATCTGTAAACTCGGTGTCTGGGGGACAGGCAGGAGAATGACTAGAGTCTTTTGGTCACCAGCCTGCTATCAGGTTTGGTGAAAGGCCAGTTCCTTAATCAGTGGAGAGATAAGGTCTTTCCTCCTGTTGGTTCTAAGCCTGGTCAAACTCATTCCTGAAATCCTGCAGCAGGAGCAGCTTTCTGCTCAGACTTCCCACGTGGCCAGTGGCCACTGCTGCAGGTAGAGATTCATTGAGTAACTTCCTGTTACCTTTCGGGACCACTTGCATGGTTGGGTGTGGGGAGTCTGTGAGTTCAGACACCCAAATTTGGCATTTGGGAGGCAGAGGCAGGCAGATCTCTGTGTGAGCTTGAGGCCAGCCTGGTCTACAGAGTGAGTTCAAGGACAGCCAGGGCTACACAGAGAAACCCTGTCTTGAAAAACCGCAAAGAAAAAGAAAAAAAAAAAAGACGCTCAGTTCCAATCCCCACACTACAGAAGCCTGTGAAAGAGAGAGGACAGCTGGGCACGGTGGCACACACCTGTGAAGGAGAGAGAAGGACAGCTGGGAACAGTGGCACACACCTGTGAAGGAGAGAGAAGGACAGCTGGGAACAGTGGCACACACCTGTGAAAGAGAGAGAAGGACAGCTGGGCATGGTGGCACACACCTGTGAAGGAGAGAGGACAGCTGGGCATGGTGGCACACACCTGTGAAGGAGAGAGGACAGCTGGGCATGGTGGCACACACCTGTGAAGGAGAGGGAAGGACAGCTGGGCATGGTGGCACACACCTGTGAAGGAGAGGGAAGGACAGCTGGGCATGGTGGCACACACCTGTGAAGGAGAGAGGACAGCTGGGCATGGTGGCACACACCTGTGAAGGAGAGAGGACAGCTGGGCATGGTGGCACACACCTGTGAAGGAGAGAGGACAGCTGGGCATGGTGGCACACACCTGTGAAGGAGAGAGGACAGCTGGGCATGGTGGCACACACCTGTGAAGGAGAGAGGACAGCTGGGCATGGTGGCACACACCTGTGAAGGAGAGGGAAGGACAGCTGGGCATGGTGGCACACACCTGTGAAGGAGAGAGGACAGCTGGGCATGGCGGCACACACCTGTGAAAGAGAGAGAAGGACAGCTGGGCATGGTGGCACACACCTGTGAAGGAGAGAGGACAGCTGGGCATGGTGGCACACACCTGTGAAGGAGAGAGGACAGCTGGGCATGGTGGCACACACCTGTGAAGGAGAGGGAAGGACAGCTGGGCATGGCGGCACACACCTGTGAAAGAGAGAGAAGGACAGCTGGGCATGGTGGCACACACCTGTGAAGGAGAGAGGACAGCTGGGCATGGTGGCACACACCTGTGAAGGAGAGAGGACAGCTGGGCATGGTGGCACACACCTGTGAAGGAGAGAGGACAGCTGGGCATGGTGGCACACACCTGTGAAGGAGAGAGGACAGCTGGGCATGGTGGCACACACCTGTGAAGGAGAGAGGACAGCTGGGCATGGTGGCACACACCTGTGGAGGAGAGGGAAGGGCAGCTAGGCTCCTCCGTGAAGGAGGAGGACAACTGGGCACGGTGGCACATACCTGTGAAGGAGAGGACAGCTAGGCATGGAGGCACACACCTGGAATTCCATCACTCAAGAGGCTGAGGCAAGAGGATCATGAATTCAAGGTTAGCCTGGGCTATCTAGCAAGATCTTACCTCAACAATAACATCTACTAGTTCTGGTTCTTTTGTGTGTGTGTGTGTGTGTATGTATGTATGTATGTATATATACACAGAACCTTTGAATCATATAATAATGGTTTCTTTCATAAGAATTGTAAAAACTGCTAATCTTTTTAACTTAAGCAATGGAAAACAAGAATCAAAATAGATAGTTTGATGCCTTTAACAACAGGGAAGTCATGTCTGGTCTTCCCAGTATTTAGCATTACTCTAAGAAGTTCGCCTCTATTTATGATGAAGTAGTAATTAAAAGAGAGTTGAGATGTTAGCTCAGCTAATCAAGTACTCAGCTTTCCTAGCACATACCAAGCCCTGGGTTCGAGTCTCAGCACCACGTGAACAAGGTGTGATGCACTCTTAGGAGATGGAGGCAGGAGGATCAGATGTTCAAACTACACAGTGAGCTGGAGGCCAGCTGGAGCTACAAAGACCCAGAAAAAATAACTAAAATTTCAGGGTTTATTTGCTTATTTGTTTGGATTTTGTCATTTGTTTTAATATTCTCACCCTACAGGAATTGTTTTTCACTTTTTAAATTCTTTTTTATTTTATACTTTATTGTTTTTAATTGAGCTATACTTTTGTCCTCACTCCCCTTCCACCCTCTCCCCAATGCCCCCACACTTCCAACTTACTCAGGAGATCTTATCTTTTTCTCCTTCCTAGGTGGATCCATTTATTTCTCTCTTAAGGTCCTCTTTGTTGTCTGGGTTTTCTGGGTGTGATCCAGCCACTATGCCCAGTATCCTTTTTCAAAGTAAACGGGTGCTGCCAGGAACAAACATGTCTCACTGTCAAGAAAAGCCTTATGCCAGTAACACATTTTAAATGCCATATTCTGTAGATCTCTGATGTGTTTGTAGATCACCTGTCAATGTAAAATATCTCTGAGTGACCTTGAAAACTTAATAATATGATTTTAAGTTTGATAATTACAGATGAATAATCATTAACCTATAGCTCTTTATTATCCTAAATAGCTGTCAAGGACTAAAACTTCACATTATTTTTAAATGAGCTGCATAGGTATAATACCTTAAAAAAGAATAGAAACATATATAAAGTAGAACCAAAATAACAATAAATTTACATCAAGACACAAAAATATCTTAAACAGTCGAAAAGTGTGCTTGGCAAACAGGCAGACCTAAGATCAGGCCTTAGTATCCACTTCAAAACACTGGGCACAGAAGCGTGTTCCTGTAATCTCAGGTTGGAGAAGCAGGCAGGATCTTTGGTTCTCACACTAGATAACCAGTTTTGAAGAATCAATGAGCTCAGTGTTGAGAGAGAGAGAGAGAGAGAGAGAGAGAGAGAGAGAGAGAGACCCTGTCTTTAAAAAATAAGGTGGAGCCGGGCAGTGGTGGTGCACACCTTTAATCCCAGTACTCCAGAGGCAGAGACAGGCGGATCTCTGTGAGTTTGAGGTCAGCCTGGTCTACAAGAGCTAGTTCCAAAGACAGGCTCCAAAGCTACAGAGAAACCCTGTCTCAAACAAACAAACAAATAAACAAACAAAAACAAAAAAGTAAAGTAGCAACTGGAAAGATGGCTCAGCATTTGATACTCTTACAGAGGACCTGGGTTCAATTACTAGCATCTACATCTACAAAGTGGCTCACAACTCTCTATCACTCAGGTTCCAGGAGATCTGATTTGCTGCCCTCTTCTGGCCTCCTTGGACACCAGGAATGCTTATGGCGCACATACATACAGGTGAGCAAAACACCCAAACACATGAAATAAAAAATAGGGTGAAAATCAGTTAAGTAGATATGACATAGACCTCTGGTCTTCACACACACGTGCAAGCACTACATACACAGTTGCAAAGGTGGCCAAAACAATGGCAGGCAGGTAGCAGTATTCTAGTAGTGTTTACATTGTATCTATTAGGTGTCAGAAGTAACCATATGAGACTAGGCATGGCGGCTCAGGACTGAAACCCCAGCACTCAGAAGGCTAAAGCAGGAGGATTCAAGCCCGATCTGGGCTATATCTTGAGTTCCTGTCTCAAAACAAAACAAAACAAAACAAGAAGTGTGGAGGCAGCTGGATGAAGCGAGCAGAGCTGTGCAGGGGCTCCAAGGCAGGACAGGCTTGCAGAGGGCCCTGCTGGGGACAGGGACTGTACACCTTCCAGGGAGCAAGCAGGAGGCCACACCGAAGTGCTTTGGGGGCAGCTGAGCCAGTGTCTAGTCTTCCCCACCTCTGGGAGACCGTGCTGGGGTCTGAGCTCGGCTCTGGGCTAAGGGGTGAGACCAACTTCAGCAGAGCCGTTTCTCATTCTGGCCCCACCTTACTCAGGAAGTGATTCTTCACCACGCTGACCACATCCCCAGGTTGCCTTGGAAACACTCTTTGGGGGCAGGAAGAGTTGGGGCACAGTCACCCAGCAACAGGTGGTAGCCTCCCTTCCGCCTTCTTCTGAGGCCAGCCCTCAAGGGCCTTTCAGATAGTCACACACACCCTCCCGGCATGCACTGGGACGAACTGCTCTGAAGACAGAGAAATCCAAGATTGACTCAAGGTGAAAGGTGAGGTGAGGGGTTCAGAAGCAAGTGCAAATGGGGAGGGGGGCTTATGGCAGAGACGTCGGTGACCACCAGCGAGGGAGGCAGACAGGCTAGTGACTGGGCAGAGCTGGACAAGTTGGATAGGTGTTCAGCCCACGGACCTGGTACAGCCGACAGCACAGCAGGACCAACAGCTGGGTCACTAGGAAGATGGCAAAGCGGCTGGAAGAGAGGGTGCGCATAGGCGGGTGCGCATAGGCGGGAGCAGGCCAGCAAGGGAGTTTCTCTCATTCCCGTCTCCCCACTTCTCGAGGCTAAAGCAAGACCTCCGAGCCTAGACCTTGATCTGCCACCGCGGGGGACTGGGAGGGGAAACAAGGCCTGTGCAGGGGAGCCTCAGCTGGCTCATTCTCCAGCCTCCCCTGGCTCATTCCTGTCCTCTCTGGGTCGCCTCTGCTCCTCTCTAGCCTTGCCACCCATCCTCAATAAGCCAATTAGAGGAGCCGATTGATAGCTGGAGGCTGGAAAGGGAAATTTATTCGATGTGGATGTGGCCACACTGGGGAGATGGGCAAACACACACACACACACACACACACACACACACACACATACACAAACACATACGAGTCTGTCTCTGAGGTTCTGAAGTGAAATTACAGTTTAAATAGAAGGCCAATGATGTGGTCCACCCACTGCCTCACTGTGAGGTAGTCAGGTTGTTAGAACTGTTTCGAAATCGCCTTTTCAGGACTCAGGACCCCGACTCTCACTGATTGCCGTTCCTTCTCTTAGCAGAGGCATTCCCTGCTTCACCTGTTGTCCCTCCGCACCACTGAGTCTCCCAGATGCCTACAACTCCTGGGCAGCCCTCAGGGCACACGGAGGGGCTCCCAGAGCCTACAGAGGAGGTGGCCATGTGGGCAGTACTGCCCTGTGGTCCTTGCATTCCCATCATGCTGGGCCTGGCCTCTCTTGTAGCCTTCTTTATCATAACCACGGCAGTACTGGCCGAACGCCTGTTCCGTCGCCCGCACCCAGACCCCAGTCAGCGTGCACCCACCCTTGTATGGCGCCCTGGAGGAGAGCTGTGGATTGAGCCCACAAGCAGCGCCCGGGAGCGCTCTGAAGACTGGTATGGCTCCTCCATTCCCCTGCTGATGGACAGGGCTCCAGATCCCCCGACTCCTGGGGGAACCTTGGAGGGCAGAGCAACTGCCCCACCAGCCCCTTCAATCCCACAGTCTTCTCCCAGCTCCTTAGCTCCCCAGACCGCACCGGAAGTCCCAGCCCAGAGCACCTTCTGGAGGCCTCAGACCCAAGCTGAGAGGCTCCATGCTGCAGGCCTAGTGAGTTGGGTTGAGCCTGAGACCAGGCTAGAGGCTGGAATGCAGATTGGGAGCCCTAAGGCCTGGAGGACGAGGCCAGGGAGCCCTGAGCCTGACTGGGGTCTCCAGCCTCGGGTCACCCTGGAACAGATCTCTGCGTTCTGGAAGAGGGAAGGCCGGACCAGTGTGGGCTTCTGAATCCTCAGAGCCTGTAAGACTAGCCTTCCACTCCAGAGGGGCTGAAAGGGGTCAGCTCCAGACTCAGGCCTGGACCTCACTCCAGATGTTTCTCTAGGCCCTGCCTAAAGCCTAGGGCCTTTTGTTGTGGAAATTTTTATCTTTGACATCTGCCTGGTGGGCAGGCTAGAGTGTAGACAGCCTGTAGGCCATGGCTTGCATTCAAGTTCGGCTTTGGTTAAACTGCCCAGGTTGTGACTCTGAGAACTGGCGACAAGGCTAGTTGACTGTGGGCCAGAAGGTTTCAAGATGGCATGTCAAGGTACAAATTTACCTAAGACACCATATTAGAATGAAGAGGTCCCATATGGGATGCTGACCAACTGTGTGGTGCTGGTGTCCATCATGTGGGTGGGAGGTGGCAGGGATCTTGCTCTCCAGAGACACAGACCCTGAGAGTGTCCAGCCACCCTCACTGACTACTCCGAGGCCCTCCAGCAAAATAAAGGTCAGATCCAGAAGGAGTCTGTGACTACATACAAACCTTGGCTTTGTCCACTCAATGGCAACATGGAATTTGCTGAGCCACGCTGAAGCGGCCATCTCTTGACTAGAGTCGGGACACAGACTCAGAAAGGATCAGCAGGTTCCTATGCCCGTCAGCTTATGGCTGCATACATCCTAGAACATGGAGTTTTATTCTTTCATGTTAAGGAGAGCCTGGACTGAAAAGAACTGAGTTTGTCCCAGTCTGGAAATGAAGATTGTCCCAGAGAAGAGAAACTCCCCAAACGCCATCTTTCCACAAAGGCAGGCTTGCTACAAGACAGACTTAGTTATAATGACCCATCCCACAGAAACGGAGTCCCAGTTATCTGTGGCCTCCATGGCTGACGTCCCTTTTAGGAGAGGAGACAATAGGGGGAGAGTTGCTAGTCCTTGGAAGGCTGAGCTCCCAAACTTCAGTCGAAAATATGAAGATTTGCCATATCAGGTTTGCCACCTCTTGTCTTATTATTTACTTTTTGCAGACTTTTACTTAAATTGGCTCACTATTTGCTTAATAAATTTGTTTTAAAAGGAACCTTTTTTTGGTATGGCCTCTATTAATGGAAAATCAGTATTATTTGCCACGACTAAAAGATAGTGTGAAAATAAACCGGGCATGCCAGTGCACACCTTTAATCCCAGCACACAGGAAGTTGAGGCAGGAGGATGTCTATGATTTTCCAGCTAGCTAATGCTGCATTGAGACATGACTCAAACGAAACCAAGAATATGAAAATAAATACAGCGTAGACGATGAAGTCCTAAGGAGGCAGGTTGCTTACTGGAGACATTGTCCTCAGATTCTGTTCCTCGTTAAAAGAAAAGAGGTGGTACGTGCCTGAAATCCCAGCACTCTGGAGACAGACACAGGAGGGTCCCAAGTTCAAGGCCAACCTGTGCTACTTAGTCTCAAAGGAAAGGAAGGACAAGAGTGGGTGGAGGAGGATGGAAGGGTGGGGCTCTAGCTCTGCCTCTGACTCAGGAGCTGGGGGAACAGTGGTTTCTCATTCGCCATCAGCAAACAGGACTGAGCTTTGGGTTCTAGTATGAGGAGAGAACAGTTCACCAGGGAGACAGAAGGGACAAAGTTTAGAGCCTGTCCATCTACATCACAGGAAACCAGGAGAGGCATCATAGTGTAGAAGGCAAACCCAGGCAGGGCTCCTCCTCTCGGATCCTGACCTGACCCTGCTGGATCCTGACTTGGCCCTGCCGAACCCTCGAACCATCCGCTTGGAGACTTCAGAAAAGTGGTTTCTGTGGCCTTTTTTTTCCCTTTTGGTCTCATACTCTAACTGAACAATAAGGGAGTTCAGAGCTGGACAGGTGCTTGATTGGGCGCGTCTAGTTGTGAAACTGGCGGGGAAGGTTCTATAAATGGGGGATGGACGGATGGAAGGATGGGTAGGCGGAGATATTACCCTGACCCTTCCGGTCTCTCTACTGTCTGGCCCCCACTCTGAGTGAGTTTGCTCTGCAAGCATTTTGAGCAGGATGTGCAGCTGTCCAGATGCAGGCCTAAGGCAACTGGTGTCATACAGCTCTTTCCTCTCCGTGGAAACAGTAATGAGCAGTGGCGGGAAGAGGGGGGGACCCCTTCCAGGAGCTGCCAGTCCCCGGTGCTGCGCCCCCGAGCTGTCCCCAGGCTGAGGTAGGTCTTTCGCTGACAGCAGATGTTTTTTGAGTCATCCCTGCTTCAGTGAGAAACCCTAATAATCGACAGGTTCTCGCTGGACTCGGGTGGGTAATTTGTTTATCTGGTCTGGCTTCTGCATACTGTCTGAGATGAAGAGATGTTTGCTCACGTCTCTGCAGGAAAAGCATGTGACAGAGGCCAGCCGATCAACAGATCAAATCCAGCAGACCTGAGACCAGGCATGCCCCAGGGTCTGCAGCTCCAGCTAGCCAGGCTGGTCGCCAGGCTGGCCCGAGGGGTTAAGTCTAGTTTGAGCAGCGTAATAAAATTCCTTCCCAAGTGAGAAAAGCAAACAAACTATGAATTGGAAGAATTCTTCTCTGAAGAGGACAACGGAGTTGTGTTAGAGTTTTCTTTGTCTTCGTCATCCTGAACGTAGATTTACTAAATAAAAGTGAGAAGGAACTCCCAAGAATGGGAGAGGGTCCAGGGGAGGAACACCAAGTTGGTATTTTTTTAAATTAATTTCTTTTTTAGATTTATCTATTTTATGTTGTGCAGGAGAGCTTTGCCTGTATTTCTGTATTCGCACCACACGCGTGCCTACAGATGGTGTGAGCCACCGTGAGGGTACTGAGAACTAAACCTGATTTCTCTGCATGAACAGAGAGTGCTCCTACCAGCTGGGCTATCTCTCTAGCCCTTATCTGTTTTTTAAAACAAAGTCTTACTATGTAGCCCAGGCTGGCCTTTAACTACCAATCCTCCTGCCTCACTCCCCCAAATGTTGGATTTACAGGCACACACATGACTTGTGGAGGCCAGAAGTTAATGTAAACTATTCTTCTAGACCACACACACACACACACACACACACACACACACACACACACACACACACACCATGTATGTGAAGGTCTCAGGACAGCCAGCAGGAGTTGGTTATCTCTTTCTACCTTGTAAGTCCTTGGAATTGAACTTGGGGTATCAGAGCTGTCAGCAGGTTCCTCTAGCCACTGATCCATCTCACTGTCCCGCTCCACTTTATTTATTTTTGTAAGTTTTATTTTATGTGTATGGGTGTTCTACCTGCATGCACGACTGTGTGCTACCTGTGTGCAGTGCCCAAGGAGGCCAGAAGAGGGCGTCAACTCCCTAGGACTCGTGTTAGAGATACAGTGATGCACCGTGTAGGTGCTGGGAATTGAACCTAGGTCCCCTGGAAGAGCGCCCAGTGCTCTTAATCTCTGAGCATCATCACTCTCGTTTAACCTTTGGTTCATGAGCATGCTGAGCTCACACTCTTCCTGCCATCTTACTCACTGGGCCATATCTTCAGCCTAGTATTAGATGTGTTGATCTCAGCTTGAGACCTTCTCTTCCCTCAGTTTCTGTGACCCTATGGTGCCTACTCCTCCCTCGACCCCATCTCTTGTCTGCTTCCTTAGAGATTCATCTTGAATAGCCCTTCCCTGTCTCCGCACACTCGTCCTGGGCATTTTCACCCATGATTCCAACTTCAGCTGCCTCTTGTCTCAATGATTCCAGAGTTCCTGCCTCCAGCTGCAGCAAATAGGGCCCCTCTAAATCTGTCCTCCTGTTATTCTGCAGTAACAATGGTACTGTTTGTAACGGGCTTCATGGCCGCCCAAAAGAGGCTCCACTTCCGAGAATCCATTGCAGCTAAGAACGGCTATGTAGCTGCACTAGAATCCGGACATGGTATGAAAGATCACAGACAAGGGCAGTGTCTTAGAGAGAGCTAAACTCTCAGAGGGAAAGGACTGGAGGGTCTATGGAACACCACTTAGTGCTATTGCATGTTAAAAACTAACATTTCATTTTCTAAAAATCACTGCCACTGCGGGTTTGTGTAACCTGAAGTAAAACCTATGCCCTGACTAAAATGCTTCATGTTCTTGCAGTCACTTTCCCTTCCACGAGTGACCAGATACCCTCAGGTCCCTCCTGTACTCAAGTCACCTAGTACACCTAACCACTCCCTCACAGTTACCTCAGGTGTGTTCCCACACACACTCAGGGAAGCTTGCTTCGTGCCCCACCCCCACCATCGCAAGCCGCCCCTAGTCTGCCCACTTCCTTTCCTAACTACCGCCCTGTCTCCCTCCGTTTCTCACAGTGTATCTTGTGTTAGTCACCTGCCGTATGGTTGTGACAAAATACCAGACAGAAACTACTGGAGGGAGGAAGGATTCATTTCGATCTCCAAGCTGGAGGCTGTGGTCCCTCCTGGAAAGGGAAGTGTGGTCTCAGGAACATGAAGCAGCTGCTCACATTCAACCCACAGTCAGTGTGGTGGTTTGAATAAGACCCCCCCCCCCCCCGCCATAGGCTCCTCTATTTGAATGTTTAGGTCCCAGTAGGAACTGTTTAGGAAGGATTAGAAGGTGTGGCTTTGTTGGAGGAAGGGTGTCCCTGGGGCTGGCTGATAATATTTCAAAAGCCCACGCCATTCCCAGTCGTCTCCCTCTACCTCCGCTCCCAGGCCATGCCTGACTGCCTGCCCTGTAGCATGAGGTCCGGCGGAACACTGCCTCTGGTTTGAACCCCCCAGAGTTGGCACCTGGGCTTTGAACTGCCTTTCACGATGCTACCTTTTGTTACTGTCACCTCCTGTTTGCAGTGTTTGATTCTCATCTGGGTTCCTCCTGAGGGGTTCAGAGTCTTTGCAAAACTTAGTTGACAAACCAAGAAGTCTTATGACTGGAAATTGCCTGGGCAAAAAAATGGTTCCTTCAAACAACTCCAGATAAGAGGTTTTGGTAAGCGGAAATTGCTTGCTAAGGGTGTAAATTGTGTAACAATTAAAAAAAAAAAACTTTTTGTGAAGCAAGAGGCAGTCAGTTCACCAGAAACTAGCTCCTCTGCTGTTTTGGCTAAACCTAAAATTCGTTCTGGTGGGACCTTTTCTTTCATGGACCCTCGCAAAACAGAATACCAACAATGTTTACCCCCCTAAATCTCAATAAATACTCCTTCCCCATCTCTGTTTTTTGATGTATGTTCATGCTTGTGTGAATGTGTGTACACATGCTCGTAGATGCGTGTGCATGTGTGTGTCTATAGGACACAGGTTGATATCTTTCTCAATCATTTTCCACCTTTTTTTTTTTGAGACTGAGACTCTCACGGAACCTGGAAATCTCTAATTTGGACAGGCTGGCTGGCCCATGAACTCCTGGGATGGACCTGTCTGCTCCACCTTCCCAGTGCTAGGATTATAGACTCATGCCTCCCTACCCGGCTTTTGTGTGGATATTAGGAATCCGAACTCAGGTCCCTGTGTTCGTACAGAATGTATGTTCCTGAGTATCTCCGAACCCTTCTCCTGCTCCTCACAAGGCATCCCAGGCTGGCCTCAAACTCTTGACCCTGCTGCCTCCATTCCCAAGTGCTGGGATTATAGACACGCACCAGCTCATCTTTCTAAATTCTTGGTTTGTTTGTTTTCTGGTTTTTGTTTTTGTTGTTGTTTATTTGTTTTTTGAGACAGGATTTCTCTGTAGTCCTGGCTGTCCTGGATCTCACTCTGTAGACCAGGCTGGCCTCCAACTCACAGAGATCCACCTGCCTCTGCCTCCTAAGTGCTGGAATTAAAGGTGTGTGCCACCACCGCCCAGCCTGATTTTCTAGGAGAAAAACAGAAATAGATTTCTAGGTAAAATCAGGTAATACAATAATTTATTTTTTGTGTGTGTTACAGAATTTTTTTAAATTTTTATTTGAATTCCTTTTAAATTGTTTTTATTGAGCTATATATTTTTCTCCGCTTCCCTCCCTTTTTCTCTCCTCCCCTTCTATCCTCTCCCATGATCCCCATGCTCCCAATTTACTCATGAGATCTTGTCTTTTTCTACTTCCCATGTAGATTTGATACAAATATGTGTCTCTTAGGGTCCTCTTTGTTGTCTAGGTCCTCTGGGATTGTGAATTGTAGTCTTGTTTTCTTTGCTTTATGCCTAAAAGCCACTTATAAGTGAGTACATATGATATTTGTCTTTCTGGGTCTGGGTTACCTCACTCAATATGATGTTTTCTAGATCCATCCATTTGGCTACAAATTTCAAGATGCCATTTTTCCCCTGTATAATACTCCATTGTGTAAATATACCACATTTTCCTTATCCATTCTTCAGTCGAGGGGCATTTGGATTGTTTCCAAGTTCTGGCTATGACAAACAAAGCTGCTATGAACATAGTTGAGCACATGTCCTTGTGACACGATTGAGCATCCTTTGGACATATACCCAAAAGTGGTATTGCTGGGTCTTGAGGAAGGTTATTTCCTAATTTTCTGAGAAATCGCCACACTGATAACCAAAGGGTCTGTTCCAGCTTGCATTCCCACCAGCAATGCAGAAGTGTTCCCCTTTTCCCACAACCTCTCCAGCATTAGTTGTCATCAGTGTTTTCGATCTTGGCCATTCTTACAGGTGTGAGATTGAATCTCAGAGTTGTTCTGATTTGCATTTCTCTGATGACTAAGGATGATGAACATTTTTCTTAAGTGTCTTTCAGCCATTTTAGATTCCTCTGTTGAGAGTTCTCTGTTTAGGTCTGATCTCAATTTTATTGGATTATTTGTTCTTTTGATGACCAATTTCTTGAGTTCTTTGTATATTTTGGAGATCAGTCCTCTATCTGATGTTGGGTTGGTGAAGATCTTTTCCCATTCTGTAGGCTGTTGTTTGTCTTGTTGACCATGTCCTTTGTTTTACAGGACTTTTCAGTTTCAGGAGGTCCCATTTATTAATTGTTTCTCTCAGTGTCTGTGCTGCTGGGGTTATATTTAGGAAGTGGTCTCCTGTGCCAGTTCATTCAAGTGTGCTTCCCATTTTCTGTTCTATGAGGTTCAGTGTGGTTGGTTTTATGTTGAGGTATTTGATTCATGTAGAACATTTTTTTAATATTTATTTATTTATTTATTTATTATGTATACAATATTTTGTCTGTGTGTCTGTCTGCAGGCCAGAAGACGGCATCAGATATCAGTTCAGATGGTTGTGAGCCACCATGTGGTTGCTGGGAATTGAACTCAGGACCTTTGGAAGAGCAGGCAATGCTCTTAACCACTGAGCCATCTCTCCAGCCCCCCATGTAGAACATTTTTTTTAGTTATAAACTGATTGGCCTAGTAGCTCAGACTTCTTATTAACTCTTATCACTTATATTAGCCCATTATTCTTGTCTATGCTAGCCACATGGATCAGTACCTTATTTGGTGAGCCAGCCACATTTTGCTTCTTCTGTGGCTGGGTCAGGACTACAGACTCAATACAATAATTTCTTAATGTACATAAATCTTTACCTCT
Source organism: Myodes glareolus (assembly GCF_982192425.1). Taxonomy (NCBI): domain Eukaryota; kingdom Metazoa; phylum Chordata; class Mammalia; order Rodentia; family Cricetidae; genus Myodes; species Myodes glareolus. The sequence goes on along the minus strand of NC_142032.1, from coordinate 77,103,922 downwards.
AGGATACAAACGAAATATATCTTGGCCATATGGATCACGTCAAACGCAGTCAGAGGTCTGCTCCACACAGAGCTGAACAAGTTTTCTGGGAAGGCTTCACAAGCGGTTGCAGAGCCCCTTGTCTGGGCCTCTGGTGATAAGAGTGGGGGCAGCCCTCTCAGGTCACAACCCCCCACTTTCATACTAGCAACAGACTGAAACAGATCATTCTTCTTTGCGACCAACTTTCTTGGTATTTCAAAGCTTCTCTACCAGCTAAGAGCCAGTAACGCCCTCTTAGCTGTGACAAGGTGACATTGCCAAATGTCCCCTTGGTAGGGGACGGAGCAAGAACCACTGACCTAAGTGGAATGGCTTAACCAATTCACAAAACTTCCTGGGCGGCATGCAACTGCTCAGACGCCAAAATAAGGAAAGTTCTGGAAACTGCAATGACTGGAATAATAATGAAAATTTTAATAGTAATATTGGTATTGGGGATTGAATTCAAGAAGAATATTTTTCTTCTTCTTTCTTTTTTTTTTTTTTCAAGACAGGGTTTCACTATAGTTTGGAGTCTGTCCTGGAACTGGTTCTTGTAGAGCAGGCTGGCCTTGAACTCACAGAGATCTGCCTGCCTCTGCCTCCCTGAGTGCTGGGATTATAGGCGTGCGTCACCACCGCCTGACAAAGAATATTTTTCAACACTTTTTATGATATAAGGCAAAATTATTTTAAAAATGGGAACTAGCCTGGCGGCAGTGGTGGCGCGTGCCTTAATTCCCAGCACTTGGGAGGCAGAGGCAGGTGGATCTCTGTGAGTCCAAAGCCAGCCTGGTCTACTGAGTCAGTTCCAGGACAGCCAAGGACAACGTAGTAAGACCCTGTCTCAAAACAAAAACAAAAGCAAAAAGCTGATAGACCAATTCATTCAATATATACCCGACAGAATTTCCAAGTAGCAAAAGCAGGGGGTGCTGGAGATGGAGAGAAAACCAGAGAAGCGTCTGTTCAATGAAGAAAAGCTTTGGAGGCTGGAAAGCTGGTGTGTGTTTGCGGTGTTCATCCCAAGAGCACACTGCTGCTTTCTGCGATTTCACTCCCGGATTCTGGAACTCCGTCTTCCAGGCAGAAGGGAACAACAGAAGTTGGATTCCTGCCACCACCACAGCAAAGACACATTTCAGGAAGCACCAGACCATTAGCAATGACCAGAGCAAGAAATCTCCAGGAAAAAAAAAAAAGGGAACAAGGGAACCAGTGAGGAGTCGCCCAAAGGGCTTTCCGAGCTAGGGAGACAGAACTGATAGTCAGGGAACAGACGTGGAGGCTTCAGATGGTTCCCCAGAGGACAGAGCTGAGCAGCCTAGGGTTCCTCTCAAGTGCCCAGCTAGGAATCAATAAGTGTGTGTGTGTGTGTGTGTGTGTGTGTGTGTGTGTGTGTGTACGCAAGCAAGTTACTCTAGGCCAGGGAAAGAGGCACCCACAGGATTAGCCAGACCAGTGTCAGGACTGACTCAAAGCCAGGGCAGCCCAGCCAGATTAGACACACTCAGAATTCACCAGACTGTTCAGGAAAGGTAAACTATTCAGGAAGGCCTTGCCTTGGTGATAGGGATGATTAAGGCGTACCCGAACACTCCTCATCATCAAGATGACCATCATTTTATGGCTGATACAAAGGTCTGGCGTTTATCTGACAAGCAATAGGAGATTAGCAGGCATGAAGGGACAGAGTAAAGAGACAATATAGAGTTAGGAGAAAATATTTGCCAGCAGTGTTTGAAAAGGGGTCAATATTTGCAAAGCATAAGGAACCTAGGCAGAGGGCTAGAAGTCAAACTCTCGTTTACACAGAGTAAAACCCACTGGAAACAACCTGACTCACAGAAGCGGAAGGTAGAAGGGAGGAATCCCGGACTGGGGGTTGGGGAGGATTGGGATAGAATTAAAGATTGGAATGAGAAAGAAGAAGTCAATATTGAAGGTGACACGTACGTATCTTAATTCAGTCGTTGGCATTGTGTAGACTGAGACAAAATAGACGAACAAAAATTACAGAGGCATGGGAAGGAAAAGAGGCCCCTGAGTTTGGGGTAAAATTAGTCACAGAGATGTTCATCTTCCTACAGAGGTCTCCAAGGAGGATGTTAAAAACAACAAACTAAGCCAGGTGGTGATGGTGCGCACCTTTAATCCCATCACTTGGGAGGCAGAGGCAGGTGGATCTCTGTGAGTTCGAGGCCAGCCTGGTCTACAAGAGCTAGTTCCAGGGCAGCCAAGACCATTATACAGAGAAACCCTGCCTCAAAAAAACAAAATACAACAAGCTAACCAGGCCTGGTGACACACACCTTTAATCCCAGCACTCGGGAGGCAGAGGCAGGTGGATCTCTGTGAGCTTGCTCTAGATAGTGGATTTGGGTCAGCCAGGGCTGCATAGTGAGAATTTGTCTCAAACAAAACAAAATGAAAAACCAAGCTAGAGACCAGCGAAACTATTCACTTGCTAAGGGTACTTGCCACCATGCCCGACAGTCTGAGTTTGGCCCTTGCAACCCACATGTTGGAACATTTTAATTCTTGTTTGAAATGACAGTCTTTGAATAACTGTAACTTAGAAGCTCACAAACCCCTACTGAGTCGCTGTAAAGCCACCAAAGCTAAGTTCTCTCAGGGTCTCCAGACTTAAGTGTATACTGTCCTTCCTTAAATTGCCCAGTCTCTCTGCATGCTCCCTCTCATTCCCAATGTTCATGTCTAAATACAAAATGTATATTTATTCCTTATCTTATTTTTAGAGAGAGGGTCTTACTATATAGCCCTGGCTGGCCTCAAACTAGCAGAGATCCCCCTGCCTTGGTCTCCTGAGTGCTGGGATGAAAGGTCTGTGCCATTGTACCCACTCTTATCCCTTATTTTAATAAATCTGATCATGTGACTCTGTTCTAACTTTTCATGAAATTCATCTCTGTGTTATACTCAAGAAGTCAGCTTTGGGCTGGAGAGATGGCTCAGGTGTTCAATACCCAGCAACCACTGGCGGCTCACAAACATCTGTAATGAAATCTGGTGCCCTCTTCTGGCACGTAAGTGTATATGCGGAGCAGAAATCATAAACGAATAAAGCAAACTTAACCAAAGAAGAAATAAAATTAAAAAGAAGAAGAAGAAGAAGAAGAAGAAGAAGAAGAAGAAGAAGAAGGAGAAGGAGAAGGAGAAGGAGAAGGAGAAGGAGAAGGAGAAGGAGAAGAAGAAGAAGAAGTCAGCTTTAGGAACTGGAGAGAAGGCTCAGCAGTTAAGAGCACTGGGTGCTCTTCCAGAAGACCTGGGTTCAATTCCCAGCACCCACACGGTTTCTTACAACTGTCTGTAACTCCAGTTCCGAGGGATCTGATGTCTTCATCTGGCTTCCCCGGGCACCGGGTACGCACATGGTTCATGTACATACATGCAAGCCAAACACTAGGTTTTTAGGTTTGTTTTATTTTTCATTATTTTATTTTATATGTACGGATATTTTGTCTGCGCGTGTGTCTGTGCACCACAGGTGTGCATGTCGCTCAGGGCGCACCCTGTCACAGAGCTACCTCCCCAGCCCTTGGTTCTCTGACCGGCTCTCCACGTGCTCCAGGCTGGCCTTGACGCTTGGGACCTCAGCCTCTTCCTATTGCCTTGCGAGGAGGCCTGGGGTTGCTCTCCAGCCCTGGGGACGGAGGCTGCCGAGCGCCCACCACACTAGGGGTGTAGGGTGACCTCTTCACCCTCTAGCTCCTGTGAGGGCTGTGCTGATTCTCACTGGCCAGAACGTGTCAAATACGGTCCGCACCACCTGGAGAAAGCTGGTGTGCACAGGAATGAGTGCGAATTTACCAACGGCCGAATGACTAGATTCTCTGTAATTCACAGTTTGACCTCACAGTGCTTCACTGTTCACGGCCTCAGAAAGCAGAGCGGCCAAAATGATCGATCACTCAGGGCACCGCGAGAACAAAGCAGAAGGCGTAGCAACGTGTGCAGATTTTACCTCCGCAGAGGGCTTATGATAAACAATGCATGACTGTCATCACACCACAGGGAGAACTTTTCCAAGTGCAAACATCGTTTCTAAGTGCAGAAGCTGGTTTGCTAAAAGGTCTTGCTGGTTTCAATTGCCTCCACGCTTCATCGGTCTAGGCACATAAAAACTCCTGCGAAAACTCATGTGTGTTCCTTCTCTACTGAGTTTGACCTCTTGTCCTTGACGGAAGGCCTCCCCCCTCTGGCCTCAGGTGGTGACTGGGTTGAGTGGTCGGGCCAGAGCTGATGAGATGAAAGTGTAAGCGTGTGGGTGGGATAGGAGGGTGGGCAAGAGGGCAAAGGCCTGGGTAGCCAGATGAGTGGGCCGAAGCCGGCTGGTTGGGGGAGGGGAGGGCGTGCAGGTGAAAGAGTGGAGGGACGGTCAATGGGCTCCAAGGGCTCCAGTGAACGCGTTGCCCCGGAGCTTGGGCCTCGCATGTCTCCAGGCTACCCTGGACAGTTGGGTGCGGATCTATGACAGGACTGAGCTAGGTGGAAGAATTCGCTCAGCTTTCTACTCCCTCCCTGCCCAAGAGTCTTTTGTTTGGTTCCCAGTTTTTTTGAGACAAGATCTACGCAGCCCATTTTGACCTCCAAAACGTGATTCTCCGGCCTCAGTTTCTCAGATGCACCGGCCTAGTCCTAGCGTTCTTCTCTTCTGGAAGAGCCCATCTGGACTAGAATGGACTATGGGGACCTGACTGGCCTTGAACAGGCAGTCCTCCGGGCTCTGTCTGGTGAGCGCTGCGAACACAGGCATGGCTCCATCACCAGCCCAGTCTTGGGGAACAGATAGATGCTGTATTTAGTGTCCCTAGCCAACTCGCCTAGCGGCTTTTTGAATCCCTAAACCGTGTGGTTGCACTGCCCTCTGGTGGTCATATGGGCATTTGTAAGCATTTTCTTTTTTCATTGTTCTTCCCGACTCCACCCCAACCCCAGGTTCAGATACAACCTCCATAAGGACAAACATTTCTGTCTGCCTGCTTATTGCTTTACACGCAGGATCTAGAATGGTGCCCACCATCCATTGGAAGGGGTGAAGGATGCTTTCAAATTCTGCCCGCCACTGTGTGGATATGTACCCTCCTCAGCGCACTCTCAACCCCATGAGTCTCAGTGTCTTTGTGGATAGCGTGGAGATGCTCACAGCCCACACTGTGAGCAACTGGAAGGTGGGACCTGCACATCTGGGCAGAGCACTCAGTCCCGCTTCTTCCTTCTCACCTACCAGCCTGCCCTGATGATGCCACAGCCGGGTGGCAGCAGGCACCTTTACTTAGCAAGTCAACTCGGCTGTTTGTCAAATGGGCTTCACACTGGGCACGGGGCAGCCTGGAGAAATGCTGTAGCCCTAGTCCCAGGCTGGCCAGGAAGCCAACCAAGTGGGAAGGGAGACTCCTCTTCTGCATTCCCTTCCCTCCACCCCCCTGAGCCACACCCAGACTCTCTCTGCCCCCCCCCCCAGCCTGCTAAGAGGTTCTAGCCTCTACCCCAGCATTTCTCAATCTGTGGGTCTCGACCCCTTTGGAGATTGCATATCAGGAAACCTACACGTCAGATATTTACATGGACAATTCATAATGGTAGCAACATTACAGTTATGAAGTAGCAAGGGAAATAACTTTATGGTTGGGGTCACCACAGCATGAGGAACTGTACTAAAGGGTCACAGCGTTAGGAAGGCTGAGAACCACCGCTCTACCCATGGCAAGACCCACATTCAAGCCTTCCCAGGCTGCTTCCCCAACTCCCTGCAGTCACCCTGCCCGTCTCCAAACGTATCTCCCTTTGCAGGACTGACTCGGCACTGAAAATAGGCTTGTCTCATTTTCTAGCTTGTACTTGATTGTTGTTGGGACAGAGTCCAGAGCCTCTGACCTACCACTCTGTGGTCTGGAGCCAGCCCATCCCCCAGCCATCTTGCTTTCCATGGCTCCAAGTACTTCAGCACACACTGCAAGCCATTACCTACCTCTGGGCCTCTGTCCATGCAGTTGCCTCTGCCTGGAAACCAACACTCCCATCTCTCTCCTGCAAGGAGAGTGTGTTCTGCTTGGCTTGTCTGGAATCCATTCGCTTTCTTTTCCTCTGGTAACAGAATCCCTTCCTAGTTCACAGATTCAGAGAATCCCGCAAGGGAAACTCATGTTCGAGTTCAAAATTGAGCTTAAAATTCAGCATGACAGAGTTCATTAAAAACAACAATAATTATAACACTAGCCAAGCGTAGTGGCTTCACTTGGGAGGTGAAGGGTTAGGCATCAGCAGCTCAAGACAAGCCTTAACTACAAAGTGAGTTCCAGGACAGCCTGGGCTACATGAGCTATATAAGCTACGTGAGCTCACACCTAAAAGAAAAAATAAACCAGCAAAGTTGTGGATGTGACATGTGTAGGATGTCCCGACGGCCTCTGGGTACAGTCCACCCTTGTCTGGTCCATCCGGGTACAGTCCACCCTTGTCTGGTCCATCTGGGTACAGTCCACCCTTGTCTGGCCCATCCGGGTACAGTCCACCCTTGTCTGGTCTAACCCTTGTCTGGTCCATCCAGGTACAGTCCACCCTTGTCTGGTCCATCCGGGTACAGTCCACCCTTGTCTGGTCCATCCGGGTACAGTCCACCCTTGTCTGGTCCATCCGGGTACATTCCACCCTTGTCTGGTCCATCCGGGTACAGTCCACCCTTGTCTGGTCCATCCGGGTACAGTCCACCCTTGTCTGGTCCATCCGGGTACAGTCCACCCTTGTCTGGTCCATCCGGTACAGTCCACCCTTGTCTGGTCCATCCGGGTACAGTCCACCCTTGTCTGGTCCATCCGGGTACAGTCCACCCTTGTCTGGTCCAACCTCACTCGCTAATTTTAGATTCTAGAGCACAGGTTTGGGTCTCCTAATACACATTCCTCATCGCTGACCCTCTCAGACCCTGATGCCACCTAGATCCTAGATTTGGGTCTTTCTGACTATAGAGCATCCCTGGGCCCACATTTCCTGCACTGGGGACCGGCGGTGCCCAATTCTGAGGGGACTCTGTTCTCCCTCTTCAGAAGTGAAGAAGGAGTTAGGGCTCTCAAAGACTTAAGGTCTCTGAAATTGGACCACCTTGCTAAGAGTGTGGCCATGCTGTTCCCGGAGGAAGGGCAGAACCCAGGAGGGGGTCAGAGAGAATGGGTGTAGTGCTATGTGGCAGGCACATCCAGGCCATGCTCATGAGACTGGCCCCTCAGTTCAGAACAGCAGCCAGCTCTGCCCGGTATCTCTGCCAAGAAACTCCGGCCTCCTGACACAGTCAGACGAAGGCAGGGGTATGGATGATGCGGGCCTCCATCTGCCGGGCTTCAGATTCAAGTGAGCTGAGTGTTTGCCCTTCCACACCCCCAGGGACACTAGGTAGGAAATATTTCTCAGTCAACCTCGGGTCTTTGTGGGAAAGAACTGAATTTTCCTCTCCTGGGGCAAAAGGTGGAAGTGTGGGCTCTGAGAGGCAGAGGAAGCCCAGAGGGGGCCCCTGGGAAATGTCACCTCATGGACCACCAGCACCTGGGACCTCTCACGGCCTTGCTCCTCCTAGAACCGCCTTAGAAATTCTAGGCTTAGGTGAGGTCATGGCAGCACCTCAGGCATCAGCCAGGGGGAGGGTCACAGCTAGAGGGCAAATCTGACGCCACCCACCTTCAAATATAAGACGTTGCTCCCAGTATAAAAAGAGAACTACCACGCATTTCTCCCCAGTGTCTTCTTGCCGCTCATCACGGCTTCTAGTTACACACGCAGAAAAAGTTTAAGCTAGGTGTGGTGGCATGGTCTGAGCCACGAGAACACAGTTAAAGTACAAGGCCAGCTCAGCTATGGGGCGAGGTGGGGGGGAGGGAGGAGCAGGAAAGAAGAAAGGAGGGAGGGAAAAAAGAGGGCTGAGGCTAGAGCGAGCCCCATCCTCAACACTGCAGACAGAGAAAGAGTTTGGGCTGTGCTTGTGGCTTGTTTCCTGTCAAATGGCCCCAGCTGCCCACACAGGCCATGTGCTGCCAGCTGCCAGCTGCCAGAGTCTAGCAATGAAACACCGTTTGTGAAGGGGGTAACCTTTCTAGAAGGTGGTGTTTGAAAACAAGTTTATGTCTTAGAGTCGGGGAGCGGCACTACTTTCAAGAGTTTACTGACCGCTTGCTGTGTGGTAACTGTCATCCACAGCTCAGTAAGGTCGAACATTTATTAGACCTATCTTACAGATGAGAAAACTGAGGCAAGCAAAATCAAAGTCGGCCCCGGCAGGTCACACAAGCCGGGGCTGGCGGAGCTAGGGGGAAGCTCAGGTGTCAGGTGAGTCCTCTGAATCTAAAGAGATGTGACCTGAGAGGGCCAACAAGCCAGAGTGCCGCCTGCTGGTGGCGTCCTTTTCGGGCTTTAGGGCCTACGTGCATGAGGCACTGGAGTAGCACCTTCAGCAAACAGCTTGAGGGAGAAATCCACGGCTGGAGCAGCCTGCGTCAACATCCCCAGAGAGATGACGTCAATGTGGGTCCCACAGAACTGGGGGAGGTTGCCCAGTGTGACGCCCCCACTGGCTTCCACAGTCACGCTGGGGAACTTGGCTTTCAGGGCAGCCGCTGTGGGGTGCAGCTCCTGTAAGATACAAGCCCAGAGGAGGTGAGCTTCCCACCCCCTGCCCGGCACAGTCCCTGCCCAGGAGTCGGATCCGTCTCACCGCAGGCTTGAAGTTGTCCAGCAGGACCAGGTCAGCCCCAGCCTCTGCTGCCCGCAAGGCCTCCTTCAGGCTGCTGCATTCCACCTCTACCTTCAGGGCGAAGTCGGCTGCCTGCCGGGCCCTCAGCACGGCCTGCGCAGAGAAAAGGTGAGATTGGGTCGCCTCGCACTGGACCCTGGAGCGCAAAAAGGAAGTCGGCCTCCCCCATTTACAGATGGCGTTCCAGATCCTGGGACTCTGAGAGAGGGACTGCAATGAGGGTCAGAGGCGGACCCTAGTGAGAACAGCGGCTTAACCAGGCACTCACCTTTTCCACGCCGCCGGCTGCCATCACGTGGTTGTCTTTCACCATTATCAGCCCTCCCAGGTCATAGCGGTGGCTTGCAGCCCCGCCGATTAGGAGCCCGTACTTCTCCACCAGTCGGAACCCTGGAGTGGTCTTCCTCGTGCCCGCCACATGCCCATTCCAGCCAGTGCCCCTGGCCACCTCCACAGCTGTCGCCGCCATGCTGGCAATCCCACTGCAGCGGGCCAGGGTGTTCAGGGCCACCCGTTCCCCCAGCAGCAGGTGGTGGGCAGGTCCCCGGACTTCGGCCACCTTGACCACAGGTACCAGCTTCGATCCCTCTGGGAGGAACCAGGACACTTGGCAGTTGAGTTGGGTAAAGATGGCATCAAAGAAAGGTCGCCCGGCCAGAACCCCTGGAGATTTGGCCCACAGCGCTGCCTGTGCGGGAGCTGATCCAGTGACCAAGGCTGCAAAATTGAGACTCGGGCAGTCTTCTTGCAGCCAGCTGTTCGCCAGGGCGGCTAGGGTCGTAGAGGGCAGCACGAGCTGCAGGCCTGCGGGGAACCAGAGAGAAGGCTGCTAGGCTTGTACTTCCTCCCTTTATAGCCAGAGGTGACAGCAAAATATCCAAAAGTATGGTCAACAGGGCGCTAGCCAATCAGGGTGGAGATTGAGCTGAGGCAGAGGGTTAGGTCTGGAGCCGACCAGGTTGTCAGAGTAAATAAAATTAGCCCGCACCTAGTTAAAGTTAAACTTTCAGCAAGCATCAGGGAATTTTATAAGGAAGCTGGGTGTGATGGTGCATACCAATAATGCCCACCCTCGCCCCTGAGACCTCTTCTCAAAATAGCAACAACGATAATGATACAATGTAGAGCCGGCAGTGGTGGCACACACCTTTAATCCCAGCACTGGGAAGGCAGAGGCAGGTGGATCTCTGTGAGTTCGAAGCCAGTCTAGTTACAGGATAGGCTTGGACAGGCTCCAAAGCTACAGAGAAACCCTGTCTCTAGATAGATAGATAGATAGATAGATAGATAGATAGATAGATAGATAGATAGATAGATAGATCGATAGATAGATCATAGATGATAGATAGATAGATAGGTGATAGATAGATAATGATGATGATGATGACGATGACGAAATGTAGAAGCAAGAAGCAGAGCATTTGCTCCTTGTTATCAAACCATGTCTTTTTTTGTAAATCTTTTCTGCATTTATTGTGTATGTGTGCACTCATGCAGGTGTCATTGCTCTTGAGTGGAGATCAAAAGATACCTTGCAAGAGTCTGGTTTTGAAAGCATGCATATAGATGAAAATGAAATGAAATTTATGCCCTGGCAATGCTGAAGCATGCATGGGCAGCCCGTATATGGCGGTTCTGTTGAACTTGTCCATACTGGGTTTCGTGGTCTAAGTTGATGAGGACACCTGACCAGGTCTCTTCCTCAAGAGGGCACCAGATCTCATTACAGATGGTTGTGAGTCACCATGTGGTTGCTGGGAAGTAAACCAAGACCTTCGGAAGAACAGGCAGTGCTCTTAATGGCTGAGCCATCTCTCCAGCCTATGCTTTTTTAAAAAAGCATGTAGGTCCTAGACTCTAATTCAGTTTGCCAAGCATGGCAGTAGGCCCTCGTAGCCACTAAGTCATCTCCCGTCACGCATCCTGTTTTTAACTTTAATTGACTCATAGTTAAAGAAACAACGTGGGACGAACCTCCTAGTGCATTTGAACCCAGTGGTCTTACTAATTTCATATAACCTCCCTTCTTCAGAACTAAAGCTCTGGACCTTAAACAACAGCTGCCTCCTCTTCCCATTCCTGCCAGCTGCCCTTGTGCTTTGTTATGACACCCAAGTAACGTAGGCACTTGGATCATCTTCCACATTTAACAACTTGTAAGTAATTGTGGCCTGTTATTTGAAACTCAAATGTAACTGGGTGTCTCATATTTTATGTACTAAACCTACTGTTGGGTCCAAAGCTCTTTATTTACAGATAAGATATTTAATATCCTGTTGTTCTCTGGAGACATGCTTTGCTTAGGTAGCCTAGGATAGCCAGCCTGGACTCCCAGTCATCCCACCTCCTTAGTGGCATGCACCACCAAGGCTCTCTGTATTTAACAGCATGGGCAACTGACTTCTGCACACCTGAAAGTTGCCTGCCTCCATCTCACCCATCTGTGTTGCTCAGAAGGATTAGCTATTTATGCCCTTAAACCCTCCAGCAGGCCACGAGCTCGTATCTCTTTCCTTCTAGCTTTCTCTGGAACACCAAGTATTTTATTTATGGTGGGGATCTAAACCAGAGCCTTGAGCTTCTAAAAAGTGTTCCTACCACTGAACCCCACTCACAGACAAACACCAGGTTGGAAGTTCAGGTATTTACAGCAAAGGACCACGTAGGAAAGGCAGATTGGTTGAGGGCACACGGCAGCAAGGTGGCCGCAGGTTTGCGGCTGCAAACTAGGCTGGGCTTTGTGTGGTTGAGATAAGGGGTAGAGGCATGGTATCTCCAAGGTCTTTCACCTCCAATGTATGGCACCAACTAAAGGATCTTGCAGCCTTTAGAGCCTCAGAATCTGGCCACTGCAGAGAGACCCAGACATGATGCAACATTGCCACCTGTCGGTTGGTCAAAGAGCTGCAACCTTCATGCAATTTGCTTCCCTTGACTCCCGCCCCCCTTGACTCCCGCCCCCACAGCACCCTCCTCTCCTTCACCCCTGCTGTCCTGGAATTCACTTCCTTGAACTCCAGGCAGCCACGGGCTGAGATTACAGGTGCGAGACACCACATCCAGTTCTCCAAACAGTCTTGGACTCCCTCGTTGGTCTCTGAAACAGTTTTGCTGAGAATTCTGTTGAGTTTGGTGCGGCCAGAATGCCTCCATACCCCTAGGACTTCCTGTTAGTAATTCTGCACCATCGGCCCCTGCTGTGCTCCTAGGCTGTGAGTTCCCACTTGCCCACACTGTCTGAGTCCTGTCTTAGAGAAAGATTTCTGGATGATTCTGTTCTATCACCTGCCTCCTGCTCACTCTTTTTTGTTTTTTCGAGACAGGGTTTCTCTGTGTAACAGCCCTGGATGTCCTGGAACTCTCTGTAAACCAGGCTGGCCTTGAACTCACAGAGATCGGCCTGCCTCTGCCTCCTGAGTGCGGGGATAAAAGCGTGCACCACCACCGCCACTTCTGCTGTCGTTGACAGCTCTACCACTGTGACACTGTAGTTCCCATCACTGCTCCTTCCACGCTCTCTCCTCTGTACCCCACTTCCCGCCTGACCGAGCAGCTGCCGTGGCGATGATGGTGGGTGCGTCTTCCTGCCCCTCTCAGGCCTGAGCCTCAGCTGGTTCCGCATTGTCCCTTCCCCTGCCCCATCATTGTACTCCTCTCTTTCTACAGACCCCTGCTAGGCGACAAGGTCCCCATCTGCACCACACTCCTGTCTGGTCTTCAGCTGTATTCCAGTTGCCTGGGCCACTTAGGGGCTCAAGCCTCTAATCCCAGCATGTGGGAGGGTAAGGTAGGAGGTAGGAGGATTTCAACAAGTCTGAGGGCAGCCTGGGTTACATACACAGTTAGGTCCAGGACAGCCTGGGCTACTGTGTAAAATTCTGTCTCAAAAATAAGTAAGTAAATATAAAATAAATCAACCAAATGCCCAGTGGTCTGAGCTATATGAATTCACAAAAATGATCCAGGCAGTGGTGGTACACACCTTTAATGCCTGCTCTTGAGAAGCAGAGGCAGTTCAAGGACTTGAGTTCAAGGCCAACCTGGTTTACAGAGTAAGTTTCAGGACAGTCAGGACTATAACGGGAAACCCCATTTCCCGTTTCCATTTTTTATGGAAACCCCATAGAAAGGGGAAGAGAGAGTGAGAGAAAGAGAGAGAGAGAGAGAGAGAGAGAGAGAGAGAGGTAAAAATGGCCAAATATTGGCAAGTTCATACACTATAGCAAACATACAGGGCAGCCATGCCCTCAGAGAGGCCACTTGGTGCAGTGACGCAGCTCAAAGACTCCGGGGCATGATCCAAGTCTCAACAGTGTCTCAGCCTTTTATTGTCTAACAGGGATGATGGCGCAGAGACCCTGGGTTGCTAAGCTCCGAGGGACGTCATCAGGCAAACAGTAGGTGTGTTGGCTGAAGAAATGACTGAAGTGTCCCGCAAGTGTGGTGGGCGCTGGAGGAGGTGGCTGTGTGTGCCCGGGAAGGATGAGTCATGTTTGCCAGGCAGAGGTGGCTGAGGTCGAAAGGATTTGAAGCTGAGAAGCCGAGAATGACACTGGAGAAATGGGAGGCAAGCCAAATCTGAGAGGACTGAACTGTTTAGCCTGGGAATCGGGGTGGATCCCAGGAACCACCACAGAGCTGGAGGTGCAGCGCGTGGTCACCTCAGCCACCCACTGAAGATGGAGCAGGAGACAAAAGGAGACCGAGGCAGCTAACAGAAAGTGGTAAAGCCCTGAACTTGGGCAGCGGTGGAAACGAGAGCAGGGCAGGTGTGAGAGCTACTTCTGAGGTCGAATTTGCCCAACTGGCAGCTGTTAAGTATCGAGGCCTCGGGTTTGTGTTCCAAGTGGTTGAACACAAATACAGCAGGAGAAGTCTGGGCAAGAGGAACATCAGGAGAAGGTGGGAAGGGCATGGGGAGCCCTGGGCGTGTGGGTACCACAGTGCTTAGCCTCCCCACAGGGGTCATTCCTATTTTTTTTCTTTTCTGTTTTGTTTTGTTTTTTGAGACAGGGTTTCTCTGTAGCTTTGGAACCTGTCCTGGAACTAGCTCTTGCAGACCAGGCTGACCTCGAACTCACAGACATTTACCTGCCTCTGGCTCCCGAATGCTGGGATTAAAGGTGTGCACCACCACCGCTGGGCAGTCATTCCTATTTCTAAAAGCATAGAAACCAAATCTCAGAATCTTGGTGTGGTGCCGTGGTGCCCTGTGGTAAGGCTTCACAGCAGCACAGCTAGGGAGGGAACCGGTGGTTTTCTGCAGGTGTTAACATAGACGCCCACGAGAAACATGGATGGTGCCCAGACAGAGTAGGTAGATGTGTCTGTTCCCGGCAGATGCTGGGGTGAGGAGTAGCGAGACTGTGGGCATGGTGTCTGAGTATAGTGGGGGAAGAGGCACAGGCAGAGGTGTGGCTGACAACGCCTAGAGAAGAATCAAGAGCGGGTGTTTGGGGGTTGTGGGGAGAAGATTCAATAAACAGTGCTTGGGCAGAGTAAGTGGAAGCTGCAGATGGGTCATTGGACTTCGCGACTTCGTGACTAAGAGGCCTTGGCTAAAGCAGTCTGTGTAATGTGTGATGGAAACAGCCGCAAGGTCACAGTCAAAAATTACACCGTGAGGTGAGGAAGTGGAGGCGGTGCGTGTGAACCACTGGCTTCAGGCATTGAGCAAGGGCCCTCACCCAGAACAGCGTGGCCCACTTGGGTCATCTGGAAAGCCTGTTTTAACTCTTGGCTGCCTGGGCTCGTTGTAGATCAACTGCTGATTCTGGGCTGGGGGATCCCGGGTATCTGGGTGTTCCGAGTCCCCCTCACATCCCAGCATATGAAGGTTAAAAGTAGTGCGCGGCAGAGCCCACGAGATGGCTCGGAGGGATAAAGGCGCCTACCGCCTAACCTGAGTCTCATTGCTGCGTCCCACATGGAGAAAAGGAAGAACTGACTCTCCCAAAGGAAGAGGGAGGGAAGGAGAGAGAGAGGGAGAGAGAGAGAGAGAGAGAGAGAGAGAGAGAGAGAGAGAGAGAGAGAATGTTAAAATGCAGCAGCAGCATTAGGAACTGGGATGTCATGCGGCAGATCCTGGCTGGGCTCAGATCCCAGACTCAGAGGGGTGAGATTCGAACCTCTGCTCACTGCAGCACCTACTCAAATATCTCCAAGTCATGGAGTCAGCCCCAGGGCCTATCAACAGGAGGGTGGATGACGAAAACATGGCATATCTGCTTAGGGAAGCTTAAGCCTCAAAGGAAAACAAAATTATACCATCTGCAGAGCACAGTTAGAACTGGAAATCATGTTAAGAAGAACATTGCATGTTTTCTCCCAGATACAGAGTCTAGATTGAAAAATAAAACCACAGAAGTAGCAGGAAGCTGATGGGGGAAGATGCGGACTAGCTGGAAACAGGAGGAGGCCAAGAAGGTGACTGGCGAAGATCAAAGGGCATTGTAGTCATGTCTGAAACTCTATTTTCTACAGATAACATACACTAATAAACATGAATGAAAAGGGGGAGAAACTATGCAAAGAACCCAGGAGGTGGCGCAAGCCTTTAATGCCAGCACTTGGGAGACAGAGGCAGGCGGATCTCTTTGAGTTCCAGGCTGTCAGGGGCTACATAACAAGACCTTGACTAACAAAATAAAGCAACAACAAAAAGTCTGAGGCCAGGGTCAGCGAAATAGCTCCTTCAGGAGAGATGCCTGCCACCAAATTTAACCCACTGAGTTCCATCCTGGGATCCTACACAATAAAAGGAGAAGCCCACTCCTACTCTACACACCCAAATAAATATATATAAATGTAACTTTGAAAATTAAAAAATATTAGCCAGACATGGTGGTGTACGCCTTTAATCCCAATCCTCTGGAGACAGAGGCAGGTAAATCTCTATGAGTTTGAAGCCAACCTGGTCTACATAGCAAGTTCCAGAATAGCCAGGACTATGTAGAGAGACAATGTCTCAAAAAATAAAAATAAAACTATAATTAAAAACATAAAAAATTAAAAGCCTGGTGGCTGTGTAATATGACACCATCTGACTCCACTTGATATAAAATGCCAGGAAAGACAAGCTGATAAAGTCAGAGCAGTGCACGCTGGGAGCTGAGTCTGATCTAACATGGCTGGGGTCGTACTAGGGTGATGAAGGTGTTCAGCTCAGTGAAGTTGCTGAGACTCGTGACTTATATATGGAAGTGGACAGGAACCAGTGCTGTGACCAACGTCACAAGCCATTCTTGAACCACATGAAACAGTGGCTCCAAACAGCAGCAGGAAGACAACACTCAGGAAACAAGAAACCCCAGGAGAGGTGGCATCATCACCAACCCCAGCGCCCCCATGGCTGATGTAAGAAGAAAGTTTGGCCAGCCTGGGCTGCTGAGTGAGACCCTGGCAAGAGACAGAAGGAGGAGAAAGAGGAGGAAGACCAGAAGGAGCTGAGCCGAGGAGTCTAGATGAAGCCACCTCCTTACCACTAGGGCTGGAGCCAAGGCCTCTCGCTTGCCAGGGAAGCACCCACCACTAAGCTGCACCCTGGCCCTTACTACAGAGATTTTTCAGTGGCTTCATCTCACAGGTCTGATGAGTTATTCATGACCTCATTCTTTAGGCTCGGCCTTTTGCCAAGCACAGCTGAGAACAGTGAAGGTTTCAGCTTCTTTCTGCTGATCCCTCCCAAAAGGTCAGGAAATTCAGATGGATAAGGGGCTGCACCTGGAGACTGAGTATGAGAACAAAAGATTCTTCTAGCCCTCCCTTGCCTTAGGGTCGCAGGCATACGATGCCCGGGAACCAAAGTGTATTTCTTAGTCTAACTTTTTAAAGATTTGCTTTATGTGTATGAGTGTTTTGCCTCCATGTGCCTGTGTTCACTACATATGTACCCTCGGAGGCCAGAAGTTACTGGTGCCCCTGGAACCGGAGTCACAGCTGCCTGTAAGCCCCAGTGTGAGTGCTAGGAAGCGAACCCCAGCCCCCTGCCAGAGCGGCAAGCGCTCTAACTGCCGAACTGCGTCTCCACTCTCTTGTCTCTTGCACAACAGAAGTAGTGCAGAGCTGTGCAAAAATGCTGATCCCTGGGCCCCCGTTGGGGTTGGGGGGTGGAATTAGGACACCCTGTAGAATGCACAGCAGGAATCTAATTGCTAGCAGAGCCTCTGAGTCTGGAACGGTCAATGGCCATCACACACTGGTGCCCGCCATACCAGGGCACCGACTGTGTGCTGTCTTAGGTTCTGCCCACAGTCTTCCACACTACGCGGCTTTCGTGTTTATAGATGGAAAATTGAGGCTGGGAAACGGAAAGAGGCTGGGAAACGGAAAGAGAAACTTCCTAAAGAGCAGAGCCGGAGAGGGAGGAGGTGGGAGGAGGCAGTGAATGCTCTTCTCTCTCTCTCTCTCTCTCTCTCTCTCTCTCTCTCTCTCTCTCTCTCTCTCTCTCACACACACACACACACACACACACACACACACACACACAGTGAGTGCTTTCAGGAGAACCCAGCTGCTTCAGCCCCCAGACTCCGCCCACACAGACGGCTCCGAGATGAGCGGACCTGGCTGCCTGGTGCAGGGCACACTGCTCACAGAGTTTCCACTTGGGGGATAAACAAACACATCTGCTGTTCTTTAAGCCCCACTGGCTAACACTTCCGACAAAAGGAATCCCGAGAGTGGGTCTGAATAGCCAGGCTCTCCTAATTAGCAGCTGCCAGGAAGGCACTAATTCAGAGAGAGGCTGAGCTTCAGAGGGAGCCAGGCTGGTGCAGGGAGCTGCCTGGTGGGCACAGCTGTCAGCCAGGGACAGATTGCAGTCCTTGCCGGGTTACCCAAGGGGAAGTTCCTTCTCGGTACCTAGACTGCCGACAATAATTTCACTCAGCCGTAAACCTGACCTCTCCAGGGGATAGTTTTTTAATTGACTATCTCGAATGAATAAGACTCTGGTAAAATTGACATGTCAGGGGTGGGGTACAGCTAATTCGGTGGAGCGCTTGCCTGACATGCAGCACATCCTGGGTCCTGTTGCTAGCGCACCTATAATTCCAGAATTCTAGACAGGGGCAGGAGGATCAGAAGTTCAAGGTCACCCTCCACAGTGTAGAAAGCTGAAGTCAGCCTTGGTTATATGAGGCCTTTTCAAGAAATTAACAAATAAAATAAAGAAGTGTTTCGGGTGTGGTGATGTGAGCCTGTAACTCTAGCTATTATAGACAATGAGACAGGAGAACTTCATGTTCAAGGCCAGCCTGGGCCATCTCAGGGATCTTCATGTGAGGTTTAGATTTAAACACAGGGCGAGAGGCATGTGTAAACTAAGCAGTCCTGGTGGGGGGGGGGAGGGGTCCTGCCCATTATCCATGTTCCTCCTGCAAGGTGCCCTGACCAGGAGCCTGGGGCAGCCTCCTCCTGGAGACACACTCGGTCCTGAGCTTTGCCTTAAGCTTTCCAGGAAATTCTAGCTTTTGGAGATGATTATTTCACTAATGCCACAGCCAAAGAGAAGGCGCAGTGTCTCCTTCTGGTGTCTTCATTCTGGCCCAGGGGTAAAGTGTGATGTGGGATGTCCTTCTGTACACTGTGAATATGTGTTGCTTTTATTGGTTGATAAATAAAGCTGCTTTGGCCTAAGGCAGGGCAGAATAAGCCAGGCGGAAAAGTCAGACTGAATACAGGGAGAAAGAAGGTGGAGTCAAGGCAGACGCCAGCAGCTGCTGGAGAAGCAAGATGTGAGGTAACAAGTCATGAGCCTCGTGGTAGAATATAAACTAATAGAAATGGGTTAATTTAAGTTGTAAGAGCTAGTTAATAATAAGCCTGAGCTAATAGGTCAAACAGATTGAAATTAATATTAAGCCTCAGAGTGGTCATTCGGGAACTGACTGGCAGGTGGGGGAAAAACCTCCAGCTACAAAAGCGCTTGCTGTGAAAGCGTGAAGAGTCCCAGAACACACACAGAACAGGCATGGAAACCCAAACTAAGGTGAATGGCTCCTGTGGAGACACCTGCGATTAACCTCTGACCTTCGCATGCATGCACATCCCACACACGTGTGCGCACATGCACATTTACACACAAGGAAACAGATGCAAAAAGATTCTCACTAGAATGGTTGCAATGTAATCTTCACAACCACAACTATACCCATTTTGTAGGCAAGGAAATGGAGGTATAAAATAGTGTAAGTCCATACAACTGGGAAGTGTGGGCTAGGGGTATAAAGCTGACTGGCCATATCAGGGACTCATTCATACACTCCACCACCACGAAGAAGGGATGGTCACAGATCTAGCTTAATTTCATTCCTCTTTTTCCTCTGAGTTGTGCCTGCAGTCACCTTGGAGCCCAGAAAAGACAGGGCTGAAGATAGGAATCAGTAGACAAAGGATCCAAGCTGCCTGCAGCAATGGATCCTCCAGGATGACCGCCCTCCTAGGGGACAACTGGCTGTGACGTGAGACTGCCCCAGAAGTGGAGCAGGTCCTCTTAGGGAACCAGACGGCTCGGCGAGGCTCGGACAAGCACTTCTTCCTGATCAGAAAAGAGAAAACGGTGGACTAGACCACACGACACATCAATGCGGAGTTCTTCAAGGTACACCCAAGATTCCAGGGTTTTGTTCCTGGCCCGAAGTATGACCCAGAAACATCTGGATTGCAATCCTGACTCCACCCCATGTTCCCTTGGGCTCTCTGAAAGTGAGTGTCACAGGGGGACAGTTGTGAGGACAGGGGGACAATTCCCATCTGTGTCTGAGACAAGGCCTGGCTACCAGCCACAAGACTGCAGCTTTGGCCTTTCTTCTGCTTCTGTAGATTCATTCAGCAGACAGCAGGTGGAGACAGAGGCTGGTCCACACTGCAGCTTCCTGACAAGTTCTTTCCAATGCTCCCCCACTTGTTAGGGGACAGAAATGACTTCCCAATAGGACCCAGTAAGTCCCCTATCACAAGTGCTGAAATGGGCTTTGAGGGCGAAGGAAGATTTGCTAATGAAGCGTGAGGACAGAGGTGAGGCCGCAAGGTGCTGGCTCTGAGCTAGGTTAGACTTTGACCAGGGAGAGCTCCATGGCAGAGAAAGGCCACAGGTACCCGGGAGAGGTGGTAGAGACTGGTAGATGTGGTTCCAGTACTTGGAAAGGAACGAGAGAAAAGGCTCACATGGGCTCAGTGGTACTCACTGCTTGGCCCAATATAACCCCTTGGCCTTTGTCTACTGACTCCCAACTGCTTCTGCCACACTCTGGACTGGTCCCTTTGTTTTGCTGGCTCCCCAGCCTGGACCTTGTTTATGCTCTCCTGGCTTATTTCATGCAGGTCACTAGGCCTTACCAACGTTCTGGCTGAGCCCAGAGTCAAGCATCAGATGTCACATGTGTGAGACAGCAATGTACCAGAACCTTGGGGATAGGATGCTTGGAAGAGTCCAACAAAAAGAAACGACCAGGAATGCTGCGGATGTAACTCCAGGGGATGTAGCCACTGGATACGAGAGTGCAGTAAAGTAAGTGGGTGGGTATCCTCCATCTCCAGTTTAAGATGATGACAAAGGAGGAAGAGAAGAGGCATCAGAATAGCTGCTCAAGGGAAAACTGAGTCTGAAACACCAAACATGGAGATGGAGAGTCCGGAGTTCCGGAAGTGGAACCTAATCTCTCAGGAGGCAGATGGATCGTGAGTTCGAGGCCACCATGGTCTATAGAGTGAGTTCCTGGACAGCCAGGGTTACATAGAGACATCCTGTCTCAAACAACAAAAAGTGCTGGCATCGCAGGTGTGTGCACCACACTAGGATCCAGACCCAAAGTCTTAAGCAGAATAATTTAAAACCTCAAAAACTCAAGGATGGGGTCTAGAGAGATGGCTCAGTGGGTAAACTTCTTGGCTCACCAGAATAAAGACCTGATCAGACTCCCCAGGAACCACACAAAAGCTGGTCTGCAGTTCTCACAAACTGAGTGTAAGTGTGTGTGTGTGTGTGTTGTGTGTGTGTGTGTGTGTGTGTGTGTGTGTGTGTGTGTGTGTTTGTATTGGGAGGCAGATCCTTTAGCTCAGTGGCCAGTTTGTGAGTTCCAGGTTCATTCAGTGAGAGACCTAGTCTAAAAAGAAGAAAGGTGGAGAATGGTAAGGAAATGTACTAGCCATTTAGTCACTAGCCAGGCATAGTGGCCTGTACCTGGAGGTTTCTCTCCTGCCTGCCGGTTCCCAAATAACCACTCTCAGGCTTATCATTAATTACAAACTGTTTGGCCTATTAGCTCAGGCTTATCATTAATTTATTTCATTATTTAATTTATTTATATTAATCTAGCTCTTACAACTAAGTTAAACCATTTCTAATAGCTTATATTTTGCCGAGAGGCTTGTGACTTGTTACTTCACACCTTGCTTTTCCAGCAGCTGTGTCGGCATCTCCCTGACTCCACCCTTTTTCTCTTTATCTCTGCTTGGATTTCCTACTTGGCTCTATTCTGCCTGCCTATTGGCCGAATCAGCTTCTTTATTAACCAATGGTAATAAAACATTCACAGCATACAGAAGGGTGTCCCATATCAGTGGCCCATGACTTTAATCCCAGCATTTAGGAGGCAGAGGCCGGCAGATCTCTGTGAGTTCAAGGCTAGCTTGGTCTCCATAGTGAGTTCCAAGACAGCCAGAGCTACTTAGTAAGACCCTGTCTCAGAGAGAGAGAAAGAAAAAGAAGTACACTAGTTTGTCAGTCTCCGATTTACACACACACAGATGCTCATGGACATCACCATGGCCTCCCTAGCACAAAACTTAGAGGTGACCTCAGAGTGGCCTACATAAAGTCTCATCCCTGCCACCTGACCGCTGTGTCACCTAGACTAGATACTTAATCTCACTGTGGTCAGTTTCCTTGTTGGTAAGTTAAAAATAGTTCTCAAAGGACTGTTGATTCAAGACCATCACAAAGGGCCGGATACCCAGAAACAGGCTAGGGAGAGGTCCAGACATCTGCAAAGCTGGTTGAGTTTTCCTGCATCCCTGCAACATCTTCCAGATGCAGAAACCCAGGATCTGACGGGGTGAATAACTTCCCTGAGTTTCCACAATTGTGAAAACCCCTCAAACCCAGGTCAGTGTTACTTTAGAAGGGAAAGGCCGACCGGGCATGGTGTTCATCCCAGTACTTGAGAGGCAGAGCCAGGCAAACTTCTGTGAGTTTAAGGCTAGCCTGGTCTACACAGGGTGCTCCAGGAATGCTAGCCAGAGCTACAGATCCAGAGCTTCAGATCCAGAGCTACAGATCCAGAGCTACAGATCCAGAGCTACAGATCCAGAGCTACAGATCCAGAGCAGGCTCCACGGTCAAGCCAGAGGGGTTACAAACCAGGATGAAGGGCAGAGGATGGGGAAGGAGACCCCAAGGAGGGAGAGGAAATGCCAGGATGAACCAGAATGAAGGGCAGAGGATGAGGAAGGAGACCCCAGGGAGGGAGAAGAAATGCCAGGATGGGACACAGGGCCTAGAACACAATGCGCAAGAGCTGGACTATGAGCCGCATCCCAGTCCCAACGGTATTGTCATTTTTACAGATGCAAGAAAAAGAGGCGGTGAGGATGTGAGGTCTGCCCATTGTCCCGCAGGCTGTCCTTGTTACACCCTGGACTCAACAGGTGCTGTGACCCCCAAGCCTGACTCCTATGGCCTGACCTCAGGCTCAGGCTTCATCCCCTCCCCCACCCTGCGGGGATGAGACAGGACTTTGCCTCTGCTTCTCTTGGCTGCTAACAAGGGGCAGAGTCCAAGACTGCTCCTCTCTCCAGGTCCCCACTACCAGCCCATTTGCCCCCAGCATCTCGACCTCCTCCGTTCCAACCCCCAACTTCTGCCCTTAGGGCTCAACACAGAAGGAACAGTGAAGCAAGAGGAGAACTTTGGGGGTTTAACCAAGTTAGAGAGAAGTGAGGTTGGCAAGAAGGTCCAGGAGAGACTCAGAGAAGGGAAGGGGGTCTTTAGGGAAGAGGGATGGGTAGAGGTGACTGGACTCGGGAGAGGGACAGGCAGTAGAAGATACGGGAGACAGGGAGACAAAGCGAGACTTATGTCACCTTCAGGGTCCATGGTGACTTGGAGCAGCCGGTCAGTGCGTCCACCACTGTTCAGATCGATGTTCCCTGAGGCTGGGGGTGGGGCTGCCAGAGAGAGTGGGGAGGGGCCTAGCTGAGCTAGTCCTTGCGGAGAGGCCTCCGATCCTCCGCCCGGACACTGGCTGTACCCCAGGGTCAGGGAAAGGTGTGAGATTCAGGAATTCTGCCTCCTCTGGAACCAAAGAGACCCAGTTTTTTCCCATTTCCAGCCCTGCTGGAGTTCCCTCCGAGTTCATGGCTACGGACGCCGGACCCACTCTCCTGTGAGGGTCGGAAAGCCTTGGTAGCAGTGCATTGGGAAAATCCTGGCCTTAGACCTGCAGTCAAGTACCAGTTCGATTCCTCCCATCCATCCAACCTCCGAGAGAAGGTCTCACTGTGTAAATCAACCCGTCTGTGCTCCTGCCTCTATGCTAAGGTTAAGGCTTACACCACCGCATCCAGACCGTTCTCTTTTAATTTCAAATACCTTTTCTTGTGTCTCATTTGTTTTTAGCTATAAAGCGGTTCGCTAGTCAAGGAGGAAGAAGGTATGTGAGGGACTGAGAAGGAACCCCACAAATGTCCCCAGATTCTCCCTTCCTCTTCCTGAGAGCCACAGTTTGAATGTGTCTCTCCAACGCCAGTGTGTTGAAAACTTTCCCCCAAATCTATACAGCTGAGGTATTTGGAGGTGGGGTCTTTGGGAGATACTTAGATGAGGTTGTAAGGGTGCCATGGAGACTGTGGCATCAGTGGCTCTCAGAGACAGAGCCACGCCACATGTTCTTACTCATACGTGGCTTCTCGCTGTAGATCTCTTGTGTATGTTTAACCTAGAGTACGTGTGGGAGCCAGAAAACTAGAGGTGGACCACCAGGTGGATACCTAGGGGCTGGGTCAGTAAATACAGGTAGAGAGAGAGATACTGAGGGTGGAAAGGTTCAAGCCTGGGGGGTGGGAATTAGGTTTTGGAAGGTTTAACCAAAATGAAGGTATATGCAAAAGTTATAGGGAAGCCTACGATCTTCAACTCAAGACAAAGCTGTTGGTGGAGAGAGCAGAACACTGGTGGTATGAGAGAAAGAGGAGGTGAACTCGGGGTGGAAGTGGGGATAAGGGGTTTGGACAGGGTAGGGAGGTGGGTTAGCCTAGTTAAGACTATATGAAGAAGTCTATGGAAGTCCACTGGTTTAAAAGCTATTTTTAAATATATGTATCTGTGTGTATACTTATATAATATATATTATATTTTTAAACATATATTTATAGTTTATTTGTTCATTTGCTTTTGTTTTTGTTTTTTCAAGACAGGGTTTCTCTGTGTAGCCCTGCCTGTCCTAGAACTCACTCTGTAGACCAGGCTGGCCTCAAATTCAGAGATCAGCCTGCCTCTGCCTCCTGAGTGCTGGGATCAAAGTGTGCACCACCACACCTGGGGGCCAAACTGCATTTTAATATTTATGGTTTGAGCCATAGATCTGTGCTGCTCTTTAGTCAGAGGAGTTTCTTTGTGCAGCCGATAGTGGTTGATACAGAGACTCGCAGCTGGTCAAAGGCTGGGTATAAATAGCCCTGAGTTCTCAGCTGCGGATGGGCCACCTATACCAACCAGCACCACCACCCAAGGCTCAGGAAATACTGTGGGGTTGTGGGTAGAAAGATTTTAAGAGTCAGAGATTAGGGCTGGAGAGATGGCTCAGTGGTTAAGAGCATTGCCTGCTCTTCCAAAGACCCTGAGTTCAATTCCCGGCAACCACATGGTGGCTCACAACCATCTGTAATGAGGTTGGGCGCCCTCTTCTGGCCTGCAGACACATAGACAGAAAGAATACTGTATACATAATAAATAAATATTTATAAAAAAAAAGAGTCAGAGATTAGGGAAAGGAGCTGTAAAATGCCAGCGTCTGGGCCTGATATGGCTGCTGCATTGTCTGCAGCAGAGCAAGCCAGTCAACTCTCATCACTGAAGGGCAGTTGATAGACAGAGGCTGAGGGAAGGAGAGAAAGTCACTCTCCCATGTCCTGGTGGACGACCACACACCGTGCATACATGGGCAGCACCAACTGAATAACAAAAAAGGAGAAAGAGAATGGGATCTGGAAGGAGATGGGGTGGGGCACTAAGGGGAGTCAGAGACAGTGGTCGATAGATTGGGTCAATGTGCTTCGAGTAAATGTATCCCCACTACCACCCTCTCAAAACAGGACCTCACTGTGTAGCCCTGGCTGGCCTGGAATCCGCTATGTAGACCAGGCTGACCTCAAGCTCACATTGCTCCGTCTCCCTTTTCCTCCCCAGTGCTGAAAATGTAGGTGTATGTCATCACACATGGTTAACATATGACCTTTCAAATAATAACAAAATATTAATTAACAAACCAATCTAGCCAGTTGGTGGTGATAACGCCTTTAATCCCAGCACTTGGCAGGTAGAGGCAAGGGCATCTCTGTGAGTTCAAAACCAAGCTGGTCTACCGAACTAGTTCCAGGACAGCCAAGGCTGTTACGCAAAGAAACCCTGTCTGGAAAATCCAAACCAAACCAAACCAAAACAAAACAAAAAAAACAATCTAGAGGGTTAGAGAGATGGTTCAAAGGTTAAGAGCCCTTGCTGCTCTTGTAAAGGACCTGAACTCAATTCCCAGCATGCCTATACCAGCTCATGACCATCTGTTATTGGGGGATCTGACGCCCTCTGCTGGCCCATGAGAGCACCAGTCATCCACATGGTTCACTTACATACATGCAGGCAAACACTTATACAAATAAAATAAAATAAATAGGTCTTTTTAAAAAGTCTGGGAGCTCCATGTGACAGTGCACACCTTTATCCCAACACCCAGAAAACAGAGGCAGGGTCTCTGAGTTGGAGGGTCAGTTGGGTCTACGTAGTGAGATCGCATCTCAAAGCAACAAAAAGCTGGGCAGAAAGAGCTTCTCCTTTTTTCCTTGTTAATAGACTATTAGCTAAATTATGCAAATGGTTAGTGATATAAATATATTAGGGGCTGGAGAGATGGCTCAGCTGTTAAGAGCATTTGCTGTTCTTGCAGAGACCTGTGCTCAGTTCCCAGCACCACATTGTGGCTCATGAACTTCTGTAAGGCCAGCTCCAGGAGGACGTGGTGCCCTCTGCTGACCTTTAAACTTTAGAGTCTAAAGGCATCAGGCACACATGTGATGTCCATGCATACACCCACACAGGCCAAACACTCACACACATAAAATAAAACAAACCTAAAAAACAGTGTTGATGATTAAATATGTATGCAATAATAAACCTTAACATTATGTTTATGCTTAAAATTTTGATCAAATCATATTTTTTTAAAAATGTACAATAATGAGGAAGAGAGACAGAGCTTGCACGCTCAGTACTCTGGCCATGTGATGTCCTCCCCCGACATCCACGGGCACCAGGCACACATGTGATGAGCTACAGACATGTGCTCATACACATCAAACAGAAAATAAAGATTTATTTATTTATATATTTTATGTGCATGAGTATTCTACCTGCATGTGTGCCTGCACACCAGAAGAGGGCACTGGATCCGATTACAGATGGTTGTGAGCCCACGTGGGTACTGGGAACTGAACGCAGAACCTGTGGAAGAGCAGCCAGTGCATCATACACTAAATGATAAATACTTTTAAAAGTGTTTTTAAAGAAAAAGGGGGAAGGGAGGAAGGGGGAGAAGGAGCATACTGGTGTGGGAGGGGGGAGCGGTTCAGCTAGGACGTTCCTGAGAGAAGTGTACTCCTGTCTGAGAGCCAGCAGGGTCTCCAGTTCTTCAGTGGAAACCGCCCTTGCTTCAGTCTTTTGGGGACTGATTGCCAAAGCCCCGTATCTTCCAGCGCCTCTCCAACCACCACCACCACCACTTCCTCTGTCTCTGGCCTGGGGACTAAGGTGAAGCAAACCAGGCACGAGGCGGGAGAGGGGGGCGGGGATGAGGGATGCAGAAGTTAAGGGTTTCTCACTGCATGGGCCTTTCTCCCCAGTACTTCACTTGCCTGCCTTTGTACCCTGGAAGTGCGTCTGCCGGTGAAGAGTGTGAAGCTGCTCTTCCCATCCTACCCCGCCGTTTTCATTTTCTCCTGATTGATCTTTCGTTGTTATGTTTTGGTTCGGTTTTTGAGACAGGATCTTGCGATGGAGATCAGGCTGGCCTGGAACTTACTGTGTAGCCCAGGCTGCCCTCTAATTTATGGCAGTCTTCTTGCCTCAGCCTCCCAAATACTGGGATCACAGACGTGTGTCACCCTTGAAGCGTTTCTCCCCTGCGTCTTGCAGGTCCTCCTTCCTGTGGCAAGTCTTCAAATTTGGTATTCCCCGAGTTTGGTTAGGATTATTTGTCTTTTGTTTCCAGGACACACAACTAAACTACATTTCCCAGCATCCTTTGGTTCTAAGGCCAACACAGGCCTGAATTCTGGTTAACTGGAGTGTGCTACTGGCCTCTTCCAGGTCTGGACCGTGCACGCTGCTGGACTTCCTCTTCTTCCCTCCTATCAACTGACAGAAAGCAGAACAGTCCCCGACCCTCACAGAATGAAGAGTACAAAATGGAAGGAGAATGAGTCCCCAGATGCTCCAAATGCTGGCCATCAATTGTTGCTCTTGTCCTTTCCTTTCTTCCCCTTTGTCTCTTCCTTGCCATTTAAAAAATGTTAAACATTTATTTACTTTTTTATATTTATTTACTTTTAAAATTAAAAAACAAGCTTATGGATGTCTTTCCTGAATGCAAGTCTGTGTACCACCTGCATACATGGTGTCCAAGGAGGCAAAGAAGGGTGTCAGATCACTTGGGACCAAAGTTACAGTGATGAACCCTCTTGTGAATACTGAGAATCAAACTGGGTCCTCTGGAATTGTAGCCAGTGCTGTTAGCCTGTGTGCCATCTCTCCAGCCTTGGCCCTTTGAAGGTTTTATTTATTCATTCGTTTGTTTGTTTATTTATTTATTTTGAGATAGGGTCTCTCTATGTAGCCCTGTCTATTCTGGAACTCACTCTGTAGACCAGGCTGGCCTCAAGCTCACAGAGATCCACCTGCCTCAGCCTCCAGACTGCTTAGATTAAAGCACGCACCATGGCTCCCAGCTTCCAGACTTTAAAAAAAAAAAATCAAAGTCTTGGTATGTATGTAGTTTCAAACTGGGTTCATGCCTCAGCTTCCTGATTGCTGGGATTATGGGGCAGGCTCTGCTGTAACAAACACACCCTAAATGTCAACAGTTTAACTGAAGGGAGTTTTTCTGCTGGGCACAGTATTTAATTGTTCAGTAAATGATATTACTTCTCTATTATATACCACACCATTATTCCCGCTGGTCAAATCTGCTCACCATAGCTCCTGCCTGTAATCCCAGCTACTCTGGAGGGGCGCTTGAGCCCAGCCTGGGCCGAATAGTGAGACTACTCATAAAAGGACAACAAACAGCCAGAAACCCTATCTCTGAGCCTGACTCCCTCTTAGTGCCCACCCAACCATCTCCAAAGCGTGTTTCTGAGTTCATTCATGCACTACACTTCTGTGTTGTGTGGGGACCAACTAACTATGGACAGGTCACCCAAAGGAAGTTCTTTACTTCCAACCATTATCACCTGCCAGAGTAGAACTCAGCTATCGATAAATTTAATAAGAGGCCTGAGTCTCAGTAGTTTACCCTGAAGCAGGGTTGCAGAAAGAATCACACACTGAGATTACCTAGCACCACCCAAAAACAGACCATCCAAAGGAAACGCCTAACGTTCCAACCACTGTAGATAGGACCACCTGCCAGTACACACTCACCAGGACACCCCTAGACAAATGTCAGCCAATCAGGGGTCCTGAACCTCAAAAACCCTTCACCCCCATCTTTACTACTATAAAAACCCAATTCTTAATGAGTTTGGGGCTCTCCGAGTATTCCAATACATTGGACATGCAGAGAGACCAAGTTTGCAAACTTGATTAAAATAAAGGCTCTTTGCTTTTACATATGGGACTCGGTTTCCTTGTTGGCTTTTGCGGAGACTTCATGGATTTGGGCATAACAGTTGTGACTGTGTATTTGGTAGCCCTTGGTGCTGGACTCCAGAGCTGCAAAGATGATACACATGGCAGCAGAGGAGGGGCCCCTGCTGTGCCATCTCCACAGCCACACAACCTGGCCTTGGAACTCAGTTGGTGGCTTGCTCAGCACGCACAAAGTCCTACATATGCCAGGCATGGTGGCAAACACCTGCATTCCCAGCACTCAGGAGGTGGAGGTGGGGTGGGGGAGGGTCAGAAGTTCAAGATCAGGGACCAGGGAGAGGACTCTGTAGGTAAGCACACTGCTGTGCAAACAGGAGGACCTGAGTTTGGGTTCCCAGCACCTATGGGAAAAAGTCGGGTGTGGTCATGCTCTCCTGTAACCCCAGTGCTGCTAGGGGTTAGGGGATGGGATGGAGATGGAGGGTCACTACTTGCTGGCCACCAGCCCAGTCAAAATAATAATAATAATAATAAATAAATAAATACATGAGAGCTCCAGGTCCAGCAAGAGACCCTGTGTCAAGGGCGAGACTGTCCATATAGCGTGTATGAATATAGTCTCCTCTGTCCTTCACAAGAACACACACATAGAGCTTATCCCCTCTACATAGTGAGTTCAAAGCCATCCCTGGGTTATATGGGATTGTCCCTCAAAATAAGCCAACCAATCAAAAATCAACAAAACCATAGGGCCCAGTCATTCCCAGCATGGCGGGAGGAGCCGTAGGAGTGAAGCACAGACATCTGTTTGCAGAGCGGGCAGGGCAAGAGGACAGCTTCGCCTAGGCGTTGGCATTTGAGCCGACCTTTACGGTTGAGGAGGAGTTTGATGAGAAGCCATGCTTGGTGTGCTGTGGGGACAACTGGAGGCGGGCTGGCTTTAGGCAGAGTCTGCACAAATGCAACGGCGAGCAGGTGGCTTTCTTGGCCAACAGTCGATTTTGTTTTTGCTGGGACCTTGGCCAAGGTGCAGCCAGCATGTCTTGATGTCACAAACCATAGGGAGGGAATTGGGCGCATGGGGTCTACTTGTAACTCGCTGTTGAGAACAGCTAGATGGCTCACCCCCAGTGTCTGTCCACTTTACAGGTGCCTCACCCTAAATAACCCGCTGGGGTTCGGACATTCTCTCCTGGTTTTGTTTCTGCTTTGGGATTTCAGAATCACATGGTTATATTCCTTTCTTGACAGTGGGAGGTCTGCCTCCTGCCACACAGTCTGAACATGATGGGTCATGACTGGGCCTGTTTTTCAGAGCTGACAGAAAACCTCCATCCCTGCCACAGGGAGCCCTGTCTTTCCTTCCCAGGCTTTGCCCACCCATGTAGAAAGGAGCTGCGAGCAGGCCTGCTTTTCATCCTGTCCAGCTCCCACACGGTTAGCTTAGTCCCAGAAATAATAACACATAAGTTGTATTCATTTAAATACTGCCTGGCCCATTATCTCTAGAGAGTTAGTTACTGACTAACTCTCATATCTTGATATTAACCCATTTCTATTAATCTGTATCACACCACGAGGTGTGGCTTACCGGGAAAGATTCAGCATGTCTGACCTGGTGGCTGGCTCCATGGCATCTGGCTCATAGCCCTCTTCCCAGCATTCTGTTCTGTTTACTCCGCCTACCTAATTTCTGTCCTATCAAGGGGCCAAGGCAGTCTCTTTATTGACCAATGAAAATAACACAATAGACAGATAACCCTCCCCCATCATTTCCCCTTTTTCTGTTTAAACAAAAAAGAAAGGCTTTCATTTTAACATAGTAAAATTACACATAACAAAACAGTTATCAAGCAAGAATTACAGTCACAATATTTATAACTATATCTTTATCATAATAATGGAAAACTATAACTACGACTATCCATTCTTTAACTCCATCAAAGACTCCAGAAGGATATATTACCTAAGTAAACAAGAAGTAAGCAACTTCCAAAACTCTAGAAATGACAGAGACATCTCGCTGCCTGGACAGTCACCCAAAGTTCCTCTGTATCGTTGGGGTACCCATCTTCGGCCTTCAGGCCCATAATATCCAGAGACATTTCCATGAAGCAGGAAATTTCAAAGGCAGTTCAGTCACTATCTGCTGTGTCCTGCAGAATGTCTCTCAGACTCTTTCATGAATAAGGAACCCCAAAAGATCATCTCACCTTTAGGCAAGTTCAGCAGTCCTCTCTCTGTGGGTTCTCTGTGTCCAGTTTATACAACAGTCCAGGCAAGAGCAGTTTCTTACCCAAATGGCTAACCAACTCCATAAGGAGCCTCTTCGATGCCCATCTTCCTCTTGAAGTAGATTGGTGCTGCCAGGAGCAGACGTGTCTCATTGTCATGAAAAGTCCTAAGTTATTAAAACATTAAATGCCATGCTCTGTAGTCTTTGAAAGATATGAATGTCTATCTGAAATATATCTGTGCACTTCTAGAAAATCAGACTAACATTACTACAAGCTTGACTATTATCAATGATTATCCATTAACAACCTATATTTTTAATTATACATTACATTTTTAAAATGAACTACACAATCACAATACATCAGTCAAGATCAGAAATATATATACATATAACAAAATTGACCTTAAAATCCATACCAATGAAATTATTCATATCTATATCATATCCCCCTTTAAATGTAAAAGAACATTTATAAACAATATTTGTGAATATGGACGTAGTTATTTTTCTCCAAACTTCTTCCTGCTGTATAGGGGCGCTGTTAATCAGGTCTTTCATGGTATAACCTGTCTGCCAGGTTCATCTCAGTCTGCTTTTCATCCTGCCCAGCTCCCGCACGGCTAGCTTAGTCCCAGAAATAACAACACACAAATTGTATTCATTTAAGCACTGCCTGGCCCATTATCTCTAGAGAGTTAGTTACTGACTAACTCTCATATCTTGATATTAACCCATTTCTTATAATCTGTATCACACCACAAGGTGTGGCTTACCGGGAAAGATTCAGCATGTCTGACCTGGTGGCTGGCTCCATGGCATCTAGATCATAGCCCTCTTCCCAGCATTCTGTTCTGTTTACTCCGCCTACCTAATTTTCTGTCCTATCAAGGGGCCAAGGCAGTCTCTTTATTGACCAATGGAAATAACACAATAGACAGATAACCCTCCCCCATCACACCCACAGTGGATAAACACAGAATCAGAAATGACCTAGCAAAGAGAAAGAGAGGCCGCTCTGAATACTCACTGTTAGGAAGAGAGAAGCGGCATTGCTACATGCAGGCCCTTTCTGGCGAGGGATTTTGTTAGCCCTCCCCTGTCCACGTCGTCTCTCTATGTGGGATTTTCACTTAGGATAGTAAAGCTTATTGAAAGCCCTGATTTCCTACCTCCTTTCCCTCTCAGAGCTGAGGACAGAATTCAGGGTTTGTACACACTAGGCAACGAAGTCCCGGAACCCCATCATAAAGTGAGTCTTTGAGAGTAAACAGAAACTTGAGCCTTATGTGTGATGTTTATCTTCTTCTTTGAGATAGTGTCTTAGGTATCCCAGCCTGGCCTTGAACTCGTTGTGGGCCAAAAATAGCCAGAGCTGAGTCCCGGGATACAGGTGTGCACTGTGTTTGTTTGTTTTATTTACAGATTTGATGCCAATCTGGGGCTAGAGATAAGCACTGTGTCACTGGGCTACATCAACTATGCTGCTCTTTGTAGGAGAGTGTGTGTGTGCATGCATGCACATATATGCGAATTCTGTCTTTGAAGAACTTTGGGGCTCTGTGGGAAAGTGTTTACCATGGAAGTATGAGAACCTGAGTTTGGATCCCTAGTACCTTCATAACACCAGATCCAGTGTGCACATCTGCGATCCCAGTTTTGTTACAGTGAGAGGGGAGAAGACGCAGAATAACTTCTGGAACCTCAGGGACCACGAGCCTTGCATATGAGGCACAAGTGAACAAGAGAACTGGTCTTAAGATAGAAGTGACAACTGACACCCAGGGCTGTTCTCTGACCTCCACATTCATGGGTGCCATCTGCACACTCACATACACAAACATGCACACATCATACACAGAGAAAGAGTGAGACAGGAGAAGAGAGAAAGAATGAACTGGGCCAGACCTCGTTTCTGTAATCACAGTTCTTAAGAGGCTGAGACAGGAGGTCTGCTTTGAGTTTGAGGCCTGCATGGTCTACATAGAGAGTTCCAGCACATAGAAAATCCAAAACACTAACCCAACAGTGAACCCTGCACACAGCAATACTAACTGGCCAGGAGAGAGGCCCAACAGTGGCCAAAGGTTGTGGGAGTAAACCTCCTTCAGATTGGATCTGAGGCCTGCTCCCCAGCAGGGAAGTCACTCCTCCTTGTACTATAAATCTGGTCAAAAACCCATGACTCAGGAGAACACAGGCCAAGGGGAACTTACTGAATATTGTCTTGTTAATGGATGTGTTGACAAAACTGTCTTCTGATTATTTACACTAATACTCATAGATTACTTCTACCCTCAACTTTGACCATAGACATTTCTCTTTGCAGTGCTCAGCAGCTAATGCAGATTCATGAATGGTCAGAGTGTTGGGAATGAGTGGCTGCTGGCTGCTCAATCCTGAGTGGGGTATTCATGATAGACACATCCTCCAAGTCTCAGGGAACATGGAGGAAGAGGGAGTGGAAAGTATGTGTTATCATTCATAAAGAGATGAGGCCTGAGGCTGGTGCCACGAGGGGCACCCAGGGCCTCCACAGATCCCCAGGCGCGCAGGGAGACAGACTGATAGATTCACCATGCAGAGAGAACTGGCATATAGAGTTTATTTAGTGGGTATTGGGAAAATCATAACAGTAAGGGGTTATGGAAGCGGGGAAAGGAGAGAGAGAAAAGGGGGGACAGAGAAAGGAAAGAGAGAGGAGAGAGAGAAGAAAGAAAGGGGTAAGGGGAGGAGAAAGAGAGGCAATAGTTAACTCTTCAGAAGAGGAGCAGAAGAAAAGGGGGGGCAGGACAACGGGACTCAGGATTGGGAGCGGGCAGAGCTTGTCTCTTAAAGGGACAGGGTATGCAGGTGCAGGTGACAGACCAGGCCAGCAGGTTCCCACAGTACGTTAGAGCAGGACAGAGCCAGTGCTGTGAAATGTGTCTTCTGGATCGGACACGACCATGCTGCTCCCGCACTCACAGTAGCTGTGGTCTCCTGCACATGCTGCATGACAACAGGGCGGTAAGATCAGTCCTCATCCTAGCAGGAATCACTAACGGACTCAGTGGATTATAAAACAAACCTCCAAAACCAAGATGACAAAAGGGGGAAAGGAATGTGTTCTCCCTGGGAAAGTGGGAGAGACACTTGGGGTATAGTAAAGACATCTTGTTTACATGTATGTAAAATACATTGTAAACATGCATAAAAAGTAAAAGAAAACATTGGTTGTATTAAAAAGATAACAGGGCTGGGGATGTGGCTTGGTTGGTACAGTGCTCACCTTACATGCATGAGATCCTGGGTTCCGACCCCAGAATCACATAAACCAGACATAGTGGCACATGCCTGCAATTCTAACATTGGGGAGATGGAGGCAGGAGAATTAGAAGTTCAAGAGTATCTTTGAACCAAGCGGTGACACACACCTTTAATCCCAGCACTTGGAAGGCAGAGGCTGGCAAATCTCTGTGAGTTCGAGTCCAGCTGGTCTACAAAGAGAAACCCTGCCATGAAAAACAAAACAAAAAAAAAACAAACAAACAAACAAAAAAAAGAAAAGAAAAGAAAAGAAAAGAAAAGAAGGAAGAAATCCTTGGCTTTATAGAACAATCAAGGCTGTCCTAGGCCTACATGTGACTCTCTCAAAAATCCAAAACAGGGCCGGTGAGATGGCTCAGTGAGTAAAGGTACTGCTGCCAAGATTGACAGCCTGGATTCAATCCTGCAACTTGTCCTCTGACCGCCACACACACTGTGACGCTCACGCCCATTTGTACTACATACAGATAAATAAGAAATAGAAAAGAAAATATAAAACCAAAACCAACCAAACAACAAAGAGCCCGGGGCGGGGGTGGGGTCGACCCAGCTTGTCTAACCTGCTCAAGGCCCTGGGTTCAACCCCTTAGTGCCATAAAAGCAAAGCAAAAACCTTAGTACCTTTGTTTGCTTGTTTGTTTGTTTGGTTGGTTGGTTGGTTTTGAGGGGATTTTTGAGGCAGGGTTTCTCTGTAGCCTTGGCTGTCCTAGAACTAGTTCTGTAGACCAGGCTGGTCTCGAACTCACAGAGATCTGCCTGCCTCCCAAATGCTGGGATTAAATTCCTGTGCCATCACTGCCCAGCTGTAACTAGCACTTTTTTTAATTGTTTGTTTGTTGAGACAGAGTCTCTATATACACAGCCCTACATGGCCTCGAACTTGCTATGTAGACCAGGCTGGCTTCAAACCTGTGCCTCTCAGTGCAAGATTACAGCTGTGGGCCTATGGCTTTTTAAAAAAGGGGGAAATGAAAAAAAGGGGGGGGGGAATGGATATTAGCTTATTGTTTGGACAAAATAAACATTTTTGCATTGTTTAATCAAGAAGCAACAAAAATTCGAAAAAGGCTGGATACCATGAAGGGTGTGGACTGATCATAAAGGACTGAGCAAAAAGCTGGGCAGTGGCAGCACATGCCTTTAATTCCAGCACTCAGGAGGCAGAGGCAGTTGGATCTCTGTAAATTCAAGGCCAACCTGGTCTACAAAAGTTAGTTCCAGGCAGGCACCAAAGTTACACAGAGAAGCCTTGTCTCAAAAAAACAAATACAAGAAAAGAAAAGAAAAGAAAAGAAAAGAAAGAAAGAAAGAAAGAAAGAAAGAAAGAAAGAAAGAAAGAAAGGAGAGAAAATGTTAAGTATATTTATTGTGTTACTTTGTTTTGGGAGGATGTACACCTGGCACACATGTGGTGGTCAGAGGGCAACTTACAAAAACTGAGTCTCTTTTATGGAATGTGGTGGCACACGTCTTTAATCCCAGAACTCAGGAATCAGAGGCAGGTAGATCTCTGTGAGTTCATAGCCAGCCTGGTTTGCATAGAAAGTTCCAGAACAGCCAGGGCTACATAATGAGATACTTTTTTTAAAAAGGAATTGTTTTTAAAGGCTGAATCTTTCCCTTCACTATTGTGTCTGAAGGACTGAACTTGGCAGCATAGGCTTGGTGGCAAGCTCCTTTAGCCCTGAATCATCACTGAGTCATGGCCAGAGACAGTGTTTGGGAGGCACATACACCATGACGGCTGATGGTGCGAGCAGACCCTCCCCAGACAGAGTGGCCTTTCAGGAGGATCCTTGGTAGCCTGCAGATCTTGGCTGTTATGGAGAATGCCACAGATGTCTTTTCAAAATCGTTACTCTATTTTCTCTGGATTTATACCCACGGTGAGGCTACCGGGTCATATGGCTGTTTTAACTTTTTGAGGAACCGTATTCTGTCTTCCCATCAGTTTACATCCTCACCAGAGTGAAAGCCTGCTGCCTTTTTCATCCCTGCCAGGACTTCTTGTCTCTTACTCATTTTTTAAAAATATGTTATGTACAGGTATTATGCCTGCATGCATGTCTCTCCAACACTTTCTTGCAGTGCCTGCTGAGGCCAGAAGAAGCCACTGGATTCCCCTGGAACTGGAGTTATAGATAGTTGCGAGCCATCAACCATGTGGGTGCTGGGAATGAACCTGGGTCCACTGGAAGAGCAGCCAATGCCTTTTCTTTTCTGTTGTGTGATATTTTGAATGCCTTTTGACACTCCCAAGACTGACAGTAAAGTTTGTTTTGAATCAGAGGGTGAGGCTAGTTACTAGTAGGGTGGGACTTTGGGTCTTGGCTCTTTTTGGACGGAGGAATGACAGAGGCAGGAGGTCACTGGTTGCTTCTCCACCAATCCTCTGATCATTTAGGTTCTTACCCTGATATCTGACTCCCAAGAATAATTAGATAAACACATCATCTGGCATCCAACTTGGGGCACAAAATCACAAGGTAGCCACTAACCCCAGGCTCTGCAGCCGCTGGAGCTGCTAGTGCAGGCTAGCTCTTTCTCCCTCACTGCAAGCCCTGAGTGAGCCTGGGATTTTAATGCTGTAGTGTCTCTATGACGGCTTCCAGCTGCTGACCACTGCCTGGGCTCCCAACACCGGGCACGGCTGGCTGATTCTGCCTTCAGGCAGCCTGTGCCCTCACTTCCTGCCACACACGCTTCTTCAGCACATTCCCGTGTCCGCTTTTCAGGCGGTTGGCTCCCTCTCCCTGTGGGTTTCGGGATTTCCCTGAACCCCCTCCTTGGGCTGCTGCCACACCAGGTCAGCTGCCTCGGTGTCTACTCAGGCTTCCACTGCTGCTAGAACTGCCACACCCTCTCAGCTGCCAGTTCTGCAGCTGGGCACTGCCTGTGCTCTCTGCCCAGCAGTGCTATGCAGCAACGGTCAGCCTCACACTTCAGCAGCAGCAGGTCTGGCGAGACACCTGGGAATTCTTAACGGGTGGTGGCGGGGGGGGGGGGGGGGGGATTAGTTTTAAAAAGTTTTTTTCATGTTAAAAATGGGAACTATTGTGATGTAGAGAGTAAGGTCATTGTACAGTTCCACAATGGATGGTTTGAAAATGGAACAATTAAACTAAGGGATAATCAACTTAGCTGGTGATGTGGATTCCCCTCCGTATGCTATGAACATGTTTTATTACCACTGGTTATTAAAGAAGCTGTTTCAGCAAACGGCTTAGTAAAGCCAGGCGGGAAATCTGAACAGAGATATAGAAAGTAGGCGGAGTCAGGGAGATGCCATGTAGTTGCCTAAGGAGAAAGATGCCAGCTGACAGCCAGAACCTTTATGGTAGACCACAGTCTCAAGACGATATACAGATGAATAGAAATAGGTTAATTTAAGTAGTAAGAGTTAGCTAAAAATATGCCTAAGCTATTGGCCAAACAGTGTTGTAATTAATATAGTTTCTGTGTTATTATTTGGGCCCAGGTGACCAGGAAATGAACAAGCAGTCTCTGCCTACAAGCTGGGTTTGATATAATGTCAATTATAATCATTATCATTTTGGTAATTCATGTTTTATCCCTAAAATTTGTTTGATATCAGTGCCAAATATGAAAAATTAACTGATAAGTTACAATCCTTAGAAAGACAAACTAA
Organism: Myodes glareolus; assembly: GCF_982192425.1. Classification (NCBI taxonomy): domain Eukaryota; kingdom Metazoa; phylum Chordata; class Mammalia; order Rodentia; family Cricetidae; genus Myodes; species Myodes glareolus. The sequence goes on along the minus strand of NC_142032.1, from coordinate 77,065,866 downwards.
TGAAATTAAAAGAAATATTCACACCTAGACAGAGTTTAGAGCAGAACCTACCACACCATTACATTACGAAACTGAAATGAAGTGGTCCAAGGTTATTAGAAAATTAACCTTAATTTATCTAGTTCCCATTCAAGAACAACCACCAGATTGTAGGCACCCTCGAAGCTATTCAAAAGTTAACTGGGACCCTATAAAATCTTATATTTGAAGGGGTTTAAGGAAGCAATAGTTTCATATGGTATGCATTCACCTTTTGGGAAGCAGATGTTAAATTCATGGGCCACTTGGAACAGAATTATTCCACAAGACTGGAAAGATTTAGTTACAACAATATTGGAGCTGGTCCTGAGTCACAGTGAAGAACCTGGTGGGGAGAGGAAGCTAGGGTCATAGAACAGTGAGATAAGATTAGAGGTTATGAGATTTCCCAAGATTAATTTTTTAATAAGGGTCATTATGCTGACTTGTAAAGAATGTCTACATTTGATGATCATACCTTAGTTCTTATGCTGTACAGCAGCTTTGAATGCTTGAGATAAAATTACATAAGGCCCAAAAGAAGCCTTCACTGATTTTTTTTTTTACAAAGCTTGACCTAGGCTGTAAGTAGAATTATATCAGATCCAGAAGTTAGACAAATATTAATTAAATCTTTTGCTTTTGAAAATGCTAATTCAGAATATGAAAGGGTGATCAGGCTTTTAAAGGCAAGATCAGCACCCATAGATGAATGGATTAGAAATAAAGCTGATATTGGATTTCAAGCTTATGATGATGATACTTATATAGGAGAAGTAATTTCTAAAAACTTTAAGAAAAATCAAAGGGTTAGATGTTTTAATTGTGGTTAACCAGGTCATCTGAAACGGGATTGTAGGCAAGGCATTCCTAGGAACAATGTTTTTTTCTAGAGATAATCCAAACAAGAAGGTACCAGCCTTCTGGAATATGGACTACTGAATGCAGATCAACATGGGACAGGCAAAGTAACCCTTGGAAATGCCTTAGAGGGCCTCTTGCAGGCCCCTGTGTCAAATTTGGTTCCACCATTTCCAGTCAGCATTGGGGAAACTCTTCCACAGAGCAGTTAAAAGGCCTAATGCCTGTCGTGGAAACCATGCTGCTCTGATGATACAACCACTTTGGAAGATAAAACAAAATTTCTAGGGGAAACCATAAAGCAAATATTTAGTCAACTTCTATAAATGATCAAAGACCAAAGTTAAAAATACAAATAAATGACATTGAAATTGAGGATTTAGTGGGCACAAAGGCAGATGTAGCAATAATTGCACCAAAATTTTGACATCCAAACTGGCCTCTTTAGGTGGTAAATGTTCGGCTTCCAGAGATTGGAACTTTATCTCAGGTAAAACAAAGTGCAGGATTGGTCAAGTGTATAGAGCCAGGAGGACAGACAGGAAAATAAGGCCTTATATGGCTAACATAGCAGCGAATTTATGGGAACGTGATTTGTTACAGCAATGGAACACCCAGATTAACATTTCTCCATTTTCTTTCTTTCTTTCTTTCTTTCTTTCTTTCTTTCTTTCTTTCTTTCTTTCTTTCTTTCTTTCTTTCTCTCTCTCTTTCTTTCTCTCTCTCTTTCTTTCTTTCTTCTCTCTCTCTCTCTCTCTCTCTCTCTCTCTCTCTCTTTTTAAATTTGTTTTGTTTTTCAAGATAGGGGTTCTTTGTGTAACAGTCTGGTTATCCTAAAACTCACTTTGTAGACCGGGCTGGCCTCAGACTCAGTGAGATCCATCTGCCTCTGCCTACTGAGTGCTGGAATTAAAGGCGTGCATCACCACTGCCAGGCTTTTTCTTTTTATTTGTTTGTTTTGTTTTTTGTTTTGTTTTGTTTCTTAACAGAATTTCTCTGGGTAGCCCTGGGTGTCCTGGAACATGTTCTGTAGACCAGGCTGACCTCAAACTCATCATCTGCCTCTGACTCCCAATGCTGGGATTAAAGGTTTGAGCCATGACCACCTGACTGTACAGCATTCTTAAAGGCTGAGGCATCTGTCTAATCGCATCTTTTATCTTTTCTAAAGCATCCATTCCGACTAGGTGAGGTGCCATCTCAGAGTGGCATGACTTATCTCAGAATGAGTGGTATGAATTTTTCCCCTTGCAGGCCTGTCTTCTTTTGAGAAATATCTATTTTGGTCTTTTTTTTTTTTTCTTCCCCCGAGACAGGTTTCTCTGTAGCTTTGGAGCCTATCCTGGAACTAGCTCTTGTAGACCAGACTGGCCTTGAACTCACAGAGATCCACCTGCCTCCGTCTCCCGAGTGCTGGGATTAAAGGCGTGAGCCACCACTGCCCGGCCCTCTATTTTGATCTTTAGTCCAGTTTTTTGCTGAATTATTATTTATTTTGTGTATATGAGTGTTTTGCCTGCATGTATGTCTTTATACCATGTGTATGCTTGGTGCCTGTGGAGGTCAGAAGAGGGAGTTGGGTCCTCTGGAACTGGAGTTAGAGACAGTCATGAGCTGTGAGTGCTGGGAACTGAACCCAGCTCTAGAAGAAAAGTTGGTTCCCTTAATGCCTGAGCCATCTCTTCAGCCCTGTGATTATTTAGCTTTTGAACTATTTGAGTTTCAAGTACACATCAGTAGGAGAATAGCTAAGAAAATGTTTGGTTATATACGAAGAATGCTATTTAGTAATTGGAGTACTGCTTTAGTAAGTGAAATCTTGTCATTGGTAACAAAATGGAGGTACCAGGAGACAATGTATGAGTGAAATTAGTCAGACACAGAAAATACTGTGTGACCTGAAGCTGGGTATGGTGGTAACACCTGTGCTGTAGTTTGAATGAGAATGGTCCCCACAGGCTCATATAGTTGAATGCTTGGTCCCCAAGTGGTAGAATTTTGGGGGAAGGATTAAGAGGGGTGGTCTTACTGTAGGAGGGTGTCACTTGGGTGGTCTTTGAGGTCTCTAAAGCCCACACCATTCCCAGCTGGCTGGCTGGTGTGCTTTCTCTCTCTCTCTCTCTCTCTCTCTCTCTCTCTCTCTCTCTCTCTTTGTGTGTGTGTATCCATATGTCAATCTGTGTGTGTGTGTGTATCTGTTTCTCTCTGTCACTCTCTCTCTCTGCTTCATGGCTATGTCTCAAGATGTAAGCTCTTGGGACTGGAAGACAGCTTAGAGGTTAAGAACACTGGATGTACTTCCAAAGATCCTGAGTTCATTTTCCAGCAACCACATGGTGGCTCACAACCATCCATAATGAGATCTGGCGCCCTCTTCTGGTATATATGCAAGTGAAACACTGTATACACAATAAATAAATCTTAAAAAAAAAAGTAAACTCTCAGCTACTGCTGCAGCACCAGGCATCCCTGTCTGCTGCCGTGCTTCCCACTGTGGTGATCACAGACTCACCTTCTGAATTTGTAAGCGAGCCCCCAATTGGATACTTGTTTTTATAAATTGCCTTGGTCACAGTGTCTCTTCACAGCAATAGAACAGTGACTAAGACAGCCTAGGATCCTAGAACTTGGAAGGTTGAGGCAGGAGGATCAAGATTTTGAGGCCAGCTTGGCCAGCTTGTTAGTAGTGTGTGTGTATGTGTGTGTGTGTTTGTGTGTGTGTGTGTGTGCCGTCACAATCTCAATTATATGTTGTTGTAAAAGGAGCAGCAGGCCGATTCCCACCACCCGGCTTTCAGCCACCTGGCTAGTTTATACCCCGAAATAACCACACACAAATTGTATTCATTTAAACACTGCCTGGCCCATTAGCTCTAGCCTCTTGAACCACATCTTGATTCAACCCATTTCTAATAATCTGTATGTTACCATGAGTTGTGACTTACTGGGAAAGATTCAACATGTCTGACCTGGCAGCTTCACGGCGGGTGGCTCTCTCTACCTTTGTTCTCCCAGCGTTCTGTTCTGTCTACTCCACCTTTCTAAGCTGCTGTCCTATCAAAAGGCTAAGGCAGTCTCTTTATTTAACCAATGAAAGCAACACATAGAAAGAAGACCCTCCTACACCAATATGTGGAATCTGTGGAAAAGTAAACCTTATTGAGTAGAGTAGAATTTCTCAGAAGCTAAAGAGAGGATTGGATGCTCAGGGTACAGACTGTGGGCAGGCGGAGGAAGTCCTACCATCCCAGTAAGCATGACTATGAGTCATGGTTTGGTTTTTGAGACAGGTTCTCATGTAGCTCAGGATGGCCTCAAACTTGCTATGTAGCCCAGGATGACCTTAAACTCCCGATCCTTCCATACTGTTTCCTAAGCTCTAGGAGCTACAAGTTTGTGCCAGCAGGGCTGGCTCGTGGCTTATGTTTCAAAACGACTAGAAGAAAGGATTTTGCCACAAAAAAGTTAATGGGCATGTTAATTACCCTGATTTGATTACTATGCATTTTGCATATACTGATACATACATACATGTGTGTATGTGTATGTGTGTGACATGTACCCCCATAGAACTGAATAACTATTGCACGCCAATTCAAAATAAAATAAAACTTTGCCGGGCGGTGGCGCATGCTTTTAATCCCAGCACTCGGGAGGCAGAGGCAGGCGGATCTCTGTGAGTTCAAGGCCAGCCTGGTCTACAAGAGCTAGTTCCAGGACAATCACCAAAAACTACAGAGAAACCCTGTCTCGAAAATCAATCAATCAATAAATAAATAAATATTCTTATAAAAAAATAAATAAAATGAAATGAAATAAAACTTTAACCAGGCATGGCTGAACACTCCTGTGCCCCAACATTCAGAAGACTGACATAGGAGAGTGACTTTTAAAAGACCTGGGCTACATGGTAAGACCCTGACTGTCTCACAACAAAGCAAAACCAGTAGCTCCAAATAGGCCTTACCTCATCTAAAAAATGAAAATAATATCTGGACATGGTGCTGGGGCCTGCAGAGAAATCAAGGACCCAAGGGGAGGAGGGACCAGTGGAAGAGTCAGCTGAACCTAGCACAGGGGAGCAGTTTGAGGATGGCTCTAAGACATGTTGCCAGGCAACCGGAGGAAGAACGGCACTCACTATCTGCAGAGGTCTCATGGGACAGATGGGACACCCCCCTCCTCCATCTGAACACTCTCAGAAGCCAGTTCAAGCTTTCTGAGACTCTGACCCTCTCCACGGCTCTCTCTCCAGCCTCACCTCCCACAGCTCTCTAAGAAACATCTGCTTCAGCAATGCACCTTTTTAAGATTTAGTTATTTTATGTGTATTGGTATTTTGCCTGCATGTGTGTTTATGTACCTGTGCCAGATGCATGCCTGGCGTCCTTGGAGGTCAGAAGAAGGCATTGGATCTCCTGGAACTGGAGTTACAGACAGTTGTGAGTTGCATCTTAAGTGCTGGGTACAGAACTTGGTCCCCTGGAAGAGCAGCCAGTGTTCTTATGCTTTTAACCCTCTCCCAGCCCCTCAACAATACTTCTCATAACTGTAAAAGTAAAGACATTTATTGTGTAAAACTTGAAAACCACAGAAAAGTAAGATGAAAATCACACTTTGATTCCTCACCTTTCAGAGGACCACACTAAACATTTGGGATGTAGCTTTTATTATAAATGAGAACCATACGTATTTACAGATGAATGCCTTCCTTCTTCCCATTCCATGTCAGCTGCAGCCATTTCTGGGGTCGTTACAGTTTCTGGAAACATGGCGAGGGTGTCACGAACGCAAGCCACACACAATCACCTCAGGACTGATGGAGCTGAAACTGCTTTACATTTCCCTGTTTCTGTTTACCCTCCTTCTCTCTTTCTCTGGCTTTACCACATCTGTTGCTTGCTTACTGTTTTTCCTCTGCTGAACTGAAGGACATCCATCTGTGTCCCACCATGTTTCCTGCTCTACTTAGTTATACACTTTTGCACCCTCTAGCACCTGTGGTAAAAATACCTTCCCCTTCCTAGCTTTCAAAGCCTCATTTCTTCATTCATTCATTCATTCATTCATCATTCATTCGTTCATGTGACTGCACACTGAGCACCTGTTTTTGCCAGGTACAGGAGCCAATAGGAAATGGGATGTGGCCGAGGAGAGCCTGGGACAAACATGAAGCCTTCTTGTCTTCCCTCAGAAACAGTACGACCACTTCCTTCTTTTAGCGCCCTTGTGACATTTTTGTCTGTCACACAATTTAGGGTTTGAAGCCTTCTGACCCTGTCTGGGCTGAAGTCCTGTTAGGTGGCAACCCCCCCCCCCATCTCTACCCCACTTCCTTCAACCTTCTTCTCTTCCTGCAGCTGAAAACCAAAAACAGCTCAGGAAATGTCAGAGCCCTTGACCTCTCAGTTTGGTGACATTATCCTCTAAATACCTGAAATTGGGGCACTCAGCTTGGCAAAACCTACCGGAACAGCTGCTGTGTCCCTTATGGGCCATTTGCGACTCGTTTCTGCCATCTCCTTAAAGTTGGTCCACATGGCCCCTAGTGAGCAGTAGAAATGGTTCAAGGGGGCCCACGGGTGCCCATCTCAGCCCTTCCTCTTCCCCACAGGCTAAGGGAGGGGGCAATGGCAGCTTGATGTGATGAGAGCTGATCCGGGCCCCTTTCCATGCCTTGCTCTCCTTCCCTCTCCCACATTCATCTGGAGAGCCACCTGGGCCTCCATTTCCCATCTTCCCCTCTTCCATCCCGGCCATGTACAGCCACCCTCACACCTCCTTTTGTAGGTCAGCCCGTTCTCAAGGACTGTGCCCTCTGACTCAACAACTTCCTCTTGCAAATCTCCTCCAGCAACCACCTTCGGACCACATGCTGGTACCAGAGGCTGATGGGTCAGAAGTAGCCCAACTGGGAACTGTCCCCTCCCTCTACCTCAGACCCTGGGAAGTCCCTGGCAAGCATGTTCCACCCCCAGGGCCTGTATTCTCTTCTAACTCCCTCTTACTCTCTTTAGAAAAGGGAAGGACTTCAGTCTTGAAGTGGAAGAGGAAACAGACAAACCGAAAAAACCGAGACTGTTAGAAAAGGCATCAAGACCGGGGCGGGGCGGGGGGGGGGGGGGGGGGGTTGGAGGCACCCAGTCCCCGCGCTGGGCTGACGCCTCTCCGCTTCTTGCATGTGGGCGTGGGGTGGGTGGGTGTCGGTGTGAGGGAGCTTTTGAGGGGAGCATCTGGCGGCTTAATCCCCATCGAGTTTGCATTCTTTTGAAGGCTACATCCAGATTTAGGTTTTCAGCTGCTTCGACCCTGTCTGAGCGAGATGAAGGGCTCTGCGCTCTCGGCAGTTACCGGGTCCCTTCTTCTGGCGGTCCCCAGTCCCTGCCGGGCTCTTTCCCACCATCTGTACTCACTCGTACTCTTCACAACCATCACCTAAGCGGCACATCTTGTACACAAACTGCATCTCCGAGTGGACACAGCAGGTGTTAGGCTTCTTGGAGCCAGAAACTCTCATTTCTGCCCCCAAGGAGAGTAGCCAATCTCTGGCAGCCTCCCCCAGCAGCTACAAGCCAGCCCAAAGCCAGAGTGCTCTGAGGAAAGCCACAGGTCATAGTTCACCCAAGAACAGGCTGGATGTCCCCATCCAGGCTCTAAGCTGGCCCCTGAGCAAATGGGAGTCCTGAAGGGGGCGCCATATACTTCCCAAAGTTTGGCATTTCATTCTTTGTCAGATCCCAGCATCTCAAGGTGGATCCTTGAAGGAATTGTAGGTCAACTAAGATTATCGGAGATTCAGCAACTATCTCCAAAAGGAGCATAGTGAAAGAAAGGGGGGAGAGAATGGATGGATGATGGATGAATGAATGAATGAATGAACGAACGAACGAACGAACGCACTTAGTTCACAAATATTCACAAATGTAGAGTGCCAGGACGCTGAGAGCAGGATCCAGGGTTAGGGAACAGGTCGGGTGAAGGCCTCCTGATGCTCACATGCTTTGAGGTGCAGCAGCCCCGTCTTTAGCTTCTAGCCCATCAGAAGTGGGGGTTTCCACAGCCTCATCCTCGCTGCCCACCAGCGGTTCTTCCTCCGCCTTTAGGTTGGGACCTGGCCCAGATTTCAGCTCCTCCAGGACTAAAGAGCCCTGGCGAGACTTCCGTCTGCTGAAGAAAGTGGTGAGCGTGGGCCGCTGCTGCCCCGACCCCTCTCTCTCCAGGACTACCGAGCCCTTGTTGCCCCCTGACCCAGATGCTGCTGCTGTTGTGGCCTCTTCATCAGGAACCCGGGCTGGCCCAGCCCAGGCATCCACTACCCCATTACGCTTCCCACCTCCGCTCAGCGTCAGGGCCCCAGTCCTCCGCTTTTGCCGCCGGCGCCACAACAGCAGCAGAGCCACAAGGGCCAAAACCACTAGCAAGGCCACAAGCATGGGCACTAACAACATGCCACTTGATCCCTGGTGTGGCGTCCTGTTGGTTACGGGCTCTGGGGTAGATGTTGTGGATATTTTTATGTTGAAGACTGGGGTGCCACCGGCTGCACTAGAACTCTCCACAGAACTGGTTGCTGTGGTGGTCGGGAGTCCATGTGGCTCACTGGAGAGCCCTGGAGATTCAGTAGTCATGATGACAGGGGGACCACTGGACTTGGAGATTACTGTGGTAGCCACAGAGGGTTCACTGGTCTCCTTGGAACTTGTTGTCATGGCGACAGGGGGTGCACTAGTCCCTCTAAAGGTTTCTAGAGAGGTAACTGTGACCGCTCCGTCTGTCACAGGATTGGCTGTGGTAGTAGGAGGGTCCCTGGAAACAGCTATCCCTTCTGGAAGCTGCACCGATGTCTTGGAAACTTCCCGGGAGGTTGCAGGCTCCGGTACAGAGGTGTTTATGCTGTCACCAGTGGGAAGCCCAAGAGTAGACGATTCAATAGTTCCAAAGAGGGGTGGGGAAGGTGGATGTGGGGTCTGACTCCGGATGCCGGTAGTCCCCTCAGGATCCACTGTCTCTGGCCTAATGGAGGCTGCTGAGTTGACAGCCGAGGCCTCAGAGATAATTGAGACCTTGGAAAGGAGGGTAGATAGCGACATCGACATCGTTGTGTTCTGCAGACCTTCTGGGTTGCTCATCACCTGGGTCCAAAAGCCCGCAAAGAGGAGGAGAAGCAGGGCCATCTCCAGAGCTGGAGTTGGGACCTGAAGGTAGGGAAGTTGCAGAAGAACACACAGGGGTTGGGAGGGAAACCTGGCCGGCCCCCTCCTTCTGCCCACTTCCCTGCCAACTGCCAAGCCCAACTTGTGGTTTAACGGTTCTTTTTTTTCCATTCTTGCTTTTACTTGCTTTTACTATTATCGGAACCAACAAGGGAACAGGTGGTGGCAGTGACCCCCACCCTGGCCTTGGCAGCTCAGACTCCCCCAGCAGCCATGTCCTCCTGGCCTTCACTCATTCCACTCCAGCCAATGGCTCTTGACCCCTTCTCCCACCACCGGACTCATCTTTCCAAACTCTAGGTAGGTCCCTCATCCTCTGAGCACCGCCTACCCGTCTATAGCACGCCACCTTACCAGTTCAATGGAAGCGGCACAGGGCCAGGGTGAGAGTAACCTCCTGCTCCTTCAGAGACTTGGTCGGGACTGGGGCAGACTGAGCCCCAAGGGGAAAGGAAGTGGGTCTTGGCTCCACCCCTGCATCCTGCCCCACCCATTCCTACTCCTACCGTTGCCTGAGGGACCCAGGGGCTTAGTGGAGGCACGAAGGGATGCTTTGGTCCAGAGCTGGGATTCTTAGGTTTCCACTGGGGTACAGCCAGAGCTGGGAGATGAGGAGATGTGCTAAGGACCAAGGGACAGAAAGAGGACATGGAAGGAAGGATTGTTTCCTTCCCATCTGTTTGCTGTCCCAAGCTGTCTGGCTGGTACCTGAGGTGGCGCATTTCCTGCCCAGAGCTCCCAGGAAGCCCAGCACACCCCACCCACCCCACCCCAGCCCTGATTCTGCTCATGGTTCTGGTCCTCAGTCTGCTGAGCCTTGCCAGAGCCACAAGAAGCCGAGGTCATGCCAGTGGCCCCCGGTTGAGGCTACTACTAACCACTGCATATGCTGAGGTCTTAGAAAACCATAAGGGGTAAAGAGATGGCTGAGAGGTTCAGAGCACGGCTGCCCTTGCAGAAGTCTGGGGTCAGTTCCCAGCACCAGCATGGAGACTCACAACCACCCATAATCTGGGGACTCTGGTGCCTCCTTCTGCCTCAATGGCACCAGCACACATAGGCACAGGCAGGTATTCATGTACATGAATGCAAATAAAGTGAATTAAGGTTCACTAACTTAGCCAGATGGTGGTGGCACATGCCTTCAATCTCAGCACTCAGGAGGTACAGGCAGGAACTCTGTGAGTTCCAGGCCAGCCTGGTCTACAGAGCTAGTTCCAGGACAGTCCGAGATACAGAGAGAAACCCTGTCTCAAGGGAAAAAAAAAAAGATTCACTTACTTAAAAAAAGAAATATTCTAGGGGCTGGAGAGATGACTCAGAGGTTAAGAGCATTGCCTGCTCTTCCAAAGGTCCTGAGTTCAATTCCCAGCAACCACATGGTGGCTCACAACCATCTGTAATGGGGTCTGGTGCCCTCTTCTGGCCTGCAGGCATACACACAGACAGAATGTTGTATACATAATAAATAAATAAATAAATATCTTTTTAAAAAAGGAAATATTCTAGAAAGACCTCTATTAAGAAATCAGTCACCGGTTGTGGTGGCACACGCTGGTAGGATTTGCTGAAGGAGAAAGAGGCAGGAGGATCATGAGTTTGAGGCCAGCCTGGGCTATACATTTTTATATCCCAGCACTTGGGAGGCAGAGACAGGTGGATCTCTGTGAGTTTGAGGCCAGCCTGGTCTACAAGAGCTAGTTCTAGGACAGGCACCAGAGCTACAAAAAAAAAACCTTGTCTCTAAAAACAAGAAACAAGAAAGAAAGAAAGAAAGAAAGAAAGAAAGAAAGAAAGAAAGAAGGAAGGAAAAGAAAAGAAACTAGTCAAAAGTCTTCAATTGAGAGCAAACTGGGGCTTGGGATCATTTTTGCAGCACTGCAGTCTGACCCCAGGGCCCTGGGCCCACATCAGTTCCCTACTCTCAGCCATATCCCCAGCCATGAATAAGGGGCTCTTTGCATTCTTTGAATGATTTCTGTTGCCTGAGTTGAGTTAGGAAATGGATTCTTTCGGTATGTGTCTGTTTGGGAGCCTTGCCTTCTAAAAACTTATAACTGACTGGGCATGGTGGCTTGAACCTTTAATCCCAGCACTTGGGAGGCAGAGGCAGGCAGATCTCTGAGTTCAAGGTCAGCCTAATCCACAGCGTGAGGTTCAGGACAGTAAGGGTCATACAGAGAAATCTTGTCTTGAAAAACAAACAAAAAAAAAGAAAGAAAGAAAGAAAAGAAAAGAAAAAGAAAGAAAGAAAGAAAGAAAGAAAGAAAAAAACCACAAAAACTTGTAACTGATTTTTATATTGTAAAACAGTTCTGTGCACAACAGAGAAACTAAAATAAGGGACTCCTTTTGAGGGGCCCACACCCACCATCGGGCGTGTCTTTCTTTCTGAACACCCTTCTTTCTCTTAACTATAGTGCTTACAGATCTATATTTGAAAAATCTCTCAATTTAAAGGAGAATTTTAAAATATCTATAATTTAATAATCCCAAATTCTATTACAACAGAAAGACTGAACTAGGTCCCTGGCAGAGCCTGGGCTCCCACTGTAGCTGCTCAGCGCTGAGTTCATCTGACAGAGGCTCCAGGTCAGAAGCAGCAGGCATTGCTCACGGGCAGAATGAGTATTCATTTGCATGGACATCCTTCACCCAAAAGTCCTGGGAGACACAAAACGGCCCAGATTTCTGTCTGGCCCACACAATAGGTCCACCCTGGCACACCAGGCTTAGGGTGAGGTGCCTCGTTTATGGCACAAGCTGCTCTCTCTGCATCTCCTTAGGAAAGTAGGCCTTGCTCACTGCAAACTAGACGTGGCTCACGCGGCAGAAATCAGGGCCTTGCATCCTAGACAAACCCAGCAAGCATGCTCGGGACTGCTCTGACCCTCTGGGTTGCTCCTCCCCCAGTCAGCAGAGACTCAAAGGAAAAGGTTTATGTAAAGCAATTAGCACAGTGGCCATGCTCCAGTCCTATGGAGATGTAAAGAGTGAAAACCTAGTAGCACTTGGGAGAGAGAGGGAAATGGACCTCTGTGAGCTCTAGGCCAGCTTGCACAACAGCCCAGGGCATCCAAGGTACATGTTGAGACCCTGTCTCAACAAAACAACAAAGCCAGCTTCATACTCAGCAGCAGCTGACTCTTGGGTCAGTTGGTGTGTGCGCAGGTTCTATATTCCATTGTCCACTCTTGCTCCTGAGCGTTGTCTCAGGGACATCGCATTTCACATCTACCCACACAGCTGGCAGAGAGTTCATGGTGCACGGCTCACGGCGCAGTGGAAGTCACTCTTGATAAACGTTCACACTGTTTCCAGAGCTCCCTGATTTGAACAAAGCTGCAGAGAGCTGGGCAGTGAGGCACCCGTCTTTAATCCCAGCACTCAGGAGGCAGGGGCAGGCGGATCTCGGTGAGTTCAAAGCCAGCCTGGTCCGCAGAGCAAGTTCTAAGACAGCTAGGGCTACACAGAGAAACGCTGCCTCAAAACACCAAAATAAATAAGCAAACAAATAAAATTTCAAAGTCACAAACAAAAAACAAAGCAGCAGAAAATGGCCTTGTTTTCTTTTCCTCCTTTTGTGGTTTTGCCTTTTGGGTTTTTCTTTGTTTTTGTTTGTTTGTTTTGGACTTCTTGTCTCTGAGGATGACCCAATTCTCCTGCCTTTGCCTCTGGCATTTTGGGAGGTGTACCACCTACCCTAGTTTATATGGTCCTGGGGATTGTACCCAGAGCTTCCTAAATGCTAGATAAACACTGTCAGTTTAGCTAAATCCCTAGCCCAGAAATGATTTTTCCCTGTGATTATTATGTTTTGCTTTTTTAATATGCATGGGTGTCATGCTGGCATGTCCATCTGTGCACATGTGCACATGGTGCCCAAGGAGGTCAAAAGAGGACGTCAGATGCCCCAGACCGGGACAATTGTGAATCTACCAAGTGGTTTCTAGGGATTAAGCCTGGACCCTTCCTCCAGAAGAAAGACACCACACTTAACCGCTGCGATATCTCTCTGTTGTGCCCAGTCCATGCGGGCCCCAAAAGACCACCAGGGAGACTGACTCACCGAAATGCAAAAACAAGGTTTTATTATCCTACCGGCAAAGACCTCATCAGAGCAGCGGCGAGAGGAGGTACCTCACCCTTCTAGAAAGCATTATTTAAGGGCAAAAAACAGGAAAGTTACATTAGCAGGGTTTGGGGTGACGGATTCAATTCTGATTGGCTCGTGTTTAGGGACTTCTTATAAATTTTATTTTCAAACCTTGCCTATTGCTTGTCAAGTTTTCTTATCGACTGGGACATTCTGCAGTTATCTGTATTCTCCAGATGGCTACCCTGTTACTTTTGCCCCTAGCCATTTCTGAGGACTGGAATGTTTTATGGGAAATAGCTTACACAAGACACAAGATGGAGGAGGAGGACAAAATGGAGGAACTTTAGCTCTTCACTCTCCAGTCAGGTATTATTTTAAAAAGAAAGACCCAGGGTTGGTGGACCACACCTATAACCCTCCCTCTTGGGAGGGAGCAGCTGGCGAATTAAGAGTTCAAGTCACTCTTGACTCCATAGTAACTTCAAAGTCAGTCTGTCTGATACATGAGACCCTGTATCAAAAAGAAGAAACAGGGGGAGAGGGTGGTAGCCAGGGGTGAGGGTACAGGAAGAGCAAACAGGAAAGAAAGTGGTGGAGAGGGGAAGAGGAAAAGAGGGGGGGACCAAAGGGAGCGAAGAAGGGGGAAGGGAAGACAGAGGGACAAAGCACCCCACTGTTGGGTGCGTGCTTCTTCTGCTCCTGCAAACAGAAAAGAGTTAGCAACTGTTAATTAGAAATGGAAAGTGTTTTATTTTTTATTTTTTTAAAAGTAAGTAATCAATAGTCAGGCAGGAGATACAGCCAAGTTTTTTTTTTTAATGATTTATTTAACTTTATTTTATGTGCATTGGTGTGAAGGTGTCAGTTCTCATGGAACTGGATTTTCAGACAGTTGTGAGCTGCCATGTGGGTGCGGGGAATTGAACCTGGGTCCTCTGGAAGAGCAGTCAGTGCTCTTAACTGCTGAGCCATCTCTCCAGCCCCTGGAAAGTGTTTTAAAACTGGAGGATATAGGGCTTGAGATGGCTTATGGCTAAGAGCACTTACTGCTCTCATAGAAGACCTGGCTCAGTTCCCTGCACTCACACGGCAGTTCGTCTACCCTTTACCAGTACACACGCCAGTACACACGCCATCACACACGCCATCACACACGTCAGCACACACACCAGCACACATGCCAGCACACACGTCAGCACACACGCCAGCACACACGTCAGCACACACGCCAGCACACACGCCAGCACACACGCCAGCACACACGCCAGCACACACGTCAGCACACACGCCAGCACACACGTCAGCACACACGTCAGCACACAGGCCAGCACACACACCAGCACACACGCCAGCACACACGCCAGCACACACATACACACGCACATAAAACAAATCTTTTACAATGTTATTTTTGTCTTTTTTTAGATAAAGGGATAAAATACAGGGCTGGAGAGATGACTCAGACTAAGAGCACTTGTTGCTCTTGCAGAGGACCCAGGTTCCATTTCCTGCACTCACATGGTGCTCAAAACCATCTGTAACTCCAATTCTATGAAATCTGACCTCTGGTAATGGACATGCACATGGTACATAAATAGACCTACAGGCAAAATGATCAGGCATATAAAATATTTTTACAAAAAGTGTAGAATATAGAAAAAAAATGTTCAAAGACAACAAAGATTCCCAACTTTAAAGAGAGAAATACCACTGAGGCAAAAAAATTATGTTTGGCAAAATGGTCTTTGGTTGAAAGCGTCACCTCAGCCCCTGGCATCCGTATTTACAAAGAGTCTGGAATGTTTAGTTGGAAGGTCACCTCAGTCCCTCTCCATTTCAAGTCCCCTCCCCTGGGAGTTGCCTCAGTTCAAACTCCACCTCCGAGAAAGCCCACCAAACGGTATCCCCTCCCCAGAAAAGGTGAAGACACTCCCACCAGGCTATTTAAACTGCTCCCCAGAGAACCGGACACACGGTCTTCCCGGTTCACCTTCTCCCTCTCTGAGTTTTCCCGGGTGTCCGCTTGCGAGAGCTGGCATCCATTAAACCTAGGCTTCTTTTAATTCGGTCTGATTTGGTCTGATTATTGTGTTAGCAGGGAGGTTTGTCGGGCCGAAAAAACTCAAACTGCTGCCGATGGAGGTGAACAAAAATCGTCCCTTCCCACGTGTGCCGGATGTCAGTGAGCCTGTATTAGGGTGAGTCCGGGCTCCAGCACTCAACAGACAGGACCTGAGACAGCAGGCTGACTCTCAGGCGTGGGTGCTGAGACCACAGCCAGGGGCTCACACACCGAGGAAATGGGCTGTGGAGTTGTGGACCACATTCAGCACCAGCTAGGCCCATGCAGATGGTTCTCTGCCTCAGCGCACCCCCTCTCTCAGCGAGCCTGTCTACAGTGGACAAGGCACACCCAAAAGAAACAGGCAAGGCTCAATGGCACACATGCTCCATTAGCACGGCATTTACTCCCTGAAAGAGACCAGGGATGGACCTGACTCCGCCCTAATTTTACAGGTGAAGAAGCCATGAAATAAATCTGAGAAACCAAACAGCCCAGGCTCCTTTATAACCAGTGGACAGAGATGAGATTCAGAGCCGAGTTTACTTAAGGCCAGAGACCAGGGGCAAGGACCTGAACCATGCTGGATGGGGACTGCTGGGGTTTGAATAAGTTATATAATACTTATCAGAACCAGG
Organism: Myodes glareolus; assembly: GCF_982192425.1. Lineage (NCBI taxonomy): Eukaryota > Metazoa > Chordata > Mammalia > Rodentia > Cricetidae > Myodes > Myodes glareolus. The sequence goes on along the minus strand of NC_142032.1, from coordinate 77,049,974 downwards.
CCTAAAGTTGACTTTAGAGAGTGTCCAGGTAGACTTCATCAGCTGAAGCTTTTAGAGATGGGTCCTACTGAGCAATCTCAAACGTGAAATCGCTCTACTCCAGCCCCAGGATCTGGGGTCACAGGCAGGGCCGCCATTCCCAACCTCAGAAAAGCAAAATGTTTTAGATTTATCTTTAGAACACTGAAGAAAATAGGGATTCCTCTCCTCTGATGCCCACATCCAAACGATATAAACTTCGCCATTTCTAAGTTCAGAATGGATGTGGTATTTGCCATCAGCTCTTGGCTCCTGAAGGCCACTCTCCTCAAAGAGGCCGAGGTCTGGAAAGTATGAGATAAGCTTAGAAAATGCTTTAAATTGTGTGTGCAGGGGAGAGCGGAGCATTGCGTATGGAGGGCAGAAGGCAATTTACAGGTGTTGTCTGCAAAGTGGGGGATTCTCGGGGTATCACAGTGAGGAATGTCAGGTTTGGAGTGTGGCTCAGGGAAAGATCTCTTCTCTCCCAGGAATGAGGCCCTGGGTTTCACCCCAGCATCAAAAGGAAGAGGAGGGGGATAAAGTAACCAATAAATCCATCAAATAAAGAAGGAAACCTGAAATTCATACTGATTCTGCAGAGTTGAGAGATGGAAGGTGGGAAGGAGGCAGAGGGGAAGCAAGGGAGGAAGGAGGGACACGGGGGAGGCATGGGGAGGTAAGAAGGAGGCAGGGGAGGTAGGGGGAGGTGGGAGGTTTAGCTAGCAGGTTAAGCTCCTTCACACTAGGAAAGCTTTACAACACACTGGTTCAAGTAAGAGTGGGGGTTCAAAGCACTGGGTGAGAGAGGCTGTGGTCAGGCCTGTAATCCCAGCTCTTGGGACGGGAGACAGGAGGATCAGGAGAGAATGCCAGCTTCATATCCAGCTGTGGGAACTGTGGTCACTTTTGGAGACAGCAGCTGCCATCAGCCTGAAGGTGAGGCGAGAACACAAACTACACATGAGATGGGTTGATGGACAGGGACACTATGAACATTCGGGGGAACGGGGTCTGGTGCTATAAGGAACCGCCCTCCTGGAGAGAGTGGCTGTCATCGCTCATTCCCTGCTCGCCCCTCCTGTCTCCAGAGAAAAGAAAGATGTACTTGAGAGAGTCAGACTTGCTTGGGCTGTCACCCAGAGTCATCTGCCACTAACTGTCTAAAACCCTCAATAAAGCACATTCACTTAGTGAGCTACGTTTGTGTAAGTCACTCTTAGGGCTGTCTGTGCTGTCCCGATTTGGAGGACACTATATGCTTCTGGAAATCTCACCTTCAAGCAGCAATGCCTTGAAGTATCTACTCACAGATACATTTTTTTCTTTAAATAATTTATGTGTGAGCCAGGTGTTGGTATTATACGCCTTTAATCCCGGCACTCAGGAGGCAAAAATCTCTGAGTTTGGGCAAGCCTGGTCTACAGAGCAAGTTCCAGGACAGCCAGGGCTAAACAGAAAAATCTGTCTTGAGAAAACAAAACCAAACAAAAAAACTATGTGTATGAAGAGTGTGTGTCCGTGTGCAGGTGGATGCAACTGGGTGCCGGTGCCTGAGGAAGCCAGAGGCATCGGATCCCCAGAAACCAGAGTTACAGGTGGTTGTGAGCTGCCAGATATGGGGGCTGGGAACTGAACAAGGGTCCTGTGCAAGAATAGCAGCAACTCTTAACCTTTAGGCCGTCCCTCCAGTCCCCAAACAGACTGGTTTAAAAGGGAAGCTAGTGACTTACAGTGGAGAAATCCAGCAGACACCATCTTAACCAAGTGACAAAATTTAACACTGGGAAGATCAGCCTATACCAATGACCTCTGGGAATGCAGTGAGGGTGTGATGGTGGACACTAGCTTAACCAGTGCACACCTGCTTAACCAGTGCACAGCAGCTTAACCAATGCACACTAACTTACCCCAGTGCACACTAGTTTATCCCAGTGCCCGCTAGCTTAACCAGTGCGTGCTAGTTTAACTAGTGCACGCCAGCTTAACCAGTGCATACTAGCTTAACCAGTGCACGCTAACTTAACCAGTGCACACTAGCTTAACCAGTGCACACCAGCTTAACCAGTGCACACTCGTTTAACCATTAGGAAATAGCAAGGGGAACTGGAAAGACGCCTCAGCAGCTCAGAGCCTGTGCTGCCCCTACAGAGTACCAGAGCGGCCCAGTACACCGTTAGGAGGCTGACAACCTGTAACTCCAGCTCCAGGAGGTCTGAGGCCCCTGGCCTCCTTGGCCACCTGCACTCTCGTGCACAGACACAAATGAAAAATAAAGTGAGACCAGGCGTGGTGGTGCATGCCTTTAATCCCAACACTCGGGAGGCAGAGGCAGGTGGATTTCTGGGAGTTTAAGGCCAGCCTGGTCTACAGAGTGAGCTTGATCCAGGCCAGTCAAGGTTACATAGTGAGACCCTGTCTCAAAGAAGAAAAAAATAAATAAATAAAGTGAGTCTAAAAGAAAGGAAAAGAGAAAACAGATGTCAGGCGTGGGTTCGGACAGCTCAGCCGTAAAGAGCCTGCCTTGGAAGCCTCAGGACCTGAGTTCAATCCTCAGAATCCATGCATAAAAACAAAACACAGCAAAAAACAAGAAGGTGTGTGCTTATAATTCCAACACTATTCGAGTATCCTGGGCTTGATGGCCAATCCACCCAGCCACTTTGGCAAGTTCTGGGCCAGTGAGAGACCGCATATCAAACAGAAAGGTTGGAAGTATCTGATGACTGCCACCTGAGGCTGGCTTCTGACCTCCAAGTACACACACGTCAGGTGCAGTGGCACAGGCCATAGTCCCAGCCACTCTGGGAGGCTGGAGCAGCACTGTCAGCTGAGCCCAGGAGTTTGAGCCCAGCCTCCTCACGCCAAGAGCTCATCTCTTCAGCGAATGAGAGAGGCAGAGGGAACAGAAGGGGCATCGGCTGAAGGAGGTCAGGCTGAGTGTCCTAGTTACTTTTCCTGTTGTGACACCAAACCAAATCCATCTTAAGGAAGAAAAGGGTTGTTCTCCATTTACATCTGGAAACATGGTCACCTGTAGTGGGGTCTTGGCAGCTGCTCAGGTCACATCCACAGCCAGAAAGCGGAGACGCACCGCCGCACACGTTCCTGAGCACACCGTTCCTGAGCGACCACCTTCCTTCCTCCTTTTGTGCAGTCCAGGACCCAAGGCCATGGAACCGTTGCTGCCTGCTTCTGGGGTGGGTCTTTCCACTGCAGCCTAACCGAGATAATCACTTACAGACACCGCCAGGGGCTGCATTCTATGGGACTCGAGAGCCTGTCAAGTTGGCAGACAACACTAACCTTTACAGTAAGAGACTTTGTCTCAAAGGAGCAGGGCAGAGAATAAAAAAAACAAGATGTCCGATGTCCTTCTAGCTGTCTGGAAATGTGGACACGTCCACCCAACACACACACACACACACACACACACACACACACAGAGGAAAAGAGAAAAGCATCAGATACACTACACAAAGGACATTTCACACAACAACCAGCCTGTACTCTTCATGTCAGAAAGGCAAAAGCGGGGGTGAGGGGAATATTCTTCCAGATCTTAAAGTAGAGACAATTGTCTGTCATCTAGAATCTTAGATGAAGGGAAAATGCTATCAAGGAGGGACAGGGGTGAATCTTGGGAGAGTGCCTACTCTCACACACAAGGCCCTACCTGGCTCAATCCATCACCACTACATAACCAGACAAATAAATAAGCTGTTGAGGACATCACCAGAATAGTTAGCAAGATTTTAATATAGATTGCAAAGTAGACAATAGTATTGAACTGGTATTAGCATTCCTGATTTTGGTCGGGACAGTGATGGGTTATGAAAGGGAGTGTCTTTGTCCTTAGGAAATATGCATTTGAAGTGTAAAGGAGTGAACGGTGGTGTTGGCAAATGTCTTCTTAGATTGTTCCTATAGATAAATAATAATAATAATAATAAATAATTAATAATAATAATAGAGGCTGGAGAAGACGGCTCGGTGGAGGAACGCTTCCTAGGCATGCATGCAGACCTGAGCTCAGCTCCCCAGAAGCCACACAAAATGCTGTCTACGGCTGCACATACCTGCCCACCTTCCCAGAGCTAGAGGTGGGAGAGACAGGAGGGTGGGTGGGGTTTTCTGGCCAGTTAACCAAGCTGGAGAATAGCAATATGTTCAGTGAGAGACCCTGTCTGGAGGACAGAGGAGGACAACTGGACATCCTCTGGTCTGCACATACTCACAGCAGACACATGCGCCTACACTGACACACAGCATAGACACACACACAAAAAGGTTTTTGGTTTTTTTTTTACTAAAAAAATAATAATACCAAAAATAACACAAGAGCTAAAGTGAAGCTAATGGGGCAAAATATTTATAGGTAGGTGTTAGATCCCAAAGAAGCACGGGCCAAAGGGCTGAGAAGTCTATTAACACATCAGAGCAGACACTGGCCACCTCTCTGGCAGCAGCAGGTACCTGTTACAGAGCCCTGGCTCCCTCCTGCACTTCCCACCCCACCCCTCCTCTAGACCTCTTCAGACCCCGAGTTTTCATTTCCTTCCCCCAGCTTCTTTTTCTCCCTACCTAACCCAGCCATTTTGACCACAAGCTCTCTTAATTCTCGGCTCTTCCTTGGTCCCCTCTCTTTGCTCCCTGTCACATGGCCCTGTTCAGTCCAGGCCCTTCGGGTGCCTCTGACTGTTCTCTCCCTCGGGTCTCCAGTGTCCTCATTCTCCTTCAGTAGGAACTAACCCATGACGGGGTTCCAGGGAGCTGCTGTGGTATTCTTAAGACTTGTCTGTAAACCTGAACTTTTTTTAGATTTATTTATTTGCTATACATACAGCACAGTTGCCTGCAGGCCAGAAGAGGACATCAGATCTCATTATAGATGGTTGTGAGCCACCATGTGGTTGCTGGGAATTGAACTCAGGACCTCTGAGCCATCTCTCCAGCCTGTAAACCTGAATTTTTAAAAATAAAATAACATGGGTTTGTTTGTTTCTTCGTTTGTTTTTTTTTTTTTTTCTCTATGTATCTCTGGCTGGCCTGGAACTTGCTTTATAGACCAGGCTGGCCTCGAACTCAGAGAGATTTGCCTGCCCCTGACTCCTCAATGCTGGGGATTAAAGGCATGTGCCACCACCACCCAGCAAGTAACATGGATTTTAAAATGCAAAGATTATAATCAGACCCCTTATTCTGTTGACCCCAGTTTCTGTCTTCCGTCACGTGGACCCATACGGCAGGCTCCAATCTGGCCTCTCCAGTGTTTGACCTCTTCTTCCCTCAAGCCATAAGCACAGCAACCAGTCAGTCACCTGACCAAAACACCTAGCGTCGTCTCTCTCTAAGCCGTGACACAGCTCCCACCCAGCTCAGAGTAGAAGCAGAATCCCAATGGGATTCATCCCAATGTCTACTGTCCTGGCTCCAGCTTCTGCCTCCAGATTTGGTATTAGTTACATTGGTTGTTGTTGTTGTTTTAAAAGCCTAACAAAAGCAATTTGATGGGGTTAATTTGGCTCACGGGTCAAGAGCGCAGTCCCCTGTGGCAGTGTAGTCCTGGGGTAGTCCGCAGCCGCGGGTCATTCTGTACCTACCACCAGGAAGCAGGGACTGACGGTTGCTGGTGCTTAGCTCAGCCAGGGAATGGTACACCCTTCCCTTAGGGTTGCAGTCTTCAAACTGTGAGGACTGAAGTTTAAACTGCTGTGCTTAAGAGATCTCCAACACAAAAATGTCTCTAATCGGTAAGTCCCACCGGCCCAAGGGACAGATAACCTCCTGGGATGCTGGGGCTGTGGCTCAAGGAAGATAACAAGCCACAGTTTCCACTTATATAAGCAAAGGTTGGTTGCCCCGACTGCACAGGATGTGCACGATCAGACACAGTCAGGAAGTATGTCAGGAGTATGCTTGCCCCAGTTGGAGAAAGGCAGCAAGTGCAGAGCCTTGTGGGGTTTGCCTTTAAAAGAACCTGACTAACTTTCTCTGGAAGTCCCAGGTATGGACCTGGCCAGTGCTTAATAAAGCTTGCTTCAATTTTGGCGCAAAACTTGTATTTGTATTCTCACCCAGTGGGATTAACATAACTTCACTTGCCCTGATTAGGCAACTAATCCTCACTAACCCTTCACAGGCAAGGTCAGAAGCTTGCCTAACCTAGATAACCATGTGTGTGTGTGTGTGTGTGTGTGTGTGTGTGTGTGTGTGTCCGTGTGTGCACGCGTCCAGAGGTTTCCTAGGTAATTCCAGATTCAGGCAAGTGGACAATACACATTAACAACCACAGACCTCTACTTTGTTCCCGCAGAACTACAAAAGCCTCAAGGCCTTAAGATTGCCTGCGTGGCCTGTTCAGGGTCCTTCGCTCAGATGACTGGACAGCCCTTTTCTCTTTGTGGTGGTTTGAATGAAAGTGGCCTCCATAGACTCAGGGGGTGGCATTATTAGGAGGTGTAGCCTTGTTAGAATAGGTGTGGTCTTTTTGGAGGAAGTGTCCCTGGGGGCAGGCTCTAAGGTCACAGATGCTCAAGTCAGACCCAGTGTCTTACTCTCTTCCTGCTGCCTTTGGATCCAGCATGTAGAACTCTCAGCTACCTCTCCAGCACCGTGTCTGTCTGCACGCTGCCATGCTTCCCACCATGACAATAATGAACTCAACCTCTGACCCTGGAAGCCAGGCCTCCATTAAATGCTTTCCTTTATAAGAGTGGTCATGGTCAGGCTGGGGAGATGGCTCAGCGGTTAAGAGCACTGGCTACTCTTCAGAGGTCCTCAGTTCAATTCCCAGCACAACCATCTATAATGAGATCTGGTGCCCTCTTCTGGCACTGTGTACATAAAAAATAAATCTTATAAAAAAATAAAGATTGGTCTTGGTCATAGTGTCTTTACACAGCAACAGAGATCCTAATTAAGACAGGAGTCTTCACTCAGATGAAGACTCTCCAAAATGGAGAGTCTCCAAAATGGCCTTGCCCACGTACCCCACAGAAAGGTGAGGCATGGTTGAGGGAGATACAGACCATCAACACCAAGTCTGCACATGAACACGCACACACTTGCACACGATGCAGAAGAAACCAACGTCATGAAATTGGTGCTATAGAGGATTTACTAATAAACTTGCATAGGAAACATTAAGTTACACAAAGTGGAATTTAGCTAGAGCGCGGCCTCCAATATGATGGAGATTAGCAGCTCACTGACCAGCTTTGCTAGAAACTGCAAGAATGAAAACTTCGTACGATACCTGAAGTTTAAGGTTGCTGAGAAAGTCTCTATTAATGTTTGTTTACCAAGAATGACTTCCAATTAGGCTCCATCCCATAACAAAAAGTTTTTTAACTTTTTTGATTTTTCAAGACAGAGCTCTGTAGACCAGGCTCACTTCAAACTCCCAGAGATCCAACTGCCTCTGCCTTCTGAGTGCTGGGATTAAAGAAAGGCGTGTGCTGCCACTGAAAGGCAAAACTTTTTCAATTAAAAAAATATGATCTTGGAGTTATTAAGAGATTTTTAGGCTGTGTGTCCTTTTATTTTTCTATGTGTGAGCATCCCGGTAGCCAGTTTTATGATGGGCATCTTTATAGCTTGATAAGCAATCGTAACCACTATTGGAAACCGTCTGCCACTTAGCTGCTCTCAAGGGCACAAGGCCTTTTTCCTGGGCTGCTCTGTTCTTCTTCTCCCCATCACAGGATCAGGGGCCAGCCTGACTTAGGTCAGGGACTTTGAAGGAAACTTTAAGACAAACATGCTTGGATCTAAAGTGGGAAGGTCAAATCCCAGCTCCAGAGCCAGTTTCTCATGAGCTAAGATATCCTGTGACAATTTCCCAACATCACCCTTACCCCAAAGGGCATCTGTTTCTCTGTAAGCCTGAGCCTGGTGATTAACACATCCGTAACCATCCGAGTGTCTTCAGAGGGGGGACAACAACCTGAAAAGCTTAGTAAGTATTCTCTCTCTTAGGAAGACATCAAGTTGCAGGAAAAGATGACATTCTATGAGGTGGGAAGTCTTGGCTTCTTTGTGGGTCAAACCTCTGATACATGTTTCCTGTTTGGCCCTTTTAAACTTATAAGAACTTGTAACCTAGAGACCAATAAAGAGAAAATCATTAAAACAAGACACCTGCCAGATGGTGGTGGCTCAAATCTTTAATCCCAGCACTCGGGAGGCAGAGGCAGTGAGTTTGAGGCCAGATTGGTCTACAGAGCAAGTGCCAGGACAGCCAGGACTACACAGAGAACTGTCTCAAACAAAATGAAAAAGAAACCTAACGGAACTCAGAAAATACTGGCATCCGATGTTTCCTTTGTTTGTCCATGTCTTTATAACTGTAGAGTAGAAACAGAAGCAGGAGTATCCAGGCTTGATGAGGTAGAAAAAAACAAAGGCAGACTATAGGCAGAGGAATATCCTGTCTCAGTTAGAGGGGGCAGGCATGGAGACACAGTAAAAAGAGGAAATGTTGGGACCCTGGATGATTTCTGTGTCCAGTCTCCCTTGGAGCAGCGCAGCCAAAGAGTTCTCCTGCCCTGAGGTGGGACCCCTCACCTCTCTGGCTGTGAAGATATATCTGTTCTACCTCATCTGTCTAAGGCATCTTCCAATTGGTTTAATAAAGAGATGAATGGCCAACAGCAAGGCAGGAAAGGATAGACAGGCCTTCCTGGCAGTGACAGAAACTTCGCGAAGAATCTGAGAGGTGGGGAATTCGCCAGCTAGATGCAAAGGAAGTCAGACGTTTTTGGTTGTTGTTTTGCTTTTAATAATGAAAGTTTGGCTCTAGTTTAGGCTTCTTCCCAACTAGCTCTTAAAACAAATAAATCCATTTATATTAACCTACATTCTGCCACATGGCTTGTTAACTCTACTCAGTTCCATGCATCCAACTTCCTCAGAGTGTAGCTGACGAATCCCTCGCCTCTTAGATTCTCCCTAGAGATTCTATCTCTGCCCAGAGCTCCCGCCTATCCTCCTCCGCATAACTACTGACTTGTTCTTTCTTAAACCGATCAGAAGGCACCTTGGGCAGATGAGATAAAATGGACACACCCGCACAGTATACAAAAAGATTATCCCATAACATCATATGGTCACTTCAAAAGACATTACTTTGATAAAAGCAGACTGAGCAGAGAAGGGATGAACTTTGACACAGTAAACCCAGTCCAAACCCACAGGTAGCATACAAAATGGGGGAAGGAGGAGGGGAAAGCTCTGAGATCAGGAATCAAAAGCTGTCTGCTTCCACCACTTGAACTCAGCGAAGTACTGGGTGCTCTAGCCAGACCAGTTAGTCCACTGAAAGAAATAAAGGGCATTCAAAAGGGAAAGGAAGAAGCATATTTTGCATGCAAATGATGTGATGTCCATAGAAAAACGTAAAGACTCCACAAAAAAAGTTATGATTGATAAACAAATGTAGTAATGGAGCAGGCACTCCACTAGCATGACCCCATCAGCGACAGTGCTACACTCCAGCAGCGAGGTGCACAGAAAAGAGAGAAATAGCCCCAGGGGCTGCGTCTCTGGGCACAGGATGAAGGAAGTGCCAAACCTGAGAGCTGTGATGAGAAAGACAAAGTCCATGGATTGTCCAACTAAAGAAAGATTTATTTAGTACTGGCCAGGAAGATGGACACTAGCTTGGTCCATACCAAGGACTCCCAAAGAACAGCGCTGAATTTGGTCAGTCAGGTGCCTGTAAAGGTCAAACCCACAAGGCCATACACTTCCTGCCTTCGTCCAAGGGAGCGAGCGTACATCCTGACGGACTTTCTGCCTTCATGCATCCTACCAACATGTGACCAACCACATCCTGTGCAGGTGGGGCAGACAGCCTTGTTTATGGAAGTAAATTCCGTGACTTGTTACCCTACATGGACAATAGTCATAGCATCCCAGGAAGTTATCTGTCCTTGGACAAGTGGGGCTTACATGTTAACTTTGGCCCATATAGAAACCCCGTATTTAATACTGAGAACAAAGAAAGTGAAGAGAATATTGAGCACAATGGCATATAGGTATAATCCAGCACTGAGAGGCTGAGGCAGGAGGATCAAGAGTTTGAAGCCAGCCTGGGCTTTGGAAGGAGGTTGATGTAAGCCTGGGTTACAAAATGAGACCTTGCCAAAAACAAAAAACAAGAAACAAAAACACCCATCCATCAGATAGGAGAGATAAATAGATTATAAGAAACTCAAGCGATTTCAGAGCAGAAAGCAAACAACTTACCTGAGTGGACAAAAGAAGACAGGCTCGTGGCTAAGAGATGATGGCTCAGCCAAGAAGAATCTTGCAAGCATGAAAACCCAAGAAAAATCTGGGAGTGCTGGCGGTGCTTGTAACTCCAGTTTTGGGGAGCTGATGATGGGGGATCCCTAAGGCTCACTCAACAGGTGGTCTAATTTTCCTAGCCAGGCCCAAGTCCTAGTGAGAGACCCTGTCTAGCACAAGGTAAATGTATCCTAAGAGACGACACTCAAAGTTGACTTTTGCCTCCATTCATGTGCATACACACATACGCACGCTGCCACACACACACACAAATAAAAAAATAAACTCTTTTAAAAAATGGGATTAGGTTTGGTGGCTCATACTTGTAATCCTATCATGCAAGATGCTGAGGCAGGAGGACCGCCCATGAGTTTAAGGACAGCCTGGCACTATAAAGTTGCTGGGGACTGTGGACTTCCAGACCCTAAATTTCCTATAAACAGCTTATTTTTCCTATACTTGCAGCTGCTCTGAGCAAAGCACCTTGTTTTCCTGTGCCTGTAGCTGCTCTGAGCACAAGACCCTCAGGAGTTCCTGACGGGTTTTACAGCAGGAAATCCCAAAAGCTGGGGCGTGGCTATCAGTTAAGGATCCCTATATAAGCCTCCCAGGAGCACAATAAAGTTGCCGTTCTTGTTTCAAGGAGACCCGTGTTCCTGTGTCTCTGTCTGTGTGTGTATGTGTTTAAATCTTCAGCCCCTTTCCCAGCTTGCAAACTGTGCTACATAAAGTAAGACCTTGCCCCTCAAAAAAATAAAAGCTAGCAAAACAAAACAAACAAAATGCTTGAGAGAAAGAGGAAAAAGCGAATGTTCCTACGTTCTTGGTGAGAATGCAAATTAGTATGACCATTATGAAAAACAGTATGAAGGTTCCTCAAAATGCTACAGACACAGGGCTGGGAAACAACCAGACGGCAAAGGGCTTGTCTTGTGTGAGAGGGTTTAATCCCTAGAAAGAGAATAGTATCCTTTATTTATAATGCTCAGCACAGACCTCTAGAAATGAAAGCCAGGCGCAGTGGCACACGCCTGTAATCCCTGTACAGGCACAGTGGCCTGTAACCTCCATGCATGTACTGGGGAGCAGATGCAGGAGGAAGTTCAAAGCTAGCCTGGTCTGGTCTACAGGTAGAATTCTAGTTCAGCCTTGGCTCCACAGTGAAACTTTGTCCAAAAAAAATCAAAACCAACCAAACAAAAAGCAAACGAAGTACCATTTTGTAATACGTCTTTCTCTCTCCGGCCAAGCAGCTCCCAAATAGTGACACGGAGACTTACTAATGATGAAAGCTCGGCCTTAGCTTAAGCTTGTTTCTAACCAGCTCTTAGAACTTAAATTGACCCATTTCTATTAAACTACGTGTTGCCACGTGGCCTGTGGCTTTTACTTCTCCTCCTGCATGTTCTGCTTCCTCTGCATCCAGCTGGCAACTCCCCCTCCTTCTTCCCGGGCTCCCGCCTACACCTCCAGCCTAACTATGGTCATTTACCTTTTATTAAACCAATCACAGCGACATATCTTCACACAGTGTAATCAAATATCTCACATTTCTCCCTTCTGTCTAAATAAAGAGAAAAGTGATTTAACTCTAACACAGTAAACTATATACAATAAGAGCAATTATCAGGTAAGAACTACATTTACAATATCCAGGCTATTTGTGTCTGGCCAATTTGGGGAAATTACTCTTATCTATCTTATCTTGAAGTTCAAAGTTTTAAACCTAAACCATTTTTATCATAACTTGTAATACCAATCCAAAACAATATTTTTAGACCTTAAAAGATTTTTTTAGATAAACATGTAAGCTTTTATGTCTCTCAATCTTATACACTTTATACCTCTTTGGTGAGTTTCTTTTCTGAATTTGGTAGCATGGAAAACTGTAACTATAACTATCTCAGCATCAACTCCATCAGTGATCTGAGAAGGAGATACTATTACTTGAGTAAACAGGATGGGTAGAGCAAATAAACTCCAAAACTATATAAATGAAAAAGACAGCTGGCTACTTTGAAAGTCGCCCAAGGTTCCTCTGCAACATTGGGGCATCCATCTTTGACCTACAGGCCTAGAATATCTGACAGACTTTCTTTTTTTTTTTAAAGATTTATTTATTATGTATACAACATTCTGCCTCCTTGTATGCCCGCACTCCAGAAGAGGGCGCCAGATCTCATTACAGATGGTTGTGAGCCACCATGTGGTTGCTGGGAATTGAACTCAGGACCTCTGGAAAAGCAGGCAGTGCTTTTAACCACTGAGCCATCTCTCCAGCTCCCTGACAGACTTTCTGTAAAGCAGGAATTTTGAAGTACTGTCCTACCTTGTCTTGGCAAACCTTGGCAGTCACTTTTCTTTGTGTCTTCCTTGTCCAGTTTGGATAGTATTTATGTGGGATGCCCTTCTGTATGCTGTGAATATGTTTTATTACCACTGGTTAATAAAAAGCTGATTTGGTCAATAGCCAGGCAGACTAGGGATAGGTGGGAAATCCAAACAGAGATATAGGGAGAAAGAAGGCAGGGTCAGGGAGACACCAGCAGCTGCTGAAGAAGCAAGATGTGAGGTAACAAGCCATGAGCCTAGTGGTAAAATATAAACTAATAGAATTGGGTTAATTTAAGTTACAAGAGCTAGTTAATAATAAGCCTTAGTTAACAGGCTAAACAGTTTGTAATTACTATTAAGTCTCAGTATTGTTATTCGGGAACTGGTGGGCAGGAGAGAAACATCCAGTTATACAGTATATTGTCAGGAGTTGAGGAAAGGGAAGTTTCTTTGCTCAGTGTCTAATTTTGCCACAATAAAAGCAAACTTCATATGGAAGATCTTTGAGGCCTGTCATCCTCTTTTGAAGTAAATTGATGCTGTTAGGAGCAGATGTATCTCACTGTCATGAAAAGTCTTATGTTATTAAAACATTTTAATTCCCGTTAAAACATTTTAATTCAATGGTCTTTGAAGTGTTTGAAGACCATCTATTTAAAATATATCTCTGTTTGACCTTGAAAACATACCTTACATGACGATAAGTTTTATTGCTATAGATGACTAACTACTAACCTACCTTTCTTTATTATCCTAAATAACTTTCAAGAACTAAAACTTTGCATTACATTTTTACATGAGCTGCATAGCTTTAATTACCTGAAACAAGAGTAGGAGCACACATACAGTGTAACAAAAATAACCTAAATTTGTATCAATATACAAAAATCCATACAAATGTAAAATATTTGAGACTTGTAGTTGCTTTTCAGTTTAAAAGTAGATTCAATAATCTACCTTTCTATCCTATCATTTCTATATCCCCCTTTATCTTCTCAGAACGAGATTCCCGAATCTAATCTTTGCTTAGTTTCCTCCCTGAATATGACCATTAGCAATTTGCAACCAACCCTCCTAAACGATGATAAGCATCCATAATCCACAAATGACCAAAACCCACTCACCCCACCTCTTGGCAATGTGGGTATTTTGTTCCTGAAATTACTTCCTGTTGTCTGGGGGATGGCAGCATCTTCAGAGGACCCTGAGATGAAATAAACCCTTTCCTCTCCAGGTATCACAGAATGGAAACCTGCCCAGCCCCCAGCCCAGCTGTCTGGTGGCACACTGCATTCCCATGCACAGGTGTTTATGCCGTAGCTCTTAGACACCTGCTTCCCAGATGCTCATATTCCACAAAAGGAAAATTGATCTATGAAGCCTTTGTTTGCTTAAAACACCACAGCAGGTGTAGTGGAGCACACCTGTAATCCCGGCACTGGAGAGGCAGAGGCAGGCAGACCTCTGTGAGTTCGAGGCCAGCCCGGTCTACAGAGAGAGGTCCAGAACAGCCAGGGCCGTTACATAGAGAAACCCTGTCTCAAAAAAAAAAACCCAAACCACCCAAACAAACAAACCAAAAATCAAAATATTTCTTTCTGGTCTATATAGCAAATTCCAGGGAAGGAAAGCCACATAGTGAGATCCTGTTCCAAACAAAAACCAAACTCACAAAGCAGTTTTCTCAGTTGAGTTTGGCATCCAGGGTCCCTGCAGCTGGCCATCCTGAGTAGCCCCTGTGCAGACAGCGAGGGTTGTAGGTGGACTTTTCTTTTCCACTTGCCAGTTCCCAAATAACTGGCCTGAAGACTCAATATTAATTATAAACACGCGGCTTATGGCTCAGGCTTGCACTAACTAGCTCTTACAACTTAAATTAGCCCATTTATGTCAATCTATGTTTTGTCACATGGCATTACCCCCTTTTCATCTTGCATCTCCCGTCTCCTTCCGGTTTCTGGCTGGTGAGTCCTCTGACTCCACCCTTTCTCTTCCCGGGGTCCTTAGTCTGGTTTTCCCACCTAACCTTATCTTGTCCAGCTACTGGCTGGTCAGCTTCTTTATTAGACCAATCGCAGCAGAATTTACACAGTGTGCAGAAGGATTATTCCACATAGAGGGTCTCCACTGAGGATACTACCTTGTCTTCTGCAGGTGGCCCACTGCTCCAGGCCACAGCCCAGGGGGTATTCCTTACACCTTGGAATTCTGTCTAATGCCTGAGGAATGAGTCCAGGAGAGGACAAATCTTAAGGGCAGGCAGCATCCTTCAGGGTCTTTCCCTGATGCAATCCTGTGCTCAGGGAAGGGAACACGCAATGATCTGTGCCGGAGTGTCAAGTTCAGTGAACCTGTGGGTTTAGCCCTTGGGGGTCTCATCACTTCTCCTTTCCTTACATTCCTGGTTGCTTTAACTGTCTGTGTGTGTGTGTGTGTGTGTGTGTGTGTGTGTGTGTGATCTCTTGGAGCTCAAGTTGTGAGGCACACACTGTGGGTACTAAGAACTTGAACTCTGGCCCCCAAGTGCTCTTAACCAGCAAGCCATCTTTCCAGACTCATGCTCAGTTTTCTTACTGGGGTTCTGGGGCTTGAACTCGGGTCCTCATGCACGCGGATCTAGCAATTACCAACTAAGCCATCTCCTCTGACTTGTTTTTTTTCTTTTAAATTATAAACTTTATTCTCAGAACCGACCACATTCAGTTAATATCGTCATCACGTGGAACCGTCTCGGGTGTCACCGTCCTTCTTGCATGTATCAGAACTCATGCTGGGAGCTAGAGAGCCGGCTTGGCAGTTAGAACACAAACTGCTCTGCAGGGCACTCAAGTTCAGTTCCCACCGCCCCTGTCAGGTGGCTACAACCACCTACAACTCCAGTCCTGGAGGGATCCGATGCCTCTAGGCTCCGTCGACCACTAGAACTCCTGTGCACGTTCCCTTACTCAGATGCACACAACACAAATAGACCGCATCTTCAATCATAAAAATGAGACTTAAAAACAGAACAAAATTCATACTGAACTGTGAGTTCTGGGTACAAAGGAAGATTTAGGCTAATGCTCCTCCTTCATGTCTTTGTCCACCAGTTGAACAGAAACACATACGGGTGCTTTTTTTTTTTAAGATAGGGTTTCACTCTAAGGTCCAGTCTGGCCTTAGAATTGCCTCAGCTCTCCAGGTTCTGGCATCAGTGACAGGGTCATCCTGGTCTGGTCCTGACAAGTATTGCTCATCCCCTGGATGAGGTCGTGTCTCCTGTACCCCGCACCTTCCTCTTTCAGGGATCACTCCTCAGTTTTGCTGCAGCACATCCCCACGGCACTTCCTAAGAAAGTGACTTCTTAAGAAGTTGGTGAGCATCCCAAGGAACTTTCTCATAAATGCTTTCTTTATTTTATTCTCATCACTATTTGATAGAGAATTCTAGGTTAAATGAAAAGTTTCTTGAAACCCAGAGGCATTATTTCCGTTTCCCTAGGATGCGGATACATATGGCTTGGCTGGTGAAAAGTCTGTTTCCAGTCACAGAACTGTCTGTAAGAAAAAAGGAATCAAAAACTAAATGAATGAATTCAGTAAGTCCCAGAATGTCCAAATGTAAAAGTAAAAGCCCCACTTAGCCTTTTAGTGCTCCCTTTGGAAAGTCAGTTCAGCACATGCCTGTAATTGGTCCATGAAGTAGAGGCTAGCCTGGGCTATATTACAAGCTCTTTCTCAGAAAAACAAAAACCAGTGACAACATGCCACCACCACCTAAAAGCAGAGGTATGAGCATTCAAAGAAATCCTGTAACATGAACCAAAAGAATCAAAACAAGCTAACTCTTAATCTTTCTGTCTCTCTCCTCCCTAACAGAACTCCCAATTTGTGCACCCCCATACACTCTAGGGATGCTGGCCCCTCTTTAGCACCAGGAAGGATAAAGTCTGGTTAATCTTTTGTTCTTTGTGTATGAACCCAAAAGGCTCATGTCTGGAAGAGCAGCCTGCAGCTGGGGATGTTCTTGAAATGCAACTGAGCCTCTTGTCCCCGCACTGATGGACTTCATCCTCCTGCCCCCGCACTGATGGACTTCATCCTCCTGCCCCCGCACTGATGGACTTCATCCTCCTGTCCCCGCAATGATGATGGAGTTCATCCTCCTGTCCCCGCAATGATGATGGAGTTCATCCTCCTGTCCCCACACTGATGATGGAGTTCATCCTCCTGTCCCCACACTGATGATGGAGTTCATCCTCCTGTCCCCACACTGATGATGGAGTTCATCCTCCTGTCCCCACACTGATGATGGAGTTCATCCTCCTGTCCCCGCTCTGATGGAGTTCATCCTCCTGTCCCCGCACTGATGATGGAGTCCATCTAGGACAGGCTCCAATAAACATTTGGCTGTCACATTTTAAAGAGTTTTTGCTTTGCTTTATTTTTCCCCTTTAAACCAAGGTCTCAGAGAACCTAGGGTGACCTCAAACTTGCAATGTTTCGGAGGGCCGCCCAGAGCCTCTGGCTCCACCTTCTAAGAGCTGGGTTGTGTTGGCTGGCATTTTGTCACAGCAGTGAGACATATGTGACATAGGAGCACATCCCCCATGACGTCCCCATCTTCAGTCCCTGACACAGAGGAGGAGACTCTCTTGCCAAGTTTCTCTTTAGTTTGACTAGAACGAGAAAGTGTTGTCTTCTCCCACCAGGCATGATTAAAGCCACATCCCAAAACCCGAGAGGAACTGGCCCCAGAGTGCATTGTGGGTGGCACAGTCTGGAGATAGAGAACGTAGACACACGGAGACGTGGCCTCACCTCCTACCCGCCTCCTTCTAGGGCTTCCCAGAAATGGAATTGTTTTAGTTATTTGTAGCCAAAGGCATCCTAAGTACATAAGACATAAAAAAAAATGGCCCAAAACAAGTCAAATAGAGGGGGAAAAAATTGAAAATAAATCTGATGATTTTGGGGAACTTTGTAAAGTTGCTCATTCCACGATAAAAGCAGGTGCTACAGGCCGGGGCACAGAACACTGTATAAGGCATTCGCACACAGGTGTGAGGGTGTGAGTCTCATCTCCGGAACTCACATAAGAAAGCTGGACGTGGGGTACACTTGCCATCACAGCAGTTGGGGACAGACAGAAGGCACTCTCCTGCAGCCAGCCTAGCCCACTCAGGGAAGTCCAAGCCAGTGAAGGACTCCACCTCAGCAAACAAGGTGGCCATGCACCCGTGGATGGCGCCACGTCCACAGGTATATAGGTAACAAAAATTGGAATCAGTGGATTTTTAAGAATGAGGACAGGAAGTTGGAAGAAGATGGGTGTGGATCTTGGAGAAGCTGTGGGGGGAAGATGAGGTTAAATATGGTCAAAATACACTTATGGGGCACTGGAGAGATGATTCAACGGTTAAGAGTACTTGCTTCGTCTCCAGAGGATCTGGGTTCAATTCCCAGCATTTCTATTGAGGCTAATAACCATCCATCTATAGCTCCATTTTCAGGGTCTACAGTGCCCTCTTCTGGCTTCTACGGACACTGCATGCACATTGTACACAGACAGACATGAAGGCAAACACTCATACACATAAAATAAAACTAAACATTTTTTAAAATATATTGTGTGCATGGATGGCATTTTTAAAGAATTAATAAAAATATTATTATATTTTTAAAAAGCAAGGTGGGTGCCCCCTGGAATAATATTCAAGGTTGGCTTCTGTATTTAGTTACTTTCCTATTGCTATAGCAAACTCCATGACCAAGGCAACCTCTGAAAGAAAGCACTGAATTGGGCAAATCATCCCAGAGGGTTAGAACCCATGGTGGCATTGGGGTGGGAACCAGACCTCAATCCTCAAGCAAGAGGTGGAGGCAACACTGAAGATGACACAGTCTCAAAACCTCAAAGCCCCCCCCCAAGTGACATGCCCCCTCCCACAAGGCCACACCTCCCAGTCCTTCCCAAACAGTTCTACCAACCAGGGACCAAATGTTCAAATACTTAAGCCTATGAGGACCATTCTTATTCAGATCACCACATTCTACTCTCTGGCTCCCACGGGCTTGTAGCCATATCATAATGCAAAGCCCATTCAACTTCAGAAGTCCCTAAGTCTTTCAGCCTCAACAGTGGTTAGAAGTCCAAAGCCCAATGTCTCCTCTGAGACTGTTACTCCCTGTAAAATCAAAGAGCAAGCCGCATACTTCCAATGTACGGTGACACAGAAAACACATCATCATTATAGAAGGGAGGGGTGGGCATTACTGAGAAGATACTGAACCAAAGCAAGCTTGAAACCGAGCAGGGCAAATTCCAGATCCTACAGTTCTGTGTTTGAAGTCAAGGGGCTTAGATGGCTTAGCTTCACCCCTGAGGCATCCTTCTCTCTTGGACTGGTTCCGCGCCACCGTGTGCAGCTCTCCCTGGCAGATAACCCACGACCCTGGCACCTCTAACACCTCGTAGTCTCCAGTGCAATCCAGGCTTCACTTTCACCGCTTCATGCACTGGCTCCTCAGGGCCTCCATGCAGGGCCTCTGCTGCCTCCCGCCTGGCCTCAGCACCTCTCCTGACGTGTGGAGGCTGATTCCGCAGCCGTTCACTCGTGTGTTCTCACCTGAGCAACACTGCCGTCCGTGTTCGGCTGCCTGCTTGGGATGGTGCCTGATCTCTTAGACCACATCATCACCAGTTTTCATTGCAGCCACATTGTGAGAGCAGACAGTTCCTTAGGGCTTTTCCTTTTCCACCTCAGAAACTCAGCTGGCGTCCTAAGGATGCCTTCCCTTCCTTTCTTCTCAGATCAGGCCTCTCCCCTGTCTCTTGCAGGTCCCAATGTTAAACCTCCTGGGGCTCTTTTCAAGCCATACCTTTTGTATTCCTCTTCTGCCCTGCCTGCTCTGTTTCATGGTAGACAGGCCTACAAGTGAACACCAGTGCCCGTGTGACAGTCAATATTAGTTTCTCCACCAAAGAATTAGTCCATTATTTTTTTTAAAAAAAAATTATTTATTTATTTATTTATTTATTTATTTATCATGTATACAATATTCTTTCTGCGTGCATGCCTGGAGGCCAGAAGAGGGCACCAGACCTCATTACAGATGGTTGTGAGCCACCATGTGGTTACTGGGAATTGAACTCAGGACCTTTGGAAGAACAGGCAGTGCTCTTAACAGCTGAGCCATCTCTCCAGCCCAGTCCATTATTTTTCAATTAACCGCCGGCACATTCTTAGGACAAGGGTAGAAGGCAGCCACATCCTTCACCAAACTATCACAAGAATGGCCGCTAGCCCAGTTGCTGGTAATCGTCCCTTTCGCAAACCTCTTGAGCGAGGCCTGCCCAGCCCACACAGCTCTCAGCACTGCTGTCCCCCACAGCCCTGGACGGCTCACTAAACTTTGCTTATCGTGGTCAACTGCTTTTCTACTCAAAGTTTTCCACATTCAAAGCAACAACAAGAAAACATAAAAGCACATGATCAGGCCTGTCCCAGTCACACTAGCCCTCTCCTGGTACCCACTTCTGCACTAGTCACTGCTCCAGGGCTGTGACAAGACACCATAACCCAGGCAGCTCACAGAAGAAAGCATTTAATTGGGCAAATGGCTTCAATGATTTAGAATCCGTGGCTGCAGAGCAAAGGCATAGCAGCAGAAATAGCAGAGATCTCACATCTTGATCTTCAAGTAGAAGGTGTGGGGGTGAGTGGGAAGGGGGGAAAGACAGTGGAAACTTCAAAGACTGTCCCAGTGACACATCTCCTCCAACCAGGCCATACATCTTAATCCTTCCCAAACAGTTTACCAACTGCAGACAACGTACTCAAATGTGTGAGCCTATGAGGGCCATTTTCATTTAAACCACCACAACCTCTGACCCCACGTAGGCACACACACGCGCATAAGAGTATAAACGCACACACACACACACACACACACAAAGTAAATAAAGTTAAAAAAAGATTATTAGATTGAATTGCTAGAAATTAAAAACATGGTTGAATGGTGGTGGCGCATGCCTTTAATCCCACCCAGCACTCAGGAGGTGGAGGCAAGGGAATCTCTAAGTTCAAGGCCAGCCTGCCTGTTCTAGAGCTTCAGGACAGCCAGAGCTACACAGAAACCTTGTCTTGAAAAAGAGTGGGGAGCCTGGTGGTGGTGGCACACGCCTTTAATCCCATCACTCAGGAGGCAGAGGCAGAGGCCGGTAGAGCTCTGTGAGTTTGAGGCCAGCCTGCTCTACAAATTGAGTTCCAGGACAGTCAGAGTTGTTACACAGAGAAACCCTGTCTTGAGAAACCAGAAAGAAAGAAAGAAAGAAAGAAAGAAAGAAAGAAAGAAAGAAAGAAAGATTAAAAACATGATATTGAATTACTAAAAGTGCTGACACAAAAAGTTAAGGAACTATGCCAGAAACAGAACCACACACACACACAAACACACACACACACAAAGGAGGGAGACAAATAGATCAATAGATAGATAGATAGATAGATAGATAGATAGATAGATAGATAGATAGACAGATAGATAGAAAAAATGAGAAATAGGTCAGGCATGGAGGCGCATGCCTTTTATCCCAGCATTTAGGAGGCAAGGGCAGGCAAATCTCTGAGCCTGATCTCACAGAGTGAATTCCAAGACAGTCAGGCCTACACAGAGAAATCCTGTCTTGAAAAAACCAAAAACCAAAACAAACAAACAAAAAAAAAGAAAAACCAGAGTGGGGATGTGAGAGATTACCAAGAGGCCCCTGCACCCTGATAAAGCTCTTCACAACGCAGTAATCCAAATCAGACCAAATCAGACTGAATTAAGAAAAGTCCAGGTGTAAATGTGTAAAACATTTCCGAACGATTTTCCAACTCCCCACCCCCACCCAAAGGAGATGAGAAAGAGACACTGGAAAACCACACTTCTGTTTTCTTTGGGGGGGGGGGCAGTTTAAATACCCTGTGGGAGTGGTCTTGAGTCTCCTGGGGGAGGGGTCATCACTTGGCAGGCTTTCTGAGATGCAGCAGGGTTTGGAGATTGGGCAGAGGGCTTAGGGTAGAGTTTCACCAGAACATCCCAGACTCTTTGGATCTAAGGATGCCAGGGGCTGGGGTGGAGCTTTCACCAGAACAACCACATTATCTCAGGTAAACCTGTGAAGTCAGGACATAATAAAGCTCCAATAATAAGGTCATGACCTCAAGAACAAACCAGATTACTCCTCCCCCATACACACTCTGTTTGGTTTGGTTTGTGGGGTTTTTTGGTGGGGCGGCATGGGGTGCACAGCATCTCTCTATGTAGCCCTGACTCTCCTGGAACTTGTTGTATAGACCAAGCTGGCCTCAAATTCACAGGCCTGCTCCAGCCTCAAGAGTGTTGGATTAAAGAGGCATGGGCCGCCACCACTTAGCTTCAGAATACTTCTGTCAGTGGAACATGGTAGTGGTGGCAGGGAGGCGGTTCCTGGCACCATCCCGGGCTCCAGTCTCTGCAGTAATTTCCCTCCTACCCAACAGGGCCCTGGGGCCATCTGCATGCATTATAGGAATCTATCTAGCAGGGTCAATGTATCAAGAAAACACGAGAACAGAATAGTTGTTTTCTAGAAGTTCTTTGACCTTGAAGAAATCTTGGTGGAAATCAGCGATTGTTCCCCGTGATTGACAGAGTTATCTTTCTGAAGCAGCTCTTGGATTCCTGGGTACTGCAAACAGCACACAGCGAGGACTAACGTGGCAGGGGCATGATGTTTTCCTTCAGAAAAACATAAGATTAGGTCAGGGCCTTTGGTATGAGGAACATGTTACCCAAAAAACAACTTCGTGTAACAATCAATAAGCACACTTTGAACGGCCATTCAAGGTTCAGTCCATCAGAGGCGGACCTTCAGCTGCCACACAGGCCTAAACAATTCTCCCCGGAGGGACCTCTTTCTCTGGCCAACTCACGCACACAGAACACTGACACGTACATATGCTTGTATCTGCTGTGCGGAGTTGTACCTCGCAGAAAGGGAGCTACGAGCGCAAAGGCAGCCCAGTCTCTGAAGGCCTAGGCCTGGAAGTCACAGAGCCAGAAAGCCTGAGCCCCACCCCAGGATTCCACAGGAAGGGGAGAATCGATTCCCAAAATGTGTCCCCTGATGTCGACACCATCTTCTCTACGGAGACACGGCAGGTCGGTCCAGGATCCAGCCCATAAATGTGCTAGTGAGAGAGAAGTGAGGACACCAGAGACGTGTCCTCAGAGAGCCTCACGATGCTGAAGGGCATCCATTTTCAGAACCACACCCCAAGCAAGCTCAACAAAAACCACAAAAATGTCATTTATAATTTAACATCCACAGGAAGCAGCTGGTGACGAAGTTTGCAAAACAAGAACACACGTTCACAGATACACACCCAAGCCTGAGAAAGCACTGGCAAGTCCTCAGGTCTATTCTTGACCTCCAGTTTCCTGGGACTGGCCTCAGAAGGACAGGCTCACAGAAACTGCTCGGAGTCCTCAGGTCAAAAACTAAGAAGCTGGTCGAGTGGTAGCGGTGCACACCTTTAACCCAGCACTTGGGAGAGAGAGGCAGGCGGAGCCACACAAACAGAAAAGGGAAAGGAACCACAGTGCAGGGCTGCACTTTCGTCTGTTGAGTTTTATGAATCAGAATCTCACTCTGTAGCCCAGGTTGTCCTGGAACTCACTATATAGTCCAGACTGGCCTGGAAACTTTAGCTACCCTCCTGCCTCAGCCTCGCAGGTTTTAGGATTATAACCATGAGCAGCCATGCAGGGCTCTGGCAGTCTATTTTCCTGTGAGGACAGACATTCTGCCAGTAGAGCCTATGACTGGGTCTTGGTGATACCCGACACTGAGTTGGAGAAACTTCCCTGAAGACAGCTGTCACTCATTTCCTGTGTGCCCTTGGGAACCCTTCTCAGCTCTTCAAACCCTTAAAACAGGAGCAGTTAGCCAGGCATAGTGCACAAGCATTTGATCCCAGCATTTAGGAAGGAGGCAGGTTCCTGTGAGTCCAAGGCCAGCCTGGTCTACATAGTGAGTTCAGGACAGCCTGGGCTACATACTGAGACCTTGACTCAAACACAAAGCAAAACAAAAATTAAAATGGGAACATTTAGAGCATTAGTAATTTGTTCATTTATAACATAGATATTCGGCTAATACCAATCACGTGTCAGACATGGAAATATGATAATGAACCAAGTACAATGTTGTCACCAAATAAACCTCCAGCTTCATTTGGTTTCAGATGATTTAAGAAATCACTAATTTGGGGAAGTGGGGAACGCAGGAGAGATGACTCAGTGGAAAAGTTTCCCTCATCCTGCTGTAACCACTGCCCTCATAGAAGACCCTGGTTCATGTCCCAGCACCCATATGGTAGCTCACAACCATTCAACACTCCAGTTCCAGGGCATCTGACACCCTCTGCCGACCTCCACAGGTAGCAGGCATGCAATGTGGTGCTTACACATACATTCAGGCAAAGTACCCATGCATATAAAAAAAATAAAACAAACAAATAAATCTAAAAGTTATTTTTAGTTACTAATTTTGGAGTTCTCACAGCCAGGCAAGGCGTTATTGACCTCCCGTTAGCTCTGCTGTAGTGAACATCTCGGTTGTGTGCACTGTGGTGACAATGGCTGCCCTGGTCAGCTTGCGGGAACTCGAAGGCTGCTTTCGCCAGAGTCGCTTCCCTGCTGGGGAGTGAAGGAGACAGAAAGACTTGGCCTCTGAGTATCAGGTGTGTCTCTCTTGTTGCCTTCGTGTTTAGAACACAGTCTCTTCGGCTGCTTTACACTGGTTGGTGGCCGAGCAGTCCTGTCTGGAACTATACTCAGGGTCAACTTGACCTAAACTTACCTAGCCTCTCTCTTCACCCTTCAGGGCTAAAGACGCTTTCCAGCCACATGGCCAGACCACCAGACCGTGAAAGGACAAGAAGAGGTGGCCCTCTTCCTGCTCTGAATTCTTCCACCCTGGAAAGAGCATGCCACGCCTTCCCTTCACCTGACCCTTGTGCGCCTTCCTGCGTCTGGGATTCCTGATCTGTAAGCAAAGCCTCCTTCGCGGTCCCCGGGTCACTGGAAGAAAAGTTCCTTCCTCATGTCCGCAGCAGCAGCCGCAGCAGAAATCACAGTTCTCGTCTCAAAAGATTAAGAGTCTACTCTAGAGCTGAATGTGAGTGGCTGTGGCCCGAGACACAGGGAGCTAGCTCACCTCCGGTTCCATGGTCCCGGTGGAAGCCGATCCAGGACGTTAATAGTAACAGGACAAAGAAAGTCAAATGCGGCAATTTTAAAATACAGGGGCGGGTACGTTAGAGAGGCAGGTAAAGCAAGATGTTATCTGGTGACAGTCTTACCTTTGGGGCTGTGGGAGCTGCTGGTCTGCTAAGTTAATAGATTCCAAAAGGTTTCTGTTAGTTCCCACACAGAGGTGGGCAAGGGGTGGCCGCTTAAGGGGTAAAAGGTTCCACCTCTCCACACCGCCACAGTCCTTCCTCCCTTCCGTCCTCCTAACCTCCCTCCCTTCTTTTCTTTAGTGCTTGAGCTAAAGATGTGTGCTACCATATTTTTTTCCCTCCAAATTTTATGTATGGGTGTTCTTGCCTGTTTGTGTGGCCACGCACTACATACATGCAGTGCTTAAGGAGACCAGAAGGGGGCATCAGATCCCCTGGAGCTGGAGTTCTGCCGCCAAGCCTCCAGGGGCTGGGATTCAAGGCAATGTGCTGCTCCTCCCTCCCCCGCCCCCAGGACAGCTCTAGCTGTCCTGAAGAACAGGCTGGCGAACGGACCGCCCTCGCCGGGCGGTGGTGGCACACGCCTATAATCTCAGCACTAGGGAGGCAGAGGCAAGCAGATCTCTGTGAGTTCGAGGCCAGTTACAAGAGCTAGTTCCAGTCTCGAAAAACCAAAAAAAGGCTGCTGGCCTCACACAGATGCACATACCTCCACTTGGTAGGTGTGCGCCACCACCGCCCGTGCTTTTAACCTGGGAGCCATCTCGCTGGGCCTGATCACAGCCACTTTAATCAGTTAGTCTTTGCAGTTTCTTTCCAGGAATCCTCATTTGCATCCCTGACAACTGTCCCTTGGACATGTTTTTTTTCTGTGGGATGTACTTCTAGACCCAAGTTAGTGGCACTCATGCCTCTCCTCCTAGACTCGACAGATTCTAGGCAACAGTATATGTTTGTCTAGACATACATATATATCATATATATCATACATCAGTGACGCAGACAGGAAATGCTCATGCCTTCAGGCTGAGAAGGTGATTAGAACAGAGACCTGATGGAATGGAGAGAATTCCAGGGGAAGACAACTCCAGCTCACAGCTCCTAAAATAGATCAGGCTTGGAATGTTGTGGAGGGGGGCACCCCAAAGGGGTTTACAAGAAGGCATGGCATGAGGGGAGGGTGAGGAGTGCTATGGTCCATGAGGGCTCCTGTATCAAATAATAATAATAAGGTGGAGGGTCAATGAGATGGCTGGGTGGGTGAAGGTGCCTACATGCCTGACAGCCTGGGTTCAATGCCCAGAACCCATAGGGGGAAGGAGAAAAATTAACTGCTACAGTTTCTACGCTTACACTGTGGCATGTGAGCCTGGACTCATACACACATCTTTAAATAAATAAATAATAAATAAGTAAAAGGGTTAGAAGAAACGCTCACTTGAATGGATGTTACATTTCATATGTC
Source organism: Myodes glareolus (assembly GCF_982192425.1). Classification (NCBI taxonomy): domain Eukaryota; kingdom Metazoa; phylum Chordata; class Mammalia; order Rodentia; family Cricetidae; genus Myodes; species Myodes glareolus. The sequence continues at coordinate 77,023,610 of NC_142032.1, read as the reverse complement.
TGCTGGAAACACAATTGGAGGTTCCCAGAAAACAAGTGTGAAACTCGGGGTGCACGCCAAAGATGAAAATTGTGAGGATCAGAAACTGGGGAGATATTTGCCAGATGTGGCGGCCCTTGCCTTTCATCCCGGCCCTCAGGGGTCAGATCTCTATGGTCTAAACAACAAGTTTCAGTCAGTCAAGGATACACAGCAAGACACTGTATAAATAAATACATAAAAAGTACAAACCAAAAGAGAATATGGTTGGATGACGAGAAGGGGACCACATGTTACGGCTGTGACACCGTTAGCAGAGAGGACAAGAGGGGAGGCAGCTGAAGGTCACACATCTAACCTGGTTCACACTGCTGACAATGTGCAGGTCCAGGGATTAAACCTCAGGCTTAGCTCAGACTTTTTAAAGCTGTATTTTCCTTTTACTCACATGTAGGTTTGTATGTTTGTGTGAATGCATTATGTCCATCTGCCTTGTGTTCTAAGGAAGCCAGAAGGATATTGGATATTGGATCTCCAGTGCCTCTGAGTCCTGTGTCTTCAGCAATAGGGACTTACGTTCCATCAAGGAGGACAAGCAAGGACGACATCAATAGGCTGTAAGGTTCTGGGAGTCTCTGGGGCAGCATTGACTCAGAAGAGCGCTGCCACTGCATGGGGCTGATCCTGCACGGGGCTGGGGGTTTGTTAGGTGAGCTGCGGCTCTTGCAGGGAGCATTGTCAGCCTATTGGGAAGTTTTCATTTAAACTATAGTTGTACATGTAAACAAGGATTTACATGTTTTTGTGGGTACTTTTAGCCAGCTATTTTATAGCACGGTTCCTCATGACTATTTCCAGACATCTGTACCACTGTTTTATCCCCTCCTCAACAGGGCTGCCTAAACATAGTATGAACCCAGATGACACCAACAGATATGCTAATGTGGATGGAGGAACGCTTGGGAGACCTCAACCTTGCACAAAAAACAGGAGACGGTGTTAAGAGCAGGAGCGTCTTAGGTTTCTGTTGCTGTGAAGAGACACAGTGACCACGGCAACTCTCATAAAGAACAACATTTAATTGTGGTAGCGGCTTACATTTCAGAAGTTCAGTCCACTATTGACATGACATGGAGCATGGTGGCAGGCAGGCAGACGAAATAGTCGAGCACTGTCACACTGAGGGAAGCTTGAGCCATAGAGACCTCAAAGCCCGCCCCCACTGTGACACCTCCTCCAACAAAGGCCACACCTAATAGTGCCATTCCCTTTGGGGGCCATTTTCTTTCAAACCCCCACAAGGGGGAGGAGTCTTCTTCAGGGTAGAGTACACCAATTGGCTATCCGATACCAAATGGTCAGTCCTGAGAACATATGTACAAGTAACACTGTATAGACTGAGCAGGTGGTATTTATGTACTTAGGAATATCTCCTACATACATATATGACAAAAAGAGGCCACGGATTTGAAAGAGAGCAAGGAGGGAGATTTGGAGGAAGGAAATGGAAAGGAGAAATGATGTAATTACATTGTACAATCAAAAGAGTGAGAAAAATAACTCAGTGCTAGTATTTTCTGTTATTAATACTCTCTGGACAAGGAACTTTTACAGACCATGGGGGAACACAACAGAAAACCCCTTCATTCTCATCTTCCTCAAAAACAAGGTCACATTCCCATCTTCTCAGACTTCGGACTTATACAGAAAAAAAAAAGAAAAACAAAAATCTTAATTTTTTTTTTTTTGAGACAGGGTTTCTCTGTGTAACACCCCTGGCTGTCCTGGAACTCACTCTGTAGACCAGGCTGACCTCGAACTCAGAGATCCACCTGCCTCTGCCTCCCAAGCGCTATGATTAAACTGTGTGCCACCACTGCCCATCAGGAATCTTAATTTGTTTGATAGAAATCGGGGGGAAATATTAAACCATAATAGGTAGACTGGCATCCTCCTCTACTTTTCTTTTAGCTTGCGGTTTTATTGTCCTTCCTGATGCGGGGTTGTTATTTCTGAATAGGCCAGCTCACTTTTTGTTGAGGAATGAAAAGCTCTTCGCTACGGTCAGGTGATGAACGTTCCCTCAAAACCCTCCTCATCCTGCCTGTGGTGCCTGAGCCGGGCAGCAGAGGTGTCCCTAGTGTGCAACCCCTTTCAACTCTTCAGACCTGAGATGAAATCGCTTCAAATAGAGAGGAAGATAAAGACTGGCTTGCTTTGGTGTACATTTGGAAGTTTAGAAAATCTGAACTGAATGAAGAAGAAAAATACACAAAACGCCAGCTGGAGCCTGGACCAGGAGGAACGGCTGGAGGACAGGCTGAGCTAAAAGCTCGTTGCATTTGGAACAGGAAGTGTTCAGAGACATTTACTTGCTGTTTCTTGTCTGAGACAAGATCTTACTCTGGAGCAAAGGCTGTCCTGACCTAAGAGCTATCCTCCTGCCTCAGTCTCCCACATATTGAGGTTACATATCTGCAGCACCACCTCCGCTCTCAGTTTGTTCTGGTCTGCTTGGCTAGTACTGATCTCTGACAGGGTGGGCCAGTACAGGTCTGGGCTCCATCTCACAGCACCTGCCCATAGCCACTCCCTCCCTCTACCCCCCTGCGCCTCAGCCCCACCCCCACCCCCCCTCCTTGTCAGCAAGTATTTACTGACCAGCTACCACAGTGCCTAGGAGGGAGTTCAGTCCTGGGGGTATATATCTTTCTCCAGAGTCCCCAGCTCCGAGGGAGCCTATTGTGACCATTAATCTGAAGGTACAAGGGTTATGGGAGCCCTATCCAAACCGGGGATCAAAAAAATACTTTTCCAGACAATGGTAGCATACAACTTTAATCCCAACACTCGGGAGAAACAGGAAGATCTGAGTTCAAAGTTCTACAGACCGAGTTCCAAGACAGTCATGGCTAACACAGAGAAATCCTGTCTCAAAAAAATGAAGGAAAGAAAGGAAGGGAGGGAGAGAGGGAGAGAGAGAGAGAAAGAGAGAGAAACACTTCTGGGCTGGGGGATAGCTTGTGGGTAGAATGCTTGTGAAGCTCGAGCAAGGCCTTGAGCGCCATCTTTGTCACTGATAAATGAGTGGCAGGTACGGAACGATGACACCTGCCTGTATTCGCAGGCAGACCATGTCCCAGACAACAGAGAAACAGAAGTGGGTCTGTGCCTCTTACTGCACAGCTATGGCCCAAGCATCCCTTATGTCCCCCCCCTCAGGAAATGCCCCTGCAGGCCTCACATTCCAACTACCAGGAGGGGACATTTGTACAGCCGTTTCCCCATCACAATAGCAGATGTGTACAGATGTTTAAGTGCACACTCTGAGGTATAAATGCGTGATCAGTGGGGCACTTTCAGGAGCACCCCTATCAAGAGAGCTGCCTCAGTGCTTAAGAGTCCTTGTACTTTTTTTTTTTAATGGGGGCATTTTCTCAATTGAGATCCCCTCTTCTTTTTTTATATATTTTTATTTTTTTAATTTATTATGTATATAATATTCTGTCTGCATATATGCACCAGACCTCATTACAGATGGTTGTGAGCCACCATGTGGTTGCTGGGAATTGAACTCAGGACCTTTGGAAGAGCAGGCAATGCTCTTATCAGCTGAACCATCTCTCCAGAGTCCTTGTTCTTTCAGAGAACCCAGGTTCAATTCTCAGTCCTTACAGGGCAGCTCACAACCCGCTGTGTCTCTGGTGTCTAAAGACTTCAGACCTCTGCATGGAGCCAGATGAGTTCATGACAGTTGAACTTCCAGCAGCCTGACCACGGTGGCCACAGCCAGTCTCCCAAAACTGCTTTTCTGCCCACGTCTGCCTCTAGCATGCACTGCAGGACATTCACAAACACAGAGAATAGAGCCACCTGCTGACCTCCACAGAGAACTTCAGAGAAGTCAGTGGAAAGCTAAGAGCCCATCCCCTGTTTCCGGGGGGATACAAAGTGGGAATGAGTTTGGGCACCAAAAAATATGGTTAAAAAACAAAAACAAAGCTGGGCAGTGGTGGCGCACGCTTTAATCCCAGCACTTGGGAGGCAGAAGTAGGTGGATCTCTGTGAGTTCGAGACCAGCCTGGTCTACAAGAACTAGTTCCAGGACAGGCTCCAAAAGCTACAGAGAAACCCTGTCTCGAAAAATAAATAAATAAACAAACAAACAAATAAATAAAAATAAATAAAAACAAGCCGGGTGGTGATGTAGGAGAGTCTTCTGTTTTGTGTTGATTTCATTGGTTAAATAAAGAATGCCTTGGCCCTTTGATAGGACAGCAGCTTAGATAGGTGGAGTAGACAGAACAGAATGCTGGGAGAAAGAAGCAGAGTCAGGCAGACACCATGAATCTCCGGCCTGAGAGGGACATAGGCAAGGATCTTTCCCAGTAAGCCACAGTCACGTGGTGACACACAGATTTATTAGAAATGGGTTGAATCAATATGTGAGAGTTAGTCAATAAGAGGCTAGATATAATGGGCCAGGCAGTGTTTAAATAAATACAGTTTCTGTGTAATTATTTCAGGTAAAACTAGCTGGGCCGCAGGGTGCCGGGAATGCAGTCCACTGTTCCTATTACTACAGGTTGGCAGTGGTGCACACTTTAATCCTAGCACTCGGGAGGCAAAGGCAGGCAGATCTCTGTGAGTTCGAGGCTACCCTGGTCTATAGAGCAATTTCTAGGACAGCCAGGGCTACACAGAGAACCCTTATCTCAGAGAGATATGGTGACACAGAGCTGTCATTCTAGACTTGTAGGGTTGTAGCAGGAACAGGAATTCAGACTACATAATGAGTTGGGGGCGGAGAGAGAAGAGGAAGAAGGAAAGAAACATGAAGGAGCAAATAACTCGGGTTCCCGGTGGGAAGAAGGGCAGTTCTGGGAGGCTGGTGGTAACAAGGTTCTCTATAACCCTCCTGTCAACAGCTCCTCTGGGGCCACCCACGCAGAGGCGGGGCATTAGTCCTCTCCCTGGACCCTCTGGAGGCATGCAGCCTGTAGAATAGGCGTTGATCCGGTTGTCCTGAAAGTGTCTAGGTTCAGTAACTTGCCTGGCATATTTACTGGTCTTGTTCCATGCTTAGGCATACATATTCCCACTGCCTTACACTTGTCCCTCACGTTTAGCACGTCACACATGCAGGGTTGCAGCAGAGGACCCAAATGGCAGGTGTGTGACAGGTCACACCACTCAGGTTTGTGCAGTAACACACACATTGTTTCTGGCACAATGACACTGTATGAAAATGAAAAAACAACCACCTAATGATGCACTGCTCAGAATGTGTCCCCCACTCTTTTTCCTTTTATGTGTACGGGTGTTGTGCTGTGTGTGTGTCTATGCTCCACCTGTATGTCTACTGCCTATGGAGGCCAGAAGGGGACAGCCAATTCCCTAAAGCGTGGTCCTCAACCTTACGAATATTGTGCCTCTTTAATACAGTTCCTCATGTGGTGACCCCCAACCATAAAATTACTTTCATTGCTACTTAGTAATGTTGTTACTGTCATGAATCATAATGCAAATATATGTTTTCTGATGGTCCTAGGTGACCCTTGTAAAAGGGTCATTTGACTCCCAAAGGGTCACAACCAATAGGTTGTGAACAACTGCCCTAGAGCCAGTTACAGATGGCTGGGGGCCTCCATGTAGGTGCTGGGAATTGAACTCAGGTTCTCTGGAAGAACAGCCAGTGCTCTTTACCTCTGAACCATTTCTCCAGTCCCTATAGTACATAGTGTAGGCCATCCCACCCTGGGATGGTGGTCCTAGATGCCACAAGGAAGCAGGCCAAGCAAGCCAGAGGGAGTAAGCCAGTAAGCAGCATTCCCCATGGCCTCCGCTTCTGCTACTGCCTCCTGGTTTCTGCCCTGACTGGCTCTTGACCTGATTGCTAAACAGTGAAATAAACCCTTCCTCAAGAAGTTGCTTTTGGTCACGATGTTTTGTTCTTGGCTTTTGTTTCATTTTTTCTCTCTCTCTCTTATTTTTTCAAAGATTTTATTTATTATGTGTACAGTATCCTGGTTGCATGTACGACTGCACTCCAGAATTAGGGCACCAGATCTCATTCTAGATGGTTGTGAACCACCATGTGGTTGCTGGGAATTGAACTCAGGACCTCTGGAAAAGCAACCAGTGCTCTTAACCTCTTACTCATCTCTCCAGCCCTTGTTTTGTTTTTCAAAATAGAGGTTTTCTGTGTAGCCCTGGCTGTCTTGGACTCTCCACAGACCAGGCTGGCAATGAACTCAGAGACTGGTCAAGGTGTGTGCCACCACCACCTGGCTTAGATCATGTTTTTATCACAGAAAAAAAAAAAAAGAAAAACAACCCACATTAACCAAGACGCACACCAATGCCCTCTGGGTTCAGATGTCTATACACCACCATCCAAACTACATCTTATCTTCTTAGTCAGCAAAGCAAATAGCTCAAAAGTTCCTGATCCTCCTGCTTCAGATTCAACAAGGCTGGGGTTACAGGTATGAGCCATACCTAGGCATCACACCCTCTTTGGCCTGCCTGGAGATGGTTGTCTCTGGAAACAGACAGGAAACAGGGCCATTTCCTGCCATCTGCTGGCTCTAAGGCTATGGAGAACCGTGAGTGGGAGGGGTGGTTTCTGTGCTGAATCACACACCTGAGCTACAGACTCAGTGGAAGAAACAATCACCAACGCTGGCAAGTGGGGAGCAGGAACCCAGGAAGCCCAAAGTAAAATCTTTTTTTTCTTTTTTAAAACTCTTTGAGGGCCCGTCATCCAGCTCCCAAATAAACACATGGAGACTTATTCTTACTTCTGAATGCTCGGTCTTAGCTTCCTTATTTCTAGCCAGCTTTGCTAACTTAAATTATCCCATTTCTCTTTAACTACCTTTCTTCATTCTATACATCTTTCTTCCCCACTTACTCCATGGCTATGTGGCTGGCCCCTGGCGTCCTCCTCACCTCCTTCTTTTCCCACTCCTCACTCTTCCCTGGATTTTTCCTATTTATTCTCTCTGCCTGCCAGCCCCACCTATCCCTCTCCTGCCCCACTATCGGCCATTCAGCTCTTTATTAGGTGCTTTAGGCAGGCAAAGCAACACAACTTTACAGAGTTACTGTAACATAAAAGAACGCAGCACAGCTTTGCATCATTAAACAATGTTCCACAGCAGAAATGAACACAGCGCATCCTCAGCCAGCATCACGTGCCCGACGTCCCTGACAGCTTCTGCACCATGTTCAGCCTCACCACGGGCTCACAGCAACCGTGGGCTGAGACCTCAAAAACTGACACAAGGGACATCTTTCCTTAAGACAGGGTGGGGGAGGGAGGGACAGGGAAAAGAGACAGTGGCCAGGCTTGGGGAACTGAAATGATCCGCTCCGTTTAGCAGCCTGGGGCTAGTAATGTGGAGGGAAAAAAAAAAAAGAGGGCTGGAATTACATGGGAGACCTTCCCAAATAGCTTCCAGCTTTGGCGTTTCACCTGAAGAGCAGTAGGCAGCCATTAACAATGTCAAGTGAACAGAATAGCTGGGTATGGCACACCACCTAACTCCAACAGTCAAGGGCTTGGGACAGGAAGATTCATCAAGGCCAGCTTGGGCACCAAGAAATAAAATATTTTTAAAGAGAGGCCAATGAGATGGTTCAGCTGGGAAAGAAATTTGCTATTAAGCCAAGCAACCTGATTGGTCCCCAGGATTCACAAGACCCCATCCGCTGTCCACACATACAAAGTGCACGTGTAAGTGTGCACACAGATGGAGTTTTCAGAGAAACTCTGAAGGACTAGGGATGTAGCTCAGTGGGGGTTGGCTTGTCTGGCAGATGCAAACCCCTGGGTTTCATTCCACTCCCAAGAGTACCTGGGCAACACAAAGTGGACTTGGTGGAGAATAAAAAACCCTCAAACTTGGGTGGGTAGGAAATAAGGTTGGATAGGAGAGGCTCTGGGGGAAAGGAAATGAATATAACTAAAAATACATTGTATGAAATTCTCAATTAATAAAAAATGATTGTTTAAAGTCCTGGGTTCCATCTCTTGCATCACATTTAAAAATAAAAATTAAAGGCAGTAAGCGAGAATCAGTAAAACCCAAATAAAACGGAAAGCCTAGGTAATAGTAACATACTATCCATCCAAAAGACAAGCAAACAAAAAAGAATGAAGTCCGTGGGCTGTCGTGGTGGGACAGGCCTCTAATCCCAGAACTCAAGACAGAAGTAGACAGACCTCTAGATTTGAGGTCAGCTGGTCTACATAGTGAGTTTCCAGGCCAATCAGGGTTACATAGAGAAACCCTATCCCCCTCCCCAACCCACCCCTCAAAAGAAGGGAAAAAAGTTACATACTATACCATGGATAAACTCTAAAAACAGGTATAAAAAGCAAGACAGAAGATATCACATGCTGTACGGTTCCATTTATCCAAAACACCCACAAATCCAGGTAGACGGTGTTGGCAGGGATCACCAGGGCTAGAGAATGAAGTCGTCTGCTAAAGCCACACTGCTCAGTTGTTTTAATAATAATAATAAAAAAAGCCAGGTGGTGGTGGCAGTGTGCTCGGGAGGCAGAGGCAGACAGATTTCTGTGAGTTCAAGGCCAGCCTGGTCTATATAGTGAGTTCTAGGACAGGTTCCAAAGGTACAAAAAAACTATCTCGAAAACAAAAAGAAACGTGTTATGGGTGCTTTGCCTGCATGTTATGTCTGTACCTCATGTGTGCCCGGTGCCTACAGAAGCTAAAAGCATGACATCATGACAGTCCCTGGAACAGACAATTGTGAACCAAGGTGTAACAACTGGGAATCAATCCTTGGTCCTTTTAACTGCCCAGGCATCTCTCCAGCCTGTTTTTTGCTTTTTTCTTTTTAATTACATTGTAGTTTTATTACTGGGGAGGGAGGTGGTTTACCTAGCATTTGGGAGGCAGCAGCATGTGAATCTCTGCAAGTGAAGACTAGCCTAGTCTACATTTTGAATTACAGAACAGCCAGAGTATAGGGAGACCTCGTCTCAAAAAACAAAACCAAACCCCATCCAAACAATTCCTGGCTTTGTGCTGAGAAAGCACATGGTTATACTACCCTGAATGTTGTATCCAATCTTAAAACCTAAGCGAGGCTGGGCCTGGTGAGAGCTTGGCTGGGTGAACTACAAAGAACTCTGGCGAACACTAATAGGGTTCAAAAGTGGTTGGGGCTCTCCAGAGAGTAGGTGTATATTCACTTCCTATTGGTGCTCTATCAAATGACCACACCACAAGTGACTTCACACAGATTTATTATCTTACAGTCCTGGAGGTCACGAGCCCACAGTTAGTTTCCTTGGGTTCCCTGGAGGTCACGGGCCCACAGTCAGTTTCCCTGGGTACCAAAGGCTCTGCTGCGCGTGTCTGGGAAGAACCCATTTGTCTTTCTCGTTTCTCCAGGCCACCTGCACCCGACGCATATGTCTCTCTCCCGTGTTTCCGACACAGTCCTCTGCTCTCTTGCTGAGTCTCTCAGTTCCTTTTCCAGCATAAGGACCCAGTGATTACAATGGTCCCAAACCAATAATCAAAGGTAATCTCCCAGTTTCAAAAATTCTCTATTTTGCTATGCACTGTGGCTCACACATTTAATCCCAACACTCGGGACTGGAGGCAAGCAGATCTCTTATGAGTTCCAGGCCTGCCAGGGATACACAATGAGACCTCATCTCAAAAAAATTTTTAAAAAATTCTTAACTTCACCACATCTGCATGACACTTTCCCCCTGTGCCACATAAAGCACATTCACAGGGTCTGGGTTCTGGAGGAGGCTATTCTCGGGGACTGATGTCATCAGGGAAGGGCACACAGAATGGTAGCTCAAATCTGAGGAACCTGGAGGACACCTCAGGGAAGGACCTGGTGTCGTCTCACCGAACACTCAGGATCACTCACTCAGGCTACCGACATGACCGGATTTCACTCACCCTAGACACCAACTTTCCACTATTAAATATCTCTGAAAGAAGTCCATCCTTTAACCAGTAACACCTTACAACTAACGGTAAGTAGATGTCTTACCACTAATGGGCTTCTCCAAGTCAGGAAGACTGTGGTCTAGACTGGCAGTGAACTAATGCATCCAGCACCCCAACCAAGCCAGAGCCCCTACTTTCCACATTCCCAGCCTGGCTCCTATGCTCTGCGGCTCTCGGGATACCTCCATGTCCAGGGTGCACAGGTGAGGGGGGCTCAGGACAGCACCGGCGGGCGTGAAGCACTGTCGTCAGGACCGTGCCTGCCTCCCGCAGCACTCAGCACTCCTGGAGGGGACCAGTCCAGTCATGTTCCTCAAGGCACCAGCCCTATGCCAAAGATGTGGAAGCCCGGAAAATAGAAACTGCAGGACCCAAAAGACCAAGGAAGAAAGAACTTTATGCCAAGAAAGGTCAGGGGAAGCAGTTGACTGGGTCTGGGCCAGCTCTCTAATTTACTGCGTGATCTCCAGGAAGTCACTGCTGCTCTCTGTGCCTCTACACTGCATGGTGGACCAAGCAGCTTTGAAAAGTTATCAAGTGTACACTTCACCTAAGAGCCATGGGAACTACTGCAAGGGACAGAAAAACTGGATGAGAGGGAAGAGCATCCATGTTTAAGAGGCTTCCTGTGCGCTCTCAATCGGGTCTCAAACTCTTTCACATGTCCCAGCAGCAAGAGGGCCGACAGGCTAGAGAATCTGAGTCCTAAAAGCCAAAGGTCAGCAGAGCAGGACTTGCAGGAAGATGAGAGTGGCTGAGGGAATTTTACACGGCAGGTCACAGGATGCCGGGCAGGCCCTACCATTGCCACTAAGGGTGGAGAACAAACCGAGCTGGTCCCAGACACCAGGGAAAAGCACCTGAGGAGAAGCTCTCAGGAGGAAACACTCAAGCTGAGGAGAAACCCTGGCTCCTGGTTCTCAGCACAGTCCAGGCCCTGATGCACACACACTCAAGGCTTTTATTGGGAAAGAAAAACTGGCTGAGATTTGGCCTCCAATATCCTCACTGCCCAGGGCAGCTGGCGCTTCCTCTGCCAAGTCCAAGAAAGAAGGGGCTGCCATACTGGGCCTTTAGCAGGCTCATGTGTAGAGATCAAAATCAATGCGTTTGGAATTGTAGAACTGACCACCTGGAGGGTCCAGCTTCCGGCAATAAACACCATCCGGGAAGTAGCCCTCACTCACCCAGGTCTGCAGAAAGAAAGGACAAAACTGAAGAAAGGTGACAGAAGCTGGGACGGGTAGGTAAGACAGGAAGGGACTCACCTGCATCTGGGCACTGGTGAACGGTCCGTACAGTTCAGCGTCTCCCGTGTTCTCCCACTTGTATTCCCACATCACGTCCATCAGACCATCTCCCACTGCCTCTGCTTCTACAACAACAAAGGGATCAGGGCCTCAAGGGCTCAGTCTCCCACCCACACTGCCCCTCCTGTGCCTTCCATGCTTACCTCCTTTATGGGTAGGGGTTGGGGTTTCTAGTTCCCCCTCTGTCACTTCCTCAGCAAACATGTCCAGGGAGGGTGGAGGCGTAGGGTCATGGGATCCCTGGGTCCGACACCCCAACCCCTTCAGTCGCATAGCCAACCTTTCCCTTGTTTCCTGGTACACACCAAGATTGCCGCGGGCCACCATTTGATCAGCCAACCCACAGAGCCGGTCTAGGCGCTGTGGGGAATTAGGCCGTCCAGTCCCCTTACTGTCCCCTTTGCCTCCTCCTCGGGCCCCCAGGCGCCTAAGTGCCCCAGCCACTGTCTCTCTTGGCAACAACAGCTCCAAAAGTCCCTCCAGGAGGGCTTGGGCACTCATTGGAGTCTGACCCACGCCATCTTCCTCCTCAGAGTCTGAAGCCTGGTGCTTATCAGGTGGTCGCTCCTTGATCTTCACCTATAAGTGAAAGATAATTATTATTTTCTACAAACTTCCACCAGGGTCCAGGCCCACCACCTGCATCTCATGGCCTCAGTCAGAAGAGCTCCTGGCCACACCCAATCAATGTTGTCCAGCCAGCTGTCTCGGATCTGCGCATCCTGGTTCAGGAAGTAGTTGCCGTCAGCATCAAAGTGGCCTTCCTCCATCTCTTCCTGCAGGTTGAAGGGTGTGATCCTCACACCCCCCTCACTAGGGAGAGTAGCTGCTTCCTGACCTGCACCAAAGACATGGGGGCCCCATGCCAGGCATGCAAAAATCAAACAGGCATGCCTCCCCGTTCCACACTCTGACCTGTCCCCCCACCACAGCTAACTTCGGAAATAGCTCACCTTCCACATCCTCTGAGGCCAGGATATCATACTTGCTGGAGCCCTCCTCATCGTCATCTTCCTCATCACTGTCTAAAGAGTGTTTGCCTTTGAAGCGGCTCCCAGGACCCCCTGCTCCGGCCACAGGGTCCACCAACTGTGAGAAGGAAGTAGCAAATGAGAAAAGCAACCTACTGGCTAGTTTCCCAAATATTCTAGGATCTGTATCCAAACAGGAAACCTTCCAAACCAGTGCACGGGGAAAACTCTTCCGCTTCCCAGCGTTCCTCCCATCAGAAGCCTCTCTCTTATTTCCCCTCAGTGATCCACAGAACTCAGGAGTCTCATCATCTCACCTTCTTTTTGGGAACACTGATTTCATCATCATCATCCTCATCTCCTACTCCTTGAAAAGTCACTTTCCTCTTTGGCATGACTGGACCTAGGATAAAGATAGGGCGTAAGGAAATTAGGTGAGGAGAGCCGGCGGCGAGAAAGACCAGTTACCACACACATTTTTCTTGGTAAGTACCGGGTCCTGTTTGAGAGAGGAAGGATCACTAAACCATAAGAGCCAGCAGGCAGGACGTCCGGAACTGGTTTAGCAATTCGGAGGCGCTGAGGGGAGGATACGTGAAGGACCTCCGCCTCCGCGTGGACCCTGTGGATATCCCACCCAGGAAAGAAAGGGCTCCAGTACGTCATCTCTCCCTACCAGTCCGGGCTACAGAGCTCAACCAGCTCTCCCACCCAAGTGTCCTCAGAGGCCGGTCAGACCCAAGAGCTGGCGCCCTAGCTGCTTCGAACCCCCAACTCCACGCAGCGACCAGCTCGACCACGTCACATTCGGCGTACAAGTTACAAAGGAAGCAAATCCGCAGGTACCCGAACAGTAGTATTATCAGCCGGCACTCACCTAGGAACCCAGAGTCAGGCGGGGAAGAAAAGGAAAGATGCCTTCGCCAGTATTACATCCGGGCCACTCGCCTCCATCACCCGGAAGGAAACTCTGGAGGGCGCCATGAGGGCCGGAAGTAGTTTCACTCCTATCCCAAAGACTGTCGGTACTGGCGGATGTATACCATAAGCTAAGGCAGTCTTCGCAGGAAGTGACGTAGCACAAAAACCAATCACGTGAACTCCCGTACCTGCCTCGCCCGCTTGTGGATGGCGGGAAGTGTTTATTATTCCTCTACAATGGAGGTTCTGCTGAGGACGTGGCGCTCTGTCTGCTTAAAGAGGTGCCCAAGACCTGGATGGAGGGACAAGGCCAAGCGGAGGCTGTGGGTTCCAGTTTGACCTTATAGATAGGGTTCTTTGCGCCTAACGGCATTCAGTAGAAACCCTTCCCAAACTTCACAGTCCCAACACTCGGGGAAACAGAGGCAAGTTATTATCGCGAGATTAAGGCCAATCGGTGATACGTAAGACCGTCTCTTAAAAACAAACAAACAAAAAACCCTTGCTTTTCTTTCTGAGTCCTATTTCTGATTGTCAGCACTTTGGGACTTTTCAAACTTATCTTTTAGGACCCTGGGAGTCATTTGCCTCATGTCTTCCCTAGTTTTTGCAGTGGAACAGCCATAACAGGAAGCGGCAGTGACATCGGCGCCCAGTATCCAGCCAGAAGTCCATAATGCTTTGCCTTCTGGTTCACCCAGAAAAGTTCTTGAACCAGTTACCAAGTGAAGTCTACTCTGCCCCTTAGCAAACTGCTGAGGTGATGGAATCCGGCTCCTGCAAAGGTGGAGCCAGGTGAAATCTTCTCTACAGCAGGTCTAGATCTGGAGCTCTTGGAAACACCTCCACCCCCAAGCAAGATAGCTCAGGTGATCCTGCAGTAGCTGAATGAGGGCGGCCAGATGGACCACACCTTTCCCCTGCAGGCTTTTCTCCATTCTGAATCACCACAAAATTTTCACTGGGAGTGTGACCTCAGTTTCTTCCATGGACACAGAACACAAGTCCTAGACCAGGAGGGCATCTTGCTACAGAGAGGATCCTGAAACACCAGCTCTTAGCACTGTTGTTTCATCCCAGAGGGAACTTTCTCTTCTATCTAGAGACCACACACCCCTGAGCCTCATCCTGCTGAGAACTAACTGCCTCCCACGAGGAGCTCCACCTTAGGGTCACAGAACCCCATACCTTTACTATCCTGACCCCTAGGTAGAATCGGGGGCGGTTGATGGATGACACTACAAGGTAGCCACAGAAAACAAGAACTGGACGATTGGTTGTGTGCACCTGCTGAGACGAACTGAAGACAGCTAGTCCACCCTAGAAGCCCAGTACCAGGAAGTGCACCGAGCTGCTGACCAAGAACCTGAAGACTGGCTTTGCAGCCCCCCATAGCCCTCCTTCAGTTTCCAGGAGTGCACAAACAGGTTGGAAAGGAAATCTCAGTGCTCTGAGCTGTGCAGAGGGCCTCAGAAAGCCAGTGATAGTGGAGGTAGCAGATCCCAAGCAAAGCTGAGGCAGGAGCTGGACCACTACGCTTATTGATGAGAGATGGGGCAAGGGTTTAGATGTACCTGCTAAGGTCAGAATGCACCTATGGAGACTCAGACTTTCTTCCTGGTTCCCTCCCCTTACCCCAAAGCCCTCTTTAAATAACAAGGCAGGAGACAGGTCCAGGTATAACAGCAGGTTCTTTTTCCGGTTCCTCAAAGCGCCACAAAACCACCACTGGGATGGGGACCAAGACAGAAGAGAATGTAAACATTGGGTTCCACCCCCTGTACTCAAGGGAAGACCCTTACTCAGAGAGGGGCTTGACAGCTGGAAAGGAACAAAGTGAAAGACAGGCTTCCTAATGAGGCAGCAGAGAGGCTTGAGCATACAAAGCAAGTGGGTTAGGAGGGAGAGCAGGACACAGGTGGGAAGGAAATGGAGGACAACTTGCATGTCCCCTTAAATAAACTGGAGCACAGGAACACTGTGGAACACAGGTCAGAGCACCCCACCCCAGGCCAACCTGACCTTCTGTACATAATTACAACACAAGGATATCCAGGAGAGAAAAAAATAGCCTTGGCCCCCAGTGGGGAGACAGGCAGGGCCCCAAGACAGGAAAAGGAACCTAGCTCCACCATCTAAGGGAAGCCACTGGAGTGTAAGAATCTGCAACTGCTAACTGTCATTGCCAAGAGTCACCTTGTGGTGACAAAAGGCAAATTAAGACAGTACCCCAGAAGGAATTCGTAGGAGTGACAGAGACCCAAGCTGGGCCTCATTGGACAAAAGAGTCTCCAGACTTGGTCACTGCTACCCTAGGAAATATAACTGTCCCATGCACTGTAGCTGTCCTGGCCATGTAGGGATCAGCAGCTGGCAAGGAGTCAGGGGAATCAAGCCACTTTCCTCAGAAAAAGGAAGAGCCTGCCAAGGGAGCTGGGAGAACACCCCTGCTAGGTCTGCTCTTGACTGAGGAAAAAGGAAGAGGGCCATGTCATCCAGACCCAGCAAGAGGTCAGAAGTAAGCATCCTGCCGGGCTTCAGCTGCTGACCTGTCCCCACCATCGTGGGGTGCTGGAGGCCCATCTGCCTTTTGACGCAAGGAAAGTTTCCGGCCTTGGCCTTTCTTCTCCTGTTTCTGCCGCTCCTTCTCCTGCTTCTGCTGTTCCTTCTCTTGTTCCTTTTCCCATTTTAGCCGCTCTTTCTCCTGTCTCTGCTGCTCCTTCTCTCGCTCTTTCTCCTGTTTCTGCCGCTCTTTCTCCTGTTTCTGCCGCTCTTTCTCCTGTTTCTGCCGTTCTTTCTCCTGCCGCCGGGTCTCCTTACTGGTGCCTAGTGGGGTGCTGTTGCCAGTAGGTGAAGGAAGGGATGGATGTAGTCCCTCAGCAGTGACGACGGCCCCAGGAACAGGACCAGCACTAGCCCTGCGGACAGGAGGTGGTGGGGAAGGAGCCCCTCCAGCTGCCCGGGAACCTCTGCTCTTAAGACTAGGGAGGCTGAGAAGGCTGGAGGAAGGGCCCAGGGGTGGCTGCTGCCGTCTGCGCTCCTCATGGATAGCTCGGGAGCCATGTAGTCGCCGTGAGGGCCGATACTGCAGCTCCCCCCTAGTTTCCCGCCACTTCTTCAGCTGGGTTGCATTCTCCCGCTCAATCAATGCTTCTGTCACTGGGAGGTTGGTTACCTAGACAGAAGACACGGGAGCCAGAGTATAGATGGGTTTGGAGATGGGCTGAAGAGACCAAGGTGTGCTGAGGCTCAAGGCCTACCTCATGCACCAGGAAGTCCTCCTGCATACACTGTGGTGGCAGGTTTCGAAGCTGCTCCATGGTTTCATACATGCCTTGACAGGAGCGCAGCTTTTCCACAGAACCCAATGTGTGTCGCAGCAAGACAAGAGCCACTCGGAAGATGATCTTAACGCCTACAGGGTCAGAGAGGGCATAAAGAGATCAGGTCCAGGATCTTAGCCTTTCTCATATAGGAAAGACAGACCCTGTTGCTGTTAACTGCCCACCTTATAGGTGAAGAAAGTTACTATAGGTTGCAGGTTTCTTAGAGGGCAAGCAGACTCTAGGTTGGTGGCTTGAATCAAGATGGGTCCTGTTTTCCCTGTTTGCAGATTGCTTATTATGAAGCCTAGGCCCAACAATACTTTTGTCCATGGGCCACCAGTAATGTGACAAATCCTAGCACCCGAGCCTAGGCAACCACTGAAATACCTTCACAGAAAAACATGTCCCAGACACGCAGCACCGAAGCCCAGGGGAGGGTGCGGGCAAAGATGCACATGAACCATTCTGTCATGTAGAGCACAGGGTCAATGCGCTGCCGCCGAAGGTGCCGATGTGCCAGTGGGGAAGCCCGGCGCAGGAGTGCAAAAAAGATCTCTCCATCCAATTGAATGGCCTCCTAGAAGTGGTGGGAAGAGCCATGAGAAATGGGTCTGTCTTGCTATGTTCCCCTCGGTACAATCAAACCTAAGAGGGTGTCTTAACCTCAGTGGTAGAGGAACAGAAGGACAAATGAGGCAAGGCAAGGACCTATGGCAGACTTGGGGAAAGTCACAGCCCTAGGCCACCCAGCTTCCAGACACTCACCAGCCCTGCACTGTAGTAACCTGGGAGGTACTTGTCGCAGATCTGTACCAGGCACCAAAAGGCTTGCTAAGAAGGGCAAGAACAAGGAGGCAGGGATGGGGCCTGAGAAGCAGGGAGTAGGCAGCTCTCCCATCACCATAGTATGTCAAGATTTTCTCACCCCCACCCCAACCAGGTCCACATATGCTGACCTCCGCAGGCATGTGCATGAGCAGCACAGCAGCCACTGGGGCCTGGGCCTGACAGTAGCCCTCGTCAGGCCGGTAGATGGTATAGGCCTTCAGGATTCGGTACAGGTCCTGTTGCCTAAGGGGAGTGCAGAAGATGGCAATCATCAAACCTGCCCCTAACCCTGGACCAGAACTCTCTTATAAGTTCCAAGCTAATCTCAGATCTTTACTACCACTTAGCCATCTGCCGTCCCAGACCTGCCTACCAGAGAGGTTCAGCAAAGCATTCTAGGTCCTAACCTTTCATCCTTGGCTGCATACCCTACAAACTTCCTACCCATTTCCTCCTTGACCTGCAACCACCCCCAAAGCAATCACGGTCATTTTCTCCAGGAACTTATCAATAACCACAATATTAGCCCTTCTCTGGAAGCAAGTGTGTTTATACCCAGGACAGTCAATCAACAGGGTTATCTGTTTCACTGGATTTTATCAGACCTCTTGGCATATCCAGTAGTCCTGGTTTTGGTGAAGGCCAGGAAACCAGCTGTACCTCACATCTTACTCTTATGTCTGCATTGAACCAGAGCTGTGTCCTAGCCTTCTTTTCTTTGTGAGTTCCTTCATATCTGATATTTCCATCTACTCCAAAACAGCTTCTCAGAGGGTAGCCACCAAGTTTGAGCCATACTGTATCCCGAACTCCATGGACACCTGCTCTTTCCCCGCTCCACAGCTACTTCCTTCTCTGACCTCTATCTCTTGTCCCAAAATACCTATTAACCTCCCAGATCTCCCTGCTTCCAGTCATACTGCTAATACTGCTTACATTATCCCCCAAATCCAGCCATTCATATGTGACCATTTATATCTTATCTGCAACTACATCACTATTACTTTAAAAATTTGAGGTGGGGGTCTCATGTAGCCCTTTGTTCTAACCTGATCCTGAATTTCTGATCGTCCTACCGCCCTCCCTCCAGTACCAGGATTAAAGGTGTGCACCATCACACTTGTTTCCTGTGGGGCTGAAAGTCACTCAGAACCATGTATGTTAGATAAGTACTCTACTGAATGAGCTGTGTGCCACCCCTATTTACTTATTTTGGTATTTAATTCTCAAAATACAAACGAAATAATACATTTGACAATGCTGATTATTTTACGTAATAAAAGTAGCCCATATTGAACTAACACTAACAAAATACTGGGGGCTGGAGAGATGGCTCAGTAGTTATGAGCACTTTTTGCTCTTGCAAAGGACCCAAGTTCAGCTCCCAGTACCCACATATGTGGTGACTCACAACCATCTGTAACTCCAGTTCCAGATGGTCCCACACCTCTTCTGACATCCTCTGGTACTAGGGATAGCATACAAAAATGTAGCCCCGACCATATTCACCCCTCTGCCTATGACTAGATCCCAGCCTTTCTTTCGGCTATTAGTGTGCCATCTTTTCTGCTTCATTCATTTTTCTGTCTATTAAAGCATTAAATCAGCATAGTAATAATCTGCTTTTTAAGTTTTTATTTCTTTTGCAGTGCTAGGTTTGAACCCAGTGCCTTGTGCATGCTAGGCAAGCAAGCACTCTACCACTGAGCTGTCCGGGTCTGCTGTCTCTTCTTATTTTTACTTACTGAGGTTGTCAGGCTTGTAAATCAAGAGCCTTTTCCACTGAGCCACCTCACTGGCTCTCACTTGTTGTGACCCTTAATCCCATTCTCCCCTCCAAAGAACAAACTCTTTCCTTACCTAGTCAGCCAAGTTGCTCTAGAAAACACATTTACTGTCTTCTGTTTCTTCCTCCCACACTTTTGGCAGGCATTTGCTCACTGCTCCCCACAAGACTGCCTTTATCAAATCATTAATAAGCAAGCTGCAGTGGCTCACACCTCTAACCCCAGGACTTGAGAGGCTGAGGCAGGAAGATTTTCAGAACTGAGGCCAGCTGAACTATAAATGCAAGACTGTCTCAAAAAAAGTCACTAATGACTTACAAAGTGTTACATCCAAGTTAGTTCTCAGATTTGGATTTACTCATCCCTCAGCACCATTTCCTGAAGTGGATTCTCGAGGCTATTTTTCATGTTGCTTTAGAAGTGAGGCTCTCCTCTCTATAGCTTCGAGTCCTATTGCCCTCTCTGTAATTTTTTTCATCATCTCATTCCCAACACACTGGTACTTCAGGGTTCAAGCCTTGCTTGCTTAATTGTTTAGCTTTTTTTTTTGAGACAGGTTTCATTATGCATGCCTGGCTGGCCTAAAACTCACTATGTTGTAGACTGGATTGACCTAAAACTCACAGGGATTCACCTGCCTCTGCCTACCCAGTACTGCAATTAAAATAAAAGGTGTACACCACTACCCTAGGTCACATCTTCCTTTTGAGCTATACTTGCAGCTTTGTGATTGCATCTAGTCCCATGGTGAGTCTAATCCCTCCATAAGCACACTTTCAATCCCCAATTTATTGCCAATTTAAACTATTTTCCTGAAATCCAGACTTATAATTCAGTGGGTACCCAACCTGCCTACATTCCCTGAATGTCCAATAAGCAAGCCTCCTCCTGGCTGGGCGGTGGTGGCACACACCTTTAATCCCAGCACTCAGGAAGCAGAGGCAGGCGGATCTCTGAGAGTCCGAGGCCAGCCTGGTCTACAAGAACTAGTTCCAGGACAGGCACCAAAGTTACAGAGAAACCTTGTCTCAAAACAAACAAACAAATGAACAAAAAACAACCCCCCTCCTAGTTTGCTACACTCTTACTCTAGTCAAACTGTCCTGGATCTCAAGATGTATGTTAGGCTGACCTTAAAGTCATGACAATCCTCCTGCCTCAGGTTCCTAAGTATTGATTTTATGCCCAGCCCCCACCCCAACCCACAAAAGTCCACCTGAGACTGTAGGCATGAGCTACCAAGCCGCACCTCTCTGGTCTTGACTAGTAGGTAGCATGTCTGTCATACCTTCTGTCCCCTTTAGTGTGCTAAAGTCCTCTCCACTACCTCACGTACAACATACTTTCCTTCATCTGGGACTGCCTATCCCCACAGGAAGACAGCTTGGGGGTTTGGGGTCATTGCAGCCATCTGTGACTGGAATAGTGCCTGACAGAGTAGTACTCAATTATTATTTGTTAAACGATGATATTTATTTAAGTTAGAATGGCAGTACATATCTATCTATAATCCCAGCATTTGGGTGGCAGAGATAGATAGATCTGATTTCTGAAGCCAGAATGATCTACATAGTCAGACCCTATCTCAAAGAAAACTCAAAGAAAAAAACAAATAAATATATAATATTGTTTTTTTATATTACATAAGGAAAAAGGTTCATCTAGGACTGAGAACGTAGCTCGGTGGTAGAACACTTGCCTAACGTGTGAGAGGCCCTAGGTATGAGCTCCAACACAGCAGAAAGGTCATATAACTACCTAAGATCACCTTTTATACTAATATGGACTGGTACCTATATTTTATCTTTTTTTTTTTTTTTTAGGTGCAGGTCGCAGTTTCTTAAACTATACTCCAAGTAAAGCCAGGAGCTTCCTCTTTCTCTTTCTTTCTTTCTTCCTTCCTTCCTTCCTTCCTTTCTTATTTTATACAATATTCTGTCTACAGGTATGCCTGAAGGCCAGAAGATGGCAACAGACCTTATTACAGATGGTTGTGAGCCACCATGTGGTTGCCGGGAACTGAACTCAGGACCTTTGGAAGAGCAGACAATGCTCTTAACCGTTGAGCCATCTCTCCAGCCCCCTATATTTTATCTTGAGGAAGCTTAACCTACAGAACAAAAATCCAAGTGCCTTGGCTCTTAGTGATCTGGCCCAAACTTCCAGATTCAGCACTACAGAACCCCAATATCCAAACACTGCTTATAGATGCTCCTATGAAAGAAAACTCTACCCTGCCCTAGCCCCAACTATCTTTTAAAACCCAGCACAAATAGAACCTCAATAGTCCTTGATGCGCTACACAAAGACCCGCATTAGAATCTCCCTCATCAGACACTTCTTTTATCACTACTTGATACTCAACTGATTGTCAATCACTCTTCTAAGAGCCCTAGAGAGCAAGACTTGCTTGGACCAAGCCTGTATCTACCCAGAACCTTCCACAGATGTTTGCTCACTGACCCACATAGTTAGCTCTTACCCATGCCCTCCTCGAGCAGCAAACATTTCATGGAAAGGGAACTGGCGATGTAAGTCCTTCTCAATCACATCCAGCCACTTGGGGTCCCCAGTGGCCCGTTCCAGCTCCTACAGTGGGACAGCAGGGATTACCTCAGGATCCAGGAGAACTAAGTTCTCCTGCAGAGACAGTGCTATGTGTCCCCAGACCTCAGAGTTGCACAAACCTCAAACTTGCCCGGGTTCTGCTCCAGGAGTTCCTTGCTATTAGACAGGTACTGCCAGGCCTTGGCTCTGAGAGAAGAGGGGATCCCTTTCCGGCAGCGCAGTTTTACCTAAGGCAGAGTAGCATCAGGGATGACAGCTTCAGGGCTGGAACATTCTCCAAGCTTTCCCACTAGCCATCAGGCTCCCAGAGACATTCCTCCCACGTGCCAGATGTGACAAAGCTGGACCTGGCCTGGCTACAGTTTAAAGCTCCTCCCAAGGGCTCAGCACCACTGATCTTCAATGTGTTAGGAGGGCAGATATTATTAGTTTCCTGGGCTTTCCAGCAGCATTGCCCCTCCCCCACCCTTGCACATTGTCCAACCCACCACACAGCCCTCAAACCTTCTGGAAACGCCGTGACAGCCACTTATCCCAGTTATTGAACATTTCCAGCCATTTGAGCTCCCGCTGCCGAGCCACATCCACAGGAATAGAGCTCTCTCTGCAGAGTCAGGATAAGTATGGAAGAGGTCAGTGGGCTACTGGGGAAACTGAGCCAGCCAGCTCCCTCAGGCTCAACTGAGAAACTAGAAATTGTGCCATCCAAATGTCTGAATAGTTGGCCATCCAAAGCCTTGTCCACCACACTTTAAGGGCTTCCTTCTTTACTAGATCTTTACACACAGAATTTAAATCCCATTTCTGACACATCCAATTTTGGTAATACTGAAGATACATTCTGGCTGGTGATGTAGTTCAGTGGTACTGTGTTTATCTTGCATGTAAAGGCCCTAAATTCAGTCCTAGCACTGCAAAAATAATGATAATTAAATATAAGCCACATTTTTGTACTAAATGTGGATCTAAGTCCTAGTTTTACCATTTATTCATTGTGTGACCTTGAGAAAGTCACTTAATTTCCTAAGCCTCAATTTCCTCATTTGTAAGGTAGAGAAAATAACAGTATCTACCTGAAAGGACCTGTAAGGTGCTACATCAAGGGGCTCAGTTAGTATTCGCAATGACCTTAGATGTCTTGTTTCAGTCTTTGAGACACGAGATTTCTTAGACCATCTGTGACTTCCTCTCCTCTTTACAACCTCCCCAGATTCCCAAGCAAATGAATTCTCCTGCCCTGGTACTGTTCTGTCAGCTCCATGTTCAAGGTGCCCCCATCTGTCTGGCAATGGTTGGCTACTTACAGGAACCAGTTCCAGGAGAATGAAATGGAAGTGCAAGAATAGGTTTTAGAAATTCCACAGACTAAGTCAAAACCCAGTTCTGTCCCTTAGAGGCTAGGAAGTCCTGACGTGTGTAACCTGGGGGTCGTCCTCGGCTATAAATGGGATGCCACTATCTACAGTTATGAGAACTAATAAGAAAAAATGCAATGTTAGGCGTTGGTGGTGCAGGTCTTTTAATCCCAGCACATGGGAGACAGAGGCAGGTGGGGTCTCTGTGAGTTCGAAGCCAGCCTGGTCTACAAAGAGAGTTTCAGGACAGCCAGAGCTGTTACACAGAGAAACCCTGTCTCAAAAAACAAAACAAGAAAAAAAGAGCATAAAAAGACTGTTAAATAGGAGCTTCTCGTATATTGATTTATTTTGAGCTAGAAGCTCCCTAAACAGAGACGCCATAAGTCAGTTCCACTCTCAGAGGTGCCTTCCTGCCCTTAGGAGCATTGCAGCTGACAAATGGAGGAAGGGCTGGAGAGATGGCTCAGCTCTAAGAAACGATGTTCTTGCAGAGAACCAGGGTCCAGTTCCCAGCACCCACATGGCAGCTAAGGAAGGTCTGCAAAAAAACCACAGTTCTAGAGGACCTGAAGCTCTTGTGTCTTCCCGGGCACTACAAGCACATGATGCACACCGTGCGCAGACATGCATGCAGGTGAAACACTCACATATATAAAAGCTGATCAAACCAAAGCAGAAAGGGAGCCACGTCCCCTCTGACACGAGAAATGCAATGATAAAAACGCACACTAGCATTAGTATTATGAGCACAGCAGGTATCAGTGAAGGCTTCCTGGAGGAAAGGCCATCAGAAGTGTACCAAAAGGAGTGAAGAAAAAGTAGGAGGAAGAGAGGGGGAAGAAGGGCGTTCCTGGCAGGTGGAGAGGTCTGAATAATCCACTACTAATTTAGTACAGAGCCTGGCAGATTGGCGCTGAGACCAAAGTGGCTGGCATGGCTGGGCAGTACGGTGCCAGTGTGCAGGCTGAAGAGCTTGGACTTTACCCTGTAAGAGAAAGTGTTCATGCTAATATATTACAATCAGCCTTGCCACAGAGGTAATTCCTCTGGCATGGAAGACAGACTCTAAAGTGACAAAGTTACAAAAAGAGA
This sequence comes from Myodes glareolus, assembly GCF_982192425.1. Lineage (NCBI taxonomy): Eukaryota > Metazoa > Chordata > Mammalia > Rodentia > Cricetidae > Myodes > Myodes glareolus. The sequence goes on along the minus strand of NC_142032.1, from coordinate 76,999,460 downwards.
AATAGCACCCAGCACAGTGCCTGACATAGGAGCAATATTCTAAAACTGAATTTGACCCAAGTTCCTCTGACTAGTACTGAGCAATATCCACTACTCACACAGACCCCACGCTATTTGAGGGAGGCAACCCAAGTGTGCTAGTCTTGTTTCTTATGAGCTGAAAAGAGTGCAGGAGAAAGGATCAGCATCAAACTTCAGTCAGAGTTCCAACTGTGAATGTCGGTGCCCAATCAAGTTTTCTGAGTTTGGTTAGTTTATAAGCCCTGCCTAGATTACTCCCCATCTTCCTGACTGACAGGCTCTTCAGCAGAAGTCTCACATCCAGGTGCTCCCAAAACCCTCTGGTCTTTAGACTTAACCCAAGCAACTGTATTGAAACCGACAGTTTTAGCATTCCCTCCAGATGAGTGCCTTCAAAGTACTGCTTGAGTCTGCTCAGCACAGGCCTGGCCCCAGTGTCCCCAGGCGATGCTCCAGGCTGAGCTAACCAGGTTACTGACCAGCAGCAGGTTAAGGGAGAACAGACACAATGGTAGGATCCAAAGAGGGGGAAGGAAGAAGGCAGAGCGATCACACCCCACCTTAGGAGTGAGTGACTCAGGCCCCTCCCTGGAAGGAACTAGGAAAGCTCGACTAGGGCAGGGGAGATGAGGAAATGGGGAAGAGGCCTCCCCCACCCCTTGCCTTCAGTGAAAAGACAAGCCTGCCCTGTCCCAGAAGCCCTGCCTTCAGGGCCTCCCCTCCATCAACCAGACTTCCTCACCCCACCATTCTGCCTACTGCTTTTCTGAAGGCGCCTGCATCCTTCCTGCCCCCAGGGACCCGAGCTCTCTACCAGAACCCTGGTCCAACCAATCTTCCAGAGTAGCTGACGATTAATGGTTTCATACCAAGCAGCTAGTAGCTTCGCTGCTCAGCAGGTATCATCTCAACCCTTCAGCTCACAGGGGAAACCGAGGCACAGGAACAGGGGCCCCACTAGCTCAAGGACACAGGCCTAGGCAAGGTCTAGGACTCTGAAGCCACAGACGCACCAAGATGCTCTGGGCAATACAGCTCCTGCTAATGACTCCCTGGGGCGGGCCTGGCCAGGGGCATCACTTCCCCTTCCCCCCACCCCTGTTTCCACAGGCAGCCCCACGGAGTGCCCACCGTGTACTCACAGGCTGCCCGAGTACTGGCTGCCCCCAAGGAAACCATACTTGTCCGTCTTGCGCAGGGCCAGCCCATTTATCTCCGAGTCTGAACCCATGGAGCTCACATCATCCGCCAAGGACTCCAAGGTCCCGGACATGAGGCTCACAGAGTCCAAGTAGCTCAGGGAGTCCGGGGCCTGCCCTCGAGGCCCAGAGATGCCAGGTCCGAGGCTGGACGTGGAGCCTAGGTCTTGAAAGTTTTCAACAGGCTCCGGAGCTGGGGTCACCGTCACCACAGCCACCGGAGCCTCACCCGTCCCGGGAGGGCCTGGGACAGGCCCCGAGGGGTCCTCGGGCGCCGGCCCTGCGGATGCTGATGTAGCAGCCCCATGTCCACCTGTCACCTGTCCTGCTCCACCCGGTGCAGTCACTCCTGAAGCCACTGTGGTTCCCGGCTTGGGGGCAAGCGGAGGTTTGGCAGTCAGGGCTCCAGGCGCCGTTCTGGAAGGGGTCCGAGTGGGGGTCCCTGGTCCTGGGACGGGCGAGGCTCGAGCCTCTTCCGTCTTCGGAGCGTCTGCTCCCGAAGCCAAGGCCACCGAGGTCTCTGCTCCTGCCTCTGTCGCCGGTGCAGGGGATTCTTGCGTCTTCGCGGCTTCGGGTGAGGCCTCCAGGGTCAGCACCACCAGCGTGCTGCCCGTGGCCGTCGTGGCCGTCGTGGCCGTCGCGGCCGTGGTCTGTGCCGACCCTGGAAGCCAGGCGGGCTGAGCCTCCCCGGGGACCACCAGGTCGACAGGAGCAGAAGTGGCTGTAGTCACTGGCGGTCCCGGTGCCACCACTAGTACCGGCCCGGCCCGGGAGCCCCGGGGCGGAGGCGAAGGGGCAGCGGAGGCGCCGTGACGGCGCGGCGGGGCCACCAGGGGCGCCGGGCCCGTCTCCATGGCCGTGGGCCGCCCCTCACATCCCCCCCGCCGCGGAGGCCGCAGAAGGCGCCGCCCCTCAGGCCGCCCGGAGCAGCCCGCCCGGGCTGCAGAGAGGGCGAAGGGCGCGGCTCGGCGCGCGCCGGGGGCGGGGCGGGACCGGGCGGCAGGCGGCGGGCGGTGCGCGCAGGCGGGGCAGGGGTCGGGGGCGCTCGCGCCGGGGTCTCCCGGCCTCTCACCCTGCTCGCGCGCTCGCGCCGCCCCCTCCCAGCGAGGGGCCGGCTGCCGACGACGCGCCTGCGCAGACGCTGAGGCGCCGCCAGAATCTCGCCGGACTACGCCTGCGCGAGGGAAGGCCCTCTCGCGCCTCCCCCCTTTTTTTTTTCTCTCCCGCCCCCTCCAGAGGACCTGGACAGATAATAGGAGAGAGAAAACTGGGTTCCTGCCAATCGCTGGGAGGGTGGGTGGGGTTGGAGGCGGAAAGAGGGTGGGTAGTGTAGAAAGAGGAAATGAAGAAGGCGGAGGCAGGACGAAGAAAATAGGCAATAGGAAAAAGGGGTCCTCGGCCTCCTGGCCAATGAACACTGTTGAAGTGTGAGTGATCGCGGAAGGGCGGGGAATGAGGCTGGGGCTGGGCAGTAAGACGTAGGGCCTAGGACCTCTTAGCCAATAGAAACGGAGAAAAGGGAACCAATGAAAAAAGGACTGGGCGGTCAACTTGACCTACGGCCATGTCTATTCATGTGCTGACAGCATAAACAGTCAATAGGAAGAGATGAAGAATTCTTCGACTTCCTGAGATGGTCAGGAAGGAATGACACCTAGAGAGAGGCGGGCTGAACTTGTGCTTAACTTATCAACCAATGACTGTCTTCCTTCATTTTGCAAAAGGGTAGGAAGATTGATAACTCTCAGCAAATGATAGCTTCGAGGGGCAGGGTGCTGCCAGCAGGCGGTGCCAGAGCAAGAATAGTCAGTGACAACCAGAGACAAGCGCGAGAGGAGGTGACAGCTGGGGACATCACTGAGAAGGGGCCTGGAGCATCGCTGCGGCTCCTAGCCAATAAGAGTTCCGTGCTGGCCTTCTTGGGTTTCCAAAAGGGCTTCCATTCATTCAGCTCCTGAGCTGCACCACAAACCTAGTGCCCTGATCCAGTACTCTCCACCTCGATGCCTCTAATTAGACAATAGCCAGCGTCTTCTATAAGGCTCGTCTCTCTGAATTCCCTACTCCAGGCAGGAATCCCGGACCAGGTTTCTCTAAATTCTCATATATAAATTGAGCTTCTCCCCCGAACGCTGCGATTTCTCAAACTTTATCCCTCTGAATGCTGCTTCATTCTCCGGCCGGAGGGGGGGCTGTTCCATCTCAGAACCCAAATCTATGAATCCTCAATACCTTGAACCCTCCATATCTATATTCCTGTTCTTTGGAGGATTCAAGAACCAAGTCCTGTCGTTATCACATCACTTTGGGCTCTACTAACCTAGACTCCAATTTCATGAGCCCTCAAGGTTGCCCTTAGACTAAAATCATAAAGATCATACCTTATGAATACTAACCTTCTAGCTTCTACACACCGCTTCCTCTGGCCTCTGTTCTCTTGAGCCCCCAAATGAACACAGCATCTACCACTCTCAAATTCTAGTGAGACCTAACTCTCCACTTCCCAGTTCCTCACTAGCTTTTGAGTTGTGAGGCTCCCCAGTCTTATTGACTCACTCCCCCACTCCCAACTCAAACCCAGACCCTGTAATGACCTGTCAGGTCTTCTTCTCCACTTCCCCACCTTCCACCTGATTCAAGTTTACTGAGCATGCCCCCAGGCCCATTCCCTTTTTAGAGTCTTTCTCACCTCCCAGAACCCACTAATGAGTGGGCTCCTCCATGACGTAGACCCCCATGGTACCCATATAAGGCAAAACAGCTGCCAACTAAAGCAGGGGGGGGGTGCTGTGCAGGAGGCCAAGGGCAGCTGCTAAGTTTAGGGTGGCTCCTTCTCTCTTCTTAGAGACAACAGGTGGCTGGGCCCCAGTGCCCAGAAAAGAAAATGTCTTAGTGGCATTGGCATGGACTGGAGGAGGGGAAGGGAGGAGACACATTCCTCAGGACATCAGGTCCTAAAGGGAGCAGGAGGAGATGGGTGTCACTGCCAACCTGGGGTTTCCTCTGCTGCTATTGCTCTAGACCTCCATTGTATGGAGGAGAATATGGCACTGAGGCCCAGAACTTTATGAGAGGGGACCTCAAAGTCACAAAGCCAGCCAAGCTAGTTCTTTCCCAGGGAGGAGAAGTCACTGGCTGTGCTACCTAGGGAGGAGGTGACAGCTAGCACTTCCCTCTTAGGGCCTTTGTCACTTCTCTTCTGAGGTCCAGCCTCGATTTTTCAACCCTTCCCAAGTTCACCAGCATCTCTGCTTGTCATTGAACACCCCGCGGAATCTGGTCGCCAACCCTGAACACCTAGCCCCATCACAAATCTGGCGAACCTATCCCGACCTTTGCCCATGTGCTGTGCCTTCTGTCTATAATGGCTGACCACCAGCCCTCACCTGAATCACTTCCTTTGCTTTCTGCTGAGTTCTGTTACTGTTACCACTTGCTTCCTTACTAAAGCGAACCCACAAAGTCAAGTACATTGTAGGTCTGCATTAAATGCTCACTGAGTTTGGATCTGAGCCACCCCACTTAGGAGCCCAAGGTCTGGTGCTTTTCCCCCAGAACTACGGATTGGTGGAGCCCTTCCGATTTCTGGCACAATCCAGTCCCCTTTGGGGAGAAAGAACATCTCTTCCTGTCTATCCCAATGAGACTTGCATCCCAAGACTTACTCCCTCCTCCCTTTCTGGGCTCCAGCTGCTGCAGGCCTCCAAGAAAGGAGAGGCCCCTGAGCCGGGCTATTTTAGTATCTGGGGTGGGTATCCGCAGGGCTAAGGTTACCATGGTATGTTAAGGGCTGTGGGGACAGGACTATATAACCTCAGAAGAGCTGCCCCAAGCAGATCCTCTGCCTTTTCCAGCTGGAGCCACTGCCTTGCCCCCAGGAGATCTAAGACATGGTGAGTGTGGATCCCCAGCTGCAGTCCAAAGCCACTAACTCAGGGTAGCCTCACCCTTCGAAAAGAAAAAAAAAAACAAGTTGATGTTTCTCAGTCCAACTACAGGTGAGGTATGGATGGCCTCTCAGCACCAGAGTGGAACAGAGGGTGGAGGGGCTGAAGGACTCAGTCAAGGACAGCATGGTCACCCATGGGGAGTGGGGGTTCAGACCCGCTTGAAGCCTGTTCCATCCTTTCTGTACTCATCTCTAACGTCTTCGGGCCAGTGAGATGACCCCACTCTCATCTGATAAGTGAGAGGCAGAGATTCAGTTCAGATAGAGACAGGGAATGGATTAAGCTAGCAGGTATAAGGCCAAGTTAGCAGGTCGAGAGTCCTGAGAAGGGCACTTGTCAGACAGGATGAAGGGACCCGGGAGCTATAGCTGGGATGTAAGAGATACAGCCAAAACGAGTCCTCTTAGCCAAGATGCACCAAGAGAGAAAGAGAGTTCAGGAAAAAGGACTCAAAGAACTCTGAATCTGATCAGGCATGGTGGTGTATGGCCATAATTCCAACTGTTTCCGAGACTGAGGGAGTAGAATGACTGGAGTCCAGAAGTTCTAGGCCAGCCTGGGCAACATAAGGAGACCTGGTCTCAAAAGAAAAAAAAGAAAGACTGAGAAGAAGGAGCTGGGGTGGTGATGAACGTCTTTAATCCCAGGACTCAGGAGAATTAGGTGCCTCTCTGCAAGGTCAGGAGAGTCAAGGTAGAGTCAAGGTCTACACAATGAGCTCCGGGGCTAACTAGTGAAACCAATGTCTTTTTTTTCTTTGTGGTTTTATCTGCCTGCCTCTGCCTCTGTTGGGATTAGCCCACACCTGACTGTGAGACCATGTCTTAAGGGGGGAGGGTGTAACTCAGTGACTGTTAGTGCTTGAAAATCAGATGTGGCAGCCTAGGATGCTGTCCCTGGTAATTGCACTTGGAGGTAGAGATGGAGGCAAGCAAACAGAAGGTCAGGTCATCCTCAGCCAAGCAGCAAGTCTAGGCGCGACTACATGAGACCCAGCCTTTAACAACAACAAAAATCTGGTCTCCGTCCCAGGAGGGAGGTACAGGAACTAGCCTAGGGATCGCTCCTCTCAACCTCTACCCTCACAGGCACCCAAGAAGGCCAAGAGAAGGGCAGCAGCAGAAGGGAGCTCCAATGTCTTCTCCATGTTCGACCAGACTCAGATCCAGGAGTTCAAGGAGGTGAGCGAGGGAAGCTAAGGAAAGTCCCCCACCCCCACCCCCGAAAGTGCACCTGTTGAGGGGAGGAGGAAGGTTTAGAATTCCTCTCCTCCTTGTGAAGGGTGGAGGGGGGGTCAGCTGGCTGAGAGCCAAAATCTGATCTGCCTGGGGCAGCAATGCTGAAGCCTTGGGCCCATTCCTGACTTCACCTGTCCCCATCCCTACCCTCCACAGGCTTTTACTGTAATTGACCAGAACCGAGATGGCATTATTGACAAGGAGGATCTCCGGGACACCTTTGCAGCCATGGGTGAGCCCCCTATTCCCGCCCATAGACAGTGAAAGCTATGGAAGCTGATGGGACTCCAGTGGCTTCTGGTCCCCAGCACCTGGCTCCAATCCCTGCCGCTCACCCCGTTCAGGCCGTCTCAATGTGAAGAATGAGGAACTCGATGCCATGATGAAGGAAGCCAGTGGGCCCATCAACTTCACCGTCTTCCTGACCATGTTTGGGGAGAAGCTTAAGGGTGGGTAAAATGTCCTCAGTCCGAGGCCCTAGTTCCATCTTCCCAGACCTGCAGGGGCTCGCTGAACTCATGTGTCCTCTGACCCTTCAGGTGCGGACCCTGAGGATGTGATCACCGGAGCCTTCAAGGTCCTGGACCCAGAGGGCAAGGGCACCATCAAGAAGCAGTTGTGAGTGGCCCCCTTCAGTAGCTCCTTAGGTTCCTATGTAAAAGCTCGAGGTAGACAGAATGAGAGAGCAGCAAGGACTGGGTGACAGGGTTACATTTTCACAGCAAGTAAGGAGAGAAACCTGAGACAGGAGGTCACAGCATTTGGGAGAGAGCCACCCTGGTTTCAGCGAAGAATGGGGTAACAGGAATGAAATGAGAGGGGACAGGATTTATAAACCCAATCTCACCTCCCAAATGTCACCTTCTCAGCCTGGAGGAGTTGCTCACCACACAGTGTGACAGATTTTCCCAGGAGGAGGTGAGTTGGGGAGGGCCTGGGAAGGGGAAGGACTCGTGCAGTGGGAGTTTGAGGACCGGTCCTAAACTTACTCCTGCATCTTCCCACAGATCAAGAACATGTGGGCAGCCTTCCCTCCAGATGTGGGCGGCAACGTAGACTACAAGAACATCTGCTATGTCATCACACACGGTGACGCTAAGGACCAGGAATAGGGGACCCAAGGTCTCAGAAGATCTAGATAGGCATCTAGCCTCCCCAACTCTCGCCCGACCCCCAATAAAACTCAACTGGTCTTTGTTTCTTATTGGTGGCATCTTCAGTTTATTTAAGCGCGAACTCAGGCGGGAGGTTGAAGCACCGCCCAGCAAGACAGGAGAGGCTAACAATGGACTAACTAGAAGCCAGAAGGCCCGCAGTGGGCGGGCAGACCCATTCCTGTTGGGAAGAAGACTCTGGCAGCTCGGGGTGGGGTGGGGTAAGCAGTTTTTATTAGATGGAGAATTTAGAGGAACAGGGATACCCTAAGTGGAACCCGCCATCAGGAGTCGGAGGGCGGCTCAGAACAGCGCGGAGGGCGGAGTTGGGCGGGGCTACAGACTTCCGGATTGGAGGGACCTGTTTCAAGTGCAAGGGCGGGCCTACCCTCTAGGTCTAGGATAGGACCTATCCTAGATAGGACGCTGGGCAGTCTAGAGCCAGATGGGACCGGAGATTGGCGGTGAGCAGATGCTAGGTTGGGCGGCGGAGAGGATCTCACAGCGAGTCTGACTGCTCGCCCTGAGCCTGGTTCTGCTGCATCTGAGCTTGCATCTTCTCCAGCATTTCTTGCATGCGGCGCAGCTGTGCGGAGCAAGATTACAAGCAGTGGGACCGGGCAAGACCGGAATAGGATCTAGGTAGCTGATTTGAGGGAAAGAGATGTGCTTGCTCACCTCTTCGTCTTTCTCGCGAATCAACTTCTCAGTGTCGGCTAGAGGCAGTATGGGCAGTGGGATCTCTGTGGCACTCTGCCGGGAAAGCTTGCTAGAAATGGGGTGGGGGGCAGAAAACAGGAACCGGATCTGAAGCTGTGGGGGCGAATTCTGGGTGTAGGAGGCGGGGCCTCGTCCCTGAAGTTAGGGACGGAGTGGGAGAGGCTTAATTGGACCTAGGAGGCTGGGTTAAACCTGGTAGCAGGACCAGTCGGGAAGGCTTACCCAAAGGGTGGCACCATGGAAGCGCTAAAGTAGCCCGGCTCTCACCTGCGGCTGGTTCGATCCCGGGCCCCCGGTCGAGCCAGACTCTGTAGGCAGCGAGCCCGATAGCCCTCGTAGAGCAGATCGTGGGTCACCTCTTTCAAGTCCTGAAGGTGGGTCTGTACCAGCATCCGCCTCAGGTTTAGGAAATCGCAGTGATGTGGGTTCTCCACTAGAGGGCGGACCAGGTAGCTTTCCGTCAAACTTCACCCTTAGGATCTTCCCTCTGGGAGTACCTCGCTGTTGCAGCCCGAGCACCCCTCTTGTGGCTTCTAGAGACTCAGGACTAGAGCCCACCTCCTGTTTCACACACGGACGCAGACTAAGCTCCCTGCTTCTCTCAACGCAAGTCTGGCCTTACCCTCCACGGTACCCCAGGAATAGCGGCGTCCCCTCACTGGTCGGGTTCCACCATCCCTCACCACGTCACATGAACCAACCACCGCGAAAGGAATGCTTCCCTAGAGGGAAAGAAGTCAGGAGTCACGTTGGCTCCTCCTGGGTATAGACCTGTTTCTCAAAGCTTTCATCTCCACTTCTGCTTTCTGTTTCTCTGTCCCTTCCACGTCCTCCAGTCAAACCTTCATCTCTTCGTTCTGCTTCTTGAATTCTTCATCTTCATCAGAGTCACATTCTGGGAACTGGTAGATGTTGATCTCCTCCTCCTTCAACTGGTCCCGGATCTCAGGGTGGACAGAGGGGGAAACTGAGGTGTGACCAACCGACATGGCATGGCCAGAGACAGTGAGGTACAGAGATACTGGGCAGTCATAGAGAAAGAAAGACGTGAAGAACGGATGGTGGGAGGTGGCCACACAAGATGACCAAAACCAAGTCCTCAGACACAGGGTAGTGAGAAATTCAGAAAGAGAGGACAGACATCAAAAACCCGGAAGTGGGTCAGGGGAGAGCACTGGAAAGACAGCAGGGCGGGGAGTAGTCACTACCACAGGACCAAAGAGAAGCCAGGAGTTGTGACATCCCTTTTCCCTCAGCCAGGCCCTAGCCGAGCATCTAGTTCCAGGGCTGTATAGCCATTCTGTTCAGAGCTGTTAGGGACGTGACTGCTTGGAGCAGGTGCATACACCATTTCCTCATACCCCCTTCCCAAGTCTAGCCTAGTAACTCCTGCTTTGAAAGGCCACCCCAAGGTCAAAAAAGTCACAGCAGAGATGAGGTTCAGACACCGCTTTGTTTTCACTTAGTGCTAAAAGTCAGGCCCCACTCATACCTTCTGCTTGAGAACCTGAGTTTCCCTAGGCATCAGGGCATCTGCTTTGCCGATGACCGGGATAACATTGACCTTCTCGTGCACTGCCCGGAGGAAAGCCACATCGAGGGGTCGGAGCCTGCAGCAGGGATTGGTGGGTGTTCAGTTCCACAGTGCAGAGGCTTATCCAGCCTCCCCAGCTCCCAGGGTGCCCTCCAGACCCTCTGCCGAAGGGTGAGATGAAGTAGAGGCAGCAGTGCACTCTGGAGTCCTGGATGTTTTTCCTGTTGAGGCCGCTCTCGTCCCTGAGGTACTGCTCAAACTGCTCCTCAATGAATCGGACCACGGGCAGCCAGCTGGAGTGTGGGGAGAAGGGGTAGCATCTAAGACCACAGGGCAGGGAACAGAACAAAGCAAACCAGGTCTGTGGGGCGGGAAGTAATTTCTTTGCTTCCAGCCGAAACCATCAGGGGCAACAGGAGGGAGCATGGTTGAGACATCAAGAAATGAGGTGACTCCACACCTGTAATCCCAGCACTCAGGAAGCTGAGGCAGGAGAATTGCCACATTTGGGGCCAACATGGCCTACATAGTGAGTTCCAGGCCAGCCTGGGCTAATGTGACACCTTCCCAAAAAGCAAAAACAAGCAACTGGAAGAAGAAAGAAAGAAAGAAAGAAAGAAAGAAAGAAAGAAAGCAAGCAAGCAAGCACTGAACCAGCCATGGCCTATGTAATCCTGTAATCTGTAATCCTGGAAGGAGGACTTTGAGACCAGTTTGGGCCACATAGTAAATTTGAAGCCCCTGAGTCACATAGAGAAACCTTTCCTCAAAAGAGAAACACTGGACACTTTGGGCCAGATTGTTTCCAGAAACAGATGCGTCCTTTTCGGTCAAGGAGCCTTGACAAACCAGCCCACAACTGACCCACAGTGGAAGAGAAGCTTAGCTCTTATCCGTTCCCCACCTCACCAGTCTGAGCAGTCCACAGAGTCCCCAAAGCCAGGCGTGTCCACCAAGGTCAGCTTCACTTTGATGCCTCCCTCCTCGATCTCCACGCCCCGGCGCTCGATGGTCAGAGTTTGTGTGGTTCGTGCTGTGGGTGCAGAGAAGTTGGCTGCATAAGCTTTAAAGCGGGACTCGGTTCTAGCTCTGCAGCCGCCCCGCTGTCCCCACCCCCCGACGTGTATTTCAGAGAAGGAAACAGTCTCAGAGAAAACCAGTAGCCATTCAAGTCCCCAGACAGACAGAAAAAGAATGCAGTCTGATGACGCAGGAAGAGGCCAGGGACACATAGAATACCAGGAGAGCAGCAGCGGGTGGGGAAGCCCATAGGGGTGGGGAAAGCAGATCTTACCACTGGCATCGGGCACCTGCCGATCTTCATAGAGGTTGGTGAGGAACAAGCTGTTGATGAGGGTGGATTTCCCGAGGCCTGACTCGCCTATGAACACGACAGACCTTCTAGTCAGATGGGAGGGCGGCCAGGATCTCCGGAGTACATCACTACCCCCGAGTCTCTCTCCAGAACCCACAGACCTGCCACCATGAGGGTGAAGTCAAACCCCTTCTTGACAGACTTGCGGTGCAGCTGGTTGGGGAGGGCAGCAAAACCCACATATTCCTTGTCCTGTGGGGGTAAAGGAAGACGAGATGAGACTCCTGGACATGGCCAGGAGTGCCCCGGTATCACCTGAGCCCCAAAGCTAGGAAGCCTGCTTACTGTGGTTCAGTTTGATTTGGGGATCCTCTCTTATGACTGGGCCCCAGATGTCTAGATTCCTGGACCCAAGAACTCACCATGGCTCTGTTGGTTGTCGCTGCACCTGGTATTGCTCCCCACTTCCTCTGGTGGGGCAGGAAGTTCAACATATCAAACCAGGCTGGGGGTGGGGTGGGGTGGGGGGCAGTGCAGGAAGCTGAGCTGCTGCTCAAAGAGAGGTGAGAAACTCAGGCTGCATTCTCTTTCTTTTCATTCAAAGATTTTGTTTTTAATTATTTGGGGAGTGGAGACCGAGAGCAAGGCATTGAATTCCCAGGCCCCGGCAGGTAGCTGTGAACTGCTGAGGTACAAAATAGAAACTGAATTCAGGTCCTCTGTAAGAGCAGTACACGCTCTCAATGGCTGAGCCACCTCTACAGTCCCAAGCATCTTTTTTCTTATTTCTGTTTAGAAGCCCTTTCATTTTCCACGTCTTTATGCCAAGCCCCAAAGCGGCCCCATCGTCATGGTGAGAGATGGACCGTGAGCAGAAAGAAAGGAAGCAAGATGTTCTCCTTAGCGAGTCTGGTAAGGGATTAACAAGATGATCTGAAAAAAAAAAATCCCAGGGTGGTGCAAACAACAAAAAAGATTAATAGGGTTAGGGGTAGGAGGGGCCAACAGTGTCTCAGGTCAGACAATGGAGTCCTTCTGAGGGGTGGTAGTGCTGGACTGGGCTTGGGTACGGCCAAGCTGAATTCCCACTACACTCCAGTTCCCTGGAGTTGGGATATTTGAGACAGAGTCTTGCCATCTACCCAGGCTGGCCTTGAATTTTCACACCACCCTTGACATCCTAAGTGTTAGGATTACAGGCTGGTGCCACAATTACCTCAATTTCAGTTCTTTTGTTTTCGAGACCGGGTCTCATGTAGACCAGGCTAGCCTCAAACTTACTTTGTAGTAGTCTACGATGACACCCAGCTCTTGAGCCGTCTTGCCTCTGGGTCCCTAATGCTGGGGATTACAGCTGCATAATACCCCACCTGGCATCTTGTCACAACTACCAGAAACTCAGAACTCACGCTGTAGACCAGATTGGACTGAAACTCTCAGAGATCCACCTGCCTCTGCCTCCCGAGTGCTGGGATTAAAGGTGCGCCTGGCATGGGTGACATTTGTATTCAAGCCGCCACGCCAGGCAGGCACCGACTACTGCCCTAAGGACCAGCACTAACATTTTCTTGTTCTGCCAGGTGAGCAGTTGTTCAGTGAAATCTTCCCCAGTTGTTTCTGTTTTAACTACCTAGTACCTTTCTCAGGCCCATGGTGCTCACATTAGCTTATCTGTCTGTGTCTGATGCCCTGGCTGAACTCTGGGGACCAGGACTATGTTTTCCTAATTTCTACATTCTACACACTTCACAACACTTGATTTATCAAGTGCGGGTGCACACACGTGTGTGCATACACACACACACACACACACACACACACACACACAAAAGTAAATGGAGAGGTGGCTCAGGGATTGAGAGCACTGACTGGCTGCTCTTTAATAGGACCAGGGTTCAATTCCCAGTACCCACATGGCTCACAACTGTCTGTAACTCCTGTTCGAGAGGATCTGATACCCTCACACAGACATACAGGCAAGCGAAACACCAATGTACATAAAATAAAAATAAATCTTACAAATGAGTAGATGAAGTTAGGCAGAATCAAGGTCAGAAGTCTGTAAACATAAAGAGGCTTGCTTTAGGGTTAGAAAGAGGACCCAGGAAATCTACTACCACAGACTCCCTGTATGGCCTCAGGCAAGTCATTTGACCTCTCTAACTCCAGCTCCTCAGGGTAGAATGAAGTGCACCACGTCAGCACATCAGCAGGACCGCTCTGGGTTTCCCATGACCTGGGCTTTAGATCTGTTCTGAGAACAAACTGCGTAGTTTGAACTGGGTGGCTTTGGGCATGTGAATGAACTCCTCTGGACCCTTCAAACTACACCTCTTAGGGTCTACACGATCTGGACCCTGTTCACTCTCCACTTTAACCCTATTCTAGGGTCTCCCTCTGTAGCCCAAGATGGCCTAGAACCTTCCATCCTCTTGTCTCAACCTCCCCGAGCAGGGACTACACTGTCCACTCTAGCCTGGCTTCTCTCTTTTGACTTTACTTATTCTGTTCCTTTAGCCTCTGCTTTGGACTGAACCTTATTGTGCTCCCCTCCCCCATTTATGCACTGAAGCCCTATGTGACTATATTTGCACATAGAGCCTGGAAGGAGGTAATTAAGTGTGACTTAATCATCCTTAGAAGAGGAAAAAATCCACTCCTCCCGCCTCCTGTACAGAGAAAAGGCACAGTAAGGATACATCAGGAAGGGGCCTCTGCCACCCAAGAAGTGGACCTCACTGTTTTTCATTACATACAGTAGCTGCCCCTTAAGCAACTCCTGTCCTAATCGGAAATAGCAAATCCACAACTACCAGCAGAGGTTCAGCCACACTGGCTGCAGCCAGGCCGGAATTCTGTTCCCTCAGGCACTGGCTCTTTCAGGACCAAAGGAAACATCTAGATCTCTATCCCTATCCTCCTAAGAACTCAGGATTCAATGGTTGAGGTGAAATTCTCTTGCGCAGAGTGGTTAAATAGCAAGTGGCTAACCTTCTCTTCTTGTGAGCATCTCCTGAAAAACAGCTCCCGCTTAAGAACCCTCACTACACCTAGTTCCTCCCTACCACTTTCTGTCAGCTAGTTGCTGTGGTGATGTTTTGTTTGTGCTTTAAATAAAGCTTGCCCGAAGATCAAAGTGCGAAACTAGCACACTAGTTAGCCTTAGCAGTGGTGGCGCAGACCTTTAATCCTAGCACTCGAGAGATGAGTCAGAGGTCAGAGGCTGGCGGATCTCTGTGAGTTCAAGGCTACCCTGGGCTGTGCGAGATTCGGAGTCAGGCGGTGATGGCTCACACCTTTAATCCCAGTACTTGGGAGTCACAAACCTTTAATCCCAGCACTAGGAAGGTGGAAACAGGAAGGGATAGCTGGGCAGAGAGGAGACAGGAGCTTGAGGCATTCATTCTGAGGATTCATTAAGACAGGATCACCCCGTTGGTCTAAGGATTCAGTAGAATATCTGACTTCAGGTTTTTCTTATTAAGACCAATTGGAATTCATGCTACAAGTTGCCTACTCGGCCTCCTGACCCCAGATTAATTTTCTTTAATCAAATAAGTGTAACACATCTTTGCATCATTAAACAAATATTCCACAGCATAAACAAATGTAACACATCCTTTTTTTAAAGATTTATTTATTTGTTATGTATACAGTGTTCTGCCTGCATGTGTGCCTACCCACCAGAAGGGGGCACCAGATCTCATTGTAGATGGTTGTGAGCCCACCCTGTAGCTGCTGAGAATTGAACTCAGGACCTCTGGAAGAAGAGCCAGCAGTCAGTGTTTTTAACCTCTGAGCCATCTCTCCAGCCTATGTAACCCCTCTTGAATTAATATTCCACAACACCTCACCAGACACCGGTATTGGGGAATATTATTGTAAGGTGTGTGACTTTTGTTCATGCTGCATTTAACTCTGTGAAGCTGTGCTACTATGCCTGTCTAAATAAAACACCTGATGGTCTAATAAGAAGATAAACAGCCAATAGCAAGGCAGGAGCAAGGATAGAGAGGGCTGGCAGGCCGAGAGAATAAATAGGAGAACCGAGAACAAGGAGAGGAGGACATCAGGACCAGCTATCCAGCTCCAGAGCAAGCCACAGAGAAAGAAGGAAACAAAGAGCTATAGACATGGAGAAAGACTGTAGTGACGAGCTGTGGGCAGGCCTGCTTTTCATCCTGCCCAGCTCCCGCACGACTAGCTTAGCCCCAGAAATAACAACACATAAGTTGTATTCATTTAAATACTGCCTGGCCCATTATCTCTAGAGAGTTAGTTACTGACTAACTCTCATATCTTGATATTAACCCATTTCTAAAAATCTGTGTAGCACCATGAGGTGGTGGCTTACCGGAAAAGATTCAGCATGTTTGACTTGGTGGCTGGCTCCATGGCATCTGCCTCACAGCCCTCTTCCCAGCATTCTGTTCTGTTTACTCCGCCTACCTAATTTTCTGTCCTATCAAAGGGCCAAGGCAGTCTCTTTATTGACCAATGAAAATAACACAATAGACAGATAACCCTCCTCCATCATTTCCCCTTTTTCTGTTTAAACAAAAAAGAAAGGCTTTCATTTTAACATAGTAAAATTACACATAACAAAACAGTTATCAAGCAAGAATTACAGTCACAATATTTATAACTATATCTTTATCATAATAATGGAAAACTATAACTATGACTATCCATTCTTTAACTCCATCAAAGACTCCAGAAGGATATATTACCTAAGTAAACAAGAAGTAAGCAACTTCCAAAACTCTAGAAATGACAGAGACATCTCGCTGCCTGGACAGTCACCCAAAGTTCCTCTGTATCGTTGGGGCATCCATCTTTGGCCTTCAGGCCCATAATATCCAGAGACATTTCCATGAAGCAGGAAATTTCAAAGGCAGTTTAGTCACTATCTGTTGTGTCCTGCAGAATGTCTCGCAGACTCTTTCATGAATCAAGAACCTCGAAAGATCATCTCACCTTTAGGCAAGTTTAGCAGTCCTCTCTCTGCGGGTTCTCTGTGTCCAGTTTATACAACAGTCCAGGCAAGAGCAGTTTCTTGCCCAAACAGCTAACCAACTCCATAAGGAGCCTCTTCGATGCCCTTCCTCCTCTTGAAGTAGATTGGTGCTGCCAGGAGCAGACGTGTCTCATTGTCATGAAAAGTCCTAAGTTATTAAAACATTAAATGCCATATTCTGTAGTCTTTGAAAAATATGAATGTCTGAAATATATCTATGCACTTCTAGAAAATCAGACTAACATTACTACAAGCTTGACTATTATTGATGATTATCCATTAACAATCTATTTTTTTAAATTATACATTACATTTTTAAAATGAACTACACAATCACAATATATCAATCAAGATCAGAAATATATATACATATAACAAAATTGACCTTAAAATCCATAACAAATAAAATTATTCATATCTATACCATATCCCCCTTTAAATGTAAAAGAACATTTATAAACAATATCTGGGAATATGGACGTAGTCATTTCTCTCCAAACTTCTTCCTGCTGTATAGGGGCGTTGTTAATCAGGTCTTTTACAGTAAACCTGTTTGCTAGCTTCGTCTCAGTTGATAGTTGAATGAAGTAATTTTTTGAGGGTGTTCACAGCAACCTTTCAGGAGGGCGTGGTCTATCATACCATATTGGGATAGAAGCAATCCACAGGGTCTCATCCTCTGTGAAAACAAAAGAAGGACCTCCTTTCCAAAGCATCATATTCTTAGACCCAAATTCTGAAGTCAAGGTATTTTCAAAATATCTATCTTGGATTAGTTCAGCAGCATTTATAAACAAATATCTTTTAGCAGCTGTTGCTCCTTCCTCAGCATTCAAACAATTCAAAGAGAGCTTAATAGCATACAGTATCAAGATTCTCTGTGTATTTTCCATCTTTATGTAGCTTTATTTTTAACCTCTATTTCTTTTATTTTTACTTTTACTTTTTGACACAGGTTCTCTGTATATCTTTGTCCTGGAATAACTCTGTAGACCAGACTGTCCTTGAACTCAGAGATCTCTCTGTCTCTGCCTCCCCAGTTCTGGGATTAAAGGCGTGTGCTACCACACCTTGAACTCAGAGATCTGTCTGTCCCTGCCTCCCAGGCATTGGGATTAAAGGTGTGTAATGGTGTTTTGATAACCCTCCTCCATCAAAAGACAAATGTCCAGAGGCAAAAAGCCAACAGAATAATTTAAGAAAAGCTGTCAAGAAACAAGCCAAGCTAAGGTCATGTACTGCCTATGCTATGGGACGGTACGCGAGCCGGGAACCGGGCTGGAGACTTAAAAACACACGCACACAGACAGACAGAGACACGGGGACATGGGTCATCCTTGATACAAGAGTGCCAACTTTATTGTACACAGGGCCAGTTTATATAGGGATCCTTAACTGATAGCCACGCCCCAGCTCTTGGGATTTCCAGCTGTAAAACCTACCAGGAACCACTCCCCTGCCATCATGAGGGTCTCGTGCTCAGAGCAGCTGCAGGCACAGGAAAACAAGTTGTTCTGCTCAGTTCACTCCAGCAGGCAAAGGGTCTGAGGCAGGCAAAGAAAGTCAAGGGACCAGGGGTCTGCAGCCCCCAACAAGGTCGGGCATTCATAACTAAGAATAAACTTCTGTGTGTGACTTATTTGGGAGCTGGATGGTGAGTCCCTCAAAAAGCCAAAAGAGGAAAACATCACACGACACACCAGACCTGCTTGTACTTGATCTTAGGCTTCCGAGCTTCAGCACTGTGAGACTCCAAACGTTTGCTGTTTGTGACAGCCAGTGCACAATATTCTGTTCTGACAGTGGTTGAATAAGAAGGCCCACCGCTGGCTTAGAGAGCTGAATGCTTAGTCATCAGACAGAGGCGCTATTTGAGAAAGATTAGAAAGTGTGGTCTCGTTTGAGGAAGCGTGTCACTGAGGATGGGCTTTGAGGTTAAAAAAGGCAACCCCATCTGGGCAGTGGTAGCCCATGCCTTTAATCCCAGACAGAGGTAGGAGGATCTCTGGGAGTTCCAAGCCAGCCTGGTCTACAGAGTGATTTCCAGGACAGCCAGAGCTACACAGAGAAACCCTGTCTTGAAAAACTAAAAATAAATAAATAAATGAAACCCATACCAGGCTGAGCTTCTCTCTGCCTATGGACCAGAATGTAGCTCTCGGCTACTTCTCCAGCACCGTGCCTGCCACCATGTTTTCTGCCAGGATGATAGTGGACTAAACCTCTGGAGGTGTAAGCAAGCCCCCAATTAAATACTCTCTGTTGTTGCCTTGGTCGTGGACTCTCTTCACAGTGGGCCAAAGGAACAGTGACCACGACAATCTGTCTACCACGCAGCCCCTCCTCTCGCTATCCCTGTGTAAGCAGCCTCAACAACGCGTCCAGAGCGCTCTTTTCCTCCGTTGTTTCCGGGCACAGTGCTGGGTTTGCTTTATTTTGCTGTTGTCTTGTTTATTTGAGACAGGATGTCACTATGTAGCCCAGTCTGGCACTGAGCTTGCAGTGATCCTTCTACCTTTGCCTCTCAGATTCTGGGATCACAGGTGCGCCCCAGCACTGGACAGAGTGGAAGGAGCCTTGCATTAATGTAAATAGAGTAGATGAACTCCGGAGTGAACGTGTATTGTTGATAGGGGCACACCATGTCAAGAGCCCCGTGCCACAGACCTATGGGAATGGCATCATCCCAGCTCTGGGCGATGGAGATACGTGGATGCTGAGAGCTTGCTAGCCAGTCAGGGGGCAAAGCTACCTTCCAGTTCAGTGACAGACCATCTCAAGGCAATATGTGAAGAGCTGTAGAGAAAGACACACAAAGTCTGGCCTTTGTGTGCACACATGTGTGTACACATTTGCACACTCATGTATGTGGTGGTTTGAAAGAAAATGGCCCCCAAAGAGAGTGACACTATTAGGAGGTGTGACCTTGTTGGAGGAAATGTCACTGTGAGATCTTTTTTTTCAAGCTACACTCAGTGTGACAGTCAGTGGACTTCCTGTTGCCTCCGAGTTAAGATGTAAGGCTCGCAGCTCCAGCCCGCATCTGCCCGCATGCTCCCATGCTTCCTGCTATGATGATAATGGATTGAATCTCTGAAACTATGAACCACCTCAGTTAAATATTTTTATTCATAAGAGTTACTATGGCTAGGTGGTGGTGGCATGTGCCTTTAATTCCAGCACTGGGGAGGCAGAGGCAGATGGATCTCTGTAAGTTCAAGGCCAACCTGGTCTACAGAGTGAGTTCCAGGACAGCCAAGGCTACACAGAGAGACCCTATCTTGAAAAACAAAAAGGAAAAAGAGGAAGAGAAAAAGAAGAAAAGAAGAACAAGGAGAAGGAGGAAAAAAAGAAGGAAGAGAAGGAAGAGGAGGAAGAGGAAAAAGAAAAGAAGAGGAGGAGGAGGAGGAGGCAGCAGAGGAAGAGGAGGAAGAGAATTATAAACTAGGGCTGGGAAGAAGGACCAGTGGTAACAACATCTGCTGTGCAGGTATGATGACCTGACATCAGATCTGTAGCACTCATGTGCTTTTTGGACCAGCAAGATGGCTAAGTAGATAAAAGCCTACATCACAATACTAATTGTAGACACACATAGAACCCAGTGCTGGGAAGGGGATGCAGAACAGAGATAGGAGGATTGCTGGAGCTTGCTGGCTACCAATCAGGTTGACAAAGGGCAAATCCTAGGTTCAATCAGGGGCCAAAAGCACCAGAGGAGGGCACCTAAACACAGTGCACACATACAGAGAGAGGGTGGGTAGAGAGACAGATAGAGACACAAAGAAAACTATAAACCAACCAACAAACAAACAAGCCTCCCAATCAACACATGGGAAAATGCACTAAGCAGGTGGTTCTCAAAAGAAGAAATACAACAGTCAACAAATATACTTAAACATGTCCAACATCCCAGTCGTCAAGGAAATGCAGGTGGAAGCTGCTTTGAGGAGGGCTGGGGAGTTGGCCAGTAGGTAAAGATGCTTGTAGCAGCGCTGGGGACCTGAGTTCAACTCCTGGGACCATAAAATATGGATGGAAAGAGCCAGCTCCGTAACATGGTCCTTTGATCTGCCACCATGTGTCGCCACGCCCTCTCCATCTTATCACACATATACCAATAAATTAACTAAAAACAACTATTTTGAGATTCCACCTCACCCCAGTCAGAATGGCTATCATCAGGAAAACATGATAATGAATTCTGGGGAAAATGTGGGAAAGGAGAGCTTTATCCTCGTGAGAGTGCGAACTGGTACAGCCACTCTAGAGATCACTGGAGGTGTTTCTCTAAAAAAAAAACCTAAAAATAGGGGCTGGATAGATGGTTCAGTGGCTAAGTCACCTTCTTCTCTTGTAGAGGACCCAGGTTCAATTCCCAGCACCCCTGGTGGCTCACAACCATCACCAATTCTGATTCTAGGGAATCCAATACGGACTTCTGAGAGCACCAGGCATACTAGTGGTGCACAGATGTGTACACAGGTAAAACACTCACACAAATAATAAAAATAGCAGGGTGTGGTAACCTATGCCTTTACCTGTAGTCTTAGGAAGACAGAGGCAAGTAGATCTCTGTAAGTTATAGATTAACCTGGTCTACATACCAAGTTCCAGGCCGGGCAGGACTACATAGACTCTATGTCATAGAGAGACTCTGTCTCGAAACAAACCAACAAAAATCTAGACCTTCCATCTGACCCAGCTGTCCCATTCACGGCTGCTTCCTGAGAAGATGGAATCTAGCCACGGGGCCCTGCTCATCCCCTGCGTATCTTTTCCCAGCAGCCGGGAAATGAAGTCAGATAGTGATGGAGAACGAGAGTGTGGTGCTCATACACAACGGAGTTTTACTCAACACTAAAGAAAATGTAATTATGAAAATTTCAGGAAAATGGGATAGAACTGGAAAACATTACAGTGGTGAGGCAAACCGGCTTTGAAAGACAAACATCTCATGTCTTCTCATACACAGATCCTAGCTTCTGATTCTTCAGTGTGTTTTTCTGGGTGTTGTATATGTGGGTAAAGGCCAGGAAAGTGGGAAGAGGTCCATGAGATGGGGGGAAAAGAGGCTTTAAGGGAGGAGGTGTGTCCTGCGCTCGGCCTCGCCTGCAAGAACCACGCGGGACACAGGATCCTACTGCAGAAATAGCTTTAATGCCCCTTGGGAGAGCGAGCATCAGCCAACATGGCGGAGACCAAGATATGAAGGAAGCCATCCCTTATATATGAAACAGACCCTGCTTTGGACGTGTCACTCTTGGATTGGTCCGCTGCTCCCAGTCCCAGGTGATGCCTCGGGAGTAGGCGGGGACAGTAGTGGAAAATTACCAACACGTGTGCGTTCACCTGGTGGTGAAGCCGGATGTCAGCGCCATCTTGTGATGGAGAATGTGGCTGTGGCCCTCTACATCTCTCCCTAATTTTACTTCTTTGCAGAAAGGCAACTCCCTCAGAAGGTAAAGATAGAGGTCGCACTTTCCAAAATAGAAACATTAAAATGGGCTTACATGGAATCTGCCCCTAGGCTCATGACACCTGGAACTTATCCGGCCTGCCCTCTGCCATTTTTCTGGGAAAGGGGAATGTACGGCAGGAAACCCTTATGCAGGGCAACTTATCTCTCAGAGAGGGCCATTCTCTGTGCGATGCTTTTCAGCTCCATAACCTTTAGGGCTAACTAAGCCAAGCATTCCACCCTGTGCCATGGACCATAGTCCTAGGGGTGCAGGAGCTGGTTGGCTTAAACCTTACTGCTTTAACATAGATAACCACATATAAGCAGAGGCTCCCTGATCCAGGGCAGCCAGCACTGTGTAATAACCACTTTGTCCCTATGGCTTTGGGATTAGAGTCAGCAGACCATCCAGACAGAGGTGGGGTCTGGAGAAGTGGCTTGGCCATTAAGAACAAATACTGCTCTTGTAGAGGTCCAAAATACTGTTCTTGTAGAGGTCCAAGTTTGGCTGCAATCACCCATGTAGGGTGTCTCCCAACCTTCTGTAACTTCAGCTCTAGATGATCCGCTGTTGTGGAATATCACTTTAAGTATGTAAAGATGTGTTACATTTGTTTATGCAAAGATGGATACTACTTTACCTTGTCTGCCTAAGGCACCTCATTGAATAAGAAGCTGAGCAGCCAGCCAGGTGGTGGTGGCGCATGCCTTTAATCCCAGTACTCAGGAGGCAGAGACAGGTGAATCTCTGTGAGTTTCAGGCCAGCCTGGTCTAAGTGAGAAGTTTTATTGGGGGAAGGGAGTGGGAAAAAGGAAGTGAAAGAAGGGAAGAGAAGAGAAAGAGAGACAGAGTGGGGGAAAAGAGAGGAAGGGGGAGAGAGAGAGAGAGAGAGAGGAGAAAGAGAGAGAGACACGAGAGACGAGAGACATAAAGCTGCCTCCTCAGGGAGAATGATAGGAGTAGGCGGGGCTTGTCTCTTAGAGGGACCTTTGCACCTGTGTAGACTAGTACCCTGGGTTGGCCAAGGTATTAAGTAGGAACATCCTGCCAGATGACAGGACACGACAGCATAATGCCTGAATCCTAAGAGGGGAGACAGAAATTAAAGGGGAATCAGGGAGGTAAGAGAAGAGCTGATGGTTATGTGAGACAAACCAAAATGAAGTATGTAAAAAAATACCAAGGGCTGGTTGTTGGCAGGACACTCCTTTAATTCCAGCCCTTAGGAGGCAGAGGCAGGCAGAGCTCTGAATTTGAGACTAGCCTGGTTTATATAGTTCCAGGATAGTCAGGGCTACAAAGAGAAACTCTGTTTTTTTTTTAAATTTTTTTTTATGGTTTATTTAATGTCATTGGTATGAAAGTGTCAGATCCCCTGCAACTGGATCTTCAGACAGTTGTGAGCTGCCATGTGGGTGCTGGGAATTGAACCCAGGTCCTTTGGAAGAGCAGTCAGTGCTCTTAACCACTGAGCCATCTCTCCAGACCGAGAAACTCTGTTTTGAAAGACAAAACAAATAAACAAAAATACCATTAGGAAACCTGTCATTTTATAAGCAGATTAAATTTTTGTATGAATTAGAAAATTTTAATCTCACAGGGTGGTAGTGGCGCACGCCTTTAATCCCAGCACTCGGGAGGCAGAGGCAGGCAGATCTCTGTGAGTTCGAGGCCAGCCTGGTCTACAAAAGCTAGTTCCAGGACAGACTCCAAAGCCACAGAGAAATCCTGTCTCAAAAAACAAAAAAAAAAATTTAATCTCATATCGCTGCATTAATATAATACCAGTTTAATGTGTATTCTTCTAGATTTTCTTCTTTGCCTATACATATATATTTATGTATATTTCTCTCTTCCTCTTCCTTTTTTTGTTTTGGTTTTTCAAGTCAGGGTCTCTCTGTAGCTTTGATGTTTTTCCTGGAACTCACTCTGTAGACCAGGCTGGCCTCGAACTCACAGAGATCCGCCTGTCTCTGCCTCCTGAGTGCTGGGATTAAAGGCCTGCACCAACACTGTACAGCTTGTTTTGTTTTTTGAGATAGGGTCTCACCATGATCTCTGACCTGAAGCTCACTCTGTGTAGATCAGGTCGGCCTAGACCTCACAGAGCTCTCCCTGTCTCTGCTTCCTACGTGCAAGAGAGAAGGAAAGAACCACCACGGCTGCCTTACTTTCTTTCTTTTAAAATTTTTATTTACTGTGGGCGTGTATGCATGTCACACTGTAAGTATGGAGGGCAGGGGATAACTTGCCAGAATCAGCTCTCTGCTGCCACCATGTGGTCATCCCAGGGATCAAACTGAGGTTGTCAGACTGGGTGGTTAAGTACTTTACCCTAGGACTCATCTTGCTGCCTCCAGTGATGCATATTTAAGGTAAAGTTTTCTTTAATGCTGTATTATCTGTAGACCAGGTTGGCCTCGAACTCACAGAGATCCACCTGCCTCTGCCTCCCAAGTGCAGGAATTAAAGGCATGCGCTAACAGGATGGGCACAAATTAATATTTTTAAAGTTTCAGGACAGGGACGGGTGGTGGTGGCGCACACCTTTAATCCCAGCACTCAGGAGGCAAAGACAGGTGGTTTCTCTGTGAGTTCGAGACCAGCCTGGTCTACAAGAGCTAGCTCCAAGACAGCTAGGGCTGTTGCACAGATAAACCCTGTCTTGAAAAAAACATAATTTATTGAGATATAGCGTATATAGCCCTGGATGGCCTCAAATTTGGGATCTTCCTGCCTCAAGCCCCTAGAATGCTAGTGTTGAGTAGCAAGATAGTGGGGTGGAGAGTGAGGTCAAAACCAGCACATGGAAGACAGCAGCTGGCAGAAAGGAAAACTAGCAATATTCAGACCAGGAAGGCTGACTAAGTAGAGCACAGAGCAGGCACTGTGTCCTCTGAGGGCCCAATCCGTCTGGCCTGACCACCTCTGAACTTCTAACCTTTCTCCCAGCTCTGGCTCACTTCCTCTCTTAGAAATGTTTTCTTTCTTAATAAACTGTCTCTGCCTCTACCCCTGCTCTATGTGTCCCGTTCCAATTCTTTAAAAAAAAAATAACTCGGAAATTTTACATATGTTTACAGCAAAACATGATAGACATCTGTCCGATGCCTTGTGCTGGGACGTGGAAGGCCTCAGATAGGCACTGTACTCTGTATCTACCAGTAAGCTATAGCTACACAAACCACCACCTTTACGTTGTCTTATAGGGCCATTTAAGTGCCTTACAGTTCTCTATGCCTCCCCATACCCTCACTTGCTGGAATCCATCCCAGGACCTCCAGCATATTCAGCATGCACTCCATCACTGAGCAATATAACTGCAAGCCTCTATTTGTGTGTGTGTGAATGTGCACGCGCTACTTCCCCAATTCTGCTAGTCTAGAAGTCAGCTCCTTCTGGGGGATTTTTTCCTCCAGCTGCTGAATGCTGAGGTCATAGGTAAGCCACTATCTGGGCATTTATGAGTGCCGAGGATTTGAACCCCGATCATCATGCTTACGTGGCAAGCACTTCATACACTGAAACACCTCCTCAGCCCCAATCCTTTTCTTATTTTATTATTTATTTATTTATTTTTTCCGAGACAAGGTTTCTTGTGTAGCCTTGACTGTTCTGGAACTAGTTCTGCAAACCAAGCTGGCCTCAAACTCACTGAGATGGGCCTGCCTCTGCCTCCCATGTGCTGGGATTAAAGCTGCATGCCCCTGACCTCTTATTTTAACTATATGTATATGTGACTGTGTATAGGGTGTGTGTGTGGATTTGTGCTTGTGAGTACAGTACCCTTAAAGCCAGAGAATGGACTCCCTGGAGCTGGTTACAGGCAATTAGGAGCTGCTAGCTGTGAGTGTTGGGAGCTGACCTTGGTCTTCTGTAAGAATAGAGCATGCTCTTAATCACATCTCTCCAGCTTTAATTCTCTCTTTTTGAGACAGGATTTCTGTGTATAGCCTGAAACTCACTCTGCAGACCACAGAAGTCGGCCTCCCAAGTGCTGGGATCAAAGGCATGCACCACCACGGCCCAGCTCTATTATTTTTAAAATGTGTTTGTTAGATTCTTTTCCTTTTTTGTTTTGTTTTGTTTTTTGAGACAGGGTTTCTTTGTGTATCTTTGGTTGTCCTGGAACTCGCTTTGTAGACCAGGCTGGCCTCAAACTCACAAAGAACCACCTGCCTCTACCTCCCAAGTGCTGAAATTAAAGGCATGCACCAACCACCACTGCCCGGCAGTTTGTTTAAGTCAGAATTTCTTAAATTTGTAGTAATGGGGGAAGGCATTTGGACGTCAGAGGACAATATACTCTCCTTACACTAAGTGAGCTCCCTGAAGAGAACTCAGATTGTCAAGCTTAGTAACAATCACCTTACCCACTGGCCCCGATTCTCTGTCTAATAATTTGTATGCTTTTCTTTAAAACTGGGAGCATTCAAGGGACGGATGATGCATACCATCCGTATCTCAAACTTCTGCTTTAATCCATATAAAATAAAAACCCCGTTATCCCTCTCTTTTTGTGGCAGGACCGAAGACTCTAGGCACTCACCTCTACAAAAGAAAGACTGCCTACAACACAAGATCCTGGGATAGTTTCCAGAGACTAGGTCGCACGGAACATGGCCCCACCAAGATGGATTCTACAGTCTCTCCCTGGGTTTGGCCTTTGCAAAACTGGCAGCCTTTGTTTCTCTACCTTTGTCTCTGCCTGTGGCCCTCTTTGTTCTGCCTCCCGCCTCTTTCTCTCCTGGCTCTCCGCATCTTAGGGCGCAGGACTCCACTTGGGGGACTTGACGCCCCTTATCTGTTTCTACATCTCTTTGTCTCCGGTACCCAGTCTCTAGGTCCTGCTCGTCGTCTCTCGCCGACAGTGTCCCAACTCGTGGGCAAGGCCCTGGCAGGCTTGAGCTCTGCTGGGGTGCCGAGCCCCAGCCCAGCCCCCACCCCGAGCTGGGCTTTGTTTCCCCCGCCCCAGCGCCCCGCCCCGCCCGCCCGCCCGCCGGGTCGCCGTAGCCCTTTGTCTGCCCAGGTCTCTCCCACCCCATCCCCGAGCTCTTTCCCCGTTGTCCCGCGCGGGCAGCCGGGCCGCACCGCGCCCGTTAGACGAGCCGGGGAGGCCCGCCGCTAACGCCGCAAGGCACGGCTGGAGTGGTCCTCGTGGCCGCCGAGCCCGCGGCTCCTCCGGGTCCTAGAGCGGCACGCTGAGGCCCGTGCTTCCGCTTCCCGTCCCGCCCCGCGGCGCCCGGGACGTGGGCCGAGCCCCCTCCCGGCGTGGCGCGGAGCCCGCACCGGACCGAGCCGCCGGCGGCTGGGTCCCTGCTGCACCGCGGGGAAGGGGACGGCGGCTGCCCTCGGAGTCCCGGAGCCGTGCTCGGGTCGTGGACCGACGGTGCAGCCGGCGGCAGAACCCTGAGGCGCCGAGCTCCGCGGCTCGGCAGACTGGGAGCGGCAGAGAGCCGTCGATACAGGTGAGGGCGGCGGCCGGCGCCGCGCCTGCAGGTAATGGCTTCTTGGGGACCCGGGAAAGTCGGACGCGGGCGAAGGGGCGCTGGAGCAAATCCGGAACCAGCGTTTCTGAGCACCTACTGTGCGCCAGGCCGAGGGGCGGGCATCTCCCACCATGCTCTCCCCTCCCCCGCGGGCCTTCGCTCATCCTCACTGTCTCGGCTCTTCTGCAGGCCTCCGGGCTCAATTGTGATGACCTCCCCTGCCCTGTCCTCCTCAGCATGCTTTCTGCAGCCACTCTGATGTAAATCCAGCCCTAATCCTGGCTCCCTTCTCAAAACCTCCTTCACCTTCCTAATTGCTATTAATCAAAAGCCTTAATGAACCTAGTGTTAACGTGCACCCCTCCCACACACACACTCCGACTAGGCTCAGTAACCTTTTCCTAATACCTCATTCCTTTCCATAGTTTTCTCTTTGCTACGGAGTGATGCTTGTCCTTGACGTCTAATCTCCTGCCTCCCTTGTGATAACAGAGTTGTTAGGAACCCACAGTTAAGTCATTGTTACTTTGTCTTTTCTCTCCTACCACTCCAGAGTATCTGTAGGGAAGTGAGTACGTACAGTATCGTTGAAGTTCCAAGGAACGGAATAGAGCCAGTGGTAGTGACAAATACCTGTAATTCCAGGAGGGTGGAGCATTCAAAGCCATCCTGGGCGGTATAGTGAGAATGTCTCAAAAGCTGAAGGAAAAAAACAAAACAGATTCAATAAACCACATCCTAGGTTTTCTAAATAGAGAAACTGTAATGTAACACAGGCTTGGAGAGACGGAATTAGAAACTTGGCCATTCTATAACTTTTGAACCTTAAGAAAATTTCTTTAGTCAGGAGCATGCCTTTTGTCCCAGTACTTGGGAGGCAGAGGCAGGCAGATCTCTGAGTTTGAGGCCAGCCTGGTCTACAAAGCAAGTTCCAGGACAGCCAGGGCTACAAAGAGAAGCCCTGTTTGGGTTGGGGGTGGGGTGGGTGGTAGTGGCCGGCAAACGAATTTGATACCAGCCCTCAGGAGGCAGAGGCAGGCTGAGCTCTGTGAGTTCAAGGCTAGCCTGGTGTACAGAACAAGTTCTAGGACAGCCTTGTAAAGTCTTGTAAAACAAGAAAAGAAAAAAAATGTGGAATATTTGTAATTAGGCAAAGGTGTGTTACATTTGTTTATGCATTTGTTTAATTATTCAAAGATGTGCTGCTTTGCCTAAGGTTCCTGATTGATCTAATAAAAAGATAAATAACCAATAGTTAGGCAGTAGAGGGTTAGGCAGGGCTTATGGGCAGAGAGAGTATAAAGTTGGAGGAGAGGGAAGGAGGGAGAACCCTGGGCCAGCCAGCAAGACAGAGTAGGACGTATAGAACAGAAGAAAGAAAGGTAAAAAGCCCCGAGGCAAAACATAGATGAAGAGAAACAGGCTAATTTAAGTTATAAGAGCTAGTGGGGCAAGCATAAGATAAGGTCAAGCATTCAGACTAATAAGTCTCTGTGTCATGATTTGGGAACTGATTGGTAACTAAAGAAAAAGCCTGTTAAAAAAAAAAGGAAAAGAAAATTTCTTTCTTTGTTTCCATGAGTGTAAAATAAAGAGAATAATATTGCTATTAGGATTTTGAGGGTTCCATACTGTTTAGTTTGGTGATTGTCAATTAAAAACGTAGTAAGCCAGGACGGCGGCACATAACTGTAATCCCAGAACTTGGTAGTTGAGAATGGTGTTTGTTTTGGAACAAGTTCTTACTCTGTATCCTGCTTGGCTGGCCTTGAAGTCAGATCCACTTGCTTCTGCCTTACCAGTGCTGTGATTAAACACATGCACCACCGTGCCTGGCAGGATTGAAAGTTTAAGGCCAGTCTGGGCAAGTTATCGAAACTCCTGACTCAAAATAAAACAAAGAGAGCTAGGGATACAGCACAGTGGTTCTTATAATCGAGTGGCAGATAATTAGTGCTCCCTAAATTCAGTAGAGAGGGAGAACTCAGGAGCTCATGCACTGTGAAGTCTTCCTGGGGAAGTTACCAGTAGGGGTAGAGGCCCTGGCTTCTGCTCCAGCAGCACTGAAAGAAAAAATGAGGTTGAGCCAAAGGGTGAGATTTATAATTCTGTTTTCTTTCTCCAGTCTAGGGAGTGAGAATATGGAGGCTCCCGTGGATGAGTTTGAACACACTCCACAGGAGGAGGATGGCTTAGAGTTCAAGGAAGAGGAACAATTAACCCCAGGTCACGAAGTAGGAAATGCTTCTCTCAAACCTGAAGGCATTCAGAGCTGGGATGACTTATGGGTCCACAGAGAGGGGCTTGGGAAGCGTCAGCCTCGAGACCCAGTCCCCAGGGTCCTGGGAGAACCCCGCTGGGGACAGGCTAGTAATGACCGAGCTGCAGTGTGTGGTGAGTGTGGCAAGAGCTTCCGACAGATGTCAGATTTGGTGAAACACCAGAGAACTCACACGGGGGAGAAGCCCTACAAATGTGGGGTCTGTGGCAAGGGCTTTGGGGATAGCTCAGCCCGAATCAAACACCAACGAACTCACACCGGTGAGAAGCCCTTCAGAGTCCGGCCCCCAGCCTCGGGTCCTCCCAAGATGCCTCGGTCTCGGATTCCTGCTGGTGAGCGCCCCACTATCTGTGGTGAATGTGGAAAAAGCTTCCGGCAGAGTTCTGACCTGGTCAAACACCAGCGGACACACACGGGAGAGAAACCCTACAAGTGTGGCATCTGTGGCAAGGGCTTTGGGGACAGCTCTGCCCGAATAAAGCACCAGCGGACACACAGGGGGGAGCAGCTCCCCCGGCCAGTGGTTCCGCGGCGGCAACTGTCTCAGGCAACTCCAACGGCTACACAGAGACCCAAGGCCCAGGACAAGCCCTTTAGCTGTTCTGACTGTGGGAAAAGGTTTGTGTTAAGCTGCAGCCTCCTGAGCCACCAGCGTAGTCACCTAGGACCCAAACCCTTCGCTTGTGATGTGTGTGGAAAGGAGTTTGCCCGGGGCTCTGACCTGGTGAAGCACCTGCGGGTACACACCGGTGAGAAGCCCTACCTGTGCCCTGAGTGTGGCAAGGGCTTTGCCGACAGCTCTGCGCGGGTGAAGCACCTGCGCACCCACAGTGGCCAGAGACCTCATGCCTGCCCAGAGTGTAACCGTACCTTCAGCCTCAGCTCGACCCTTCTTCGTCACCCCGCCTCACCCACGTGGAGCCCCAGGACTTTAGTTTCTCTGCCTATCCTGTAGCCCCCCTCATCCCCAGCCCACCTCCACCTCCTCTTGGCACGAGCCCCTCACTGACACCTCGAAGCCCCTCACATTCCAGTGATGGGCCCTTTGGCCTGCCTGGCTTGGAACCAGAGCCTGGGGGCCCACAGGCCGGAGAGCCACCCCCACCACTGGCTGGTGACAAGCCCCACAAGTGTCCTGAGTGTGGCAAAGGCTTCCGCCGAAGCTCCGATCTGGTGAAACACCATCGTGTTCATACAGGGGAGAAACCCTACCTCTGTCCTGAGTGTGGCAAGGGTTTTGCTGACAGTTCTGCCCGAGTCAAGCACCTCCGCACGCACCAGGGCGAGCGTACCAGGCCGCCACCACCATTCACCCTCCTGCAGCCACATAACCCACCTGGGCCTGTACCCATAGTCCCTCAGTCTCGAGTGCGGGGCCAGCCCTCTGGACCCAGCCAGCTTCATGTGTGTGGCTTCTGTGGGAAAGAGTTCCCCCGGAGCTCAGATCTAATCAAGCACAGGCGCACACATACCGGGGAGAAGCCGTACAAGTGCGCAGAATGTGGCAAGGGCTTCAGTGACAGCTCTGCTCGAATCAAGCACCAGCGTGGGCATCTGGTCCTGAGGCCCTTTGGGATAGCGGATGTCCGGTCAAGGCCCCTCCTCCAGGAGGGGTCACCAACTGGAATGAAGTGATGGGGAATCCAGGGAGGGTAGAGGCCCAGGGTACCAGAGGGAGGGTATCTGCTGTTGAAGAAAAGCCTGGGAAATGGTGGGAGGGATGAGGAGGATGAGAATAGATAGGAACAGACTGAAGACCATAATGTTCACGCTCAGGAAACTCGTGGCTAGGTGTCGGGAGCCTTGCCAGCTTCTCGTGCACTGCCTAGAGTAAGCACTTCATACTCGCAAAAATCAGTAGCTGGAGTCTCTAAAAATCTTGCTGCCTCTTGTTGAGCACGTACCTCTCTGCTGGGCGCAGTGGTGTACAACCTTTAATTCCAGCACTCAGGAGGCAAAAGTAGGCAGATCTTGAATTCATGGCCAGACTGCTCTACATCAAGAGTTCTAGGTCAGCCAGGACTAGGACTACATGGTAAAACAAAACAAAAGACAACAACAACAACAACAAAAAAACCTTAGGCGGGAAGAACAGGCAGGGACATCTTGACCACCTGAGGGGGAATTATTGCTGTGGCGTAGGTAGTTTCTACCTCTACCTGTGGATCCTTGGGCGTAGTTTTATCCAGGGAGGACTCTGGGAAAAAGCTTAAGTCTATGCTTTGAGGGCCCTTGCTGCCCTGACGCTGGGACACTGGTGAAGTAGAGCAGAGCTACCAGGAACGTTCAGCGCTTCCAGTCTGGATGCAAAGCCTAGGTCATGGACATCTGCAGAGACCAACTTGCTGAATGAGGGCAGGGCCAGTGCAGGCCAGAGAAACAAGTTTCCACAGCCACGTGTCTGTCTGTCTCCTTACTAATAAACTGTCCCTTGTCTGATGTGTGTGTGTGTGTACATGAATAAATACAAACTCCAGCAAGGGCTGAGGTTGGCACAGAGGCACTGTTGTAGGCAAAGCCCTCAGCCGTAATAAGCTTAGATGCTCCCTTGCCTTAAGTCTGTTAAATAGAAGATTGTCGGAGATGATCTAGCTGCTTTCATTGGGGGCAGGTGTCATGGCTCATGCCTGCAGTCCCAGAATTTAGAAGGACCCAGCCTGGACTATATAGTGAGATCCAGACCCAAGGAAAAACAGTCTTCAGGTCTGTTGGCTGATTTCATAGACTTAAGGTCTGGTTGTTCACAAGAACTTAGCTATAACCTGGTATGACCCTTGAAAAGAAAAATGCGATGCTAAGGAAGGTCAGTGACTGGAACTCAGAAAGCTGGTCATCAGTGCCTGACAGAACATTGCTAAGCTGCCTGGGGTATGTTCAGAAAGTCTGGATGCTGATTCGCCAACACCTGCTCAGGCCTTTAAAACGTCTAGTATTTCCCCAGCACCAGGGCTTCCACAGAAGCAGGAGGTACGTTCCTATCTTGTCCTGAGTAAAGCATCAATAGGCAGGGAAAGGAGCAGGCCTAACTGGCCAGTGGCAGGAATCATTAGCTCTGTTCATTTTACTTGGCAAGTTCTTGCCAGACCTGGTAACTCCGCTAATTGCTCAGGAATTATGGACGTTCTCCCAAGATCTGATGGGCTTCACCAGAAATCAATTACTCCAGACTTCTGTGAAATGAGATGCATACTTGAAACCCCAAGAGTCCTTAGAGGTTTGTGTCTAAGTGCATAGAAATAATGTTGGATCTAAATGGAGCCCTTAAAGGGCTTTTGGAGGACCCTGATGCTTTCCTTGTACCCCAGTGAACTTTGGAAAATTCTGTCAGGCCATGTCACTGCCCCATTGAAAACCCTGTCATCACTGCAGTATAACTGCTGGGCTGGGCAGATGGCTCAGTGGTGAAGACCTGGCTGTTCCCAGCACCCATATAGTGGCTTACAAACCAGCTCCAGTTCCAGTCTTGGGGAATCTGAGGCTCTCTTCTGAATTCTGCTGCACTAGGGAGGTATATGGTGCACATACATGGATACAAGCAAACATTTAATATGCATAAAATTTTGAAATCTTAAAAAAAGGAGGGGTTAATCCCAAAGATGCAAGGAGAAAGACCACCAACCCAAATCATCATGGCCAAATTAGGCTTTTAAGTCCTGTACGTGGGCTGCCTAGGGTTCAAGAAGTCCACACTGAATTTGAGGAAGACAAGGTTTTTATAGCTTAGGGGTAGGGGGTTCCCAAATAGGGGATTGATGGGCAAAGTAGGGGTTATAGGGGCAGAACATAAACATGTTAATCATCACGACCTA
This sequence comes from Myodes glareolus, assembly GCF_982192425.1. Lineage (NCBI taxonomy): Eukaryota > Metazoa > Chordata > Mammalia > Rodentia > Cricetidae > Myodes > Myodes glareolus. Next base: position 76,966,271 of record NC_142032.1, on the reverse strand, counting down.
ACAACAAAGACATGATTGCAAGGTTGTTGAAACAAGGCAGGGTCCCAAGATGGTGATAAACACCTCTGAAACAAAGGCATGGTTGTCTTTCCTGGAACAGGTAGTACAGAGCTATTTGTAGTTAAGGTTGAGAAAGAGATTTAATCATAAACAGAAATGAGCCTAATTTTGTCTCTAAGATGGCCTTCCAGCCTAAAATGGAGGCCAGCTGTGTCATCAACTGTTAGCATTAGGTCTTCCACTTCTTTTGCTTTTTACAGAGCAAAGGGTTCTTCTCTTCCTTTCCTCCACTGAGAATTCAGCTGAGATAGTTAAAACTGAAGTTTAGAGATTTGAAGGTGACTGATCCAAAGCAGCTGGGATAAGAGCCTATTGTGTCCTCCCTTGTGGGTTCTTCCATTTTAATGAAGATTCTGAGGTGCAAGGCATATTCAGGGGTGTAAGATGCCTCCCTTTCCCCTTCCCCTCATGGAGTCAGGCATTTTTAGATTCCCCCCCCCCCCCACACACACATTCCTCTTGAAAAGCCCACAGGGGAGAAGGAGGGAGCAAAAGTACAGCAAAGCGTACTGAAGGAGCTCTTTGAGGAGGGGGCCTTCTTGGTGCACCTGTGACAGTGTGGTAGGACCAGTTTCTTTTTTCTTTGTAATGATTTATTATGTGTACAGTGTTCTGCCTGCACACCAGGAGAGAGCACCAGATCTCATTATGGATGGTTGTGAGCTACCATGTAGTTGCTGGGAATTGAACTTAGGATCTCTGGAAAAGCAGCCAGTGCACTTAGTCACTGAGCCATCTCTCCAGCCCCCCATAAATAGTATCTTATACAACCAGAACCTAACTGCCACTTTAAGAATATTTAGGGTTGGGAAGAGGGCTCAGTGGCATTTACTGCTTTTGCAGAAGACTTGGATTCCAAGCACCCATCTGGTGACTTATAATCATCTCTTACTCCAGCTCAAGGAGATCCGATGCCCTCTCCTGACCTCTGGGGGCTCCTGCAGAAATGTGGTGGTGCATGTATGTGTACTCATATACACACAAATACATATTTAAAAAACAATAACAACGAAACAAAACAAACTCAGCTGGGCAGTGGTGGCACATGCTTTTAATTCTAGCACTAGGGAGGCAGAGGCAGGCAGATTTGAGTTCAAGTCCAGACTGGTCGGCAGAGTGCATTCCAGAACAGCCAGTATTACTCAGAGAAACCCTATCTCAGAAAGCCAAAAATCAAACCAAAAAACAATTAAAAAAAACCCAAACAAACAAAAAAACAATCAAAGGAGCTGGAGAACTGACTCACTCCTCATGCCTGCCCTTAACTCCATCCCCAGGAGACTGGGCATCTGCAAACGTGCACACTGCACACATACATCTTCTGAAACAATATCTTTTTTTTTTTTAAGCATCTAATGGGGCTGGAGAGATGGCTCAGTGGTTAAGAGCATTGCCTGCTCTTCCTAAAGGTCCAGAGTTCAATTCCCAGCAACCACATGGTGGCTCACAACCATTTGTAATGATGTCTGGTGCCCTCTTCTGGCCTGTAGGCATACAAGCAGACAGAATACTGTATACATAATAATAATAATAATAAAACATTGAACTGCAAAGAAGCATTCTGACCATCTGTAGTTGCTGTTTGTTCTGGGGGGAGACCCGCCATCCAGCTCCCAAATAAATGCATACAGAGACTTATTACTTATAAATACCGGGCCTTAGCTTGGCTTGTTTATAGACAATTTTCTTGAATTATCCCATCTACCTTTTGTCCCTGGGCTTTCACCTTTTTCTATTTCTGTATGTCTTTTCTTGCCTTCTTATTCCGTGGCTGGCCCCTTCTTTTTTCAGTCCTTAATCTCTCCCTCATCCTAGATTTCTCCTCCTATTCTGCCAGCCCCGCCTATCCTTTCTCCGCCCAGCTATTGGCCCTTCAGCTTTTTATTAGACCAGTCAGGTATTTTAGACAAGCAAAGTAACACAGTTTCACAGAGTTAAACAACTACAGCATAAAAGAACACCGCGCATCTTTGCATTACTAAACAAATGTAACACGTCTTAAAGTATTCCACAAGAACAGATGCCCATCAACAGAGCCGCCCCTTCACTCACCTCGTGCCTGAGTGCTTCCCTGCCCAGTCTGTTTAACTCTCTCTTTTTCCTTTTGAAATGGACTCTTCTGTATTGTCACCCAGCTGGCTTTGAACTCAAGATCCTCCAGAGTAGCTTGGATTACAGAGGTGAATCACTGCAACCAACTTCAAGTTTAATTTTCTGTCCTCATCCTATCAGGAGCTGATGCCCGTGGGCGTCACTATTGGTAGGATGGTTGTGTGTCTTTGAAATACAAATTGTTCTCTCTACTTTTATCCCCCCCCCCCCACTTTTTGTATTTTTAAATAGAGTCTCACTTTGTAAGCCTGCTTGGCCTTCGACTTAACAGAGATCCACCTGCTTCTGCCTCCCTAATGCTGAGTGGCACCCTGCCCAGCTAAAAATATCTAGCGGGAGAAGCAAGATAGTACTGTAGTACTGTAGACTGGATTTGACCTTGGGCTAATTTTCCACCCACACTACCCTTGTCAGAAATGCTTCCTTACTGTGTAACTTAAGCAAATCAGTCCTCTCTGAACCATCTTGAAGTGCGTTTGTAAAATGGGGCCGTGCTCCTTTATGCAAAGCCAATGTGACCAAGAGTGTAAAACAGTAAGCTGGCACGAACTGGTACACAAGCCAGGGACCGCAACGCTTGCCTGTACTCTCTGCGACTTTGGGGGTGGGGTTAGGAGAAGAAATATAACCAGATTCGCCACAAGATCAAAACTAACCAGGGCTACAACATAGTGAGACGCTGACTCAAAACTCAGAAACACCACACGGTAAACGAAGGGGGCAGATTGGGCGGCTGTGGATCTGGGCCGTCTGTGGGCAAACAGCAAGCTGTCTGGCAGGCCAGTAGACGAGACGGAACAGGGGAGGAAAAAGGAGGGGAAAGAAGAGAGGAGGTAACAGGGCCTGCTCTCCAGGCGAGGCGCCAGCGAGAGGCCCAGACCCGCGGGGGCGCACGTGGCCTAGGCGGGCGCAGCAGTCCCGGTGGGGCGCCGAGACCCAGCAGCGGCGGAGACCGGCTAGGGGTGCTCGGAGCACGGCTGTAGGGCCTTGAAGGCCGGACTGGGCGTCTGCTGTTCGTTAGGAGTTTCCGGGCCGCAGACACCTTCGAGTCCCGGCTCCCCCTCCCGGGCGGTTAGGGACAGAAGTCCAGGCCTCCGGCCTCTCCCCCTAGGGGCGGGGCCAGGCGTACGAGCCAATGAATGACCGCCCCTGGGGCCCCGCCCCGCCCCCGCCTCCGGAGCCGCGGCCTTCGCCGAGCACCCAACCACCCCTCGCCCAGGCCCGGGGCCGCACGAGCGCCGAACCTCGGGCTGGTGAGTGCGCACCCCACCCCAGGCCTCAACTCCAGCTGGCCTCCAGCCCGTCCCTTAGCGCTCGGGTCTCCGAGCCAGGCTCCGGGGAGTGACTCAGCGCGAGGAGGGTGGCAACTCGCGGGAGCTGGAGATTCGAACTGTTCAGGGCCCTGAATACCGGGATGAGTGGGGTGAACGGGTGTCTTCCGAGCTGGGCCTTGGGCAGTGCCGGAGCGTGGGGCCGGGCTAGGGTGGATGGGAGAGGACTAGACTCGGAGCCTGGACAGGGCGGGGGAAGCCACGGCTGCACCGCCTTGTCTGGGCCGGGGCCACAGTGGGGGTGGGGTGGGGTGGGGGGCGGGTCCTGAGCCTCTGATCCAGCGCCCCGCCTCAGGACACCAAGATGCCTGGAGAACAGCAGGCAGAGGAGGAGGAGGAGGAAGAGATGCAGGAGGAGATGGTGCTGCTGGTGAAGGGTGAGGAGGAGGAGGGTGAGGAGAAGTATGAGGTGGTGAAACTCAAGATCCCTGTGGACAACAAGGAGGTACGTGTTACACCCTGATTCCACCCCCACCCTCGAACCTGTGCCAGACACAAGTCAGGAATCCTACCTTTTCCTGGATCTCAGATCTGGAATCTCAGAATTAGCCCATCCTTCTGCCCACTGTCCCAACCTGATCGGAGATGTTTTGGCCCACGGTGAGAGTCAGGCGCCATGCCGAGTGCAGCTTGTGGGCACCAGGATAAGTGGTTTTGGTCTCCTTGCAGCTTGATGTCCATGAACTCACAATCATGGGGCCAGAGTTCAGATATATAGGAGTGGGTGAAGGCCAGAGGTGGGAGCATAACTCAGACTCAGAGGAGGGAAGATTGGTCAAGCAACAGTACCAAAAGCTTGCATAGTTTATGATGTGCCAGACACTATTCTGAGCCCCACCAAGCTGGTTTGTTGGTAGTATTGACTCCATTTTACAGGTGAGGAACTGAGGCACAGGGCAGTTGGTAACTGACCTAAGATCTCAAAGTTAGTAACTGACTGCCCCAGACAGAAAGAATGGCCTTTTCAGAGGAGAACTATGAGCCAGTAGTTCCAGCATGGCTCCAGGTAGGTTGGCTAGCGGACCATGCTGGGAATCTGAGTTTTCTTCTGAAGGTATCTTAAGGTTTAAGGACATCAGAAGGAGTAGAGCCTGCCATTCGAGATATTTTAATTATCACCAGCTATTTTGCCTCCCAGAGCTGCCAGGACCCTGGGCTGTCCCTGTCTGAGTAGCCTTGAGTCCAGCTGCAGGGCTCCCTGGGGTTTCAAGGCCCACCTTCCTAGGGGAATTCTAGTGCCCTCTAGTGGACACGGTAAGTTGTTGGGAAAAGGGCCCTGCTCTCTAGGCCTCTTCCACTCTAAATTCACTATAAAGTTTTCCAGCCTTCGTGTTGTCTTAGCATAGCCCGCCTTTCAGGCCTTGCTGGTCCTGCTGACGTCTTTGGTCTGTACATTAAGGACCTATGGCTCTAGTGCTTAGGGTAGACTTCCATCCCTGTCACCTACCTACCTGCTGACAAGTTCCTGGGCCTTGTGAATTTTTCTTGTGGTTTTAAGGCTTGACCAAGGCCTTGTATGTCTCTGTGTTATAGCCTGGCCCTCTTCCATCGAGACACGGTCTCAGTCAAGTGGCCCGGGTAGGCCTAGAACTTACTCTCTAGCACAGGCAGGCAGGCCTTTGACCTCAGCCTTCCTATTAATTGAGTGAGACTTCAGGCCTGAGCAAAGCTACTCGGCTTTTCTCTGTGCCTCAGTTTCCTCATTAGTGAAAGGGAAAGCAGAGTAGTGTTTACGTCTTGGAGTTGTAAGGCCTGCATGAATGCCGGAGTTAGAGCTGTGTTTCACACATAGCATTGGGGAAATAGTTCTGTATGTTTTTCTTGGTATGTGTGGATGAGTGGTCTATGTGGATGTGTGTCACTGTGCGTGTGGCCAGAGCGGGGCCAGGATGGCAGGTGCCTGCTCTCTACCTTATTCCCTTGACAGGGGCCTCTCACTGAACCTGGAGTTAGGCTGGTGGCCTGCAAACCTAGCTAATCTCCCCATATCCTCCCACTACAGCACTGACAGGTGCAAGGCCCAGCTATTAGTTTTGCTGTTGTTAATTTGGTGTTTTTGAGACAGCATTTCTGTGTGTAGCCCTAGCTGGCCTGCAACTTGATCTGTAGACCAGACTGATCTGAAACTCCTACCTGCCTGCCTCTGCCTCCCTGGTATGATTAAAGGTGTGTGCACCACACTTGCCTCCAGCTATTTTATTTGTTTAATTTCTTTGAGAGGGAGGGAAGGGGGAGACAGAAAGAGAGAGAACACAGGCCCTCATGAGGAGGTCAGAAGACAACTTGTGGGAGTCAGTTCTCTCCACCATGGGTTCCAGGGACAGAACTTGGTTTGAGGGTCACATGACAAGCTTTGTTACCTGCTGACCTCCTCCCTCATTTTTATCAAAAGCTTCTTAAGGCTGATCTCAGGTTGGACAGAGTTGAAGGCAAACTACCCCAGGCAATGGAAAAGGCTTCAAGAGAGGATGTTCAGGTGTGCACCTTAGAGGCCTAAGTGGGAGGTGACAATTCGTGAAGGAAGGACAAGAGCAAAGGGAGAGAGTGACACTAGAAAGGTTTCATTGGGGCCAAAGTGTAAACGGTTCTAAACAAGACAGGGTAGCAATTTGGGCATGCTGTGTTCCATCCTGTTGAGACATGGCAAGTCTTAAGCCAGTCAATGAAAATAATTGGAGTTTCTATTCAAAAGAATCTCTGACTGGGGGTGGGGGTGTCAGCACCTAGAATTCTTGCCTAGCTTGCAGAAAGTCCTGGTCCCCAGCACCACATAATCAGGCATGGTGGCATATACTGTGGTTCTGCTACTAGGGAGGTAGAGGCAGGAAGTTCAGAAGTTCAGGGTTGGGGCCAGAGAGATGGCTTAGTGGTTAAGAGCACTCACTGCTCTTCTAGAGGATCCAGGTTCAGTTCCCAGTGCCCACATGACAATTTACAACCACCGGTAACTCCAGTTCCAAGAGATCCAGTGCCCTCTTCTGGCCTCATAAATTTTTCAGTTATATAGTAGGTTTAAGGCCAGTTTAAGCCTACATGAAACCCTATCTTAAAAAAAAAAAAGTAAAATAAAATAAAACCAAGCCAAAACAACAACAACAAAAAAACCATCGGGTATGGTGGCTCATGGTTTTAATTCCAGGCATTGGGAGGAAGGGGAAGACAGATATCTGTGAGTTTGAGACCAGCCTGGTCTACAAAGTGAGTTCCAGTGTAGCCAGGGTGATTTTAGAGGAACCCTATCTCAAAACAAAAACCAAAACAATTATGAAAATCTTGTCTGCTAAGGTTAGTGGCCCGTGTTGAAGTAACAGCAGCAATAAGAGAAAAGGGTGTTTGGGTACTCGCTGAACTAGCTGGAGCTGAGAGAGAAAGTGAAGGCTTTTCATGAAAGCCACAAAAGGTCCAGCCTGTCAGTAATGTCAGGGAGCAGTCAAATTCTAGCTCTACCATTTGCCTACTTTGCCTCAGTTTCTCCAAATGTAAAGAGCAGTGAATGAGCTGGCGTGGTGGTGGTGAGTGCCATTCCTTGTTGAGAGTAGGCCGCAAGGGCAGCGCTGTGGCTGAAACCGCAGGAAAGCTGGGCGTGTCAGGTTCAGTCCCCAGGCCTGTAGGAAAATGGTCCGCTGGGAGGCTACATCAGAGTTTGGAGTATCTTTGTCTGCCTTTCAAACTCTGATCTGTCTGAATTTGAAATCACATTTATTTGTGTGTGTGTACAGTGGCTACCATGGTATGGGGTGCCAGTCAGAGGACAGCTTTACAGAAGTTGGTTCTTTGCTTCTGCCAGGTAGGTCTTAAGGATTAGATTCAAGTCAGGGTTAGCAACAGGTGCCCTTACTAACCGAGCCATCTTGCTAAGTCTGAGTGGAACTCAATAAATAAATAAATAACCTATCTTGAAGGAGTAGAAAATATCCCCTCTCCCACTCACCAAGAAGTCTATATGCACAGTCTCACTTTCCTGAAACCTTGGAGTGCTTCTCTGTATGTTTAGGATGGTTCTGGCCATTACAATGGACGCTCAAAGCTCCTCAGTACGTCTTCTTTCTAATTGCCTAGCGCCCGCCTCGTGCCTAGGTGATTCTGAGCCACGCTGTGCAGTTCAGCCTACAAACTCGTTCTTAGCCTTCCACCTGTATTTTCTGGGTGTAGCTCTTCTCACCTCAGATTAGATTGCTTAATTTTTACATTTCTTATTTATCGAGATGGGAGTCTTGCTATGTATGGTCGTAGGCAGGCTCTGAACTTGTGATCCTCCTGCTTCAGCTTCCACACTGCTAGGATTGCAGGTGTGTACCATCACTATCCATTACAGGTGTGTGGACTTAATTTTAAATATGTTTTAAGGCCATCGGGGCTTGATAAAGTGGATCTTTGTTTCTGCAAAGCTCGAGATGGAATCGAGGTCTTGTGCATACTAGGTGCCACTGAGATGTATCGCCAGCATAAAATGAGGATTTAAAAAAAGTTTAAGATTTATTTTTATTTATGTGTACAAGTGTTTTGCCTGCATGTATGTGTGCACCACATATGTGTTGTTCCCATAGAGGCCAGAAGAGGGCGTTGTAACCCCTGAAACTGAAGTTTCAGATACTTGTGAATTACCATGTGGGTTCTAGGAATTCAATCCAGGTCCTCTGCTACAGTGGCCAGTGCTCTTAACCACAGAGCAATCTCTTCAACCCCTAAAAGGAAGATTATGACACATCTTGGGTGAGATTTAAGATTTAGGCTGTCCTCAAACCCTATATAGCTGAAGAACCAGAATCCCCTGGTTTACCTGCCTCTATCTCACAAATGTTGGAATTAAGAGATGGAGTCAGCTGGAATTTACTGTAGAGTGGAGGCTGGCCTTGAATTTCTGATCTTTCTGCCTCAGTGCTGGACTTACAGTGGCATGCCACCTTGGCTGGTGTATGTAGTGCTGGGGATTAGGCCTAGGGCTTTGTGTCTGCCAAGCAACAATTTACCGACTGAGCTACAGCTCCAACCTGAGTGAGCTTGCATATTTTTCACAAGTGCCCAGTGATTCTGATGTGGCTGGGCTGTGGCCACATCCTGTAGCCTTGGGTGCTGTTTTATGCTGTGTAGGGAAGAGGGAGACTTTGACTAACGAGTTTAGGGCAGAAGACAAGCTGCCTAGGTGACTTCACACTTCAGATGTGACGTTAGGATTGCATCATGGCTAGGAATGATAGACCTGAGTTCAAACCTTGGTTCTGCTATTTATTAGCTATATGACCTTGGGTAATCGATTGATGTCTGTGACTTATTTCTTCATTTATGTGACAGGGCTTAAGTCCCTAGCCCAAAGGATTGTGAAAATCTCATTAGCTTGTTTGGAGACAGGGTCTCACTATTTAGCCCAGGCTGGCCTTAAACCATGACTCTCCAAGTGCTACTAGGATGGTGGTTCCCTCTCCTGGTCTTAGGGAGCTAGACTCAGATCATTAACAAGATTCCACTCAAGTGCCCAAGGCCCCTCCTTCTGGAGTGGAGATGATGATCACCCGTGTTCCCCCTTAGATATACCTATGACATTATTTGATTTCTGAATTAGGCATAGTGAGAGCTCAACAATAACAGCATAGGACTATGACTGTATATTGTAATGAAATGGGAAGAATTTCTTTCATATAAGCCAGTGTGAGGAAGTCAACTTAAAGAAGGGTGCTGGGGAAGGGTCTGAAGGAAAGGCCATCTCCCCAATGATTGTTTGGTGTCAGAAGCAGGGCAAGGGAGAGGAGTGACCCTGAGTAACTCAGACTGGATCCCTACAGTGTTTACTTTAACATGGAAGTTTTCTTGGAGGAAGGTGGAGACTGAGAGTGAAGCCTGTGTCTGGCCCTGGCTGTGAGTTCGGGGGAGAGCTGCTCCTCACTATCCCTCATGCTTTGTCAACTTAGTCTCTCTAAGCCTTGTGTTATTCGCTGTCAGGGTGTGTGTAGGGGGGTAGTCCCTGTGATCCCTGTACTTAGCAGGTGGAGGTAGGGGAGCCAGCCTGAGCTATATGATAGCAAGGCAAGAACCTATCAAGAAAACAAATAAATAAAAAATAAATAAGCAAATTAAACCTGCATGATGGAACACACTTGTAATCCAACAGTCAGAAGGCAGATTTTGTCTGCCTGGGCTACACATTAAGATACTGTCTCACCTGACTGAGGAGTAACAGGAAGGTTTACAGTAATAGCATGCATGTTGTCAGAGTCTGACACGGGACTCTCGACTACAGAAGCCCCTTTTGGGTTGACATTTGAAGACACACACCCTGCCATGGATGCTGAAACTTTGAATGGTTTCAAATTGAGTGTGTGTGTGTGTATGTGTGTGTGTATTTTTAGGTTGTTGTTGAGATAGGTTCTTGCCATATTCCTCAAGCTGGCCCAGAACCGTGATCCTCCTACTTGAGTCTCCTGGGTGCTGGGATTATAAGTGTGCTGTCATACCTAGCCTGTGTTTTTCCCTATAGGTATATACCTATGATACAATTTAATTTCTAAATTAGGCATAGTAAGAGTTCAATAATAATAATATATAACTATAACAATATACTGTAATAAAACTTGTTTTAAACTTACAAATTGTTTATTTTTGAAATTTCCCATTTAATATTTTCAGACCATGATTGACAGCTGGCAGCTGAAACTGGGGAAGTCAAGCTGAGGGAGGACTATTGTCATTATTAAAGCCAGAGTTCTCTTGGCTGATTGCTAGGTCCCCACATGGTCATGTTCTAGTTTGAATTCAAAGCCACTTCCTTTTTACTTTTTGTTTTGTTTTGAGATAGGGTCTCATTATGCAACCCTAGCTGGCCTGGAACTTGATGTAGACCAGGCTGTCCTTGAATTCACAAGAGGTGCACCCTCCCCTGCCTCCCGAGTGCTGAGATTAAGTCATTTGCCACCCCACCTGGCCCCAGAGCCAGTTTCTTAGGATAAAGGACTGGTGGTCTTCAAGGTGCTCTTCTCCAGCCTCTGAAAGAGAAGGTCCTGTTCCCTGCCGCTCACTGTTTCTTGTGGTGTCTCCTCTTTAAAAAAAGAGGGTGTCAGACTGAATACAGGAGAGGCAGCACATGGCTTGTCCTGTGTGCCAAGTGATTCTCTGATCATGAATTAATGATATTTTGTGTTATTTATTTATTTATTTTGAGGTAGGGTTTCTGTGTGTGGCTTTGGAACCTGCCCTGGAACTCACTCTATAGACCAGGCTGGCCTCAAACTCACAGAGATCTGCCTGTCTCTGCCTCCCAAATGCTGGGATTAAAGGCCTGCGCCGCCACCGCCTGGCTCAATGCCATCATTAAACTGTGAAGTGGGTAAAAGAAACTGACATTCCACTGGCTCCACTTTCTACGAGGTTCCTGGGCTTCGGCCAACTAGTTTCTTTTGTCAGGTTAGAGCAGTTGCCTCTTCACTGGGCTCTGGGTTCTGTCTTTTCTCCTTCATTTGGGTTCCCAGAGAGCATGTTAAAATGTGTGAGCTAGTCACTTTCCTGATGAAAATTGTCAGAAATCCCTTATAGTGGTTCTCCATCCCAGCCCTTCCCGTGGCCTGGGTCCTGTTTCCCTCCTGATAACTTGGCCTTGTCACAGTGTCTTCCTAGCGCCCCCTACATCGGCAGCATTCTAGCAGAACCAGAGGTCTGTAAGCAGGCTTCTTCCCAGGGCTGAGGAAATTGGTAGCCAAGCTCACTGTCACTACTGTGTCACCAGCACCAGGGTTTTGAGACAGGGTCCCCATATGTAGCTCAGGCTGGCCTGGATCTCTTGATCCTCCTGTCCTACTGCTGGTTTTTCGGGCACCTAGCACTTTTTATTTACTAGCAAATCCCCAGTGCTGCTTAACTCTATAACCTAGAATGTGCCCAATAAACTTTATGAATTAATACAAGTAACTTATAATGCCACCCGGCATTGTGATGTATTAATAACTCTTTATGTGAGGTGCACAACCACAGAGGCAGGCACAGTTTCCTATTTTACAGGTGGAGGAAATGAGGCTCAAAAAATTTGCAGTGTGCGGGAGACCAAGGTTTCCGCTGAGGCCTCTTAAGGCTGACCTGTCCTCCCTCTCCCTGCAGGTTGCCAGCCAGATGCCAGCGCCGTCGGTCGACCCGGCGCGGCCCCACGCGTGCCCAGACTGCGGCCGCGCCTTTGCGCGCCGCTCCACACTAGCCAAACATGCGCGCACGCACACGGGCGAGCGTCCCTTCGCGTGCACGGAGTGCGGCCGGTGCTTCTCGCAGAAATCGGCGCTGACTAAGCACGGCCGCACGCACACGGGTGAACGACCCTACCAGTGCCCGGAGTGCGACAAGCGCTTCTCCGCCGCCTCGAACCTGCGGCAGCACCGGCGGCGTCACACGGGCGAGAAACCGTACGCATGCGCACACTGCGGCCGGCGCTTTGCGCAGAGCTCCAATTACGCGCAGCATTTGCGCGTGCACACGGGCGAAAAGCCTTACGCGTGCCCGGACTGCGGACGAGCCTTCGGCGGAAGTTCGTGCCTGGCGCGCCACCGACGCACGCACACGGGCGAGCGCCCGTACGCATGCGCCGACTGCGGCACGCGCTTCGCTCAGAGCTCGGCGCTGGCCAAGCACCGGCGCGTGCACACGGGCGAGAAGCCGCATCGCTGCGCCGTGTGCGGCCGGCGCTTCGGCCACCGTTCCAACCTGGCGGAGCATGCGCGCACGCATACGGGCGAGCGGCCCTACCCGTGCACGGAGTGCGGCCGGCGCTTCCGCCTCAGCTCACACTTCATCCGCCACCGTCGCGCGCACATGCGGCGCCGTCTCTACATCTGCGCGGGCTGCGGCCGAGACTTCAAGCTACCCGCCAGTGCCACAGCCGCCACGCCCACCGAGCGCTGCCCGGAGTGCGAGGGCAGCTGAGCCACGGCGGGGCAGCGAGGGCTACTTGGGATTTGCACCTGAATGGCTGCTTCCACGCTAGCACCTGGGTCGGGGTGCTTTGGGACTGGGCAACAGGGAGTGCCCTGTTGGGATCCCTAGAAACCGAGCCCCGTTCCCAGCTACATTCCCTTGGCCCTTCTGAGTGAATAAAGTATTCTATCCTCACTTCACCGGTGCCTGTAAGTGAGGTGGGTGGCAAGGGGAGGAACACTAGGTATAATGGAGCAAAGTGGGGCTATAAGGTAGCCTGAAGGGATTCTGGCGACTGGGAGAATCACACACCTGGCCTTTGGCTATGGCTCAGTCTCAGTTCTGAAAATAACCATAAGCAGGACATGTTCATGACCAGATGGCTATGCTCTACAGCCTTGGGGGAATCAGTACGGCAAATGGAGAGAGATAGGGTTATGTAGATTTAAGAATTCGTGTAAGTACATAACATTACCCACATTTATTTAGGGTCTAAGTGGACCCACTACTCATAAACACCAGGCAGGTCTTACACTTTGGGGAATCGCTTTCTGCTTCCTGAATCCTGAGATTACAAACTTGCACCACCACAGCTAGCGCCAAACCTCATTTTATCTTCACGTTTGCGGACAGCTAGTGAATGGCCTAACAGGGACAAGGAAATTGGCGATCCCAATTTGGTGTTCACCAGAACTATGATGGCGAAAGTAGGCAGTGATTCAATTCAACCCCGGTGTGTGTGTGTGTGTACATACACATTTTTTTTTTTTTAAAGAATCTTGCAGAGGCTCTGGGTTCCATTCCAAGAATTCATAACCCTAGTTCTAGGGGATCTAAAGCTCTTGTCTGACTTCCATGGGCACCAGGCACTGACATGGTACATAAACACACATGTAGGCAAAACATTCATACACAAAGTTTTGGTTTGTTGCCCAAGCTGCCCTCAAACTTGGGTCCTTCTGTCTCAGCCTCTTTAATGCTGGGGTTACAGGTATGCAATTAGTAATTTTAAATGTTACTGTGGGAGGGGGGGACTGTGTGTCATGGTGTGTGTGTGTGCAGAGGTCAGAGGAAAACTTGCAGGAATTGGTTTTCTCCCTCTACCATGTGGCTCTCTGGCATGGAACTGTTGAGTCTCTGGATTTGTGCTTGGGTGCAGGCGCCAGGGCAGTCCAGATGAGGGAGTGAGATTAGAAGCTAGAGTTGCAGGCATTTGTCAACTGCCTGGTGTGAGTGCTGAGAACTTCAGTCCTTGCAAGAGCGCATAAGTGCCAGGTGTGATTTCTAAGTCCAAAGCCAGTCAACAACGATACAGTGAGACCTTGTCTCAACAAACAACAAAAATACCCACCCCCAAAAAGGAGCAGAAAGTGTGCTAACAGCTAAGCAATCTCTGCAACCCTAGAAGCCATGCTTTTCCCCCTCGTGGCGTACACCTTTATTTTCCATCATAGCACTTTTATTGATTTGGGGATATCACACAATGCACCCTGTTCCTCTTGGGTCTACCCTCCAGCCTTGTGCCCTCCCACAAAAAGAAAAAAAATACATCAGGTCCATTTTGTATTGCCCATTCACTACTCACTGGAGCATGGTCAAACGCCCAGTGGCCGGCCCCTTAAAGATAACCGAGTCGTTCCCCACCTCCCTCCAGAAGCCACTCCAGCATCCCTATCAGAAGTCATGTTTTAAGATTTGTCAGGATGGTGGTGCACGCCTTTAGTTCCAGCACTCTGGAGACAGAGGCAGGCGGACCTTTGTAGGTTCAAGGTCAGCCTGGTCTACAGTGAGTTAGTTCCAGGACAGCCAGAGCTACACAGAGAAACCTTGTCTCAAAAAACTAAACATTTGTCTAGAAGAAGGAAAGGAAAAAGTTAGAAACCTGGAGCTCCAGAGACAAGGCTGCAGGAAATTTGATTACATACAAGGAATAGAAGAGAGGGAGTAAACTCAATGTTATTTTAAGATTCAATGGGTAGCCAGGTGGTGGCGCACGCCTTTAATCCCAGCACTTGGAAGGCAGAGGCAGGCAGATCTCTGAGTTCGAGATCAGCCTGGTCTACAGAGCGAGTTCTAGGACAGGCTCCAAAGGCACACAGAGAAATCCTGTCTCAAAAAATAAAACAAAACAAAAAACCAATAACAAGATTCAGAAGGTTTGGGAATATAAAAGCAGCTTTAATGATGACTTGCTTTACCTGGGAAGACAAGAAGGGTCCCTAGACAAGAGGGGCAGGAGAGGGTGCTGGGAAACCCTCACTTCACTAATGTGCAAACAGGCTGAGGGGCAGATAATCACCACCGCTTTCTCTGTGTGACCCCATTTTGGGAGGCAGGCCTAGCAGTCTTAGGGGAAGTGGGGTGCCTTAGGTTACACACCACATAAATCATTCACTCTGTACCACCTCGCTGCAGAGGAAAAACAGAATTAGCCAGGTGAGAGGGATGGGTGGCCTTTACTTGTACCAAGGGACCAAAGAGGAAAGGAAGCTGTATTCTGCACTCATCAAAGACTTGTGGCCCATGTTTACTTCCGGTTCTCTGCTTTTGTAAGCCTTAAGTTGAAAAGGCAAAATAGCACTGAAAGTTGCACCAGGCAGCGCCCTGCTTCTCTGAAGGACCCGAGATGTTCTACCTAGCTACCCAAGAAAAATCTAGAAGTTGTTGTCATGTGTCATTTTATTGGGAGAGAAAAGACCAGTAGATTATCTTTTGGAAACTCTTGGGCCTCAGACCTATGATTCAGTTAAAAATGGACTAGAACGAGTCCATCTCTGCTGCTCTGACACTGTTTCCTAGGTGGAGGCCTGGCTCTGCAACTCGGAGGCAGGTTCTGCAGCCCCCACAGCCTGGTTTTCAGGGATGGTCCCATGGGGCAAGTCTGTGTACTTGCAGGCAGAACCTCGGGAGAGATGGACTGGGTAGCGTCGTCGGTTGGTGTCCATTTTGGAAATTACTGCTCGAGGTAAATCCACACGACAACGGGCTGCTAATGCCACCAGGTAGATGAGGACGTCACTAAGCTCCTCTTGAAGGGCTGCTCGTTCCTTTGGCAGCCAGGCTTGAGGACCAGGCTCTGCATCAGACTTCCACTGGCTGGAAAGAGAACAGGACAGACACACAGCTTGCTGGCTGAGCGGGCCTGTCTCCAGTCTATCAAGTATCACACTCCCAGAGCCCAGAAAATCCCACCAAGGACACCTACCTGCCTGTGCTCTGGAGGGGGCCAGCTGGGGTGGGGAAGAGACTTAACAGGCAATAGCCAAACCCGCCGTGACTACCCAAGCCGAGCAGCCAGGAGAGCACTGTTGAGATACTTGGGGGCTCAATTCTACTTTTCTCTAGCCTTAGCTGCTGTCATTCCACACCAAACCCCAGGCCTAAGTCAGTGCAGAAGCGGGATTTATCTTCATGTTATCTTTACCCGCTGATCTTCCACCCAAAGTCACTTCACCTTTTTTGTTTGTGGTCACTGCCCTTTCTCGCACACCACCCCCTGACTCCCCAGATTTTCCTGTTCTTGATCCTTAGGTCTCAACTCAGAGGTCACCACCTCAGACACTCTCGCTTTCTCACCTTGTGTTACTCTCTCCCGTCCACTCCCAACACAGAATACCCTCTCCTCCAGCCTCTTCCTCTCCAGTGCTGGGATTACATCTCACACCATCACACCTGCCTCTGTTTTCCTCTTAACCCTTGCCAGTTACAGATCATTTGAAATTAGCTCCTGTATTATCAGTCTCCTTCCACTAGGACCAGAGAAGGCCTGGTCCAAGGCCCCGTCTTTTGGGTTCGGATGACTTAACACACAGCGGATGCTAATTCTCTGTAAAAAAGGAATGGCCGGCCCTCAGACATACATATCTGTGTGCCCTCTGTTCTGCATCTCCATGGTGGCTGCCCAGAGTCAGGTTCACACCAGCCTGCTCACTAGTCTGCTCGACTCCATCCTCTCAGACATCCAACCTGCCCTACAGGCAGAGATCTTTCTGTGACTCTGGTTAGATCAGGCCGTCTGTCTGACTGCCACCACCTTCTAGCGCCAACCTTACCTGCCTGGGTTTGTCTCCCACAGTTCCTTCTACAAAATGCTTACGACAGGCCATATACTTAGGGCATACCGGAGAACAAAAACAGACACAAGATTCCCTCATACTGAATTCGTCTCTCAGAATTTAACTTGCCCTTTTTTGTCTCACTACCTTTCTTCAACAATTTATTGTTCGGGTACGTGTGCAAGCACCTGTGTGTCTCTATGTGCACTGTGTGTCTGCAGGAGCCTCCAAGGTCAGAAGACAGTGTCAGGTCCTCTGAAACTGGAGTTATGGGCGTTCTGACCTGCAACGGGGGTGCTGGGAACATAACTCAGCTCTTCTGCAGGACCAGGAAGTGCTCTGAAGCACTGAGGCATCTCAGCGGCCCCTTCACCACCTCTGTAAGTGGGAGCTCCCCGCCTGGCCAGTCACCGGGCAGGTCATGTTTTGAGATTCCTTATTCTCAGCTCCACACAGAGGTAAATGCTAGTGACAACGTCCTTAGACCTAGGTCGGCTTCAATGCTTCTGCACCTTCTCTCCCCGGAAACTGGGTACCCTACACGGCTGGGACCCATCTGTCACCTTCATATCCCCAGCAGCAGGACAGAATACAGCAATAAGGCAAATAAAAGCCACCACTGTGTTTGAGGCTCAGATACAATGCTACCCTCCCCAAATCACAGCCCCTTCCAGGAAGCCTCCCATCTACTCACAAGAGTTCTGCCAGCTCGCCCACTTCTCCCACCAAGGCTAGGAGCAGGTTCCGAGGCTGGTGGAACTGCTCCCAGTCCCGCTCAGCAGCAAATTCTGCATGGAGACGTCGGCTGGAAAGAAAGGGGTGGTGGTTCAAGTCAGGGTTAGAGGGCGAGGGACAAGATGCACGGCCTGGCAGGTAGCAGGTCAGGCCTTACATATATGTATATGTATGTATATCTATCTATCTATCTATATAGATATATAGATAGATAGATAGATGGGGCACAGGACTAGGAATCCCACAGTGAATTTCTTGGATGTTCTTAAGTTACTATTTCTTTTTTGTTGTTGTTGTTTTGTTTTTGAGACAGAGTTTTTCTCTAAGCTTTGGAGCCTGTCCTGGAACTAGCTCTTGTAGACCAGGCTGGCCTCGAACTCACAGAGAACCACCTACGTCCGCAGAGCCGGGATTAAGGCGTACACCACTTCCGCCCGGCAAGATACTACCTCTTAACAAGACTTGTTCTTATCATTTGGAAATGAACGCGTCCCTGTATAAATTTTAATCTCAAGCTACATTTTGCATCATTCTTTATTATCCCATCTTTTTTGCTACTTCTGCCCCTATCTTCGCACGCCTAAATTAATCTAATCACCGGATGCACCAGGAGGCGTCTCCTGGGGGCCTTCCTAGATATTCTACAAGAAATAACATCTCTCTACACTTCAGCCTCCCCTGTCCTACTACCGCTCTCTCTTGGGTGCAGAGATACTATTAGACTTCCGTTGACTCCCCAAAGTTGGACTAAAGGTTGGTACTACCATGCCCAGGGGCGTCACCCCTTTCCCCCCGGCTTCAGATGTGCACCGTACAGATGAGGTTTAGTTAGGCTCGCCAGAGGTCAGCCAGGAGGACCCCGACGGACACGAGCGTGTTGTTCTTTCAGGCCACGTGGAGAGGACCGCCCTACTACGACAAAAGGGTCTAAGTCTCCACCCGAGGCTGGACAAGGACTTGCTTACATGTCCTCAAGCGTGGGCTCCGGGCTGAAGCTGAACGGGCCTGCAGCAGCAGAGTCTTCTTGCCTCGCATCACCGCACGCACCGCCACCGGCTTGGGACATTCCGCCCACCTGTCCCCGCCGCGCGGGAGCAAGCAAACCCCGCGCCACGTTCGGAGTCGCCTGCAGGGTCCCGACCAATCCCAGCGCCTTGGTGAACTCCCGGGGCGGAGCCGGAGGAGGACCCACTCAGCTATGTGGATTTTGTTACGGTCCGTCCCCCATCTGGACGGGACCAATCTGAAGGAGTTTCAAGAGTGTTTTCCCCTCCTGCTACCTCGAGTTCTTCCGCCTGAGAGAAACTTCTTAAAGGGAACGGAACCAGTTCTGTCTGGAAAAGAGACTTAGGGCAGAAAGACGTTGTTTTCTTAATGGGCACCAGAGGGCGCCGAAGTGAACTGGCAGGCGCGGAGGAGGTGGGTCCACTGTAAGCAAAATCTTGAAAGTGACTCCTCCTCCCCCTCCTCCTCCTTTTTTTTTCCTTGGATGTCCTTGGAGTTA
The DNA here is from genome assembly GCF_982192425.1 of Myodes glareolus. Lineage (NCBI taxonomy): Eukaryota > Metazoa > Chordata > Mammalia > Rodentia > Cricetidae > Myodes > Myodes glareolus. The sequence continues at coordinate 76,947,588 of NC_142032.1, read as the reverse complement.
CTATCTCTTTGTTGTTGTTGTTATTTTGTTTTTGAGACGGTGTTTTTCTCTAGATTTGGAGCCTGTCCTGGAACTACCTCTTGTACACCAGGCTGGCCTCGAACTCACAGAGATCCGCCTGACTCTGCCTCCTGAGTGCTGGGATCAAAGGCGTGCACCACTACTGCCCAGTAAGTGAAGGATCTTGAGCAGCATTGTCTCCTGGTTAGGAACACTGCCTAAGGATCCAGAACAGCCTCCCACAATTTGAAAGAGGTTGACAAGAAAGCGTGCAGACTGCCAGACCCAAGGAGGACCCAGACTTTGTATTCCATTTCAGTGTTCTGCCCCAGCGGATTCCAACAATTGGAAGCGATTAACCCTTCCTTGTCCTCTTCACCTGCAGCATAGACTACAGGACACTGAAATCTGTGGCAGCTAGATAGGGTCTGCTCTCTTCCCACCTTTCCAGCTCTGTGGATCACTATCACAGCCTTACACAATACACAAGAGGACACCAAACTCGCTTATATTAGCGAGTTTATGAACGCCTTTTTCCTCTTTTATTTTAAAAAATGTATTTGATGTGTGTGTGTTCTCTGCATGTATGTCTATGGACCACTTGCGTGCCTGGTGTCCAGGGTGGCCAGAAGAGGATGTCAGTCCCTGGAACTGAAGTTAGACAGCTGTAAGATGCCAGTCGGTCCTGGGAACAGAACTGAGGCCCCCGCAAGAGCAGCAAGTGATCTTATCCTTGGAGCCATCTTTCCAGCCCCTTAAGAATTTTCCTCCTTAATATCTATGAAGAAAACTATGTGTATGCATGTGTCTGAGCACCAGTGAAGCTGTCCACATAGTTCGGAGGTGTGGAATTCCCAGAAGGTAGAGTTATCCACTGTTGTGAGTCGCCCATGTGGGCTGGTGATCCCTCTGCAAGAGTAGCATAGGTTCTTAATTGCTGAGCTGCCTCCTCAGCACCCCCTTTCCCATTTTTAAGGGTGCTGGAATCCAACCCAGAGACTTGACCCTGATAGGCAAGTGCTGTCCTCAGTCCACTGAGCCACCCCAGCACTTGAGAGTTATTACTTTCAAATCTGAAAAATCATCCAGTCATTGACCATGATAGAATGGAGTTACCTAAGAAGAGGCCTTTTGTTTGTTGGTTGGTTTGATTGGTTTGATTTTTTTTACTACTTTCTTTTTCTATTTAATATATATATATATATATATATATATATATATATATATATATATGGTTTGATTTTTTTTGGAGGCAGGGTTTCACATTGTAACCCAGGCTGTCCTGGAACTCACTACATAGCTCAGGTTACCGTCAAACTCATGCCAATCCTTCTCCATCTTCTTCTAAATACTGGTATCCTAGGCCTGAGGCTCTGTGTCCACTTTCCAGGTTTAATTTTACAGAATGCTGTTTATTATTGCACTGCTGTTGCACTCGCTCTTCCTGCTCTCCGCTTTAGAAGGGGCTGCATCTTTACAGAAAAGAAAGGAAAGCTGAAAGAGCAGAGAGTAAGATTTTGAAAATTAAGGTCACACAGGATGAGAGGGTGTCACTTAGTGGCAGAGTTTTGCATGCAGAAGGCCTAACACCAGATTAACAAAACCCAAAGGTGTCGCGATTTTTGTCTCGGTTCAGATAGGTGCAAACCTATCACATATCTGGAGAGACAGAAGCATGAAGGTCACACAGCTCAATTCATAATAGAGAGAAAAGCGAAGGGCAATTCAGAGGCTAGCAGAAGCATGTCTATGCTGAGGGCCACTTACGCAGTGGACATTGTTAGCAGTTCTCCTTGAGTGCAAGCAACTGTCTGTCGTGAACCAGCCTCTACAAAAATACCACTTACCAGGGTAAGGGCATGGGGACCAGAAAATAGTAAAGAGGATGAAGACGCAAATAAAATTAATAAAACAGAAACATAGGATAGTATTGGGAGGAAGGTCCAGTCAATACTGAAATCACCCATGTTTAATTTTCCATACACTTTTTTTTTTTTGGTTTTTTTGAGACAGGGTTTCCCTGTGTAACAGTCCTACTGTCCTGGAACCAGCTCTTGTAGACCAGGCTGGCCTGGAACTCACAGGGATTCATCTGCCTCTGCTTCCCCAGTGCTGGGATTAAAGGCATGTGCCACCACCACCACCCAGCCAACTTTTATACACCAATACAAAGGACAACTCCAACAGTTAATTGCTTCAACACTTTGAGACATCAAGTCATTAGCATTCTGTTGTTTAGGCAGTGAAGCCACCCTAGACCAAGTAGCCTGAAGGCAACCACTCTCCAAGTTAAACCTCTTAATACAAAAGAAGGAGCAGAGGTATGCTTGCATATGCTTGCATATCTGGATGGAGTGGATCTATGTGTTTGAGCCATCTTAATGTCGAAAGAACCAAGTAACCACATCCTGGGTCAGGATGTGTAGCCCTGGTTGTTGTCAACAATTTTGAACAACTTCAACTCTCTGATCTTCAACTAATGGATTTGAATGCTCTCTGATATCCCTACAAAGCATCACAACCTTCTTTGTTGTTGTAAGGCATTTTGAATTTGCTGGAATAGCATTTTAACTTGCTTATTGCTAGTCCCAACACATGGGACAGTTTCTATGACTTGAAGAACATTAAAAATATATTGGCTGTCAGTTCATAGATTAAATGCCTTATTTGCAAAAAGTTGAAACACTGTAGCAACAGCTCCAGCTCAACTATGTGAGCTGAGGCCGGTTTGGTTCGCCTTCCATGTCCTTTACCACCACCAACACAGCTGCTCTTCCACTGGAAGAAACATCTGTAAAACTTATCATAGGCTCCTTTAAGGGATCTTTCACTGCAACTTTAGGGAAAATAAAGGAATATAGTTGTTTGAATGGCAGCAACGGATGAGCTGGGAAAAGATTATTAATCTGGCCTTCAAACTGAGCAAATACAATTGCCCAAGAATCACTATTTTGAAATAACCGATCAATGTGTTGATTAGTATAAGAAATGTTGATCATAGCAGGTTCCCTGACAAAATATCTCCTAGATTCCATCCTGCTCTTCTGTGCTAAGCAAGTTACTGCTTCAAAATAGGGGTTTAATACCTTAACTGGTGAAATGGGAAGGTGCAGCAATAAAAGCGGACCATTTTGCCATAATACTGTTGTAGAAGTAATACTGTTGTAGGAGGTAATATGCATTCTTGCCAAGGTTGATTGTAATTAATATAATGTACTTGCTGTCTCTGTATAGCATACTCTACCTGCGTGAGTTTTTGACAGCTTTTGTAGACTGCCTAGTAGAATTTGGATCATTGCTTTCTTTAAGAATTTCACTTAATGGCTCAATGGCTTAATGGCTGTAGGATATTTTTAAATAAGGTTTCAGCCATTGGATATTTTATTAAAAGTTTGTGAACTATCTTTCTGATCTAAGCTGCAAGTCTGCCTAGCTGACAGGCTTAACTTGCTCATTAACATTTTTACAGACACCTGTCTGGGCTTGGAGACAAGGTAGAAATAGGTTCACATTTTTGGGCTTCCACAAGCAACAGAAACAGTTTTGAACTGGTTTGAACAAGAAAAGGGAATTTGAAGCAAATACATTGACCCATGCTTTTAATCCCAGAATTTGGGAGGATCAGAGGTCCAAGGTGATCCTAAGCTATAGTGAGAAAACTGGGAGCCAACCTGGGCCACTTGAGATCCTGTTACAGCAACACAAAACAGAACAACAACAACAGCAAAAGATTCAAAAAAAGAAAGGAAGAAAGAAGAGAATGAAATTGGCCATAAGGACACAATGACTCCTGGGTAACACTGAGCCTCAGGAATGACTGGCTCAGTTAAAAGGACACAGGCTGACTCCTTGGTAGCCTGGGCCCTGGGAGAGACCGGCTCTCAACGCCCAGTTTCGGCAGTCCACACATTTACGATGGCAGCCTTAGAAGCTCGGTAAAATTATGGTCATCATGCTCTACAGACAAGGAAACTGAGAGGTCAAGACACACAAACACTAGTAAGAGCAGAGCCAGACTTGCAGCCTTCCTCTGGAGGCCGTTTGACTTTGGCAGCTGGGTTATCAGTTCCTATGCTGTGCAGCACTGAGGCTCCGTGGAGCTCCACTCTTAGGCCTTAGATTTGGTCCTCCACACTTCCCCCACACCAAAAATAAAAACCCTATAAAATGATTGGTGCTAGGCATGGTAGCCCATGCTGTTAATACCAGTACTGTAGAGGCAGAGGAAAATGAGTCTCCATGAATTCAAGGCCAGTCTGGTCCAAAGAGTGAGCTGTTCCACACCAGCTAAGTATACCTTGTCAAAAGAAAGAAAGATGATTGGTTAGCTGGGTTAGCAGGGGTGTGGTGACTGTAACAAAGTCCCAGACCTTAGCACGACTGACTCCATGATGGAAGTACCATTCAGATTGTAAAACTCAGCACTAGACAGCACCATCTTCCAAAACTAAAACAAAGATCTAATCCATCGAAGTCCATAGTTCTGGGGAAATATCTAAATGCACTGCCTTTTGGCTTCTGTAGTTTTGCTTTGGGCTAACTGTTCTTGTGAACTGAGGCATGTCAACCCAGGACATGTTTTTCATGCTCAAAAGCTCACCCTGAGAAAGGCTGGGGGCTCCTGGGACCCTGAACATGCAGTGTCGTTGCCGGCCAGCTAATAAAGACTTCCTATTGGTTTAAGCCCATGTCTGAGCAATCTTCTCTGGTGAACACCCTACAACAGTGACCCACACTTGTAATCTCAGCATTGCAGGAAGAGTGTGAGTTTGAGGCCAGCCTGGGCTACATAGTGAGATTTTTGTCTTTAAAAAAAAAAGCCCCAGGGGAAAAAAAAAAGCCCCAGGATTCTTTCTCCTCTACACAGTATTGAGTTGAATGGCATGGGATGAGTAGGCCTGGGCCCTCAGCAGAGTGGCCAAGACTCTTGTTTTTACAACTTGCAGAATACCCTACGTTAACACTCAGGTTATGGAAGGTGATAAAGCCCTGTGTTACTCAAGCCATTTTCAGTTGAGTTTTCTATTTTTTTCCTTTTTGAAGATATTTATTTTGCGTGTGTAGGTGTTTGCTCGCATGTGTGCCTGGTCCCCAGGGAGGATGTCTGATTCCCCTGGGACGAGAGCAGTAGTGAGCTGCAGTGTGGGTACTGGAGAACAAACCCAGGCACTTGGAAGAGCAGCCAGTTGGTTTTCAAGACAGCTTTTCTCTGTGTAGCCCTGGCTGTCCCGGAACTCAATTTGTAGATCGGACTGGCCTGGAACTCACAGAGATTTGCCTGACTCTGCCTCCGGAGAGCTGGAGTTAAGGGTGTGAGTCACCACCTCCTGGATACAGCCAGTACTCTTAATGTCTGAGCCATCTCTCCAGACTTTTTCTTTTTCTTCTTAGAAAGTGATGATCAAGCTGAGCAGCAGATCAAGAATGGAACCCTAACTAGAAGGAACCACCAATTCAGAAAGCTGAAAGCATGGTATGTTCTCAGATGAACAGAATCTCAGGAGTCGGGAGTTAGGCCTGTAGTAGCATGTGTATTTAGCATACATAAGAGGCTGTTTTCATTTCCAAAGCATGCAAGAGCTGGGTTAAAGTGAGAACGCAATCAAGTGTGAAGCCTGTGATTGTAGTACTTGGGAAACTGAGGCAGGGGGACTGTAAATTGATGCCTGCCTGGGTTACTTGACAAGTTCCAGACCATCTTGAGCTTTCTATAAACAAACAAACATATTAATAAATTGGACATAACTCAGTTGGTAGAGTGCTTGCTTCACAAAACCCCCGGGTTCAGTCCCCAGACCCAGTACTACTTGGGCGTAGTGGCACAAGCTTGTAACCTCAGCACTCAGCACTCAGGAGGTAGAAATGGGTCGGAAGTTCAAGGTCATTCTTGACTGCATAGACAGTCACAGCTAATAACAGTGTCTCAAACAAAAAGGATCAAAAGCAAACACGTGGGCATCCCTCCCTGGGAACATCTCCTACTCTAGATGATTAGCTCACTTTTCCTTAATAAATCTGTGTTTGCTCTGCTCATGAAAACAAGGAAGTCTGCAATTTGCCTCAGTGGGTAAGGGCACTTGCTGCCAGGCCTCAGTTCAGTCCTGGGACACACATGGCAGAAAGATGGTAGAGAGAGAACCAATGCTTGCAGGTTGTCCTCTGGCATTCTCTCTCTCTCTCTCTCTCTCTCTCTCTCTCTCTCTCTCTCTCTCTCACACACACACACACACACACACACAAATGTAATAATTCTTTTTTAAAAAACAAGTAAAAAAATAAAATTAGAGCATCAGATGGGGTGTAGTGGCTCATGCCTTTAATCCCAGCACTCAGGAGGCAGAGGCAGGTGGGTCTCTGAGTTTGAGGCCAGCCTGGTTTACATAGTAAGATCTGTTTCAAAGTTAGAACAAAACCAAAACTGTCACTTTTCTCTGGAAGCGACTTGGAGAGCCCTTCACAGGGACCCTGAGTGCCTCGGGTAGGAAGAATGACAGATGAAGACTTTTAGAGTCTTTGGAGGTTGGTAAGGAGACTCTGGGGTCACCTCTGCACTCTCCCCAGGAGACCCTGCCTGTGAGCTTCTGTGAGGTATCTTTTAATAACCTTTTTAAATGTATTTTTACTCTGTGCATGTGTGTGCACGTGTGTGTGCACGTATGTGTGCGTGTGGTGTGTGGATGTGTGTGGTGTGTGTGGGTGTGCACTTGTGGTGTGTGGGTGTGTGCGTGTGTGTGCACATGTGTGGTCTGTGTGTCAGTGAGCATCTGGAGGTCAGTGGACAGCTTTGTGGAGTTGGTTCTTGCCACATTGGGTCCCAGGGACTGAATTCTGGTTGATGAGCTTGTGTGGCAAGGGCCTTTCCACGATGAGCCATCTTGTAAAGCATCTGGCAGAGACATCCATGGTCCTTTGCCCAAAGTAGCATCCTCTGATGGGAAGGCCGGCCCCAAAGGGAAGGAGAGGATGTGAGTGTACACGTGGTGCCATTAGCTGTTCTCTTATTCCCAGGTCCTTCCCTCCCCTCCCCACAGCCTGTCAGTTTTCCTCAGTCTCCTTAGACAGACCTTGACAGTCCAACCTGCCTGATTTAATCAGAGCCTCGATGTATTTGGTCTTGTCTTTCAGGTCACACTTGTCAATAGTCTTTTATAGACCTAGCCTCCCAAGAAGATCAAGGCTGACTGTCTAGCACAAGCCAGTAAATATTTCACAGGCTTTATGGCTTGAGTCAGACACGCATGTACATGCCTACATTCTCTCTGCTGCTCTCACAAGAGCTTGGCCACCCTCCCCAGTAGTCCCTGTGTGGCTCTTCGGGAAACTGGAATGGAAGCAGGGACGGCTGCTGAGAACAAAGTGATGGAGGCTTGTTTGTTTGTTTGTTTGTTTGTTTGTTTGAGACAGGGTTTCTCTGTAGCTTTGGAGCCTGTCCTGGAACTAGTTCTTGTAGATCAGGCTGGCCTTGAATTCACAGCGATCCACCTGTCTCTGCCTCAGCACCGCCCAGCCATAATTTTTCTTCTAGACACCTAAACCAGTGTTTCTTGGAGACCAGAGTTTGCTGGAGCTCAGTGGGCCTAATAATTGTGCATCAGAGCATATCTCATTACCTCTCCTCCATGGTTCCCCACCAATTTTTAAAATTCTGAAGTAGGGACTCACTTGTTATGTAGCCGAGGTTAACCTAAAACACATGATGCAGCTCAAGTTGTTTTCTCCCACCTCAGCTTCTTGAGGGCTGGAATTACGGGTGTGTCCCATCATGTTCAACCTGGCTACACCTAAGTTACAGCTATGAGACTCAGGCCCTAAGAGGCCGGGAGCCTGGCTGCTCAGACTGAGGTAAAGCAGTCCTAATGCTGCTGCTCTGGCTGGGGAGGAGAAGAGGCAGTGAACCTGTCCCCAGGCTGCCTAGCTAAGCCTTACCTCTGTGCCACCCTTTGTCCACCTTCTCTATTACTTGCTTGCTTTAAAAAAATGCTTGTGAGTATTTTTCCCGCGTGTCTGTGCACTACAGGGGATCTTGATGCCTGCAGAGCCAGAGAAAGATGTCAGCACCCCTGGAAATAAAGTGACAGAGAGCTGTGAGCTGCATGTTGCTGGAAATTGAACCCAGGTCCTCTAGGAAGAACAGCCAGTGCTCTTAACCACTGAGCCGTCTCTCCAGCCTGCCCTGTTTGCTCCTAGATTCTCCTTTCCACCCGTGGCACTGTTATCTCTACCACCTGCCGTCTTCACTTTTAAAAAAAGTTTATTTATTTTATATGCATCACTGTGAAGGTATTGGGTCCCCTGAAACTGGACTTACAGACAGTTGTGAGCTGCCATATGGGTGCTGGGTCCTCTGGAAGAACAATCAGTGCTCTTAACCACTGAGCCGTACCCCCAGCCCCCCTCCGTCTTCACTTTTATGTCTAGCCTGTCCCCAAGGCAGGCATGGGTATTCCATACAGTCAACCTTTCACTCTGCCTGGGTTAAGTTGAAGACCCACACAAGGACGCCTCCAACCACTTCTCTTTCCTTTTCTACAGTCAAATGCAGTCTCAGAAATGAACTGGGAAGAGGACCTCTGAGTGGCTGGAGAGGTGGCTCAGTAGTTAAGCACTGTTGCTCTTGCAGAGGAACCCAGTTCAGTTCCCAGCATCACATGGTGGTTCACATCCATTCATACATCCAGGTCCAAGGGATGGGACACCCTCTTCCGACATAATGGGCGCCAGGTGCTCAGGTGGTGCACAGACATATACACGTAGGCAAACAAAATAGATCAGGAGAGAGAAAATCCGTTTAAGTGGGAAAACAGGCCTGACTCGGATGAGACAGGGTCTCATATAGCCCAGGTTTACTTGGAACTTTCTACATTTGTGAGGATGACTTTGAACCCTGATATTCCTGGCTCCGCTACCTAAGTCCTGAGATTACAGGCAGGTACCACAGGTTCACCAACTTTCCACTAAAGAAAAACAAACAAAACAAAGACCTGTTTTGTAGATAAATGACACCAGCTTCCACTGCTAGGAGACACCCAGATATAAGAGTTAGGAAAGTGAGAAAAAGGGTATCAGCTCCTCAAGGTTCATTTCCTCCCTCCCTCCTTTCCTCCCCCTCCTTCCTTCCCTCTCCCTCCCTCTGGAACCCTAAGCAGGCACTGATCAGTCTGAGGTGTGAGCATCCTTGTCCACTTGGAGCTTATATACAGGGAACAATTTTGTTTTATTTTTAATTTTTTACTCTGTATTTACTATCCGTGCATGTGAGTGAGTGTGTGATCAGGCTGGCCTGTATGATGAGTGTGTGTTCATACACACAAGCGCAGGTCAGAGGACAACTTCTCAAAGTCTGTTCTCTTCTCCCTCTATGGGTTACGGAACTTGAACTCAGATTATGGGGCTAAGTGCTTTCACCTGCTAAGTCATAGCACTGGAACAAAAGTTTAATTTTTTTTTAAAAAGACTTTTATTATACACATAGTTTTCTGCCTACATGTATGCCTGCAGGCCAGAAGAGGGCGCCAGATTACAGATGGTTGTGAGCTATCGTGTAGGTACTGGGAATAGAATTCAGGATCTTTAAAAGAACAGTCAATGCTCTTAATCTCAACCTCTGAGCCATCTCTCCAGCCCCATGTTTATTTTATTTTATTTTGTTTTATTTTACTTTTAACAGAACTGGGTTTAAACCTAGGACTTCATGTATGGGAGGCCCAGCGCGCTACCTACTGAGCCCTAAGCAAGTGCTAACATTAGCCCCTTTAGAGAATAATTTTAGAGTAAATTAATACATTTAAAAGATAATTATAGGTTAAGAGCAATGAAACAATGACATAGGATGCGTGGGAGAAGGGCTGGATGTTAGGGAGGTGGCTGAGTGGTAGGAGAGCTTGCCTAGCGTGCCCAACACTGTGTTCCGTCCCAGTGCCTCCTTCCATAGCTGGTGTCTGATAGAAAGTCAGAAGGGTCCTCTGTTGTGAGGTCTGTTTCTTTTTCTTTTGGTTTTCTGAGACGGTTTCTCTGTGGAACAGTCCTAGCTGTCCTGAAACTCACTCTGTAGACCAGGCTGGCCTTGGACTCACAGAGACTTACCCGCCTCTGCCTACTGAATACTAGGCTTAAAGGCATGCACCACCACTGCCTGGCTGTAAGATCTTTTTTTTCTTTATCTTTTAGACTTTTAAACTTAAGTTATTTTTAAGATTTTGGAAATGGTGTTACTGCGGATGGAAGCTAAGGCTGGGCCGCATACAGCCTTGGTTAAGCATTCTACTACTGAGCTGCATTCTTAGGCCTTTTGAAGGGTCTGAGCTAGGACAGGGCTGAAAAGGTACCAGCCAGTTGGAGTCTAAAGTGAGAGGTTCCAGGCCCTGGTTTGTCTCACGCCGGTGGAAAAGCTAATGGATTTATGGTGAGCGAGCGCTAGGGTACCTCCCAGGTGAAGCTGGAGCCCGGCAGTGGTCCACAGTGGTCCACAGCCCCAGCCTTTGGGGAAGAGCCCTGTAGGAGTCCGGAGAGTGGATGAACTTCTGTTGTTAAGTGACGTTTACCTACTCTGGCATTAACTGTTGAAAACTAGCATGATTACATTTCCTTTGTACTCCTGAGTTGCTTTTATACCTGGGTTTTTCATTTCTTGTTTCCATTTGTTAACTTTCTATTTTTATCACTGATTCATTATAAACTGTTCATCATTCTTCCCGTATAGATCCCACACAATTCGATGTGCCAAGACTCCTTGTATTGTTTCCTTCTCTGTCTGTCTGGGTGGGGTGTGTCCTCAGGGTGACTGCTGACTTCACCCTCTCCAGGGAGAGATGGGGTCCCATGGTTGTTTCTTTTTCTCTGTGTTCTCTAGAAACCCAATGCCGCATAGTCTTGTTTGTTTGCTTTCACGGTCCAGGGAGTAAACACAAGGCCTAACACACACTAGGTAAGCACTCCACCACTGAAACACATGCTTAGCCTTTCCAGTAGTTTCCCGAGAAAAACTGCATGGGATGAAATCGTTGTGATATTTTTCATGCCTCAAAATATCTTTGTTTGGATACAGGGTCTCATTGTGTAGACCTTGAACTCAGGATCATTTAAAGCTGGCCATTTAAAGCTTCATAAGTTAGAATGTCTTAGAAGTCACTACAATGGGGCTGGAGAAATGGCTCAGTGGTTAAGAGCTTTGCCTGCTCTTCTAAAGGTCCTGAGTTCAATTCCCAACAACCACATGGTGGCTCACAGCCATCTGTAGTGAGACTAGGTGCTCTTTTCTGGCCTGCACTGTATACATAATAAATAAATAAATCTTTAAAAAAGAAAAAAAAAGAAGTCACTACACTGGAGTTGGGCACGGTGGCTCATATCTGTAAATTTGGTTCTTGGGAAACTGAGGCAGGAGGATTGACACAAGTTCAAGAACATCCTGGGGTTCATAGTGCAGTCTAGGATAGTCCTGGCTATAAAACATCACCCTGGCCTCAAAATAAAACTCATTATGCTGGGAATTCAAGAGAAAGAAAATTTTCAACTTATTTTCTGATTTGCTTTTGAGACAGGGTCTCATATAGACCAGGTTTACTTGGAACTTTCTACATTTGTGAGGGTGACTTTGAACCCTAATATTCCTGGCTCCGCTACCTAAGTCCTGAGATTACAGGCAGGTACCACAGGTCCACCAACTTTCAACTAAAGAAAAACAAACAAAACAAAAACAAACAAAACTCTCTTTTAAAATGGGAGTATGATGTAATGTTTTGCTAGCATGTATGTGTCATCATTTAAAAAACATCGGAAGGAGGCATGCCGTACAACAGGGCTCACGTTATTTGAAGAGGAGGGAAATTGGGACAGAGAAGTGGGCAGGAGAGCAGAGACAAGAGCTGTGGAAGAGAGAAAGGGAGAGAGAGAGAGAAAGAAGAGAGAGAGAGAGAGAGAGAGAGGTGGAAGGTGAGCAAGGCCAACGTTGTAGAAAGGAACATAGGGAATGTCATAGGTGACCTTAGTGGCTGCAGCGGAGGGCGTATCCTGTCAGAACCCCAAGGGCAGGCCAGTCAGATGCCCAAATACTAAGTATTCATATACATATATGCCTGGTGCCCTTGGGTTCAGAAGGCATCAGACCTCCTGAAACTGGAGTGACGGACGTTGTGAGCCACCATGTGGGTGCTGAGAATGGTACCTAGGTCCTCTGGAAGTGCAGCCAATGCTCTTAGCTGGTGAGCAGCCTTCAGCCCCTACTTGCTGCTTTTTAAGTTCAAGGACACTTGCATTATATTTTTCACCTGCCTTCTTACCGGCATTCCTGGGTCACCTGATTTACACATATCTCCCTTGTCTATTACATGTGTAATACACGTCGATTACACGTGTCTATTACACACCTCTTCTGGAATTCTGTTTTCTGCTAGCCATGTCCACTTGTGTGTCTCTTGCTGCACTGCGTGTCCAGGTCTCTAGATCCTAAGCATTTTGTCTCTTACAAACCATCCTTTTGTATTTTTCTTCTTTCCCCCATTTCTCTCCAAATTGTCTTTCCCTTAATTTTTTTTTCCAAGTTGGAAGTTTGCCTCAAATGTCTGGTGATCCTTGATTACTTGTATTTAAAAATTAGTATAAACCGGGTAGTGGTGGGGCAAACCAGTACTTGGGAGGCACAGGCAGGCAGATATCTGAGTTCAAGGCCAACCTGGTCTAGGAAATGAGTTCCAAGACAGTCAGGGCTACACATTGAGACCCTGTCTTAAAAACAAACAAACAAAAACCAACCAACCAAACAAACAAAAAACCCCAGCCACGGTAAAGAACGAGGGGACAGAGATTAATAGCTCATTGATTAATAGCACTGGTTGCTCTTGTAGGGGCCCAAGTTCCATCCCCAGCACCCACAACTATCTGTAACTCCAGTTTCAGGGGATTCAAAGCCCTCTTCTAGCCTCTGGGGGGCACCGTACATGTGTGATTCACACATATATGCAGGCAAAACACTCATGTACATAAAAATAAAATAAAAGAAAAAAAAGAATGAGCCGGATGTGGTGGCACATACATTTAATCCTGGCACACGGGAGGCAGAGGCGGGCAAATTTCTGAGTTGTAGATCAGCAAGTTCCAGGCCAGAACCGGCTACATAGCAAGAGCTTGTCTAAAACAAAGGCAGGAGGTAGCTAGGGAGTGTAGCTCAGTGCTGGTCGAGCATGCAGTCTCTGCAAAGGAAGTAACCGCAAAAAGAACAAAGTTGCATTCTCAGTAGACCGGAAGAGACATAACAAGAAACGTTTGAGCCAGTACTAGGGAGGACAAAGCAGGATGACCTAGACAAGCCTGGGCTGTCAGATGTGTGTGTGGTGGGGGTGGGGGTGGGCATTAAAAGTCTTAATGAATTGGGAAACTTCAGGGTAGTGCTTTTACTTATAAAGAGCCTCATGTTTACATTTAAACATCTGTTTTCTGGACATGGTCGCTTTCTCCAGAGTATTTCAACTGTCAGGATACTGGATGGTACCTGGGCCCTCTTAAGCTTAAAAGGGTTTAATCTTCCTGGCCAAGGTTATTTTTCCTGGTGGTAGAGATTAAACTAGGACTTTGCCCAAGCCACACCACTGTAACATGGAATTACACCTCAACTACCTGGCCAGCGGTTTAAAACTTATTTTCTCCTCTTGTTCTCACCCAGCCCCCGTAGTACCGGGTCCTGAACTAAAGCTCTCATGCATCTGGGCAGCCAACAAATCCTGGCTCAGATTTCTTTTGTATAGGGGTGTTGAGACAGTGTCTAGATGTAGCCCGGGCTAGCCTTCAACTTACTATATAACCAAAGATGGCTTTGACTTCTGCTTCTACTTCCTAAGTGCTGGCGACACCACTGGGCTTATTTGGTGCTAGGGACGGAACCCAGGGCTTCAAGCCCTCGGCTGAGATTTGAAAGACTATTAGGAGTTTCCTGTCAGGTTGCCTGCGGCTGTGCCTGGTGTTCCTTTTTCCTCCCAGAGATAAAAGGCAGTTGCCTACCTCAAAGTACTGGGGTGGGGGTAGGGGCGCCTGCAAAGTGTAGACACTGATGGTTCTATGTAAGCTTTTAGCCAGGGTCTCTTCTCATGCCAACTCCTTGCCTCCTCCACCTTGCTGAATCCTTCCAGAGCTAGTCCCCGTTAGCATCCCCCAACTTTCAGATAGCTTCCACTATTCTGCTAAGCTAGTTTTGCCCTCACCTTCGTCCTAGCTTTTAAAAAACTGCCCCCCCCCCTTTTGCTATTTTCTGTCTACCTTGTAATCCCTAGAGTTTTACATCCATTCCAAGTCCTCTTCTGTCATCAAAGGGAGACAGTGCAAACCCAAATACCCTGGCTCAGGGGCAACAGCCACTTTCTATTTTGCAGGTTCTAAATGTAACATCAAGGGATTAAAAGGCTCAGAATTCCAGCTAGGCTTGGTAGCACACACCTGGACCACCACTCCCTGTGTGAGAGCCTGCCAGAAACAAAACAAAAAAGCTGATCCACAAAACCAAACATTAGCCACAAGAGTTTTCCAACAAAATCCCTTTTATTTATTTAGCTGTAATAAATTTTTTTTATTAACTAAATCTCCGGGAATTTTCAGAATAAGATTTAGTGTATTAATGACCACCAACACCTGGCTCTGAGGCTTGTTCAGCCTCTTCCAGTCCTTAGCAGGAGTTAGAGGAAGAGGCATCATTGACAGAGACCAAGGCAGGGGCTGCGGTCTTCCTTCCCTAGCTGGACAAGCTGCTCAACTCTTGCCCAGAACAGGAAAAGAGGCGGTTTCTCAGAAAAATTAAAACAAATTTGACAATGAATCAGTAAGAGTTTTAACAATTTAGACTTATCAATATATTGGTCCAAACTCAAATTTCTTTTCACGTTTCAGTCTACTCTTTTTGTATGTGATAATCTTACTCCCTGTGCAGAAATGAATCAACTCAGTGCAAAGAAAAAAATCGTTCAACCTGGAATAGTCTCATCTTTCTTTGGAAAAAGGCTTCCTGCTCCTCCTCAACCTCCCAACAGCTGAACACACACTGCCCCCAGATGTTACTTATGGCCCTGGATGTACACACAGGCAGCTTTTGATGGAACAAGAAATGGCACCTGGAGGCACTCACTATGCAGGCAGCCTTCGCAAAGGTCTTAAAGTCAACCCTGGCCAACAGTCCATGAGCGTGTGGAATGGCTCTGCTTTCCCAATGACTTCTGCTATTCCATTTCATAAACTAGGCTCAGCGGCTGCGTTGGAATTATCAGGAGCCAGAGCAGCAGCAGTGGTGGCAGCAGTGGCTCCCCGAGGTAGAACCTCAATCACGCGAGGCTTGTCAATGATACGGGCTGTCCGGTTTCCCTTCTCCACAATGCCGACGATCCATGCTTGGTGACCCTCTCCATACTTGGAAGATTTGATTTCCGAACAAAAGCGGGCCGCCTGTTCTCTCGGCAGACAAATCAGTAATCCCCCAGAGGTTTCAGCCGATGTTCCTTGGAGGAGGCCAAAGCGCCCACTGGCTTTGCTGATGGCAGCCATCTTGGCAATGATTGGCAGATTATGAATGACGAAGGACACTTCATTTTTTTGTTGTTTTGCGAGGTTCTGAGAGTGTCCTAAAATGCCAAAGCCTGTGATATCCGTGGCCGCGTGGGCATTAAATGTGTGCATCAAGCCAGCAGCAGTCCGGTTTAGAGTAGCCATATTGAACATAGCTTCCTGATAGGCCAGCTCTACTTCTTCTCTGGAAACCACCATCTTGATTTTATTCCACTTCTCAGGATTATCCAGCCATTGGTGGGCATTGGCGGCAACCTGGGTTCCTAAGGGTTTGGTTAACACCAGGACATCTCCTACCACTGCACTATCAGGCATTATGAATTCATTCTGCTGACACACCACAGTGGCAACCCCACCGATGATAATCCAAGGGTTGACCACTGTCTGTCCACCGGTCACTGCGGTTCCTCCCTCCTCTGCAGCGTCGCGAAAGCCTTTGATCATGAGCGGGGTTACCTTCTCGCGCTCCTTCTCGCTCATGCTCTGACTGACACTGAGTAACATCAACATGTTGTCACACTCTGTGATGCCCATGGCGTAGAGGTCACTGAGCACATTGGCACAGGCTATGCGCCCCATCATGTAGGGATCTTCCACCAAGGGGTAAAAGAAGTCGGTGGTCTGTACCAGCGACAGGCCGCCGTGCCTCAGGGGGATGACGCAGGAGTCCATCCCAATGCTCAGCGAGGGAAGGGCTGAGCTGGGGCCCGGCCTGGTGCCCACGCCCCCTTCCTGCGCCGTCTCCTCTGGACCCCCGACCAGCGAGGCGAGCTGGGGCTGCAGCGGAGGCTGCAGCGCGGGCCGCGTCAGTCCCTCCAGGAGTTTGAGCAGAGTCTCCTGGGGGACCTTGCAGCCTCAGCCCTTCATGCCGGAGAAGCTCGTCAGCCGCCAGCTCGGGCTGAAGCCCAAGCTCTGGGGCTCGAACGGCCGGTAGTTGGAGAAACTCCGGCTGGCCGGGCCAAAGGAACCCTCCGCCGCCACCAGCGCCGCCATGGCCTCTCCGCTGGCGCCTGGCGCTGCTTCCGCCATCGCGCAGCCCGCGGGGGAGGCCGGGCGGACCCCAAGGTCCCGGTACCTGCAGGGGAGCCTACTTGTCACGCAGGCAAAGGTTACCCGAGGAGACGGTACGCAGCACGTGTAGGACCGCAGGACGCAAACCACGCTGCCGGTGCGAGCGCCGCGCGGCCTGTATTTATACACAGCGTGATTGACAGCCGCACCACCCAATGACGCCTCCGGTACCGAGAGGCGGGCTTCCTTTACTCGGGAAGGTGTATTACAAATTAACCGTCTGCTTGCACAACCGGTCCCCGCGAGATTATCACGTGAACCTTCTGTAACTGGCCTGGAACGCGCTTCTCTATGTAGACCAGGGTGGCCTCGAACTCGCGTCTATCCGTCTGTCTGAGTTTCCCAAGTGCTGGTATTATAGAGAGGAGCCAAGGTGCCCCGCTCCCCTTAAATATGTGAACCTGGTCTTGGAAGTGGTTGGCTTTGGAGTCGCTTTACCGAAGGGTAGCTCAGTTGCTGAAGGAAGCCCTGACACTTGGCTAACCCCATGAAGGTCAGAACAGTGCTAGTGACATTTCACAAGACACAAAATAAATATAAGGTCAGAAAACACTCTAAGGGGAGAAATGGGGGAAGAAAAGGGACGTTACAAAGCAAATACTATCATTACGTAAGCAAACTTCAGGGTCGATGTTGCGAAATTTCCCATGAAAACACAGATTTGGGTACTGTTTTGGCCATTAACTGCCAATGACGAGTGACTGTCTCCTGTGCAAGTTAATTTATTAATGCAGCAGAATAGCTTACTTGGCTACTCTGTGCTAAGATGTCCACATCTGAAGTTAATGTATATGAGAATTCATGATAGATCCAGGAAGGAAGCCAATAGCTACTAAAATTGTGTGAAACCCAGAACAGTACACTCTCACTGGGTGAACTGACACAGACTGTAATTATAGCCCTTGGAAAGCTGAAGTAGGAAGATGATAGTCTAGGCCAGCCTGGGCTACACAATGTCTCAAAAAAAAAAAAAAGATGCGGGAGAGATGGGCCATTGTTTAAGAGCATTTGCTAGAGCCAGGCAGTGGTGGTACACACCTTTAATCCCAGCACTCAGGAGGCGGAGGCAGGCAGATCTCTGTGAATTTGGGGCCAGCCTGATCTATAAGAGCTAGTTCCAGACAGGCTCCAAAGCTACAGAAAAACCCGGTCTTGAAAAATCAAAACAAAACAAAACAAAAAACAAAAAAGAGAGTGAGCGAGCATTTGCTAGTCTTGCAGAGGACCTGGGTTTGGGTCCCATCACCCACATGGTAGCTAGCTAACAAACATCTGTAATTCGGTTTCCAGGGGATCTGATGTCCTATTCTGGCTTCTGAGAGCACCAGGAACACATAGAGTGCACAGTCATACATGTAAACAAAATGCTCCTACATATACAAAATGAAAACAAATAAATCTTTCATTGTTGTTGTATTTGGTGATGTGTGTAGGTGTTCATGAACAACTTTGTGTAATTGGTGCTCTTCTTCCACCTTTAATGGGTTCATGGGATCTAATTGAAGTTGTCAAGATTTCCACAGCAGCCAGGTAGTGGTGGTGGCACACACCTTTAATCCCATCACTTGGGAGACAGAGGTAGGAGGATCTTTGTGAGTTTGAGGTCAACCTGGTTTACGTGGTGAGTTCCAGGATGGCCAGGGTTACAAAACAAAATAAAAACCAAACAAACAAACAGAAAAATAAGATTTAAGGGCAGTGTTGGTGTCTTTTTTCCCCAGCACTTGGGAGGCAGAAGCAGGTGGGGCTCAGGGAGTTTGAGGCCAACCTGGTCTACATAGTGAGTTCTAGGACAGCTAAGGCTACACAAAGAAACCCTGTCTTGAAAAAGATTTTTTTCACAGCAAATGCTTTTCCTCACTATGCCATCTCACTAGCCTCAGATTATAATTTTTAAAATGAGAGTTATAGCTTTAATAGCAGCACTCTAAGACTTTTTTTGGTTGTAGCTATTTTAATTTTCATAAAAATGTTGTGAGTTAGCCTTCTGTTCTCACTGTATGAGAACATGAGGTGTGGGGGCTGGAGAGATGTCTCAGCTGGTAAAAGAGTGTCGCTCTTTCAGAGGACACAGATTTATTTCTCAGCTCACACTTGGTGACTTCGATGTCCCTATAACTCCAGCTCCAGGGGCTCTAAGACCCTCTTCTGGCTTCTTCATCCACATGTGTCATGCCCTCAGACACTCACACACACACACAATGATAATGAAACAGGGTTTCTCTGTATATCTCAGGCTGTCCTGGAACTCCCTCTGTAAACCAGGCTGGCCTCGAACTCACAAAGATCCGCCCGCCTCTGCCTCCCGAGGGCTGGGATTAAAGGCGTGCGCCACCACACCCTGCCTTCAATTTTTAAGAAACAGACTGATTTTTATTTTGTGTGTATGAGTGTTTTGCCCACAGGTATGTAAGTGAAACTGAGTGACAGATGCCATATTGGTGCTGCCATCTGAACCTGGACCCTCTGGAAGAGCAGACAGCATTCTTAAATCTTTGAGCCATCTCCCCAGTCCTCAGCTTTTTAAAAAGAGGAAAATTTGGACCAAAAAGAAAGCTCCAGGGTAAAGGTACTGGCTACCAAGCCTGAGGACCTGCATTTGATCCTCAGGACAGAAGCAGTGGAAGGAAAGGATGAACTTCACAGGGTCTACACACGCATGCACACACACGCATGCTCACATATACACATGCATGCACACACATGTTCACATACATGCACATGCAAACACATGCACACATATATACACATGTGAACACCTTCATACTCACATACATGGATACACACCCACACATAAACACTTACACACATGCACACATATTGTGGAATACTACCTTAACTAGGCAAAAATGTGTTACATGTGTTTAAGCAGCATTTCTTTTATTACGTAAAGATGCGCTGCTTTGCCTGCCTAAGGTACCTGATTGGTCTAATAAAAAAGCTGGATGGCCCATAGTTAGCTAGGCGAGAGAGGGATAGGTGTGGTTGTTGGGCAAAGAGAACAAGTTAGGGGAGAGGGGAGGAATCTAGGCTCAGGTCAAGGAGAGAAGAACAGGAAGAAAGAAGGGGAGGACCGCTCCCCCCTCCACAGGCCAGCCAGAAAGGAAAGGTAAAAAGCCCCAAGGCAAAATACAGATGAAGAGTAACAGCTTAGATTAGGTGATGAGAACTAAAAAGCAAGCCTAAGCTAAGGCTGAGCATTCACAGCAAGTAATAAGTCTCTGTGCCATGATTGGGGAGCTGGTTGGTGGCTCAAAAGAAAGCCTGCTACACACACACACACACACACACACACACACACACACACACACCAGGCAAATTGTAATTTAGAAGAGTAAAGTATGTATTTCAGAATTTATAAAAACAAAAAATGGTACAATGACAAAACACTAGATACGGAAGTCAAAACTTTTGAATTTTTTCAAGGGTTTTTTTTTAAAAGACATATAGTTACACATAATAATGTGTTTCAATAACAGTTCTTGAATATATACTATATTTTGATCATTTTTAGGCCCATAGCCCTTTCTATCTACTCCACTCTGCTGATCCCTTCCCCTTCCCAGTGAGATCTCCTGCACACCCCTGTCTTTGGTCTTTGAGGGTGTGGGGCCAGCCTGCCAAGGAGCATGCTCTCGTACACCTGACCTTTGAACTTTGACAGAACCTTTACACCCAATACAATCAAGCTGTGACCTTGGGGAAGTGATCCATCCCTGCCCCTCCATGCCACTTCAGTAAATTGGACATCATAGTTCCTGTTTAGGTGGGTAGCGTGATGGCAGGGTGAAAGAGTCAAGTCTTTGCAGCTTCTCAGCACCTGACACACTTAAAGGAGTCTCCTGTCTCAAAAAGGAAAAAAAAAAATCCATTGTGTTCAGTCTGTCAGCACCTGGCAGGTTGAACAGTTACTGGACCGGGTAGGCTTGTTGTTCTCTTGTTTAATCAAGAGGACTTTCCCCTCTCCATTAAAATTTGTAACTCTGTTTTTGAGACAGGGTCTCACTATGTAGCCCAGGCAGTCTCTAACTTGAGGCTGCAATCCTGCAGGATGCCAGGTTGTCTGAGTACCGTGCTGGTGTGTAGAGTGCACAGGGCAGGGGCTGCTGTGTCACTGTCTCTTGTCCTGCCCTGTTCATGGCATGGCCTGTGTCACCTGAGTAAATCCTTCTGTATAGTTATCTGTCCATTTGGACACACATGAAGAGACAAACATTTCCCATGTGTACCTGTCTTCTCATTTAGTATTCACAACAATCAGCTGGGTATGGTGGCACACGCCTGTAATCCCGGCACTTGGGAGACAGAAGGATCAGGAGTTCAAGGCTAGACTTAGCTGCGTGTCAAGTTTGAAGCTAGCCTGGACAACAAGAGAGCTCAGGAAAAAAAATACAGTCTTCACAGCAGCCCCAGGAAAGGGCACTGTTTCCTTTAAGTATTTTTGTTTGTTTTAGAGAGGCTTTTATATTCTAGACAAGCACTCTTATCAATTGAGCAATATCGCCAATGCTTTTTTATTTATTTAATTTATTTATCTGTTTATTTATTTTGACTTTTCAAGATAGGATTTCACTACGTAGCTATGATTGTCCCGGAACTCACTGTGTAGACCAGGCTGGCCTCAAAATAGAGATCCATTTGCCTCTGCCTTCCAGAGGCCTGGGACTAAAGGTGCGCACCACCACTGCCTGGCTCTATGCTTTTTTTTTTTTTTTTGAAATGACAGTATTTTATTATGTAGCCCAAGCTGACATTATTAAGCCTGAAATCATTATGGCCAGATATGTTGCTTTGTGTTTTATATACACACACACACACACACACACACACACACATATATATTGTGTGTGTAAGTGTGGGGTGTGTGTATATGTGTGTGGTCTGTGTATATATGTGTGTGTGGTTGTGTGGTGTGTGTGCATGCATGTGTGTCTGTGTTTCAGCACATGTGAGGGGGTCAGAGGACTTTGCAGGAGCGATCAGGAAGATCCTTTATCCACTGAACCATCTCTCAGTTCCCTGTT